>NC_139604.1:128777089-129977089 GCF_964270895.1 Podarcis filfolensis
AATGGTCCAGAAGGCAGTTTCAACATGTGGTGTAGAGGGAAGTGAGGGGCAGATGGGGCTCGTCCACCTGGGAAGGTAGCCCATGTAGGAGAAGGAAGGGTTCTGGAGTAAACCCTGAGGAACAATCCATACCCACTGTCTTGTGTGACACCTTTGGGGAACGAAAAGCTAAGCAGGGGTGCCCAAACTTTCTTCAAAGAGGGCCAGATTCTTTTTTAGGACTGAAGTTGTTCAGCTTTTGGGGAAAAGGAAATGCCACAGGGGCCAGATTAAACCGACCGGCGGACCCCCAAAACCCTACACACAATGTCAGTTTGCATTTCTTAGTGCAGGAAGTATTGATCTGATATGTAGAGATCTTTCCTATTCTAATTAATTTAAGAGGGTTCTGGAAGCATCTGGAAGCTTCTCTGTGTGAAAGAAGCAAGAAGAAGGTTCATGATGATTGGATTATTCCTTCAGAGAAGCTGAGTACAGCTGGCACTTACCTCTTTTCTGTCAAGGTCATGCTGACTATAAAAGTCAGGCCAGAAGGAGCCTGGGTTTCACTTTCTCTTTCTATCTTCCTTCTGGTGTTCTGTACATAGTGTGTTAAGGTTTAGACTTATTGTAAGTTATTGTAAGTTTAAGTGAAGTCTGCTGCAACTGGATTTCTTATGGACAGGGCCAATCCTGAATGTATTGGATTTGTGACCGTTATGCTCATTTGCCTTCAGTAGCAGTAAAGCTCTGCTGGATCAAATACAGTTGCCTCTGGTCTATTTTGGGGGGAATCCTGCAACGTGTTTAAGTTGTTACTCTGCTAACTATACTCTGCTAACTATACGTACTCTGGATCAATACTGAGTAGAATTTCATGACACACAAATGCGGAGTGGAGTCCCTAAGACAGTTGGGACGGTGTCACCTTGTATGATACAATACAATACGATATGATAATCTTTATTGTCATTGTCCCATACAGAACAATGAAATGGAAAATCAAAATCAGACATTCAGAAACCAACAAGCCTGCTACCCCAGCTATCCCAGCCTGGTTAACCCCCTAAAAACTCTGATACCCCATAATTAAATACACTTTACTCCCATAGAGACTACCTTACACTGCATTTAAAACCAAAATTGCATTTGAATAGAAACTGTTTCTCAGGCGGCTAGTCCTGGTCTTTATAACCCTGTACAGTGGTACCTCGGGATGCGAACGGGATCCGTTCCGGAGCCTCGTTCGCATACCCAAACAGAACCTAAGACATGACAGCACATCTGCGCGAGCGCGGTTCGCTGCTTCCGCACATGCGCATGGTGTCATTTTGACCATCTGCGCATGTGCGAGCAGCAAAACCCAGAAGTAACGCGCTCCGTTACTTCCGGGTCACCGCGGAGCGCAACCCGAAAGCACTCAACCTGAAGCGTATTTATCTCGAGGTATGACTGTACCTTCTTCCAGAAGGCAAAAACTGAAAGAGATCATTTCTGGGGTGCACACTATCCTGCACTATCTCTGCAGCCTTCTGGAAGCATAGATTTGATCCAAGGTAGGGAGAGTGCACCCAATTATTCTCTCTGCAGTCTTTACAACCCTTCCGGCAACTCCTGCAGCCCAGCCAGTGCCAAATGTTTTGCTCTGCTTTCGTGTGGAGTGCCCAGGGCCCAGGGCCTCCAGACACACTGCCCAGGCTGACGCCCCAGAGAGGTCATTCGGTGCTGCTAATGCAGCAGTTTGACTTCATTCCTGGAGGCGCACTCCACTGTCTCTCAAGACAGACAGATGCCAGCAACTTTTCTGCTCTGCATTTCCTCCAAGGGCCTCCCTCAGGTGGTCTGCAGTATGTCTGTGAAGAACGCTTACAATCTGAGTTATGCAGAATTCTATGGGATTCAGAATGTAATACAGCAAAATAAATAACTGGAGTAATTAAAATGCAATGAGAATCATTGCAGCACCTAGCACAGCACGTTACAGTTGCTGCAGCAGGGAGAAGAAAACCACAAAGTGGTCAGCCAAGACTCTCAGCAATTTTCACGTGGTCTGTGTGTGGGGAGGGGGAAAGCTTGGGAACCACTGATGTGCAGGATTTGCTCTTTCCTGCCCCCTGACCTTTGCTCCTCACAACAACCCTGTAAGGTAGGCTGGGTTAAGAAATAGTGACAGGTCCAGGTAATCATCCTGTGCCACTTTTGCATGTTCTGCAGGCCCCATCTACAACCTCTCAGTCATTTGCCATGCATCAGGTGTACAAATGTGTTGTGCCGATTACAAAGACACAAAATGTTTATAGAACTTTTTTTTGCCAAGTTAGAGACAAAGACCTTCTTTTCTTTTTTTATTAACATATAAAACACATACATATATTTACACAATGCACATACACAACACACTACCTTATTTTCATGACATAAAACATACCTACATTACTCTATATAATACCTACCTATACTGTACATATCAACATACCTACACACCTACCCCACGCGGACACCCACCAAGTGACTTGACTTCCAGCTGTTCTTGTTACGCTACTTTATTTTTCCAACTAGCTTAAACACATTTCATTATTTCTTTCATCTCTTCTTCTATCTTGACTTTACTCTCCTCTCACTCTAATCATTTTCTGGATTCACTCAATATTTATCAGAAATTCTACTTTTTCCACATAAATTTTGATGTATTCCCTAAAGATAGCCCACTCCTTATTCACTTTTTGTACCATATCTCCTCTTATCCTTCCTGTTAGTTTGGCAAGAGCCAAAGACCTTCTGATCCAGGAGCAATTCATAGAATCATAGAATCATAGAGTTGGAAGAGACCACAAGGGCCATCGAGTCCAACCCCCTGCCAAGCAGGAAACACCATCAGAGCACTCCTGACATATGGTTGTCAAGCCTCTGCTTAAAGACCTCCAAAGAAGGAGACTCCACCACACTCCTTGGCAGCAAATTCCACTGCCAAACAGCTCTTACTGTCAGGAAGTTCTTCCTAATGTTTAGGTGGAATCTTCTTTCTTGTAGTTTGGAACCATTGCTCCGTGTCCGCTTCTCTGGAGCAGCAGAAAACAACCTTTCTCCCTCCTCTATGTGACATCCTTTTATATATTTGAACATGGCTATCATATCACCCCTTAACCTCCTCTTCTCCAGGCTAAACATGCCCAGCTCCCTTAGCCGTTCCTCATAAGGCATTGTTTCCAGGCCTTTGACCATTTTGGTTGCCCTCCTCTGGACACGTTCCAGTTTGTCAGTGTCCTTTTTGAACTGTGGTGCCCAGAACTGGACACAGTACTCCAGGTGAGGTCTGACCAGAGCAGAATACAGTGGCACTATTACTTCCCTTAATCTAGATGCTATACTCCTATTGATGCAGCCCAGAATTGCATTGGCTTTTTTAGCTGCCACGTCACACTGTTGGCTCATGTCAAGTTTGTGGTCAACCAAGACTCCTAGATCCTTTTCACATGTACTGCTCTCAAGCAGGAAATGATAGGAAAATCCAGTCTGCCTTAAAACATCCTGGATTGCTTAAATTAAAAGGCTAAAACTAGCCCATTTAAGCATCCCTTTACGCTGCAAAGGGATGACATTCTGAACTCACAAACGTGAAGAAGGAAGGATAATATCTAATAAGTATATCCTCTCTTAGCATCTATTCACATCCCAGCACTAAATCCACCACAAATAATTTTCCAGCCACAAACATGGTAAAGCATTTTTGCTCCTTACTACAAGAACAGACGGTGGAGACCCTGCTGGAGTTGGTTTTTGGAGCAAAGACCTTTTTAGTTTATCGTCTATCACCTTGAGCATGATTTTGTGGAAAGGCAGCACAGCGGTTTTATACAGAAATAATATTTTGAAGGCCTGGCTCCTCTGATATTCCTCTGCTCTTACCAACAAGGGGAATGACCAGAACAAATTCATTTTTCCTTAGACACTTAAAAAACAACAACAATTTAATAGCAGCAGCTACAAGTTTGTAAGGGATAAGGGAGTGCATGTTTTGCCCCTCTGTTCTTTTATTTAATGACACAGTACTCCAGGTGAGGTCTGACCAGAGCAGAATACAGTGGCACTATTACTTCCCTTGATCTAGATGCTATACTCCTATTGATGCAGCCCAGAATTGCATTGGCTTTTTTAGCTGCCGCGTCACACTGTTGGCTCATGTCAAGTTTGTGGTCAACCAAGACTCCTAGATCCAATTGTGGGAGTAGTTTCCATGCAAAAAGGAGACACAAATACCCCCCTGACAGACCCACTCTGACCAATTTTATTTGCTGTAAATTATTCCTCAAGAGCAAATCCATCCTCTCTAACACACACACACACACACACACACACACACACACACACACACACCTCAAGCCAGGATGCAGCCTGAAGCCAGATACAGATCTGATGTATCCTCAACAAGCTGGCGCTCGCCCCTTCCAAAAACTGCAACAGAAAAGAGCTTCCTTGCCAAGAATTCGTTTTTCTGGATCATTCGGATAAAACCTCAAGACATCAAGGAAGCTGGTATATCCATCTCTCGGAAGCTAAGCACTGGGAAGGATGCCCACGCAATCTTCCCCCATAATCTTCAACCTTCTGTCAGAAGCAGGGGGACTAGCAAAGGGGGTCAGGTTTTTTTTCCTGGCTTAATTGCAGCACATTAACTCCTGGCCTGCAAGAGATGCTTTCGCAAAAGGGGTGTGGGAGAAGCTTCTGCAGCTTTCCGGGAAACAAACCTGACATTCTCAGGTGCGAATGTTGTTACACCTCACTCCTCTCTGTGAGGTCACATCAGCTGCCTGTTCTGGTGGGGGAGGGGGAATAGCAAAGGAAAATAATCCTTTTTACTTCCTCCCTCCTCAGAGTTCAGTCTGTTTTTTGCCTGTAGCTGAAGAGGAAGGATGCCTGTTCCGTGCTCTCCGGAGTTTCCACATTTTAGGCTGCAAAAGGGTAATTTTGAACCCTGCTAACTAGACATTGAACTCTCGCAAATGAGCAAAAGCAAGGATAAATAATATCCAAACCCCACCCTCCGAATCCATCCCCAAAGGCTGGCTGTGCTGGTCCCAAGGGTTAACCGTGCGGCGAGGTCCGAGTCCAGTCCAAGGTCGAGGGTGCGGTATGGAGGCTGTCCGTCAAGGCTGAAGCTGGGTCCAAGGCAGGGAATCGGGTGAGGTCAGGAACTCTGGCAGGAGAGCAGGACAGGGTGCAGGCAGGAACAGGCTACCAACAATGTTGCTCCTGCAACCTGGGGCTGGGGCTGGCTGGTGGCCCCAGTCCACAGGTGACTCGCTTCTCCTGGCCTGGAGGCAAGAATTCCGCCTGTGGGAACTTAGCTCCCTCCGCTTCTCTGCCCTGAGCCTCTGCAGCTCAGGAGAGGCTGGAGGGTTACCGGACCCAGAGGCAACCTCAGCTTCCCCTGACGGAGCTGAGAGTGGAGCACCTGCAGGCAATGAGTCCTCCATCACCTCAGGGGCCACAGCAGACTCAGCTGATGCCTGCACCTGAGGATCCAGCACAGGTGAGGACCCTTCAGGTTCAAGCCCCAGCCCCGGCTCAGCTGGTTCTGGAGGCGGGGACTCCTGTGCAGCCTGGGATTCCTCAGGTTCAGCCTCTGAGTCTGAATCCCAGGCCATCACATTGGCAATAATAACTATCCGGGGTTTCAATCAGAAGTCTTTCTCAGACATACCTGGAGATGCTCAGAACTGAACCTGAGATTTTTATTTTATTTTATTTTTTTTTTGCATGCAAACACTGAGTTATGTAGGGTTGCCACCTTTGTTCTGGCAAACTACAGGGTGGGGCGGTTGGGGGGCATTTTTTAAAAAAATAAATAAATATGGTGCTGAAGTGACTTCAAAGCAATCCATTACCATCTATTGCAGCCTAACAGGATGGCCCCTCTGGAATTTGACACACACACACACACACACACAAATTTGTAAATCTGTCTGTGCTTGGCTACCCTAGAGCTCAAATACACGACCTTTCACACACCTGCATTTGGAGAGGATCCCTACCTTGGCAGAGAGAAAGAGAAGACCTGAAATACAGGACCAAATTCTATCAACACAGGGCGTAACATTTAACTCTGAAATACAGGACAGGTGGAGACTCTATGGGCCTTTCTAAAGGAAACGCAGGCAGGAACTAAGCACCTCTGGGACTTTTAGTTCTTGAGAGCTTGTGGCATGGCAGGAGTGGGGATTCAAAGTTCCTCCAGATGTTGATGGCTTCCAGCTCCTATCATTCCTGGCCATTGACCATGCTGGCTGGAGCTGATGGAAGCTGGAGTCCAAGAACATCCAGAGGTCTGCATAAACCTCAGGCATGATCTCTGTTGTTTCCTCATGATGATGGGTTTGCAGTCAGGAACAAAGCCACATAGATCTGATAAAGGATAACCTGCTTAACGCCCCCCTCCATGCTTGCACCCCCAATATCGTTGTTGTATTCAGAGGGTAATAAACATGGTTCTTGATTATGACAATGACCCTCTCTCAGGGACTGGCTGGATGAGGAAGAGTGGTGGGAGCTGCCCACCCAGGGAAGACACAGAAGATGGTGACTTAGATCCTGGACCGTGGTGCTGGGACACTGAGGAGCAGCCTGGGGAAGGAAGAGGAGGAGGAGGAGGAGGAGGAGGAGGAGGAGGGGGGGAGGAGGAGTTTGGATTTGATATCTCGCTTTATCACTCCCCTAAGGAATCTCAAAGCGGCTAACATTCTCCTTTCCCTTCCTCCCCCACAGCAAACACTCTGTGAGGTGAGTGGGGCTGAGATACTTCAGAGAAGTGTGAGCAGCCCAAGGTCACCCAGCAGCTGCATATGGAGGAGCGGAGACGCAAACCCAATTCACCAGATTACAAGTCCACTGCTCTTAACCACTACACCACACAGGGGGCGAGCTGGGAGGTGCTAGAAGCAGGGGTTGAGCGATCAAGGGGGCAGTCAGGAGAAGGAGGCCCTCCCAGGACAGGCTTAGAGGCTGAGAGTCACAGTGTGAATGCAGACAGAGAGGAGTCAGAGTCCCAGGCCTGCTGGCTCTCCTCCCCCCCCCCCCCCGTGACATCCCTATTAAGGAGAGTCCTGCATGTTGCCGAGCAATGGACCAGGTAGTCCCAGAGCAGGAACCCACCCACTCAATGCAGCCTTTATTTGCTAGAGGTGGAAGTTGTGAGGGATCATCTCAGCTGGATAAGCCAGGGGACTCTGCTGTGTTGTTATTTTCTGCTAATAAATCACTTTCTGTGCCTCCCATGCTTTCCTGCTCTGTGGATGACCTGGGCTTGCTTGACAGCTCCTTGACACCCTCCAGACCTAGGTTGCTGTGCAGCCTGGCAGATGATGGTGAATACTGGTTGGTGGCCATTGATGACTGGTAACTATTGCAAACCCCAAGAAACCATACCTCTCTCCATCTTAACCACATAGGGGCTGATACAAACATTTTTGGGAGTTTGCATTGGTGTGAGGACTACAAAATGCACACTACTATCTGAATCATCAAAAAGAAAATCAGCAAAGCCTCATTGCCCGTAATTCCCCCATTGTAGGTATATGAATGACTTTAGCACATTAGCAATAAATGTGAAGGTATTCTTTCAACAAAAAGATTCTTTGTTCTGGGAAGCAATTCGCAATTGCCAATGTTTTGAAGGCTAAGTCAGCCTCCTAGTACCCATCTGAGTCTATCTGAGCAATGAGAATCTATTTGCACATTAACATGATGTACCAAACTTTCTTTCAGCATTTCTCAACAGACAGGAGCTCAGATTTATTTTATTTTATTCAAGTTTTGGCAATTGGCCATTTTGGCAGTTTCATTGCATGTGGAGGCACATCTCCCCTCTGAATTTTATGCGTTTACCATGCAAACACTAGAAGACTCTTAGGGTGTAAACCGAAAAGTGGCCCTTAGGATTGCCTTCTGCTTTAAAATGTGGTCACAAAGGGATCTCTCCGTAAGTCACACTCTTGCTCTGAAATGCTGTAATAAAGAATAAAGGAAGGAGTCGTGGACCACATCTAGCTCAGTATTCTCTACACGGGCAGTGACTCTCCAGGGCTTCAGGCAGGAGATATTCCCAGACCTACATGGAGATGCTGAGGATTGAACCTGAGACCTCCTGCACACAGAGCCAATGCTCTACCACTGAGCCACAGAGATGAATGCCAGAAGAACAGCTGCTTTGGCCTGCTTTCTGCTGCAGACTGAAAGTGGCAGCACCGTGCCTTGGAGATTAATTGCCTTAGCTGCTAAACCATCTTCTTTCTTGTTAGACCAGCTGCTTAGGAAGTACTCTTGCACTTCCTTGTTGTTTCTTACCTGATGCCAAAAGGGAGAGGCAAATTCTAATGCAATGTGCTCAAATCATCACAAAAAAGATGTCGGCAAGGGCCCTCGCAGCAACCCTGAGCATATTTTCTCCTCTGTGATGTTGCTAATAGCACCCAGCAATTCACATTTTAAGCCAGTCTTCTATTTCCTAGCACTGATTCCCCCTCCTCTCCCTGGAAAAACTTGAGCTGTTGAGCTTTAATCAAGGAACATAATGTAAACTAATCTCCCATGTCTACAAGAAAAAGGAGCAATCTTGGGCAATTAAGCGCTCCAGCTGATCCCTTAGACAATGAGAATCTCTTTTGAGATTCTAACCAAGGGAGCCACACCCCTTTGCTCAAACTCTTTGCAGGCAAGCCGCCCAATGCCATTGTGCGAGAAAGCACCCTCCATTCCTGGTTGACAGGCGATGGCTTTGAAATCTGGATTCAAATCACCTTGGTTCACTGAGAAGAAGAAGAAGAAGAGTTTGGATTAGATATCCCGCTTTATCGCTACCCGAAGGAGTCTCAAAGCGGCTAACATTCTCCTTTCTCTTTCTCCCCCACAACAAACACTCTGTGAGGTGAGTGAGGCTGAGAGACTTCAGAGAAGTGTGACTAGCCCAAGGTCACCCAGCAGCTGCATGTGGAGGAGCGGGGAAGCGAACCCGGTTCCCCAGATTACGAATCTACCGCTCTTAACCACTACACCACACTGGCTCTTTAACATAGTTCAATTTTATGCCACAATCTGCATGCCGTAGGAGCAGAAATGGGCATGAATATTCCTGCTTGAGAAAAAGCTGCTTTCTAAGGTGCTTTGAGACCCGTGTGTGTTGAAAGCAGACCCAAAACATTTTGCTGCCTGAGTTCAGAGGGCAAGATGCTACGATTCTATGTCCCTTCTCCCAACTGAACCTTACTTCCACCCTGGCAATGGGACAGTGTTCGCTAGGGCACCTGAGGGCAGCAAGCTCGTGTGCAGCATGCATGCCACACACTCGGTTCTCCAGCAAAGGGGAGTGGCCAAGGACTCAGGAGGAATGGCTGGGAGGGCAGGGGGACTGCTGCCCCTCAGTATCTGTTGCCTGAAGCAATTGCCTCACTCTGCCTTGTGGTATCACTGGAAGAGTGTCTCTCTCCGAAACCCTGGAGATCTGCTTCCAGTCATTGTGGACAATGCCAAGTTAGAGGGACCAAATGATTTGAGGACACATTCCCCCCCCCCCAGAATTCCTGGTGGAAAGGGATTGATGTTAAACCACTCTGTGTCAAGGGTGCCCCCCGCAGCCCAAAGGAAGTGCACATGACAGAGGGTTAACTCCATATTGCCGAAAATAACACAGTCATTTCTACAGATCTGGAGACCTATGCACACCGATTCAGTGTTGAGGCAGCTGTTCCCAGGTTTGCGCTCTATGGAGCAGTTGTAGCGACTGGAGACCACTCTCCCTTCACCTTCCCCCGACAGGCTGTGCGCATGTAGCTGGAGACTATGCCTGTGTGGAAATTTCCTCTGCTCTTCCCTCTTCAGTCCCCTCCTGGTACTGGGAGACAGTAGTTCAGGGGACGGTGGGGAAGCACCTAGCCCTTCACCTGCCTGACCTGCCTCTTCCTCCTCTTCCTCTAGCTCTGAAGCTTCCCCTGCCTCTGATTCTTGCCTCCTGGCTGGTCCAGATCCCCACAAACCACTGCCCCCCTCTCCCGAGTCAGACTCCAGCCCCACTTTTCCCAGGGCACACTTGTCAGCATCCTGCCAGTCCCTGATGCTCTGGCAATTGTAGCTCTGGGAGGGGAATAGAGGTGTCTCCTAACAACTCTCGGTGCCCATAACAAACTACAGCTCCCAGAATTCTTTGAGGGAAGCCACAACTGTTTAAAGTGGTATCACAGTGCTTTAAATGTATTGTGCGAATGCGCCCTCAGTATAAGACAGTGTCCTATGTTCCTAAATTAGGCCAGAAAAAATGGAAAGGTGGAAGAGTCTTAATATATTGGTCCTGTGTCAGAAACGAAGGCTGCCAATTTGGAGCAAACTGCAGGAAGAAATTTGCATAGGAAGAGACTCTCAGCAACATCCCTGTGGCAAAGGCAGAGAGCTAGCTGCAGTTTGACTCCCTGTCCGCCCAGAATGACAACTTTTTGAAGTTTTGTAAATGACTGCATTGAAATCCAGCTAACTGGAGTGATTGTCTCAGTGCCTCAACTTGCCAGCCCTTTCCGACGGAGCTGTAATTATCTTATTAAGCAGCATTTGAGATGTAATGAACCAAAGGTGCTTATTTTCTCTCTATTACGGCAGGCTCTGCTATCGTTTAATCACCCTGCCATTTAGGTTGTGTTCAGACATCGCTCACAGGGGAGGTCTACAGTCCTGTGCCCCAAAATCTGTAGTTTTCCACAAAAATGAAATTGGGAAAAGAAGAGGAAGGTGGAATAAGGACGGATCCTCATATCCACTACTCTCTGGGCACTTCAGAGTAACATCTGTCCAAACTACGTGTTATGTCTCAGTTTATGAATGGCATCCTCAAACACACCCTTATTGATAACAACCCCCCCTTAAAGATATTTATTGATTGTGTGTGCTTTTTGCTGCTGCTTCTTTTTAGACCTGGTTGCATCAATATTCTTTAGCTGCAATGATACATTTTTATCAAACAATCATGCAATGTTAATCAAAGCACAGGAGCCCATAGGTGTGGTCAGCACGTATTAGACATTGCCCGTAATATCATTGATGACAACAACCCTTCCCTTTGCCCCATAATTTTTGGTAATTTTCAGGTGAGAGCTTTTCTGTTGTCCTGCAGAAGATGTAAATTTTTGCAGGTGAAAAAAGTGGCAGGGAAAAACACCGATCCTATCAATTTTCCCCCCTGTAGAAACAGTTTGCTACTTCCCATTTTATTTTCTGCCTGCCTATATTTTCCTTAAACATTTAAAGACGGAGACCTTCCCCCTCTGGGAATGTCTGACTACGTTAAAGAACGTGCTGTTTGAGTTGCCTGTGAGGTGCTGTTTGAGTTCTCTCCGCGGTGACAGATCTCTGTGATGGCAAATTCACACAAGCAAATCTTCATCTGATGATCATTTCCGAGTGCCAGCCCGCCCGACGAATGGATTAGAGAGATGTCATTACTTGGAGAGAGGGAAAGTAGATGCATACACAAACTATTATTCTTCTCACATCAGCCTCCTCTTCACAGACCACAGGCTGTGGCAATGCACCAAATGGGCTGGTTTGCTTTGAAGCCGTCCCAGAAAGCTTATAGACTCCCCTGGTGTCAGAAGTATCTCCTCTGTTGGCTACGTCAGGGTCTCCAGCGACTACAAAGTGCTGATGTTGCCAAGTTTGGGAGGGGGTGCTCCTTCATCTACCACATCAAAGACCGGTACACCCCACTCTCATTTACAGACACTTATATTATGTGTCTATTTACCTTGCATGTGGTCCCAAAGGCATGCAACTTTATGTTGGCAATTTAAATGAATAGTCCATTTCAGACAGTTTAAAAGAAGAAGCACTTTTGCTTTTTTAACTGTTCCATTCATAGAATTATAGTGCAATGCAAAAATCTTAACTCTGCTGCTACTGCTGCTGCTTCGGTGATCTCTCATAGCCGAGTAAGATTGTCTTCCATGAACGCAATCTTAACAGGGAGTCCGTAAGTGACTGTGGAGGCCAGTTCTGGATCCACATGTCCTTCCACAGTGGGGACATTGGTTCCCGGGCAGGAGTTGATCATGGTGAGGGTTTGCCAAGCATGCCTCCCTCTTAGCACATTTCTCCCTTTCATCCTGAGTTCAAGCGTCTTCAAAGTCCATGACACCTTTGGTCAAGGCTGTTCTCCCATTGCATCTCTCGCAGGCCAGTGTTTCCCAGTTGTCGGTGTTTATACTCAAGCATCCAACCTCTGCTTGAAAACCTCCAAGGAAGGAGAGTCCACAACCTCCTAAGGGAGACTGTTCCACTGTCAAACAGCTCTCATTGTCAGAAGGTTCTTCCTGGTGTTGTGTCAGAATCTCCTTTCTTGTAACTTGAAGCCATGGGTTCGAGTCCTACCCTCGACATTTTGATGTGTCACTGAACAGTGTAGCAAATATTAAGCTGATGAAAAGCATAAGGACATAAGAAGAGCCTGCCTGCTAGATCAGGCCAGTGACCCACCTAGTCCAGCATCCTCTTCTCTCAGTGGCCAGGTGGACATCTATGGAGAAACCTTCAAACAGAATCTGAGCAGAAGAGCTCTCTCCCCTCCTGCCGTTTCCAGCAAATTGGTGTTCAGAAGCATTACTGCATCTGACTGAGCATAGCCAACATGGCTAGTAGCCATTTATTTGTTTTTGGTTTTTTTTAAAAAAAACACTTGTCCAGTTTTTAAAGGATACCTAAAAAGAGATGGTGAAATGGGAAAAATTTCACCGAATGATATGTCATAAATCCTGGCAAATTTTTGGCCCAGATGCCTGCATTTAATTGCTTAGGGAAGAGCAGCACAAGTCAAGGGGTCTCCTGTCCAGAATAACTGGGGGCCCCTCCAGACTGAGTAGCTGGGGTTTTTTGCAGGTTTATTCTGCAACTTGCCATGGATGCAATAACAGTGCATTTAATGGTACATTTGTACTGTGCCATCCAGACCTTGTTCCCCTTTCTTAGTCGTTCAGCGATGTTTCCCCAACCATCACCACCTTGGAATATTGGCGCTATAAGGTAAAAGGTAAAGGACTCCTGGATGGTTAAGTCCAATCAAAGGCAACTATGGGGTTGCAGCGCTCATCTCGCTTTCAGGCTGAGGGAGCCAGCGTTAGTCTACAGACAGCTTTCCGGGTCATGTGGCCAGCAGGACTAAACAGTGATGAAAAGGCTGTTCAACTTCCCGGCGCAGCTCCACCTATTTATCTACTTGCACTGGTGTACTTTCGAACTGCTAGGTTGGCAGGAGCAGGGACAGAACAATGGGAGCTTACTCCGTCACAGGGATTTGAACCACGACCTTCTGATCAGCAAGCCCAAGAGGCTCAGTGGTTTATTTTTTTTTTTATATAATATTTTTATTTTTCCATATAAACACAATACAACAAACATAAACATACAAAAACAAAAACAAAACAAAAAACATGTATCATTTCATATCCTAATTTCATATCCTATCTTCCCCGACTTCCTCATGCCTCCCCTTTCTGTATTCCAAATTCTTATCGATTGTTCAGCAAATCTTCCCTTATTTTAATTTAAATTTAGACTATTCTTCCTTATTCTCCTTGTCTTAACCATTACTAATAGTAACCATTTACTTTCCAGTCCAACATCATTCTAACTTTCATTAACTTTGTAATATTTCTTTAAATAGTCCTTGAATTTTTTCCATTCTTCTTGCGCTGCTTCTCTTCCCTGGTTTCGGATTCTGCTCGTCATTTCTGCCAAGCCCATATAGTCTATCACCTTCATCTGCCATTCTTCCAGTGTGGGTAGTTCTTGCGTCTTCCAGTACTTCGCAATGAGTATTCTAGCTGCTGTTGTAGCATACATAAAGAAAGTTATATCCGTCTTTAACACCCCTTGGCTGACAATACCCAAGAGAAAGGCCTCTGGTTTCTTGGGGAAAGTATATTTAAATACCTTTTTAAGTTCATTATAGATCATTTCCCAGAATGCCTTAATCTTCAGGCAAGTCCACCAAAGATGAAAAAATGTACCTTCAATTTCTTTACATTTCCAACATTTATTGTCAGGCAAATGGTAAATCTTTGCAAGCTTGACTGGGGTTATGTACCACCTATATATCATTTTCATAATGTTTTCTCTTAAGGCATTACATGCCGTAAATTTCATCCCGGTGGTCCACAACTTTTCCCAATCAGCAAACAAAATATTATGACCAATGTCCTGAGCCCATTTAATCATGACCGATTTAACCGTTTCATCTTGTGTATTCCATTTCAGCAGCAAATTGTACATTTTGGACAAATTCTTAATACTGGGTTCTAACAGTTCTGTCTCCAATTTTGATTTTTCCACCTGGAAGCCAATTTTACTGTCCAGTTTAAACGCTTCATTTATTTGATGATAGTGCAACCAGTCTCTCACCTTCCCTTTTAATTTCTCAAAACTCTGCAATCTCAATTTGTCCCCTTCCTTTTCCAAAATTTCCCCGTATCTTGGCCACTTGGACTCCATATTTAACTTTTTAACTGCCTTAGCTTCCATTGGCGACAGCCACTAGGCTCAGTGGTTTAGACCACAGCGCCACCCACGTCCCTGTAAAAGATGCATTACAGGAGGGGGAAGCCGCCAAGATGACAGAGGCGACACTTGCTGGCTGAGGGAGTTTGTGAGAAGCCAATGGAGCCGACCTTCGCCATGGCCCCAATCCCAGTGCCACCAACGTGGGCGCCTCCGGCCGCTCGACAGCAAAGCCGTCGCCTCGCAGGCCCCAGGATCCACTGTCAGGCAGAGGAAAAGTGCTAGCTGTGGAACAAGGAGTGCAGGCTGTACAACTTCTGCAGGCACTGGAGGGATGTGGAGATTTTATACAGAGGATTCCCCTGGCCTCAAAGTCAGTCCTGTTCCAGTTCTCGTTATGAGTCTCCTCTTTATTGCATCTGTATTCATGTTGCATATCTCGGTCATAGACTTCACTGTATCCCACCTGCCAACTTGAAAACTACGATTTGGACCAAAAGTATGGTAACTTTCAGAGTTTACTTGGAGTAAAGTCATTTGAGCTGTTTCTTTAGATAAAGCTTGATTTTTTCCTTAATTGGTTTTGCTGTTGAATGATCCCTTAAACTTTCTCCAAGAAGGGTTTTCTCTAAGAAGGGTTTTTGATTCCTTTCTGTCAAAGTTTATTGCTATTTCCTATGTATACTTTATTTCATTAAAATTTGTCTACATAAAAAAAGGTGCATTGCAGTGGGTTGGAATAGATGACCCATAGGAACCCTCCCAGCTCTCAAGTTCTGTGGTTCTTGGGTTTCAGCTGGAAGTTCCAGGACATGCACTGATTGGAAGTGAAGAGGTAGGCCCACCCCAAAACCTTTGCAGGAGCAAGCAGTCCTGGAAGTGGGATATGTAACCACCATCATGAGCTCATATTATTCTGAGTAAAGTACAAATAAAAGGGCCACAATTCTGTGGTTCCCACAGAGTCTTACACACACTCATAAAATGATTTTTTTTTTAAAAAAAGCAACACTATTTTCAATCAAATGGCAGGTCATTTCCTCATCAGAACAGCTGTGTTTATCAGTGGCGTAGCATGGGGGGTGCAGGGGGGGCCGGCCGCACTGGGCGCAACATCTGGGGTTAGGGCAAATCCACGGGTTAGGGGGCGCAAATCCACGGGTTAGGGGGTGCAAATCCACAGGTTAGGGGGCGCAAATTACTTGCCTTGCCCCGGGTGCTGACAACCCACGCTACGCCACTGGTGTTTATTCTCTCTGAGTGTGCTGCAGATGTGCTACAGTTTCCCAAGCTTAAGAACGCTCTCCCTTCCCTCAGAAAGCAAAAATCAGGTTGCAAAAAGGTAGGGGTGGGTGGCTTCTGTGCCCCCACCTGACGCTGCGGCAGCCATCGGGAAGATGTTGCCGTTATTTAACGCTCCAGACAAGCAAGTCACGGTTCAAAGATGGAGAATGTGGTTATTTTCAATTCCAGGGCTGAACGCAACCTGCTTTCAGAGCCCAGAGAATCCACCCGTCAAATTGTAGCTGCTCAGGAGGGACAGATGAGTATCACAGTATTAGCAACGGCAGGGAGAATTGCATACGGTTACTATTCTTTCATCTGTTGCGGGGAGAGCAATAGCAACCGAATGAAAAGATGTTGGATAAAGATTCCACATTGCAGATAAAGATGTCTCACTGGGCAAGGCTTGCTATGGTAAGAAAGGGTTTAGAGACTGCAGAAGTTTGCAGCAAATGGTCCGCCGCCCCCCCCCCCCCGTGAGAACCCATAGGTTAAACCATGCATGTAACCATAGGTTTAAGCCATAGGTTTAACCACATGTTAAACCAGAAGGTGTGACCAAGATGTTAATTGTTGTCTCACGATTTAAACAAAAAAGGAAACACTGCTTTTTCTCCCTCTACCAAACCCCTTAAATGCTCAGGACCACAGTACCTCAAGAACTGCCTAGGCAATTCTTAAGCGTGTAAGGACAAAAGAAGTAATTATAATTTAACAGTTTTCATGTTATTCTATTTTATTAAAGCAACAAGAAAAAAAATATTATGATGGGAAGATCTCACACAGGTGAAAGGAAGCAGCGGGGAGGAGGGGAGGGTCAGGTTGAATTTGGGAAATAAAAAAAATATATGGGACGGAAAAGGTGTAATAGAGTCTTATAGAATAGTAATATATTGGGGGGTGTTGTTGTTTTGTTGTTTTTGTTTTAAATACTTCCTAGTGTTTTTATCTTGTATTTTATTCTGTGAACTGCCCAGATATCTTGTGTTGAAGGGCGCTGCATAAATTTTAAGAATAAGAGTAAGAATAAAGATCACCCAACAAATCCAATTTATCCCCATCTGCATTGTGCATTTAAAGTAGAATTAAACCACTTTAAACAGTCACTGCTTCCCCCAAAGAATTCTGGGTGCTTCGGTATGTTAGCAAACCCCTCTTCCCACCCACCGACCCCAGCTACAATTCCCAAGGTGGTTTAATCATCAGTTCCTCTTCACAAGGAACTCTGGGACCTCTGTACAGTCATACCTCGTGTTACGTTTGCTTCAGGTTAAATCTTTTCAGGTTGCGTCCTGCGGGGACCCGGAAGTACCGGAAAGGGTTACTGCTGGGTTTCGCCGCTCGCGCATGCGCAGACACTCAACATGACGTCATGCACATGTGCAGAAGCGGCGAATCGCAACCTGCGCACGTGCAGACGCACAGACTCGGATTGCGTTCTGCTTATGTTGCGAACGGGGCTCCGGAACGGATCCCGTTCGCAACCAGAGGTACCACTGTAGTAGAAAACATAGCCCAACAGAACAGTCTCTTATTCAAAAGAACCTTACTCATTGCTCTGTTGTTTTTAAAAAATATTTATTGCATTTGGTTAGAATGTCCCGCAAGACAGAACCCTGCATAGAGAAATGGCTATATATATATATATATATATATATATATATATATACACACACACACACACACACACACACACACACACACACACACAGTGGTACCTCGGGTTAAGTACTTAATTCATTCCGGAGGTCCATTCTTAACCTGAAACTGTTCTGAACCTGAAGCACCACTTTAGCTAATGGGGCCTCCTGCTGCTGCCGCGCCGCCGGAGCACGATTTCTGTTCTTATCCTGAAGCAAAGTTCTTAACCTGAAGCACTATTTCTGGGTTAGCGGAGTCTGTAACCTGAAGCAAATGTAACCTGAAGCGTATGTAACCCGAGGTACCACTATATATATATATATATATATATATATATATATATATATATCTCAATCTCATCCACATCTTTGACACCCAATCCTTATTGAAGACTCTGCCTAGGAAAGGTTAGCAGGTCTGCATAATGCACCCAAGATGCTATCTCTGGTTTCTCTAAAATCCACAGCAAATGCCGGAGATTAAAAGTGCAGGCACCACGTCTTTGAACAGCGGTGAACTCCTGAGCTGCATTTGCCCACAAAGAGCTTCTCGCCTGTCAATCAGTTTTCCTCCAAGTGCCAGAGGCAGAACGATACAGATCTTTGTTGGGTTTCCACGAAGAGGAGCTTTGATGCTCCGTCTTCCATTGGGGGGGGGGCAAAAACCTCCTCTTCTAGGAAACAAAGCAAAGGTCTAGCCAGTTGTCCAGGTATTAGGTTTACTGTACCAGATTTGGGGCAACTTTATCCCCGTGACCTTTAAGCAGTGCCTTCTGTTGTCTTCCATCTGTGCAGCCTCCAACATTGGCAATTAGAATCCATTTTGGGTTTTTTGCATTGTGAAAACGTAGCTCTTCCTGGCTCAGTAAAGCACTGGGGGGGGGGGGGCTTGGCATATATCACTAAGCTAATTTTTAAAACGTTCATCTCAAAATATATATTTGCTTACAACCCTCCGGAAAACATGGTTGCAAACAGAGATGCCACAACTAGCCTGCATAGTTTTTGTTCAGTGCTTCAGACAGAGTTCCCAAAATAATAATAATAATAATAATAGTAACAATAATAATAAATTTTATTTATACCCCACCCTCCCCAGCCAGAGCCGGGCTCAGGGTGGCTAACACCAGTAAAATTACAGTAAAAACATAATAGGGGAAAAATACAGGTTAAAATGCAATTTAAAATGCAGCCTCATTTTAAAAGTAGCCCATAGATCAAAACCATAAGGGGAGGGAAACATAAGGGTCAGACTGAGTCCAAACCAAAGGCCTGGTGGAACAGCTCTGTCTTGCCGGCTCTGCGGAAAGATGTCAAGTCCCGGAGTGCCCTGGTCTCTTGTGACAGAGCGTTCCACCAAGTCGGGGCCAGTACTGAAAAGGCCCTGGCCCTAGCTGAGACCAATCTAACCACCTTGTGACCTGGGAGCTTCAAAATGTTGTTATTTGTGGACCTTAAGGTCCTCCGCGGGGCATGCCAGGAGAGGCGGTCCCGTAGGTACGTGGGTCCTAGGCCGCTAACAAAGTTGTTATATCACATGCTGAATGCGGAATAGAGAGGAATTATTACTTCTTGTGATCTGAGCACTGTGCTTTGGAGAAGGGCTATAGCATGGATTTGTGGTCAACCATCAGTCTCGGGAGACAATACAAGAGTGCATCTTTAGGAAGCTACCGAAATTATTGAGCTTTTTTTTTTTACAAAGACGCCAAAACTCCGCAAATTTTCGATTGACTTGCCTAAGATTCAGGACAAAACGCCGCCTTTCGAATGCTTCTCTTCCAGACGTCAATTATGCCTTTGAAATCCCAGTAATATCTGGGGAAATCCAGACCTGTTGCGGCCCAAGAAAGTTACAGTGCTTGCCGTGGCTGTGGCTCTAAAGACTGATATAGGAGAGACATGTTTCGTTGCAGCATGGCACCCATGGCCCCGGGCACCCACAGTTGCGTGTCCAAGCTGGTACTCCTGTTCCGTAGTTGATCTTCTTTGCAATGATTTATTTTGAAATCTTTAAGATATAATATTTTAGTTTCCTGTGAATTATGTTGCTTTGAATGTATATTTTATATTCGACTTTCTTCGGTAATGTTTCATTCGGGATTATTTTATTTGATGATAAAGAATAATTAGTAATAAAGAAAAGTTAAAAGCAAAAAGAAGTTAAAAACATGCCTCAATAGACCATTGTTGGGGATGTACTCTTAACTGCCTACTAAGGCCTGGCAAAATAAAAGTTTTCAGCAGGCGTTGAGAAGTTGGCTGCTGAATCTCCAGTGGCAGGGTGTTTCACAGGACTGGGTTGATGAAATTAAGGCTCACTTTCTCATCCGTTTCACCTGAGCCTCACCAGCCCTGTGGAACGATCCAAGACACTTTATCATTACACTGGTACCTCAGGTTACAAACACCTGGGGTTACAAACACTTTGGGTTACAGACTCCGCTAAACCAGAAGTTAACCCTTGGGTTAAGAACTTTGCCCCAGGATGAGAACAGAAATCATGTGCCAGCAGTGCGGCAGCAGTTGGAGGCCCCATTAGCTAAAGTGGTACCTCAGGTTAAGAACGGTTTCAGGTTAAGAACGGACCTCCGGAATGATTTAAGTTCGTAACCAGAGGTACCACTGTATAATCATTGTTGCTCCACTTTTCTCTGTATGCTAATTGCATTACTAACCTGCACTGGATATTAGTGATTTACCTGCACACGGCATGTGGAAAATAAATAAAAAAGTTGTTTTGTGTTTTAAACCTCATTAGCCACTCGGAGGATTAATCACTTGCAGAGCAGAATTTTTTTTTAAAAACCCACAAGAAAATTAAAATCACCAACAGCAAAAACCCAACAACAACAAAAATGCAAAGGACCCTGCCAATTAAATTTCTCTTGCAAAAATTTAATTGCCGGGAGGATAATTTAATGGGCACAGGATATTGGGATGAAAGTCAGATAAGGATGAGAGACAGGGATGGGGCAAAGGTGATGCCTCTCATTTCAAAGGGGGAAGGAAGGCCAGGGTGAAATTTGAGAGCTCTAAGCACTCACAGAGCAGACTGTTATAGATGAGACAGAAGAAGAGTCAGACAACTTTAATCTAAAATCTCTGGGGGGGGGAAACGACTGGGACTCACTCTCAGACACGAATTAGTGTTGTAGGGCTATCTGTCAAGTGGTGGGGGAGAGACAGCTAGGGAAAGTCAGGAGTCAGGGAGTGCAGCTTTAACACTCATTTTCGAGATCTAATTAATCTAATTAGTCTCTCATTCCCGAATTCCTGGGGCTGAATAGGTGCTTCAACAGATGTGCACTCAACCAGTGGCGTAGAGTGGGTTGTCAGCACCCGGGGCAAGGCAAGTAATTTGCGCCCCCTAACCCGTGGATTTGCGCCCCCTAACCCGTGGATTTGCGCCCCCTAACCCGTGGATTTGCGTCCCTAACCCTAACCCCCAGATGTTGCGCCCGGTGCGGCCAGCCCCCCCTGCACCCCCCACGCTACGCCACTGCACTCAACTCAAGGGCAGAAAAATCCAGTGCTTTCCATCACCGCAAGGAAAGCTCTCCTAGGTGTACATATGAACATCGGAAGCAGACTCAGACCATGCGCACACCAAACATTTAAAGCACTATGATGCCACTTTAAATAAGTCCGTCCTCCCTCAAAGAATTCTGCTATTTGCAGCCTAGGTCTAGATGTCTCTACAGGTCCCCTGTTGCAAACCCCTTTGCCAAATGTATCCTGGCTTTTGTCCTCCTTTCTTTTTTAAACTCTACGGGTTTCTTTCTTCCCTTCCTAGCCCACTAATTCAGAGGATGAAATTCATTCTTGGGGGAAGGGGATTTAATAATTTTTTTCTTTCCCTTATTGATCTCATCTCCCACCCCTTCAGAAACCCCCAAAACGTAAAGTTATTTGTTGATGTATGCTCCAAAAAATTGAAACAACGAAAGAAGAGTGGAGATGAAGATGATGGACTGGAGTAAATTTATACGCTATTTGAAAGATTATTGTAAGCAATTAACATCACTAGCAGGGTTGCCTGAAGACTTGTGATGAGAAATTTTCTACCTTTCTATGTTTATTTAAATTTTGAGTCATTTCGTAATGAATGCATTTAGAATGGGAAAACGTACAAAATGCAGTGATATAAATGTTTATTTTGATAGCCATGAGGCGGGAGGGAAGGAAGTTGATGACTCTGAAGAGCCAGGGCAGTAAAGTGGATAATAATGATGTGAATGTATATAATTAAATGGAAAATAAATTTAAAAATGTACACGCACACACAATTCTGGGAGGTGTTATTGCTGCTGGGGGTTGCTAGAAGACTCCCATTCTTCTCACAGAACTACAGTTCACAGTTTGCAAGTTGTAGCTCTGTGAGGGGAATGAGGTTCCTAACTAATAATAATAATAATAATAATAATTTTTATTTATATCCTGCCCTCCCCAGCTGAAGCTGATTACCAAAGAAGGGGGTCAGACTGCGCCTTGGCCAAAGGTCTGGTGGAACAGCTCCGTCTTGCAGGTCCTGTGGAAAGATGTCAAGTCCCGCAGGGCCCTAGTCTCTTATGATAGAGCGTTCCACCAGATCTAGTTGAGGCCAGCCTAACCTCCCTGTGGTCCGGGGTCTCCAAGATGTTTTTGTTTAAAGATCTTAAGGTCTTCCATGGGACATACCAGGAGAGGCGGTCCCGTAGGTACGAGGGTCCTAGGCCGTATAGGGCTTTAAAGGTTAAAACCAGCACCTTAAACCTGATCCTGTACTCCACCAGGAGCCAGTGGTCCTTGTATTCTCTTCCACATCACTTTCTACCAGAGATCCTTTTAAATTCGGATTCCAAGGATTACACCTGTGGCCCTCCAGATTTTCCCTGAACTTCAGCTCCCTTCATCCCCAACTGATTTAAGGGGGAGTTCCCGTGCATTCAGTTCTTTCCTTCTCACGTGCAATCATTATATATGCATCAAGGTAGTACTACACAGATTGTGTGTTTACAAAGCCTTGTACGCTGTTGGAGGGCACCATGGATAAATAATCCCCTATATTTTCTGTGTTCAGGACGCAGGTGCCGATCATTACAGATATCAGCAGCTCTGGAAGCACCAGCAGATTTGCAGAAGTGCAGAAATCTTTAGGGAAGAGCTCTACAAAGGAGACGCTCCTTAAAACATCCAGATGAAGATAATCGATCACACATTGCTGATTGACTTGGTCAGGGTTCGGGGAGGGCATATCCTGAGCAGAAGCAAACCACACTGCAACATTGAGTTGCAGCTCCCACTGATAAAACAAGGCAGCTTCAGTGTCACTTGCAAAAACACCCTTAACAATGTGTGAATTTATGATCTTGTAAATATTATGTACACAGAAAGCTTCTGAAGTGTCTGAATTTGCTTGTTCTCCTACCTTGCTTCCCACCACTTTCTAAATTTGTAATCCTGTTCAATTGCAAGCCTGTTGGCAGGGACTAGCACCTTTTACGGTCCTCATACTGTAAAACTTTAGGCACCTGATTAATAATAATTTCCACGATACCCCCAAATTTCAGTATTTCTATGAAAATCCAGCCTCACCAAATCTCTGCTGAAGCCGATTTTGGGACACAATTCTGAAGACGATTCTTTTTGTCTTTCTTTAAAAGAACGTTCCACCTTGAAAAGCCTCAGAAACTCATTACTAGGTGGAAGATAAGATCAACAAATTTCACCAACTACCCTTAAAGGACCTAGCAGGCATGTTGCTACTGCTGTCGGCCAATCATTCACTTTTTTTATATATGATGGGGAGATTTGGTTCCTCTTGTCTCCTTATCGAAAAGGCCATTCCTTAAACTGTTCGGCTTAAGTTGTCTTTAAAGGAGGGCTCAGCCACTTGACAAGGGGGATAAGATGCAATAGCACTGCAATTAGTAGGAATCATTGGAAAATTCCTGATTTATAACTCTTCTTTCCAGTTACAAAGGCAGTAGTTCTTTGTGGCAACGCCTGACTCTCCTCTTTGCAGGAGATAAAACTGGGGAATTCCTGTCCACTGCAGACAGATTTGGTGGTGCAATTAGAAATATCTGGAGGGGCGTGCGAACTAGATTACGGAACAAAAGGAAGTCTCCTTCACAGAACACATAGTTAAACTGGGGGATTTGCTCCCAGAAGATTTAAACCAGCTTGGGTGGCTTTAAGAGACAAATTCATGGAGGATCAGCCTTATCAGCTACAAGCCATGATGGCCATGTTCTCCCTTCACTGTCAGAGGCAGTATGTTTCCAACCAGAGACGGAGGTTATGCGCTTCTTATTACAGGGGAGAGACCTAGAGCTCACCAAGACAGTAGCTAAGTTCCTCTATTCGATTTTTTGTCACTGAAGTACAGTGGTACCTTGGGTTACATATGCTTCAGGTTACATACGCTTCAGGGTACAGACTCCGCTAACCCAGAAATAGTGCTTCAGGTTAAGAACTTTGCTTCAGGATAAGAACAGAAATTGTGCTCCGGTGGCGCGGCAGCAGCAGGAGGCCCCATTAGCTAAAGTGGTGCTTCAGGTTAAGAACAGTTTCAGGTTAAGTACAGACCTCCGGAACGAATTAAGTACTTAACCCAAGGTACCACTGTATGCTACAGGACCCTGCCCTTGCTGGAAACCCATAGCGATGAGACGGATTGCTCGCCTCTTCTGCCCTTTGGCGGGTCACTGTGCTGTTGGGGTGGCGACGAGATCGCACTGGCCTATCTATTCTGAATGTATTCTGAATGTTCTTATGTGATGCCAATAAAGGTTACTTGAACTTGAACCTGAGTATGTTTCCAATAACCTGTTTCTGGGAATCATAGGTGGAAACTGTTCATTTAATTTGAAACTGCCCATGGTTTCCCTGTTATGGTTTTCCCAGTAGTGATGTATGGAAGTGAGAGCTGGACCATAAAGAAGGCTGATCGCCGAAGAATGGATGCTTTTGAATTCTGGTGCTGGAGGAGACTCTTGAGAGTCCCATGGACTGCAAGAAGATCAAACCTCTCCATTCGGAAGGAAATCAGCCCTGAGTGCTCACTGGAAGGACAGATCCTGAAGCTGAGGCTCCAAGACTTTGGCCGCCTCATAAGAGAAGACTCCCTGGAAAAGACCCTGATGTCGGGAAAGATGGAGGGCACAAGGAGAAGGGGACGACAGAGGACGAGATGGTGGGACAGTGTTCTTGAAGCTACCAGCAGGAGTTTGACCAAACTGCGGGAGGCAGTGGAAGACAGGAGTGCCTGGTGTGCTCGGGCCCATGGGGTCACAAAGAGTCGGACACAACTAAACAACAATGGTTTCCCTGCTCCACAACAACCCTGCGAGGTAGGTAGGCAGTGGCCATATCACCCAATGAACTTCATAGCTACAAAACCCAGTGGCTATGTTCTAGCTCCACTGTCTGAGGCAGTAGGAGTCCAAATCCCCATTGCAGGAGGGCAGTGGACTCTTGCGCTCAGGTGAGGCTTGCGAGCTTCCCATTGGGGCATCTGGTTGGCCACGATGAGAAGAGGATGCTGGATTAGGTGGGCCACTGGCCTGATCCGGGTGCCAGGCTCTTTTTACATTCTAACAAGCCTTGGCCACAACATGCTTGAGAAGACAATCCTAAGGAGCTGGGTAGTTTACTTAAGAGGGAGGGAAGGAAGGAAGCCTAAGAATTTTAATCTTCTTCTTTGGAGGTTTATAAGCAGAGGTTAGATGGCCATCTGCCATGGATGCTTGAGCTGAGAATCCTGCATTGCAGGGGGCTGGACTAGGTCAGTATTTCCCAAACTTGGGTCTCCAACTGTTTTTGGACTACAGTTCCCATCATCCCTGACCACTGGTCCTGCTAGCTAGGGATGATGGGAGTTGTAGTCCAAAAAATTTAATTTGTGGGTTTTGCTTCATGCGTTCAAACATGTTTCATTCCCCATTTGTGGGGGTTTAAATAACAAACTCCTGAAAGTTATTGGGAAACAGGGTAGACTGGATTTTGAATGACACATGTTCTCTTTATGTCTTGTCAATGTCCTGTGTTTTATTGTATAATTTTTTTAAAAAACAACTTTAAAAATGGAATGGAAATGGACTCATTCATCCCTAGTCCATCCCTAGTATTTACCAATCTTAAAACCAACAAGGGTCCATATTAGGGTATTATATTAGGGTCCATAGCATCATAAGATTCCACCAAGGCAGGTCTGGAGAACCTGTAGTCCTCCAGAGGTTGTTGAGACTTCAGCTCCCATCAGTTCCTAACAGCATGGCAGCCAGGAACAGGTGCCAGCAGGTCAGCAATAACTCACATGCAGTATGTTAAGTCTTTATTAGAAGAAACAGGATCTGCTCATGGGAACCTGGTCCAAAGAGCGCAGCAACTCTTCTCAACAGATCATACCTCTATGAGGCAGTTGTGGAGACTGAAGGTCCCCACTTTCCCACAGTTGCCCGAGTCTCCTCTTGTCCTGGGTCCTTCCCAAGCAATCTGAGACTACACTGACATGCATGGCTCTGCTCCTCCCTCTTCATACCTCTTCTGGTCCTGGAAGACCAGGTGGGAGGGGAGCTTGTCACAGCTGGAGGAGGAGACCCCCCTGGCTTCTTTGCCAGCCTGACTCATCTGTCTCCTGACCCCTTTCCTCTCCTGCCTCTGATTCTGGACCGCTCTCTGCCACCGTCTCTTCCTGCTCACTAAACCCTGTTGCCTCTTCAGCTTCCACCACCTCCTCCTCCAGTCTTCTCCCTCTTACCACTCATTGTTGTCCCACACCAGTCCCCAGGCTTTGAACCTCGATCCCTTGGGGGTTCCCTAGCTGGGGCCTCCCATCGATCCTCTGCATCCAACCAGTCCATCTGTCAAGGACAACAGGAGTTTAAGGAGTTGTAGTTCAGCACTTTTTAAAAGTGGAGTTGTAGATCAAAAGCATCACGTGCAACACAGGCTTAAAAGACAACTGTTTATTACAGCATATTGATGCATTATATTAATTTACAAAGCGATATGATTTTTATATAGCTGTAAAACACAGCTGCTTATTGGACAATGACTGAAGTATCAACATGACAGACACTCATGCTCACAACATGCATATTTGTGTGTGTTTTAAGAAAGTGAATATTATACAATATACTATTTTTTTAAAAAAACCCAAACCAAAACCTTTCTTGGTTTCCCCAAGAATACTGAATACTGGGTATAGTTCTGGCTGCCGCATCACAAAAAGGATATTGCGGAACTGGAAGGAGGTTCAGAAATGTTCAAGGAGATGCAGCGAAAAGTTGCACTGTGTATATGTGTGTGTGTGAGAGAGAGAGAGAGAGAGAGAGAAGGGGGTAAGTTTAGGAAAAATAAGGCCAGGAAGGGGGTGGGCACGTTAAGAGGATTATAAAATCATAGATGGCATGAAGTAGAAATAAAGTTTTTCTCCCTTTACCGAACCCAGGGTCATTCAAGAAAGCCAGTTTTTCCCCATCTGCACTATGCATTTAAAGCACTATCATATCACTTTAAACAGTCATGGCTTCCCCCAAAGAATCATAGGAACTGGGGCTTCTTGAGAATTGCTAGGAGGCCCCGTTCCCCTCACAGAGCTACAATTTCTAGAGCAATTCAACATCCAATCCCTCTTCGAAGGGAACTTCCCAGTGCATCTGCAGGATCACATCTGACTGTCCCGACAGCATCATGAGCACAAACCATGATGACCTAAAGCACTATTTAAAAAAAGGGCTGGCTAGTGGGAGCATCTGGGAACTGTAGTTCTTCAAAGAGCACAGGAGCCCTCTAGCAATTCTCGGCCATCCTTAACCAACTACAGTTCCCAAGATGCTTAGGTGACTATCTAAAGAGGTATGAGACTGCTTTATAAGTTGACAGCACCTAACCAGAGTCCAGGATAGAAGACTTCTTCACGCAGCACAGAATAAAAAATGGAATTTGCAACCAAACATGGTGATAGCCAACTTGTGGACGCTTTAAAAGGGGATTAGACAAATTCATGGAGGGTAAGGCTATTGATGGTTAACTAGTCAGGGTGCCAGAATACTACCTCAAGAACCAGAGACACCACATCACTGAATGCCACGTCTCAGGGGAAGAAACACAAGAGCTTTGAGCTCATGTCCTTCTCGTTGGCTTTCCAAAAGAGGCCTCTGGTTCATCACTGTGAGAAACAGGATGCTTGGCTAGAAGATGGTGCGTTGTTCTGAACATGCACACAGCTCTTTACACGTCCTTAAGACATGAAGTAGACAGGGCCTGCGCAGCATAATCTGAGCCGCAAACGTGGCATGGAAAGAAACGGCTAGACCCTAACTGCACCACATTTTATGCTACAGGATAGTCCCATACAAAGCCCAGGAACATATTAACCAGAGAAGCGCAAGGCTGGATGAAGCACCATGCGACAGAACACAAAGCTCATAATCCCTCCTCAAACCGAAGTTCGAACTGGACTGTAAACACCAGGTCTTTTTGTTAGGACACACACTGAACTCGCTCCTCCTCAGCGTCCATTCAGTGTTCCTCAGAGATTGCAAATCTCTGTGTTTCACAGCCGCCTAATGCCCTTATCTGAAGCACCGCCACATAATATTGCCAAGGTTGTTCATTTCCACATGACACAAGAGCAAAGGCTGCTATTTCAACAGCAGGGGATTTTTGTTTATTCCCTAAAGTTAGCCAGACCCGGTGAGCAGAAAGGGTGGAAGGTGTTCAGCCAATGTGGCCCTTCAGGTTTTTCTGTCTGGCCCCTGGAACTCAGCCCCACTCACCTCAGCCCTGCCCACTTCACAGAATCACAGACTTGTTGAGTTGGAAGGGACCCTACTGGTCATCTAGTCCAACCCCCTGCAATGCAGGAATCTCAGCTAAATCATCCACTTCCTCCTCCTTACTCTGCCCTCGCAAAACTCAGCAGGGAGGACAAAGATAGAATTAGCAGTCTCAGCCTATCACACATTATAGATCTGCCGTCTGCTGGGCTCCCCACTTTCTGCCCTACCTGCTGTCCCTGTCCCCCCACAGCACCAAGCTCCCTGCTGCCTCTCCTGGCAAGTGGCAGCAGCCCCACAGGAGGGAAGCCAGGTGGGCACCACAGTGAAAACCAACCTCTTGACTGAATGTCAGCTACCTTACAAAAGGTAAGAACCAACTCTCTGTTGCTCCACCCACTTCCCCTCTGGCTCCACCCACCACTTCCGCAAAGACTTCCACAAGGCTGTCTAGGAGAGCTTACTTCTCATAGCACATCAGGGGTAAAAATAGCCTATGGAAGCGGTCTTTGGGGGCTATCAACTTTCACAGCCTTCCAAGACTTCAGGCCAAGGAGAAGGGACTGTCGCTTGGTGGTACAAGCCCATGCTTTGTGCACAGTAAGATCCCTGCTTCAATCCCTGTCATCTCCAGGTAGGGCTGGGAACATACTTGTGTTCCCCACAGAGCTACTGACAAATCGTTGTAGACCAGAGGAAACCCACATGGTCTCCTCCAACTATGATTCCCAACGTCTCCATGCTAGTTTTGGCTGGCAGTTCAGCAAGACCACTGGCCTTGGCGGAAGAGAGCTTCGCAACTGGGTAAGGGCACAGGAAGCTGCCTTAAAACAAGACACAACACAGGCTCATCTAGCTCTATATTGTCTACTCGGACTGGCAGTGGCTCTCCAGGGTTTCAGAAATGGCTCTCTCCTCACCTTACCTGGCGATGCCAAGGGCTGGACCTGGGACCTTCAGCATGGAAGGCAGATATTCTGCCACTCAGCTACAGTCCCAACTCTCTCTTGAGTTGTTACAACTAGGCAATGCACATGGATCACACTGAACAACTGCATCTAAAAGGCTTCTTCCCAACCTATTGGCTGAAACTACAAACGTTCAGGGGAAGAGGAGACCAGGGTGGTTGTTTTGTGCAAAAAGCCTGCAAGTACATCTTATTTATCTGCATGCCTGTCTCCTGCCACTACTTATCTCTGCTTGGGGTTCTAGTAAAAAACAAGGTAGATGTCAGTAGCCTGATCCCTGCCCACCTGTTCTCTAAAGCATCTCCTCCAATCTGGCAATTCTTATGTCATTTTTTATTTAACCCCCCCCCCAAAAAAAAACCCTACCTATCCTTAACAATTAACAATTAACCCACTTGGAGATTTTGACATTCCAAATTATCTGTTTAGGTGGTTTTGGAATACAAATAAAATCTGCGTGTATTAAAATCTTCCACGTTGATACTGAACATTACAGAATCTAAGTTGCACGTATATTATTTTGTTTTTTAAGTATCCCCATAGTGTTGAAGTTCAAAACATGTGAAAATCGGTTTGCAATTGGAAACACTGGATTTCAGAATCCAGACCCTTTACTGAATTTCAAGATCTGTGCAATATTTTGTTTCAGTGCCTCATTTGGTGTTTGGAACACAACTTCCAGGTCTTGGTTCTCAGCTGCGAACACTAGAGTTTGTTCTTAAAACAAGGCAAATAATAATAAGCATTTAGAGGGCATGCTCTTGAGATTCTAGGTCATCCAGCAGATTCTGCTACACGAAACATTGGGCGCTGTGTCCAACCACAGCCAATGAGGTTTTCTGAACCAGGGATGGAAAACTGGGGTGGACCACCTATTTAATATCTGTGGCTCGCAGGGATTTTAAAACAAAAATACAAGGCTATGTGCCCCTCAGTCTCTGCTACCAAGGAAGAGTGCTTAACATGGGCAGCACTGATGCTGCAACTGGGAAGGGATGGGAAGAGACCAACAGCTCAGAGGTAGAACATGTGCAGAAGGATCTCCGATTCAGCCCCCAGCATCTCAAGGACATCATTTAGCCATGTTCAGAAAGAGGTCCACCTTTGGACTCTGAAGAACTCCTGCTAGCCAGACACTGGGTTAGCTGGACCAGTCCCCCTAAGGCAAATTCATATTTCCACAGCTCAACGGCAGAACACCTGAAGGCCACAGGTTCAGTCCCCGGGATCTCCAGGCAGGTGGATGGCAGGTGGTGGCATGACCGACCTAGACAATGCTGGGCCAGATTGACAAATGATCTGGGATAAGGCAGCCCCCTACGAGATCCTAAAAATGAATTCTAGTTTTATTTTAAAAGATTAAAAACCACATCCAGACAACTCTAGGGATTCTGTTTGGAAAAAAGGAAGGAAAAGGGAGGAAAAGGAAGACCGCAGGAGAGGGAAGACACGTTGCCCCTGCTCAAAAAAAGCCACCAGTCTTTTTTACATTGTGTGTGTTGCATGCATGTCAATGGTGTGTTTCTGTCTCTGTAAGAAGAGGTAGAGGAGCAACTTTTCTGTATGAAACAAGGAAGTTTAGAAGCCAAAGTAAGGTTCAGCATAGGGTCCAGATGTCCTTCGACCCATCCCCGACTAGGAGAGAAATCAACGCTCGCTGCAGACGTTTTTCCCACTCCACTATGCACTTGAAGCCATCACAGCTGAAAAAGTGGTGGTACTGTTCCTTTGTTAAAAACTAGCACAGTGGGTTTTGCCACTTAAAAGGCACTAGTATCCAACAAAAAAGTTGGGAGGTTCAAGTAACATCATTTAAGCAGTCTGTCAAGATTTAAATATGTGCATTTAAGGAACTCAAAACAACAGCATTCTGGGAAAATATTTACAAGAAGCACCTTGTTTCATGTAAGTAGCGAGAGGAGCGCATACATGCTCGGCATGTCTGCATGAGACCGTCGTTTTGGCATATTAGCACACGTACGGGAAGGAGGGAAGCAGCACCAGAAACCAGGGTGGGTAAAGTTTCTGCATAGAGAAAGGCTTTGCTCATTTTTCTGCTATAGCAGGCTTGCAAATAGCCACTTGCCCGGTCGCCTAGGGCGAGTCATCGTCACCATCAGGCGACCAAGCAAGAAAGCTTTTTTGGAAGAGAGCTTGCTCTGTCCACACTACTCCCTCCTGCAAGGCTTGCAACATGCATAAGTGACCGACACAGGCGTGTGTGGTCTGGCGGGAGAGTAAATGTTTTGTGAGCTAGGCACCTGCCCTCTTTGCAAAGCTGTTATTTACTTTATTTGTCTATTATATCTGTTTACTGCCCTTCATCTGAAGGTCTCAGGGCAGTCTGTCTCAGGAAGGGCTTGAGATGTACCGGAAGGGACAGCACTGTAACAAGGCTGATTGCCATAGCCCAAGTTCCATGTTATGTTAAATGCATAATTTGCCATGGCCATTGTTATTACTATTATTTAAATAAACAGCTCCTGCAGGGGAGGTACTAATCAGGATCAGGACCACAATGAAAAGATTAAAAACAAAACAAAAAACCTTTTCCCCCAGCGCCATGATCCCACTCAAATTAACTCTCTGAACCCCCCCTTTTTTCCCCATGCCAAACAATAGCTTCTTAGAGGGAGTGGGAAGGGGAATTTTCAGCAACGCAGAAGAAGAGGGTCAACTGCTCGTCTCCCTGTCCATCACAGACCCAATCCTGATTCTCCCCCGTCCCAATGGCTGGCTATTTAGCGTTAAAAATAATAATAATCACACAGCACCACGCTTTGCATTTCACAGGATATATATTGCTTGCTCCCTCGGTATCTCAATAAAAAGCTACTAACTTCCCTTCAATGTTTTTCAAAGACTGGAGAGGCAGCCTTGGAAGCTTGAAGCATCTACCTGCAAGCGGATTTGGCAAGCAGCATCCTGGTTTGGTGTTCCGGGCAGGCAACAGGCATGCAAGCCCACAAGAACATCTACTGGCCCCAGCTTAGCATTTCAAAAAGAAGCCAAGAGGAGCTGCTCTCGCTTGCAAGTAGTTCTGGGCTGCTCTTAGTGCAAGTGGTCAACCTTTGAGCGTAAGATGACCAAGGAGAGGTCAGCTTGACTGTTGGGCACGTGGTCACAGGGGGGAGAGTCTACTGCAAGCCTCATGGGGCACCAGCTTTCCCACTTGGCTTGCAAAACCCAGAACCCTCGTGAGACAAAGGGGCTGCTCAAGTATTCTTGTAGGGAATACTCTTTGCCTGCCAGAAACACCGATGTGCACAGGTTTTAATACTGCCGAAACATTTTGAATTTGCATCGTTCTCATTTGCTCCATGTTGTGCTTGCGTTATTGTCTTTGTATGCATCTGTTTGTTCTTGGGAACACTTTTGGCTGGCAGGCGGCATGTATACACAAACAATAACGTAACGCAACATGGCTGCCTCTCTGGAGGGTAGCGGGCTGAGCGCTTTGCTGCTCTCAGCAAAGGGTCCTGTGCCTTCCAGCAGTGAAGCCATGAGGTGACCGGATGAATTCTCTGCTGGGGCGCCTCGCCTCTTGCAAGGGAAGCCCTCCCCCCCCCCCCGAAAAGTGCATTTTCTCTTGAAGCTGGCTTGTGTTGCTTCTGTGCCCTGAATAAGTGTGCCCAAGACACATCGAAAACTCCCAAATGCAGACATACCCTTACACCACGCCTCCCCTATCTGGTGACCTCCAAATGTTTTGGACTACAACTCCCATGAGCCTTGACCACTGCAGTCCCTATGCTCCCCGACCTCTGCAATTCCCATGATTCCCAACCACTGTAGTTTCCCCTGAACCCCGACCTCTGCAACTCCCGTGACCTCCAAACTGCAGCAATATAAAACTGCAAGCACATTTGCAAAGCTAAGCAGGGTCCAGTATGGTTTGAAATTGGATGGGGGACCACATGCTGAGATTTCTGCATTGCAGTGGAGTTGGACTTGATGACCCTCAGGGGTCCCTTCCAACTCCACAAATGTCAAAGACATTTGGAGGTCACCAACTTCGGGAAGGCTGCCTTAACACACACACTCTTCCCCAGTAGGCATGTCAGTCACCACTGCCGCCATCTTCAGCTACTAGTTATGCGTTTCAGACAGTAGTCATCAGTTTGAGAGAGCCGGACCGAAAGCGGAGGATCTTCTTCTTGAGGTTGTGTGAGGCTTTAATCTTGACGAAGGCTTTGGCTGCGTTTTCATGGAGCTCGGAAGCGGCGGCGACCGCCTGGATGGGGAGCGTCTGCACAAACTGGGACCAGATGAGCCCCCCGCTCTCATCCGAGTCGCTGGTCGTTGTGCTCTCGCCCACAAACTCCACCTCGCTCAGGCTGGACTCGCTGTCCCCAAAGCAGTTTGTGGTGTAGTTGCTCCTCTCGTCCTCGCTGGTGTCCACCACCGTCGAGTGGAAGAGCGACTCGCACTCCGCCGAATACTCCGAGTCGCTCGCGACGTAGGCGTAGGGGCTGGCGTACGGGTGGGGAGCCTGAAGGTAGGCCCCAAGGCCTTCCCTCCGGTTCCTCCTCGCCCTCCTCAGGGCTTCTTCATAGGAGACCTCGGCCGACAGCTTCCAGCGGCGATAGTCGGCCCTCTTGTGCTTCGGTTTCGCCACCACCGGCTCCCGGCTGTGGGGCCTAACCGCCGACTTGAGGACGCCGGGAGGCCGACTCAGGAGGGCGGCCTCCGGCAGCAAGTGGCCGCTTTTCTTCCCTCTCGCGGCGGCCTTCTTCGGCTTCTTATTTGTATCCAAGTCGTCGGGGAAACGGCACTTCTTGCCGGAGGGTTTGGCCTTCTCCCTGCCGGCCTGCGGCCCGTTTTCCAGCACGGTGACGAGGTGGGATCTGTGCTTCACCAAGGAGCTTTTGAGTATCCTGACGCTCCGGCTGCCCTTGTGAAGCCTGACCGTCTGCGGCTGAGCCGGGATGTATTTGGCGTTCACCAGCAGGCCTTCCTCCAGGCCCTGAGAGGACAACCCATCGCTCTTGAAATCCAGGGGAGGCCTGGTTTCCTGAGGCGGCAAAACACTGTGGACTGCTTGTGCCCCGCTGCTTTTGAACAGGATCTTTCGGGGCAGCTGAAGGGTTTTGCTTTCCTTCGGGGGTGTTGTGTGTTGGGGAGGGCTCTCCGCAAAAATCTGGCCGCTTTCCTTGGGGACGTCGCCCTTGCTTGCGACCGGACACCGTGGCGGCTCTGGCGGTTTGATGTTCCTCGCCGCCTGCTGGCTTTGAAGTTCGTGGTTAGCATTTGGTGGGAAGACCACGGGCGCAGGAACCTTTTTGCTCTCCAGATGCTCCGTTTCTCTCGAATGCTGCTTCAGAGGGGAGAAGGCGCTGCTGTCAAGCGGTGTGCTGGCTCTGCTGGAATGGGGGAAGACCTGGTTTGGGTTCTTGAGAGCAGCGGCCGAACTGCCGTTTGCAACCCCAGGCGCTTGCCGGACACACAGGCTCCCGTGCCTCAAAATCCCTTTGGCGGGGTCTGCATTCAGATTCGTCCTCAGTTTGTTAGTCCGCACCGAAGGGGTCTTTTTTTGCACAAGGCTCAAGATGTAGCCATCTATTTTCTTGCTGGCTGGGGGACAGGACTCGGGAGGAGAGCTATGCGGGAGGCAGGAGGCGCCCGCTTTCGCAGAGTCGTGTTCGGGTCCCACGCAAAGGTCCGCAACGTTGTGCTCTGCCTCTTCCCTCGGGGGGTTGTCTGTCACCGGCAAAAGGAACATGGGGCTCTGCACCGCGACGGCGTGTAAAGGGCTGGGGTAGCGGTAAACGTCGTTCCCGTTTTTCGACACCAGGTCACACTGGTATTTTGGATGCACGTCTGAAACCACCTCAAGGGAATTAGAGTGCGGTGTGGACAGCACTCGGCAGGCCATCCCCACGGACGGGTCTTCATGCTGGTTCCCTTTGTTATATTCCAGCCAGCCGATGAGATCTGAAAGGAAGAAATGAGGAAAAGTGAGGAAATATTCCACCGTCAAAGGAAACAACAATATCCGTGCATGGTAAATAGGCTGAGAAATTTTAACCTTCCAAAAACCAAAGTTCAAAACCCATATCCAGAAATGTTCAAAGTTTCCTGTAGAATTCAGATTTCCCATAATGCTACAGAAACATGGATTTCTCCCGCAAAACAACAACCACCTTAACAAATACTAGATTTTAAATATTGCTCCTCTGATCATGGCACGGCTCCCCTGTCTGCATTTTCTTTAAATGTTTCTGGAGATATGAATGTTCCCACCAAAACTCAAACCTTAAAAGATGGAAACTGAGTCAACTTTCAGCAAGGTTTCGCTACATCCTTTTGCTTTGAGTAACAAGAAATCCTCGGCCTCAGCCCAGGATACCTGAAGGAGCGTCTCCACCCCCATCGTTCTGCCCGGACACTGAGGTCCAGCTCCGAGGGCCTTCTGGCAGTTCCCTCCCTGTGAGAAGCCAAGTTACAGGGAAACAGGCAGAGGGCCTTCTCGGTAGTGGCACCCGCCCTATGGAAGGCCTTCCCATCAGATGTCAAGGAAAATAAACAACTATCTGACTTTTAGAAGACATCTGAAGGCAGTCCTGTTTAGGGAAGTTTTAAATGTTTGATGTTTTATTCATTCCGGAGGTGCGTTCTTAACCTGAAACCGTTCTTAACCCAAGGTACCACTTTGCCTAATGAGGGCCTCCCGCTGCCGCTGCACTATTTCTGTTCTCATCCTGAGGTAAAGTTCTTAACCCGAGGTACTACTTCCAGGTTAGCGGAGTCTAACCTGAAGTGTTTGCAACCCGAGGTGTTTGTAACCTGAGGTACCTCTGTATTCTGTTGGGAGCCGCCCAGAGTGGCTGGGGAGGCCTGGCCAGATGGGCGGGCTATAAATTATTATTATTATTAAGCACACCTGTATGGTTCTTAATTGGAGAAACAAGTCTTCTGTATCAGTAGGCTTGATCCCCAACCAGGTGTGACCCTGGTTGACCCAGCAGCCCCCATGGATGGAACCAAAGGTTGTGTGTCCCACAAGCAACCTCCGGGCCCACGTGGCTCACTTCCTGCATTCACTTAAAGAATGCAGAGATGAATGGGGAAAGGTTAAGATTAAGGGGTGATATGATAGCCATGTTCAAATATATAAAAGGATGTCACATAGAGGAGGGAGAAAGGTTGTTTTCTGCTGCTCCAGAGAAGCGGACACGGAGCAATGGATCCAAACTACAAGAAAGAAGATTCCACCTAAACATTAGGAAGAACTTCCTGACAGTAAGAGCTGTTCGACAGTGGAATTTGCTGCCAAGGAGTGTGGTGGAGTCTCCTTCTTTGGAGGTCTTTAAGCAGAGGCTTGACAACCATATGTCAGGAGTGCTCTGATGGTGTTTCCTGCTTGGCAGGGGGTTGGACTCGATGGCCCTTGTGGTCTCTTCCAACTCTATGATTCTATGATTCTAGGTTCACGGGGCTCAAGCCGTCCCCGAAGCCACTCCAGGGAATCCCGCTCCCCTTTCCCGTACCTGCAGACATGGGCCGTCCATCAGAGCCACTCAGGGATGTGTCCAAAGGGCTGCAGAAGCAGGTGCTGGAGTGGCAGCTGGACAAACACTCGCTGAAAACAGAGTTGGAGGAGTTGGAGAGTGACCCCGAGGCCCCGTCGCTCAGCTCATAGAAGCCTGTTTAAAAAAACACAACACGAAAAACCCCATTAATCACGCGACACCTAGTTGATAGAGAAAGCCAAGGCTGGAAAGTAAACACATAACACACGTTACATAATACACCCTACAGCCATGTCAATGAATGAATGAATGGAACTTTATTTGCGTCAGCCATCGGCCATAGCAATAAAACAACAATACGATATACAAAGAATAGAAATAAAAAGTCAATTATATAAAATACATTTTAAGGTTTTGAATCAATAGTCAAAATGTGGGTCTTATTCTGATTGCCCCAGCTAAAAACCTTGCACCCTTTGCTGTCGCCTGCTCATCTTGATCTGCCAAGAGAAAGGACACTGGGGCAGTGGTTGGGCGACCCGAAATGGACAATAAAAGAGGGGTGATAATCTCATCCCTCAAGTCTTTATAAAGCGTGCAAGCCAGAAGGGTGTGCGCCACCGATTCAGTACTGCCATCTCCACAGATGCGTTTCTCGTGTTCCTGGGAGTGAGAATATACCACTGTACTTCAGCTTGGCAGCTGCAGCTATAGACCGAGGCTGAAATGAACAATACCGTTCTGGCAAATACCGTATTTTTCGCTCTATAGGACGCACCGGACCATAGAACGCACCTTGTTTTAGAGGGGGAGAACAAGAAAAAAAAAATTCTCCCCCTCTCTGCTCAGCGCCCCTTCAGCGAAGCGGCAGGAGAAACGGAGCCCCTTCCATTTCTCCTCCCGCTTGGCTGAAGGGGCGCTGCACAGCTCTCCCTCTCTGCTGAAGCCGGAAGAGTCTTGCTCTCCTGGCTTCAGCGAAAGGAACCCAAAGCCTTCGGAGCGCAGTACGAGTTCCCGCTGTGCTCCAAAGGCTTCAGGCGGCTATCCCTGAAGCCTGGAGAGCGAGAGGGGTCGGTGCGCACCGACCCTCTCGCTCTCCAGGCTTCAGCGAAAGCAACACATAGCCTCTGGAGAGTGGAGGGAGCGCTCCCTCTGCGCTTCGGAGGCTTTGCGTTGCTATTGCTGAAGCCAAGGAGACTGCATTCGCTCCATAGGATGCACACACATTTCCCCTTAATTTTTGGAGGGGGAAATGTGCGTCCTATAGAGCGAAAAATACAGTATTTGAAACGGGCCAAAAAATTGCCGCATTTCCCCACAATGCAACATTGTGAGAAGCCGAGTCCACTTTATGTCTCCTTCACAATGTTGCTATCAGTGGCCTTCTCTGCACAAAGCCCTCGGCATGCACAGGTGGAAAAGGAATCAACGTTTAATGTATACCACGATTCAACTTTGGAACTCCCTGCCTATTGAAATCAGACAGCCGCCTTCACCGTTCTCTTTTTGGTGCCTGCTGAAAACATTTTTTGCTGGAACTAGTCTATCGAGACTTGCAGATGCTGACGTGTTTGCATCTTTTTGGCTGCTGATGTCAATCATGTGTAAATGTTTTCACTCATCTAGTTTTATTGATAATCTTGATATTTCTCGCAAACTGCTTAGATGCTTCCCTACAATCAAGTAGAATATGAAAAAACAATCATAATCATGACTACTAATAATAACATTCGAGAGCTGCAAAATCTACTGTTGGTATTTAACTCCCAGTAAATTAGCAAAAATGCATACAATGGGGTCAAGTGTATGTAGGAACTGTAAGGAAAAAGAAGGCACCTTTTATCATATGTGGTGGACATGTAAGATAGTAAAAGAATTTTGGGAAATGATTTATAATGAGTTGGAAAAAAAAAAATTTAAATAACTTTTTCTTAAAAAACCCCCGAAGCTTTTCTTTTAGGAATCCTAGCTGCCGAAATCCCAAGGGAGCAGAAAAAATATTATTTATATTTGTGACCACGGCTGCACAGATGTTATTGGCCCAAAGATGGAAAGAAGATAAAGTCTCTACCAGAGGAGAATGGCAGATTAATTCGATGGATTATGCCGAATTGGCAAAAATGACCAGAAGAATCAGAACAGTGAGCTTGGATAGCTCAGTTGGTTAAAGAGCAGTGCTATTAACACCAAGGTTGCAGGTTCGATTCCCCGTATGGGACAGCTGCATATTCCTGCATTGCAGGGGGTTGGACTAGATGATACTCAGGGTCCCATCCAACTCTGCAATTCTATGATTCCCATAAGAAGAACTTTGCTGGGTCAGGCCAATGGCCCATCTCATCCAGCTTCCCATTCTCACAGTGGCCAACCAGTTGCCCCAATGGGAAACACGCAAGCAAGACCTGACCACAAGAACATGTGGTTCCAGAAACAATTCTTTCAATAACAGCCCTGGTTCATTCCTACCTGAGCTGGGGCGGCTGTCCGTCTCAAGCTGCTCGTCGGCCGTTTTCTCAACATCCAACCTCAGGTCGCTGATCTGCTTGTCCAGTTCTTGCAACTGGTTTAACAAACCCGCGTCCCTCCGTCGCAGGCAATTCTAAAAAGCAACGAAAAGAAAAAAAAAGACTCCTAAGCGATGATGGGACAGGAAGAGAAAAATGCGCAGCAATAGCAGAGATCCGCAAACTTAGAACTGGGCTTGATACTTTGTTTCACAGACTCAAGCGCCAGGCTTCAGGGAATCAGCTTCCTCCCCCGTGGCAGTAAACAAAAGATCAAACGAAAGGAACTTCTTACCAGTTAGAATCTTTAATAATCACAGTGTGAGAACAAAGAACACGTCTCCTAGAAATGGCGGTGCTTACACCCCCTCCGTCCCTATTAATCTACGTCACTCCTACGCCTTGTAATCTGAGCTTGTACCCTCTGCGCTTTCTGTTCTTACACTTTCTGAGCTCTCCGTGTCCTTGGAGAAGGGGGTTGGATGCTATCCAGAGATTGTGATTTTAACTCTCTCTCTTCCAGTATTTCTTCTGTTAGCTGTTCCCCATGCAGTATTTCCCAGCTTCTGCCTTCTGAACTATGCCCCTCTGCAAACCACTGTTCCAAATCTATGCTGTCCTCCTGCTCCTGGGAAGATTCAGGAGCAGGAGCAGGGCAGGGTGGCTCCCACCATTCCTCCTCACGGTCCCTGACACCAAGCCAGGCCTGGTCTCCTCAAACCTTCCCTTCTGCACTCATTACACACCTGGGATTTATTTGTTTACAGGTGCAGTGTGGCCATTGTTTGAGGCCTGTGGTACAGTCCTACCCATGATGTTGCCCTCTAAAATCCTGCACGCCTTACTGACCAGGAAGGGGAGTGTTTTCTCTTCCTCCCACCCATGTCGTCATATCCCATCCAATGCCATTTTTAAAAGAAACACCTTCTTTGCCCCTAATCCAGGAAGCTTTATTATAATTATTATTATGTTAAAGAATGTTATAACCCCACCTGTCAAAAGTGGCCCCCTGGAGGATGCGCCAGTTTTGGACCCAGTCAAACCCAGTTTGCTAACTGGATTCTCGCTGTACTCCCCCCACCCTGGGGCACGTCAACAGAATCGGAGCCCTGTGTGTTTGATCCAATACAGTCTTCAGCAAAGTAAAGGACCCAGGGTTTGAACATGTCAGGCTATGAATGTGTTTTATAATGCAGGCATTGAGATATAACCTCTGTTGCAATCTATATATGCTTATAAGCATGCAAGCTAAAGAGCTGGATCGATGTTAAAAAGGGGATAAAGGCACACAGTAACTCCCTTCTCTATCCTCAGTTACACAAATGCATTACTTTCTCAAAATAACAAGAGAGCTTAAGCAAATTTGCAAAGCTGTTCTTGATGCAAACTGCTATAAAGAATGTATTTAGAATACGATCATCAACCTCCGGGTCAGAGCAATCAGTTTTCCTGCTGAATCTCATAATTATATCTCTCCATCATCTTGCCTGTCTACATTGCTTTGCACGCATCATTGTTTCGCTGCATTTCCTCTGAAGAAAAAAAAATGTTACAGGGAACGGTGGAAAATTCATTAACTTATCAGGTCTGATCTGATGACAAAAAAAAATGACAACGCCTTTGCTTGCGGGATGTTGTCATTCAGGTTCCACACAACAAAAATCAGCTAGCAGTCTCAGGCCAATTCTATGACACTGTGAATATATCCAGCATGTGGCTTAGTGGTTAGAGTGTTGAACTAAGACCTAGGAGGCCGCGGGTTCGAATCCCCACTCAGTCAAATGAAGCTCACTGGACAACACTGGGCCAGTTACTATCTCTCAGCCTAACCTAATAATTTAATAATAATAAGTTTATTATTTATATCCCACCCATCTGGCTGGGTTGCCCCAGCCACTCCAGGCAGCTTCCAACACATATAAAAACACAACTAAACATCAAACATTAAAAGCTTTCTGATACAGGGTTGCTTTCAGATGTCTTCTAAAAGGTGTGTAGCTCTTTATTTCCTTGACATCTGATGGGAGGGCATTCCACAGGGCAGGTGCCACTACCGAGAAGGCCCTCTGCCTGGTTCCCTGTAACCTCACTTCTTACAGGGAGGGAACCACCAGAAGGCCCTTGGCGCTGGATCTCAGTGTCCGGGCTGAACGATGGGGGTGGAGATGCTCCTTCAGGTATACTGGGCCGAGGCCGTTTAGGGCTTTAAAGGTCAGCACCAACACTTTGAATTGTGCTCGGAAACGTACTGGGAGCCAGTGAAGATCCCTTAGCACTGGTGTTATATGGTCGCAGCGGCTGTTCCCAGTCACCAGCCTAGCTGCTGCATTCTGAATTACGACTTTTTGATTCCTGAAATTCATTCTGATTGTACAAATAAAATATCAGACAGAATTCTGAAGGCTATGTTGTTACGTGTGTGAAAACAGCTAAGATCAAAGGATCCCCAGGTATGCGCCTCCAGATGCTGCAGAAACATAGCTGTCTACTTTTCCCTTTTTTTAAGGGAAAGTCCCTTATTCCGAATAGGATTCCTCGCAAGAAATGGGAAAAGTTGACAGCTATGTAGAAATCAGGTGTCATCATGGCGTCTTCACTTGGTAGCAAGTGGCCGATAGCCAAGTGCAAAATGCACCCAGCAGCTGGTGAATTTCAAACAATGATGTACGACACAAGATTATTATCCCTCCCTCTGTTTCTGATCTTCAGGCTGTGTATGCTGTTGCATTTGTGTCCAAAACGCACACCCCATGCTCAAGAAGGGGGCATCCGCATGCTTGGAAGAACCCCAAAGGTTTCTAGAAGATAGAAAATCATCTTAAGAAAATTATTGCTGGCTGGCTGTTTGGGGACAGAGATGGAACAAGTGTGGGAGGAGGGAAAATGCAACGAGTGGAATCCTGAACAGCAGCATTCCATGCTGCAATATTTGGTTGCAGCTGCTATTTATATTATGCCAAATGACGCTTTCCAGCGTCAAATGCACAAAAGAGCTAAATTAAGACTGAAAGGGAACTTCGCGATACAAAGCATCTTGCAAAACGAAGACCTGAATATATTAGATTTCCCAGACTTGAGTTTCTTTTGTAGGCTATTGGCAAGGCAGGTCTATCGCCTCTCTAATGATGCCAGAATTTCCTTTCTAGTAGTGCCAGTGTCCACTCCAGCAGGCACAAGACCAGGATTACGTGACGGGCAGAGAACTTTGGCAAATCCCACACAGCATCGCTGACGCTTCGTCTAACTGGACTAGGAAGGCGACCAAACTCTTGCTTACTCAAGTAGTGCAAGTCCCAAAATTTGGTGCTTTCTCCGGGACTCCCCAGCTAATAGGATTATATGGTCATGTTCTCAAATCCGATCATGGTGGCCCTTTCTAAGTAAACAGACAACTGTGTGGGAATCTGAGGAACTGAGGCAGACAGCGGTGACTAGAGATGAAGTCCTAGGCTGAACAGACCAAATAAAAGCTAACAAAACGCTGGGTCCAGATAGCCTCTACTCAAAGTGTCCTCAAAGAACTCAAATGTGAAATTGTTGTTGTTTAGTCGTTTCTGACTCTTCGTGACCCCATGGACCAGAGCACGCCAGGCACTCCTGTCCTCCACCGCCTCCCGCAGTTTGGTCAAATTCATGCTGGTAGCTTCGAGAACAGTGTCCAACCATCTCGTCCTCTGTCGTCCCCTTCTCCTTGTGCCCTCCATCTTTCCCAATATCAGGGTCTTTTCCAGGGAGTCTTCTCTTCTCATGAGGTGGCCAAAGTATTGGAGCCTCAGCTTCAGGATCTGTCCTTCCAGTGAGCACTCAGGGCTGATTTCCTTCAGAATGGATCGGTTTGATCTTCCTGCAGTCCATGGGACTCTCCAGAGTCTCCTCCAGCACCATAATTCAAAAGCATCAATTCTTCGGCGATCAGCCTTCTTTATGGTCCAGCTCTCACTTCCATACATCACTACTGGAATGTGAAATTACAAATTACTGCTTTTCTAACAAAATATTCAACTTGTCCCTCAGATCAGCCTCCACACCTGAGGACTGGAAAGTAGCCAATGTAAAAAAATTTTAAAAAGGGATCCAGAGGGAAATGGCACGCTTGCTAGCTTAGTGTCCATCCTAGGAAAACTGATGAGATGGGGGGTATTGGCAAAGATAAAAAAGCCAAGCGTATGGAAGAACAAGCCTTGCTGAAGCAGAGCCAGCATGGCTTCTGCAAGGAGAGGTCCTCTCACACAAACTTATTAAGAGTTCATTGAAAGTGTCAACAACCAAGTGAAGATGCCTTAATGGTGCTTGATGTCTCCACCATCTGGAGGTGCATGCCTGGGGATGACTGGGTCTTGACTGTTTTCACACACTAATACCCTATCCTGTAGAATTCTATCAGTTATATTTTATCTGCACAATCAGAATGAATCTGAGGAACCAAAATTGTCGTGTTGTTTTTTTGGTGCAGCCTGAGCAAAAGCAGTGAACAATGTCAGAGTTATTTTCTGTAGCTTGTCTTCACTTACCCCACCCCGCTGCCCTGCTCACAGTCGTGAAGAATATTCTTATGTTACGAATGCTTTAAGTTATCATCAAAGCTCTTAACCTAGCTCAGGGATGCCATCTGAACTAGCCAGACGTTTAACTGATAATCAATCACAGCCAGTCCAACATTTCAAAAATAAGACTTTAGAGCCGTCTTGTCCAAAATTGGGAACTAGACACCCCATTTTGGTGACTGTAACCTTGGTTTAACGAGCCATTTGGCGCCTAGCTTGTATACCTGAGTTTCTAACACTGGCTCATCATGTGCTAGTCCTGGCCTACTGGAGAGAAAAAGGTTGAGGCTGTCAAGTACAGTGTGGTTCAAAGTGTCAGACAACTATCTGACTTTTAGAAGACATCTGAAGGCAACACTGTTTAGGGAAGTTTTTAATGTTTGATGTTTTATCGTGTTTTCAATACTCTGTTGGGAGCCGCCCAGAGTAGCTGGGGGTACCCAGCCAGATGCACGGGGTATTATTATTATTATTATTATTAATATTAATATTATTATTATTATTAGACTAAGGCCTGGGTGACCCTGAGCCTGCCACACCCTCTCAGTCTAAAGCACCTCACAGGGTTGTTGTGAGAATAAAATAGAAAGTATGGAGAATTGAACACACCACCCTTAAGCGCCTTGGATATAAAGGCAAATAATAAATAAATAAAGGCTCACTGGTCGTGCCAGCTGGAGCTTGTAAGAGTCCAACAACATCTTGAGACCCAGGAGTTCCCCATCCGAGATAATCCACCTTGAATCACTACATGACAGAGGGTTGCACTAGATTATCCTTTGGGTCCCTTCAAACTCTACGATTCTGTGATGTGGATTAGCACAAAGCACACCCAGCGTTATTCCCCCCTCCCCCCATATGCACACACCACGATGGGCTGCTGCTCACGAGATTCATTTCCCGTGACTTCCAGATGGCTGGTCTGACTGTGAGCCATCCATCAGGCTCCTATCGATGTGACAAGGCTCTTCAAGAGTCCTCTGGCATCTATCTGCCTGCTGTCATTTATGCAGCACAGTCAACATATGAAGAGCTTTGCAGGATTCCTTAAGCAAAAGACACAGGTCTCTGCCTGCAAAGAGCTTACAATGCAACGTTTGTCTGAGAAGCCTACCGAAGGGGAGAGAATGCCAAGGATTGACGTCCTCTTTGTACAGTTTTCACCGCACGCTGAAGACACGACTCTTTACTCTGGCCTTTTGACAGTTGTTTTGCAGAACCCACCTCTTTTGTTCGAAATTTGCCTGGGGCATTTTGCTCCTGGCTAGTGGCCACTTGCGACCAAGTGAAGATTTCTGGGTGCCAGGATGGTGCCTGATATCTCCACCATCTGGGGATCATTGGATCTGGACTGTTTTCACACACTAATAGCCCATCCTGTAGAACTGTATCTATTATCTTTTATCTGCACAATCGGAATGAATTTCAGGAAGCAAAAGGCCTTTTTTTCTGTGCAGCCTGAGCAGGAACAGTGAACAATGTTCTAGTTAATTGCTGTTGCTTGTCTTCACTTCCCCCCACCCCACTGCCCTGCTCCCAGTTGTGAAGAATATTCTTACGCTATGAATGGTCCGTGTCAACATTAAGAAAAAGAGGCAGGAATTGGCCAAATATATTTGTGGACTGTCCCTGGGTCAAGTGACTTTCCTTCTTAAAGTTCTCAAAGTTCTCAGCCTAGAGCTCAAGGTTGTTGTCTGAACTAGCCAGATGTCTAACCGAGAATCAAACACAGCCATTCCATCATTTGAAAAATAAGACTTTAGAGGTGTCTTGCCCCCAAATGGCAAGTAGAAATTCCGTTTTGGCGACTGTAACCTTGGTTTAAGCACCCATTTGGCACCTAGCATATATACAGTGGTACCTCGGGTTAAGTACTTAATTCGTTCCAGTGGTTCTTAACCTGAAACTGTTCTTAACCTGAAGCACCACTTTAGCTAATGGGGCCTCCCACTGCTGCCGTGCTGCCTGAGTCCGATTTCTGTACTTATCCTGAAGCAAAGTTCTTAACCTGAAGCACTATTTCTGGGTTAGCAGAGTGTGTAAGCTGAAGCGTATGTAACCCGAGGTACCACTGTATCTGAGTTTCTAACACTGGTTCTGTTCCATTTGTTTGTAAACAGTCAAACCTTGGTTCCCGAACACCTCCGTTATTGTACGTTTCGGCTCCTGAATGCCGAAAACCCAGAAGTAAATGCTCCGATTTTCAAACGTTTTTCGGAACCCGAATGTCCGATGCAGCTTCCGATTTATGGCACCCATGAGAGCATCATATTTTTTGCCACTTCTGGGCAGGCAAAAGGGCAGCCCCTTTCTGAGCAAAAAGCAGCTGATTGGAGCAGCCTGGCAGGTAGGGCAAGGAGAAAAAGTAGGGGTGAATCACAGAATCAAAAGACGAAGCTAAACGCCATCAGTTGAAGCGGTTATGCTGGCTGTCTATCTGCTGCTAGGCCAGATTCAAGGTGGGCAAGGCTCAAAGGGGTGTTTCTTATTTTAGAAGTCCAAGGAGATTCCGACTAAACATCAGGAAAAACTTTGGGACAGTAAGAGCTGTTTGACAGCGGAACAGTCTCCCTCAGGAGGTTGTGGACTCTCCTTCTTTGGAGGTTTTTAAGCAGAGGCTGGATGGCCATCTGTCACGGATGCTTAACTGAACTTTCTGCATTGCAGGGGGTTGGACTAGATGACCCTTGGAGGCCCTTCCAACTGTACAATTCTACGATTTTATTAAACAACTTGGGAATGGGCTACTGGAGAGACTGACCTCCTGGTGGCATCAACAGTTTCCACTGTTCACTTTGTGTCCACCAGGGGCCTTCTGTGTGGTGGCCCCTTTCATTCATTCATTAACATTAGTAATGAATCAACAATCACTCATTTAGATGCACACTGAAGACAGCTATATCTGTCTATCATCTATCTATCTATATCTATCTATCTATCTATCTATCTATCTATCTATCTATCTATCATCTATCTATCTATCATCTATCTATCTATCATCTATCTATCTATCATCTATCTATCTATCAATCATCTATCTATCATCTATCTATCATCATCTATCTAACCATCCATCCAAGCCTTTTCAGAATGAATTGATCCTGTAGTATCAAATGGAATATTTTCAAGCATGCGCCTTCACTGTCCTCTTTTTGGCACCTCCTAAAAATATTCCTGTTCAGACAAGCATACCCAGATGCTCGGAAAGTTGAGGCAACTTTATTCTGTTTCAGTATTCTATATCTTGTATGTTTTAAAGTATGGTTGTGAGTCCACACCCCCCTCGATTTTATTATTTTACCTTTAATATATATATTAAAATAAATGGAAAGAGGCTGAGTGAGGCTAGGCCCTCATTTCTCAACCTCCCTCCATCCAAAGTCTATGCAGTGGTACCTCGGGTTACATACGCTTCAGGTTACATACGCTTCAGGTTACAGACTCTGCTAACCCAGAAATACTGCTTCAGGTTAAGAACTTTGCTTCAGGATGAGAACAGAAATCGGGCTCCGGCGGCACGGCGGCAGCAGGAGGCCCCATTAGCTAAAGTGGTGCTTCAGGTTAAGAACAGTTTCAGGTTAAGTACGGACCTCCGGAACGAATTAAGTACTTAACCCGAGGTACCACTGTACTGACTGGGGCTCCAACAATGTAAGGTTCTGCACTTGGGCAAAAAGAACTAGATTCAAAAATAGAACATTAGCCTTTTTTGCTGCTGCATCAAACTGTTGGCTCACGTTCAGCTTGTGGTCCACCAAGACCCCCAGATCCTTTTCACACGCACTGTTGTAAGCCGGCAGCTTCCAAAGAGGATCAGAGCAACTGATGCAGGATACGGCTGTCAATTGCTACCAGTTACAAGGGTGATGTTGTGCCAACACTGGAGGAAGTATTCCTTTGAATGTCAGCTGCTTAAATGCGCAGTTGGGCCGAAGGGCAGTTGTGCTCAGGTACTGCTTTTGGGCTTCCCATAAGCATCAGGTTTACCATCGTGAAAATCAGGTTCTTCTGATGTCCTCCTCCAGTTCCATCCGCCTTTGAAGGACAGGAGACAGGACCCGTATTCTATTGCTTGCCCACAGCTCTGATTCCTTCCGGTTCCTTTGAGGAATAAAGGTAAAGGGACCCCTGACCGTTAGGTCCAGTCGCAGCCGACTCTGTGGTTGTGGTGCTCATCTCTCTTTATTGGCCGAGGGAGCCAGTGTACAGCTTCCGGGTCATGTGGCCAGCATGACTAAGCCGCTTCTGGCGAACCAGAGCAGCGCACGGAAACACCGTTTACCTTCCCGCCGGAGCGGTACCTATTTATCTACTTGCGCTTTGGCGTGTTTTCGAACTGCTAGGTTGGCAGGAGCAGGGACCGAGCAAGGGGAGCTCACCCCATTGCGGGGATTCGAACCGCTGACCTTCTGATCGGCAAGTCCTAGGCTCTGTGGTTTAGACCACAGTGCCACCCGCGTCCTTCGAGGAATAGCAGGCGTCAAAGATGGCATTACAACAAAGAGGAAGCTGGCTTGGGATTCTGGAGGGACAGAAGCATGGTTGCTTTCAGCCTGGCATCTACCAAGGAGATCAATGGCAACCGCAGAGATCTCCTAGGATGGTCTTCAAAAATACGCCCCCTGGGACAGCGAGGCCCTGACCCGCACCATGCAGGCTGGAGGAGATGCTGGTGTGGATGTGCCCACGCAGAACATCTGGACACATGGAGCAAGATTATTGCTAGTGCAAAACCTGCCTGCCTTCATAAGAGGCTGGCTAAATGATCCAGCATTCTGTTCTTACAGCGGTCAATCGGATGCTTGAGTTAGAAGCCTGGACGTTGGATCTGAGCACAGCAGCCCTCTCCCGTCCTGTGGTTTCCATAACACTATCTGCAACATACCGTCAACAAACACTTCTTTCCCTGGTTACTTGGTTGAAACTATGGGCAAGTCTGTGGTCCGAATTACTGCCCCCCCCCCTTGGTTCTCTTTCCTGGCTGAACTATCCAACAGCAGTGGTTGCAATAACAGCTGCTAAAAATGCCCATGAGTTTTCTGCATTCCTTCATTGCCCAATTCCCAGCTCACACCTGTAAAACAGGTGTTCTACACACACCTGTACCTTGTTGCGCTTATGGTAATAAAGCCCTGGGCACAATGTTTGAAACTAGCAGGGCGCCAGGCGCATTTGGCACCTAAAAATTCTCCACTTGCGAGCACCTCCAAAAGTCTGGGCGCCATTTTTTGCACTTGGCTGACACTCAAGGATTACTGAAATGTATGTGCTTTGAAGCCTCAAAATACAGTGGTACCTCGGGTTACGAACTTAATTCGTTCCGGAGGCCCGTTCTTAACCTGAAACTGTTCTTAAACTGACGTACCACTTTAGCTAAAGGGGGACCCCCCGCTGCCACAGCGCCGCCACCGCACAATTTCTGTTCTCATCCTGAAGCAAAGTTCTTAACCCGAGGTACTATTTCTGGGTTAGCGGAGTCTGTAACCTGAAGCGTACGTAACCCGAGGTACCACTATATACATTAACGATACAGTGGAACCTCAGGTTACATACGCTTCAGGTTACAGACTCCGCTAACCCAGAAATAGTGCTTCAGGTTAAGAACTTTGCTTCAGGATGAGAACAGAAATCGTGTAGCGGCGTCGCAGCGGCAGCGGGAGGCCCCATTAGCTAAAGTGATGCTTCAGGTTAAGAACAGTTTCAGGTTAAGTACGGACCTCCAGAACGAATTAAGTACTTAACCTGAGGTACCACTGTAGACAATACGCAAGGAATTTAACAATAAAGAGTAGAATGTTTTGAAAACTGAAGTATGGTACCAACATTTTTATTGTAAACACCGAATTAAACATGTATTAACCATTTCTACTAAAAATGTGATATTAACAATGTGTCACTTATGTGAATTGCATATTAGTCCATGCTTATCAGAATAATAAATAAAAAGTGTTGCCAACCGCCCCCCCCCCCACCTTTAGTAGTGACTAGACATTATGTTTTGGCACCCACAACCCAGGTCCCAGAAGCCATTTGGCTCCTAGCTTTTCTATCCCAGTTTCTAACGCTGCCTGGACACCGGCTGTGTGGCAGCACAGAATGTCCACAAACTTTCCAACTGCTCCGGGAACAGAGCTGCTGGAACATGCGCAGTCCAACTCCTGTGAGGGAAGCGAAAGCTGTCTCTTTGGCTGGGGCTGAAAACCTCGCACAGGCCTTGTGGAACGGAATGAGCATTGCGGCATTCAGGTTCTAGATCCTGAAAGAGCTGTTGTATATTCTTTAAGAGTTTGAAGGATGGGGAATCTTGCATACTACTTCTACTGTCGGTGCAACAGTGACCTGGCAAGCAGGGGAAGGGGGACACCAGGGCTGATAAAATGAGGAGTAGAAGCTATTTGAACTGACCATTCTGCTTCCTGGCTGCAGGCTTCTTGTTTGTTCTAGCTACTTGTGGGTCCTTCACCGTCCTTCACCGTCACCCATCACCCAGCCCCTTTTCGGTCCAGTATACCTGAAGGAGAATCTCCACCCCCATCATTCTGCCCAGACATTGAGGTCCAACGTTGAGGGCCTTCTGGCGGTTCCCTCACTGCAAGAAGCCAAGTTACAGGGAACCAGGCAGAGGGTCTTCTTGGTAGTGGCGCCCGCCCTGTGGAACGCCCTCCCAACAGATGTCAAAGAGAAGAACAACTACCAGACTTTTAGAAGACATCTGAAGGCAGCCCTCTTTAGGGAAGCTTTTAATGTTTAACAGACTACTGTATTTTAATACTTTGTTGGAAGCTGCCCAGAGTGGCTGGGGAAATAATAATAATTTTATTATTATTATTATTATTATTATTATTATTATTATTATTATTTCATGACCCCCTGTAATGTTCCACTCCAGTGCTCCTTGCCCACCCTTGCATGCGCAACACACTGCCTTTTAATATCATGTTCAAAATCAAACATACCAATCGAGCACATTGTTTCGCCATAAGCAACATTTCCATCTATTTTTACTGAGGTGGGGTGATTCTTGGCTTCACTGCCTTTGACTGCAGAAGCTGAGCTGCTTTCGTCCCCCACCCCCAGCGCACAGACCTCGCCTTCCTTGGCAGAGAAAGTCGTGGCACAGAAGACATGAACAGCCTCGCTTAACAAGCTGCCAAGGGCAAGAGACTCGAGTCTGACAATCCTTTCTTTTTTTCATTGTGGCAAAAGTAACAGCTCCCCTGAAACTTCCCTTGCACAAACCTCCGCTGGAACTGAGCACACAGAAAGGCCTTGGGTGCCAGCAGTCGCAAGCCAGCTGGAACCTTTTGCCTTGCAAGCTGCGCACGGGAAAGGAAGGAAAACCCTCCTTCGCTGCAGTGGGCAAAGATCCCTTTGCTCCTGCACCATCCCCACTGGAATGCAGCAGGATCCAGTCTAGGGGAGCACCAGCCAATTCCCATGCCTTTGCTGCCAGTGTATTTCTTAGCGGTGCTGCAGAAGGTGTTCCCGCTGGCTTTACAGAGTGGAAAGCATGCAAGAGCAGCGCCATTCCCACTCATTTCTGTGAGGCTTGTGCAGGAGAATTTCCCTGGCACCCATTGTTCTCTGCAGGCTCTTCTCCTCCCAGGACAGGCAGGGCTGTAAGCTCAGAGGCAGAGTGCCCGCCTTGCACGCAGAAAAGTCCCAGGTTCAATCCCCGGCCTCTCCACGAACACCCTTCATCTGAAACCCTGGAGAGCTGCTGCCAGCCAGTGCAAGCTGTACTGAGCTACATGGGCCAATGGTCTGCCTCAATTTAAGGCAAGCTTCCTTTGAGCCAAGCTTAATCCAGGTACCCCGAACTGCATTCTTGGGCGCCTAAGAGTTGACTACAGAAATAGACTACAGTGATCAGGTGATGCTCTAATCATTTCGCCCAGTTCTTCCTAATTCCCCTTTTACGATTCAACAAAAGCAATCTCCGAAAGGCCCCAGCGAGGACAGAAACTCAATAAGATAAATGCTTCCTTCCTGGCCCTCATGTCCGCTCTTGCCAACACGGACACACCGTCCCTTAACAGCATCTGCAGGAGGCAAATTAATTCCATGCAGCAGGCAATCTAATACTGGAGTCCGTGCCCAAGGAATACAGCGAGCTAGCGATACACTCCTTCGCCAAGTGCCCTCCCCAAATCTCCCACGAAAAGACGAAAGGAAAAAAACCACTGAATTTAGGAAGGGAAAAAAGGAAAAGCCATTCCCTAAGGTCACTTTCAGTGCAGTGCAATGGCAAACACACCCATCCACAGCCCCCTCCCCAGCTCATTTGGAAGCTGCAGTAATTAATCACTACATACTAGCAGCTATGGCTGCTATTGTTAGACCCCAAAGAGGATGAGCAAAGGGGAGGCCAGAGAACAGGAGCAGGAGGCTGGTTTTCCTGCCTAAGATAGAGCAGATTTTTAAAATAATTACTATTCTGATTTCTGCACTAGGATACTACCCGGAGATTGTCTCAGAAAGAACCATTCGATTCTTTGAGACACACTGGTGTCTATTCTGCATCCTGCAGCTCTGATGTTTCGGAGCACTGGGAGACGCCAAATCACACAGTGCCCCTGCGTCTCCCACAAACTCATACTAGAAAGGGGGTGTCCCCACATTTTGTATGGCCACGGGTGAGTGCCCAGATCCACTCTCTGCTCCCTCATTTGGAGCGGAGCCTCAAATCCCCTGCAATGGGGTTGCCCGCCACTGACTTCTAACCGACTGAGACAGACAGCTCGGTTTTATTCTGCATGCACACTCGATCTCACACACACCCTCACCAATGAGTTGGCGCTTGCCCTTTCTTTCCTTCTTCCCCCCACCCATCTAGAGTCACCCCATAAGCTTTTGGGGTTGCTAAGAAAGCAAAGGGGTGCCCCTACCCCCGGAAGCGACCGGTCATTCCGCTCCCAATGGAGCAGCTCTATAAAAAAATCTCCAAGTCTATTTCCAGCAGGGAAGCTTTCTCAGGCGCCCAAGACAAACCTCTTTTTATCCCCTGCAAACCGCCTCTCTCTGAGGCGCTCCTGATCTGCAACTCAGGACTCTTAATAAAGAGCAGCCGTTACCCGAGGGAAGGCTCAGACAAGGGGGGTCTCCGAAAGGAGACGAAAAAAGACACCCGATTGCCAACTCCCACGTGCGCCCGGATGGAGACGAGGCGCTTTCTGCACGCGCTCAGAAGTCCCCTCGCCGCGCGCCCCCTGCGCTGCAAAGAGGTGCGGGGGCTGGAGGACGGCTGTGCCCGCACCTACTCCTTCCGCCGCAAGGGGGGGTCTCCGCGACCCTCCGCCCCACCCGCCAGGCTGCGCTGCGCCCCTGGGCTCACCAGCTGCCTCCGCAGGAGCAGGATGTTCTCCTCCAGGAACTTCTCCTCCAGGCTGCGCGGGGCGGCGGCGGCGACCCCCGGCGCGGCTGCCTCTCCCGCCGCCGTCTCTCCGGAGCCGCTCCCCCCCGGCCGGGCATCGGCGGGCGCGGCGGCCAGCAGCCGCTTGACGCGCAGTTCGTGGCGCTGGCGCAGCAACTCCAGCTCGGCCAGCCCGGCCAGGGTGGCCTCCAGGCGCTCGCGGGTGCGCAGCCGCTCCGCCTCGCTCGCCTCGCTCTTGGCGCCGTCGCGCGGCCACCGGGCCTCGGGCTCCTGCCCGGGCTCCGCGATCGCCTGCTTCATCCCCGAGCCGGCACTCCCCTCGATCAGAGCATGGAGATCCGGGCGCGAGGGCGAGCGCGAAAGATGCGCTCCGCAGATCCCCGAGGCGCTCAGCGCGCGGAGCCCCGCGGCACCGGGATCTGGCAGCCCCCCGGCAAGCGCATCCCGGCCCCACTGCCGCCTCTCCCCGCAGCGCCCGGGCTGCCTCCTTCCTCTGCGGCGTCTCGGCTCGCTCTCCTCCCAAGCCCCCTTTTCCCTTCCCGGCTCCTCCCCTCGCCCTCTCCCGGCTGCTCGGGCGCTGCGCCTCCCCGTCTCCCTCCTTCTCTCCCTCCCTCCCTCCGATTCTCCCGCCCCCCGGCGGCGGCGGCGGCGAAGGAAGCCCCCCTGGAGGTCACGCGCGCCAAGCGGCCGCGGCCCAGAGCCAGCCGGCCAGACGCCGCCGCGGTGAGGGACGCGCGGACGGAGTGGCGGGGAAAGAGAGTCTGCAGAGCAGCTTGGACGTCGGTTAGAATCATGGAATCGCAAAGTTGCAAGGAAGGGGCCGCGAGGGTCGTCTAGTCCGACCCCCTGCGAGGCAGGGAATCTGTTGCCCAGTGTAGGACTCGAACCCACGACCTTGAAATGGAGAGTCTCTTGCTGCACCAACTTCTTCTCTCACTTGCCCATGTGAGCCTCGCTGTAAACCCTAGGCCACGATTAATTGACATGCCATGTCAAGGAAACATATATAATATGACATGATATACCATATAACATATAGTTGAATAGGAAGGGACCACGGGGGTCATCTAGTCCAACCCCCTGCAATGAAGGAATCTTTCGCCAGCAATCTTTCCCTGCCCAAGCGTGGCAGCGCTCAAGTCTGTATAGCATCATGAGACTCTTAATCGCAGGGTTGTGGGTTCGAATCCCACATCAGGCAAAAGATTCCCACTTCGCAGGGGGCTGGACTAGATGATCGAACCCCCTGCAATAGGGCGGTATATAAATTCAATAAATCATCATCCTCATCCTCATGGTCCCTTCCAACTCCACGATTCCGTGAAATCAAGGCACTGCAAGGGAGAACGCTGGAAGCCAAATTACGATAACGGAGGTTCCCATTAAATATTTGGAAAACCTTTCTGACAGTAAGAGGAGTTCGACAGCAGAATAGACTTGGAAGGTGGTGGCCCCTCCTGCAGTGGAGGATTTTTAACAGAAGTTGGTGGGTGGCTCCCACACTGCATGGATTTGGCAGACCATCGATTCATCTACCTCAAACAAACCATTGTATGCAATCCTTCCTCAGCTTCTGGTCCACGATTCCTCTGAGGCTGTCTACAAATTGCTTATCAACTGGTCCCAAGCATTTAAAATAGATCCATTGTTTTGATCAGGCCAGTAGTCCATTTGTTCCAGCATCCTTGTCTCACAGTGGCCACATAGATGCTTGTGCGAAACCTACACACTCTGCCTACAGGGATGCGGGTGGCGCTGTGGTCTAAACCACTGAGCCTCTTGGGCTTACCAATCAGCTCCTGCCAACCGCATGCCAGTGCATGCGTTCTGGTTTCCATCACGATGCCCTGTTGCCGCCTTTGACTGGACTTAACCGTCTGGGGGTCCTTTACCTTTTTACCTTTTACACTCTCAGCCCACCTGCAATTCCCAGAGCCGTCCTGCTTTCGAGAACCCCTCCCCACAAACTGAATTTCAAAAATCAAAATCTGAAAATGTCCAGAATCCAAAAGAGCTCACATTCTGCCAATATTGATAGGAATAAACATAATAAGAAGCTGTCTTGAATTTATCTGTTTGGTTTGGAACACAAAAAACTTTAATGAAAAGAAGAAGAAGAAGAGGAGGAGGAGGAGTTTGGATTTGATATCCCGCTTTATCACTCCCCTTCAGGAGTCTCAAAGCGGCTAACATCTCCTTTCCCTTCCCCACAGCAAACATTCTGTGAGGTGAGTGGGGCTGAGAAACTTCAGAGAAGTTTGACTAGCCCAAGGTCACCCAGCAGCTGCATGTGGAGGAGTGGAGACACGAACCTGGTTCACCAGATTACGAGACTACCGCTCTTAACCACTACACCATTTTTTAAAAAACATTTTTAAAGGAAGCTGTCCTTTTGAAATTGTTTATTACATTTGTATACCACCCTTCATCCATAGATCTTAGGGCGGTTCATAACATAAAAATGCATAATAAAAACACAAAACACATAATAAAAACAAGGAAAAAAACCATGCCAATAACCCCCCAAAAAACACACATTAAAAAGGGGTATAATATGTTAATCAGCCAAATTAATCAGTTCATATAGCTGGTTTATGTCAATCAGTTATTTTATCAGTTCTACCATCCAATATGAATGAACCCTGGGCTCCCAGACCAGGACCTGGGAGACCAGAGTTCGAATCCCCACTCTGCCATGAAACTCGCTGGGTGACCTTGGGGGCTAATCACTGCTTCTCAGCCTAACCTACCTCGCAGGACTGTTGCGGGGATTAAATGAGGCGGGGAGTACCATATACTTGAACCTTGAGCTCCCGGCAGGAGTAGAGGGGAAAGGGGATATAAATGCAGAAAATGATGAATGAATGAATGAGTCACAGTCTACTGACTCCAGTTGTGATATTGCCGCGTCCTCCGTTTCCTGCAATTTCCCCCCTAGAAACGCACCTAATGGGCTGACACTTCAAAAAGATAACTCATGAGCACATGGAATGTTCATAAACATTCCCTTGCGCCTCACCTGCGCAGCCAATGGCTGGGAACATCTGGTTTTAAGAAAGTGCAGCCAGAAGTTTCAAAAAGTGCCGTCCGTGTTTATTTCATGGCCCTGCTTTTCTCTCTTGTCAAATTTTATCGGGTTTGGGGAGTCAATTACCCGAATCATTTGCATCCTTTTAATACAATCCCCATCCGTATCCCTGTAACCAGAGGAAAGTTCGTAGCAGGCTATTATTATCCCAAATCCGGCTTTGACTTTGCTAATAGGTATATAGGTTAATAGATTGGTTTTTTAATAATGGATTTGCCCTTTAGTTACTGTTCTCAAGTTACAGTTCTTTGGTGTCTGTTTTAAACCCGCGGTGCTTTTTTAAAGGATGGGTTCAGATTGCCTAAAATGTGTGTTGCCGCCCCCACCCCCGCTTGCAATCCTTTCTAGTAATGCGAACCATCTTTCCTGTTAGCCCAGCTGTGCAGAGACGGGGAGGTTGCAGGGGAAAGGAATTTCAAGAGCAGAGAACTCCTCGTTTGCCCCACCCCATTCCTTTCTGATGGTCAGCATTTTATGGATGATTCTGCATAATCACCAGCTCCGAGACTCTCTTTAAATCTGCATAACAGATGAGTTTTGTATCCGGATTGCACCTGCCAGCCCCCCCCCCAAGTTCTGTGCATTCAAGCTCCCGCGCTGCAGAATACCACATTGCATCCCATTTGGTAGAAGACAGAAAGGGCAACCAGAGCATTGGAGTGTACGTTGATGGGCTCCTCTGCAAGCAGGACCCTCAATGGCACACAGCTTGCTGGTGGTGCTGTGGTCTAAACCACCAAGCCTCTTGGGCTTGTGGATTGGAAGGTCAGCGGTTTGAATCCCCGCAACAGAGTGAGCTCCCGTTGCTCTGTTCTAGCTCCTGCCAACCTAACAGTTTGAAAGCATGCCAGTGCAAGTGGATAAACAGGTACCATTGTGATAGGAAGGTAAACCGTGTTTCCATGCGCTCTGGTTTCTGTCACGGTTTAGTCATGCCGGCCACATGACCCGGAAAGCTGTCTGTGGACAAATGCCAGCTCCCTCGGCCTGAAAAGCGAGATGAGCGCCGCAACCCCATAGTCGCCTTTTGTGGGAATGTTCAGGGAGGCAGGAGAGGATATATTGTTTATTAATATCCTTCCTAACTTGTGCTAGCAAGTTCTATAACTTAGCAGAGTTTTACATTCCCCTTTCAGACACACAGCAGATAGCTAGTTGCAGGCTTGTTTAAGCCTCTCAAAATTAGATTCCTGGTATGAAATTAAAAGACGCCTGCTTCTTGGGAGAAAAGCAATGACAAACCTAGACAGCATCTTAAAAAGCAGAGACATCACCTTGCTGACAAAGGTCCGTATTGTTAAAGCTATGGTTTTCCCAGTAGTGATGTATGGAAGTGAGAGCTGGACCATAAAGAAGGCTGCTCGCTGAAGAATTGATGCTTTTGAATTATGGTGCTGGAGGAAACTCTTGAGAGTCCCATGGACTGCAAGAAGATCAAATCTACCCATTCTTAAGGAAATCAGCCCTGAGTGCTCACTGGAAGGACAGATCCTGAAGCTGAGGCTCCAAGACTTTGGCCATCTCATGAGAAGAGAAGACTCCCTGGAAAAGACCCTGATGTTGGGAAAGATGGAGGGCACAAGGAGAAGGGGACGACAGAGGACGAGATGGTGGGACAGTGTTCTCGAAGCTACCAGCATGAGTCTGACCAAACTGCAGGAGGCAGGGGAAGACAGGAGTGCCTGGCGTGCTCTGGTCCAGGGGGTCATGAAGAGTCGGACACAACTAAACAACAACAACAAAGTTCCCTTATATCCCTCTTAAAATAATAAACATGCCACAATCTTGTGTAAAGTATATAAAAGAAGTTTACTCACATCATCAGTTCACAGTTGGATCCCTGAAGGCAGACTTGGTTACAAAGTATATACATGTGGATCTATCCCATATGGGGATAATCCCAGTGTCCTCTGTTGGCTGAGAGCCAACAGAGCATTTCTAGCTAAAAGGCTGCTCCAACAACGGAGGATGTCAAAGAGAGAGGAAGTGTGCTGCGTGACTTGCCCTTTTGTTACCTGGACAGGTAACGTCACACCCACCTCCAGCCCCATGCAAAAGGAAGGATGCCCCGGCCCAGGAGAAACAGGAAGTTTCGACTGGCTGGACCAAACAAAATTTCGGGGTCGCACACTTATGAAGCTAGTGAGATCCATGGTTTCGCCATGCGCTGTGTGAAAAAGTCTTCCTGCCCTGAATCTTCCAAGATTCTGCTTCAATGGACATCCATGAGTTTTAATGTTGAGAGAGAGAGGTGGGAAGTTTTCACTCTCTTTCTGCATTATTTTAGAAACGTTCATTGTGCCACTTCTTATTCACCTTCCCTCTAAGCGAAAACGTCTCAAGTGCTGCAATCTTTCTTCCTACGGGAGCTGCTCTATCCCTTGATAATGTTGTCTGCCCTTTTCTGAGCCTTTTTTCCCAATTCTACACCATTTGCATGACATTGCAGTATTTGCACTTATTGTAGAGTAATAATAATAATAATAATAATAATTTATTTATACCCCGCCCATCTGGCTGCGCTTCCCCAGCCACTCTGGGTGGCTTCCAACACAATATTAAAATACAGTAATGCCTCAAACATTAAAAGCTTCGGGTGGCGCTGTGGGTTAAACCACAGAGCCTAGGACTTGCCAATCAGAAGGTCGGCGGTTCAAATCCCCGCGACGGGGTGAGCTCCTGTTGAGCGGTCCCAGCTCCTGCCAACCTAGCAGTTCGAAAGCACGTCAACGTGCAAGTAGATAAATAGGGACCGCTCCGGCAGGAAGGCAAACGGCGTTTCCGTGCGCTGCTCTGGTTCGCCAGAAGCGGCTTAGTCATGCTGGCCACATGACCCGGAAGCTGTACGCTGGCTCCCTCGGCCAATAAAGCAAGATGAGCGCTGCAACCCCAGAGTCAGCCGCGACTGGACCTAATGGTCAGGGGTCCCTTTACCTTTAAACAGGGCTGCCTTTAGATGTCGTCTAAAAGTCTGGTAGTTGTTTGTTCTCTTTGACATCTGGTGGGAGGGTGTTCCACAGGGCGGGGGCCACTACCGAGAAGGCTCTCTGCCTGGTTCCCTGTAACTTGGCTTCTCATAGTGAGGGAACCGCCAGAAGGCCCTCAGCACTGGACCTCAGTGTCTGGGCAGAATGATGGGGGTGGAGACGCTCCTTCAGACCCTAAGAGTCATTCCTGCAATGCAGAAATACCCCTCTCCTAGGCACCTCTCCTATCCTCCCCACTGAAGTTTCTCTTCACCCACATCATGATTAGGAAGACCGTGACAATGAAAGAGGAATGAAGACAAAGGCATTAGAGGAAAAGTCATCTCTCTGTACAGAGAAAGAGAGAGCCAGTTTGACTCTTTCCCAAAGAGAGCAGCCTCCCTCCCACCCGGCTCTATTGGAATCTCATGACCAAGCAGCTGATTGAGGAAATCGGATCTTCAGCATTTTGCTTGTTGCTGTTTTATGAGGACCAGATGTGGAACAAGGGAGGGGGGAATGCTCTACAGGAAAAGAAAAAAAGAAAAACACCCGCTCTCCCCCAGTCCTCACTCAGCACTCTGGAATGCATTTCATTTTGCTTCAAAGCTCAGGAGTGGCCTTCCAGACATTGCTAAACCAATTAATCCCTATCTATTGTCATGAAACATCACATACTGCCCACCTCAAGAAGGGTTTTTTCCACTGTGCATCCACTTTTGTGGCGGAGGGATGCAAAGGGATGGCTGAGACAGGCCTGCTGGACACACTTGCATGTGTGAATCAGCATCAAGCAGATCAAACCAGACACACAGAGAGAGAAAATCTCCATATTTAAATGCTTTTTGACTTGCACCTTCCGAAGTGACTGGATCATCGAGATCTGCCATCCAGTGTGAGCAACGCCTTCCATGATCCAGCATTTGGGGGGTGGTCCTGCACTATTGTTCTGAGATTTCCCCCAAACCAAAAGCTGCCATCTTACTAAAATTATAGAAATGAAGTGAACTTGTGTGCAGAACTGTGTAAGTGAGTCTCCTCCTTTGTTTGTTTTGCTCTAGCCCAGGAAAGCACCAGCAATTACAATCAGCAAACTTGTTTTTTCTACTTAAGAAGTCTAAACTGTCCTCTCTCTTTTTTGAGAAAAATGCCTTGCTTCTCTCTCAACAGCCTGCTTTTGCTCCTGGTCTCTGATGAGGACTGAACTCTCTGCAACGCTGAGATTTTAAATCTTATTGCCATGCATTACACATGCCTTCATTTAGTGTCTTTTACCAGGGAATGAGCCTTCGCTGCATTTCTGTGGGGCTTTCCATAGCTCAATCCATGTTCAAGGTGGCTTGCAACATGAAAAACTTTACATCATTGCAAACACAGCAGCAGTAGTCATTGGGTTGCATCAAAAAGTATGCAACCCAACAGAAACAATTACCACACAAATCATATTAAGATACAATAGGTAAAGGTAAAGGGACCCCTGACCATTAGGTCCAGTCGCGGACGACTCTGTGGCTGCGGCGCTCATCTTGCTTTATTGGCCGAGGGAGCCGGCGTACAGCTTCCGGGTCATGTGGCCAGCAGGACTAAGCCGCTTCTGGCGAACCAGAGCAGCGCACGGAAACGCCGTTTACCTTCCCGCCAGAGCGGTACCTATTTATCTACTTGCACTTGATGTGCTTTCGAACTGCTAGGTTGGCAGGAGCAGGGACCGAGCAACGGGAGCTCACACGGTCGCGGGGATTCGAACTGCCGACCTTCTGATCAGCAAGTCCTAGGCTCTGTGGTTTAACCCACAGCGCCACCCACATCCCACAATACAATATAAAGATACAATATAAATATACAATACAAGATACAATATAAAGATACAAATAATTAATATCAATAGTAGCAACAACCCCCCACCGCCATTCCAGCAAAAAACTTTGAGCAATCCCCCAGCCCAAAAGTCTGTTCAAGAGGCTCAGCTGTTGCAGCTGGAGTCAGTCCGAGCTCCGCCCTCCCAGGGCAGCTGGGAAAAGTCCTGCAAGGCAGGGAGCAGGTCTTCCATATATGAGATTGCCCAAGATGGTGAAATAATGGGCACACACCCCTTTTACTACTGAAAGCCACATTTGGCCACCTGGTTTGTGAATGTGCTTTGTGATGATGGTTGTGATGTAGGCTCATAGCTTCAGTATTGCCATAGTATTGACAAAGGTGTATTGCCAGAGCTTGGTGAGTTTTTATTTCTCGTTTCATAGAACCGGAGAGTTGGAAGTGACCCTGAGGATCATCTGCATTCCTGCAATGCAGGAATATGCAGTTGTCCCATCATCGCTGTCAACTTTTCCCTTTTCTTGCGAGGAATCCTATTCGGAATAAGGGAATTTCCCTTAAAAAAAGGGAAATGTTGACAGCTATGTGTCCCATACAAGGATCGAACCTGCAGCCTTGGAGTTATCAGCACCATGCAGCGAGAACGTCCAGAAAATGCCTTCAGCATAGCAGTATTCATATACTAGGCATGGCTTTTCGTTAGCCTTTCTTGAATTACTGGCCCTGCGTGCCCTTTGTGCATTTTTTCTTTGCTTCGCTTTCCTTTTTCGTGGGGGAATAAACCCACTATGAAACTCACCGGTCGACCTCAGGCTAGTCACCCGCTCTCTGCTGAACCTAGGGTTGTTGTGGGGAAAGGAATATATATATATATATATATATATATATCGCCTTAATAGAAATGCAATAAGTAAATAAACCCCAGAGGAAAAATCCAGGAAGGGAATTCTTATGCATAGGGAGAAAATGCACAAATGGTGCTGGCTATTTGTCATCCTTTCCACTTACTAACCTTTAAAAAAAAATTCCTGTGAAGTGTTAATTGCTGTATCCTTTTGTATTGGTGTAATCAAAGGGGTGGGGGGATTATGAAGACTGCAAACAGTAATTAGCATGCAGATTTTCGAGACAGAAGCACATCTGTGTGTGCTGGGGTTGCTTCTGTGTTTACTTAGGCTGATTCGTCTGTGGCTAAACTGCAGATTCACTTAGCCCTGCAATTAGCAGCATAAATATGAATTTGGGATGACACTAATTATTGGATGGAATGGCTTTTTCTTTTCTTTTTTCTCTTCCCCCTCCTTAAAAGGCTGTGACACTCCGGTGCCCCCCAGAGGGGCCGTGAGCTCTGTGGGTGGCTTCATTGAGGAACTTCTCCAAATAAGAAAGAAAGAAAGAAAGAAAGAAAGAAAGAAAATGAAATGAAATCCCCGTTTTAATTAAAAGGCAGAGGCAGGCTTTTCTAAGAAAGGGGGGGCGTGCCACCTAGCAAGCTGTCATCTCTAATGCATACATTACTGTAAAATGCATGGAAATTAATTGGGCTCATTTGAAGGCGAAGCCACAGAGGTAGCTGGGTTCTGATAATTGCTTTTGTTTTACGAAAGCCTTTCGGGAGTGGGAAGGGGGATATGTTAAACAGGCAGCATAGCAGAAGCCTGAGGCGAACAGTTTCAGGAGAGATGAGCTAGGGGCCTACAATGCAATTCTGTGGGTGACCTCCAAGCCTCCCTTTCCTCATGCCAGTTGTGTGGAGTTTGGATGCGCAGTCCAAGGAAAACAGTTCTGAAAGTAGCGCTGGAGAAAGGCACTTCAGCTGTGGCAGGCAGGGGAGGAGTGGGCAGTTCCAGTTCCATCACCAACCCCGCTTGCCAAATGTGGCCCCCAAACTGCATTTTGTGACTGCCTGATCTCATCCTTCTTTCTGCAGGAACAGTCTGACCGACCGAATGAATTGCATGCAGGTAGTTGTCTCATTCCTCAGATAGAAAAGCAATACACTCCATGTAGTAGGTCTCTGTTCTGCCCATCAAAAGTACTTAGCGGAGCTAATTTCAGGGTACAAAGAACTGACTGTGGAGTAATTGTGCTAATGTCCCAAAAGATGTTTATTGCTTCCCATAACCATTCCATGTGATAGAAGGTTCTAGTCTTCCTACATTTCCCCATGTCCTTTCAAACTTAAATTCTGTTTTCACTTTTAATTTCTTTGAAATCACGTTATCTCCTCTTGCTGGATTTATGCTGGGTTTAACTTCATGGGAACCTAAAAAGCTGCCTTAAACTGAGCAGGCCATGTTTCTCACTATTGTCTAGTCCAATGGTTCCCAAACTTTTTCAGGCTACTGCCCCCTCGGTTCCATAAACTCATCCCCAGTGACCCCTACCCTAGCCTGTAGAAAGCATTTTTCAGAAGAGTGGTTTGCACAGCCCACTAAGAAAGATAATAGCACAATCAAATTCAAAGCAGTAACAATGAATTGCACATTTATTCAAAATCCAATTAAAAAGGGTTAGTTCAATTACTTCAAAATGGATGAACTTGAGTCAGTGACATCAGCTTCTGACAACTACGGCTTCACCCTTTGCATACTTACCCATGAGTAAGTGTCACAGAACTCAGTGGGGACTTCTGAGTAGACACACACAGGATTGCACTAAGCAGCAATTTCATTACCATTACCACTTAGCGGCTCCAAAGGGAGATTTCCCCCTAGTCCTGCACTGGGAAGACGGTAGGGCTGCTGTATGTCCAAGATTTCCCAGACATATCCTGGATTTGTCCAGCGGAAATAGCATCCGGGTGCAATATCAGTAAAATGGTGAAACGCCCTGGGAAACCCGGGCTGATGTCAGAAGTGTTGATATTTTGGGCAATTTCCTTAAAAATCCATTTATCTCTTCTTTAGATTTGCTCAACAAATTTTTTGTCCGGATTTCCATTTTTTGGCAGCCCTAGAGAGGACGGGGTATCTTCTACCAAAACCATGGCTGGAGGCAGGAGGCTTAAACGTGGTCCCAGCTGTGGGGCTGATGGTTTTCCTTCCCCTCCCAACCCAGCCTGCTATTAAAAAAAAAGAAAGGAAACCAATTATAAGGTTGCTAATCAGGAGGTCATTAACAGAAGTGCAATCAGGCCTTAAGGCAGCCTCTAACTCTGGCCTGCACTTTGAGGTAAGGTTACTGGCATATATACTTTCGCGATTCATGCCAAGTCCATCTTTAGGCTTGGTAGCACTCCTGGGTCTATAAACTGCAATGCCGAAACTCTCCCCAATTAAATGCTTCTCATCCAGGGAAATATGAATGTGCATCCAAATCAGGGAACCACAGACAGGGACTGCGGAATCTATTAGTGGTTTAATTGCTCATTTGTACACCCTGAGCAGGCTCTCAGTCCTGTGCCGTCCCCTCCAGGAATTAAGACCTGAGTGAGCACAAATGATTCTTATTTATCTATCAATTGCATTTATAGCCCACTTCCCCACCCCAGGAGATCAAGGTGGTACACGGGGTTCTCCTCCCACCTCATTTAATCCCCCACAACAACCCTGTGAGGTAGGTTAGGCTGAGAGGCAATGATTGGCCCAAGGTCACCCAGTGAACTTCATGGCCAAGAGGGAATGGGAACCCTAGTCTCCCAGGTCCTAGTTTGACACTCTAACCACAACTCAACACTGACTTCCACCCTAACCTTCTGAATATTTATTAGTTTCTAAGTATTGCCTGTTGTCTTTGTCCATGGAGTTTTCTTGGCAGGGATACTGGAGTGGCTTGTCGGTTCCTGCTCCAGGTGGATCACGTTTAGTCAAAACTCTCCACTATGACCTGTCCATCTTGGGTGACCCTGCACGGCATAGCTCATAACTTCTCTGAATTATTCAAGCCCCTTCGCCACGGCAAGGCAGTGATCCATGAAGGGGAGACATTGCTGGAGGAGACTCTTGAGAGTCCCAAGGACTGCAAGAAGATCAAACCTATCCATTGTGAAGGAAATCAGCCCTGAGTGCTCACTGGAAGGACAGATCCTGAAGCTGAGGCTCCAATACTTTGGCCACCTCATGAGAAGAGAAGACTCCCTGGAAAAGACCCTGATGTTGGGAAAGATGGAGGGCACAAGGAGATGGGGACGACAGAGGACGAGATGGTGGGACAGTGTTCTCGAAGGTACCAGCATGAGTTTGACCAAACTGTGGGAGGCAGTGGAAGACAGGAGTGCCTGGCGTGCTCTGGTCCGTGGGGTCCTGAGGGGGTGGAGGACCCATTGCCTGCAGGTGCTCCACTCTCAGCCCCGTCAGAAGAAGCTGAGGTTGCCTCTGGGTCCGGTAACCCTCCAGCCTCTCCTGAGCTGCAGAGGCTCAGGGCAGAGAGGCGGAGGGAACTGCTCGCCTCCAGGCCAGGAGAGGCGAGTCACCAGAGGATCGGGGCCGCCCTATGCCTCAGGGCAGATAAAAGCCAGCCAGCCCCAGTCCCAGGTTGTGGGAGCAACATTGTTGGTAGCCTGTTCCTGCCTGCACCCTGTCCTGCTCTTCTGCCAGAGTTCCTGACCTCACCCGACTCCCTGCCTTGGATCCAGCTTCAGCTTTGACGGACAGCCTCCATACCGCACCCTTGACCTCGGACTGGACTTGGACCACACCGCACGGTTAACCCTCGGGACCAGCACACAGAAACTGAAGTAGGAGAGGAAGGAGGTCAAGAGGCCGAGATGAGTCAGACTGGTGAAGAGTCACGGGTGTCTCCCCCTCCTGCTGTGACAAGCTCCCCTCCCTGCTGGTCTCCTAGAACCAGAAGGGGTATGAAAAGGGCAAAGGAGAGCTTGGCTTCATGTAGGCATAGTCTCCAACTGCTTGGGTAAATTCCTGGGGAGATGGAGCCTTTCGGTTTCAGCAACTAATCCATGGGACAAGACCTACCGGGGATGAGCTGCTGTGATCCTTAGCCCAGACACTCAGTCAAGTCCATGCAGAGCGTGTTCTTGCTAATGAAGAGTTATGGATGCTTGAGCTGAGATTCCTGCATTGCAGGGGGGTTGGACTAGATGACCCTCGGGCCCCTTCCAACTCGTAAGATTCTATGATTCTATGGTGTGATTTGCTGCTGGCTTGCTGAAGGGGTTAAGCAGAGGCCAGTGTAAGTCCCCCCAAAAGGGGTATTGCAAGGGTGTCGCAGGAGCAGAGGCAGGAGACATAGGTTGGATCCTAAACCTGTTCAGTCTCATGACTTGGCAACGCGACAGAGAGCACTATTTTAAAAGCTAGTTTTTCCTCTGTTAGGCTTAGGCCGGGCCTTAGGGACAGCAGCCCTGATGCTAAACGAGGTTTGGGTCTGGTGTAACTTTACGGCAGCCTGACTTATATCTCCTGGCTTTATGGCAGCTTCTTGCATACTGGATTCTTCACAGTCCATCTTAGTTCAGTATGGGCTTCACAGGCTAGTAGTGACACTTTGCAGGGGTCAGCAAACTTTTTCTGCTGGGGGCCGGTCCACTGTCCCTCAGACCTTGTGGGGGACCGGTCTATATTTTTTGTATTCCTATGCCCCACAAATAATCCAGAGATGCATTTTAAATAAAAGGACACATTCTACTCATGTAAAAACATGCTGATTCCCGGACCATCCACGGGCTGAATTTAGAAGGTGATTGGGCCGGATCTGGCCCCTGGGCCTTAGTTTGCCTACCCCTGCTCTAGGGTTTCAGGTATGGGGTATTCCCTCCTGCATGCAATGCAGATCCTCCGCTGTGAAGCTCAGCCCTACTTTATTATACAGAAAGCCCCACTGAATACAGCGAGACTTGCCTCTGGGTAAGCGTGTATAAGGGACGCGGGTGGCGCTGTGGGTTAAACCACAGAGCCTAGGACTTGCTGATCGAAAGGTCGGCGGTTCGAATCCCCGCGGCGGGGTGAGCTCCCGTCGTTCGGTCCCAGCTCCTGCCCACCTAGCAGTTCGAAAGCACCCCTAAGTGCAAGTAGATAAATAGGTACCGCTTTATAGCGGGAAGGTAAACGGCGTTTCCATGTGCTGCGCTGGTGCTGGCTCGCCAGATGCAGCTTCATCACGCTGGCCATGTGACCCAGAAGTGTCTTCGGATGGCGCCGGCTCCCGGCCTCTTGAGCGAGATGAGCGCGCAACCCTAGAGTCGGTCACGACTGGCCCTGACGGGCAGGGGTACCTTTACCTTTACCTTTTTAAGCGTGTATAAGATTGTGCTGTGAAACTCTTATGATGAACCAGCTACAATTTCCTTAATTAGATTGCATCCCTGATTATGTCATGATTTCAGGTGCCCATTTTCCTCTTGATTGCACCCAAGGCAATTGCACCTCACCCACAATAGCTACTATACCTGTGGTTTCAAGGTGACATCGACTAGCAGATCAGAGAGTGCTGATGGTGTGAAACTTGCTAGATGCCACAGCAATCAGGCAACCTCACCTTTCTGGAGGCGGGTGCTTTCGTGAGTATCACTTTCTTATCAGCACAGCTCATAGCAGCCCTTAGGATGCTGAACTCCGGGGAGTTTGCCATTCCCAGCACAAACGTCGCTTGTGCACCTGATCGGAGACACTGAGTTGCGGCAGTGTCTTGAACACACCGCAGCAAAAACCCTGCACCATCCGGATGAGAATTATATTGCAGCGTGAAGAAGGAAACTGCACACAAGAGCGTCATCTAAACACAGCTGCGAGGGACGGAACACGCTGTCCTTAACGCCAATTCATACATCCTCCCATCATTGCAAAACTCATCCATCCATTTGTCCCTTGTGGTTCAGGGTGGTGTATCAGGGCTTTATTAAATCATCACTACAGGCCTGTGAGGCAGGCTGTTTTATTTGTTGGTTGCATACATTTATCTTCTTCTTCTTTGCAATCACTTGTAGCCGAGTAAGATTGTCTTCCATAAACACGGTTTTAGCAGTGAGTCCGTAAGTGACTGTGGAGGCCAGTTCTGAATCCACACATCCTTCCACAGTGGGGACATTGGTTCCCGGGCAGGAGTTGATCACGGTGTGGATTTGCCAAGCGTGCCTTCCTCTTAGCACGCTTCTCCCTTGCGTCCTGAGTTTGAGTGTCTTCAAAACTCATCACACCTTTGGCAAAGGCTGTTCTCCAATTAGAGCGCTCACAGGCCACTGTTTCCCAATCGTTGGTGCTTATTCTACATTTTTTCCATTTATATCCCACGTTGGATCCTGGGGATGGTCTGAAAGTATATTTGCTAATAAAGCTGAGCAGGATTGGGTTGGATCAGTGCTTGGATGCGAGACTGTTTCAGAATCACGGGTATGATACCTTGGGTTCCATGGTGCCAGAAAGGAGGACTGTTTTTCTTTATATGCTCACAACAACCCTTTGAGGTAGGTTATTTATTCGTTGATTACACTGACATTCCACATTTCTTCCAGCGCAACATCTAGAGAAATAATAATAATTTATTATTTGTACCCCGCCCATCTGGCTGGGTTTCCCCAGCCACTGTGGGCGGCTTCCAACAAAGATTAAAAATACATTAAAATGTCACATATTAAAAACTTCCCTGAACAGGGCTGCCTTTAGATGTCTTCTAAATGTCAGGTAGTTGTTTATCTCTTTGACATCTGATGGGAGGGCGTTCCACAGGGTGGGTGCCACTACCGAGAAGGCCCTCTGCCTGGTTCCCTGTAGCTTTGCTTCTCGCAGTGAGGGAACCGCCAGAAGGCCCTCGGCGCTGGATCTCAGTGTCAGGCAGAACTATGGGGGTGGAGACACTTCTTCAGGTATTCTGGGCCAAGGCCTTTTAGGGCTTTAAAGGTCAGCACCAACACTTTGAATTGTGCTCAGAAACGTACTGGGAGCCAATGTAGGTCTTTCAAGACCGGTGTTATGTAGTTTTGGTGGCCGCCCCCAGTCACCAGTCTAGCTGCCGCATTCTGGATTAGTTGTAGTTTCTGGGTCACCTTCAAAGGTAGCCCCACACAGAGCGCATTGCAGTAGTCCAAGCGGGAGATAACCAGGGCATGCACCACTCTTGTGAGACAGTCTCCGGGCAGCTAGGGTCTCAGCCTGCATACCAGATGGAGCTGATAAACAGCTGCCCTGGACACAGAATTGACCTGCGCCTCCATGGACAGCTGTGAGTCCAAAATGACTCCCAGGCTGCACACCTGGTCTTTCAGGGGCACAGTTACCCCATTCAGGACCAGGGAGTCCTCCACACCAGCCCACCCGCTGTCCCCCAAAAACAGTACTTCTGTCTTGTCAGGATTCAACCTCAATCCGTTAGCTGCCATCCATCCTCCAACCGCCTCACAGCAATTGCAGGAAGTGACCAGATGCAGAGCCTCATCACTTCAGCAAGATGACTGCAGTGTGTGCCTTGAGAAAGAGATGGGCAAGCCCAGCGCCACCCAAGCAATGGTGGGCATTTGGATTCTGGTTCTTCTGATGCTGGGCTCTATACACACCAAACCTTGAAGGCATATTCAAAGTACATTCTTTCCCTTGAAGGATTCTGGGCACTTTAGTTTAACCCCTTGCAGATTTGCGATTCCCAGCAACTCATAACAAACTACAGTGCCCAGAATTCTTTGCAGTTGGGGAATGTGCTTTGAATGAGCTATCAAGGTGTAGCCTCTGGCCGCTGCCAAACCGTACTAACCATCTGTCATAATGACTGGTTTGAAAGAGAATTCCCTTGGAAACATTTCTGTGCCACTGTGGACAGCTCAAGGAGCCCTGCAAAGAAAAAAAAAGCTTTAAAATAAAATAAAAATTAATAACAGCATCTTCAACACAAACATTTCCAGTAACAATTTTTTTTTGCCAACTAAGGCTTCAGTCTTTGCATACTTACCCATGAGTAAGTCTCACTGAATTCAATGGGGACTTAATTCTGAGTAGACATGCACAGGATTCCACTGCAGAGAAATCTACTACTACTTTATAGAATCATAGAATTGTAGAGTTGGAAGGGCCCTGAGGTCATCAAGTCCAACCCTCCTGCAATGCAGGGTTCAAACCGGCAACCTTGGAGTTATCTGCACCACGCTCTCACCAACTGAGCTGATTTCTCCCCCACCCTTCCACAGGAGCCCAAGAGGGTATCAATCATGAGAAGCTGCTTTATTATTATTTTTAATCCATTTGTTTAGAAGATTTATAAAGAGCTTGGTCAAGTGGTATGCAAATGAAAGTGTAGCTAAACACAGAGCTAAAACCCACAAACCAATTAAAAAGCAAATCTTCAGAAATAATCATCCTTAAAGTGCAGATAAAATCTTTTTTTAAAAAAAAGCAACTATAGGTAACTATAGTTGGGCTGGCACCAACTGAAAAACCAAAACAGGCAAGTTTGGGGCAGTTGTCTAGAACAATATAGGCAGGGAGTTCTAAAGCACCCCCAGAGTTTGTGTGGTTTTCCTTTTTTCAGGTTAAGTCTGAACATGTTTCTCATATCCTGAATCTACCATGACACACTCCTGAACCCCTCCTCTCTTTTCCTATAAGTGTCGCCAGATCCCATACATCTTTACTTGAGAGCCACTCCTGTTGGACAGAATGGTACTCACCCCTTCTGCCTGGACCAAGTTGGTACCCAACTGCCGCCCCAGAGTGAAATATCATCTTGACATTGTCCAGGCCTGCCGAAACAATGGGACCCCGAGACAAGAAAACCAACAAAGCCAAGCGCCTCAAGACTGCTGGGAAATTTATGGCTCCCTGGGGTGCCCTGTGGAGGACGTATTATGAAGACGGCCTGTTCTTTCGCACGGGAGCGGAGTCAATGGAATCATGCGCTACGGAATCATTAGTGTCAGCACCCTTGGGAGTGATGTGTATTAATGGCCCCGGCGGTTCAGTGTGCATGTGTGTGTGTGTGTGTGTGTGTGTGTGTACACCACTGAGCGACAGGGAGCCCAGAAATGTTCCTTTCCCTGTTTGACACCCATGAATAATGGAAGTCGTTGCTTAGCATCTGGTACACATGACTAACCTTTCATCCCAAAGCACCCACCGAGCAGAGGCTGAAAGCAGCGACGCCGCCGGGTGTCACATTCTTCAACCTCCGCCGTCATTAAGCCACTTGAAAGCCTGGGATGATACGCCGGCTAATTGAAGCCCTTGCCCGACATGGTTTTATTAGCTGGGCGCAGCGAGCATTAAATGGAATTTAAATCTCAGGGCGCCCTGGTGCACTTGTTGGTCTGCGGCGAAAGGGATCGTCAATAATTAGACGTGTATTTAAGATGCCCGGAGGGGAGAGGGGAGGGGGCACTGTGGCAAATGACAATGGGGAGGGGGGCAGTGATAACATGTATACATCCAGGAAGGTGATGGGAGGCTCTCAGCATTAATTCATTACACAGAACCCACCCAGGCAGTGGCGTAGCGTGGTTTGTCAGCACCCGGGGCAAGGCAAGTAATTTGCGCCCCCTAACCCGTGGATTTTAGTAGGGGCAGAGAGCTGCCAGTGCGAGCGCGCCCCCCCCAGATGTTGCGCCCGGTGCAGCCGGCCCCCCCTGCACCCCCCACGCTACGCCACTGAACCCAGGAGCCAGGCAGTCTGAGATCACAGAATCACAGAATCTTAAGAGTTGGAAGGGAGCCATCAGCATCAGAATCCAAGGTGTAAAGAAGACAAATTTCATGCTGGGTTCCTTCGGAAAGCAACCGATAATAAAACAGGCAATATCATCATGCCGCTATTCAAATCTATGGTATGACCACATTTGGGTACTGTGTTCAGCTCTGGCCATCCCAGCTCAAAAAGGAGATTTGTAGGTTTGCGAAAGGGGCAGGAGAAAGAGCAAACCAGGTGATCAAGGTAATGGAGAGACTCCTCTTCGAAGGAAAAGGGACACCATTTGCGGCTTTGCAATTAAAAAGGAAAAAAGGCAGGTAAGTGGGGGCTCAGCCTGGATAGCTCAGTTGGTTACAGCATGGTGCTGATAATGCAAAGGTTGCGAATTCAGTCCCTGATTATTCTTGCATTGCAGAGGGTCAGACTAGATCACACTCTGTGCTTCTATGATTTCACAATTTTCTAAGGTGGCTTTTTCTTCCATACATCAACCAGTAGTGATGTATGGAAGTGAAAGCTGGGCCATCAAGAAGGCTGATCGCCGAAGAATTGATTCTTTTGAATTATGGTGCTGGAGGAGACTCTTGAGAGTCCCATTGACTGCAAGAAGATCAAACCTCTCCATTCTGAAGGAAATCAGCCCTGAGTGCTCACTGGAAGGACAAATCGTGAAGCTGAGGCTACAATACTTTGGCCACCTCATGAGAAGAGAAGACTCCCTGGAAAAGACCCCGATGTTGGGAAAGATGGAGGGCACAAGGAGAAGGGGACGACAGAGGACGAGATGGTTGGATGGTGTTCTCGAAGCTACCAGCATGAGTTTGACCAAGCTGCGGGAGGCAGTGGAAGACAGGAGTGCCTGGCGTGCTCTGGTCCAGGGGGTCACGAAGAGTCGGACACGACTAAATAACAACAACAACAAGGAAATGTAGGGGCAAGGGAAGTAAGTGGTGCATTTGAGCAAATGAAGTGAAGGCTGGGGAAGGGCAGTGGTTAAAAGACTGAGAAATGAATCAGGAAGGACCTAGTGGGAATCTCACGTCTGCCGTGATTTCATTAGGCAGTCTTTAGCAAGGCACTCTCAGACTCAGCTACCTGAGATATGGGGGTGATAAATGCTCGCCCACCTTCTGAAGGTGTTGCAAGGATGGTTGTAAGCGTTTGAACACTGGATCAGACCATTGGTCCATCTAGCTCACTACTGCTGGCACTGACTGGCAGCAGCTCTCCAGGCGAGGGTCTTCCTCGGTGCAACCTGGATTTGAACCCTGGGCCTTTTGCATTCCGAATACCTACCCTGCTATTGCATTCCCCAAAGGAAGTGCTTTGAACACCTGAACTACGGTCAGTAGTTGGACTTCATTTCCAGGTTCACCTGATCTCAGTTAGGAGTGGAGACATTGTTCATTCACAATACCCTGAGTCGAAGCAGACAGGTGGATTCACTGATGAGAAAGAGGGATGCGGAGGATTCCAAAAGCAGGCACCAATGTTCCCAAAGGAAATCTCCCTCTTTAAAAACCGACAATGGAATCCTATGCATGCCATGCAGGCAGATCTTCTGCATATTTCAGAATTCCAGAGATCTTGTCCAGGGGCTATTCCTTCTACAGTACTTAACTCAAACAGTCGCTTTTGAGGGGGCTATTCTGTCTATTGTAAGATTTGCCTATAGTGATTTATTTTGAATGATGGATCCATCATCATACCACTTCCCTCATTTGATATTGTCAATTTCAAAGCTGTTCACTAATGCTGCATTTTTTTGCAAAAAAAGGCAAGTTTTTGATGTGCCTATAGAAATGCTCCTTAATTGCTCCTTGGGTGGTTTTCAAACGGCAGGCTTGGCTTAACAATGAATCATAGCCTTGAGACAAAACTGTTACTGCTGAGAGTGGCTGGGGAAATCACTGGGGAGCAGTTCCCCTGGCAGCCCCTTGGAGAGAAGGAGAGACTCGGGCGAGGCTACGCTTGGCAATGTCAAATATTGACAAGAACAGAGAATATATTTTGACAAGGCTGGCCGGGTTGAAACCCAGCGCTGAACCCCGGGGGGCTGGGGAATTGTTATCCAGTTGCACCGGGAGGGCACCAGCTTGGAGAAGGCTGCTGCAGAGCCTGTGTAAGATGCTGAGGGTGGAGCCTTGAAGCAGGGTCTCCAGCAGGCTTTCTTCGGTGCCTTTCCAGAGCACCTGCTTTTCATGGAGAAAGTTCCAGGTTCAATCCCAGGTGTCTCCAGAAAAGGCAGCGATAGGCCCTGAAGCCTTTCAGAGCAGCTGCCAGTCAGTGCTGGCAAGTACAGTGGTACCTCAGGTTACAGACGCTTCAGGTTGCAGACTCTGCTTACCCAGAAATAGTACCTTGGGTTAAGAACTTTGCTTCAGGATAAGAACAGAAATTATGCAGCAGCGGCGCAGCAGCAGTGGGAGGCCGCATTAGCTAAAGTGGTACCTCAGGTTTAACCTGAACAGTTTCAGGTTAAGAACGGACCTCCAGAACAAATTAAGTTCTTAACCTGAGGTACCACTGTACTGGGCAAAATGGACCAATGTTCTGACTCATTTTAGGGAGTGAAACCTAATTTTTGCCAGTTTCTTCAGTCTCTTAAAAATACGAATTTGGGTGTGAGCAATTCAAATCTGCTATTATTATTTTTAAAGAGTCCCCCCCTCCCCCCGGACAAAATGAACTAACTTTAGTCTCTCCCCTTAGGCAGAACTCAGCATCCAGTTTCATTCCCTACCTTCCCTTGGAATAGGAGAAAAAACCCCAGGCCTGTATACTGGTTGACATGTGTCTGTCTCGGGAGACAATGGAAGCGTGTGCCTTCGGGAATGAGGTCAAACAGTTGAAGAGTTACAGCACCTGCTGTGACTGCAAAGACTGATATGGGAGAGACATGTTTTGCTGCAGCCGGGGCAGATAAAGGCGTCAGGCTGTGCTGCTGCAGATGCACCAAGGCATTTCTTCCCTCGGCGCTCCTCCCAGCGGTCATTCCTCCTGTGGTCACTGCTGTGGATACATGATACTGACAGGTATATAACCCTGTTGCACAAACCGTGGTGTTAACAATGCCCTGGAAGAACCCGAACGCTAGGAAGGTTCAGTGGCCAACATTGTCCATTACAAACTGTTTGAGCCTGTTCCAAGAAACGGTATTATATTCCACAGCTGGAAGATTGTCCTGGAGAAAGTGAGCGAGAGGAGAAGACAGTTGATTGCTTAAGATCCAGACATCTGGCAGGCTTGGCTCCATTGCATGCATGTGTGTGTTTTTAAAAACGAGAGGGAAACCAAGTTGGTTGAGAGATCAAAAAAATGTTCATAGAAGAGCCATTGTCAATTCGTTCCAAGGCCCCACCAGCCTATGAAGCAGCCAAAAAGCAAAAAAAGCCTTAAAACCTTTTTGGGTCAGGATCTAAGGAAGATGAAAAAGGGGGAAGACTGAGCTCTTGAAAGCCTGGGCTGTTCCAAAGGGTCCTATTCATAATGCCTTGTCGCTTGAGAAGGTGCACAAAGATTTTTATTGCTTTGTAAAAAAAAAGAAGCAGCAATAATCACATGCCAATATATAAAGTTATCCAGACCAACACAGGAAAAGATCAAGGTAGGATTCCTCTAGTTGCTGGCCCACCAAACACACATTGTTTTCTTCCCTTGAGTTCAGCTCTCAAGCTGATGGTTAAAACTAAACAACCACAATCACACGCATGCTCAAAACAAGTCTTTGACGCAAGGACGTTCATGCTATGAAAGGAGACAGGTGTTATGAGTAACGCCGCAAAGGCCACAGACCAACCAGGCTTTTAAAGAGCTGAGATGCCACTTCAAATAGACATGGCTTCCCGCAAAGAATTCTGGGAGCTGTAGTTTGTTAAGAGAGCTGAGGAGACTCCCTTTTTTCCACATAGAGCTATAATTCCCAGCGTTCCCCAGGAAGAGGGATTTGGTTGTTAAGCCGCTCTGGAAATCGTAGCTCTGTGAGTGGCATGGGGAAGATGGCAGAGCCTCCAAGAGTCCCTATTTTGCAGGGAGAGTCCCAAATTGACAGAAGCCATCCTGGTTTCTGATTTGACCCCATCTTGCTTTTTGTTCGGACGTCTCTATTTTAATTGGAGAAATGTTGGAGAGTATGGGGTGGTCTCTTAACAATTCTCAGTGTCCTTTGCAAACTAAAGCTCCCAGAACTCTTTGGAGGAAGCCAGGACCATTTAAAGACTTACATTTTGGGGTAGAGGGAGCAACTGGAGGAAGGACCAGGAAGCCTTGGGCAGGAAACCAACTGTTAAGTTGTGGGTGAACATATCAGAAGACACAGTGATTCTTCAAAACAGCTCTCATTTATTCACAGGCCAGAACAGAACTGAGCTGAAGGGTTCAGCCAGCCTGCTTATATAGAGCTCCAGTACAACGCTACAGTAGCAACTTTCTGTAACTACCCAATCACTGAATGTCACTTTCAATCCCCTATTTGCATATGTGGACCTGAGTGAAAACTATCTACAGTATCCCCCTGCTGGCCCAGGGTGAGAACTTCAGTACATAACACCCACCTTCAGCTTGAGGAAGACAGAATCGCTGCACTCCCTACCCGCAAATGCTTTGTGCCAATGAAACATGGCAGCCTGGCAGCAATGGCCCATAGGTGAGCTTCTATGTGTTGGGATACTGCCGGGGAGACGGGGGCATCCGACAGGCCCCCAGCTGGCTCCAGCCGCTGGCCGGCAGCTGGGCAATCACTGGTCTCCCTTGGAACAGCATCAAAGAGCAACACGAGCCTCAGATACGTTTAGAGACTCGGCACGCTCTATCAGCAGAGTGAATAAATCTTCGCACAGCAGAAGTGGCAGACAGAGAAATGTGTAAGCATATTTACAGCATTTATTCAGCATAGTTCAGGGACAAAGGAAAAAACATGTCTGCTTCCTTTCGTGTCCCAAGCAAACAGCAAGAGCAAAAGCAATATATAAACAGAAGTTCCCAGCGAGCCTGTGCTGGAAGTAAACAGGCATGTGACACACAATAGTCATGCCTGTTCCCTTTTAAGGTGGAACAGAACAATATCCTAACACTCTGAGGGGGGCAGGATAGGGTGTGCCCACAGAACTGTGACGGCTGTCAGATCTTCTCAGACCCCAACTTCAGACCCCAATGGCCAGGGTCGATGGGCGTTGCTGGCCAATAACATCTGGAAGGCGTCATGTTGGCAACCCCAGGGGATTATTTTCAGGGACTGCTCAGTGTGACTCCAACTGTCCAAATTTGCCAGACCCACCTCCATTTTCAGGTTCCTGAGGAGAAAATGACTCTTATTTGGCTGGGGCAACCCAGTCAGATGGGCGGGGTACAGTTATTGTTGGGTTTTTAAAAAAGAATATTCCTCAAAGCACATGCCCCAGAGTCCCAGGAACTGCTGTAGTTTTTAAAAGGATGTTGGGAATTGTAGTTCTGATAGATGAAGTTCCCCGGGTTCTTTGCAGCGAAGCCATGTGCTTTAAATGTATGGCGCATATACACGCTTTGGGATAAACCTGGCTGCGAGATTGCATTCCATTAAGCGCCCCTGATTTTATTATTTAAATGTGAGTTTATTATCCCAGTTTACTAGCGCAGTCTGCTTCCGAAGCATTGCAAAGCAAATAAACACATACAGTGTAGATACAGCAAGCCGAGAACAGCCTGTGGCAATGTGTGGTGAAGAAGGCAAGGGGCAGGGCAGTCTCAGTCAGTCAGGCTAGGAATGCTGTGAATACACAAGTGTTGCTATTTTCATCTGAGAAGCTTTGGGGGTTGTGAAGCCGCACACCAAGCAAGGCGTACCCTGTACCCCTTAAAAATACAGTGGTACCTCGGGTTAAGTACTTAATTCATTCCAGAGGTCCGTTCTTAACCTGAAACTGTTCTTAACCTGAAGTACCACTTTAGCTAATGGGGCCTCCCGCTGCCTCCGCACGATTTCTGTTCTCATCCTGAAGCAAAGTTCTTAACCCGAGGTACTATTTCTGGGTTAGCGGAGTCTGTAACCTGAAGTGTATGTAACCTGAAGCGTATGTAACCCAAGGTACCACTGTAATGCACACCCTTCAGCAGGAAGGCCATTCTACGCTCAGCTGACAGTCTGCCTGCACACATTTATTTGTTTATTATTTGTTGAATTTCTACCCCCTAGGAATTGATAGCATTCTCCTCCGTTAACGTGTCTGATCCCTTTTTTAAAGCTGTGCAAGCTCTAACTGCAAACTCCATGGTTCACTATGTGCTCAATGAATAAATCCGGCCCTTTTGCCAGTCCTGAATCTCCTCAGCTTCACTGAATGGCCCTGGGTTCCAGTTTGTGGAGGGAGAATTTTTCTAACCACTTTCTCCACACTATGGGTAATTTTACATCTCCATCAGGCGTCTAAAGGGAATCGCTCACCTTCCCCCCTCCCTGTTGTTGTTTAGTTGTTTAGTCGTGTCCGACTCTTCGTGACCCCATGGACCAGAGCATGCCAGGCACTCCTGTCTTCCACTGCCTCCCGCAGTTTGGTCAGACTCATGGTCAGACTGTCCAACCATCTCGTCCTCTGTCGTCCTCTTCTCCTTGTGCCCTCCATCTTTCCCAGCATCAGGGTCTTTTCCAGGGAGTCTTCTCTTCTCATGAGGTGGCCAAAGTCTTGGAGCCTTAGCTTCAGGATCTGTCCTTCCAGTGAGCACCCTGGGCTGATTTCCTTCAGAATGGATAGGATTGATCTTCTTGCAGTCCATGGGACGCTCCAGAGTCTCCTCCAGCACCAGAATTCAAAAGCATCCATTCTTTGGCGATCAGCCTTCTTTATGGTCCAGCTCTCACTTCCAGACATCACTACTGGTCCCTTCCCCCTACTAAAAACCCCCAAATGCAACCTTTCCTCCTAAGAGAGTTGCTCCACCCCAGTGCCATTTTCAGAACCCTTTTCAGCACCACTATTGCCTTTTTGAGGGGCAGCAATCAGAATGAGACACAGTTGTAGAATCACAGAATTGCAGGGTTGGAAGGGACCCCCAGGGGTCATCCAGCCCAACCCACTGCCATGCAGGAATCTCAACTGAAGCACCCGTGACAGATTGCCAAAAATGTATTCCAAGTGTGGCAGCGCCATAGACTTGTATAAAGCCATTATGGCATTTGCAGTCTAAAACATGGAAGTCACACCCCCCCCCACACACACAAAGGGGTGGAATCTACACACATATAAAAACCACCGTAAAATTGCTTTTAAAAATGTTTTGAAAAATACATTGAATTTTACATAGCTCACTGTCACTATCTAGTGTCACATTTGCATATTCACCTTAAAATGTTTTATTTGCAGCTGTGTAGCCCAGGGTCAACTTCCTCTATGAGCACCTGTAAGACTGTAAACCTCATCTTCAGAAAGATTGCAACCCATATGGAACAAATTGAGCATCACCTTAAACACACAGCATCTCTGACCCATCAGAATTGGGCTTGGGTTTATTTGCCTTCATTTAGTCCATTAGGTGACTCTGAGGCAGCTCGGTGGCAGAGTGGTGTAGTGGTTAGAGTGTCGGATGAGGACCTGAGAGACCAGGGTTCAAATCCCTGCTCAGCCATGATGTTCACTGGGCAACCTTGGGCCAGTCACTGCTTCTCAGCAAAGCCTACCTCACAGGGTTGTTGTGGAGATTAAACATGGAGGGATGAGCCTTGTACTCCACCTTAAGCTCAATGGAGGAAAAGGTGAGATATAAATGCAACATATAATATAAATCTATGGCATGCAGAAGGTCCAAGGTTCAATCCCAGGGCATCTCCAGGTAGGACTGGGAGAAACGCCCGTCTGAAACCCTGGAGAGCTGCTGCCTGTCCGTGTAGGCAATACTAAACTAGATGGGTCAATAGTCCGGCTTGGTATAAGACAGCTGCCAGCATTCCTGCTCCTGCTCCCAGACACACTGGCTCAGGATCTGCACCCCCTCACATGACTCAGATACAAAAGAGGCTCTGCCTGCCTGCTCTTTAATAAAGGAACTGGGTTTGGGTAGAAGGCGCTCAGATCTCGAAGCCATCCGCACATTAGGAAATAATTACAATGTGCGGCTCACTGTTGGAGTTGGCTTTACAAGTTCCCAGTGTAGGCCGTTGGCTCTAATAGGAGGCAGAAGCAAAGAAAGGCTTTAACCAATTTATTTTTTCAGATGTGGAATTTAAAAGCAGATCTTGCGGCTGCATTTTTGGCCTCTCTACAATCTTCGCGAAGGAAAGTCAAATCCAGTTTGAGGCTACCTCTGTGCTGTACATTTAAAGCATGTGTCAAGAATCGTGGGAACTGTAGTACACCCCACAGGGGTACCATTTTGAGCGCCCTCATCAAACTGGTTCCCGGGATACTTTTGGGGAAAGTCGTGTGCTTTAAATGAATGGTGGGAATGTGACCTTAACACAGGCTCAACCTGGCCCAGAAAAGGCAGGGACCCCCATTTACAGATCATAGAATCACAGAGCTGAAAGGGACCACAAGGGTCATCTAGTCCAACCCCCTGCAATGCAGGAGGTCTTTTGCCCAACGTGGAACTCGAACCCACAACCCTGAGATTAAGAGTCTTAAGCTCTACCGACTGAGCTATCTCTCTACACAGGCTCATTCAAACGTTAGATGCATGTAGGATGAAGGAGCCAGGACAGTGGACTGGGTTCTGCTATGTATAGTTAGCGTAAAATGTGAAGAGGGCTAGAGCTTGGAGACTGTGGTGCATAAAGTTAATAATTGTAGCAATTCTCGATTTCTAAAGCAATTTGAAAAGCTACGCAGAAGACTGTCCCAGAAACCAGTCCTCTGCTTGCTCCCTTTCAAAGAAAAAAAAAGATTGCTTCCTCGCCCACCTCTGAAACTGCTTCCCTAAGTGTCAAAGAGCAAACAAATCTGAAGAAGAGAGGAGGACAACTAAGGGCTAAATTGTTGCTGAGTTAGGAATAATATGAAACGGGCTTGACTTGCGTTGAGGAGGGCAGCAGAACTCTTTTTATTAGACTCCGTTGGCTCGTTCCAGGGGCTCATTCCTTTCTAACACATGGCCGGGGTTAAGATCTTCCATCTCACATCTCCTCTCGAAGGCCAAAGCATGATTCATTTTAAACCAGACCGTTCCGTTTCCCCCTCTGTGCATCCATCTCCCAGCAGCCAGAGGGAGAGCTGAAACATGCACCATCCAGAACACAACATAATAGCCAGGAAGGTCGCCATCTACTTGCAAATGAACGGGGGCTGGAAGAGAGGCAAGATTTGGCTTGTGGCGACCCGGGGCTGGCTGCACGGATCCCTGGGGTTCATTCTCAGCAAATGCTTCCAACCCCAAAACGCAGGGCAGGAGCATGTGAAGTTACGATATAGGGGAGGGTTGACGAAGCATAGGAAGAATGGAGTATTCACAGCCAGCTCCCATCTAATACAATATATTCTGTAATTCCTGTTGCGATAAGACAGACACTTCTTCACACTATAAAGGAACTATGGAACTCCCTGCCACAGTGATGGCCACCAACTTGGATGGCTTTGAAAGAAGACTGGAGAAATTCATGGAGGAGAGAGCCATTTCTGATTGCTAGTCCTGATGGCTATGCTCCACCTCAAAATTTGGAAGCAGCAAATGCTTCTGTGTACTATTTTGTGGAAACCAAAGGAAGAGGAGAATGGGATGCTGCTTGTGGGTTTCCTGCAGACCTCTTCTTTTGTTCTTATTTGTTGTTGTTGTTATTTAGTCGTTTAGTCGTGTCCGACTCTTTGTGACCCCCTGGACCAGAGCACGCCAGGCACTCCTGTCTTCCACTGCCTCCCACAGTTTGGTCAAACTCATGCTGGTAGCTTCAAGAACACGGTCCCACCATCTCATCCTCTGTCGTCCCCTTCTCCTTGTGCCCTCCATCTTTCCCAACATCAGGGTCTTTTCCAGGGAGTCCTCTCTTCTCATGAGGTGGCCAAAGTCTTGGAGTCTCAGCTTCAGGATCTGTCCTTCCAGTGAGCGCTCAGGGCTGATTTCCTACAGAATGGATAGGTTTGATCTTCTTGCAGTCCATGGGACTCTCAAGAGTCTCCTCCAGACCATAATTGAAAAGCATCAATTCTTCGGCGATCAGCCTTCTTTATGGTCCAGCTCTCACTTCCATACATCACTACTGGGAAAACCACAGCTTTAACTATACAGATCTTTCTTGAGCTTTGTTGGTACCTCGGGTTACAGACGCTTCAGGTTACAGACGCTTCAGGTTACAGACTCCGCTAACCCAGAAATAGTACCTCAGGTTAAGAACTTTACCTCAGGATGAGAACAGAAACCGTGCGGCAGCAGCAGGAGGCCTCATTAGCTAAAGGGGTACCTCAGGTTAAGAACAGTTTCAGGTTAAGAACAGACCTCCGGAACGAATTAAGTTCTTAACCAGAGGTACCACTGTACTTGTACTTTCTGAACACAACTGAAGACATTTTTGTTTCGAAGAGCTTTTCCAATGGAGGGGGATAAGTTCTCTACCCGGGGTGTTTATTTTTTGTGTCACACCCGCCTACTGGTGTGAATGAAACTGCTGGTGTATCAGTCCACAAGCCACTTCCATAACACAAGAGGTTCGTGCAGTGTGATAGGAACGTGAGAAAGCAGGACAGAAGCACTACCATTATAATGAGGAAAAGTGATGCAATATTCTGGATGTCTGAATGCGCCCTCCACTGAGATGTAAGCAATGCGCTTCCTTGGCATGGGATGTCGCCACTCCTGGGCTTCTTCCCATAGCTCTGAGCTGGCGCATGCAACCTCTGCCTGTTTTGCTTGGGCTGAGTGTGCAAGGAAGCAATTGCACCACAACTGCAAACAGAGGACAATTGCTTCCAAAGTACAAAATCAGGGATGACCTGAGATAAGTTGGGAGACATACTTAGAGGAGGCAGGAGGTCAGATAGAGGAGATAAATAATGAGACAATGACAATCCTTTTTTCTTTTTTCTTTTGGTAGCACTGTACCAAACTGGTAGGAAAATGGTTTCTTGCAAAGAATTTTTACTTGTGAGCAAAAATCCACTGCTGCACCATGGGGACATAGGAAGTTGCCTTCTACAGTCGTCCCTTCGTTCTCGAATTTAATCCATTCTGGGGGTCTGTTCGACTCCCGAAATGGTTCAAAAACCAAGGCGCGGCTTCCGATTGGCTGCAGGAGCTTCCTGCAGCCAATCGGAAGCCGCAGAAGCTGCATCGGATGTTCAGCTTCCAAAAAATATTCTCAAACTGGAACACTCACTCCCAGGTTTGCGATGTTCAGGAGCCTATTTGTTCGACAACTAAGGCGTTGATCAACTACCAAGATATGACTGTACCGGGATACATTCAACTAATTTTTTCGCATCTGTTCTGGAGGACTGTGGACAGATTTAGGGAATGTGTGCTTGGAAGAGAGGAGGAGAATGTTTCATTTCACAAGGCAGCCCACTGAGTCCGACCATTGGTCCATCTAGTTCAATATTGTCTACTCTGACTGGTAGCAGCTCTCCAGGGGTTCAGGCAGTCGTTTCTCCCAGTCCTACGCAGAGATGCTGCGAACTGAGCATCAAAGGTCCACCCACTCCAGATCCTGTTCTCACAATGGCCCGCCAGACACCTCAAAGGGAAGCTGACAAGCTGGACATGAGAGCGACAGCACGCCATCCACATGGAATTCCCAGCAGCCACTCAATGGTTTCCTGTAGATCGGAGGTTTTCAACCTTTTTGAGTCCACGGCTCCCTTGACCAGCTACATTCTTTCTGCGGCACCCCAGTGGGGCTCAGGAGCCCAGTGATGTCACCCCTTGCCTGTAGAGCTGGCAGCCTCTCACCCTTTTTCCTTTTATTTTTTAAATCATTTTTATTGATTTCCCAATAGAAAACATCCAATTAATATATCCAATCATAATACTCCAATTAAAACAAAAAACTAAAATAAAAAAGAACCAAATTATAGTCCAAATTATAATTATTAATTTTTCAGAGCTCCCCACGGTCTGGATCTCTGAAGCATATTTCCACATCTCAGTTCTGCCTCTCCTTGTTGTTTCCAGATTTTCCACATCTCGATTTTGACGCTTTATAATTCTCCGTCCCGGAGTCCACGATTCTCAAACATGTCAAACATCATATGCTTTCATCCGTCGAATACAGCTTTATTAGGATGCATTTTTCCAACTGCCTTTTTATCAGCGCAACTTCCTCTGACTCCATTCCAATCTGGGATGCTGTCTAGATCTGTTATCTGAAGTTTAATGACGCAGCAACTCCCAATCATTAATTGTCCAAACCTTCCTTTTGAGCTTTATTAAACCGGTACCTTCCAAGTTAATTGTTAGGCAAAACTGTTTGCAATATTGCAATGTAGATAAACTGTATTCCACAAATATCAGTCATTTGGCGATCGATCAGCCTTTGGAGACCACATTCTGCCCCCCTCCGGGCCTGAAATATACCCGGAGTCGAGTGTGGATTTCATGCTCTTTATTCAGCTCATAGTAGTGAGGAATGCCAGTTCCCCCAAAATGTCTGCTTTATATACATTATTTACACAATGGGCCCCACGTGATTGGCTAATTCCAGGATTCTCCTGTAGGCCAATCAGGTTGTGGATTCACTTCCACCTGCAGCTGGATTGGGTGGTTTTTGCGGACCAATCAGACTGCTGCATTCTGGATCCTATTGTTCTAGGACCAGTCAGACTGCTGCATTTTGGATCCTATTGTTCTAGGACCAATCAGGCTGCTGCATTTTGGATCCTATTCAACTCAGTACATAACAGGGCCCTTTTTTGAACACCCTCCCTTGTGGGTTGTTCTCTCAGCCTCCTCTCCTTGAGAGTCCTCTGGGCAGTCCACAGGGGCCTGGGACTTCTCTGTCCATTCCCAACAGAAAGGGCTGGTGGGCTAGCTGGCTGGGCTCCCTCGCCCGCTTGCTGGCTGGGCATATGCCGACGGCACGTCCTGCCCAGCGCAAACCAAGCTGGAGAACAGCTTCTCAGCGTCTCCTGCCTCCCCTGTCATGGCCACCTGCCTTCCATAAGCAGCAAAAGGCCTTGCAAGGTTCGCAGCCAGATGCCTCATTTGCCACTTGTTGCTTCCTAGACTGGGGTGGCCACCAAGGGCAAGAGACACGCCCCTACCCAGAGTGTTGAAGTCAGGGAGGGGGCAGCAATTAATATTTTTGCCCCCTCCAGCAAAATCTGTCGATCTGGCGCCGACTCTTAACATTGCTTTCCAAAACAAAACAAAAAGAAAGCTTCTTTTCAATGGAATGCCTTTCCTTTCAACACTGTTGTCGGATCCCTCTAGGAAAGGATCTCTGCCTTGTTTTGTTCCCTAGGAGCAATTTTTAAATTAAATTCTGCGGCTGTGCAGAGCCTTTCAAGTGCTTCGTGTTAAATTATACTTGTTAGCACCGTGCCGTGGGAAAACCCGGTTCACTTTAAAATGGAGAGTCAACAGACTTGGAGGGATGTGATATTCTCCCGGGGTCTCTTGACTGATAAGCAGCGGGCAGATATAAAACTACGCGAGGAGAAGCGCCGAGAGCTTAATCTCGCCCGCCGATTCCAAGAGGACACCCAGTGTCGGCTTTGCAAAGGCACGAATTCCAGCACTCAGCAGGGGAAATCGTCTTTCACACAACCGTTCCTGTTCTCAAAAGAGTTCATCGGCCTTGATTTGCAGTGAGGGGGACAAAGCCTTCTTCCTTCAAGAATGTTCTCTCCCCGTACAAATGTTTCAAGTCTCAAATCTGAAGGAATCCCACCTCCATAAGAGCAAAAGAGGAGTCTGCAGGAACAGGCCAGTGGTGGCGCTGTGGTCTAAACCACTGAGCCTCTTGGGCTTGCCAATCAGAAGGTCGGCGGTTCGAATCCCTGTGATGGGTTGAGCTCCTGTTGCTCAGTCCCAGCTCCTGCCAATCTAGCAGTTTGAAAGCATGCCAGTGCAAGTAGATAAATAGGTACCGCTGTGGCGGGAAGGTAAACGGCATTTCCATGCGTTCTGAGTTCCGTCACGGTGTTCCTTTGCGCCGGAAGCGGTTTAGTCCTGCTGGCCATATGACCCAGAAAGCTGTCTGTGGACAAACGCTGGCTCCCTTGGCCTGAAAGCGAGATGAGCGCTGCAACCCCAGAATCGCCTTTGACTGGACCTAACCAACCAGGGGTCCTTTACCTTTACCTTTTACCTTTTCACAGTGGCCAACCAGGTGCCTTTACTGGGAAACCCGTAAGCAGGATCCGAGCACAAGAGCCCTCTCACCACCTATGATTTCCAGCAACTGGGATTCAGAAGTATGATTACTGGTTCCAACCATATGTGTGTACAGTTGCATACACTTCATTGACTCTGCTGCAAATCTTCTCAGGATCTGACAGCGGATCCACCTGTCCCTCTTCTTACACTGCACTGGAGCTAAAACAGCCTCAATAACATCAAACTGTTTAAGAAAATATTCCTGGGATTGCTCCAGAGTGTCATCACTCAACACAGAAGAAGCGAGTGCACACGGTGCGAGGCAGCGGTGCGGCAGGTGGCGGTACTGCGGTGCTGTGTGTGTGGCAGTCAGCAGTCAGCTCAGCGGGATCCCATTCTCGTCGCCAGTGAAATATACTCAGAGTCGCAAAGTGATTTCATGCTCTTTATTCAGCTCATAGTGGTGAGGAAGAATGAATGAATGAATGTCCCTTCAAGGTATCTGCTTTATATACATTATTTACACAATGGGCTGCACATGATTGGCTAATTCCGGAATTCTACTGTAAGCCAATCAGGTTGTGGATTCACTTCTATCTGGAGCATGATTGGGTGGTTCCTGCCAACCAATCATACTGCTGCATTGTTCTAGGACCAATCAGACTGCTGCATTCTGAATCCTATTCAACTCAGTACATAACATGAAGCTTTGCAGGATGGGAAGGCACATGCTCAAGAAGACCACATATCTCATAATACAGTGAAGTTGAATATTTCAAGATCCATGCTGTCCCGCTATCCAAATGCTCATTCTATGAAAATTAACCTATCCAAACATGAGATTTGAGTACCAAACCCCTTTGTAAACAATAAGCAGCCTATGCAAGCCTTACTTCTTTTGCAGTTGTTTCGACAATTGCAGTGAGGGGAGGGAGAAATCGGACAAATAAGACAGCATCTTTTCCTTCTTTGTTTGACTTTTGCAATGTTTCAGAGGATTTTCTTGGGTTTCCACAGTCCCCCCCACCCCCGGTCATTTTGTGCTCAAAATTAGAAATTCCCAGGGTTCGAAATTAGCAGGGCGCCAGTCGCATTTTGCACCTAAAGATTCTCCATTTGCGAGCACCTCCAAAATCTGGGCGCCATTTTTTTGCACCTGGCTGACACTCAAGGATTACTGAAAAGGATGTGCTTTGAAGCCTCAAAGTATATGGTAAAGATAGACAATACGTTAAGGAATTTAACAATAAAGAGTAGAATGTTTTGAAGACTGAAGTATGGTACCAATATTTTTATTGGAAACACCGAATTAAACATGTATGCACAATTTCTGCTAAAAATGTGATATTAACAGCGTGTCACTTATGTGAATTGCGTAGTAGTTCATGCTTATCAAAATAATAAATAAAAAGTGTTGCTGTCCTGTCCCCCCGCTGCCCGTGGCGACTAGACATTCTGTTTTGGCGCCTACAACCCAAGTCTCAGAAGCCATTTCGCTCCCACCTTTCCTATCCCAATTTCTAACACTGGAAATTTCCCCATAGGACTCAATGGAAATCATCAGCTTGTTATGCAAACCACCTAACAAACCATTTATTGAGGATGCATTCTGTTCGGATAGCAGGATCTGCACACACTTCTTCATATAGTGCAGAACTAAACTGTGGAACCACAGGAGAGGGCTTTAAATTCATGCTGGTAGCAGCTGTGGAGAATTCCGTTCCACCTTAAGGAACAGACATGGGATTGTTACGTGTCACATGTCTGTTTACATTCCAGCACAGCTTGCGGGGAACTTCCGTTTGTGTATAGCTTTTGCTTTTAGCCATTCTTTCTGAGACGACATGAGAGAGAGAGAGACATGTTTCTTTGTCCTGATTTATGATTAATAAATCTGTAGTTGTAGTATGCTTCCACAAGCCTCACGCCTATTCTGTGTGCGCAGTTCGATCTGCTGATAGTATGCCCTGGCTTTGAAGCCCGGGTCGCTGATTTACGTTGGAGCAGAAGTGATGGTCTTTGCACCGGGCCGCTGGAAGGGAACGGCCCAGCCGGGGCTAGCCAGCTGGCCTCCCAGTCCTCTGCATGCCAACAACAGCAATGGCTACCAACCCTAATGGGCTGTGCTCTACTTCTTACAGTTGCTGGAAGTCTTAGGGGAGAAGAGTTCTCTTGCGCTCAAAATCTGCTTCTAGGTTTCCCACAGGCATCTGTTTGACCACTGTGAGAACAGGATATTGGACGCGTTGGGCCATTGTTGTGATCCAGAAGGACTCTGCTAATAGCCTTATGGTGGTTTGGTTTCTACCATCATCTTTGGTGTTTCCTCAAACTGTCTCAGGTGCCACATTCTCAGGCTAAGCCATTTCCAGTTATATATTTGGATTTTTTTTCCCCTTGGCAAATCAGGAGCAGATGGTTCTACTTTCCCAAGGAGACAGAAGTTGGGCTTAATCAACTTGGCATCCTGTTAAACACGGAGGTTTTTTATTTATTTATTTTAAAAATTCAGATAATGCTGAGCTTGTGGAGCTGTTTCATAATTGGGCAGCTTTCTCTCTCCCCGTGGTCGGATGTCCCCGTATCTTAAACGAGCCGTTCCTCCTGTGCGTACATTTTTAGCGAACGGATATTATTATCCACAGTAGGGAAGGGAACATGCCTCGCGATTTTCTGGCCACATTTTAAAGTCGAAAAACAGCAGCGCACATCAAAGGAAGTGGCGGCTTCGTAGCCTTCAACCAGGCCAAGATTTCATGAGTGCAGAGTTCCTGATCTGGACTTTTTCTTCCTCTCCCAAGCTGAAATGGTTCTCCACCCCTCCTTTTTAATGTTGTTATAGCTGAGCCAAGTTGGAGAAGCAGAAGAGAAAGTGGCTGGGAGGCGATGAGGTGTTCATGTAGCCGTTTTACGCCGAACACCTCCTGAGTTAGCCAAGAAGAAGAAAATAAAGATAGCGTAGCACACTGTTTAGGGATGCGGGTGGCACTGTGGGTTAACACCACAGAGCCTAGGACTTGCCAATCAGAAGGTCGGCGGTTCAAATCCCCACAACGGGGTGAGCTCCCGTTGCTCGGTCCCTGCTCCTGCCCACCTAGCAGTTCGAAAGCACGTCAAAGTGCAAGTAGGCTAATAGGTACCGCTCTGGCAGGAAGGTAAATGGCGTTTCCGTGCGCTGCTCTGGTTCGCCAGAAGCGGCTTAGTCATGCTGGCCACATGACCCGGAAGCTGTACGCTGGCTCCCTCGGCCAGTAAAGCAAGATGAGCGCCGCAACCCCAGAGTCGGTCACGACTGGACCTAATGGTCAGGGGTCCCTTTACCTTTATATTTGACCCAGCGAAATTAGCTCCCTCCCTGCCCTGTATATGTTGCCAGAATCAAGTCCAAACCTATGCAGCCAAGCTTTCCCTTTTGAGAATGCATCGTTGGCCATCATTCCATGTTGCTCAGATGTGGGACGGGGTGTGTGTGTGGTCAGGGCTGGTGGCTGGGGGACAGAGTGTCAAGCTGGAAGTGCAGCGGTGTGCTGGTCTACAATTCCCATCATCCCTGACCACTGGTTCTGCTAGCTGGGGATGATGGGAGTTGTAGTCCAAAAACAGCTGGAGACGCAAAGGTTCCCCACTCTCGAAGAAGCTTCTTCTCCCCTATTGGAGCACTAACAATATGTCTTGTGAAATGAAAAAAATTATGAATAGTTTAAAAAGATAGAAAGCAAACTAAGCAAAAAACATAAACACCCCCACCCCCATTAAATTACAGTCTTATTTTTTTATTTTTTTAAAAATCCCTTTTGGCTCTTTGATTCCTGCTTACTAGAACACACACACATGAATTGAGCTAAAGGTTTTTCAACAACATGGTTTTCTCATTATCCAACCGAAATCCCTTCCCTTTCAGGAACGCTGTGGGGACTTCATATTTTTATTTATTTACTTTTGTGTGTGTGAGATGGTGATGGATGCTCTCTACCACGTTTGTTTCATGGGAGCTGCTTTTATTCCTTGCCCCCTTTTGTCCTTTTTTGCAGCAGGCGGAGCAGAGCAGCGAAAACATCGTACATCAACAATAACAAAAAGGATACACCATAGCAGGGAGAGTTGTTCCCTTCAAGGCCAACTATGCAAATTTAGCATCTGGAGAGCAGATGTCGATGATGGTTGTATATTTTCTGTAGCATCCGTCTACCACCCAGTTTCCATTTGGGCAAGTATTTACCTTGCAGTAAATGGAAAACAGCGGAGGCACTGCCCATTGCCAAGCTGGTGCCCAAACATCTGGAGGGCACAAAGTTGGTGAAGCCTGCAGTACACAACTGGCCCCACAGCTGTTCTGTGTCTTACAGATCTAGAAACCAGTTTCAGTCACAGGTGATAGATTGCCAGGTCAGCACAGTCTCCTAGACGCACACCACAACAATGGAGCTGATGCTCTCCTATGCCTGCGGCCCACACTTCCCTAAGATCAGTGCTTTTTTCCCTAAAAAAAAATGTTTAGGGGTACTCTCATTTTGACTCACCATTTTATAGTTCAAATCGGAAAAAATAAATACAGTAAACAGACAAAAGTACAAAGATTCACAAAAATTGAGGGGGTATGCGTACCCCTGCGTCCCCCCAGAAAAAAGCACTGCCTAAGATTATGTGAAATAGTGAAATCATGTGGTTGGATCACATGGGCTGTCTTCACACCATTGCCCTCAACCGACCCCATGTGATGTTGCTAAACCAGTGGTTTCCAAGCTATGTTCTGGGCAATTCTGAAAGGTCAGCAGGAAGATTAAAGATGGGGAAATAGCTTGTCCAAGACGACTATTTTTTTTTCCTGCAATACACCATTAAAGGTAAAGGGACCCCTGACCATTAGGTCCAGTCGTGGCCAACTCTAGGGTTGCGGCACTTATCTCACTTTATTGGCCGAGAGAGCCAGCGTACAGCTTCCGGGTCATGTGGCCAGCATGACTAAGCCACTTCTGGCGAACCAGAGCAGCGCACAAAAATGCCGTTTACCTTCCCGCTGGAGCGGTACCTATTTATCTACTTGCACTTTGACGTGCTTTTGAACTGCTAGGTAGGCAGGAGCTGGGACCGAGCAACGGGAGCTCATCCTGTCACGGGGATTCGAACTGCCAACGTTCTGATCGGCAAGTCCTAGGCTCTGTGGTTTAACCCACAGCGCCACCCGCGTCCCAGTAATACACCATTACAGGGATGTAGTATATATTACAGATATAGGATAAAGTAAGATTCTCTCCAGTTTATGTCTCTTTACGTATTAGGATGTCATTTTTTTAAAGACAAAGGCTCTTTTGTTCTCTGTCTTGGAGGCAACCAGAAAAGTGAATCCCAGATATTGGAAAACTGGTAGAGGGCCATCCCTGAATGGCTAACAAAATGATGGGATTTCACTGTCATTCATTCGTATCCTGCTTCCTTCCCAAAATGGCTTCTGCCTTCCATAAAATGAGCAGCTCGCTTTTAAAAGGAGCTAGTTCTAAGTTGAGCTTTGTTCAACTGAATGAAATCATTCCAAGCCCTGGCGGTGATTTAACAAACCATAGGCATGTTAGAACTAAGGTCGTCACAAAACCAATATATTATTGTAATATCAAGGGAAAGTCCCTTTTCATAATAATTTCATGGTAGCACCAGTTCCTTATTAATTTTTAGTTAGGGAATGTTGTCTTTTGGTCTGTGCTATTGTTCAGCACTTTGTCGACATCCAGTTGCTTCAGAAAGAGAATTATTTCAATTCTTAAGGAGCAGCCTGCTCCATAACTCACTCGCTGACTCCTCTCTCCATCGTTTCTCGTTTCTTACTCCTGCCTTAATTGTCTCCCCCGCCTCTTGCCAGCAGCGTTTATGTTGTCCTTTTGTAATTACTGTGCTCAGAGAGCAGGGTTTTTGACATTGAGGGTTGATTTACTATGTTTGTGTTAAGAGTGTAATATCACCCAAGCCCTAAGGTTATTCTAAGTGTACATACATAACATTGGAAACTGCTACCAGAGAGCTGTGCATTTTTAGATATATTACTTTTTCATGTTTGATTTATTTGATGGTGTTTAAGTATGTACAAAATTGCTGTCACTGAGACTAGGCATTTAGTTTGATGTGTTAAGGATATTAAACCAATAAAATATAATTGTATGTGTGTGTGTATTTTACATGTTTATGTATATAGATATACACACACACGTAAAATACACAAATAAATTTTAAAGCCAAAAATTACAGCAGCTTTGTTTCAAAAGTTTCTCATTTTTAAATTCACTTATTTAATAAATTTCTTGCCCATGCTTCAGCATGGCCAATCCCAAGGTGGGAATGATTTTAGCAGCTTTCTGATCATGATGCTGTCAGGGAAAGATGTTAATATATCGCCTCGTTTTTTTCTGTTCTCTGTACACTGCTCTTTGAAAATTCTAGACATGCTTGCTTGGGAAATTCTGGGCAACCTTCTGACGTTTCACAGCTTACTATCCTCGGGGCACCTCTATGATGTGTGCCCTTATCCATAATACAATTGTTGCCCGCAAAACCACAGGGAACAAATCGCTTTTTGTGCACTCACCGCCCCCCAATGAACTTAAAAATTGTCTAGCACAAAATTTCCTGGGCCTGTTTGTAATTTGACAGGTTTCCTACCCAGGGACAATTCTCTGATGTCTCCGTTTTCAGTACAATTGCTCACAAAACATTAGGGCAGATTAAGCGAGGCTATTATTATTATTATTATTATTATTATTATTATTATTATTATTCCCATCCCAAACTGTAAAGACTGCCCTTGTGGAAAAATTGCTGCAGCTCCCATTCCAAAATTTGGCCGGCTTCATCCTAACATGCCTGCAATTTTCATCCAATTCTGCAGATGTGGATCTTCAGCCAAAGCAGGCAGCCTCCAAAAGCACTTAGGAAGAAAGCAGGCTGCTTTCTGATGTGCCCAACTGGAGTCTAAACCAAATCTTGTAGTAAGTGCACATCTCTAATGGACCTTTAGAAGATCCAGCGTCTCCATTCTGAAGGAAATCAGCCCTGAGTGCTCACTGGAAGGACAGATCCTGAAGCTGAGGCTCCAAGACTTTGGCCACCTAATGTGAAGAGAAGACTCCCTGGAAAAGACCCTGATGTTGGGGAAGATGGAGGGCACAAGGAGAAGGGGACGACAGAGGACGAGGTGGTTGGACAGTGTTCTCAAAGCTACCAGCATGAGTTTGACCAAACTGCGGGAGGCAGTGGAAGACAGGAGTGCCTGGCATGCTCTGGTCCATGGGGTCACGAAGAGTCGGACACGACTAAACGGCTAAACAACAACAATACGGACAGACTCCAGTCTTCAAACCCTCCAGCGCTGCTCCAGCCCGAGTCAGCAGGTGCTCCCCACAGCTTCAATACACCTGCTGCTGTGTGTACTACTCCCTTTGGAAGATTAATGAACAAGGACAATTTAAAAAAAAACAACCCTGCATTTTTTAAAGAGGCAGTGAGAAAGAACTCGTGGGATTTACACATCCTGCCCCTTCCAGGTTAGGGAGACCCAACGTGGACTCCTTGTGCAAAGGCTCCCAAGCTGTGGAACTGGTGCTTACCTACCGCCTTGGCAGAACAAAGAAACCTTTCTGGCGCCAACTGCAGGGAAGGGTCATAACTCAGTGGCAGATGACATGAATTGCATGCTGAAGGTCCCAGGTTCAAATTCAGGCTTCTCCAGATATGGCTGGAGAAGGCCTATGTGTCAAATCCTGCATAACTGCTACCAATCAGTGTAGGTTATACTAAGCTAGAGGAACGAATGGCCTGCTTTGGTCCTACATTCCCCCAAAATAAAGTCGATAAATTAGTGGCCTGTTTAAAGTATAAGTCAATTAATCCAATTAGTTAATTAATAATGCCTTGTTGACGCCTCCGTTTCCCTGGCAACCAGGAGCGACCATTTGGGGGAATGTCTGATCCCCCTTGCCCTTCCAAACAGCCCCGTATAGTGAATTTTAAAAGGTTTTATTGGTTTTTTAAAAAAAATATTTTATTGTCTTCTATCGCTGGAAACCACCCAGAGCAGCTGGGGCAACCCAGTCGGATGGGTGGCATATAAATATTAAAATTATTATTATTATAAACATGCAACAACAAGTAAAAAAAAAAGGAAAGGAAAGGAAACACAGGGCTTGTAAGATACCCATCAAGGCTGAAATTCATTTTTAAAAATAAAATATTTAATTTGTTAAAAAAATAGTGTACATATTTCACATGTAAGAAACACACACGTATAAAAAGTTTCTAGTGATGAAAGGCAAGCCAATTAATTCAATGTCAAAACATGTGGTTGATGCCATTTCTGCACCATATATTGTTTCCGCACAAACAGCTGTCAACGCTCCCCTTTCCCAGCTCATGCGTCTGTGTCACAAATACACACGCACACTTCAAAACGTATCTGCCCCTGACGAATCTGCACTGCCGTGGACAGAACTGAAGCTTTGGTCGTCTATACTGGCAGATGGTACAATCGTAGACATCTTTGTTGGCGCAGGCAGGAAACTTAAATCAGGTGCCGTTTCTCCCCCTGAAACAGAGAGAAGATTTAGTCGTTTCCAAGCTGAGCCATGCGAACAAATGCTGCCGTCTGATTTCATCATCTTCGTATGTAAAAACGCCATGAGGCCCTGCGCATGCTGTTTGGATCATGCAGCATCGGCACATGGGAAGACATCGCCAGAAGATTTTATGCAGGCAGCTGCATTGTTGACTCAGATTTTCCTGGGTGTGTTCTCTGACATCTGTTAGCCACCCACACTGCTAGTAACCCGGACAAACACTAAACAGGAGAGGGGCTAGTTTCTTTCCAAATCCAAAAACAGGAGAAGAAATGTTAAGTTATTCAAACCGGACTGTATGAGGATTACAAGCATCCACGACTATAATCGCTAAAGACCACTCGATCCCCTTAACTCTGTCCATCTCTCTAGTGGGGCCACTTCAAATTGCGGTTTGCAAGTTTGTTTGGGAGGGTGAGTGAAAACCATCATTTGCCTAGTCGGATGTACTCAGAGAACTTGCGATTTCCATGAACATAGAAGAGACAGAGAACGCACAAGGGAGTCTTGGGCACACATGTGTGAGATGGCCCAGGAAACGGCAGCTTCTTATGTTTCTATGATATGATTCCTGTTCTCTGCACATCAGTGTGGCAACAATCAATTGACACCAATGTGCTCTGGAACTCTCTTGCCTGTTGATGTGAAAAGAGTACAGCGATGATGTCTGGTTACAATCCGGTTACATCTGTTTTAAAAATTGTTTTAAAAATTTCATTGTGCGTTTTTAAGATGTCATAAAGAGCTTCTAAGCATTTTTTTATTGTACATTTTAAAATCATGAATGTGTTTGCTGCCCTGGGCCCCTTTGGGAAGAAGGACAGGATATGAATTTAGTAAACATTTTAGAGAATCATATATAGTCTTTGGACTTCTTTTCCGACTGCTAATTTGCACAAAGCATAGACTCTCGTCATTCTACTGGATCGATGTGCACAGCAGCTTGAATGTCCACCACATCTGACTTTCATAAGGCAGCCCCCTCAGCCACAAGCTCAACTAACCTCACCTGAAACTGAAATCCACAGCAGGCAGCTATTGTTATATGAAGAAACCAGGAGTGGCTGCGCATCTTGCCCACCCAAGGTGCAACAAACCAAAAGGAAGTATCAGTTGAGAGCGCCGGGGCCCTGAGTCATTAGAAGTACGAAACCCAAGTCTCTAGCGCAGTTTGCATTACTACTGAGGCATGCTACATTAATAATCTTGCTTCTTTCACTGACACGCATAGCAACTAACATTTTGACCTCAGCCCTAGAGGGATAATATTTACCAACTCTTCCCCTGCTTAATTATCTACTGTGGCTATGCAACGGCAGCTCAGATTCATATAGTCTGTTCTGTATTGCGCTTCGGAGACTACTAATTAGCAAATCAGCCCTGGCATTGAAGCCGCAGACAAGCAACGGGTATGAGTTTCTAAAGCAGGGGTAGGCAACCTAAGGCCCCGGGGGCTGGATGCGGCCCAATCACCTTCTAAATCCAGCCTGTGGAAGGTCCAGGAATCAGCTTGTTTTTACATGAGTAGAATGTGTGCTTTTATTTAAAATGCATCTCTGGGTTATTTGTGGGGCATAGGAATTTGTTCATATTTTTTTTCAAAATATAGTCCGGCCCACCACATGGTCTGAGGGACAGCAGACCGGCCCACGGCTGAAAAAGGTTGCTGACCTGTTTTAAAGTGACCAGCAAGAGGCCACTTGGCTCTTCCTGCTCCCAGGGTCTCTTCGCCACCAGGCCAGCCCAAGTTTCTGATCTAGCACAGGGAGTCCGAGTTTATTTAGCATGACGGACAGCGAACCGTGCCTTTGCACTTTGGTAAGGCCTCTCAAGGAAGGCAGTGAGGTCAACTATCGAAGCTGCTCTTAGTCAAGATGATAAGAAGCCTGACATTTCAGGTGCTCAGCACAGCCATGGATAAGAATATGGGTTTCTGCGGTCTCTTGGAAAACAGCAGAGGCATGGAGGCAGAGCGTGCCTGTCTCTCCATGGCAATGATAAAACATCCTATAAATATAGCAAACGAGAGTCACATGCCATGAAAGGCCGGACTCAATTAAAAACTTCTTACACTGCCTCTGAAAGATGCTGGGGTGCAACTCCCAGGAGAAAAGGAACAGACACCCAAACTTTATTAAAAAGAAAAGTCAATGGGCTCTTCTTGGACCAACTATGCGGAAAGCCACAGATCTCAAGGAAAACAGCAATTCACAAGGAGAGTATTTGGAGATCTTGCTGCGAAGCTCCTTTCCAGCTGGCTTGCTTCCTCCTTTCTCAGTTGCGTCTTTCCAGAATGAGAGGGTCTCCAACCCTTTAGAGCCTTTCTTTGCAGAGAAGTGGTTTGGTGTCCTGCTTCTTTCGAGCTGTGCTGTTCCTTTTATTTTAAGGTTGAATGAGAACTGCCGGCTGCTGTCGCAAAGGAAAGGAAAATCCGGGCCTCGTGATGCACAAGCAGCTGCCTGACTTGCGAAAACGGTTTTCGAAAGCGATGCTTCCAGAAGCACTAATGCGCTACATGTATGCCTAACAGCATTTTCCCAGCGGACCTAAAAGCTGTGGATCTAATGGCTGTTCACAAAAGATAAAGACTGAAGACTGCTGAAAATGCTCACTTGGCTGAAAGTGAAAACAACATAGAATGAAAGGGATCTAACAACAGTCTTAAAATGCTACAAACCACCATGTATTAAACCAGGGATCAGCAAACTTTTTCAGCAGGGGGCTGGTCCACTGTCCCTCAGACCTTGTGGGGGGGGGCAGACTATATTGGGGGGGGGACGAATTCCTATGCCCCACAAATAACCCAGAGATGCATCTTAAAATAAAAGCACACATTCCACTCATGTAAAAACACGCTGATTCCTGGACCGTCCGCGGGCCGGATTGAGAAGGCGATTGGGCCGGATCCGGCCCCCGGGCCTTAGTTTGCCTACCCATGTATTAAACTTATTAATTTCACCATGTTTCACACGAGCGTTTTTTGGATTATATTCTGGAGAACCTTGGGTTTCTTCTGAAGTTTATAAGAAGAGAGACCTCAGGGCCATAGTGCATTGCAGCTCAATGTCCTTTCATTGTGTAAAAACAAAAAAAATATTTTTCCTTCCAGTAGCACCTTAAAGACCAACTAAGTTAGTTCTTGGTATGAGCTTTCGTGTGCATGCACACTTCTTCAGATACACTGAAACAGAAGTTGCCAGTAGGAGAACACTTCAATCTCCCAGGACATTCTATACAAGATCTCAAAGAGAATGTCCTGGGAGATTGAAGTGTTCTCCTATTGGCAACTTAGTTGGTCTTTAAGGTGCTACTGGAAGGAATTTTTTTTTTTTTTTTGTTTTGACTATGGCAGACCAACACGGCTACCTATCTGTAACTTTCATTGTGTGACAGCAGTGGAAGGGGATTGAAACAAAAGAGCCCATGGCACATTGCCATTATATCAGGAAATGCAGAATCTTATGCTCTCAGCTCACACAGATCAACAGAGAGAGCGGCTCAACAGGCCTGGCTAGCATGAAGCAAATTTGCCCCAGATTCTTCTGTGGTGAGTAGACAGGAATGTCTTCGTGGCAGACAGAAAAGTGGAATTTGAAAGGGTCCCCTGTCACAGATTGGCCGAATGCCAATGGAATGGCGGGCGGCACCAGCTGAGGAACCCCCAGGGGAAGAAGGCTCAGAGCTCACTGCTGGTGGGATGACACTGAGTGGGCAGAGGGAGAGGAGGGAGAAGCCTGGGAAGTGGCGTTGGAAGCTGAAAAGAGGTAACAGGGTTTAGTGAGCAGGAAGAGACTGTGGCAGAGAGAAGTCAAGAGACTGGAGGCTGGAGAGGAGGGGGCCACGAGGCAGAGATGAGGCAGGTGGCTGAAGAAGCCAGGGGGGTCTCCCTCTCTTGCTGTGACGAGCTCCTCCTCCATCGGGGTTATTAGTCACGGAAAGCCTTATCTTCCAGGTTTCTTCCCCATTTCTTCCCTGTTTAGGGAAGTTTTTAGTATTTAATGCTGTATTGTTTTTAACACTTGATTGGGAGCCGCCCAGAGTGGCTGGGGAAACTCAGCCAGATGGGCGGGGTATAAATAATAAATTATTATTATTATTATTATTATTATTATTATTATTATTATTATTATTATTATTATTATTATTATACTGAAGGCTGCTATAGTAGTTTTCTGGGCAGAATAAGCAAGGTAAAGTAGGAAGCAAATAGGAGTTCTTCCTCTGAGAGATGGAGAATCAGCACACGGGTTAGAAACGTGTGGGGTCCAAGAAATATAGATCTGAACCAACGCCGTGACTGGTAATTCCACATTTGCAATAGGAGTTTGTATTCATGAGAGGCAGCTTGGCTTCCAGTTTAAATTACTGCTGCATGATCCTGTAATTGCTTCAAGCATCCCGGTTCAACACACACACACAGCAAATGCACGGGGAATATAGGCAACTCCAAGGTTCAAACTGCCTACTTCTGACTTCTCTAAGAGAAACTGCCGCCATATTTGCAGTCAGGGAATGAATGATCCCCCAAGGTCATCATTAATCTTTATAACAACAACTTTCCCCTGCAGTCACAGTGCCAAAGCGTAGCCGAAATGTGAAGATTCGTCAAGAGATGCACTCAAGGGACGTTCAGGCTCTCTAGGAATCTCCATGGAAGTCGAGATGCCACAGTCGCAAGGCAGCCAGCCACACATGCCCGTGTGCCCACAACTGCAGAACCAGGAAAGGCAGCTTGCCAAAAATAATAATACCCTGGGCATGGGGAAAGGAACAGCTCCCCAAGGAAGTTAGTAAACCTGCTGGAGCAATTGGCTCTTCTGTTTTACAATTTCTTAAGATTAAAAAACAAAACAAAATTCAACCAGCATTATTACCAACATGGCATCAGTGCACACGGCTTTGCTAAACAGAAGAGGATGGCTCCCTGACCTGAGCAGCTTACAGTCTCAGAAGAGGCACTGGGAAGGCAACAGGGGAGGTGGAGGAAGAACATTTGATTGTCCCATGGCTTGCTTACTGCAGGGCATTTGAATGAGGGGCCTGTGCCAAAGCAAACAGTATTTTTTGAGGAGGAGCTTGAAGTAAGAGAAGGGGCACCTTGCAAGTGTTGGGTAAGGTGGCGCTGTGGTCTAAACCACCGAGCCTCTTGGGCTTGCCAATCGGAAGGTTGGCAGTTTGAATCCCCGTGATGCGGTGAGCTCCCGTTGCTCTGTCCCAGCTCCTGCCAAACTAGCAGTCTGAAAGCATGCCAGTGCAAGTAGATAAATAGGTACCGCTGCAGCAGGAAGGTAAATAGCAGTCACAGTGTCCCGTTGTTTCAGAAGCAGTTTAGTCCTGCTGGCCACATGACCTGGAAAGCTGTCTGTGGACAAATGCTGGCTCCCTCGGCCTGAAAGCGAGATGAGCACCACATCCCATAGTCGCCTTTGACTGGACTTAACCGTCCAAGGGCCCTTTACCTTTACCTTTTTACCTTAAGGCAGTTTGAATCATAAGGGGCAGCAAGGGAGAAAAAATCTCTGGATGGTGGTTAAACTGGAGCAGCAAAAGATGTTAATGGGACAAATAATGGGGAGGGGCCAAGCAACAGAGGTTAAGGTCCAGGCTGGGTGTGGCATGTGGCCCTCAGAAAGCTGCCCATTTGGGAATTTGACCCTTGGACTGACAAAAGTCCCCCCCCCCCGGCATAGTTGAACACTCTAACCAATGCAGCACACAGCTTCTTGGAATTAACTCACGTATTTCTGCCAGACCAAACCATGTTTGCCGCAGGAGATACCTTTCCATTACTCATTTTTGCTTGATGACTATGGCCTGGGCTAACGTAAAACAGAGAAAGTGGGTGACCTTCAGGTCTTATCCATTCCTTTATATCTAATGCTTAATGGCAATTACCCCTGTGTCCAACACTGCACTCTCCCTTGAAGGTCACTGGACCAGTGACTCCAGTTCTCCCAGAGTGGGTACAAGATGGTTCTCTAAAACCACGGCAGAATTTACACGCAGGACCGAGACACGTTTATGAAAATGTGAAGAGTTTAATGGTGTGAAAAGGTCCGCACCTCAGCTGCTTTTGCAGCAGTCTGTGGAGACGCAGTCTACTGGGCTGAGTGCCAGCACTTCCAAAATTACTCGCAAGCATCTGGGACAGTACTGGAGAGAGGGAGCCGTCAATAAGCAAAAGGTTTCCCATTCTCCTTCACGGATCATGCCACACTGTGCTGCAGCGGAGGAGGAGGAGATTTCCTACAAACAGAAATGGGCTGAGTAGGGGTGGGCCTTTGTACAGATTGAATAGTTCCAAAGGAACAGGAGGCAGAGGGTAGGAATATAGACCTGATTCTTACAGTACACAGAAGAAGCAAAAAGCTGGCTGCTGTCATTTCCCCTACCCCATTTTTTTTTTTTGAAACCCAGAATCTAGAGCTCTGCAGAATCCAGAGTTTTTAAAACCTAGAGTGAACCCACGGAGCCATTAAAATCATAAGGGAGCTGTTTCCAGAAGAACAGTGAAGGGATAGAGACTTTGGCTATCATCATGGGGTGGTTGGGCTCACCTGCGCTGCCCCATCTCCAGCCCAAGGAACCTTCCAAATGGAATTCCTGCCACTGGCACCGTGGATGTGTGTCTCTTAATGAACTGAATAGAGTGAAAGATTATGAGTCATGGGACAGAGACAGACAGTGTGTGCATGAACTCAGTAGTGTTTGGTTTATTCTTTGGTTGCTATTTTGTTAATGTTGTTGCTACTGTTTTATAGATGATAAAACATTGATCTGTTAACCATATAATATGGCTTTTGTTGTAACAGTTCCATTCAGCTTATTTTTTAGTTGTTTTGTTGATGGTGTTTTATGGATTGTTTTACTGGTGATTGGTTCATTGCCCCTATATGATTTGTGCTGTATTTGTGCTGCAACTTATTGTTGTTATTTTTTTGTAAGCCGCTTTGGGATTCATTTGAATTAAAAGCGGCACAGAAATATAACAAATCAGTCAAAATTAACCTGTTTTCCTACTGCAGTGCTTCTCAAGATTTCTGCCTTTGGTGTGCCTTTCCATATTGACTAGCTGGGTGAAGGATCTCCGCTTGATAACCACAGGACATCTGTTCTGGACAGACTTGTTGGGTTTTAGTCTTACTCCGTGACCCGAGAGAAAGCCCCAAAGCAGAAGATCAGCAGTGGTCGACAAATTTGCCTTCTGGATAACCAACTGATTATCCTGGAAGTACTTTAAAAATGTCAAAAACAACCCTCAAAGAGCCCAGGCACGAAAACAGCACCGAGCAATCCCACAAGCCTTTGCAAGTGCAATCCCAGGAGCCCTTGCACAGACCGCTGTGGCTCTGTGGAGAGTTGGTGTTTGAGCAAGGTGGTTTGGAGGGAGCGACTGTGGTGGGAGTTTGGCGTCTGGTAAATGCTGCTGTTTTTTTCAAGGCTTTCCAGAGGTTGAGGGGCTGTTTGCAGGCTTCTCACCGACGCGGGCGGTGCCTTGGAACGTAACCCCTGCATAAGTGGGGAGTTGACTGTACAATCTGGAAGCCGCCAGGGCAAGAAGCCCAGAATAAAATTCAAAATACTAACTGATGCTAAAGAAAGAGGTGGATTTGCCCTGCCAGACCTGAAACTTTATTATGAATCGGCCGCATTTTGTTGGCTGAAAGAATGGCTGCTTCTTGAAAACACAGACATTTTGGATTTAGAAGGTTTCAATAATGTTTTTGGGTGGCATGCATATCTGTGGTATGACAAGGTTAAAGCTCATAAAGCATTTAAAAACCATATTGTCAGGAAAGCATTGTTTAATGTCTGGTTAAGATACAAAGACTTATTGGAGAATAAAACCCCAAGGTGGTTGTCACCAATGGAGGCAAAGGCACTCAAAAAGTCCAATATGGAGGCCAAATGGCCGAAATATTGGGAAATACTGGAACAAGAAGGAGACAAATTGAAATTGCAGAGTTTTGAGAAATTAAAAGATAAGGTGCGAGATTGGCTGCACTATTTTCAAATAAGAGAAGCTTATAACATGGATAAAAAAATAGGTTTCCAGGTGGAAAAATCAAAATTGGAAACTGAATTGTTAGAACCCAAAACTAAAACACTTTCAAGAATGTATAACTTGCTGCTAAAATGGAATACGCAGGATGAAACAGTTAAATCTGCTATGATAAAATGGGCACAAGATGTTGGTCATAATATCATGTTCGCTGACTGGGAACAGTTATGGACCACAGGTATGGAATTTACGGCATGTAATGCCCTAAGAGAGAATATTATGAAAATGATATACAGGTGGTACATGACACCAGTCAAGCTTGCAAAAATCTATCATTTGCCCGACAATAAATGTTGGAAGTGTAAAGAAAATGAAGGAACATTCTTTCACCTTTGGTGGACATGCCCAAAGATTAAGGCTTTCTGGGAGATGATTTATAACGAAATGAAAAAAATATTTAAATATACATTTCTTAAGAAGCCAGAGGCCTTTCTCTTAGGCATGGTCGGCCAATTGGTGCCAAAGAAGGACAGAACTTTCTTTATGTATGCAACAACAGCAGCAAGAATTCTTATCGCAAAGTATTGGAAGACACAAGAGTTACCCACCCTGGAAGAGTGGCAGATGAAGCTGATGGACTATATGGAATTAGCGGAAATGACTGGCAGAATCCGAGACCTGGGAGAAGAGTTGGTGGAAGAGGACTGGAAGAAATTTAAAGACTATCTTCAGAAATACTGCAAACTTAATGAATGCTAAAAATGCTTGGATTGGTAACAAGTGGTAATTAGTGACAAAAGTTAGTAAGATTATGTAAAAAAGGTATTGATAAATGGTTAAAAATATTGATGTATAATATGTTATGGTATAAAGTTAAAATATTTGAAAAAGGGTAAGAATTTGCTGAATTAAATTTTTATACGGGAATACAAAAGTGGGGAGGCGTGAGGAGGTCAAGAACATAAGTATATGAATTTGAGATTATTGGGAATAATGGATTTGTTTTTATTTTTGTGTTTTTTGTTTAATTTAACTTTTTTTTTTTAATTAATTGTGATTCTTTTTTTGTATCTCTGTGTGTTTTGTTTTTTTTCTGTAATGTATGGCTTTTTATTTTGAGAATTTCTATCCTTCCTTTTTGTAAAATCTTAATAAAAATTTATTTAAAAAAAAAACACAAAAAAAACAATCTGGAAGCCGCTGCCGACGTCGTTTCACTGCTAAGCGCAAGTTAATGGAGACAACAAAAATGACTTCAATGTCTTCTTTCAGGACACTTTCCAAAGATGCTTCCTTTCTGTTTGCTTTTTAAAATAACAATAGTGACATGTGTGCATTGTTTCCCCATCCAGTTTTTCTTGTTGTTGTTTGGGGAGGGCAGAGAAACACTGACCCCCCAAGTTCTGGGAAAATCCATTTTCAGTTATTGTTTATTCTGCACTTCTCACACCCCTCCCCTGGCTTTAGATATGAAGCTTTAATCTTTTGTTACAAATATTTGTAGCTTATATTCAACTTAACGTTTTATACAAAAATGCTATATAAGGGAAGGCTATGAAGAGGGGAAGAAACCGAAACATAAGCAGATGATTACACTGGGATAAACTGTTTTTATTTTAGTGAAAGGAGATAGCACTGTTGCTATCACTTATTGCCTGGGCTTGGGTCAAAACTATGCAAACAAGGAAAAGTGTTTTCGCTTTAATCTCATCTCTTTCATCTGCAGCCCAACCCAGGCTGACTAGGAAAGTGGCCCAGATTTTTAACAGAAACTTCTGGGACTGGAAGAAGTGCAGCCAAGTTAAGCATTAAGTCTGCTTCCTTCTCGCTCACACACCCTAATATCTGCACTGAGCTAATACGCAGATTAAGAGCATCCCTCGAATTACTGTTTTGTTCTATCTGTTTTATAAATGTATCTATCACCCTAAAGCCAGGGCCTCTGAGGGTGGCTTACAAAATATTAACACCGAACCAGCAAGTTAAACACAAAATAAAATAATGCAATACTACGGAGGGTACAGGGAAACACACATTAGAAAACAAGAAAGAAAAACAGAACAAAAACCAGCTAGCTGGTACTCTTGCAGTCCTGCATTTGATGGGATTTGACCCAGTATTGGAAAGATATCAAAGGCTATGGCAGGTGAACCTTCCTGGAAAGCACATTCCACATTTGCTGAAATGTCCTAAGTCATTTAGGAGTGTTTTCTTTTAAAAGGTTTTCTTTTTAAAGGGTTTTTTCCCCAAGCAATCTGAGACTGCGCCTACTTGACACTAACCTCTCCTCCGCCCTCTTCATGCCTCTTCTGATTCAGGGAGACAGGGGGAACAGAGCTTGTCACAGTAGGAGGGGGAGACACCCATGACTCTTCACCAGCCATTTCTGCCTCTTGGCCTCCCTCCTCTCCTGCTTCTGCTTTTGAGTCTGGACTTCTCTCTGCCACAGACTGCCCCCGCTCACTAAGCCCTGTTACCTCTTCAGATTCCATCACCTCCCCTCCCTCCCAATCTTCTCTCTCTGACCACTTGTTGTCCCACCACCAATCCTTGGGTTCTGAGCCTTCTTTACCTTGGTGGTTTGCCAGCTGGTTCCTCCCATTATTCCTCTGTGTCCAGCCAGTCCATGACATTAATTGCACTGAGAAACAGACTGTCAGCCAACGTAGATGCCCGAGGAGAGGACAGCTGAATGTAAACCCAAAACACACAATGTAGGCAATGGCTCTGGGCAGTCAGGCAGAGGGAGTGAGTGCTGTGCTTCCCCCATCTGCAAACACGTTCCCTAGTAGAAGCCGAAGAACAGCAGTGCACATTCCTGCTGTTCCACAGAGGCTTTTAGGTCCAGTTGTCTCATAAACCGTAAAGCATGTTGATGGCCCAGCACAATTCTGTTTCCTCTCTCCAGAGCTCTGGCAAGGCCAACAGATCAGGTGTCTTTATTACCATTTGAGCTACTAGAAGAATATGTCCGTAGCTAGAAAAGCATCAAGGCAGTAAACACGTGAATTTCAAGGGTCCTGCTGGGGCCAAGTGCACCAGATGGCAGAGGTACACAACATAACAATAACCTGAGTAATTATTGTTATTTACTAAACTTATTTGTCGCTTTTTCTTACAGAAACTCAAGACGACTTACAACACAAGCCTTTTAACATTCCAGTTTGGTTCCAGCTGATTTTTTAAAAAAATTAAAGTGTTTCTAGACATGTGAGGATAAGCTTAAAAGGATGTGCACGATGGCTGGGAAAAACCACATTCAGGAGGGAAACAACTGGGGCTGCTTGGCTGTCCTGCTTGCGATTTCAGCAGACGGATTTACTTGCAAGCTTTGTGTTATACTGGAGCAGAGGAAGCCCGCAAGAGAGAAGCTATTTTAGACAATCAGATCTGTTTCTGAAAGTGACAGCGATAAGAATCCTACACGCAACGGGTGCCAGGAGCAAACAAAATTAATGCAGCGTTGAGGAAACACCCCCCCCCCCATTTTCACATCAGATGGCGTGCTGGCAACTGTAGCGCTGTGGCCTCACGCTGCTCTTCCAGCATTCCTCAAAGCTGTGCAAGAAAATGTGTGTGTGAGAGACAGAGATCGCATCGCCATGTGCACACACACACACACACTCAAGAGCAATGTCAGAGCCTTCGCCTTCTCAATCTGTCTCTACAGTGAGCACACACACATGCAATTATAATACACACGCGCACACACATATACATAAGGCACATCTCCTCTATGTTAAAAAGTACAGTAGGAATAGTGGTAACTAACCACTGTTCACTAGAAAGCACATCGACTTCGTAATAATATCTGAATAATTGCCAGTGGCAATACCTACTTTTCCACATGTAGATGATGCCCCGGGGGGAAAGAGGATTGTCATATCACAGACCAGGGATCAGAAAGCCAAACTAAGGCCAGCTGTGATTTCCAGGGCTTTAATAGGCCCAGCCCAGCCATTCAGAGAAGGCCTATGAACCTTGAGGACCAGATAGCCCTTTTACAATCTGGAAGCAGGGGCTGCCAGGGGTCCCAACTGCGCTGCATGTTAAAAGAAGAAAAATCCTCATGCAGAAAATGCATGAAGCAGCATAAAGTCAGGGTCTGCAAACAGCCCTTGAAGTTTCCTGAATACAAAAGCAACCTTGTGTCCATTGGCAATCCTAAAAGATAAATAAATCACAGTTTCAACAAGCAAATCCTCCTTGTATTGTTGCACGCCAACTATTATCTTGAACAGTGCCACTGGAAGCAGTTCTAAGCAACATTAAAGGAGGTGCCTCTGGTTAATGTGTTTGTGTGTGTTTTAGAAATTGCAGTTCTCTCAGATGCTTGCAAATTAAAAAGCAAAAACACAACCCTAGAAAGTTTTAGAAAGAAGAGATGGAACTGGGGGCTCCCACTGCTGAATTGTGGGGTTCAGCAGTACGGTATTCTGTTCAGTGTACACACACACCACCAATGGGAATAAGAGCCGGTTCAAGTTCTAAGTTGCCATTATTTGGCTAATAGCTTCAAGCTGCCAGGGCACAGCTGCACGGGTCCAGCCAGACAGGCTCTCACAGCAATGCTTTGATAGCGTGGGGGCCCTTAAGTGTCAGGATATAGAAAAGGCAGCAGTTGTTGGCTGTGAAAACAGTCTGATGCAAACCAGATGGGGGCTCGCTTGACGGGCAACACAAAAGGAAAACAATTGGTTCATTCAACAAAAGTCAAGCTACTGCCCAAGAGAGTTAGCAGAACACAACAGCAGTCAACCAGAGTGGAAGCAAACAAGAAACGGTTGTGTGGCTCTGGTTAAGAGGGGAAATTGCTCCTCTTTTGTTTAGGCTGAGGAGTTTTTATTTCTAATTCTTACATTCATTAATTTCAGTCCAGATTAGCCTCCCGAACCCCCTTTCCTCCAAAGTGCTTCGAGTGTGTGTGTGTGTGTGTGTGTGTGTGTGTGTGTGTTGCTCATTCTGCTTGTGCCTTAAGGCACCTTAAGAAAACTGTAAAGTATATATTTATTTTACTTGGAATTTCCTCTTGGAAATTTCTAAATAAGGCGGGCCTTCTTTTCCTCGAACACACCTCCCAGAAGGTGTGGCCATCCCACTGCTTTGACAGTAAAAAAATGAGTTATCCACATAGCGACAACATTGGTGAACCCATTTTTATCTAAGTGGGCTTTGTTGTGCTGGAAGTATTCCCTCTTTCAAGAAATCCTGTTCACACCAACTTGCCTACTGAGGAACTCCTGCAGGTGTGTGCCACGACAACCCAGTGTGGTCCAGAGGATTCTGGGATATGTTTTTTAGCAGGTGCACACACAGCACATAGCCAGGTCTGCTGGACCTCCCTGTGGCCCCTGCATCAACTGAAAGTGCTAACTGCAGCAGGCGCTCTTGTGTCGAGTGATCGGCAGTATGGAGGCAAAGGAAGATTTCATGGAGTCTTCTTCATGATTACTGACCAGCCAACTGAGGACCATGCATAAGATATCACAGACATCAGGGTTCACTCCCTATGCCAGATACACTTTTCAGGCACTCAGAGCACCTTTAATGGTCCCTTCCATTTGACTGATTAACATCCTGTACCCTTTTAAATACATTTGTGGGAGAGGGGTTATTGCTTTATTTTTGTTCTTGTTTTTATTATGCATTTTGTGTTTTTATCTTGTATTTTCATGCTGTGAGTTCTCTGGATGAAGGGCAGTATACTTTTTTTGAATGTCCCATATTTGCCTGTCCCATCTCTCTGGTTCTTACCTTTTCAAATTATCATCACAGGATTAGCATGTCACACTCAACTGTGGTCTAGTGCAAGGGCGGGGAACCTTTGGTCCTCCGGATGTGGCTGATATAATTCTCTTCAATCCCAGCAAGCATGGCTAACCGCCAGGGATTATGGGAATCCAGCAACATTTGAGCAGCACCCTGCACCTGGCTTAGTGCAACATGCACGAGCCGCAGAAAGCCCAACACTGCGCGCTTCTCTGTTCCCTTTTCTCCTCCTGCGCAGCCGGCAGGAGGAGCTCAGAAGCTTTTGCTCTTACGACAAGCAGAGAACTAGAGAGTCAACACCTGAACCAGAGAGCCAGTGGTGGTTTAGTGGTTAAGAGCCTTGGACTAGGACCTGGGACAGCAGGGTTCGAATCCCCACTCAGCCATGAAGCTCGCTAGGTGACCTTGAAGACAGCCATCATCTCTTAGGTCTAACCACCCTCACAGGGTTGTTGTTGTGAAGATGAAATGGGGAGGAGGAGGAGAGCCACAACAACCACCTTGAGATCCTTGCGAGATAAAGGTGGTATATAAATGTGAAAAACAAATAAATTCAAAAGCCAGGCAGCCACGTACATGTGTGGGACACAACAGTGGGAATAAGAAGCATGCTTTCTAAGTAGCATATCACTGTGCTCAAGCAACGGGGAATAGTATTAAATATTCCCTATTTATAATTTTTTCATAAAAATAATAATTCACGACTGCAATCTGCTAAAAGAAACCTTCATTAAGGCCTGCCAACTATGCACAGCAATCACTTGAAGAACTACAATTATGCTCTTAAGAGAGGGAGAGGGAGAGGGGGAACACGCAGCACCCTGAAACACTGGCAATTAGGGAGCTACCCAAATAGGCCTGGCTTTTACTTAAAATCTTAAACGGCTTTTCTGAGTTAAGTGCTGTGTTTCATTGAACTAATGTAAACCTATTTGATGTCAGATTATGTACAGAACAACACATGCGCGCAGCCTGGCAACGGTGGAGTGTCACACAAGCAACTAGCCAACATGGTTGGAATTAAATATATAGTACTGGAACATCCCTCTGCTGCAATCCTAGACATGAAAACCAGGAGATAAGTTACAGTAAGTTCAGGGGTCGGAGGAAGTTCACTGCACCCAGTTCTCATTGAAATCAGTGGGATCCCCTAAGCTATGATTGCCATTAGCTTTGAACCTGCTTGGGTTGTGCACCAGAGTGGTAGCTATGACTCCCCATGACGTTTTCCTCCCTCTGGAACCCCGGGACTGAGTCCAATGAAGGTAGTGCTAAGGTGGGGAACCTCAAACCTGGCCTCCAAGCCTCCATCACCACCTCAGCCACATTCATCACTGACCCTTTAGGGTGGATTGTTTTGCGGCAGAGGCCAACAGCCTCTCCTCCCCCCCGCCATGTCCCTCTGCGACAACGTAATTTTTATTACGAATCCCCATCACACCATCTCAACAGTTACTCCCAGAAATGAAACAACTGAAATTCTGTGCATACAGACACACGCAGCGCCAGCTATAACCTGCTCAACTTTTTCAGCCTCTAATTTAGCCCCCAGCTTTCTGCATGGTATAGGCCAGGGGGCAGTTAAGGACAGCTTTATATTTTCTGCTTGGTGCAACTCGGAAGTGACAGGCACCATGCTGCTGCGGCCCTAATTTGCAAGAAGCGTAGGGAAGGGTAACTAAGCGGCTCCTGGGCTAATACAGTCATTAGCATCCCAGCGTGCCCCTTCCTTTAAACGTCCATTCATTCTGCTTTTCGGTTCCCTGTTTATGTAAAGGGACGTATGCCGGATGGGGTGAAAGCAGGTCAGCCTTGCCAGTGCAGCATCACCCTCATCTGCTTTTATTCAGGGCCACTCAAGGCGGATGCCAGCGGGATCCTTGCCCATCTCGCCGTTTCGCTTTTCTCAATGAAGGCAGTGGCAATTACTAGTTTCATGAAGTGCACAATGCAGGGCGCTCAGAGCTGTTCCAGCTATATCCTAGAGTAAGTGTCCGGGTCCTGCGAGGGACTGTGAGAAAGATTTGTTTCTGGCAAGAAGCCTTTCGGAGGGGAAAGGAGGAGAGAATAACAATTGTTTTTAAAAGCGTATTTGGCACAGATGACAAAGCAAAGGCCCTACAGGATGAAGTTTCACCAGTAGCATAGGAGTCCAAGGTAGCACCAAGGAAGAAAACAATATTAATGTTGATTTCTATCGCAGCAGCTGGTAGCACCTCTCCTTCTCTTTCCCACTTTCCCCCTTTATATTGAAAGGCCTCACCAGGCTCCACATTACCTGTCATTTACTTTACGTTACTTCTTTAGAAAAAAATATTGATATAATGCTATATCACCAAAAAATACCAGAGTGGTTTACAATAATACTTTTATGTACCAATGCCGCATAGCAATTTAAAACCAGAGATCAGCAATTCATTATTACTGAAAAGCGTGCTTTAAATTGTCTATGTAAAGCCTGGTGGAATACAAAACTTTTCAGCAAGCCTTTAGAGGTTCAAACGGAAGGTGCCTGCTGAATCTTTGTTCGTAGAGGATCCTACAAGACTGGGCCGATGACACTATTTCGTTCTCCTTCGTGCTGAGGTCAGCTGCTCCTTGTCAACTGGGGGATCTTGTCACCACCAACACTCCTGCAGATGATCTCAGTGACTGAGATGGGACCAGAGTTTAGACAGTCGCCAAGGTATTGCTGGACCTAAGTTGTTCAGAGCTTTGTAAATTGGCAAGGACCTTCATCCTGGTTGGCAGCAAATAGGCAGCCCGTGCAGATGTTCTAACAAGGAGGTCGTATATTGTTGGCCACGTGTCACCATCAGCAGTCTGGCTGCTGCATTCTGCTCCAGCTGGAGCTTCCAAGCCAGGCCCAAGGGCACCCCCACATAGGGTGCATTACAGTAATCCAGACTCAAGGTTACAGAAACATTTCTGGCCTTTACAGAAGAGACAGAGATATGAAATCCTGCAGTAAGACCTACTGTCATAATTGTTTCAGCCCAACGCTTTGACTCAAATTCCTAAAGGTTTTTACTCAAGCAAGCAACAAACCAGAACTGGAAGACCAGGCATTATAAGCTTACCAAACCTTTTAACCCAGGTAGCAAAATGTGCTTTGTTGGCCACTCATTTTTCTGAACAGCGGACCAGCAACTTAGTACTGTAACCAACTCTACTCTGTTGTGACCTGGCCCTAAAGCCTCATTGGTGTCAGAAGGTCTTATGGCTCTGAAATCTACTAGAAGTAGTCTGGCGTGAACCCCTCCAGTGATATCTCAAAGGGGAGGGGGAGTAACCGTAACTATGAACCCAGGATTGTTCAGACCTTTCAGATGGAAGTCTGTCCCTGAAAGCTGTCCCAGGTTCTGATTCTGGCCAGCTCTATAATGCCACTTCCTAAAGCCACTTCTGGAACACCAGCAAAAAGACCCCCGAAACCAAGCCAAACCAAACAATCCCCATAGCCTTATCATTTTCTTGTCCTGATTTGAGCTCCGCAGTTGGCTCCAATATCATCCCTTCCAGCTGAAGCATCTGGTAGGGATTTGCTATACCACAGTAAGTACTGCAATTCATTAGAATAATTTCTGGCTAATGAAGAGACGACAGCAAACTATCTTGCAAAGCCAAGTAATGAATCTATTAACCGAGGAAATGAATTCTGTGACACATAATAGCTTCCAAATCTAAGGAAGGAAGATGTTTTGAGCACAGAACACGAACCCCCCCGGAAGCTTTCACAATTGCTCTCCAGACCACCCATTTCCCCGTGGAAGCTGCAGCACTTGCGAGATTGGTTGCGTAAGGGTTGATAAGCATTTTGGTTTCTCCTGCGTATCGCACACACACACAAAAGATCCAGATTACTCATTTTCAATGCTATGTATTCACTATTATGCATTTCTTGCTTGGTAGGAACTGGACTGGTTCCAATACTTAATTGGCTCCATGACCACAAAGTTTTCAGCGAGTAAGATTTCTGCACAACTAGATAGATAGATAGATAGATAGATAGATAGATAGATAGATAGATAGATGTGATGGGGAGGTGTTTATAAGTCGAATCCCCTTCTGTGACCCAGAAGAGTGCACATCCCACTGCATAAGGAACACAAATCCTGAGCATTGCGTGGAAAAGACATGATCACCCAAACTCACCCTCTGGTCTATGGGTCAGAAAATACTGGTACTTGTGTCTAGTCCTTACCCTCCAGTTTTGGGGACTACCAACACTTAGGATTGGGATCACAGGTGATTGCATAGTAAGTCATATTAAGCAGCTGACTGTTCAGCTAGTTGGGAAGAGGAAGACTAGTATGATATATATTTAATGGATTACGCTCTATTAGATCTTATCTTTAAGCAACAAGAACAAACAACAAACTTTGCCCGGTAAACCCCTAAAAATAGGGCTTTCCTCCTCCCTGAAAAAAGCACAACAACATTGACATGAACCCCCCCAAAATCAGGGCTTTTCTTCCCAAAACGGGGGCAGATCACTGCCAGTTTTTAATTCTGTAAGTAGATCGCAGTCTCTTGGGAGTTGGCCGCCCCTGTTCTATGTGAAACCCACCCTGCCATTCTTTCTTAAAAAAAGAACAGAAGCTGCCACCTTGTGGTCAAGAGCTCATATTTAACAGATTGACTCATTCATACATGATGCAGCAGTAACATGTTCTGTAATGCACATGCAGATACATGTTAGTCACATTCACAACATATGTAGGTACACACTTCTAAAAAATATCGTTTGTTTACAGACCCATAGATTTTTTTGACATTAGAATGGCTTACTTTACTCTTTTCAGCTCCTGCTGAAAACATTTTTTGTTTACATACATAGATAATTTTATTTATATGCTGCCTTTCCAAACCATGCTCAAGGTTACTTTAAAAAAGTGGGGGGGGAAAGACACAACTACAACATGACAAAAGTAGTCATAATCAATAAATGAAATATTAAAAAATACACAACTAAACTGAACCATTTCCATTGAAATCACAAGATCCAAAATAAAACCAATATGAAGAACAGCAACAATGCCCCGCAACAAGACCCCAGCCCAAGAACCTAGAAACCTATCCAGACTTACAGATCGTTGACATATGTTTTAAGCTGGTCTTTAGCTTATTGTTGTTGTTTTTTCTTTAGGTTTTAGACCTATTTTAAATTGATAACATTGCTTTGTTTTGTAACAATCAAGAAGTATATACATTTTATGAAATAAAACAACAATAGATTTCAACTTGTTTTTTTAAAAAAACAAATAAAAGGATTTCACAGAATCCTTTTCTGAGGATTTCACAGAGGATTTATATCCTTTTTCTTTAGTTCTTTAGTCCTTTAGCTTCTCACATCTATGCTAAGATTCCCAAGGAAGTATATAAAAGTTTACCTCAAAACCTACAATATGCTTTTAGCAAAGCACATTTCGGAAATTCAGCCTCAGCTTCTATAACATGCTATTCCAATAAGCTGCCAAGCTCAACTAAATTTCAACATACAAATAGATATGAAAGATGGTACAGTATTATTATAAGATAGAATTATAGCTTATTAATTCCAGATCCGAACAAACTGCTATTATTTTACTTCATTGAAGATTCTTCATTGAGGTTGAATCCTGACAACAGAAGTACTGTTTTGGGGGGACAGGGGACGGGCTGGTGTGGAGGACTCCCTGGTCCTGAATGGGGTAACTGTGCCCCTGAAGGACCAGGTACACAGCCTGGGAATCATTCTGGACTCACAGCTGTCCATGGAGGCGCAGGTCAATTCTGTGTCCAGGGCAGTTGTTTACCAGCTCCATCTGGTACGCAGGCTGAGACCCTATCTGCCCGCAGACTGTCTCAGCAGAATGCTGCATGCTCTGGTTATCTCTTGCTTGGACTACTGCAATGCGCTCTACGTGGGGCTACCTTTGAAGGTGACCCGGAAACTACAACTAATCCAGAATGTGGCAGCTAGACTGGTGACTGGGAGCAGCCGCCGAGACCACATAACACCGGTCTTGAAAGACCTACACTGGCTCCCAATACGTTTCCGAGAACAATTCAAAGGGTGGGTGCTGACCTTTAAATCCTTAAACGGCCTCAGTCCAGTATATCTGAAACAGCGTCTCCACCCCCAGCGTTCTGCCCGGACACTGAGTCCAGTGCCGAGGGCCTTCTGGCGGTTCACTCCCTGCGAGAAGCCAAGTTACAGGAAACCAGGCAGAGGGCCTTCTCGGTAGTGGCACCCGCCCTGTGAAACACCCTGCCACCAGATGTCAAAGAGAAAAATAACTACCAGACTTTTAGAAGACATCTGAAGGCAGCCCTGTTTAGAGAAGCTTTTAATGTTTGATGGATGACTGTATTTTAATATTCTGTTGGAAGCCACCCAGAGTGGCTGGGGAAGCCCAGCCAGATGGGCAGGGTAATATTAATAAAATAATAATAATAATAATAATAATAATAATAATAATAATAATAATAATTCTTTTGGCCCTGTTGCTTAGACAGCCTGGCCGCCCTGCTCAGAGAGGGTGAACCGGGCACTTGCTGCTCGCCCCCCCCCCAATTACCTTCATCCTTTTGCCCATTTGCTACCTTGAGCACCTGCACTTCGCCATATATGCAATGCCATGCTGCCGAGTGGCACTGCAGTGCAATGGGGAGGGCGGAAATGAACAGAAGGATATCGCGCCAGTTGGTTTAAAGCAGGCATCCTCCTACTTGGCCCTCCAGATGTTTTGGGACTACAACTCCCATCATCCCTAGCTAACAGGACCAGTGGTCAGGGATGATGGGAATTGTAGTCCCAAAACATCTGGAGGGCTGGGTTTGGGGGTGCCTGGTTTAAAGTAACTCTCTGCTACCATAAAAAAATATGGACCAGCATATCAGGTCTAAGAGAACATAAAAGAAATAATTTACCTGGCTCTTGTGCGACTTCGGATTTCGGTTTCACACAGATGATTCTGGATTTCATGGGTGCTGCCTGCTGTGGCTCCTGGCGCTCTTTCTGTATGTCGGTTATTAAATGTCATGTTAGACCATCAACTAGATGTTGGAATGTTCAGAACAAACAAAAAACGGCTTAATAGGAACACAAGAAGCTGCCTTATACCAAGTCAGGCCATTGTTCCCCCTAGCTCCCATCAGATGTCAAAGAGATAAACAACTACCTAACATTTAGAAGACGTTCTGAAGGCAGCCCTGTTCAGGGAAGTTTTTAATGTGTGACATTTTAATGTATTTTTCATCTTTGTTGGAAGCTGCCCACAGTGGCTGGAGAAACTCAGCCAGACGGGCGGGGTACAAATAATAAATTATTATTATTACTATTATTACCATCGTTCAGCCCGGACACCGAGATCCAGCGCCGAGGGCCTTCTGGCGGTTCCCTCATTGCGAGAAGTGAGGTTACAGGGAACCAGACAGAGGGCCTTCTTGGTAGTGGCGCCCACCCTGTGGAACACCCTCCCTTCAGATGTGAAGGAAATAAGCAGCTATCCTATCTTTAAAAGACATCTGAAGGCAGCCCTGTTTAGGGAAGTTTTTAATGTTTAATGCTGCATTGTGTTTTTAATATTCAATTGGGAACCGCCCAGAGTGGCTGGGGAAACTCAGCCAGGTGGGCGGGGTATAAATAATAAATTATTATTATTGTTGTTGTTGTTGTTGTTGTTGTTGTTGTTGTTGTTGTTGTTGTTGTTGTTAGCTCAGTATTGTCTACACGGACTGGCAGCAACCTTCCAGGGTTTCAGCAAGGGAATCTTTCTCAGCCCTTCTTGTAGAGGCCACTGGAGTCTGAACCAGGGACCTTCTGGTTGCAGATGCTCTACCACTGACCTACAGCTGCCCCCCTTTTTTAAAAAACTCATTTAAGAAAAAAAGGTGCATTAACTACGCATTTATCTTTTCTTAAAAAAGTGTGGATTGTAATGCATGTCCATCTTTTCAGATAAGACTACAATCAAGAAGCTGTGGCTGGATGGTTACGTGGGAGCCGGTTGAAGCTAAATCCTTCGAAGACAGAGGAACCTGTGGCTGGGACGGGACGTTATGGGATTGGGGGGGCACCTCCCATCTCTTGTGAGGGCGCAATTAGTGCCAGCACTGTCCGTTAAGAGTTTGGGTGTAATCTTCGACACCTCCCTTTCCATGGAGGCGCAGATTGCAGCTATAACAAAGGCGGCATTTTCCCATCTCCGCCAAGCTAAGCAGTTGGCTCCTTTCCTCTCTCGCCCTGACCTAGCCACTGTGATCCATGCGACGGTCACCTTCAGACTGGATTATTGTAACTCGCTCTACGTGGGGCTGCCCTTGAGACTGACCTAGAAACTCCAGCGGGTGCAGAATGCTGCAGCGAGACTCCTTACGGGGTCCTTCCTGCGGGATCACATTCACCCAGTGCTGTACCAGCTGCACTGGCTCCCAGTGGAGTACAGGATCAGGTTTAAGGTGCTGGTTTTAACCTTTAAAGCCCTTCACGGCCTAGGACCCTCGTACCTACGGGACCGCCTCTCCTGGTATGCCCCACAGAGAAACTTACGGTCTTCAAATAAAAACATCTTGAAGGTCCCAGGCCACAGAGAAGTTAGGCTGGCCTCAACTAGAGCCAGGACTTTTTCGGCTGTGGCTCCGATCTGGTGGAACACTCTGTCACAAGAGACTAGGGCCCTGCGGGACTTGACATCTTTCTGCAGGGCCTGCAAGACAGAGCTGTTCCACCAGGCCTTTGGTCAGGGCACAGCCTGACTCCGTCCCTCGGCAATCTTCGCGGAGCTCTGGCCCAATGGCTGCCAGTGGCTTGATTTGAATTAATTTTATAATGAATGATTTTAGAGTGTTGTTTGTGCTGTACTTTTGTACTGTTTTATTGTTGTTAGCCGCCCTGAGCCCGGCTTCGGCTGGGGAGGGCGGGATATAAATAAAATTTATTATTATTATTATTATTATTATTATTATTAAGAAGTAAAATTGAGCTGATTAAATGTGATTGTCTGTGGTTGTCAAACGTGCTAGCTGGGACAGAGGAAGGCACCGATGGTGTGGACTTAATTCAACAAGAAGGCAGGCACCGTTCCATACCCTCCAACATTTCTCCGATGAAAACAGGGACGTCCCATTTTATAACAATAATTTTACTATTTACAACCCCACACATCTTACCGGGTTGCCCCAGCCACTCTGGGCAGCTTCCAACAAATATAAAAACATAATTACAGTACGCATTAAACATTAAAAAACCCCATCCCTATACAGGATTGCCTTCAGATGGCTCAGGAGAACGGCATATCCTCCAACATTTCTCCAATGAAAATAGGGACATCCTAAGGAAAAGTTCCATTCTTAAGGAAATCAGCCCTGAGTGCTCACTGGAAGGACAGATCGTGAAGCTGAGGCTCCAATACTTTGGCCACCTCATGAGAAGAGAAGACTCCCTGGAAAAGACTCTGATGTTGGGAAAGATGGAGGGCACAAGGAGAAGGGAACGACAGAGGATGAGATGGTTGGACAGTGTTCTCGAAGCTACAAACATGAGTCTGACCAAACTGTGGGAGGCAGTGGAAGACAGAAGTGCCTGGCGTGCTCTGGTCCATGGGGTCACGAAGAGTCGGACACAACTAAACGACTAAACAACAACAAAGGAAAAGTGGGAGGGATGCAGGTGGCGATGTGGGTTAAACCACAGAGCCTAAGACTTGCCGATCAGAAGGTCAGCAGTTCGAATCCCTGCAACGGGGTGAGCTCCCGTTGCTCGGTCCCTGCTCCTGCCAACGTAGCAGTTCGAAAGCACGTCAAAGTGCAAGTAGATAAATAGGTACCGCTCTGGCGGGAAGGTAAACGGCGTTTCTGTGCACTGCTCTGGTTCGCCAGAAGCAGCTTAGTCATGCTGGCCCCATGACCCGGAAGCTGTACGTCGGCTCCCTCGGCTAATAAAGCGAGATCAGCACCGCAACCCCAGAGTCGGCCACGACTGGACCTAATGGTCAGGGGTCCCTTTACCTTTACCTTTAAGGAAAAGTGGGATATTCCGGGATCAAATCAGAAACATAAATCAGGGACGTCCCTGGAAAATAGGGACACTTGGATGTGTGTCCTCTTACTTTTTAAATTGCTTTTTATTCAAGATTTTTGGGGGTTACAAAAGTACATACATCATCTCTATTTTCAGATCGCAAAGTCTTTTCTACGGATCAGTTATATTCAATGTGAGACTTTGAAGTTGCACACAACATAAGGTTGGGGAAGAAGAGAGCTGGGAGGGAGAGTGGGGGGGGTTGTAAACTTTAGTTCTTTCACATGGTACATGTGTGAGGTTTTTGTGTCAGCATCATGTGGGGAGGTTCTCTTTCTATTCATTTATTAGTTATCATTGGCTTTGGGAGCCCTCCTCTTAATTCTGAGCTGCACGGGACCCAGCCTGCTCAAGATACAAAATTAAGGCTACAACATTAGCATTCGCTAGGGTGACCTTCTTCTTCAAGGAGCTCAAAGTGGCATGTGTGGTTGTCCTCATTTAATCTCAACAACTACCCTGTGAAGTAGGCCAGGCTGAGAGGCTGTGACTGGTCACACCAAGGCCACACCCACTCAGCTTCATGCCTGAGTGGGAATTTGAACCCAGGCCTCCCAGGTGACAGCCCAACACTCTAGCCACTGCACCACACTGGGTTGGCAGCTGGTTTTGGACCAATTATTCTGGTCTAAAATGCAGCAGATAAGATTACTGGCTGGGTTTCTACTTATATACCTCTCTGATAGCCCCAAAATTGTGAACTCTCTCTCTACCCTTGTCTTTGACACCTGAGCTGTATATTTTAGGACCCACAGTATTCTCTTGTTCACAATCTGTTTTAACTGTTTTTCATGTCGCGTTTTTAAATGTAACCCGCCCTGAGATGTCACAGTGAAAGAAAACCAATAAAGAAAAACTAAGGTAAAGGTAAAGGGACCCCTGACCATTAGGTCCAGTCATGGCCGACTCTGGGGTTGCGGCGCTCATCTCGCTTTATTGGCCAAGGGAGCCGGCGTACAGCTTCGGGGTCATGTGGCCAGCATGACTAAGCCGCTTCTGACGAACCAGAGCAGTGCATGGAAATGCCGTTTACCTTCCCGCTGGAGCGGTACCTATTTATCTACTTGCATTTTGATGTGCTTTCGAACTGCTAGGTTGGCAGGAGCAGGGACTGAGTAACGGGAGCTCACCCCGTCGCGGGGATTCAAACCGCCAACCTTCTGATCGGCAAGTCCTAGGCTCTGTGGTTTAACCCACAGCACCACCCGAGTCCCTCAAAGGAAAACTAATAACTAATAAATAGGAAAGCTAATAAAGAACAACTGAAGGTAGCCCCACCTTACGTTGGGTGACATTAACACAATCCAAACAGTCCAGGTGTTTTGTTTGGAAAAATGCACACACAAACCCACAACTTATTTAGGTACAGTAAGCCTGCAACTTACATGGGGGTTATGTTCCGGGGATTGCGCATAAAGACAAAGTAATGTATAGTCAAAACTATACAAGGTTCAAGGGTGGGTGGGATTGCCTCAATTTTTCCCTCGAACTGCGCAACCTTTCTGCCCCTTTTAACTTTTTTAGTCCATGAGTGTTAGATGCGTGCAAGTTGCAGGTTTACTGTCCTGGTCTACTAAAGATGCATTACCTGGGATGTGCCATCCAAGCGCGGTGCCAAATTGCTATCTCCCTGCGCTGTTGGAGAAACTGGTCGATCCAGCTCAGCCATGGTCATTGGCCCACAAGTAGCAGCAGCGCCTCCAATAACTTCTCCTGAGAGATTTAAAGCAGATTTAAAGCACACAGCAAAGCTAAAATTAAAAACAAAATACATTACTCCAAAAACAACCCTAATGAATCAAAGCGAGAGGGACCGACATCCTCCCAAGCACCTGGGATTCTCTTGGCTGCGAAGGTGCTATTTAGACTCATTTGTAGGCTACCCTCAAAAGAAAAAAAGCAATTCTCTTGCCTACTCATCATACTCTGAGCACAACTCCCATGTCAAAAAGTAGGGGGCTCTTTGTACTTCTCTGCGTGCGTACTGGTGATTTTTTTCTGGAACAACTGCAGCGTGGACTTTGCCAAGAGCCTGAGAAAGCTTTGAAACTGAGAAATCCTCAGCTTGTTCTCATTGGCATCACAAAAAGGTTTTAGCCATAAATCTCTTTAATATCACCCTTTTGAAATTTTTGCACATTGGAAAAAAGAAAACCACAGTGAATGTTTTTGAAGAGGGTTGGCACAGACAAAATGAGGCCAATCTTTTAACTGGAGATGGGAGTGTTACGTTTGCTATAACTGTGGTTAACGCTGGTACCAACCAGGTCCCCCTGCTTGACTAAAGATTTTGAACTAGTGGCTTTAATCCAGTTAGTTTAAGAGTCCTGGTTAAGTAAGGAATCCATCTAGCTCAAAACTTTGGTTGATGCTGGTGCTGATATATTGCTGAATCACAGCTTAGGGGGAATTTGTGTCGGAGACAGGGAAATGAAGCATTCAATCACATGGTTAAGAGACTAGCCCTGTTGCATCAGCACTGGCCCAGACTGACTTTGTGGAATAATTTATTTTTAAGCAGAGCAGACATTAATGCACAACTTCAGAGCTCCTAAGAATCCAAGCACATGCCTTTATGAGCTTTCCAAGCAGATAGGTACATTGTAAAGGTTTGCAGCACAGAGAGAAAGTCATTTTATTATGTGAACGAGCAAAATAACCCAGCACACTCTAATTAAAAACAGAGTAATTTGCTGCAAGATCCACAACACATTTGCAGACTCTCTGAAAGGAACAGTATAACCTGTTGCAACATCAACAGCACTGAGCCGACTGCACTTCAACTCAGAGCTGAATTTTTTATAGCTAAGCCATTAGCTACAGAAAACACTGATTTATACTGGAAACGTTGATAGCGCCACAATGATCACTTGGCAGCTCAAGCAGACATGACCAGCTCATAAACTCTTGGAACCAGTCGCTGAATTTATGACATACAAAGCAAAGGCAAGACTGAAGACATGCTATAGGCCATGAGCCCTGGAATGCTGTACTGTATCAGTTGCCACGTGATTATTTCCCCCCCCCCCATATCCAAACCGAACCCCCACTAAGCAGAAAGATTAGCATAATATGTATTTCTTCAATACATACACAAGGTCAGACTCTGGAAATATGTAATACTTTATAAGAAGGTGATGTAATGGGCTATTTGATTGTTAAACTTCTAAATTATAACACAGGAACAAGACTGAAATAAAAAACAGCACTTAACCATAACTGTTGATGGATTGATGCATAGTCTCATGCTGCACTTTATACATATAATTTTTTAAAAAGGAATTAGCCTCAAAAGTGGCAGCCATTCAAAAAATAATTACCAAGAATTTTAGTTTTTCCTGGAAAAGACTCTTCTGTGTTGAATGCGCTATTCTAACTGAGCTGTGGTTTTTTTTTTCGCTTTTGCAAAATAAAAACGCTACTCATGGAGGAGTTAAGAGGTTTTCCTACCAGGTTGTTTTCTGGAAGTGGTTAACAAAGAGATCAGCATAGGAAGGTGCTTTATATTTAGCCAGACGATCAGCTATCCTGGAAAAATGTGAAAAGTGGGGTGCTACAGGGTTCTGTCCTGGGCCCGTTGTTGTTCAACGTCTTTATAAATGATATGGACAAAGGAATTAAGGGATGCTCATCAAATTTGCAGATGACACCAAACTCGGAGGGGTAGCTAATGCCACAGAAGAAAGAATCGGGATTCAAAACAACAGATTGAAGAACAGATTGAAGAACTGGGCACAAACTAACAAAATGCATTTCAATAGGGACAAATGTAAGGTTCTGCACTTAGTCAGGAAGAATCAGATATATAAATATAGGATGGGGGACACCTGGCTTACTAGCAGTACATGCAAAAGCGATCTAGGGGTCTTGGTGGACCACAAGCTTAACATGAGTCAACAGTGTGATGCAGCAGCAAAAAATGCTAGCACTATTCTAGGCTGCATCAACAGAAGTATAGTGTCCAGATCAAGGGAAGTAATAGCACCACTCTATTCTGCCTTAGTCAGACCACACTTGGAATACTGTGTCCAGTTTGGGGCACAACAATTTAAGAAAGATGTTGACAAACTGGAACATGTGCTGAGGAGGGAAACCAAGATGATCAAGGGTCTGGAAACCAAGCCTTATGAGGAGTGGTTGAAGGAGTTGGGCACATTAGGGACTGAGAGGAGATGTGCATTATACTGCTAACCAGTAGCAGGAGACATTTTCAAGCAAATTCTGTACTCTATTTAGGAAACCCCCAGAAAAAAAATATTTTTCAACTTGCACCTGCAACCCTGTCATATTGTCCCGGAGATGTTGTGCGCTGAGGTGGCTTTTTAGAAACCTGGCTGCTAGGCTGGTCCATGTAAACGCCACGTCCCATCAGGATGGTTTCTGCAGCTTCCGTCAGCTTTGGCCGCTGCCCCTCACTCAGTTCCCCAGCACTGTCACTTGTGTTCTGGAGTAAAAGGGAGAGAAACAGAGGTGAGAGAAGGGAGGGGGCAATATTCCATCCTTCTAGCAATCATCCAGACTACTGTGAGGCAGATTTCCTCCCCACACCCCACCCACTCTGACAAACACCCCACACAGAGTGGAGCATGGGATCGCAGGTGTGATCTGTTCTGTTTTGAGAAATGAACATACCTCACTCCGACAGATCTCTTCCTGGGATGCAAGTGGTGCTTGGTTTACTCTTGAGAAAAGGGAGAGGATTGGGTCCTTATGGTATCCTCTGTGAGGTCTCTGTAACACTTGCCCTTCACTTGGAGGATCAAAATCCTGAAAGATGAACAATATAAATGCATAAAACACAGTCAAACCTCGGCTCCCAAATGCCGAAAACCCGTAAGTAAATGCTGCGGTTTTCGAATGTTTTTGGGAACCCAAACGTCCCATGCGACTTCCACTTGAGTGCAGGAAGCTCTTGCAACCAATCGGAAGCTGTGCCTTGGTTGTCAAACGTTTCGGAAGCCGAATGGGCTTCCGGAATGGATGACGTTTGACAACCAAGGTTTGACTGTAAAAGCATTCATTACTGAGGTCAGTCACTCTTCTGAAGCCTTGGGAGACTCTTTCAGTGACACAGCATCTTAGTGCATTGGGGCATCAACACACTCTGTGCTGCTGCAATTATCATCATCATCATTAGTGTTCCACATATGGTCCTAGGTGATGTACAAAATATCCTGAAGGAGTGTTTCCACCCCCATCGTTCTGCCCGGACACTGAGGTCCAGCACTGAGGGCCTTCTGGCGGTTCCCTCATTGTGAGAAGTAAAGCTACAAGGAACCAGGTAGAGGGCCTTCTCGGTAGTGGCGCCCGCCCTGTGCAACACCCTCCCATCAGATGTTAAGGAGATGAGTAATTATATAACATTTAGGAAACATCTGAATGCAGCCCTGTATAGGGAAGCTTGTTAAGGTTTAATGTTTTACTACGTTTTTATATATGCTGGAAGCTGCCCAGATTGGCTGGAGCAACTCAGTAAGATGGGAGGGGAACAAACAAACCATTATTTTTTTCACTGTTTTGTAATAGCTTTTATAAAAGCTTTTACAAAACAGTTATAATAATAATAGTAATAATAATAGTAATAATAACAGTAATAATAATAATAATAACAGGTGAGTTTTTTAAAAAAATAGTTACTAGCTGTTACCCAGGATCATTATGTTCTACCTCCACAGATGAAGGCAGTATTCTTCTAAGCACCAGTTTTGGCAGAGCAGAAACGGGGAGAGTCGTGGTGCACTCATGCATTGTTTGTGGGCTTCCCATAAGCATCTGGTTGGCCAGTGTGAACAGGAATAATAATAATAATATTTATACCCTGCCCTTTATACCCTGGCCTTGGCCTGATCCAGCAGCCAGGCTCTTCTTACGTTCTTATATGATAGGGGTACTAAAGCAATGACCCCAAAAAGAGAAGTTCTTCTGTGGTGCCCCCTTGTCTGCAAAACTCCCTGCTCCAAGATGTCGAATCGCCTTTATCTTTGTTTCGCGTTTCACCAGCAATTCACCTTTCTAAGCAAGTTTTTGACCCTGTTGATTCATTGTGTTGCTCTTTGTGCCATTGTTTTTAATTGTGGCAGTTTGTGTTTCAATGATCACTGTTTGCTCCTCTATTTCTAATCCACTTCGAGTGGCGGCTGTGTGAATGCAGTGACTCTGCCTCCCCAGCCCCTGTCTTGCTGCTGCTGAAATACTTAGAAGAGAGAATTATGTTTGAACCTGAGTTCATGGTTGGTCTCCCATCAACCCATGAGAAGCAAGCCAGAACAAGACAATGGGAGGAGCAGAGCAGCTGCGTTTTTTGATGATGATGATGATGATGATGATGATGATGATGATGATGATTTGATGAGAGTACCAACAAACTCACTCATCCATTCACTCCTAGCTTTGGTTTGGCTTAGCGATATGTACAAAACTCAGCCACTCCCTCTGACCAAGCCGGCTCATTTGTCTATCTGGACCATTCAGAGGTGCCTACCGGTGCGGCACCCAGTTTTTCGCCGCTGCCACCCTGAAGACCCCATCAATTTTGGCAGTGTCTAGTTAAATGATTTCATTACCATCTCATGGGCATCATGAAGAGTGCTGGTCATACTGTCACTTAGATTTGGAAGAGACAGTCCTCCTTCTGCAAAAGCTGGAAGGAAAAACATAACAAACATGCACTTACGCACAGTAGGCGAACACACAAATCCATTCCACTTGCAAAATAATTAAATAGGAGGTTAAAAACAAGGACTGGAACAAGTTTTGGCACAGAGGGTTCCAAGTTTTCAGGTGGTAGTGGGGGAGGTTCACCCTACCTTTCCCCCTCCTGCATTTATTTTCAGGCCACTGTGCAGTTCTTCCACCCCACAACTTCTCTGCTTTCCTTCAGGTGAGGTCACACCGTAAATGCAATGACACCACAGCATTACACAGCCAATCAGATCTGGAGGCATGTAGGGCTGGGCGACATCAGCTTTTCAACATCGTGGTGTATCGCCAGCCAAACACTGCGGTTTGGCGATATACTGCAATTTTGAAAAAACAAGATGCATTGGTCTCTGCCTGCAAGACACCAGGTGAAACTGCCCCAACTCTCACCTCGAGAGGTGAGACAGCTTCATCCAGGCTTGCGGGCTGGGACAATGCACCTTGTTTGTGCTGCTCAGCTGTGGGGAGGGAATGAAAGCTTATACAGTGGTACCTCAGATTAAGTACTTAATTTGTTCCGGAGGTCCATTCTTAACCTGAAACTGTTCTTAACCTGAAGCACCACTTTAGCTAATGGGGCCTCCTGCTGCTGCTGCGCCACCGGAGCACAATTTCTGTTCTCATCCTGAAGCAAAGTTCTTAACCTGAGGTAGTATTTCTGGGTTAGCAGAGTCTGTAACCTGAAGCGTATGTAACCCGAAGTGTATGTAACCCGAGGTACCACTGTACCAAGAACAAACTTAGTTGGTCTCTAAGGTGCTACTGGACAAGTTTCTAATATATTCGTCCCAGCTGAAATAGCCCCAGCGCTCTTGCCGCTCGTGTACAAGCGGGCAGAGCATCAGTGTTCCTTTAACTGCTCACTGCGGGGAACAGCAATCACACTCCCCTCACCTGGGCAGTTTCACAGAGCCCCCATACTGCTGCCGGCTCATGGGAGCCAGGGCCAGGCTGGGGGCTCCTTTAACTGCTCGACTGAGGCAAGAGCAGCTGCACACTCCTCAATTGAGCAGTTTAAAGATGCAGAGGGAGGAACAAGCTGCTATCGGCTTTCTTTCTCTGTGTCGTATGAGGGCAGAGTGGGATGGTGGTCCTACACTAGCAATATATCGCTGAGTGGAACCACCACCGCTCCTAACTCCCTCCAGCAGACGATGCTAGGAGAGGGACCCAGGAGCACTGACGGTTTCACCAGCGATATACCACCATCACGGTCAGCTCCTCATACCAGTCCTGGGTGATAAATTGATATATTGCCCAGGCCTAGTGGCATGAGAGTGTCACTTATGGCAAACAAGGCAAACTGTTTTGCTCCAGCTCTGAAATAGTCAGTGGAGTGGTGTAAGGGAAGAAATAGTGCGTCCCCACTGCAAAAAGATAATGCTTTGTTTAGCCAAGCTGCAAGAGTTTAAATAATTTAAAGCAGGGGAACGTTTAAAAAAGCTTCCTCGCCCTTGTAGTAAGGTAAAGGGACCCCTGACCATTAGGTCCAGTCGTGGCCAACTCTGGAGTTGCGCTCTATAGGCCGAGGGAGCCGGCGTTTGTCTGCAGACAGCTTCTGGGTCATGTGGCCAGCATGACTAAGCCACTTCTGATGAACCAGAGCAGCGCACAGAAACACCGTTTACCTTCCTGCCGGAGCGGTACCTATTTATCTACTTGCACTTTGATGTGCTTTCAAACTGCTAGGTTGGCAGGAGCAGGGACCAAGTAACGGGAGCTCACCCCGTTGCAGGGATTCGAACTGCTGACCTTCTGATCGGCAAGTCCTAGGCTCTGTGGTTTAACCCACAGCGCCACCTGCGTCCCCTCCCTTGTAGTATGTAGTGACCAATTCCAGAATTCTACCACCTCTGCCATCGCTTGATGTGACCTCCAGGAAAAAAAACGAGTTGCTGATTATAGAAACAAAGGAAACTGCTGGTTCCCAAATCAGACCAATGATGTGCCTAACTCAGCATTGTTTGAACTCACTGGCAGAGGATGGAACTTGGGACATTTCTGCATGCAAATCAGATTCCCTACCACTGAGCTATGGGCCCTTCCACATGTTCCATAAATCTTGCAAGGTCACCCTTGGAGCTCTCACACTATTAAGAGGGGATGTGTTCGGTCTTGGAAGAATTAGAAAATCAAAAACAAAATGCTAAAGAAAGACAAAGAGCTGGAAATAGCCTCACCTTTTGCAGCCAGCAGCTGTCCATAACTGTACAGAATTTCTCCTTCTGAGATCGGCCTTCCTGTAGTCTCAGTTTCCGTGGCGGTCAGACTGCTCTCCTCTGTGGAAAGGCCAGAACTGGGGGTGTGCACAGAAGGGGATGGAGCCCTGGGCTCCTGCAGGGGCGGTTCGTGGGGCTCAGTTGGCTCAGGAGCTGGCAAGACCAAAGTGTCCGGCTCTTCGTGTTTGGCCACAGACATTATGCTAAAAATGACAAATAATAATAATAATAATAATAATAATAATAATAATAATAATAATGAGCACCGTCAAAAACTGATGCCACACATTACTAACATTGCTTAAACCTTCGCCAGTTTGTCAAAAATGTATTTTCTGTCTTTAATTTTACTTGTCCACAAAATGGTGGGTTTTTTTACTGATCACACTTGTTTGGGCGACGTTAGAGCATAATCTGTTAGGATATTGATGTTCCGTTCCACCTAAACAGATGTGCGGAGCTGTTGTATGTCACATGACTGTTTACATTCCAGCACAGCTTGTGTATAGCTTTTGCCTTATGCTTCTTGCTCTTAGACATGAAGGAGAGCTGACATGTTTTCTTTGTATTGATCTATGCTGAATAAACTGCTTGTAAATATGCTTTAGAATCACAGAATCATAGAGTTGGAAGAGACCACAAGGGCCATCGAGTCCAACCCCCTGCCAAGCAGGAGACACCATCAGAGCACTCCTGACATATGGCTGTCAAGCCTTTACATATGCCTCTGTCCGCCCTTCCGTCGCAAAGAGTTAATTACTCTGCTGATTAGAGTGTGCTCCAGCTTCTGAAGAGTTCTGAAGCTGCAGGCCGCTGATTTATGCAGTGCCAAGGACCGGAGGTTGCCCGGCTACCGGCCAGTGGGCCGGAGCCAGCTGGGGGCCTGCAAATTGCCCCTGTTTCCTTGGATGCATCCCAACATAATCAACAAAACTGAAAAACTGAAAAATGATGCACAACCCACAGACACTCTGGCTGGATTGGGGCAATTCATCTCAGCTCTCTCCCTTCTGCTTCCTTGCCAACCGTACCTGTACCCTCTAAATAACAACTACTCATCACGCCCACTTCAGGTAATAGTGCCAAGAGGACAACTCCTTCCTTGGCAAAAAAACCTAGCTAGCTAGCCTCACAGTGCACTGCTTTATGGGTGAATCACTGTTAAAGTGACCCGGAAACTGCAATTAATCCAGAATGCAGCAGCTAGACTGGTGACTGGGAGTGGCCACCGGGACCACATAACACCAGTCCTGAGAGATCTGCATTGGCTCCCAGTACGTTTCCGAGCACAATTCAAAGTGTTGGTGCTGACCTTTAAAGTCCTAAACGGCCTCGGTCCTGTATACCTGAAGGAGCCTCTCCACCCCCTTCGTTCTGCCCGGACACTGAGGTCCAGCGCCGAGGGCCTTCTGGCGGTTCCCTCATTGCGAGAAGTGAGGCTACAGGGAACCAGACAGAGGGCCTTCTCGGTAGTGGCGCCCGCCCTGTGGAACGCCCTCCCTTCAGATGTGAAGGAAATAAGCAGCTATCCTATCTTTAAAAGACATCTGAAGGCAGTTTAGGGAAGTTTTTAATGTTTAATGCTGTATTGTGTTTTTAATATTCAATTGGGAGCCGCCCAGAGTGGCTGGGGAAACTCAGCCAGATGGGCGGGTATAAATAAATAATAATAATAATTATTATTATTATTATTATTATTTTATTATTTTATTTTTATTATTATTATTATTATTACGTTCCAATGTTTCACTGAATGTTTCTTGATAGACTCTCTTTTTTACTGATACGTTTCATTTTTATATAAGAATTTTATATTAATAATAGTAACATTTGTTCATCAACTTTCCGCAAAAAGGCGACTCAAAAGAGGACTTCTAGAGCCATAAAACGCACAAGGCTGACAAACATTTATAAGCAAATACCATGGTAAAAAGGATGGAACCTAAACTGCCCAGGTGTGCACCACAAAAAGGCCTCTGAATGCCAGTTGCTGGGTATCACTAGCAGATCAGGTCCTGTTTGCGAGTTCCCAGCTGGGATCTGGCTGGCCATTGTGAGAACAGGATGCTGGACGAGACGGGCCATTGGTCTGATCCGGCAAGCTCTTCTTATGTTGTTAATCAACCCAAAGCCAGGGGAAACAAGAGTGTCTGAAAGCTGGCAGTGATGGCTCCAGGAGTGTTAAAATGTTGTAGTTATAGATATTTCTTTTTTAGCAATCTTATTGTGTTTTATGTAAACCACTACGGGATTTTGCATATTAAGTTGAATATAAATATTAGTAATAAATCAGTACTTCTCTTTACTGCTGCAGCTAAGAAGATTGCAAGAGGAAGATTAGGAGGTGATTTTTTGTCAAGTGTTACACGACTCACAGAGCTGCGGGGCGATAGCTCCCTTCTTCTTCACTCTGCAGGCTGGGCTTCTCTTCTTCCAGAGGAAGTTCTGCATCTCCCCAGGGGTTTGGAGGCGTCTGCCTTTCCACCACTCCTCTGCCTGGGACATGCTCGGATACAGGAGGGCTCGGTGTGGCTACTCTGGGTGGTGAAGCCACAGGGGTGACCACAGGGGTAGCCACGGGGCTGATGGCAGCTCCAGCCTTGGATCCTACAAAAAGAAGAGATAAAAAAATGCCAAGCCAAGCTATGTTGCTGCAGCAAAGGAATGAATGACTTTTCCCTGCAAACATTCCGCTTGCTGCATGGAGCAAATATACACTTGACAGTCCAGACTGGTCAAGAACAAACTATAATAATAATAATAATAATAATAATAATAATAATAATAATAATAATTATTATTATTATTATTATTTATCATTTATACCCAGCCCATCTGGCTTGGTTTCCCAGCCACTTTGGGCGGCTTCCAACCGAATATTAAAAACAACACAGCATCAGACATTAAAAACTTCCCTAAACAGGGCCGCCTTCAGTTGTATTTTAAAAGTAAAATAGTTGTTTATTTCCTTGACGTCTGGTGGGAGGGTGTTCCACAGGGCAGGCGCTACTACCAAGAAGGCCCTCTGCCTGGTTCCCTGTAATCTCACTTCTTGCAGTGAGGGAACTGCCAGAAGGCCCTCGGTGCTGGACCTCAGTGTCCAGGCTAAACCATGGGGTTGGAGAGGCTCCTTCAGGTATAGAGGACCGAGGCCATTTAGGGCTTTAAAGGTCAGCACCAACACTTTGAATTGTGCTTGGAAACGTACTGGGAGCCAATGAAGATCTTTCAGGACCGGTGTTATATGGTCTCGGCGGCCGCTCCCAGTCACCAGTCTAACTGCTGCATTCTGGATTAATTGCAGTTTCCGAGTCACCTTTCAAAGGTAGCCCCACGTAGAGCGCATTGCAGTAGTCCAAACTAATTGCTTTCTTTTTCTATTCACGATCGCTTTGAAGTTCTGAAAGTTCCCAGAGTATGGTTCCAAAGTATGCCAAATCTGATTTCTGTTTTTGATGGAATTACAAACTTGGTGGATCAGGGAAATGCTGTGGACATGATGTATCTCGATTTCAGTAAGGCTTTTGACAATGTTCCCCATGATATTCTCGAGAGCAAGCTGGTAAAATGTGGGCTGAACATTTTCTGACTCTAAGATTCAATGATTCTACAATTCTATTATTCTATGATCGATCCCTTCCCCAAACCTAGATACACAGAAGAATTACTAAAATAATTTTGATAGTTCATAGCAGAAGAGGCTTGTGTTGTTGTTGTTTTGGAGGGTGGGGTGATGACAACACAACTCCCAATATGCCAATCAATCAAGAAAGCTCTTTCTGGAAAATTAAAATACACCATGCTTGAAAACAAAGCTGATGAGTGTAATTAATTTAGCAACTTTTCTACTCTGATAACCTGTTTTGATACCTGCTGCTGTTAGCTGCCTCAGATCAACATCTCCATCAATTTCAGTTACAGACAGAGAGGACTCTGGGGTTTTTACTGGAGACAGTTCTTTTGGAGGAGGAGGGGATGGAGGAGGTGTGGCTTCAGGTGTGGCAAGTGGAGTAGACAGTATTGTTTCCTAGAAAAAACACACAAAGGCAATTGAAAGAAAGTAGTAAAGCTGTTAGAAAATATTCCCTCCACCTTATTTTAAATAATCAAATCTGACTGGGAGAGAAAGAGGCCGGAATTCAAAGCTTACAGGATGTAGGATTTCTGTGACAATGAGAGCATAGTTCAAGGGGAAGTGAGATGGAATATTGATTGGACTTAGTCTAGCTTGCAAGTGTTTCTGAATCTCAAGAAAACCCACAAGCAATAAATAAAGGACATGTGCTTATTCTTATGGTTAATAAAAGCTTACCCTTTAGAATCAAAACATAAATGGAGCAAAAATGGTACTGGGCTACATTTACAATTTGCAGCAGCTACATGCAGAATGTGTGTGGGTTAGCCTCAAGCAATGCCAAGTATTTTCAGTCTGGGCTGATTTTGGGTGAATGCTATTTATTTTTTTCAGGAGAAGGAGCAGTTTCAGGACAAACTGCAAGAAGTCTGAAATTCTGGGTTTTTAAACAACAGTGGACCGAGGGCCCTATATTTAGCAATTTAGTTGTCAACCAGTTGCCTATAGACCCACCTTGCAGCAAGTCCACTTGCCCAGACAACAATTTCTTCTGGTCAAACAAATGGCCAAACTTGTTGCTGAAGTCACTGTCTGACACAGGGAGTGTGCACCTTGGCCCTGGAGCACACACCAGTAATGCAAAGAGTGACTCTGGGAATGTGCAGAGTATATTTCTGCCTCGCTTAGTTCCCAGCCAAAAGAGAACTGCAGCATCCAGGTCAGGAGATGTAACTTCCAGGCTCGTTTCAGTGCTGGCAACAGATTCAGAAGTTGCACACCATCTTTGCCAAATAGGGACAGGAAGACCAGAAAGCCCTCTTATTTCAAACTTTTTTTCATTGTTGCTTACATGCTGCAAGAGGAAAATGCCAAGGGTGGTATTCAGCTAAGTTTTACTCAAGAGTAGACCCACTGAAATGAATGAACTTGACTTGGGTCCATTCATTTCAATCGGTCCACTCTGAATAAAACTTAGTTGAATACTATCCAATTACTGCAAAATAAATAAATAAATCCCCAATTCTTAATCACAAATCCCAAACAAAAAGAAACAAGTCACCTTTTCTGGCAAGGGTGTTGTGGTTTGAGGAAGAGCAGCAGCAGAGGCTGCCTGCTGGCCTTCGCTGTCACCCAGCATGACGGCAACTGTCTCAGCAAGAGCTTCATTCACAAAATGTCTAATAATGTCCGAATCCACTGGGAGACCGGCATCGACAAACAGCTGAAACCCCCCGGTACCTGCTGCTTCAACTAAAGATAATAATAATAATAATAATAATAATAATAATAATAATAATAATAATAAATTTTATTTATATCCCGCCCTCCCCAGCCGAAGCCGGGCTCAGGGCGGCTAACAACATTCAACCAGAACACAGGCAAGAACCAAATATTACGGCTTGTATACTATTTTCTTTGACAAAGTAATAATAATAAATTAGTAAGAATAAAAATGGGCACCCCACCACCAAGACTATTCCATTGTAGCTATCCAACCTCCCAAAATTTCAACACATCTTGTGATGGTTTAACCCCTTTCCGTTTTAACAGTACAAATTCTACAAACACCTTCCATAGCTCCTCAAAATCGTTTCTCCTGCGTATTCCCCATCTTACCTTAAAGGAACATGTTAATTTATCATTAATAGCTATATCGCACACCTCTTTATACCATTCTTCCATTTTATATTCTGCTTGAAAAATGGATCCAGAGGATCAGGGAGAGGAGCACACAGAAATTAAGACCCTCTGCATAAATTTTAAGAGGATTTTTCTGTTTGTGCTAGAGCGATATTTGGATCCAAGGTGACGTGCTTGTGTGGCAGAAGTAGCCCTTGATTTTCAGATTTCTGGCATGCAGAAAAACTTCCTTTAAAAAGTATGCTACTTCAACATAAGGCAAAATCATGTATGATATGGATAGAGAGAAGGAAGTTATTCTTCCTCTTCTATAATATTTGAACGTGGTGGTCACCCACTGAAACTGATTGGAAGTGCATTCTTTTCTAAAATCAGGAAGTACTTCTTTACACAATGCCTAACTCATTCACAGAGTTCACTACCAAGAGATGTGCTGGTGCCTGATGGCTTAAGTCAGCCTACCCACAACCTGGTGCACTCCAGATACTTTGAACTTAAAGGTGGCTTTAGGAGGGGGCTCAGACAAACTCACAAAGAAGAGGTCTCTCTAACAATGGCTCTCACCCATTTTAGCTAAATGGAGACTCCAGGTTCAGGAGCAGTATGCTTTAGAATACCGGTTGTTGGGTGATAACATCAGTGCCAATCTTCTGACTATCTCAACAACACATGGGAGGACACAGTCCCAAAGATATGCTGGTCTACCTAGACCAAAGATGGCCTTTGGAGGCCACCAACAGCATTCTGAATCCGACCAGAAAACTAACTATATGTCAGCCAGCGGAGTTCTCTTAGCACTGGAGCAATATGAACCAACACCATGCTGCTGTGTTCTTGAAGGAGAACTCCAAGCACAGAGCACACGTTTAGTGGACCCTACAATTCCCGCTAGTATTCTTCCATTATTATACATAATAAAAATACTTTGCTGCATTGAGCTTATCTGAGGGGTAGGGCAGGGAAATTACTTGAAACCTAAAAAGGGGAGGAAGTGTTAAGGTTGAGAACTGTGTGGGTTATTTTTTTGACCTGGCTTGAGCAAGTGTCTTTAAACACATTTCTCGGTTGAGCTAAACGAAAGCAAGGCTCTAATCTCAAATCAGGCTATTAAGAACATTCGTTTTCCTTGGAACAGTCCACTTTCTGAAAAAACTTCCCTCCATTGGGGGTTGGGGAAGTGACAACGAGAGAAAAATATTGCAACTTTTGCTTACCGATGTCTGAGGATATATCTTGGTTGTCCTCGCTCTCTGATGAGCTTATGTTGGGCACTGCTTCTTTCTGGGGTGGAAACATCCCACTGATGATTCGTGCCATTACTTCCTGCTCCACCCTGGTGGAATAATGATTTCTATATTTAATGCACCTGCCTTTACGCTGTTTATGCCAAATACAGAAGAGCAGAGTTAGAAGCCTTGGCCTCCAGGCTCCCAGCATCCAAATGAGGCAGCCACCTCCCTCTGCCTAATGGTAGGGCTGGCCCTGCTGCAGCCAATGGGAGTTGCAGGTCAACAACATCTGAATGGATTGTGGGGGACACCAGCTTAATCCCTTACGTTGTGTGGCTAACAAAAACCAAGGCCAAGTACGTGTAAAGGGGTTTGCTCATTCCTCCCTCCCTCCATCACGGCCTTCACAGCCCAAATGCAAGACCATGAATTTCTAAGAGCAAGGATCTGTTTTGCACAGGTTGCTCTGTAAAACGCCACATACAAGGATGGTCCTATAGAGCTAATGACATTCCATCAGCGCATCGCTCTGGGAACTCACCAGCCAACCAGCTTGTTTTCCAGGGTCTCCCGTTCTTCTATGATCTCATCCAGAATGTCTGCTGTGGGCTGAGGAACAGCAGGTGGAAAAGGAGGACCACTGTATTTTGGAGAAGAGGTTTCTCCTTGTCTGTCGAAATGTAGGACCGGCTCGGAGAATTCCGGGACACCATCATCTCCTTCGTCCTAATGACAACAAAGGCTAATTTAACACTGTGCAGCCAAGCAGTATTTCAGTACACCTTCCATTAGCAATAAATTTCATTGAGTTCAGGGTCCAGCACGCTTCACATTCAGCAATGTTGGCAACAACGCTGTGCTGCACAAGAAGTTGTGCAAATTTCAAAAAATGGCATACGGACTTATTCTGCATAGCAAGGCACAACCACAACATTGTAGGCAGCTGAGTGGGTCTGGGGACTCTCTAAGTAGCACTGACGGCAATTTTTTAGAACCAGATTCCCCCCGCCCTGTAAGCTCCATTACATTTCTTAATCCAATTTCCTATTCCCATCAGCCATAAGGTCTTTGCTAATGTTGGTAGCTAAGTGCTTTGCCAATCCCATTAGCTACGTTGACACGGGTCCCTCATGAGCAGGGAAGACCAGACTTTGAAAACAGATGTAGCGAAAACAACTTGGAACAGCACGAACTTGACTCAAGAGGGTATTACAAAAGTAGAATATCCATTTACTTATTTATAGTCCAAGATCTATAAAGCTTCTTTAGGCATGGCTAGAAGAATTTTTGACTTCAACCTTTGACCAGAAGCCCCTTGAAAGCTAGAAGCACCTTAGAAACTCTTTTTGAAAATACTCATTTCAAAAAAAGTGGTTACCACCTGGCTTTTAAGACTCCTGTTCACCAAACCCAACCACCACCACAAGCAAAATCAAGGAACAAAGTCCTCCTGGGCACAGAAAACCAGGCATGTGGTTCTCTGAATCACTGACAAATATTTCTATCCAAATTTTCTGTTCTAACTATGCTTCATTTACTTTTATTCTTTTTTCCCGTCCTTTATCTTGCTGCAGAGCCTGCCCTATCCCTCAAGCTCAAAGCAGGTAATGCTTTTATACTACCTCTGCATTCACAAGTCCTGCAAGGTAGGGCTTATTAGAATTCCCAGTTTGCAGATGAAAAATTGAGATGGCGGGCAACTTGCTCCAGGTCACAAATTACTCCATGTCAGAAGCAGAATAAATAATAATAATAATAATAATAATAATAATAATTTATTATTTATACCCCGCCCATCTGGCTGAGTTTCCCCAGCCATTCAAATGCAGGTTTCCCACTGGCTTTGGCCAAGTTCTGCCATCTCAAGCGTTGCTTCTAGAGAAAGCATCTGCTCATATGCTGTGTTGGTGCACACTTTACAACTCACCTGAATTTCTGCAACAAATTGTATTCTGAACATTAAAATTTATGTTGCATGCGAATGTTAAAGTTCAAAAAAAGTGTGTGTTCGTGTATATATATTCACAGACATAAGTACTGGCAAACATTTTCTCCCCACTGGAACAACGGTATTCATAGTTATCTTTCATTCTGACAGCAAATTCCACCCAATATCTAATTACTGGACAGCATTTCTCCCCAAAGGTTTTGTTTGTGTTTCTATTTCAATGAAACCGTCACTGAAGAATTGAAAAATATAACACAGAAGGCTACTACCCTTAGTTTATATATTTTTCATAAAGAAAAAGTGAGTATTCTGCCAAACATTTTGTGGGCATTTCCTTTGTGCACATGTGCTCTCAACAAAGCTGTTATGAGGCTTTTCTTCTGATGTCTCAAGTATTTATATGCTTTCAGATTAAAGTTAATCCTTCCACATCTTCAGGCTCATCGTTTAGGCAAACCCAAGCCAAACATGTGCTAGAGCTGGAATGTTTCTGTGGTCAAACACTAGGCCAAGACTGCCAAGGATGCAGGATGAAAGCAACGCCTGAGAAAATGGAGAAAAAGGATAAGGGGAAGGGAAAAAAATGCTTCTTGCTCCCATCTGAAAAAAAAGGATGATCCTGGCGTCTTTTATTGCTGCTTCATAAGCACAAGCTGGAAATAAATGACCAGGAGGTTTCACTTTACTTATTAAAAAAGAAAGGAAGCATCTCAAAGAAGAAGCAATCTGGCTTCTGATACAGCTACAGCTTAGGTAAAAGAGTAGGAAATATTACGACTCCTTCCCAATTAAGAAAATAAATGAAAAAAAGCAAACTGCATGAATTCAACACTGCAGTTATACAAAGCTAATCTCTAATTGTGCATTGCTGAAACTGTTGTCACGACAATGATGATACAAAGTGAAATTGGATGGCCAATTGGATGATACACAATGAGGTTGGATAGACAGCATCTGTCATGGATGCTGTAGCTGAGATTCCTGCATTGCAGGGAGTTGGACTAGATGACCCTTGGGGTCCCTTCCAACTCTATGATTCTATGAAATACAATTAAGATAGCCTTTTGCATTTATGAATACCAGGATTACAGAAACAGTTCCATTAATAGGTGGCCCAGAATCTCCCTAGCCAATGTACTTCTCTAAATCTTAACTCAGGGAACATATTTTGGGGAAAGGAACATGGAAATTCAACGGTACACAGAAGTTAGGACATTCACTGGATTGTGATTAGTGATGCTTACATCACCTTGTTGACAAAGGTCCGTATAGTTAAAGCTATGGTTTTCCCAGTAGTGATGTATGGAAGTGAGAGCTGGACTATAAAGAAGGCTGATGGCCGAAGAATGGATGCTTTTGAATTATGGTGCTGGAGGAGACTCTTGAGAGTCCCATGGACTACAAGAAGATCAAACCTATCCATTCTGAAGGAAATCAACCCTGAGTGCTCACTAGAAGGACAGATCCTGAAGCTGAGGCTCCAAGACTTTGGCCACCTCATGAGAAGACAAGACTCCCTGGAAAAGACTCTGATGTTGGGGAAGATGGAGGGCACAAGGAGAAGGGGACGACAGAGGACGAGATGGTTGGACAGTGTTCTCAAAGCTACCAGCATGAGTTTGACCAAACTGCGGGAGGCAGTGGAAGACAGGCGTGCCTGGCATGCTCTGGTCCTTGGGGTCACGAAGAGTCGGACACGACTAAACAACAACAAGGGGCTGTGAAAAGGCAGCCAAGAGAGAAGGAAAAACCAGGGACTTGATTGCGCTCATCATTGGTAACCTTCCTTACTCTCTCTTTTCACCCTTGATAGAAAACAGAAAGTGGAGGAGCCTATGCCATGCTTGGGGGCTTCCTCTTCCATTCCAGCCCCTCAGAAAGATCTCCAGATGCACGAATTGCTGAATTTCCAACTACTCTGTGGTTTTCTGCGATGCTTTTAAGCTCCATGTGGTGCAAAATTAAGTATGGTGGTTGCAAGCTGCCTGGTACAAGCAGATCCTGTGCAGATCCTGTGGATTTGGTTGCACAAGACCTTTTGTCAAAGTCTCCTTGGCCTCTAATTTCCTTGTTCCCATCTCAGCCTTAGCAGCAGTTTACACGGAGCGGCAGGCTTTTACAATAAGAGGAAAGCTATACAAAGAAGCTTTGAGGTGAAACTTCAAAGAAGCAGTGAAGATATCAATAGGAGAATTGCCACCGGCTGCTATAAATGAGGGCTGATTGTTTCTTTAGAAGTAATTTTCACGTTAGTGAATTAAACATTCATCAAATCAGTTTACTAAGAAGAATGTCCAGCGGGTAACAGTGGTGACCCTTAAAAAATAAGTATCACATTTTATCCCCTCCAAAGTGAGAAGCTATTGGAAAACCCACCTGACTGACACCAGTAACATCGATGAAGTCAGCACCAGGAAGTTTCAGTTCTTCGTCCTGGGACAGACTGCTTTCTGCAGTAGCCTAAAAAAATACAGATTAAATGAACCTTGAGATTTAGTAGAGGAAAAGAATGCTAAAGCCACAACAACCTTCTTGCGACACTGAAAGAGAGCAGGAAAGTAGATTGGGGAGGCTTATAACTTGGGACCAGTTTCCACCCACCCACCCACCAATATAAATATGAACGGGTGCAAGAGGAGAGGTGCATTTGGAGTCACCACCGGGGTGGGAGACAAGCCTGTCCCCCAGCACTGGAGACCCCAACCACTAAGAATCAAGCCTTTCTTGGTCATGCAGGAAAGAATGTTGGGAACAAGACATGGCAATCAAGTTTGCATCCTGCCTGTCCTCTATAGTTCTCCCATCCCAACAGCCAATGGGACTTAACATTGACTTTAGAGACTTCCAATCAAGCCTTCATCAAAGTGTGTTCTGAGGGACTGGCAGTGAGAGGAGTGTCGGTGTACAAAAGAGAACCAAATGACAAAGTGCCCTGCAAAGGCGCCCACAAAATATAAACCAAGTTCTTCAAGTTTAGCCAGTTACAACATTTACTATGTTATCCTTATTCCTGATTTCTCAGCTTCCAAGCAAAGCAGCTGTGTGAGGAACTGTCTCAGAGCAGTGCTTGCTTCGCAAGAAATTTGACACATGTGAAGCGGCCATTCGATGCTAAATGTTCTCAACAACAGCCATTCCAGACCTGTTTCCTGTGATAATAAACTAGTATATTTATGTATCAGAAAGTAGCAAGGGTGGATTCAAATACCTGTATCACCTCCTTTGGAAAGGAAATCGGGTTGACGCTGGTGCTGTCGCTTGAAATACTGTCAATGTCAACATTAGGCAGCACCTGGAAAGTAAAAGCCCACAGATTCAATCTAGTTTCCCATCTTCTGAAGTATCAAGAGGACATGAACCAAGCTTCCGATGCAGTCTTTGTCCTCTATATGCCATTAAATGCTCAGCCTGTGGCATTCACCTGATTTATTATTTACTCAGTTTCTGGACTGCCCTTCATCAGATTCTGGGGAAACCCAGCCAGATGGACAGGGTATAAATATTATTATTATTATTATTATTATTATTATTATTATTATTATTATTATTACTACTACTACTACTACTACTACTGATTTAACCTGATTTTTAAAAGAAAAGGATGGAGCCAAACTACTGGGTGTGTGGAAGTAGTACATATTCCAATATTCTTATTTACCGTAAGTTGCTGACCCCTTAGCACAAGGCTGGGGAACCTGAATTCCCCACGTTGTTGTGGGACTTCCAACTCTCATCAGTCCCAACCAACCACCTGGTGAATGGTTGGGAAAGATGGGAACTGTGTAGCCTATGCCTGCTGTACCAGTTTCAGTTTTCAGTCATGAGGACTAGAGCCTTCGATTTGCAAACTGGATTGTCAGGAAACCAACAAGCTCCCAGCAGTTACTTTAAAAGGTGCAGCTGAAGTTCTGCTTGGACCCCTGAACCTCCTAAGTCGCTGACTTTTAAGCTCTGATTTAAACAAAAGCAAAAACCCACAATTCATACAAACACACATTTTTCTGACCACGAAATAAAACAGATCTCAAAGCTGAAGTAACCAGACACAGAAGATGGAGGTTTAAATTCATAGAGGCAGCTCTTGCCCTTCTTGTTCCATACCTGGACAGTCAGTTTGGGAGGGTCTTTTTTCTCCGATTTCATCTCTATTATGCCAATGTTGGGCTTCTTTGCCTTTGGCTGTGGTTTCAGGGGAGCAGGAGGAACAGAGGATGTCACAGTAAGAGGGTGAAATTCGCCTATGCTTATTCCTGTAGGCTGAGAAGAGATGCTGTTGATTTGTTTTTGACCTAATGTAAGTGCAAAACAAAAGGAAGAAGGAGAGAACCACCTTTAACAAATCCTGAGCCAGAACGCAAATGATAAACAAAAGAGAAAACTGAACATGTGTGATAATCTATAAATCCAGCCAGCCAGACATAGACATCCAAATACACACCCTTCTAGTAACTGCAATGCTGTATTTCATACCAGAGAAACAGGAAACTGTAACACCTTCCCAACCTGTTACTTTCCTCATTCCTGTCATAAAGATCATACACACACACACATGCATGTCGCCTTGGAAAAAAATGTGTGAAGTTTTACGGGCCGCCTGCTCATTTACTACAGAGCCAAGCTCAATATCCTTGTATTTATTTGCAAAGCCCCAAACCACAATCTGAACCCTTACGTTCCAGCTTGATCTCTTATATCATCCGTAGGAGCACTGCGGTCATCCCGAGTTGGTGGGGCTCATTTAACACTGACACACAAACGAGACAGTAGCATTGTCAGCCCTGTCCGGTGAAATGCCTTGCCAACAGAGATTCGGCAGGCACTTTCTGTCTTAACCTTTCAACATTTGCTGAAAACATTTCTGTGCTGCCAGACATTTCCTGTAACAGTTAGATGATGATCTGTAATCTTAAATATTCATGTGGTTTTTATTGTGCACTGTATATATGTAATTGCTATAAACTGCTTTGATTTTTCAAAAATGAAGTTTCAGAATACAGTGGACCCTTGGGTTACATTACCTTCAGGTAACGTAACTTTCGGGTTGCGAGTGCGGCAAACCCGGAAGTGTATACTTCCAGGTTTTGCCGTGTGTGCATGTGCAGAAGTGCTCCATTGCGCTGCGCATGCAGAAGCGGTGCCTCTAAATGTGGACTTTTCGGGGTACGTACGGAACGTTGGAACAAATTAAGTTCATATCCGGAGGGTCCACTGTACAACCATTTTTTATAAATAAAAATATAGGCACAGGATGTGGGGGGAAGCATACAAAAGGAATCAGAGACTCCCTCTCTCAGGCCACTGTATATACAGTCATACCTCTTGTTATGTTCAGTTCAGGTTACGTCTTTTCAGGCTGCATCTCGCGGCAACCTGGAAGTACTGGAAAGGGTTACTTCCAGGTTTCGTCGCTCATGCATGCGCAGACGCTCAAAATGACGTCACATGCATGCACAGAAGCGGCGAATCGCAACCCGCACAGTCGCAGGTTGCATTCTGCTCATGTTGTGAACGGGGCTCCGGAACGGATCCTGTTCGCAACCAGAGGTACCACTGTAGAATCATAGAATTGTAGAGCTGGAAGGGATCTAACCCTCTGCAATGCAGGAAAATGGAGCTCTCCCATACGGGGATCAAACCTGCAACCTTTGCATTATCAGCACCACACTCTAAGCAACTGAGCTATCCTATACACTAGGAAAAAGGGTGGACCAGCTACAGTTTGACTTAAGAACCTAAGAAGAGCCCTGCCGGATCAGACTAAAGGCTCATTTCCCTGAGCAACTTTGTGGCAAGCCAAAAATCAGGACCTGAGCGCAACAGCACTCTCTTACCCATGCTACTGTCTCTGAATCTTGGAGGTACTATATAACATCCTGGTACTGTGCCTTAAGCGTGATTTACCGAACCAAGCATGTTCAAGACTGGGTCTACTATTCTTTCACAAACAGTTTAATAGGCTTCAAATCTGCTGCAGATTTCCTAGACCTGATTTCTCCTAAAAGCACTAGCCTGAATATCAAACTTCCCCACTGTTTTGTGAGAATTTCGTTTACTACAGTGACATCTAGGGATGGTAAAAATAACTGCAGTGAAAATAGTAAAAGTTACATAGGGGGCGGGGACTCCATATCTGTATGTACACACATCCCAGTGAAACAGCCTCAAATGAAGGTAACAAGTTCATATATACCCTGATGAAATCTGAATTGGAAGCAACTGCCCAGGGAAGAGATCTTAAGATTAAGATGGAAAGTTTGGAGATAACATCTGTTTTTACAGCATTATGCCCCCACCTCCCAAAGGTGGTGAGGAAAAATCCATGATAGAAATTATGAGGAAAAGGAGTTGAAAATAGTAATAGTACTGCAATAGCCTCAGACAAACCTATGATGCAGTTACATTTGGAATATGGTCTCTGCATCTCAAAAAGAGAGAGAGAAGACACTGGAGTTGAAAAAGGTGCAGAAAGGGTTTAACCAAAATTATCGGAGTGATGGAGCAAGACTCCTAACTAGGAATGGCTGCAACAGCCTTCACCGAAGCTGGTGCCTTGTGCTACAACTCCCATCAGCCCCACTCCCCATGGCCATGCTTGTGGAAGCTGGTGAGAGCTGTACAATGGATGCTCGGGTCTCAAACACGAACCGTGCAGGATGCACATTCGCAATCCGCAGCGTTCGCAACCGCAGCGGTGCATATGCACACGCACGAGTTGCAATTCGGTGCTTCTGTGCATGTACAAAGCGCGATTTAGCGCTTCTGCGCATGTGCGGCCGCCGAAACCCGAAGTAACCCGTTCCGGTACTTCCGGGTTTTGGTGGTCCGCAACCTGAAAAAAACGCAACCTGAAGCCCCGAGGTATGACTGTAGTCTGAAACATGTGGAAGGCATCAGCTTGTGGGAGGCTAAGATACAAGATCTGGAGTAAAAAGAACCCACTGATGTATCATAACCAAGTAATCACACGCAGAACACACACGCAAATGACTGGCCTCTTTAATTTACAAAAAGGGTGAGGAAGGCAGCATACTATGCACAGGATAAGGGAAAAATGTTTTCTGTCTCTTATTAATGCTAGAATGTGGGGTGCTCCGGTGAAGCCCAAAAGCAGGAGATTCAGGAAAGACTGAAGGAAGTACCTCTGTGCAACACACATCATACACATACACACATATAGAACTCATAGGTGGCGGAACTAAAAAGGGATTAGACAAGTTCATGGCAGAGAAAGCCATCAGTGGCTTTTGATATGGTATCAGGACCAGTATCAGCAGCAAGGGAGGGCTACTCCCTTTTGCCCTGCTTATGGGCTTCCAAGGGGCACCTGATTGGCTGCCATGGGAAACGGGATGCTCCACTCAATAGGCTTCAGTTTGATAAATAGGCTTTCATCTGATAAATTCAGAAGAGCAGCAGCCCTGCTGTACTTTAACCTAGCCTAACCAATAATTTACTAAGAAAGGGTTCCGATTCCTTGGACTTCATTTTTCTAATAGATCCTCTGCACCTCTCATTTGCAGTATTTTTTTCCTCATTAGGATAATCAGACACACCCATGAATACATTCTGGGGCTAAGAATATAATTAGGGATATGAAGCCTCCCTCAAATCATGAGCTGCCTTGCTCCTGCATCCAGAAAAATCCCATGTGAACCTCTACACGGACAAACAAGGAAGAACAATTTGCGGTGTAGCAGCAGACTTTTTTTCTGAGTGAAGGTGGCTCATGTAAGTTGAGCCTCTCTTTTTTCTTTTCCATACCTAATGGAATAGCCATTGGGATGAGATGCCCTTCAAGAGCACCTGAGAGTTCAGAGGTCTCTCTGGTGGGGCTGAAGAGATACTGGAGCTCCTGATGAGAAGCAGATCCTGCAGGTGGCTTCCTAGGACTGCTGCGCATGTAGGGACCAGTCTGCGTCCTTGCCGATTTCAGTTTCGTACCTGGAAAGAACATCAGATAAATCGTGAGTCTCCGGCAGCTCAGTGCAAGAGCATCTGATGCCAGCTTCAGTCCTTGGCATCTTCAGGGAGGAAGAGAAAAATCTCCTGCCAGAAATCCCGGACAGCCACTACCACTCAGTGTAGAAATGGTCTGACTCAATATAAGACAGGTTATTTATTTACAGCGTTTATACCTCACCCTTGAGTCAAACAGTCTCTTAGAGCAGCTTACAAAAATTAACTCTAAACCTGTTTCCTAGGCTATGAGAAGAGCATGAAGCTTTAGAGCTGTGTTTCCCAAAGTGGGTGAAACTGTCCTCTGGGGGGTGCTGGAATGATCTAGGGGGGCAGCAGTAGCCTCGGATGCAATTGGGAGAGCACTGAATAAAAATAAGGGGGTGGAGGAAGAATAAAGGAGAAAATGTTTCATCTGTTGTGTAATGAGGCTTAATGCCAGGTTGGGCACTGTTGCAGGACAGTGGTGAGGGGTTTTTTCTGGACTTGGGTGAACCCTCTTTGGTTCACCCAGGCCTGAGAAGTGGATTGCAGCTTGCCTGCCTATTTGGCCAATGAGAGGCAGGCTGCGGCGCCAGCCCCGCCACTAGGGCAGATTGGACTGAGTTGGCAGGATGTAGGTGGAAATAGAGATACATGAAAGAACCCAAATTTGTCAATGCATCTTTCTCTTTGTTTGCTTAAAGAAGGTAGATTTCCAGGGAGGTGCCGAGTACCGTATTTTTCGCTCTATAACACGCACCAGGCCATAACACGCATGTAGTTTTTAGAGGAGGAAAACAAGAAAAAAATATTCTAAACGAAACAGTGGATGTATGATTTTTGTGGTTCATGCTGTGGCCACAGACATGTGATCTGACGGTGAGTTTGGGGTAGCTCAATACAAAAATCCTGAGGATCCATGTGGATCCATGCTAAAGTCGCCCTAAAGTCGCAGGGGCGCTGGAAGTCGCAGGGGCGCTGGGGGAGTGAACGGGAAGCAAGAGAAGGAGAACGATGCCTCTCTCTCTCTCTCTCTCTCTCTCTCACACACACACACACACACACACAGAGTATCAATCCTAAAGTTGCAGGAGAGCGCAGGGGCACTGGGAGAGTGAACGGGAAGCAAGAGAAGGAGAACGATCACACACACACACACACACACACAGAGTATCAATCCTAAAGTCGCAGGAGAGTGCAGGGGCGCTGGGAGAGTGAACGGGAAGCAGGAGGAGGAGAATGATAGCTCAAGCACACACACACACAGCCCCTACGGCGGCTAATCCAAAATCGGACAGCAAAAAACTGCAGGCAGGGACAGAGAGTACGGGGTTGTTTTAAAGCAGCCAACCCCGCTCTGCTTCTCTCCCTCCTCTCCGGCTTGGCTCGCTGACAGGAGCCGCTTACACCCACTTTGCTGTTTCAAAGCGAGCCACGGACTGCTCACAACTGCAGCAGATTCCCCTGCCATCCATAGGCATTCACTCCATAACACGCACAGACATTTCCCCTTACTTTCTAGGAGGAAAAAACTGCGTGTTATGGAGCGAAAGTTACGGTAATTATTTTTTCTGAAAAGGAGGTGCTAGGCCAATTAAGTTTGGGAACCTCTGCTTTAAGCAAGCTTCAGAGGTCTAAAGCATGGAACCTAAAAATGTAATTACAGTGGTGCCTCGCAAGACGAAATTAATTCGTTCCGCAAGTTTTTTCTTCTTGCGAGTTTTTCGTCTTGCGAAGCACGGTTTCCCATAGGAATGCATTGAAAATCAATTAATGCGTTCCTATGGAGACCGCTTGCCAGGCTGGCAGTGCGGAGAAGGGCTTTTCTCCCCACCGCAAGCCTTCAGGACAGGTACGGGAACAGAGGGGAAGGCGCGCAGCGCTTCTCCTCTGTTCCCGGGGCTTATGGTGGAAGTAGGGTTTTTCCTCCCCACCGCCAACATTCAGAACAGCAACCTTCCGAAGGCTGCCGGTGGGGCGGAGAGACCTCCTCCCGCCGCCAGCCTTCGGAGCAGCCTTCCGAAGGCTGCCGGTGGGGCGGAGAGACCTCCTCCCGCCGCCAGCCTTCGGAGCAGCCTTCCGAAGGCTGGCGGCGGGAGAAGGTCTCTCCGCCCCACCGCCAGCCTTCGGAGGAGGTCCGAGGACAGTGGGGAAGACGCGCTGCGCTTCCCCGCTGTCCTGGAGATTTCCCTATGGGCTTTCGTCTTGCGAAGGAAGCCCATAGGGAAATACGTCTTGCGAAGCGCATCGAAAAATGGAAAACCCTTTCGTTTAGCGGGTTTTTCGTCTTGCGAGGCGTTCGTCTTGTGGGGCACCACTGTACTCTGGTTGTCACACTGTGATTTTCTTTGCATCTGAGCTTAAAGCATGGAGGGCCATCAGCTTCCCATTCATCCAGCTGGGGGGGGGGGAGAGCATGCACAGGGCACAAGCACCAAAGGCGCCTGGGCTCAGACCCTACATGTTAGGAACTGGTTCAGTGCCATGACCTGCCTAAGTGGAGCTGTCCTTTCATGGAGCCAAAGGAAGTTTGCTCTTCTCAAATTCTGGGAGAATGGAAGGCTCAACAGAGTCTCTCAATCCCATAAACATCCTCAAAATGGATAGCAGGGCCCACGCTAATGAGCCCCACCAACCTGCCACTTGCCCCAAGCAATGCCAATGAAACTGCCATAAAGACTTCTTAAAAGATCAAGGAGAAAGAACGTTTAAACAGGAAATGAAGGCAGACCATTTGAAACACTGGTTTTTAGGAGAAGGCGTTTTACCTACCCTTAACACTCTCTATCAGTTTAGGTCTTGGAGGCTTTGATTTGGGTGAAGGCGAGTTGAACCTCAGGTACGGGGATTTCTTAAGTGTGCTCCTGTGACCCTGGTAAATCGGCCGGCCGTATATCTGAGAGAGATAATCTTCATTTCGTGCCCCTGTCCATCTTTTCGGAGGCCCCTGCAAAAAACCAGAAAATGACTCTGAAACTTTTTAATAAAAAAGGCAACATGCTGGCGGAGAGAGAGAGAGAGAGAGAGAGAGAGAGAGAGAGAGAGAGAGAGAGAGAGAGATGGATCTGGGTGGAGGATTTGGGCTGAAATACCTGATGGGATGGCCTTGGTCAAATTACTCTCTCAACCTAACCACCTCTCAGTGCTGTTGCTAGAATAAAAAGGAATTAACTATTCCAAGCATTTCGGAAAAAGGTGGGGGGGGGGCACCTCGGGTTAAGTATTTAATTTGTTCCGGAGGTCCGTACTTAACCTGAAACTGTTCTTAACCTGAAGCACCACTTTAGCTAATGGGGCCTCCTGCTGCTGCCGCGCCACCGGAGCACAATTTCTGTTCTCATCCTGAAGCAAAGTTCTTAACCTGAAGCACTATTTCTGGGTTAGCTGAGTCTGTAACCTGAAGCATTTGTAACCTGAAGCGTATGTAACCCGAGGTACCACTGTACTGCTATTTATTTGTGCAGCACCGTTGGCAGACATGGTGCTTGAGCAAAAGGGCACCAGCAAATGATACAAGGGATGCCGCATTTGTTTATAGGGTCTTATACCTAGATCTTCAACAAAGTTCTCAGGGTAGCTTACACCACCAGTGGCTTTGTACTTGGGCATTGCTTGGGAATTCAAAAAAAGAAACAAAAAACCACCAGTGCATTTCTGAAATCGGTGATTAAAATCAGTGCAGTTTCAAAAGGTTCAGGCTGCCACTTTTATCCAAAAGGAACCATCATGCAAATTTGGTTAGAAGAACTTGAGAGGTATCCAAATGCATAACCAAAAAAGAAAAGCTCAGCTATATGAGAATCCAGACCTGGAGAATGTGTTCCTCAACCCAAGGTCCCTGAAATCAGTTGCCCTGGGCTACGGCAGGGAAAATATACTATTTATTTATTTTTGAGAGAGAGAGGAGGGCATAATTTCTAGCATTTATACTATGGTTGGTCCATACCTCGGGTCCATGGAGGTCACTGAGCTGAGCTAAGAATCCCTGACTGTTTCCAAACTCTGCAGTCTCACCTTATCTGCTAGCACTGGAGTGGGCTTTGCTGCAGGCAAATGCCTTTTAGTTGGGATTCCCGTGGGGTACTGAGATTTTGCATGTGTTTCTCTGCTGGCTTTCATTGTCTTGACAGCCGGTTGTGCCTCGAGGACATCATTCCTTGCCATTTCATCCTAAAGGCAAAATGTAAAAGCAGCTGGTAAGGTTAGAGCACAGCAAAGGTGCAGCTTTCGACCAAAAGCACTGATGGGACTCTTTCAACTATCTGGCCTTCTATTTTGTAACGACATGCACTTTCTCTTTTGTATAATTTTTCCTTCAATATAGTTTTTAAAAAATGAAGACTTAAGTATCAATAGGTGGGTCTTAAAAGCCATACCTGGATTTCCATGCTGATTGTCTTAATCCACTCATCTACAGACTTTCTGATTCGTATCTCCTCTAGGACATCTCTAGATGAGAGAAGGAAGTGATGTAATTTAGGATGGGTTTTTTGTTTTTTTAACTTGCATCTAGTGAACAAAACTAAAAACTTTGAAACCACCAAGCTTGCCTAATACTATATTTGCTTCTGGCATTTAAGTACAGTGGTGCCTCGCAAGACGAAATTAATTCGTTCCGCAAGTTTTTTCTTCTTGCGAGTTTTTCGTCTTGCGAAGCACGGTTTCCCATAGGAATGCATTGAAAATCAATTAATGCGTTCCTATGGAGACCGCTTGCCAGGCTGGCGGTGCGGAGAAGGGCTTTTCTCCCCACCGCAAGCCTTCAGGACAGGTCCGGGAACAGAGGGGAAGGCGCGCAGCGCTTCTCCTCTGTTCCCGGGGCTTGCGGTGGGAGGAGGGTTTTTCCTCCCCACCGCCAACATTCAGAACAGCATTCTGAATGTTGGCGGTGGGAAGGAAAACCCTCCTCCCACCGCAAGTCTTCAGGACAGCCATCCGAAGGCTGGCGCGGGGAGGTCTCTCCGCCCCACCGCAAGTCTTCAGGACAGCCATCCGAATGCTGGCGCGGGGAGGAGGTCTCTCCGCCCCACCGCCAGCCTTCGGGGGAGCCTTCCGAAGGCTGGCGCGGGGAGGAGGTCTCTCCGCCCCACCGCCAGCCTTCGGGGGAGCCTTCCGAAGGCTGGCGGCGGGAGGAGGTCTCTCCGCCCCACCGCCAGCCTTCGGAAGGCTGCTCGGAAGGCTGGCGGTGGGGCGGAGAGACCTCCTCCCGCTGCCAGCCTTCCGAGCAGCCTTGCGAAGGCTGGCGGTGGGGCGGAGAGACCTCCTCCCGCCGCCAGCCTTCCGAGCAGCCTTCCGAAGGCTGGCGGTGGGGCGGAGAGACCTCCTCCCGCCGCCAGCCTTCCGAGCAGCCTTCCGAAGGCTGGCGCGGGGAGGAGGTCTCTCCGCCCCACCGCCAGCCTTCGGGGGAGCCTTCCGAAGGCTGGCAGCGGGAGGAGGTCTCTCCGCCCCACCGCCAGCCTTCGGAGGAGGTCCGAGGATAGTGGGGAAGACGCGCTGCGCTTCCCCGCTGTCCTGGAGATTTCCCTATGGGCTTTCGTCTTGCGAAGGAAGCCCATAGGGAAATTCGTCTTGCGAAGCGCATCGAAAAACGGAAAACCCTTTCGTCTAGCGGGTTTTTCGTCTTGCGAGGCCTTCGTCTTGCGGAGCACCACTGTATATCAACACAGGATTAAAAACAACTGCCACAGAGCTCTACCTGTCTGCTGTCAACTCATCAATGAAGGCGTGCAGAGCATTCCCATCCTTGGCACGGATAATGGCTTCCAGGTTTTCTTCAAGGAGCTTCTTGTTCTTGCGCACTGCTCTCAGGATCTTTTCAGCATCCCTCAGTATGGATTTGGAAGCCATGGTTGACTGAAGAATGGCTGACTTTGAAAGCTCCTGAAGTTCTGGAAGGCTTGGGGCAACAGGGTATTTTTGCTAAAATCCAAACAAAATGGGATCAGAGGTTCAAATATTCAGGACTGTCTTCAGTGCTGATCAGCCAGATACCCTGATAAGGTCAGCAGTGCTTAATGGAAGCAACTGCCCTCCGTTTGACACCAGTATTGTCAACTCCAGTTAAAACCAAAACAAAGCCTTGGGTATTATTTTGGGGAGACCGGAGGGACATCGCTATGCCTGACAACAAATCCTAATTATTGGACTCTTTTGCTCCATCTTTTTGTGTCTGCCAAACAGCCATGTCATGCTTATAATATTTTATTCTCTTTATAAGTATGCTGTTTTAAATGTGTATTTTATATTTGGCTTCACTTAGTAACGTTTTCTTTTGAAATGTTTAAGATTTTGTTTTTGTTAACTTTGTTTGTGTTCAATATGTATTCTGTAATTGACCTCCTTTGTAATGTTTTATTTTCAAATCTTGGGGATGGTATTTTGGTTTCTTGTTAATTGTGTTGCTTTGACTGTGTACTTTATATTTGACTTTTTTCAGAAATGTTTGATTCTGCATTGTTTTATTGACATTTAATATGCTGTGAACCGCTTTGAGATTTTTCTTAAAAATATAAAGCAGTGTAGAAATAATAATAATAACAATAATATTTTGCTTTTTCATTTATTACCGATTTGAACATCCTGGAAAGCGGCCACAAACACAGAAATTTTAGCTAGGCTAAATCTGGTTACTAAAATAATCATAAGCATGAAATATAATAACCACTCACTATAAAGACAACATGGCAGAAATTTAGAAGCAGCACAAAAAGCCCTCAGCCCAGGGTCAGAAAGTCTGGGGAGATGAGGTCTTTGCCTGGTGCCAGGGACACAGCCCTTGTGGGTACCAGGAAAGCATTCCGCAGACAGGGCACCCCAATCACCACCCACCGCAGTTGCAGGAACCTGTAGAAGCACCTCCGATGATGACGGCCACAGCGAACAGGCAGACTGATGTGGAGGCAGGCGATCCTTCTGTTGGGCGATGTCTCTGCAGTGCGAGGTTGCCTACAAATTAAAAGGAGAAAGTGAGGCCCTTTGACTCCCAAGGCAATCTACACACGTAAATAAAACTACTCAGCCATGCAATACGTGTCTGCAACAGGCAAACGCTAGAGGCCATTTGCAGTAGGAGAACCCACCCACACCACCCCCAGCTTCCAAGCCCTTTTAGAGAATCTTAGTTCTCATGGTATAAGGAACTGGTACACAAGTTTCAATAGAGGTAGGGGGAGCTTCATAGCACTGCATTGCTGCCAGGCCCTATGCAAACTACAGAACAGGGACATTTAAATGCCTGTAGTTTTACTGAAGGTGCACCCAGGCTGTTGCAGTCTGGCGACCGGCTAGCTTGCCGCTAGTGCATGAAGCCAGATGGAGCCACAGACCAGGAGTGCTGATGGCTTCAAAAAGGGAATGAACTACGTGGCAATGAATGCTTGGCAGATGCAAGCATCAGGTCTGCCTTTCTAGTTGTACATGGGTCCAGCCCTGCTTTTAAAACCCCATTTTTAAGGTTATGGCAGAATCAAGGCAGGCAGCTGGGCGCTATGGTTTTTAGTGATTTCATAGCTCACATGTCCTGCAGTGGAATGTTTAAAGGAGTCTTTCGCCAACCCTCCAGAAATTATGGACTACAACCTTCATCAGCCCCAGTGTCATATGTAGACCAAAACCTCTGGGGGCCAGCAGGTTGCCATAAACTGGATTAGAGGTATTTGGTTTTAGGGTATTTTATTGCTCCAAGGCACTGTCTCCATAATTTAAAAACAAACAAACAAATTGACACAGAACCTTCATAATACTATTCATGTCCGACTTCCACTCCTTTGCATCCTGTAAGGCAAGAGGGGAGAAAGAATCTGTTACACTTAAGATAAAGTTCCCTACACAGATATAAAGTACAGTATACCAGAATCACAAGGCATCTTAAAGGCTAACAGATTTATTATGACATGAGCATGTACGGACTCAAGCCCACTTTGTCAGATGCTTGACGTGAAGATGTGCTAAGCTGTTTTTGCTGCAAGAGACGAGCGCAGCAACTTGTCTGGAAAGAAAGTATGCTAGAACTCTCAGTTAAAATCTCACCAAGACGATCTGTATGGAGTTCTAATATACACTTGTGTCTTCCTACTGTAGGCCAAAACATCACCACCACCTCTGTGACCCTCAAGTAACGCCCTTATTCATCATGCTAGAAGGCCTAATTTTATCATGCGTTGGGAGAGAGAAAATGTTCTCCTCTTGATTCCATCCTTTAGGTTACCCTCCATGCCTACCGAAGTTCAACTCGACAGGACAGCTGAACAGTTACGAAAGCATACTGTACTGCAATAAAATGTGGATCCAACTTTTAATAATTAACAATGCCTCCGCAACCCAGGAAAGAAGCAAAAGGAGCTTGGGGCAGGAGTGCACTCAGGCTATTCCACATTGCTCCCTCACATCAGTGCTGTATGGCTCCAAAGAACTACATAGGCTAGCAGACTGCTGACACCAGGTGCCCACAGCCCAAATTCAACACTACACTGTATGTGCAGTGAAACATCCACTTTCCTCCAGAAGGCAAGCCCTCTCCCCTAAACCCCAAGTAGCAAAAACTGCTTTTAAACCAACATGCATCAGGAATTGTAAGGTGCTCACTGAATTACAGCCATTGCATGCCATTTGCGTGATTTATTCTGCTTACAGCTGAGGAGAGTCTGAAAACTGGATTTCCTGGCTGCTACAGTTTCATTTGCAGAAACCACCTCTGCAAGTTCAAATTTCAGGCTCCTGCTTGCAAGTATTTCAACTTCTCCCACTATTAAGTTGTTAAGTTGTTGTTAAGCAGCTGGAGGAGAGGACAGAGGGTGAAGAAAGAGCTGTGAGTGGAGTTGGGCCCTCTTCTATCCTTTGGATCCCCTGCAAAACTCAGCAAACCTGCTGCACCTGGAACTGGGTGGAGAGAGGGCAGCTGAATGGGACACAGGTGTGGGCAGCTGGAGGAAGGACCATGCATCTTGGGCCTGCCCAGAACAAGAACGTCTAGAATGAGAGACTAGGGCAATATCCGCTGTTTGCAGGATCTCTTCTCATTGTGGGACTTTTGTGGGTAAGCTGAGACTTTGTTTGGATCCGGGGTTAGAACCCGGAGGCTGAGAGGGAGGCAGCGTCAGAAGGAAAGTGAATTGATTTATATATATTAGTAACTTTGTATTAATGTAACATTTTTACATGTGACTGTGTATTTTTTGTAGTATTTAAGATGGCTGATGTTGCTTCAGTTTTTTGTACACCGCATAGAGATATTTTAAAATATATTAAGCAGCACAGAAGTTAACTAGTCAATCAATCAATAATCAATCAAATTATTTCAGCAACCTGGTCATATTTTGCTTTACCTGCAAGATGTCATGCATGTCCCGTTTCAGTTGCCCAAGATCGTGAAGCACAGCATCTGCTTTCTTAACTGTTCTCTCAACCGGATTGTGATCTTGAAGCGTGCTTTTAGATGCAGGAAAGGGCTCAGTCTGCTGAATGTTCGATCTGCTACTAAGAAATATTTCAGAGTTCTCATTACTCCTGCATTTCTTCTTCAAGTGCTGAATCAAGACTGAATGAACCAGCAGTTGGCCTTCACCACCTACTATTGAGAATCGGGGAAAATCCCAACCAAATTGTGGGTGTTTATGAATCAAGTTACACAACTCTGGAGGGACACATATTCCTACAAGAACAAAAAGGTCCAGAAAGGCAGGGAAACAGATGCTTAAGCAAAGCCATGTTATTGGCCACCAAAGCTGCCATATGTTGGCTGAGCTGGTGTGGGTAAAAACTATTTTTTTACCCAATTTGCTACTTAGCCCTTTTATTTTATATATTAGACATATGGCCCTTCATCATAAGATTTCAGGGTGGTTCACAAGATAAAAGTTTTGCCCAATCTGAGAATTTCACACTTATCACTTAAAGTAAACACAAGACAATAAAATATCCATTATCCAAGAGGCAAAAATAAAGCAAAACACCTGACCATTGGAGGGAACTGAGAACAAATGTTTACCCCAGGTTTTGCCTGTATGCACTGGTTAATGGATGCAGACACAGCATTACACCTTCTAACGGGAAACTCAGGTGGTGAGTGGATTGTAGCCAAACAAGGGCCACTGAGAAGTAAGAGGAAGTATCAACATGCTTGGGGTTACCCCAAGATTTGCAGAAGTAGTTTTTTAAAAAAACAACCCTAAGGGGGCAGGGCAGCCCTCTCAACAGTCGAATGAGGACTGAGACTGCTCAGAAGCCATGGACTGTTGACTGTCACCTGGAAAAGGAAAATAGAAGGAGGTGCAAGGGGATGGAACGAGGACAAAAATGCCCTGCTAGGATCAAATGGTGGTGGAAATCATACAAGTGCTCCTTTTAGGAGGGAATATACACAGCCACTTTTTCCTGCAGGTTCCACTTGTCTGATTCTAATTCAGTAGTTCAGGCTAGGTACAAAAGAGGTGGACAAAGTTCAAGGGTCAGTTTGCCCTGTTTAGCACAGTTAAGCTCACAGTATGCAAGGGTACTTTTCAACCTCAAGCCTATGCAAACAAGGCTTTTAAAGAAAACAGTCTCTTCCATGAAACACACGTCTCAAGCATGTACAGAGTTCAGCTAGGAATTATGGGAGCAGTGTTATATTAATCACCAAAAATGGAAACCTCTTAATTTTCTATTATTTCCGTTATTTGAACTGAGATTAGGATATCGCTGCAGGTCAAATTTGGTTTCTAGGATATCAAGTATCTACAAGCTGTTCGCTTTTTAACAAGGGAGATGCTTACTGCTCTCTTCCAAAACACCACGGCATCACATTGTCACTTCTGGGGTCATTCCAAGAAGATGCACTCTGGCTTAATGGGGTTTCTTGAGAATTCAAGATGTGCTCTAGAAGTCTCCCTCCACCTAGATGAGAAAAAAGAGCATGCCATATTATAGCGGAATAGGGCAGACTATAGTGTGCGTGCACGTTGAATGTGTGTGTGTGTGTGCCTGCATGGAGACACATATATGGGATAGTTACATTCCTGGTTTCCTTCCCAGAATGAACTGCATTTATGTATTTATAAATTATATCTATGCACATGTGCAAGCTGACATCATATGCTGCCCACTGATTTTTAAAGGTAGGCGTGTAGCAAATTGGCTGTAATAATGTTACTTGTCTGAGCATTAGTAAAATACTGATGAAACATGATGAATACTAGAAAATTGTAAAAAACTATTTTTGAGCTGTAACGGACAAGCTCTCTGGAAGGCTTATTTAGAATAAAAGCCTAATACACATCACATTCAAAGAGTGTGAAATACTTGAAAACTGTGAAGTCTCGAGTGGTGCTGATAAAAAACAACAATACATCTAGTGCCAGCCAGAGCACTGTTGATGTAGGCGAGAATAGTCATGGTTGTGGGAAAACAGCAGCAAGTGGGCAGATCCACATCAACATGGAGAAAGAGAAGCTTTGAAGCTTCCTGGAGCTCACCCAAAGTTCTTCCACAAGTTGACTGTTGCACATTTTCTTTTTCTCCAACCGGTTGTTCTCTCTTTGCCAGTTTCTGTGAGATTTTAGTATCTTTGGATACCGGCACAGGAGCGTATCTGCGTGGTGCTGGTGTCTTCTGCGAACTAATACCTCGGCTTTCATGTTTCCGGGAACATGCTGGAATGTGGGAAGACAGGTTTGCCCAATTAGAAAAAAGCATATTAAAGAGAATGAGCAGTGAAAAGCAAATCACCCGAATTATGCCAGCGGTTAAAATGACCTCCTCAAGATAGAACAGCCTCAACTTGTCAGATAAAGAGAACACACATTTTGCAAAACAGAGCTGGATATCTGGAAGGAAGCAAGCGGCAGATTATAGTCATGCCCATCTGTTTCATAAGTACTTAAAACACATGTCATGAGCTACAATACGTGCTTGGTGACCGATCCAGAGTTATGGACTTGTGGAGATCTGCCCAAACCTGAACATGTTTCTGAAGCGATCTTTCGATTTAAGAAACCTTTCAGTAGTCAGTAGAAACCAACAGAGGGAAGTGGGGATGGAAGAAAGAAGAGGTTGCTGAAGTTATGCCCTTTTGTCTCTCCTGTCTTCCAGCTGGGACATTTAACCTATTCACAGGCAGAACATTCACAATTCACTATTCTGTACGTACTACAATCCAGCTACTATTCAGTAGCTGCAGCTACACAAACCTCTCCATTACTTTTTTCACTACTATGCATTTCAACACAGGGACTCGGATCCAGAAGTCACAGCAACCCTTGGTTAAGTACTGAGATGTCTCAACTGAAAACCGTCATTTATAATTGCTGGCAAACCACAAACCGCGATCTGAAGTAGGTTTGGTGTTAGGATCGTGGCCATTGCTCTGCCACCATAGGCTACTACACCATGACGTGAATTTAGGAATCTGAGAAGACTGAAGATGAGAGGAGAACAATCATGGTTTAGCCATTCCATGGCTGGAAGCTCACATCATAGTTTGGGTTCTGAACTATGATTAATTTTAACCATGATTTGGTGTGGTCTTAACTGAGCTGAACAGGCCTCTAAAGGCAAGAATTAGTTTTGCCATTATTGCTTTGGGGCATTAAGCAATCCTAATCTCATGCCTGGTCTACTTTTTATGGAGTCTTAAACTGAAGATGACAAGAGCTAGAAAACACACAATTTTAACTGAATTTTAACTGCTTTGCAGTTCTATATGAATCAGAGCAACCCAATGCCTCTCACCTTGCGCAGGTATGGCGTTGGAAGGAAAAAAACCATGCTGGTGAGCAGAGATAGGGTCAGTAAGAGGCTTGCCTGCATTCATGGCATGTGTTGCCGTTCTTTTGGAAGCTGCTGTGTTGACATCTTGGAAGCCACCCGAGTTCAGTGCAGAGCTAATCAAACGGGACTAGGAGAAAGAGGTTTCAGTTCAAACACAGGAATAGCTTGGCAAGAACTTCCGTGCACAAAAAAGACAGTATCAGTTGCAGAGAAAATATAAATACTTGCCTGTAGCTCAGGGGCTCTGCGCACCTCTATGGGCTGCCCACATGGCCTCCAGCCTAGCCCTAGACTCCAAAGACCTCCCTCCCTTTAATCAAGGGTCTTCTTGGAAACAGTTCCCCATTTGCGGAATGTCTTCCCTGGTGAGGTGCCTCTGTTTACCACGCTGACATTCAAGCGGAATTTTTAAACATCGTGTTCATCCAGCCATTTGATGGGGTAAAGGTACCGTTCCTGGCAATCTTGAGAATATTAGTTGCGAGGAAATTCGACCATTTCCAAGTGTTTTATTTATTTATTTATAATGTGCTGTTGGCCTGTTATGCTGCTTGGCACCCCAGACTCCTTTGGGTGGAAGGTCAAGAAGCTTATTTATTAAGGGTTGCAGTCAATGTACAGTGGTACCTCGGATTGCATACGCTTCAGGTTACAGACTCTGCTAACCCAGAAATATTACCTCAGGTTAAGAACTTTGCTTCAGGATGAGAACAGAAATTGTGCTCCGGTGGCGCGGCAGCAGCAGGAGGCCCCATTAGCTAAAGTGGTGCTTCAGGTTAAGAATAATAATAATAATAATAATAATTTATTATTTATACCCCGCCCATCTGGCTGGGCCTCCCCAGCCACTCTGGACGGCTTCCATAAAAACCAAAAATACAATAAAATATCACACGTTAAAAACTTCCCTGAACAGGGCTGCCTTAAGATGTCTTCTGAATGTCAGGTAGTTGTTTATCGCTTTGACATCTGCTGGAAGGGCGTTCCACAGGGCGGGCGCCACTACCGAGAAGGCCCTCTGCCTGGTTCCCTGTAGCTTTGCTTCTCGCAATGAGGGAACCACCAGAAGGCCCTCGGCGCTGGACCTCAGCGTCCGGGCAGAATGATGGGGGTGGAGACGCTCCTTCAGGTATACTGGACCGAGGCCGTTTAGGGCTTTAAAGGTCAGCACCAACACTTTGAATTGTGCTCGGAAACGTACTGGGAGCCAATGTAGGTCTTTCAAGACCGGTGTTATATGGTCTCGGCGGCCGCCCCCAGTCACCAGTCTAGCTGCCACATTCTGGATTAGTTGTAGTTTCCGAGTCACCTTCAAAGGTAGCCCCACGTAGAGTGCATTGCAGTAGTCCAAGCGGGAGATAACCAGAGCATGCACCACTCTGGCGAGACAGTCCGCAGGCAGATAGGGTCTCAGCCTACGTACCAGATGGAGCTGGTAAACAGCTGCCCTGGACACAGATTTGACCTGTGCCTCCATGGACAGCTGTGAGTCCAAAATGACTCCCAGGCTGTGCACCTGGTCCTTCAGGGGCACAGTTACCCCATTCAGGACCAGGGAATCCTCCACACCTGCCCGCCTCCTGTCCCCCAAAAACAGTACTTCTGTCTTGTCAGGATTCAACCTCAATCTGTTAGCCGCCATCCATCCTCCAACCGCTTCCAGACACTCACACAGGACCTTCACCGCCCTCACTGGTTCTGATTTAAAAGAGAGGTAGAGCTGAGTATCATCCGCATACTGATGAACACCCAGCCCAAACCTCCTGATGATCTCTCCCAGCGGCTGCATGTAAATGTTGAAAAGCATGGGGGAGAGGACAGAACCCTGAGGCACCCCACAAGTGAGAGCCCAGGGGTCTGAACACTCATCCCCCACCACCACTTTCTGAACACAGCCCAGGAGGAAGGAGCGGAACCACTGTATGACAGTGCCTCCAGCTCCCAGCCCCTGAAGACGGTCCAGAAGGATGTTATGGTTGATGGTATCAAACGCCGCTGAGAGATCCAGCAGAACTAGGAAACAGCTCTCACCTTTGTCCCTAGCCCGCCGGAGATCATCAACCAGTGCGACCAAGGCAGTTTCAGTCCCATGATGAGGCCTGAATCCCGACTGGAAGGGATCCAAATGGTCCGCTTCTTCCAGGCGTGCCTGGAGTTGTTCGGCAACCGCTCGCTCAATCACCTTGCCCAAGAATGGAAGATTTGAGACTGGGCGATAGTTGGCCATCGTGGCCGCATCTAAAGATGGTTTTTTAAGAAGCGGTTTAATAACCGCCTCTTTCAGCGGGTCTGGGAAGGCTCCCTCACGGAGGGAAGCATTCACCACCCCACGAAGCCCATCGCCCAGTCCTTCCCGGCTAGCTTTTATAAGCCAGGATGGGCAAGGATCCAGGAGACAGGTGGTTGGTTTCACTCGTCCAAGCAGCCTGTCCACATCCTCGGAGGTAACAGATTGGAATTGATCCCACTCAACTTGACTAGACAGAACTCTAGCACTCTCCCGCCCCGGCCCTGCTCCCACGGTGGAGTCTACTTCTTCCCGAATCTGAGCGATTTTATCTGCAAAAAACTTTGCAAAATCATTGCAGGAGAACATGTGGCCCGTACTGGGCCCCGATGTTGCAGGTGGTTCCGCTAAATTGTGAACCACCTGAAAAAGTCTCCTGCTGCTGTTTTCTGCAGATGCAATAGAGGCGGCGAAGAAATTCTTCTTCGCCGTCGCTATCGCCACTTGGTAGGCTCGACGTTGAGCTCTAACCTGTGTCCGGTCAGATTCGGAATGAGTTATCCGCCACCGGCGCTCTAGCCGTCTCAACGATTGTTTCATTGCCCTCAGATCCGTGGAAAACCACGGGGCTGTCCGGGCTCCATGCAATCGGAGAGGGCGCTTCGGAGCCAAACAGTCAATAGCCCTGGTTAGCTCCACATTCCAGCAGGCCACCAGGGAATCAGCTGAAAGGCCATCAACATGGGATAAAGCATCCCCTACCACTCTCTGGAAACCATTTGGATCCATTAAGTGGCGGGGGCCACTACTGTACTGCTAAGCCTAAAGTTCTGTCAGTGCAAGGATTTCTCTTTGCGTAAGGGTTCGCAGAAGCGGCTTAGTCAGGCTGGCCACATGACCCGGAAGCTGTCTGCGGACAAACGCCGGCTCCCTCGGCTTATAGAGCGAGATGAGCGCGCAACCCCAGAGTCGGTCACGACTGGACCTAATGGTCAGGGGTCCCTTTACCTTTAAGGGAACATTCTCCCTCTCTGCTTCCTCACCCCATATCTGTTCTGGGATACCCTCCCCCAACCCCATGGAGCATATACAGGAACAGTATATCTCCTCCTAAGGGTGCCATTCTGTGTGTTTTTGTGGGTTGGATCTTGAGAAAAGCGTGCAGAGGTGGGCTTGCAAAAGCTGCTTCCCCCTTTCCCCACCAGAGCCTGCTGAATCGGGTGGAACCAGCTAAGTTGGCCTTTCCTTGGGATCCAACCATGGGTTGTTAATATGCATAGGTTATAACGACAGCAGCATAAGGTGAGCAACATAAAAGGCACAGTAAACCAAAACAAGTTCCCTTAACGCAGTTACATTTAAAAATTGTAGCCACGGGTGATGTACAGAATATTCTCATGAAATGAAACAGCAGGGTTCTACATTTTGACCTCACCATGGTGATCCATGCGATGGTCACCTCCAGGCTTGACTACTGTAACCAGCTCTACATGGGGCTGCCCTTGAAACTGACCCCAAAACTCCAGCGGGTGCAGAATGCTACGGCGAGACTCGTCACGGGGTCCTCGCCGGGGGAGCACATTCATCCGGTGCTATACCAGTTGCACTGGCTCCCGGTGGAGTACAGGATCAGGTTTAAGGTGCTGGTTTTAACCTTTAAAGCCCTATATGGCTTAGGACCCTCGTACCTATGGGACCTCCTCTCCTGGTATTCCCCACGGAGGACCTTAAGGTCTGCAAATAATAACACCCTGAAGATCCCAGGCCCTAGGGAGATTAGACTGGCCTCGACCAGAGCCAGGGCCTTTGTGGGAGGAACGCTGGTGGAACGCTCTCCCACAAGAGACTAGGGCCCTGCGGGACGTGACATCTTTTTGCAGGGCCTGCAAGACGGAGCTGTTCCGCCAGGCCTTTGGTCGGGGTTCAGTCTGATTCTTTTCTTTCTGTATAAGAACAAGCATTAAAGAGGCCTCCTAGCCCACTCACAGGTCCTTTATAAGACCAGTGGTAACAGCTGGCTCTGGAGAATATTAACCACTCTCAATTTTACCCATGGACCATCATCTGTCCAGATTTTGCTCTCAACTAATTTCAAGATGTATTTTAACTAATTGATTGCCTGTTTTTATGTTCTTATGCTCTTTGTATACTCTCTTAGTTTCATGATGTTAGCCATCCTAAGCCCAGCTCCGGCTGGGGTACAAATAAAATAAAATAAAATAATAATAATAATAATAATAATAATAATAATAATGATGATGATGATGATGATGATGCCAGTACCTGAATATTCATTTGCTGCTGCTGCAAATTTTCCAGATGCTGAATTCGCTGTTCCATGAACTGATTCATCTGCTTTTCAAGTTCATCGACTCTCTGACGGCAGGCAGGCCCTTCAAGCTGCTGAGCCTTCAGGATGGCTTGCTGGTCTGCAACACGCTGCAGCTGTTGGTCTGTCTCCTGCAACTTGGTAAGCATTTCGGACACAGAGCTCACTTTTGCTTCCAAATCACTCTGAACCTGGAGGGAAAGACACAAGCCAAAAGTTGTGAAGGCCAGAACTTCTCTCCCCCAAGCCTAGGTGGTTGTCCTTGGGTTGCAAGAAAAGCTGCCCTGTAACATGGCTGAGTCTGCTCCAAGGAATTGGAGGGCGACCCACCAATTTCTAAGCGATCTGCTTGTTAAAAAGGGAATTCAGGTTTTCTGAAAACAAGATCTAAATTCCATTCCCAGCATACACACATGCATGCACCTTTCAACACACCCCCACACCCCCAAGAAAAAAATCTTGGAGGGTCTAGTTTTCACAGGAAGCTTACAAAGGTTTGTTTACATTTTTTAAAATATTTGCAAGTTGTTTCATGGAGGGGAAAGGCAGGATATATTTTTAAACAAATAAATAATGAAGCCAGTTACTTACTTTGAAAAGTGGGGCTGTAGAAGCTATAGCTGCTGCTGTGGCAGCTGCGATGGTTGTAGCTGACTCTATCTCGCTTTGTGTTGACTTGGTACTGTCCTTTTTGTCAGAGCATAAATCATCCAGCAGTTGGACCTTCACCTCTTTAAATACAGGAACAGTCTGAATTCTAAATATACAAAACAGGCATGGAAAAGTGTTTTTATTATTTTATTTTGTAAGAGCCATTCCCCCCCCCCAAGAAAAGTATTTTCAGTGAACTAATTTCACTTCAAACCTGGTACATGAAGTAAGATGTTTTACACCAGGACATACTACTTGTTCATCTTAGTTGGGATTCCTGCATTGCAGGGGTTGGACTAGATGATCCTCGGGGTGCTTTCGAACTCTACAATCTGTCTACTTCTTGAAGCCTCAAAGTACACCCCTGCCTTTTTTAAAATTTTGAGTCTAGAAATTGCCTGCTCTTTTTGGCTGTGTTTTATTTTATTTTGAGTGTGTGTTGGACTTCTGTTTGGGGGATGGTTCCTAATATCACAAATTTGACTTCAGTAAAATGGGTATTTTGTAGTGCTCATGCAGTAACCCGCTGCCTTGCAGGACAACTTTGGGAGAAGAAAAAGGGCTCAGGAGTAAACCACGCACAAATACAGAATGGAGCCCATAAGGCAGTTGGGTGACGCCTTGTATACCGCCTTCTGGCAACTCCTGCAACCAAGCTGGCACCAAACATCTTGCTTTCCTTTCCTTTGGACCACATCTGCGAGGCTGAGAAGGGGGGTCTTGTCATCAGGGCAGCTCAGGACCTCCAGACACACTGCCCAGGCTTGCACCCTGGAGAGGCCACTTCATATTTTTTTTAATACAGTGGTACCTCTAGTTGCAGACACGATCCATTCCGGGGTGCCGTTTGCACCCCAAAAAGTCTGCAACTTAGAGCGGCGCTTCTGCACAAGCATGGAGCGCGATAGACCACTTCTGCGTGTGCGGCGAAAGCTGGAAGTATACACTTCTGGGTTTCCCGTGTTCGCAAGCCGAAAAGACGCAACATGCACCTAACGCAACAAGAGGTATGGCTGTATTTCCAAATGTGCCCCTGGGCTGCTGCAACTTGGAGGAGCTCCCCAGGGTTCTAGGCAGAAACAGTTAATTCCCACCCCCAGCATACAAAGCTCAGTGGCACAGCACACAAGAAGATCCCTACATAAGAAGCTTTCAATGCTGCCAGTTTTCTCCAGCCATTCCACCCACTGTGTCCCCAACATATTAGTAGACAGCAGTAACACTTTTGAGCCATTAAAGAGGGAAGGAATTTGTAGATGGAATCAAGTAAACAGAAGCGTTCAACATTTGCTTCCTTACCTCTGCTTGAATACAGCTCTTACAGCCTCCTTCTGCCCAGTATCATACTGGGAAATAAACATGTCAGCTAATGTGGAACAAAGAAACAGAAGAAACTATACTCGTTAGAATTTAAAATGCTCACAGAGCACAATCTTACAAAAAGAAAACAAAGGCCTGTTCAGATACCACTTATCATCAGAATCTCTACAAAGAGGGAGATCAGATCTTGGGCTCACTCGTCACCTCATCACAACCTCACACAGAACTTAACATTTTGCTGCATGCTGCCCTGGGCAACTTTGGGAGGAAGGGCGGGATTTGAAATTCCCATCATCATCATCATCATCATCATCATCATAATACCAGAACTTATGGAGACCAGGCTTTATTTTGAATCTGGAATTTCTCAAACTTTGTAACCGAAACCCTGCTTTCAAGGGTATTCCGGACAACTACTGTTGGGCACACATTGCAGCACAATCAGAACACTAAGATTTTAACTGGTAACAGCTCAAGTCACACCTAAAAGTTACGGACAAAAATATCAGAAGAAGCCATTGAATTTTTGCCGCGTTGATCAATTATGAAACTTAAGTTACATTGTGCCTGAGTGACTGTGGTGTCCATTATGCTGCCCCCCCCCCCCATCGACATCTGTCCTCCCTCTCTGCCAGCTTCTATAGTAGGGAAAGATGGAAAGAACCCAGAAGTTGCCTCAAAAGAACCCGGAAGTGTTGACTTCTTCCTTTCCCTCATTCACGTCCCCAACACTGCTACAGTTGTATGCCTTTTGTGTACTTGACTACTTCGATAAATGCTCATTTTCATCTGCAGTATTTTAAAAATACCCAGAAATATGGGGGAAATTGTCCCCAAGGGACAAATAAAAGCAGGAACAAAAGTTGCACTCCTATGCACATTTACCTAGTAATAAACACCACTGCTAGTTTCAGAGCGCATTTGGAAAGGAGTGAGTGGCATTACCTTTTTGTTTGCTGCCATCCTCTTTTACTTGTGAAAGAATGTGTCCTCCAGTGTCGTGTGAATAAGCCTGCTTTGGGTGGGGGCAAGAAGGTAAGAGAGAAATATAAAATAAGCTTGCATGTATTTTATATTTCTCAAATAAAATCACACTGTTATTTAATTCCAGAGGGTAGCATTGTGAATTTATTGCAGCAAATAAGGTCTTGTGACATCTTAACAACTCAGAAATTTATTATGCCATATGCTTAAATCACAATAAATTTGTTCATTTTTAAGGTCCTAAAGGTTTCTGGTTTTATTACTATTTAACTGTCCCTTATGTGCCAAATACATAGAATATATAGCAGATATGCTGAATAGGTACATTTAAAGCAGCAATCGACAATATTTGACCTGCAAAGCCTTCAGTACAATTGCCAGGCTGCGAACATCTTAACAGCTCAGTTGTTGCTGTTTTTAAAAGCTTCTAAACATGGTTTGCAGAGACGTTTAAGAAAATGAAACACTAAGGTTGTAAAAGGAGAGGGAAACAATGAAGTAAAAAGAAATGCAGAACGATGTTGTCTAAGCTATCACGAATTACAAGTCCTTAAAAACACGCAGAAACATTTTCAACATATTTCACTTTGACAGCAGTAACTTCAGAATTACAATACTGTGAAGCTGATAAAACTCATCTTGGGTGGTGGTTGCAATACAGATGCAAAGGCAATATGCAAAAGAGAAATACAAATGGACAGTCTTCTGATATTTGGTAAGCAAGGTGTATGGGAACAAGCATATGAAATGTCTTCTGTAGACCGAAGAACAGAATACCACTGTGCTTACCTCTGGAGGTAACTCTGAGGGCTTGCTATCTTTTTTAGTTGACAGTAGTTCTGAATGTCTACCGGTATACCTGCTAACAACACCTAGAAGAAATGTCAATTCACTGGGTTATATCTCAATTAACTGCTATCTTGCTTATAGCGCTCATACTTGCAGAGCACTGATCAATCAATCAAACCTTTATTACGGTCATAGAGCTGCATAAGTAGGGTGGGGTAAAATCATTTAAAATCTGTAAAACATTTTGGAAAGCTAAAATTATTAAAAGAGAAGGTATATATAAAAGACTATAAGAAGCTAAAAGAAGCTAAAAGAAGGGTTAGGAGCATTAAACGGATGTGGAAGAGCTCAAAAGGTTAGTATATAAAAGGCTATGACTATCAATTTACAAAGCACTCTGATATGGGTGTTCATTAAAACTAGTTTGTGGCACAGGTCATCAACCAACGAATTTTGAACGCTACTGTGCAGAACCTGGCAACACTGTATGTTGTAGCAGGGTTGGTATCTGAAAGCAGCAGGGAGGTATAGAATTGTCCTGTGTGCCCTGGGTACTTATGGAGTAGTGGGGAGCTGAGGCCAATCACACATGCCATCAACACATACCATTGTAATGTAGGTTATAATCTGTTAAGATAAACAGGAAACATTGTCCTGTCTTCACTGAAATCCTCCAGAATCACTCAACCAATCTACACCCACTTGGAGCAACTGAAAAGCCACAGCACGCCTGGCAATACAACTGCAGTTTAACTTAACAATGTTTGCCCATGGACCTAGGAACTCATGATGGCTATGCTCTGCCTCACAGTATTGCTCCTGAATATGAGTTGCTGGAAACCACAGGGGAGTGCTGTTTTTATGTTCAAGTCTTCCAAGGACATAGCTGCCTCATACTAGGAAGTCTCTCTTACCTCAGATAAACCACAGTACGGTGGTACCTCGGGTTAAGAACTTAATTCATTCTGGAGGTCTGTTCTTAACCTGAAACTGTTCTTAACCTGAAGCACCACTTTAGCTAATGGGGCCTCCTGCTGCTGCCGGGCCGCTGCTGCGTGATTTCTGTTCTCATCCTGAAGCAAAGTTCTTAATTTGAATCACTATTTCTGGGTTAGCGGAGTCTGTAACCTGAAGCATCTGTAACCCGAGGTACCACTGTAAAGGTGGTCAGAGTGGCTGTGAATCTGTCACCACTCTGACAATGCAAAGGGAAAGTAAGAGAAGACAAAACCAGATGTGATCAAATAGATATGATAGATTTGTTTGTTTGTTTGTTTGTTTGTATGTATGTATGCAAGCCCACGGTTAGGGGCGCCTTGTTTTGATTTCACGTAAGCCACTCTGGAAGCATTTTTGGCTGAAGAGAGGGGTACAAATGATCTGAATAAATAAATGTGATGGGGAGTTGACGACCAACATTCATAATTTACTGGACATTTTCCTCGTCAGCTAAATGAACATATTTGACAGAGTCTGTACTAGTTATGACCTATAGAGATACAACAGCCTCAGACAAACCACAACCGATAACAAATGAAGTTTTTGACTAACTTCAAAAAAATTAAAACTGCGCAGGGCTACAGACATACCCTCCGTTACATCTCCAGAGGTTGCTGCTGTTGGCTTATGAGATGCAGGTTTGTTGGCCAACAATGCTGGTGGAATATCAGCTGCACCATCAACCGTCAACACAGCACATTCTGGACGACGGGGTGGAGGCACTTCCCGAAGCTTCTTCACAGAAATGCGTATTCTTTTCTTGGTGCAAGCAGCAGGCTTGCTGTCAGCGGACACAGCTGTCCGAGGGTCAATGGGCTTCTTTTTCATGGGGAAGCTGGTGGAGCGGATGAGAATGTCACCAGCAGTGAGGCTATCAGAATAACTCTTGTTCACACCAGACGTCTCTTCCACTTCCATTAACAGCTCACGGTACAGGCGTCAGTTTCTATGAAACAAAACACAAGATGACCCACAATTTCACACGTAGCAAATGGAGAAAAGGGGAACACAGGTGCAAGGATTAGGATATCAATCACTTATTGCTGTGATTATGAAAAAATTAAAGGTAAAGGACCCCCTGGAAGGTTAAGTCCAGTCAAAAGGGACAATGGGCTGCAGCGCTCATCTCGCTTCAGGCCGAGAGAGCAGGCGTTTGTCCAGCATGACTAAACTGCTTCTGGCGCAACGGAACACCGTGACATTTTATGTACATTTTATGACAAAATGTACAAGATGCTCAAAAGATAACCCCCTTCACCCATTTAAACAAAGGGGTACTGCATGTCATCCTCGTGTGACAAGGGATGTTTTGTTTACAGATGATCTGAGAAGAAAAATATGCACAGTAGGCAACTGTTAAGTCTATCTGAAATGACATTCTACAGAGAAGAAACTAAACTGTGATCCAACCAACTTGTATGGAGGGATCGTAAGGCTCTTGTTCAGAGACACAATTCCCTCTCTGCCATATCCCTATACGGCAAAGGTTGCAGAGTTAACAGAGATCCTGAAATAGGATGTGGATAGAGGTGCAAGAGTCTTATGTTCCTCTTTTTCTACATGGGTTACGGCAATTTCAGATGGCTTCACAGAAGGCAATAATTACCTCCAAGTTCCTTGGGGAAGGAAGACATGGTACTCGTCTATAAAGGCACTCAACCCCTTGAACCACAAGGAAAATGTCATCTCCCCAAGATGAACACAAGGGGTCCTAGGCATGCAAACACTTTAGAATTAATGAACTGTTCTAGGCTTCACCGGACCTAGGTCTGCCAAATGCAAAATTCTGTTTCTGCCTGTCCACACTGCCGTAAATCCAGTGCTGGTTGTATCCAGAGGTATGCCATCTGAAAGTTCGCTTAATTTGTTTGTTTGACTGTCAAATGTACACTTGAAGGAGCATCTCCACCCCTATCGTCCAGCCCAGACAGTGAAGTCCAGCTCCGAGGGCCTTCTGGCGGTTACTTCACTGTGAGAAGTGAAGCTATCTAGAACCAGGGCCCATCCTGTGGAACACTCTCCCATCAGATGTCAAGGAAATAAGTAACTATCTGATTTTTAGAAGACATCTGAAGGCAGCCCTGTTTAGGGAAGTTTAAAATGTTTGATGCTTTATTATGCTTTGATATTTGTCCGAAGCTGCCCAAGGTGGCTGGGTACAAATAATAAGATGATGCTGATGATTCAGGGCTTTGTTCCTCCAGCCAGAACTCGCTGGAACAGTTCCAGACGGCCTGTCAGGTGCGTGCTGTTGCCTTTCTAAGAGAAAAAGAAGGAGGTGTTCAATGGTGAGTTCTGGCACCTCTTTTTCTAGAAAAAATAGCTTATAGATTTGCACACTGCCCCTTCATCCGAGGATCACAGGGCAGTCAGTAGTGATGTGGAAGTGAGAGCTGGACCCTAAAGAAGGCTGATCGCCGAAGATTTGATGCTTTTGAATTATGGTGCTGGAGGAGACTCTTGAGAGTCCCATGGACTGCAAGAAGATCAAACGTATCCATTCTGAAGGAAATCAGCCCTGAGTGCTCACTGGAAGGACAGATCCTGAAGCTGAGGCTCCAAGACTTTGGCCACCTCATGAGAAGAGAAGACTCCCTGGAAAAGACCCTGATGTTGGGAAAGATGGAGGGCACAAGGAGAAGGGGACGACAGAGGACGAGATGGTGGGACAGTGTTCTTGAAGCTACTAGCATGAGTTTGACCAAACTGCGTGAGGCGGTGGAAGATAGAAGTGCCTGGCGTGCTCTGGTCCATGGGGTCACGAAGAGTCGGACACGACTAAAGGACTAGACAACAACAACAAATAAAAGCACAAAAAACACAAAACAATAACCTCCCCCCCCCCCCGGTGCCCCATTTATATTCCATGTATTTAAAAGCGGGTGCAGGGAAAGAGGTGGCGAAGGGGGGTCCCCCCCTAAAAGCTCTGCCTCTCTGGAGCTCACCTTCCATCCTCCCCCCCCGAAGACCCCCCTCCCTTTCCCTTCCTCCCCCCTCACAGCCACCCACCGGGAAGCACCGCCTGTTGCCATGGTAACAGCAGCACCGCCAACCGGGGCTCCCGCCGCTCCCAAACGGACACATTGAGCCCAGCCCCTTCCTGCGCCTTCAAAACAAATCAGAGAGCCGGACGCTAAGCGCGCGTGCGCCGCTTATTTAAAAGGAGATGGGAAAGCACGCATGCGCACAACCCACGCCCATCGTCCGCACGCGGGCGCCTCCCTCTCGCGCCTCTTTCCCCGCCCGACCGCCCTTGGTCTGTGTCACTGGAAGAAGTGTCCGGGTAGAAACTAACCCCACCGCGCAAGCGGCCCCACCCTCCTAAACTCTCTCGCATTATCGCGCCTAACCTGCAGAAACGCCCTCAGGCCCCGCCCGCTCTCTCGAGTTTGTCAGGCTCGCGTCGCTGGGGTAGGACTTGGGTGTGTGTGGAGGGCGGGGGGAGGGGTTCTAAAGGGGAGGGCGCGGGGGACCCTTTAGGGCGACGCACCCCGCGCGGCAGATGGAAGGTAAAGCTATCCTAGAGTGCGCCGGCGCTGATTCGTCTCCAGCACGAGGGTAATGTAAGATGGGGCGAAGGAGCATTGGGGGGCTCGGGGAGGGGAGACGGTGCTTGCGGTAAGCGCAGGCTGCGGGGGGAGATGAGTTTGTGTGGAAAGGAAGGGCGTGGGAGACCCTAGGGCCCTAGGTGCTGAACAGGGTTGCCATCTTCTTCAATCAGGACTGCGCCTGTGCCTTTAATAGCAGCTTCCCCATGATAAATCTGCCAGGTGGAGCCTCTCTTAACAGGGAGAGGAAATCCCGCGGGAGAGCTCTGGTTGCATGGATTTCCAAAGCAACCCGGGGCAGGGTTCGTCTCCGGGGCGTAGGTGGACCCAGGGGTAGGTGGCAACCCTGGGGTGATAGGGAGAGGGAGAAAGAAGCCAGGAGGGGGCGCCTATGGGTTCCCTGCTAATAAGTTCCCTGCTGACTTCCAGCGCTGCTCCTCTGAGGAGGAGGAAAGGTTGGAAGCATGACCTTGGCTGGCTCAAAAACTGACACTACATGCCCTTCACTTTGGGGAGGGACCTAAGCAGCTGTGGGGTCTGGGGCTTGCATCTGGGAAGCCTGAACTCAAATCCCACCTTGGGCACGCTGCATATATCTGTATTTCAAAGCCTCTGCCTTAAAAATAAAGTCAAACATGGTATCACTGATTCAGACAATTATGGGTGGAAAATGTGTACCTGCTGCCATATCATAGCTGTGGTTTAGGGAGTGTGTGGTGTTGCACATGTGTATAAAATTTTTCATGTAAAGGCAAGCACCGCCCGCCCCCCCACAACTTGTGAAAGAACCCATACAGGGCTGCCGGAAGATAAACTTGATAAAGATGATAAGCATTCCCATTTATTTGGCACTTTAAAAATGTATCAATATTTATTTGATATCTCACCTATTTTCATCATGGAACCCAAGACAGTATGCATGTGGTTCCCAGGTGGGACTCATCCAATCCCCAACCTGCTTTGCTTCACGAAGGTGGTGGCCTCACATGCCTTGAGGCCACATCCTGAGACCTGACTGACAATTGCTGCCCCACAATTGCACATACTTTTCTTTCTGCGCATAGCCATATATTACAGCAGAGTTCTCCCATCGTATTTCTTAGTTCACTGGGGGTATTTATATTCAATATTTGTATACTGCCTTCCATATTTAATAACAAAGTTGTGCACAAGAATACAAGAAGATTACAAAATTTGGAATAATACAGCAGTTGCTAGGTGGGTAGTTAAAATAATTCAAATGGTATTAGTAGCCAGCAAAGGCTTCCAAGAACATATATCCCCCCCCCAATGAACAAGATTTAGGCTGCTGTGTATTACATTTCAGGCATAAATATTTCAGAATGATTGTTGATGTATACGTCTTGTGTTCACTTTAGGTGGCAGTTATCTGAGCGCTAAAATATGGCTGGACAAATATCAGAATCTGATCAGATCAAGCAGGTAAATGCTGTAGCTGCAAAGGATGCTTTTAAAATGTCGGTGTACCTAACAATTTGGCAATTTGCATGGTTTTAATAGCTGTATGTAATAATGTATTTATCAGCACAGAGCTGATGCTCATTATATGCTATGTTAAGTTCGTTTCCCTCAGATGCATGTTGCCCCTGCATACCCCATGTGTGCTAATTCTTCAAATAAAGCAGGAGTGGGGAACCTTTTGGGCTCCACAGGCCAGGTCTTTATCAAGATCGGCCTGTCAGACCAAATTTGACAGGTGGTTATGACTACCCAACTGTCAGTTACATGATATCATTATACCAGCAAATGATTGACAGGTAGACAGCCCTTGTACACATGTCAGAATCCCTTGCACCTACTGCTGCTGTGGGGAAAGTGGGAATAAAGTTCTGGTGCTTTGCCAAGTAGCAGAAGGTGCTTGGGAACCCTGCTGGCTTCCTTTTCTACCTTATAAAGTGGGGACAAGACCAGACGCTTTCTCTCTCCCCTTAACCCCTGTTGGGAGACAAGAGAGATAGCTCCACCCTGTGGAGGAACGGAAAGAAAGGCTTTTCCAAGTCTTGCTCCCCAATACAGTGGTACCTCGGGTTAAGTACTTAATTCGTTCTGGAGGTCCGTTCTTAACCTGAAACTGTTCTTAACCTGAAGCACCACTTTAGCTAATGGGGCCTCCTGCTGCTGCTGCGCTGCCGGAGCACAATTTCTGTTCTCATCCTGAAGCAAAGTTCTTAACCCGAGGTACTATTTCTGGGTTAGCGGAGTCTGTAACCTAAAGCGTCTGTAACCTGAAGCGTATGCAACCCGAGGTACCACTGTATCAGGGACTTGAAGCGGGAGGGGGCAGATGGGGAAAAGGCTTTGTGAGCCTCCCTCTCTTCCCACTTTTAAGTTTCCAGCATTGGGGACTTGAAGGAGAAGATGAGGAGACTTGTGAAGGCTTTTCTAAATCTCCCCCTTCCTTGTTTGTGTCCAGTTTGTGTTATGAGCTGTGTTAATGCCTCTGCAAAAGCCTTTTTGAAGTATCTCTCATGCATGAGCTGCTACAAAAGGTGCTTTTGCAGAGGGCTTGAATCACCATTCAGCTGATGAGTAGGGATTAAATCCTTCTGCCTTGGCTGTGCAAACCTGTTCCTTGCCAGAAATACTATCGAGCAGCCAATGCAGAATTAAACCTGGTTCTCATGCTCATCTGCTGATGTCACCAGTGATGTCAGCTAAAGGGCAAATGTATATGGTGTAAAGAAAATGGCATCCCAGGCCACAATTGGCCCACAGAAAGAGATTCCCCACCCGTAAAATAAAGGATCTGCCTAGTTCTGAAGATCTCTCTTGATTTATTAACAGTTCAAGGAATTTCTTGGGACATATAACAAATTGACAGAAACCTGCTTCCTGGATTGTGTGAAAGATTTCACCAGCCGAGAAGTCAAGCCAGAAGAGGTATGCAGCTATTCTATGCCCTTTGGGCTTGTACCTGGTAGAAATTCAGTGTAAATTTGCACGTTAATCAAGAAAGCTAGCTAAACCAAACATTTCAAAAGAGATGTAGCTCTTCTGTTCGTGTGGCTCTCAGGTTAGATATTAATTGGATTGAATAAAATGGCCCTGCTGGATCAGTCCAAGAGTCCATGATAGTCACTCACACAGCTCCCTTATTTGTTATGTGCTAGAGTGAATGACATTGTCATCAAACACTGGAAGGCAAACTGAACGACAGAGACAGATAAACGTTATCTATTTCCCTAATGTGGGTTGTCTGTTTCGAAACTGAGTTAATGTTGTGTTAAAATTCCAGCTCAGTGGTAAACTAAAAAGGGGAGCTTTGGCAAAGTGGTAAATATATGTGTTCAGTTTTCCCATTTCCCCAGAGAAGCAGTGTATTTAACCCTCAAAGTTTATTATACGTTTTCATTATATTATTAGTATGTTTTTAAATTGCCATAACTTCATATAGGGTAATGTTCAAATGTGAAAACGCAAATGATTTCCATGTTCAAATTACTGATTTTTTTTAAAAATGTGAGTGACTACAGGGTTCTTCCCATCTCTCTCTCCTTGATATAGATGACTTGCTCAGAGCACTGCTTACAGAAGTATTTAAAAATGACCCAGAGGATATCTATGAGGTTTCAGGAGTACCACATTCAGCAGAATGAAGCGCTGGCTGCCAAAGCAGGACTTCTTGGCCAGCCTCGCTAAAAGGCAGGGGCTGCCTTTGTGAAGGAGTGCCAACGTTGATTGCAGTGCACACAAAGGTGCATTGGTCCCCACCGCTGCTGCGGCAACATCCACCAGCTCGGAACAGAAGAGCTCAGGAAACAACTGAACTGTGGAAACCACCAGGAGCTGCAGTTGGGGTTGGCAGTGGCTGCAGAGCTGATGGAGTCTGTTCCGAGATTGTCTTCTATTGTGCATTGAAATAATGTTGATACCACCTTTTTTCTGGAGGCTTACAGATTTGCTTCTGACCGTCACTAGGTTAAAGATGGGGAGGGAACAACCACATTTTAGTTTTTGTTGTTTCTTATACAATGACTTAATTTTTAATACACAAGCGTGTCGCCCAAAAATTATATCCCAAAGTGTCTAAAGCGAGGTTTATTTTTTATTTAATCAAAGTAAAATAAATGGAAATTACTGTTTTCACCGAGAGTCTTTCGAAATGAAGTCTCATAGGCTGTCCTAAGGTCCTGCCTTAAGAGTAGCCCCATGTGCGATGCCACATTCTCATTCAGCGGTAGGATCCTGGTCACTCAGGGCTGTCTCAAGCCGCTGGAAGAGGGGGAAAAACATATCAATGGCATGGGTACTTACGTGCTTAAACTTTTGAGTTCCGAAACTTTTAAAATGTTCTCATTTCCCTCCCAAGGACAGATTTATGTCCTTCAACTATTATCTTTCTTCTCACCTTTGCAGCCCCAAGGTGCTGGTACCCTTTGTCTTTTAGCTTATGGGTGATGGTGGACCACTCACAGTAGACTAATGGAAGCAGTCTACTTGGATTTAAGCAAGAAGTTCAACATGGACAACATTCTAATTTATTTAAAGTCGTGGTCGTGTGGGCCCAGTGAATGACTTGGGAACATTGGAAGCTGCAACACTCCTGATGCTAAGCAAGTGTGCACCTGCTTAACCCCTCAGAAGAGTAGGATTTTAATATTAAAAAATAAGTAAATTGCAGTGCAAAGTATGGGGCAAAATTCAGTTCTGAATAGCACAATGCAGTGGTACCTCGGTTTATGAACTTAATCCATTCTGAAAGTCTGTTCTTAAACTGAAACCGTTCTTAAACCAAGGCACGCTTTCCCTAATGAGGCCTCCTGCCACCCTGCCCTTCCACCATTCGGATTCCGTTCTTAGACCGAGGTAAAGTTCGCAAACCGGGACACTACTTCCGGTTTTGTGGAGTTCGTAAACCAAATAGTTCGTAAACAGGGCTGTTCTTAAACCGAGGTACCACTGTACTAGTTTTAGCGCACAATGCACTAAAACAGCATTTTGAAACACTTTTGCCACAGTGCAGAGAATGGTAAGTCGCATTGCATTCCTCCACAAGCTGAGCCAAGGCCTTGCTACTGGGTATGAGTCCCTTTCTGCCAAATTCTTTTTTTAAATAAAAAATAATAAAGCTGAGCCTTTAATTAGCTGCCTGCCTATGGTAATAATTAAACAAGTCGCAGCATGGCAACATGCAGAAATCTCAAGGTTCTATACAAACCACGAATGGCAAATTATGTCTGAACACCATTCTGGTTAGACAGTGCCTCCTGTACAACATTCACCTGCGTTTCAAAAGTTAACAAAGTCTACCTACTTGCACTGCGTATGGAATGTTGTGCAGAAGCATCTCAAATATATGGGGGGGTAGAGTGTGCTTCAAGACGTGCGTTAGCTGGTTTGGATGTGTGCACACGGCAATGGCATTGGCAAGGTGTTCGATGCTCTTCTTGTGTTCTCCTGTAATTGATTCAGACTCCTAAAACTCAGGTATTTGTGACCCTTGGAACTACAGTAAGCATTTGCGCTCCATGTACCATGAACCTCATAGTGCTCCCACAAGCTCAGCTGTCTGAACCTCTCAAATACTCTGAGGCACAAGACGCTGCTGCCCACCCTCCTCTGCTCCCTTCATGCACCCCATCTACTATGGGACAAAAACATATTCCCTCGTAGGGTTGCCATGTTTCAAAAAGTGAAGATCCGGACACAAAAGTTGTTGAGCTTTGAGATTTTCGTTCGGATGCTGTTTGTGGGGGCCGAATCCCGGCTATGTCCGGGAAATTCCGGAGGTATGGCTGCCCTATTCCTACATATTGTAGCAGGTGAAAGGATCAGTGGAAGGAAAAAGCACCCTCTTTTTGCTCAGGGTTTTTAAAAATTGCACCAATTTCAGTAATGGCTTTACTCCGAGTATCAGTAACATTGGATGCAACCCACAAGTGGCAGAGGTCATCGGAAATCAATATTGTCCCAAACTATGTATTATGTGCAATTGGAGTCTGCCCTTCACCAAGCAGTCCCAGAATGGATTACATAAATGCAACTAATAAAGGCATTGTCTTTTCTGTAATTCGGAGCTACTTCTGAAGGGAAAGGTCAATTCTCTCAGTTGTGATTTCATGTACATTTAAATTCTTTATTCTGTACTGTCAAGCCTTGAGGGGAAACCAGTGACATCATAGCAGATCTATTTTGCTCAGTATTCATGAACAGAAACTTTCAATTCAGCTTTGTATGGGTAATAAATTCCATGAGATGCCTTTCGCAAACAGGAACAGCAGACAGCTATGAATTTGCCTGAGGTGCATTAAAATGATCATCACGCTCGTCTGTGTTAATGGTCTAAACCACTGAGCCTCTTGGGCTTGCTGATCAGAAGGTTGGCAGTTCAAATCCCTGCGACGGGGTGAGCTCCTGTTGCTCTGTCCCAGCTTCTGCCAACCTAGCAGTTTGAAAGCATACCAGTGCAAGTAGATAAATAGGTACCGCTGTGGCGGGAACAGTGTTTCCGTGCGCTCTGTCACCTGTCACAGTGTTCCATTGTGCCAGAAGCAGTTTTAGTCAAGCTGGCCACATGACCTGGAAAGCTTTCTGCGGACAAGCGCCGGCTCCCTCGGCCTGAAGCAAGATGCACAGCACCCCACAGTCGCCTTTGACTGGACCTAACCATCCAGGAGTCCTTTACCTTTACCTTTTTTTTACTACTGCCCACCTAAGTGGCAATAGAAATGGATAATTTTCAAGCAATTTATAGTCTCTCTGTGTGTCTACACATATATGCATATTCCACAAAAGTCAGTTCCTCTTGTCCTTACCTCTTGCCAGCCACTCCTGTCCCAACTGTATCTCTTCCAGAAAGAACTCTTGTAGCTTTGCAGTATCTTTCATCTCACGTAACTAAGGGTGTCACAAACATATTTTCAGCTTAACAAAATGGAGCATTGGCTAATCAGTTTGAGGGCTAATGAGAACGAAGGCTGTAATGTAAAACAAAACAAAAATGTATTTTTCTAAGATTAAGCATTGAGTGCTGGGAATCATTTCTGCAGAAGCCCCTATTTTTCTAAGTACGTAAACCCACTGAGTGTAACAGGGCTTCAGTCTTGGAAGACTCCAACTGCACCGGCACGTAAACAGCCTATGCAATTGCAGAACTATTTCCAGATTATTCAACCAATATTTCAACATTCAGCAAAATTAATATCATTATCTGAAACTCTGTCATATGAAACTGAAATATCTACAGGACCAGCCACCATTCTAGAAGCACTTGCCATGTATTTGTGACGTGGCCTTCAGAGATGAGTACAATTCCCACCCCTGACTTAGAGAATGGGTCAGAATTGGAATTTTTAAAAGCTGCGTAAGACTTTCATTCTTAGCTGAAGGATCACAACTAATCTGCATGTTCATTACTTGCATGTCATTGTCAACGAAAACTACAGTGCAAGCCTATGCAAGTCTAAACAGAAGTAAAACCCTCCCTTAATTCAGGGAGACTTATTCCTAGGTGTGCAGCCTTAATGTATTTCATAGACCTAAGGGGAATCGATTCCAACCCCCTGCAATGCAGGAATCTTTTGCCCAACCTGGGACTTGAACCCATAACCTTGAGATTACACGTCTCATGCTCTACTGACTGAGCTATCTTTACCCATTACATTCTATTACATTTCTATTCCAATACTGCTCCCCAAAATCTGGCTGTTTCTGAAAAACTGCTATAGAAATTGTTATGTACTGAAGTTCTCACCCTGGGCCAGCAGGGGGATACTGCAGATAGTTATGCAAATGAAGGATCGAAAAGTGACGTTCAGTGATTGGATAGTTTTGTATGCAAATGAAGGATCGAAAAGTGACGTTCAGTGATTGGATAGTTTTGTATGCAAATGAAGGATCGAAAAGTGACGTTCAGTGATTGGATAGTTTTAGAACGTTGCAACAGTTGCAATTGTTCTGTAGCTCTATATAAGCAGGCTGACTGAGCTCCTCAGTTTTAGTTCTGTTCCAGCTTACAAAATAAAGAGCTGCTTTGGAGAAATCGCTGTGTCGTCTGCTATGTCAACCCACAACTTAACAGAAATTATGAAAATTGACAAAATGATTCAGACTTCAAATTATCTGCAGTCAAATACAACGTGTCTAAAAATCCTCTACCCCAATTTCCTATTCCCTACCATATTATCGAACCACAAAGGCTATCACTTTATTAAAAAAATTAAATGCAAAAAGATTCCCAAGGATCTGCTAAGATTCTGCAAAATAAATCCTGTAGCTACTGGGTGCTATTGTCATACTGAAAATAAAAATGACAGTATACTTTTTATAAAATGGGTTCCCATCCTGTGGCGGGTGGAATTATTTTGATCATACTAGAGTCCAATTTTCACAACCAATTTTTGATTTTCAAAAATTAAAGTTTTTGAGAGACGGGAGATGTTGAGGAAACCAAACATAATTTTTCACCTCTGCATCATGCTTTTTTGCCTTTTCACACTCTTTTCTTCTTTCTGTAAGAATAACATGGAATAGTCAGTATCCACAATTAACAGCCTGGAGCTGTGACATGTTTAAACTCGACTAGCATCATTGCGGCTGCCTGCCTGCCTGCCTGCCTGCCAACCACTGCAAACGTTAAAGCTGATGGGTGCAATTCCACAGTGCTAATAACCTTCTAGGACAATTATGTGTGGCTTCACTGTAGCATACTGCTGACCAACAAAGCAAAGCAAACACTCCCCTTGCTTTACAACCACTGAAAGGCGAACATGCTGATTAGATTAATATGCGAGTCATAGAACGCACCCTTGCATGCAGAATATCCTGGGATCTCCAGGTATATCGTGAAAAGACTCTTGCCTGAAACCCTAGAACAGTGGTTCTCAAAGTGCATGGCCGGAGAGCGTGGCCAGTGCGGCAGGAAGATTCAAGGACACTCGAAACATTTAAACATTTCAGTGTATTGAAATAAAAAAATTAAGGTCTTATACAGCGGACGCTCGGGTTGCGAACGTGATCCGTGCAGGAGGCCATTCGCCATCCGCAGTGTTTACAACCTGCAGCGTTCCTTCTGCGCATGCGCCGAAACCTGGAAATAACCTGTTCCGGTACTTCTGGGTTTCGGCGTGTCCATAACCCAAAAACGCACAACCTGAAGTGTCCGTAACCCAAGGTATGACTATCTATCTATCTATATGTAATAAATGTTCATAAATGCAGCAAGCACATACATAGATGTGTGGACCAAATGTCTGGAGCAGCACACCCTGAAACCCACCACCCATATGGGGAAAGGAGTACGCCTTCCACCTCAAATTCCTTGGAGGAAAAGATGTGCTAGGAAATGGAGCTGTAGGACTACCTCACAGGGAGGGTTTTTTTTTTAAAAAAAAAAATGTTGATTAAGACCAGGCATAGGCAACCTGCAGCCCTCCAGATTTTTTTGGCCTACAACTCCCATGATCCCTAGCTAACAGGACCAGTGACCAGGAATGATGGGAATTGTAGTTCCAAAACACCTGGAGGGCAGAGGTTGCCTATACCTGATTAAGACGGCTGCCTAAAAGGGCCAGGAAGGGTATCTACCCAACGCCTTCGCAAACCGAATTCTCTCCCGAGGCCTCTGGACTACAACTCCCACCCTCCTCCTCCGCTGGCCACGCCGGCCGGGGCTGATGGGAGTTGTAGTCCGGCAGCCTCCTCGCCGGGGATGGGCCTAGTTCCCGGTCGCGGCTCCTCCTCCTCCCTCTTTCCCCTGAAGCGAAGGCGAGGCCTCCCCCGCCACTCACTCTCCCTCAGCCTCCGCTTGAAGTCGGGCGCGCTGCGGCGCCGGTGGTCGAAGTAGAGGCAGTAGCCCAGCACGGCCAGGCCGCAAGCGCCCGCCACCAGCCACGGCAGCGCCCGCCACGCCCAGCGCTCCATGGCCGACCAGGCGCCCGTTGCCGACCGCAGGGGAGAGAGGGAAGGAGGGAGGCGAGGCGGCGGCGGCGGCGGCGGCGGCGTTGGCGCTTCTCTCTCTTCGACTCTCACGCAGTTAAAGTCTCCTCAGTGGCTTTAAGGCACTGCGAGCCGCTTCGAGGTTTCTCCTTGAATATAGAAAGCGGTTGGTATAGAAAGGAAAGGTGAATAATGGTAATAGCCTTGGGTGATTGATTGATTGATTGATTGATTGATTGGCATTTATGTCCCACCTTCCCTCCAGTCCTGCCCCATTTTACCTTCACAACAACCCTGTGAGGTAGGTCAGGTTCTTTATGTATGCTACAACGGCAGCAAGAATACTTATAGCAAAGCACTGGAAGACCCAAGATCTACCCACTCTGGAAGAATGGCAGATGAAGTTGATCGACTGTATGGGACTGGCAGAAATGACCGGCAGAATCCGCGACCAGGGAGAAGAGTCAGCAGAAGAAGATTGGAAGAAATTTAAGGACTATTTACAGAAATATTGCAAAATTAATGAACTTTGAAAGATGCTATATTGAATTTATGTGGTCTCTAGCTGTTATGATAAAAAGAACTGGGATTAATATTGTTTAAGTCATAAAATTTAAAAAGTTGACTGGAAAATAAGGTGTTAGTTAAAAGGAATGTTAAGAGATTAGGATTTGCTGGATTAACAATTTGAACTAGAAAACAAGAAGGGGAGGTATGAGGAAGTCAAACATGTTATTGAAAAATTGTTATCGAAATTGATTTGTTTTTAATATTTTTCTTTTTCTTTTTGTGTCTGTATAAAATTGGAAAATTGAATAAATATTTATTAAAAAAAAAAAAAGAGAAACTGACCGGCCCAAGGTGGCTGAGGGGGGATTTTTAAACTGCACAGGCTCCTCGTTGTGAAAAATACACTCTTGTTTTCCCTTTCAGGAGTTTATTAATTATGGCATTCATAACCTACCTCCCCCGCCCCCCATCTGAGGTCAAGGCACTTCACTTAATTTCCCACAACAACCCTGTGAGGCATGGCAGGATTTCGGTTGGATGAGGCCCTAAGCTACTGAAGGAAATGGGGCCCTTTATATGTCCAGGTGTCCTTTGTCAACAACAAATTGTCGCTGTTTTTTGTGTTGAATATATGCTATATGGTAATTGATGGACCTAATACAGTGATGGCCAAACTTGGCCCTCCAGCTGTTTTGCGGCTGCAACTCCCATCATCCCTAGCTAACAGGACCAGTGGTCAGGGATGATGGGAATTGTAGTCCCAAAACAGCTGGCGGGCCAGGTTTGGCCATCACTGACCTAATAGGTATGTATCTCAAGCCATTTGCATATGTTGCCATGCGACCAGTCCATGCAGAATGTAGGCACCCTTTATATAAAAATGAGCAACCCAGTGATATTTTAAGGGAGAAAGCTAGCAGGCGCGACCCATTACTTACATCAGATGAGCCTACACAACACAAAACACTGTTGCTGTATGTAGTTTTTATTTTACAGTCGTACCTCATGTTACGTTTGCTTCATGTTACGTTTTTCCAGGTTGTGTCCCTGGCGACCAGGAAGTACCGGAAAGGGCTACTTCCGGGTTTTGTCACTTGCGCAGAAGCGCTAAAGCATGCTTTGTGCATGCGCACAAGTGCCAAATTGCATTGCGCACAGATACAGCGCTTCATGTTGCGGGATTTTCATGTTGCAAACGGGCCTCTGGAATGGATCCCGTTCGCAACCAGAGGTACCACTGTATTTGTTTTTTACCTTGTATTTTGGAAATGTACATCCAGGGTTTTTTTCCTTTGATTTTTTTGGGGCCCCCCAAGAGAGTGGGGCCCTGAGCTATAGCTTGTTTAGCTTATATGTAAATCTGGCACGAGGTAGGTTAGGCTGTGACTGGCCCCCATTGCCAGTGAGCTTTGTGGGGTAGGATTTGAACCCTGGACTCTATTCCCAGGTCCCAGTTCGACACTCTAGAACCGCTGCACACCACCACTGGCTCTCAACATGTGGGGCACAACTTTGCCCCTTTTGAACCCCACAAATTATTATTTTTCTGGAGCCACCACTGATTTGACAAACTTTTGGAAGCGGTACCTGGATTTCTGGCTGGGGGACAGGGAAGGAGGAGAGGGAAGTGTCAGAACAGGAAGGGAAGCAAGTGTATAAAATAGATTTAACATTTTATTTTGCTTTGTGCTTCTGGATGATGGGGGCTTCTGATGGGCTGGTAGGCCCCTGCACCCTTGCCAAAGTAAATGGCAAGGGGCAGAGGCAGTATACCACTGACTACCAGGGGTCGGGGTGGGGAGAAGGCAGCACCTGCACCACAGGGCTCTCTGGAGACAATCCGGTGCACGGATGCTTGGATGCACGGATTCTCCAGGTGCACAAGCCTTTTACTCCCAATATAGAATTTTAAGCGCTTTGTGAGTGACAAGATAGTATTTAGGCACCACTGCAGAACTAAACCACCACCTTGCAGAGATGGGGTTGCCAAGAGGGGCACTTTTGTTCCATGAAGTTCAAAGCAGCTTCGTCTTTATCCCTCAAGAACCTGGCGAAGTCAAAAGAGCAAGCATTTCACTCTCTCTTGCCTTCATGTTCTCCCTCTCTGGGCTTCCTGGAAGCTTCCAGCTGGAATTAAGCACTTGGAGCCACTCTCCACATTGTGTTTGATGGATGCAGGCTGCTCTCTGGTCTGTGCTTCCCTCTCCAATTGTTTATCAGTGACTAAACTGAAGTGGGGATCCTGACCGGATGGGTGCTGTAACCTGCTGGTTCCTGGATCTAGTTATTTGTTTTTGTTTTTTTTAAATTAATTTTTATTCAAATTTATAATAACCAATCCAATTACAATTTAACATCCAATTTAACTTATACATCTTATAGACTTCCATCAACCTATCTGACAATTTCCATATTTTTCACAACATTTCACATTCCTTAAATTGTGTTGCACTTTAACAGTCCTTATTTTGTCTTTCCTTTTAAACAACATTCCTTACTATTCTCTTCACAAAGCTTCCTGAAATCCAACAAGCGTTATTTCCTGATCACACACAGTTTTGATATACTCTGTAAATTTGTTCCAGTCCTCGGTGAACCTCTGATCGCGTTGGTCTCTAATTTTACATGTTAATTTATCCATCTCTGCGTATTCCATCAGTTTCATTCTCCATTCCTCCCTCGTTGGCATTTCTTCCTGTTTCCATTTTTGGGCCATCAAGATTCTGGCAGCTGTAACTGCATATCTAAATAGTTTCACATCTTTCTTTTCAACATCATTACCTAGTATGCCTAGTAACAATGCTTCTGGTTTTTTTACAAACGTGTATCTCATCATTTTTTTCATCTCGTTATAAATCATTTCCCAGAAGCTCCTCACTTTCTTGCATTCCCACCACATGTGATAAAATGTTCCTTCTTTCTCTTGACATTTCCAACATTTATTACTAACTTTGAACATCTTACCTAATTTCACTGGAGTTATATACCATCTATATAACATTTTCATCACATTCTCTTTTATCGTGGTGCATGCGGTGAATTTCATTCCCTCTTTCCATAACCTTATCCAATCATCAAATTGTATATTGTAACCAAAATCTTTAGCCCATTGAATCATTGCCGTTTTAACTTCCTCGTCTTTTGTATGCCATTCAAGTAATAGTTTATACATTTTTGACAATACTTTTACATCGCTATTCAAAATTTCTTGCTGAAACTTTGATTTTTTTCCTGAGTAACCTTTCTCCCGCATCTCTTTTTTAAACATTGCATTCAATTGAAAATAATGCAGCCAATCATACACTTTTTCTTTAACCTCTTCATATGGTTTCAAATTCCATTTATCACCTTCTTTGATTATTAAATTTTCATATGTAGTCCAATCTCCTGTCATATTGACTTTTTTCGTGCTCATTATCTCCAGTGGGGATAACCACATTGGTGTTTTCGGCTCTAATAGATTTTTGTACCTATTCCATACTTCAATTAACGTACCTCTAAAAATATGACTTTCAAAACCTCTATGTACTCTATTTTTGTCACACCATAGATAAGCGTGCCACCCAAATCTGTTGTCATGTCCCTCTAAGTCCAACAATTCCGTATTCTCCAGTTTTATCCATTCTTTCAACCAGCAAAGACACGAAGCCTCATAATATAACTTCAAGTCTGGCAGGGCAAAGCCTCCTCTTTCTTTTGCATCTGTTAATATCTTAAATTTAATTCTCGGCTTTTTGCCCTGCCAGATATATTTTGACATTGTTCTTTGCCATTCTTTAAAAATAGTCACTCCTTTAATTATTGGTATCATCTGGAACAAAAACAACATTTTCGGTAGCACGCTCATTTTCATTGTTGCAATTCTTCCCCAAAACGATAATCTCATTCTTGCCCATACGTCTAAGTCCCGTTTAATCTTATTCCAAACTGGTACATAATTATTTTGAAACAAGTCAATATTTCTAGGAGTTAACGTAATTCCTAAGTATTTTACTTTTTTTACTACATTCATTTCTGTTTGCTGCTGTATTTCTTCTATAACTTCTTGATCCAAATTTTTAACCATTATTTTGGTTTTTTTCCTATTTAATTTGAAACCTGACACCTGACCGAAATGTTCAATTTCTTCTATCACTTCTTTAACACTCTGTATAGGATCCTCAATAGTTATAACCAAGTCATCGGCAAAGGCCTTGACCTTATATTGATTACTACCCACAGTTACTCCTTTTATATTTTCATTGTTTCTTATAGTTCTTAGGAAGACCTCCAGGACCGAGATGAATAACAACGGAGACAACGGACACCCTTGTCTTGTACCTTTCATTATGGCAATATCTTCTGTTATAACGTTGTTCACAATTAACTTTGCTCTCTGTTCTGAGTATATTGCCTTTATACCACTTAGGAAAGATTGACCTACATCCATATATTCTAAGTTCTTTAACATAAACTCCCAATAGATGTTATCGAAGGCCTTTTCCGCATCCACGAAAATCAACATCGCTTGTTTATCCTTCCCGCTTGACAAATATTCAATTATGTTAATCACATTTCTTATGTTATCTTTCATTTGTCTCCCGGGAAGGAAACCCGCTTGGTCCTTATGTATCATTTCATTCAATACCTTTTTCATCCTATTTGCCAAAATATTTGCAAACATTTTATAATCGTTATTCAGTAACGAAATTGGCCTATAGTTTTTAACCTGCATTAAATCCGAGTCTTGTTTGGGTATTAGCGTTATGTATGCTTCCTTCCAAGTTTCAGGTAATTCTCCTTTTTCCAATATCTTATTCATTACATCTTTCAATGGTACAAGTAAAGTGTGCTTCATCTCTTTGTAATATCTTGCACTGAATCCATCCGGCCCTGGCGCCTTCCCATTTTTTAAATCCTTTATTGCTCTTGAGACCTCTTCCAGTTCTATTGGTTCATTCAATTTAATTTTATTGCTGTCTGATACTTTTTGCACCTTTTTCTTATTTAAATATTCTTCTATTGCTTTAATGTTAAGTTTCTCTTTTCTTTTGTATAAGTCTTTGTAAAAGTCCACAAAACCTTTCCTTATTCCCTTCGGGTTCTCTATCTCTTGATCTTCTATTTTGATTTTCTTAATTGTACTTTGTTCCTTCCTCTTTTTAATTTGCCACGCAAGCCACTTTCCAGATTTGTTTGCATATTCAAAATTCTTTTGCTTCATTCTTCTTATGTTCCATTCCACTTCTTTGTTGATTATCATTGCGAATTGTGTCTGTAACATTTTTATACTCTGCTTTACTTTCTCATCGCCTGGCCTTATCGTTAATTTCTTTTCTTTTTCCATTATTTGTTTTAAAATTTCCTTTTTCCCTTTTTCTCTCATTCTATTTTTAATTGAATTTTGTTGAATGAAAAATCCTCTCATTACGGCTTTGCTGGCGTCCCAGACCACACTCGTTTTCGTTCCTTTATTAGAATTGTTTACAAAATAATCCGTCAAGCATTTCTTCGCCATATCCACAATTTTTTGGTCATCTAGAAGGTTTTCATTTAACCTCCACCTGAAGGACTTTTCTTCACTCCCTTTTAGAATGGCTTTCACCGCATTATGGTCTGATAATACTTTGGGTTGGATCTCAATCTTTAATATTCTTGTAGTTAGCTCACCAGAAACCCAGATCTGATCAATTCGAGACATTGCTTGATTAACTTCTGAATAAAATGTAAATTGTTTTTCTAACGGGTGTCTCAATCTCCAGATATCCACCAAGTTGCAGTTTTCCGCCATATCAAAAAAGGTTTTTGGTAGTTTCCCCTCTTTCGATTTACCTTTAGCCCGAAGTCTGTCCATTTCCATTGAGACCACCCCGTTAAAGTCTCCCATTATTATTATTTTCTGATCCAAATATTCAAATAGTTTTTCCTCCAATCCTTTAAAAAAGTCTGCTTTGCATCCATTTGGTGCATAAACTCCAATAATGATTAATTTTTCGCCTAGCCAATTGACTTGTACTGCTATAATCCTCCCTTCCTCGTCTTTGAATAGTTGCTGTGCCTCTAATTTGCTTTTTATATACAAAACCACCCCTCTCTTCTTGCTTTTATCCGATGAAACAAATTCATTTCCCAATTTTTTATTAACCAAAATTTTCCTATGTGCTTTTTTAACATGAGTCTCTTGTAAACAAATAATGTCCAAATTCTTCTGTTTTAGGTATTGTATCACTTTATTCCTTTTTTTCCTTTCATTCAAGCCATTTGTATTCCATGTCCATAATTTTAAAGCCATGATGTCTAACAATTAAATAAATTCTTTTTCCTCTTTTTACTTCTCTTCCTCTTCCTTATCTTCTTCGCTTTCCTCTTCTTCGTCCTCTTCTTCTCCTCTTCCTTTTCTTTTCTCTTTACTGTCTCGCTCCTCTCCCTCATCCAACTCTGCCGAATCTCCTTCACCACCTCTAGCTCCCAACACTTCTGCCTCTTCTCCAACTCTGGTCAGCTCTCTGTATCTTCTAAAAAATTTTCCCACCTCTTCTGGTTTAGTCAGTCTGTGCCTCTTCCCTTTATATGCAAATGTCACTCCTTCTGGAAATTCCCACTTAAATTCTATTCCATTTTTCTTCAATGTTTGTACTAATTGTCTATATCGGTCCCTTTTTTTCAACAGTCTCACCGGCACGTCTTTAAAAATAATTATATAATTTCCATCAATATTTAGACGCTTCTCTCTATTTCTTTGCAGAATCAGGTCTCTCATTTCTTTGTCCCTAAAGATGATCAGGCAATCACCAGGGAATTTTTTGGCTTTGGTCGTTCTTATTTTTATCCTAAATGCATTTTGTATCGTTTTCTGCACATCTTCAATTTTCATATCCAGCCATTGGGCAATTTCTGTCGTCAATTTTTCTTTGATCTTTTCTCCCTGAGTTTCTGGCACCGATCTTAATCTCAGATTAGACTCCCGTTGCCGAAGTTCATTCATCGCAACCGCGTCCCAGAGCTCTTCCTGCGTCCTGTTCACTTCAGACATTTCTGCTCTTATTTTTTCCTCTTCCTTTCGCACCTCTCTCACTTCTAATTTTGTCCTTTTCATTCCTTCTTCCAGGTTTTGTGTTCTTTTGACAATCTCGGTGTTTTTCTTTGCAATTTCCTTCATTTGGTCTTTCAATTCATTCACTGTTAGATCAATTTTATTGTCCATTTGTTCTAATTTAGTTTCCATATTGCCCAGTTTACTCTCAAGATTTTTCTCGCTGCTTTTTATGTCTGATTTAAGTTCTGAAAACATCTTTACAATATCTGCCTTCCATTCCGATTCTTGTTTTGAACCCTTTCTCTCTCCTGGTGTTCCTCCTTCTATCTTTTTCTGGGTATGCGACATTTTACCTTCCCCTTCCCTTTTTATCTTTTACACAAATAATTAATAATATAAACAGCAAAACCAATACTTTTGTTTTACCCAACCTTATTAACTATCAGCAAACTATTTTTTGTTCAATATACAACCGGAATAAAATCCCTAAACTCAATATCATTTAAACAGTTTCCATATCTTATACATCTATATCGTACACCAAGTCCAAATATTTTCAATTCTGGTAGGGGAAAGAGTTAATTAATGTGTAAGCAACAGTCGAATAAATCAAAAGACCCTTCTGTAACTTCTTGCCACTTGCTTGGCTAAATCCCAGGAGTTGGTTGCGTAGTTTAGAACAATAACAATTCTTCTATCTTTCCCAAGAGTCTCTTACAAAAATCTTTAATTCCAATGGCCCAGGTTCCAAACAAAATGAGTGACGTAATTCCCAAGAAAAACCAAAAAAGACCCAGAGAGCAAACACACTGATATTCCTTACATAGGGAAAAAACAGACGAAGAAGGGCATATCCACACAAGTCCGTTGCAGAGGAGTAGAAGAAGTAACTTCCTTTGGTAACTAAATAGCCACCAGGGTGTTCTCTCTTGGCAACAAAATGGCGTTTTGTATCTCTTGCTTGTAGCTTCAAAGAGACGGGGGGAGGGGAGACTCAGCAGTAACAAAAATAATAGCTTTACTGTCCCGCAGGTTCTTTAAATATCCCAACAGAGAATTTCAAAAGAAAAGGGGCAGGTGTCCATCGTCATTTACTTGAATTACATATATTTAAATAGTTTCAAATCAATGTCTCAGAGTCCGCAACTTTTACTACGCAGTTTTTTTTAAAAGTGAAAGTAATCTCACAGTCTCCTTTTCTCCTTCCCCCCGCTCACAAAGAGTTCTCCGAGCGTCTGTTTTTAAATGCTCCACCACAGTTCCTTTCTCTTTTCGCTTATTACACAGTCAGTATTATAGGAGACTTTCCTCTTACAGTCTCTCCGATATATCTTTAAAGAAAACTTTACCGCTTGTCAAAACTTACAGTCTTTCCGCTCCGTGAATTCTTCTGTGCCCAAATCCAATTCCCGGCAAGGCTGACCTCCTTTTTAGCACCCTGCCTCCACGAATTAGTCCAAATTTGTCCGAATCAATCATAGAATTCGCCGTTATAAAATCCCAATTCGTTTCCTTCTTGTTTGAGAACGGATCGCTTTGTGCGCAAGCTCGGGGCTTCGCTATGGAGAGATAGAAATGGCTTCCCGCTGCCGACGTCTCAACCCCGCCACACTCGTCGCCCCCAAAAGGGACTACTTGGTGGCCGGGGGAGAATTTAAACGGCAGAGCTGGGACCCCTGCCTCTTGGATTCCCTTCCAAGAGTGTTTGGGGGGTTGCGGCGCCCTTGCAAACCCCCCTTTTTCCTCCCGATAGCTGGATACTCTTGCGAGCAAAAGATCCCGCTTGCTTCCACTTCGCGATCCGCCGGAAGTCCCCTGGATCTAGTTATTTGTTGCACAGGCTGTTCCGAGTTGCATTGCACACTCCCCCTAAAGTATTCAAAGTACCCAGTTCTGGATCCCACCTTGTCAAAGGAGTCTCAGGTGGCCTCTGTGACACAAGTGCCTCTTGCCAGCTCTTGCTGCTACACCAGCTGCAGCTGTTCCTGGACAGGGAAAGCTTGACCAGTTATTCAAGCCCAAGTCGCTTCTCAATTTGACAGCTGTCATGTGCTCTACCTGAATGTGAAAGCAGGGTGCTAACAGGCCGGCAGCCCAGGTACGTTCAACACTAATTCTGAATCATCTGCCACGTCACAGAGACCAATTTAAGGTACAGTGGTACCTCAGGTTACATACGCTTCAGGTTACATACACTTCAGGTTACAGACTCCGATAACCCAGAAATAGTGCTTCAGGTTAAGAACTTTGCTTCAGATTGAAAACAGAAATCGTGCTCCAGCGGTGCGGCAGCAGCAGGAGGCCCCATTAGCTAAAGTGGTGCTTCAGGTTAAGAACATTTTCAGGTTAAGTACGGACCTCCAGAACGAATTAAGTACTTAACCAGAGGTACCACTGTACTGACTTTAATGCAACTTGGGACCCAGCTATGAGCTGTGCATAGTAGTTTTTGTCTGTGCTGAATATTCTGAATTTTAAACCATGTTTTAGTGCGGGTATACCGAGTTTTACTCTTTATATTTTACTTGGCTTGCTATAACCCACCTGAGATGAAGGGCAGGATAAAAATCTTTTAAACAAGGTTTCTGCCCAACACCTTCTCACTCCAACTACGCCAGTGTGGTGTAGTGGTTAAGAGCGGTAGTCTCGTAATCTGGGGAACCGGGTTCGCGTCTCCGCTCCTCCACATGCAGCTGCTGGGTGACCTTGGGCCAGTCACACTTCTTTGAAGTCTCTCAGCCCCACTCACCTCACAGAGTGTTTGTTGTGGGGGAGGAAGGGAAAGGAGAATGTTGGCCGCTTTGAGACTCCTTAAAAGGGAGTGAAAGGCGGGATATCAAATCCAAACTCCTCCTCTTCTTCCAACTCAGACTTTTAACTGCAGACTTGGAGGCCTTAATTATGATATCCAGTGTTCTTCCCCTTCTCCATTTTATTTAACACTGATCCTGAAGAGTAGTTTTAAATGATTTTGTAGCTTACTGTGGTTTTGGGCTATTCAGCTAGTTTTTCTTAAAAAGCCAGTTTCAGAAGCACAAAATTACAGCATTTAAAAAATATATCTTTATAGCTACCCTGCTTTATCTAGTCCCACAACCGGAGCTTTGTTCGTCTAATTGTTTTGAGAAGCAAATTTTTGTAGAGTAGTACCATCCTATTAATGCTGTTCACCCAGCTTTGGATAAACTACACACATTAGTAGCGATCCCCAGAGAGGATAAACCTTTTCAGCCTTTTTAGTTGGACTACAACTGTTCAGTTTTACCCAACTTCATTTTCACAACAGCTGTCAATCTCTTGTTGAGTGTTCTAATGAATTGCTATAATCCGAAGTGTTTGCCAGCACTTTAAAGCATTTTGCAATTTAAATGCATCTAGCTGGCTCAAGGTATCTGATAAAGGATAAATATTTGAGAATGTGTCTATGTTTCTTGGCCACTGAAGAACAGGGTATTAATTTTACAACAAAGTAAAATGGTTTTAGGCTCAGATTCATAGTTGCTGAAAGCAATATTAAGCATGATTACATCTGACCAAGTTTTTATCATAATGATAACTTCTTTTATTATTAAAATATATGATCCAAGTTTGCTTTGAAGAATCTTTACAGCACATTATGAAGCCATTATCTATTGTTTGGACATGATGGCAGTTTTACAAAATCAGTTAAAAATAAAATAAAGTCTATGTTTAAAAACATAACCTTTATTAATGCTCTCCATCGAGCTTCATTTGTATCATACATTGAAATAGCTCTGCTTAAGAAAAAGACAGAAAAAGTGCATTTTTACAAGAGTACTTTTTCCTTTAGATCTCTGTGAAAATGGAAGGAACTGGAATCATAAGTTGAGAAACTGATAAAATGGAACTGCAAGAGACACCAGGCTTTAGCTACATGACCATTTCACTGGAGTCTCTCACTCAAGACCTTCAGGTTTTGTGAACCTTTAAGATCCTGACAGTCTAGAGAATCTGAGTTATAACTCTACAGTATATTAACACGGAAAAGGCAGAAAACCCCTTTTCAATGTACAAAGGTGAATTTAAAAAATTGATTAAAAAAATCACTTTATACACAATGTATATGCAAACTGTCTTAAATACATGATTTTGGGAAAGTTATTTACAAACTGTTTTCAGTCTGTGGGACAATCCACAGCCGAAACAGTCATTTTAACTCTTCTCAATTATGCTCTTCAACTTTGGCAGATAGAAAACTGATTTCAACAGTACAGCAAATAAGAAAGTGTGACAAAAGCATTGTAAGGGTAACCAAAGATTTGTTCCTCAAAAGCAACAGAAGTACTAGGATTGCCAAAGTTTTCAAGACAGGATAGAGTTTAATCCAGATGCCAGATTATAGTTTTACACTGTGGAAGATTGAACAGACAAAACCACTTCACATACAGGTATGGTACATGAAGCCACCTGTATATGATTTTAAGTGACAGGTATATTTATTGAAAGAGTGAACCTAACTTAGACTTTTTCTCCCCAATTTTATTAATATTTTTTTAAAAATACATAAAAATACAACATCCAATGTCTGAATAAATATATTTAACAAGTTGCAAGATACCTTATTTTACACAAAAAAATTCAGCTTTAGAAATCTTGTTAAATAACTTCATTGTTATATATTTTATTTTTTGCCTTTTTGTAACAAAATAAAAACTCTGAAATTACATAGAAAAAAAGACAAAATACTTTTGTCAAGGGATAAGATAGTCCACTGAAAACCTATTCACGATTCCACTGTAAACATTAAACATTAAAATATTTGCATAATCGTGTGCTCAAAAATCCTATAAAAAGTGGAAGACTCATTACAACGGTAGTTTCCAGTCAACTACGCTTCCTTTCACAATTTATTTTGTCCAATTTACACCATTAAAATTGGGAACATTGCTGAATACACACTTTGGCAGGTCTGTACAGCAAGTGCTTCTCCAAAAAGAAAAGAAAAGGGGGGGAAAGGGACTCTCACTTAGGATTAAGATACAGCTTGGTGAAAAAAGTGCAGCAATAATTCCATTTTCTGATTAACCTATTTTGATGACTGTTTGGTGCACTTGCTCCTTTAAAAAAAAAAAAGAATTTCCTAATAGCACTCAAATGCTTCATTGGCTATCCAAGTTTCCAAATTTGATTAAGTGCCCTTTTTCTGTTTTAACCAAAACAAAAAAACAAAAACAAAAAATAAGCACAAAGACAGAGGTGTCCAAGTGCACCCACAAACCTTCAGTTGCCAATTAGCTTAATTAATATCCACAATAAAGTTTTTTTAAAAATAAAAAAATCCACACTGACAAGATGGAGGGAGGGGTATGAGGAGAAGAGACAGACACAGTCCAGCAGTGGAAGAGTATACAGAATATACTTGGCAATGTCAAACCAGTTGAGTGCTTTCTATGGTATTTCGGGATTTCTGTCCATGACAGCAACTTGCTGCACAAGGCAGAGGAGACCAGTATCACCTGCATTCAACAGCAAGCACGTTCTGTGGAGGAGAGGAGGACGAAGGGCTCATTCCAGTGTCTGAAGAGGCAGAGGACATGGAAGCTCCTGTGTGAGACACTGTTAAAAAAAATAAAATACAAAAAGCATTAACGCACCCTTTTACCAATATACGCAGGTGATCACTGTGCCTTTGGTGAACTATTAAGATCACAGAATCGCCAAGTTGGAAGAGATCCCCAGGGTCATCCAGCCCAACCCGCTGCAATGCAGGAATCTCAGCTAAAGCATCCATGACAGATGGCCATCCAACCTCTGCTTAAAAACCTCCAAGGAAGGGGAGTTCAACACCTTCCAAGGGAGACCGTTCCACTGTCAAACAGCTTGGACTGTCAGAGAGTTCTTCCTGATGTTTAGTCGGAATCTCCTTTTGTGTAACCTGAAGCCATTAGTTCAAGTCCTACTTTCCAGAGCAGGAGAAAACAAGCTATCCCCCCAAAGTCACTCATTTGAATACTGCCAGGTATTGCCAACTCTTGAACCAGCTTTTCCCACTGTTAATTGGAATCTAGGCCTGTTAATGCCTAACGGAGATGTGGGAACCTGCTTGGCCTTCCAGCTGTGTACTCCAAACTCCCATCAGCCCCAACCAGTATTACCAACGGACAGCAGTGGATGTTGTTTTCCAACATCGTCTGGAAGACTGCAGGACCCTCTGCTCTAAAGCAAGCCCCAAAACTATGACAAACTATGTTGTGCCAAATGGGGCACACATGCAGAGCAGGGGCTGGGAACAACCTAGTGGGCGAAAAAGTAAAAAAAAATCCAAAACTAAAGAAGAAACATGGAAGAAAAAGTTAAGAGGGTACAAATACGTTGTGCTACAAGAGGTGGGGGGTGCCACCTGCACATTTTGGCTTTTTAGCCCCAACTTTCCCCGAGCAGCCACCAATATCACCCAAAAAGCAGCTCCCGTGAGGTGCTGCCCAGTCTCTTTGTGCTCAGATCTTAAGAGCACATCCAGTTCAGCCCCTTCACACATTTCAGTTTCACCCCTCCTTGTTGCAGATGATATGCCCTTTTTTAAAAACTGACAATGGCCTTGGTCACAATTCCACAATTAAAATGTTATATAAACACTCCAAACATGGAGAGCACGCATGACAATGTCTGGAAAGAGAAACTGCACAGGCCTTCTGACACCACCACTCACCCAAAAGCTTGTATGTCTGACAAAGACTGAACTTGCCTTCTCTGTCTTTCTTTTTTAATCGTTTTCTTCTCCTGTCTATGGTGGCTACTTCAGACTTCAGAGACATGTAGTATTTTCTGATTTCCTGCAGTTTTTCTTGTAGGAAAGAGATCCTCTCTGCACTGCTCATGTTGTCCAATTCATCTTTGGAAATAAAATAATTGAAAAGGCTTTGACAATCCAGAAGGAACATCCATGTACTGTTGTAACCCTATTTCCCACCCAAATTATCTACTGTACAAAAGGGGGGGGAGCACTTACTGAGTTGGACACTCCACTTATACACCCTTGGAGAAATGTTTTGATGGTTCTTGTCCCTCTGCTTGTCCTTATCCCCATCTTTCATATTGGGGGATAATACTCTAGCAGGCGACCTAGTGAGCTTCTGTGGCTTGGAGAGACCAATGTGTTTTACTGGAGTACATTTGCTTGAGCTATCCAGTGCGGGAAGATCTTCGCTATCACTGCTTTGTCCTGCAACAACATGACACAGTATATTGGGTTGTCCCATTCCTACACAGTACTCTTTTAGACAACAGTATGCATTCAATATAAAAAAATATGCATTCAATAGCATCTATATACCACATTTTAATAGTTCAAAAGTGCTTCAATACATTATTTCAATAATCTTTACAAAGGCTCTGTAGAAAGGGGGTGAGGAGGCGAACACAAGAGAAGTCCATCTATGACACACAAGCAACACAGCCAGATAGGCAGAGTATAAATAATAAAACTATTATTATTTATTATTAAGTAGGGCAAACATTGTTGTGCCCAAGTCTTTTACAGGCTTTTCACAGGTATCTGGTTGGCCACTGTGAGAACATGATGTTGGACCAAGTGGGCTTTTGGCTTGATCCAGCAGAGCTCTTGTGATGTTCTTAGAATACAGCAATGTGGGACGCCCTTCTCTGCACGTCTAAGCAACCTCAGTTTTCCCCTCCCCGCCCGGCTATTTAGCAGACACTCAACATATGCATGACTGCAAAAGGCAAGCTGTCTTTAAGGACATAAAGTTACTACACAATTCAGCTGAGCAGAGAACATTTCCATCTGATTATTAAAACTCATACGGCACACAAATGCTACCATTTAAACCATATTTCCAAGTTGGAGTTCTTACGTTTCCTTCTCTAGAGGGAAAATAGCCCTCCACAGGATGTCTTACAAAGTGATGACATGTTTAAGATTAAAATTCTGAAGCCTATGTTAGCAAAACAACAGGCCTTTGTATTTCTAGCTCTCACTCTACGGGAAGTGAAAAAAGTATTTAATAGAATCAGAGAGCTGGAAGGGACCACAGGGGTCATCTAGTCCAACCCCCTGCAATGCAGGAATCTCAACTAAAGCATCCCTAACAGGTGGCCATCCAACCACTGCTTTAAAACCTCCACGGAAGGGGAGTCCACCACCTCTTGAGGGAGACCGTTCCACTGCAGAAAAGCTCTTTTACCATCAGAAAGTTCTTCCTAATGTTCAGTTAGAATCTACTTTCTTGTAATTTGAATCCATTGGTTCAGGTTTGCCCTCTGGAGCAGCAGAAAACAAGCATGCTCCATCTTCCATGTGACAACCCTTCAGGAATTTAAAGTTCACCTTTACAATTAGATGAGCTGCTTTGTAGCCATACTGTGGAAGAGCAGCCCCCATCTAGACTCTCTACTTAAAGGTAAAGGTACCCCTGCCCGTACGGGCCAGTCGTGTCCGACTCTAGGGTTGCGTGCTCATCTCGCTCAAGAGGCCGTGAGCCGGCGCCGTCCGAAGACACTTCCGGGTCAAGTGGCCAGCGTGACGAAGCTGCATCTGGCGAGCCAGCACCAGCGCCGCACACGGAAACGCCGTTTACCTTCCCGCTATAAAGCGGTACCTATTTATCTACTTGCACTTAAGAGTGCTTTCGAACTGCTAGGTGGGCAGGAGCTGGGACCGAACGACGGGAGCTCACCCCGCCACGGGGATTCGAACCGCCGACCATACGATCGGCAAGTCCTAGCCACTGAGGTTTTACCCACAGCGCCACCCGCGTCCCTAGACTCTCTACTTAGTACACTGGAAAACAATGCAAGGAATGCATTCTGTCCTGACAACTTTTCCACTATTGCTAGAGAAAGGTTTCCTCTCCACTTTCTGAGGGGAGATCTTTACCCTCGGCCTGCATATATATTAGAACTATTTTTAACTGATTTGAATATGTGGGACTGTATTAAATATTTTTTACACTTCACTTGTTTTCTGGCTGTAAATGTTTCATTTGTTTTATAACTATGTATTTTATCGTTCTAACCCATCCTGGTAAGGGACAGTAAGAAATCTAATAAACAAAGGTTGCAACTTAGCATGTTCTGGGTTCAAAAGTAGCTCCTTCTGGGGAAAATAGGCAATGCAGCCCTCCCTAAATCATCTCCCTAACCACAGCATAAACGAGAAGGCTGGACTAAGCAAACAGAGCAAAATCCCTTCCAGAGAAAGATTATGAAACGTACCTGTCCCATTCTTCTCATTTTTGGCTACAGTGCTTGCTCGTTTTGGAGTACGCTTTTGCTTTTTGGCCAGTGAGCTGCTGCTGTTGTCACCAGGCCTTTTTTGACCTGAAAATAAAATGAAAGGTACCTTTTCATTTTATAGTCTTTAATGGTACAACTGAACTGCCACTAAGCTCTTTAAAGTCATAGGACTGGAAGGATCAACCATCCCCATAACAACAAGCCATACCATGAGGGATGACAAAACACCGTGTGCCGCAAACAGAAACAAAACACGCCCAGTATATTCTTGGGAAGGAATGGAAGTGAGAATGGTACGGAGAGAGAAAACAACCAGGAAGAGACCAGCAACAATAAGCAGCCAATGAGAATATTAATGCTACTGCTAATTTATATCTTGCCCTTCCTCTCAAAGAAGCCCAGGGTGCCAAACATGTCACTGGTAAAATACAATTAAAACATACAATTCCAGTAACAGAAGCAGAATCAAGAGGTAGCATTCAGCAATTACAGCTGCAGCAGCCAATTCAACTTCTCTCCCCAGTCCCTCACCATTCTAGTTCTTTTCTTTGTGGCCTTCCTGCCTGAGGAGGTTTAAGGGCTCTTCACTGCACTAGTAACCTCCAAGGATGCATTTCTGTAAAAAAAACCCCGGTAGATTTCTATAGATCTTTTTGGGCACTCCAGGGCCAAACACCTTTAAATAAATAATAATAATAACAACAATAACAAATAGCAATAAATTATTCTGAGTTGCAACTAATCAGGCTAAAGAAGAGGGAGCAGCAACTGTTATTTTGGCAGTCGTGGTGCTACAGAAGTCATGATTTGGCTAGCTCCTCTCCCCGATACATTTCACCCTTCAAATACAGAATTCTGGCCCACTGATGTGCATGCCTTAGCAGCCTTTTTAATAACCTCCAGCTGCATGCCTCACAAACTGCGGCTGCATTACTCCCACAAGGGAGGAAGGCTGCAGTTCTAAAGAAGCACGTCCACACAACTCTTGAAATGTACTTGCGTCATATGCGAATTCCGGGGCAAACAAGCTGGGCACCGAAGCCTCCGCTTCATCTATGTGAACCAGCTTAGCATAATCTGCTTATTTTTCCACAAACATAACAGATTGAGACCCACACATTTTGGCCAGCTTTTGTGGCTGCCCAGGAAGCCACTCCTCCCCCACCCAGAAGGTCTTGTCCCTGACCTTGATCCCGGGGCTCCAAAATTTGGTGCAAGGTCAAGGACACCCCCTGCTTCCCCTTCTCTGGCTTCTGGGGACTGGCACAGGGACAGAGATGAGTGCTGCCACAATTGCACTATGGAGATGACACAAGCCTGGTGCAACTGGGGTGATGATCCCCGTGGGCTAGGGATCAATATTTTTTTTTTTTTTGCAATGCACCTCTAAGAAACTGTATGAAAAGGACAGGCCCTTGCTCCCTTCTCCAGCTTTGAACTGGGGAGTCATCTCCTCAAGTTGTGTTGAACTTCCAGCTGCTCTGAGCATCACTGAAATGCAGGCTGGGCAATGGGGAACACTTGCCATGGCTAGAAGAATTGGGGACTCTGGGGATGGATATCGAAGTGCTGCTAGTTTATAAGCAGCAGCCAATTTCAATACGTCTGCTCCCAAACCCCTATTTTATTGTTAGCTGCCTTGATGGGATAAAAATAAATGACTAAACAACAAAAACGGAATGGCAGGATAAATTACTAAATTATATCGAATTGGCTAGATTAACAAGAGGCAATTAGGGGACTCCCCAGACAAGAATTTCAAAAAGAATGTAAATAATACTTGTAAATGTAAAGAATACAAAACAGTGCCCTAAAATACACACCTGGACTTGTTTCAAAAGTCATAATTTGAAAAAAATCATCATAATAATAATAATTGATAAAGGAAACAGTTTATAAGAAGTAAATAAGGAGGCCATGTACAGGATAAAGGAAGATTTTTATTCTGTCGTTTGTTTTATTTTATGTTTATGTTATGTTCATGTCTAATGGTGGGGGATTTGTTTATTTGAGTTGTGGTGGATTTATGTTGCAAATAATATTAGAATAATGAATGAATGAATGACTAAGCAAAATGTGACTCCCTGCTTCTAATCCTTCAGCGTTTTTGCAAGTCATGCTTTCAGCATGTTTACGAAGAGAGGGAATTTTACTTTAACAAAATTTATATTCTGCTTGATTGTAAACAAACCTCCATGTGGATTACAAAAACCACTTTATGGAAGCATCAAAATGAAGTTTCCAGTTAGAAGCCGGCACTTACCCCTCTCCCCAATCTCCCTTTCTGGGATGGCGATGCTACAATTGCTTGAAGTAGTAGTGAAAGCCTCAAACCCATTGGCAGACTCGCTCTCACAGAGACCCTCCTGAGACTCTTCAGCCACGCTGTCCACTTCAATGGTGATGTCACTTTCACTCTTGATGCTCCGTGATTCATCCTGACTTAAGGTGAGAGGAGAGGCCACAGAGAAGTTCGGCTGGACCACGGGAGGTAAGGCAGGCGGGTTTGAAGTGGGGTGGCTGGAGTCGGGTTTCTCCGCTATGAACTTTTCAGGCCCGATCTTGTCCTTTTCATCCACGTCGTCCAAGTCCACTTCGTGGCAGAGGAGAGTTTCGGGCCCGATCTGAGGCATGGAATCGTCCTCGTCTTTCAGTGCGGGGTTGCGGTTTTCCTCGGAAGAATCGAAGTGTTCGCCTCCCCGACCCTGAAGACGCTGATCGGATTCTGCCACCAGCGACGGCATTTCTTCGTTCTCGTTTCTGAGTGAGTCATCTGCACCAAAGTCCTTACATTCTTCTGTCCCAGAACATTCATTTGTCCTCCCCTCGGACATGATATTTGGCACTTCCATCTCGCCCACCAGCCGGACCCGCTTGTCGGGGGATGGCTGTTCCGCAGTCTTCCTTTTCGAAAGCTTCTTATCTTTTGCACAAGGATCTGTTTCATTCTCAGAAGGGGTGCTCAGTCCTTTACTGTCCAAGGACGACGTGTCTAATCTTTCAGAATCCGAGAGATGTTCGCTTGCTGCCTCTTCCTGGTTTAGTGGCGTGCTCTTTACATTCTCCAGGGAGGGGTCTCTTGTTCTGTTCCGCCGTCCTTTCGCTCTAGGTGATTTTTCCATCTCTCTCTTGATATCTTCTACTTGGTCACTTTTGTTTCCAAAAATCTGAACCACTTGTTCGTTTTCTTCAACTTCGAGTTTCAAAGGTTCCAAAGGGTGGATCTGATTCCTGTCATTCTCTTTCAGCACAAGTGAGATCTTTGGGATTTCTTCATCAGGTTTTTCAACTGTTCTTTTCTCATCTTTTTCTGGGTCAGAATTGGCTGGAGAAAACTCTTCATTCGCATTCTTTTCAGAAGCTTCATCCGCATCACTGTCAGATGAAATCGAGTCTACAAAAAAAAAATACATAGCACAGAACTAGTAGTCAAGGCACAACTTCATATGAAAGTTGGTATCAGCACTTAAGTCATTCAAAGCCCATTGATTTCAATCATTCTATTCTTATGACTGAGGCCAATTCCCAGAGTAGTTTAGCAATCCCTCTTTCACAGGGAACTCTGGAAAATGTAGCTCTGTGAAGGGAATACGTCTCCACTCAGAACTCTTAACAAACTATGGCTCCCAGAATGGCTGCTTAAATTGGTATCATAGTGCTTTAAACGTATTGTGTGAATGTCACCTTAGTTGGATACCCCCCATACGGTAAAGAGAAATATTATTTCAATAAAGCTACAAAGAAAGTAGGCTAGAACAAAGGTATAGTTTGAAAGTGTCTATAAATAAAGTACAGCTCCTCTCTCATTGCTAATGATGACTGGGGAGATGGGAGCATTCAGAAGGTTAAACTTCTGTAAAGTGTAAGTATTTCATAACTAATGACGCAGCTGCATTTCACCCTCTGCTCTCTGTCTCAAGAGTAGAATAGGTCTCATTAGAAGCATGAAGAATCTGTTTATGAGATTCACATTGTTTTACACCATGAAAGGCTGTAATCAAGAGCCAACAGAAGCAATAGGTATCGCTCCTCTCCCCAACTGCAGGCAGTGTCCTGTCTCAATCCTCTTGCCATATATTCTCCCCTCCCCAGATTTCATAATACATCTTCCCACAACATATGGAAAAAAATCTACTCACCATTTGACCCTCTGTCAGAATCCAACATTCCTGAGCTACGTCTTGTTTGCCTGCGAGACATTCCTAAAAATTAAAGGAAGAGGGTGTATCAGTGATTGGGAGCAAGAACATTACAAAGAAAAGGTTTTATTTATTTTCCAAGAGTGTGTGTGTGTGTCCATTATTTGTGGAACGCCCTCCCATCAGATGTCAAAGAGATAAACAACTACCTGACATTTAGAAGACATCCGAAGGCAGCCCTGTTCAGGGAAGTTTTTAATGTGTGACATTTTAATGTATTCTTAATCTTTGTTGGAGGCCACCCAGAGTGGCTGGGGAAACCCAGCCAGATGGGCGGGGTACAAATAATAAATTATTATTATTATTATTATTATTATTATTATTATTATTATTATTATTATTATTACTATTATTACTATTATTATTATTATCATCACATTATGCTTTACACCTCATGCCTTTTAAATCAGAAACGATTTGCCATCATAAAAAGCATCATTAGCTGCTTGTTCAAGACCCTTTGTAAAACACCATGCACCAAAAATCCCAGTCCTGAACTGGAAATACCTTCAGTCCCGTTAGGCAAGGGTGAGCAATCTGGCAGGCTGCCGCGCGAGTTTCGGGCTCCTGGTTTACTTTCGCTATTAGGAGTTTTGGGCAGACCACACGACAGGTTTGAGAGAAGAGTCGATTTCAGGGGAGGGCGCCCCCGTTTCACCTTTTGCTTCTCCTCTTCTCTCTTCTCATCTTTTTCACTCTCTTCTTTACTCTGAACACAGATACATACAAATGGTCATTTTACTACTGTGCAACATATCTTAAAAGGATTTACAGAAAGAAAGGGTAATCAGAAAGGGAAAAGTCCCGTTTTTGAAAATAAAAGGTTGTTTAGAAAAATAAGGTTTATGAATAATGCTACATACTTTTGCTTTTTTCTTTTGCTTCTTCTTTGAGCCTCCCTTCTCCACAGGCCAAATAATCCTATCAGCTTTCACCCATTCATCGTATCTATGGAAAACATACCATGCAGAATTATTACTCCTGTTAAAAATGGCTTTAGAGCAAAGGCTAATTGTAAAAAGAACCTCACCCGAAAAAGCATCCCCACCCCTAGATTTCAAGCCCACAAAGGAAGTCTTGCACCATACCCCCCCAAATGTTTTTTAATTTTAAAAGGTTAGTTAGTAGGTGAACTATAAACAGCACATCCCAACATTTCCAGCAAGTCAGTAGTCATTTCAGATATTGAATGCTTCTAGGTGTAAAATAAAATTCTTTTTTTCCAAAATGAAGAAACTGTCCAATTACTTATTTGTTATATATGTATTTTAATGTATCTCAACTTATTTCTTGCTTTACAGTTTTCCCCTCTTTCTGTGCCCCATACCTCCCCAAATCTGCTCCAGAGGGTTGGAGAACACTCCAGAACAGTGGGTGTGTGGCAGAAAGAGAGGGGGAGTTCCACTGTGCAAGCAGAAACCCTTGCACTGATAAAAGAATAATAGAATTGTACAGTATAGATAACCCCAAGGGTTATCTAGTCCAACCCCCTGCAATGCAAGAATTCTGCCACAGCTGTCCCTAGGTGGGCTCAAACCACCAACCTTCTGGTTAACAACCAGACCCACTGACCCACTGTGTCACCTGCTCCTGGATATTGCCCTTAGTGTTCAATTGTGTCCATAAAGAAAAGGGAAACCATCAAAGGTTTGCCATGTCTTCATTTAACATTGCTGAGTAAACAAGAGGCTGTCCATCAAATCTTACCATGTGTGGGCACTCCTGACAGTATCATTTTCCTAAGCGAACATTTTTGGGGCACATTGACTCATCCCAAGTTGAATTTTAAAAATGGCTGCACGAAGCAGCTCCTAATACAGCCCAGGCAAAACACTTGACGATGCTCACGCCTGATCAAAGCACACCAGGATAAAAGAGGAGGGACAGGACTGAAGGCACCTGTCTGCAGGGCCTCAGGTAGTCCACCTGAACGTCTATTTGCTACTACAATATGACTACAAAACAAGATTACAAGGTTGACTTTCTTCTCTCCTCACCTTACATTCCAGCCATAATAATGCACCAAATACAAAACCTCTCCGTCATCATTCTCTGTACTTTTAATACTGGCTTCGTAAATTTTCTGAGTTTTGCCACGGCCGTATTTTACTTTCACTTTGGTTCCCGTTAGGCAAGGCTCTGTGTCTTCGTCGCCCTCCTCTCCTTCCGATTCTCCTCGGTTTTCGAGTTCTTCCCTGCAGCAAGACAGGTAACAGGATGCAAACTAATTAGAGGCCAGACGTGGGCAGCAGCTGTGATCCTCCTCACTTACATTATGCTTGCATGGCGGCAATGCAGCACTGCCAACCTCTGCCTTGAATGAAAGTGACTCAGCAACTGAATCCAGGCAAAAGTGCACTTTTCCAAGTAATGAATCTTGTGCAAGCACCTAATCAATCCCACAGAGCCACAGTGGAGCTGATGGGAAGCGCTCAAGTCAATCCCAATGCAAGTCGCGATTAGCCTTTCATGACATTCATTTTAATTCGTTACTGCTGAGTACTTTTCTCAAGTGACTGCCTACTAGTTAAAGAAAGGCCCTTCACAAACAAGTGCACAACTGCATGGTGTTCTAATGCCAGCTTGAATTTGTACCCAAACCATTATCTGAGAAGCCAAAGGATGCATAGGAATTAGAGCAGCAACCCACTTAAATCAAAACATCATGAGTTTTAGTCAATCAATTAAAACCGGAATATAGGTAAAACAGTATTTCTGAAGCAAGAAGTATATTTTCTTAGAAGAGTTCTTTCTCCTGTGTATGCAGGGAAGGAGAAATGGCTCATTAGGTGGTGCTTGCTACCTTCAGTTTTTATTACGTATTTTGTAAATAAATAAATCCCAATAAAACCAGGCGTACCTTTTTATCAACTCAAGGTTTTAAAAATAAAATAAATCTAACTGGATTAAACAGGGCAATCCTAATAGCTACATCAACTTGAATATTACATCTTACAGAACTCTGCACACAAATATATTACTGTTATACAAGAAGCTCTTTCAAAATGCCTTCTGTAAATGCCTAGTACAGCCCAGCACCACAACAGCACTTCTTATCCATATTCTAAAAAAAGTTCCCTTCTGATGGAACTGATGAATAAGCTGTGCTCAAGCACAGATTATGCTGTCGGAAGTCACCTTAGATAGGGATTTTTTTTTTTTTGCTAAAGCTGAACACCCCAGGATTTTGCTTTAAGGCAGCCTAGATTCATGCTTTTGAATCATGGTGCTGGAGGAGCCTCTTGAGAGTCCCATGGACTGCAAGAAGATCAGACTTATCCATTCTGAAGGAAATCCGCCCTGAGTGCTCACTGGAAGGACAGATCCTGAAGCTGAGGCTCCAAGACTTTGGCCACCTCATGAGAAGAGAAGACTCCCTGGAAAAGACCCTGATGTTGGGAAAGATGGAGGGCACAAGGAGAAGGGGACGACAGAGGACGAGATGGTTGGATAGTGTTCTCGAAGCTACCAGCATGAGTTTGACCAAACTGCGGGAGGCAGTGGAAGACAGGCGTGCCTGGCGTGCTCTGGTCCATGGGGTCACAAAGAGTCGGACATGACTAAACAACAACAAGGGGCTGTGAAAAGGCAGCCAAGAGAGAAGGAAAAACCAGGGACTTGATTGTGCTCATCATTGGTAGCGTTCCTTACTCTCTCTTTTCTACGGGTAATGAGAAACTATGGAGACTGGCATATATTTATTTCGCCAAAGAAAAGGCAGGAATTTTGTGTAGAGCTACTGCAGGAACTTGTGGCCCCTTCAGGTATTGCTGGACTCCAACTCCCACTGGTCCCAGCTGGCATGGCCAATATTCAGGGATGATGGGAGTTGTAGTCCAACATCTTGAGGTGCACAGATTCCCCAACCCTGGCACTGAAGCCTCCTATAACCTTCTTCCTCTTGGAGCCATCATACTACCAAGCTCTTTGTTAGCTGCCAGCTTTTTAAAAAGGATGAAGACTTTGTCCATTTACGTTCTTACACTGAGCCTGCCCTATAAAACGACACCTTTTGAGATGCAATTTAACATGGATTAAGGGTCATTTTCACTGGGTGTCCAATTTCAAGACTTTACACTCGCGTGCTACAGCATCAGACAGAAGTAGAAGAAGAAATAAGTAGAAGAAATACTTAGAGTAGAAGAAGTAGAAGAAATAAAGTAGAAGAAATAAAGACATATTTCTTGCCTCCTGTCCTCCTCTTCATCTGACTCCTTGTCAGATTCCTCTTCCTTTTTTGCTTTCTTTTCCTTTTGCTTTGGTGTGGTCTTTCTGCTTCCAAGTGGCAGCTCATTTTCCCTTTTTTCTGCATTACTGGACACGTCTTCTACATCTTTGTTCTCCTTGTTGCTGTCTCTTAGTTTGTCCGGCATTTTATCATCTTCGCCTTCCTTTTTAGTGACAGTGACATCACGAACAAGTCTCCTTCGTCCCTATAATAGTTGGGTTTTGGGGGGTGGGAGAGATGAAAGCATGCTGTTTAAACTGCATTGCTGCCTTCAAGGCAGTAGGATTACACAATACATTGCTGCAGTATTAAGTTAAAGCTTTTTTCCTTGACTAGCGGCGCATCAGGGAATTCACGGACAAGCAAAATATATACCTGAAAGCCACCATCACAGCCTTATGAATAGGTATCTAAAAACATGGATTCTGTTACCACGTAAGCAGCTTGAGCAGCCACAGATACAACCATGAGGAAAACATGACTGAGAAAACGCAGGAGGTAATGAGCTGCTAGCTTTTTCCAGAATAAACATTAGCTTACTCTCATTGGCCTATAGCTGGTTAATTAAACCCCTGTTGGGAAAGCAAGAGTAGGAACCTCCTTTTTTACTGTACTTTTTCTTTCTTTCCATTTATTTATAACCAAGCAAGGTATAACGGATGTCAGATAAAATAAAAGTAGAAAGAGATCTCTAGAACTAATCATACAGGAATACATTTCCATTCCAAAATCGAACATAACAAATTAATATCACAAGGTTCTAAGTGATGGGCCTTACCCTAGGAGACCTCTGCTCAATTTCTTCTTTTTCACTTTCACTGCTGCAATCGTTTTCATCCTCCTCATTGCGAACCTCTATGGGGAACATCTCTGGCTCTTCTTTTACACTTTCCTCCATTGGCTCTTCTGGTTTCTGTACTGCTTCTATTATTTTTGGTTCATTGTGGTGGATGGTTCTAAACTGAATGTTCGCAGACCGGCAGTACTCTTCGAAACCATAAAGATACCTACAGGTTTCAGAAAAGGAATTTATTGGCAATGTAAAAATAAAATAAAATAAGGCTCTTTCCATCACCTAGGCAGCACAGAGGGAGAACGCGAACTCCTTTAACACCCTCAAGTTCTGCTCTAACACAAGAGGAGGTTCTGATCTACAGAAAAATTCTTCCAACAATTGCAGCGCTATCGTTCCCCCACGCCACCCTCCAATTTTAATCCTCAGTCACAGTGGGAAGGTTTCTTTCTGACTTCCTGGTGTCCTGACATATGGCTGCTCAGTGCACAGAGGATTCTTGGAAATGTGATTCTTATTAGGCTGGCTCGGGTAGCCATATCCTAGGGTAATAAGCAGAGATATGAATGAGCCTTGTGGTCGCGCATGCAGCTCCTTCACTTGATATGACAAATAAGGATTGCCTCTCCCAGTACGAACCGATCCAGACCCTGTGCTTGTCACCTGAGGCCCTTCTGTGCCTGTCCCCCCTCCCTGAGAGGTGCAGAGGGTGACAACAAGAAAAAGAGCTTTTTCTGAGGTGGCTCCCGGACTGTGGGATGCTCTCGAGAGAGAGGTCAGCCTGGCACCATCCTCGCATGTCTTTAGGTGCTAGGCAAAAACATTCCTCTTTACACAATCTATGGCATTTTAAATGTGGGGAGAATTGTTGAGGATATGTTTTTTCTGCAATTGCTTTAAAGTTTTTATTTTATTTTATTAAGCTATGCATTTTATGTTTTTAATGTTGTACACTGCCATGGGATCGTCGGATAAAGGGCATTTTATGAATAAATAAATCAAGAGGAAGTCTTCAGTTAGCTACAATTTCCCCATGCCATTCGTACTGACTTCCTTACTTCCACAATCTATATATCACTTAATTACAATAGTTTCTAAGCAGGGTACAAGAAGCTCAACACTTAAAAAAAGAGAAAAAGGCCAAGCTATAAAATTTCAAACCATGGCTTAATATCCCGTTTTGTCCTGAAGCCATTTAATCAGCATTTCCCAGTATGGACATAATGCAAAACTCTAAGTTAAGTTGAAGTCTCTCTCCTAGTTTGCTCACTCGCTTCTGTAAAGGGAGGAGCAAAGGGATTATAGGAGGAGATGCAAGGCTTGTTTGTACTTAGGGCTTAACTAAGCAGAAATATGATTGCCCAAATGAGGCCATAAATTCTAGCTGCCGCCGACTTACCATTTTGCTTTTAAATGTAATATTACATTTGGAAGTTTAAGTTGTTAGCCACAGCAGACGGCAATTGGGACTGCTGAGTTAGCAAGATAGAAAAATGTACAGTAGCTAAAAACCTGTACAGCACCGTGAAGTTATTGTTAGTGATATTCCCCCTTGCTATTGTCTATATTGCCTCCTCCCCCTGCCAAATCCTGCTTATGATTTCATTCGGATCTAAGTTTTGAGTAGTTGTACCTTAAATAAAAAGAGAGACTACTTACTTTCTATAAGCAGTTTTTACATTGTAGGAAGCAGCGGAGTTCAAAATAGGAATGCCAAGGTCCATATAAATTTGCTTCCATACGGCTCCACTATCAATCTGTGCGGGAGGTAGAGAAGTATTTCAGGAGTACAGTATTGCACGTATATAAATCAAATAGAAAACTAAAACAATGTTAGCTTGAAATTGAAGGCTAGCTTTATGAAATGCCATACTTACATTGTCACACCCACCCTGCTGATATACCAGTCTGAAAAGTTTGAAGAGGTTAAGATCCTTATAGCCCAGAACAGGTGGCTTATTGATAGGAGTTCCTAATTAATATAAAAGAGATACCAAAAGAAGCATTTATTACACAGGCGTTGCACTTTTACTCTAAAGCACGTATCTACACTTTACAGCTTATAAATGGCCACTTGCCTGATGTCATCTCGAGGCACCCAGGGTGGTCCCATTATTCCCCTCCAGCCTATTAGACCACAATCAATCAACAAATATTGGCAAGTGAATTATTATTATTTGGCTGGTAAGTTATTTGCATGGCTACATTATAGGCTTCTTCTTCTAACTGTTTGGCTGTGAGCATCTGGAAGCAGAAGTTGATACCTGGTGCCTGCTTTGGTAAAACAGATTCTTCTAAATAGGATACAGACTGGCTTTAAGATAATGATGTGTCAAGTTAAATGTCACCTTTAAAGGTGATGGAAATTCCAACCTCTTCTCCCTTCCGGAGTGGGGCATAAATAGACTCAGCAATCAATTAGTAATTTGACAGAATCATTTTTTGCAAATGAGGAATATATTTTTTTTAAGAGTTGAGGATACAAGCAGCAAAAAATGGAGGGGGAAATGACCATTAAGAGCTTAAAAGCACAATCTTCACAGTCTACTCAGAACCAAATCCTCCTGAACTCAATGGGGCTTACTTCTAGGAAAGTAGAAACAGGATTGCAGCCTAATATTTTATTAGGTTCAATTAGGACCAAGGCTCAACTATAGAAAACCACTCAAATTGGTGCAAAACACTGTGGATGGTAGATTGGGACAGGCAATCCCCAGCACTGAGTCCTTCAGGACTCAGAAGGTTACACTGGTTGCCCATATGATGCTGGGCCAGGTTCAAAGTCTTGTAATAATTTACAAGGCCCTAAATAAGGCCCTTGTATCTCTGCTTGATCACCTAAGTCTTCAGTGGAGTCACTGTTGGTGGTCAGAGTATCGTACAGTAAGGTGGGACCCAAAGGGTCATCTGGGGTCCAACCTCCTGGAATGCAGGAATCTCAGCATGGTCCCCCAGGGCTCATATCCATAAGGATCTGCATGCTCAGTATTTTGTGGAACTCTCTATTAGCTGGTGCCAGACAGGCCTTCTTCTTAATGAACTTCCAGTGCTTACCGAATCCTTTTAAAGAAGAATTTTAGAAGGTATTTTCATTCAATTCTTATTTTATGTTTTAACTCATTTTTAGTCTCATTGCATTGTGTCTCCTGTATGCTGCTTAGAGACAACTGCAATTAGCAGTATACAAACTGAAAAAATAAATACAGTCCCCCCCCCCACTGCAAAAATATAATCTGCAATCCAGGATTTATTATAGAAAATGAAAATATGCAGTGGCCCCATAAAGTCGACCACCCTTAAATATGTGCATGCTGTTATTATGGATGGTTACTGGTAATTGAGATTTTAAGATTTTCAGAGCATAATGCCAGGAAATTAAATGTCAAATCCAAATGAGAAATCTCCAGAAGTCATTTTCATTTCCATCATTTACCAGCAGAGAGCATCCAAAGCAAGCATTCCTAGACAGATCCTGTTCTGTAGCAGGGATCTCTCTAGGCAGTTGATCTATGCTACCCACAGCAAGACATTAATATATGAGCATACAGGAAGTAGCCTTATACACAGAGCACAGATTCATCTAGTCCAGCACTGTGTTACCAGAAATCTTTTTAACAGAAGCTGCTACGGATTGAACCAGGAACCTCCCACAAACAAAAATGAACTAGGGCTTCTCCTCCCATGAGGTATTAGATTAGTTCAGCAACAGTAATTAGTTGCCCAGTATTTTACACTGTATTGGAGACAGATGTTACATGAGACAGCAACATCAGCCAAGCACTGTTGCAAAGGATTAAAAATGATCAATTTTATGCATTTCAGAATTTGTAGCTGTGCAAGGCAAGAGATTTTTGAAGCCTTGGTTAACGCTAATAAGCTAACTTCTACCAGCCTGGAAATACAAGCAAGCTTCTCTTCATCATCCTGGAGATGAACAGACAACTATCTGCACTGAGGAAGGCAATTCAATGTCTTATCTGTCCTTTTCAACCAATCTTAAGATGGTTTAGTTGCAAACCAACCAGCCAACCTCAGAATCCCAGGCAAACTGAAACACTAATATTGTAAACCGCCCAGTGATCCTCAGATGAAGGGCAGTAGAAATTTAAATAAAAACAATTTTAATAATACTAAAAAAATGATAATAATATCCCTTTTTCAATGTGGGAACATTCATGTGAATTAAACCCCTTGACCTTGGATCAGTTCAACGCAAACATATGACAACAGGTTTAAATTGGCTAACAACATGATCGCAAACAATCATGCTCACTTGCTGCTTTCACAGCATATAGCGCTTTAGTTTGCCATCACTCTGCCTTGCACTTCAAGTTGCAGTGAATATAAGGAGTATTTCATTGATACTGCAATGGATTTGGACCTGACAAGCCAGCTTTTAATCTTTTGTATTCTTGAACCTAGACTACCCACAGCAAACATGATGGAAGCCTGGCCCTTGAAAAGGTGCAGGCCACAACATGCACCAAGCACAGTGGATCAAGTTTGGAAGAATTGGTCACTGGGAGCACTGGGAGCGTGTGTGTGTGTGTTTGTTTTAATCCAAATACAAATAATTTGTATTGGTTTTCATGTAAATACAAGATCAACATATAACTACAGTATCAACACGTTTCTATACTTGGCTTTCTATAACCTTCTGGGTATACTTCAAGATGTTGGTGCACACATATAGGGGGTTTTCAGATGCTTGCTATTATCAGGTGGGACTCTGTCAGATACAGGCAAATTCAGGTTGTGCAACTATAGTTGGTTGAGAGGTCCTGCACAACAAACCCACTTCCCCCCAAAGATTGAAATTTTGCAGTAAGGAAAGACACGGGGAAATGTGGGATAACACTTGCTTTGATGCAATGTCTTGTAACCTCTCCGCAAACAAGTCAGGATGAATGCTCAATAAATTGGTCATCTGGCAGTGCCCATATTCCACCCCAAAAAGGGTCCCACATACCTGCAGATACCTATGCCTTGCTTCTCTCGCATGCTGCTGCAAACTCATTACTGCAGTAAGATTGCTTAAGAGGATTCGTTTTAGGTGATGGTGATGCTTAATGTTTGTAAACACCAGCCCAAATGCCTTGCACATTTACTCTGAAGTAAATGTCTCCAAGTTCAATGGGACTTCCCCTTGAATGCACAGGAATGTGGTCTCAACAGCATTCAGAGCACATCACAAGCATTCGGCGCAATCAGTAAATATAGCACTGTTAAAATGCACTTCCACACTAGGTTCAGAGCTTCCATCATTCTAAAAGGCAGTCAAGTCTTACCTCTGTCTTCCATAAACTTGTAAAGCTGTTGGAGGAAATTGTCCCTCTCTTCAGGATCAAGCTCTTCCTCAGGCTGCCAAAAGAAAAGAAAAAAGGAGACACATTTTTTTTTTTAAAGTATATGCTTTTGCCTTAATTGCAGCATCATAAGCATTTGCATACGGAGAGCCGAGTTCGACAAATTTCAGATCTGCAAAAAAACAGTATTATAAAATTGGCAAGAGGGAACTATTCACCAAAATACGTTATATGGTATCCAAGCAACTTGATAGAAAGTGTCTTGCATGTTGACGTCTGATGGAGATTTGACAGGATCTGGAGCTGCCGTTAAATGCAAGTGGTCAGTCTTCATTTTGAAGGGACCCTGATGCCTGGCCTCATCCCCAAGAGACCACTGCCCCTGAAAATATACAGGGATTGGCTTATTAACCTGAAAAGCAGCTGAAGTTAGGTCTCTATTAGAGTCACTAATCTCTGTTCAGTTTCAGCTGGAAAGTCATGAAACCACAAGCAGCATTACTTAAAATCTCAACTCACAAAGTATACCCTTCTCTCTTAGCAGAAGTGCTCTGGGTTCAGGGTTCTTTCCAGCCAACTACACCCTTCTGCAGAATTCTGGGAGCTGTCAGGAAGCAGCAGGGAGCCCTCTGCACAACAAGGGCCACGTTTCCTTCCAGACAATCTTCTGAGGGCCACAGGCCAGCGGAAGGAGGGGCCAGAATAAAAGTAAACAGAGCAAAGAATGTGAATTTTACCTTTGCACAGCAGGCTGGTTTCTTCACACACACCCATCTCTCCTCTATCCAGACAAGGAAGAGGAACGATCAAAGTTCAAGTGAAACAGGGCCAATAAGGGATGTGGCCTGGGAAGTGTTCCAAGGGCCAGATAAAAGGCCTGGAGGGCCACTTCCTCACCCCTGCTTTAAGAGGCCCCAGCAGGACCACTGCCTCCTTCTCCCACCCCCAGGTTTCAACTGACAAGACACATTCTCTGGCTACTGAACATGCTCAGTCCCCGCTGGGCTCTTCGGCCTCTGCATAGATTAAGGTGCTTGTACTTCTGAAAACCTTGGGGTTCCCCCAAGAATGCCAATACCTCTCTCATGTTTCCGCTCAATTTCTGGTGGCAGAGTTCCCTATTAAGCGATCTATGCCAAGAATGAAGCTTTCACTCCTGCAGCACGTTTGCCGATGGATTTTTAAATCTCATCCAAGCACGGGAGACACATGACTCTGCTGCAGCATCACACCTCTTGCGGGACAGCACCAATCCCAGTCTCCTTCCAAGGAACACAGGACCAGAATACATCGTTCCCACCCTGCTGTGTCCTTATAGCTACCCTGCGGTAGCAGGCAACGCTGGAAGAGGGCTGTTGGCCCAAGGTCACCAAGCAGGCTTCTAGGCTGAATGGGAACTTAGTCTGATCTCCCTGTTCCTAGCCCGGGATTCCAACGACTACAACACTCTCTCAAGCAGGTGGCTGCATTCAGCAGAATGCAACCACTAGTCCGAAGTGGACCTTATGATCAGCTACCACATCCTGGAACAGCTGCATCTGAGATACATAGGTAACTCCTCTCCATAAGTGACTTTTGCATCTATCTACATGCCCATGGGGGGGGGGGAGAATGGACGGCAGAGAATCCCAGATCACATGATTAATGACAGAAATATTCCTGGAAAGGAGATTATTTCCATGGGGGAGTTATTCTCCCCTCTAGACACCCTACAAACCATGATATTGCAAACAAACATTTCTACTGATAATCATAATTATTATTGAGTATTTATCGTGGTATTTTCTCTAAAGGAGCTTTTTGTTCTGAACAAAAAATTAAGTTGTGTCACCCAAGTGCTTATTTGGAGAGTATTTGGGGGCTGACATTATTAGAGTCACTTAGCATTCATATTCTTTCACTTTTTGTGGTAGGAGAGGGAAGGAAAGCCAAATATATCTATTCCACAGTGCTGCAGGGGCCATTCTGTTCAATGTTTATTTCTCAGACAGGCTCCAGTAGCATCACATGAATCCTTAAGACTTTGCAATTTCTTGTTTTCTGACAGACTGTGTGCACCAGCCTTTATGTTAAATTTTACAGCATCACAATAAAATGCTTCAGAAGTGCTTCAGGAGTTTAACGCATGTGTGTCAGGTGTAACCGAGCAAAATGTTAAATATTACACCAAGATGATCCTGTTACAGCAAAACAGTTAAAAGTAATCTTAGGGTTTCTTTTGTGCACGCTTACTTTTACTGGGAGCAAAGTGCTGAATGGAGTTCTGAATATGTACCATTTGATTTAACCTGATTCATAGAAATGGGGATTGGACTGGAAAGGGTGGATGATGCTTGGTGTCAAATCATATGCTTTATGCATACAGGGACAGAAGTTCAATCCCAAAATCCCTCAGGAGCACTGGGAAACACCTCAGCCTTAAACCTACTAATCTGTAAACAAAGCTACAAGCCCCTATAGATTCCTCTTTGGAAGCAGGACTCTTATTTTTTTCATATTTGATGATTGCCAAATTCATTCAGTGATGCTATGGGATATAGTTTTAAATAAAACGGGAGAGTTGTTTCCCCCAAACTCATGAGCTTGACTTGCACTTTTGTGCTTCTTACATCAGCTTGGAAAAAGAAATATAATGAAAGTTCATCGCAGTTTTCTTAATCTAATCATTTAGTATTGCGGGCCATGCTCTGCATAGAATGAAACCTCAAATGCATAAGGCAATCTTATGCATGTCTACCCAAGGTTTAAGCCCCACGGTGTAGATTGGGTGTTATTCCAAAGTAACATGGACTAAATTGCAGGCACTGTGTGCTACTAAGGAACTTGTGGAATATTACGGGCTCTCTTGAGTAACTACAATCTTTTAAAATGGCTTTATCAGTGATAAAGGAAGTACAGCAAGTGACCCAAGTTTGATTTGTTGCCAGAGAAGTAAACAGGAGCCCTTGTTCAGGTTGGTGAGGAGTGGTTCCTCCTCCACACATATAGCTGGCACCTGCAGAAATCAACAGCCAAATCAAGTGTTCGTTTGCGCTGACCTTTAAAGCCCTAAAGGCCTCGGTCCAGTATACCTGAAGGAGCGTCTCTGCCCCCATCGTTCTGCCCGGACCCTGAGATCCAGTGCCGAGGGCCTTCTGGTTCCCTCACTGCAAGAAGTCAAGTTACAGGGAACCAGGCAGAGGGCCTTCTCGGTAGTGGCGCCCGCCCTGTGAAACGCCCTCCCACCAGATGTCAAAGAGAAAAACAACTACCAGACTTTTAGAAGACATCTGAAGGCAGCCCTGTCTAGGGAAGCTTTTGATGTTTAATAGACTACTGTATTTTAATATTTTGTTGGAAGCTGCCCATAGTGGCTGGGGAAACTCAGCCAGATGGGCTGGGTATAAATAACAAATTATTATTATTATAAATACTAAGGAAATGTTAATGGCACTGGGGAAGACCTCTCATTCCTAGTTCTGCCTTAAATATTAAAAGAGTTTTAAATAGCAAGAAAATTTAATAGAGTTTGTTATTCTTCAAAAGGAGATAAACACAGAATTTGTCTCCGATGTGCAGTTTCTAGAAGCTCCCAACCATCTTTTTTATAGCCTCAGAGGAATGTCTATATTTAGTGAGAATTCTAAATATGAGTATAGAGCATTTATGCAAAACGTTTATAATGGTAGCTGAAGTTACCACACTGTGTCAGCATCAAGGTGTTGAAACAGGCTGCAAAGGTTTTAATTAGGTTTTTGCATTCCAAATAAACAAGAGCACCACAAATGTCTATTTTCTTTTACTGCATTATTTTATCAAAGTACTACGAAATTGCTGGAAAGAGAGTCAAGTCCATTCTGCGCAGGAAACGTTATGCGCCTTCCAACAAGGACATAGGAGTCAAATGGCTATTGTAATTATTATGCTGCAGTAGGTATAGATGTTGTCAGTCACACGGGCGCTGAATATGTTCAGCCGAAAGGAAATTTATGTTTACAAGGTTAAGGAATTTCAGAACATGAAAGTCCTGCACACTTTTGAAAGTTATCATTAAACAAACGTGTATTTTTTTGCAGACGCAGCTGTCTCCAAGCTTTGGGGAACAATCTGATCTCCCAATAAAATTCTGTAATAATATGAATGAAGAACAGCTACCAATTGTCTACAGGAACCCTGGTTTCAATCTTACTCTAGGGGTTTCATCAGATTCTATGATCACCTCCACCCCACTTTCCAAACTCTTTGAACCGAATGCATGTAGTGTGTGTAAGCCCAGTTTAGAACTGAATTTAGCATGGAGACTGGGGTAATCCATATGGTGCCCCCTCTGGGTGTTGAGACTCCCAACTCCCACCAGACCTATCAATCATGGTCAATGGTCAGGGATTCTAGGAGCTGGTCCAACAACACTTGGAGAACCAAAGGTTAGCCAACCCTTATCTAGGCTCTTGACTAAGGCAGTTCTCCAATAACTATAAAAAGCAAGAAAAAGAGAAAACAAAAAAATCTGAAGAAAGTCAAAATGGCTGCTTTTGGTGTTTCTGCCTCCTCTGAGGTAAACCCTCTGAACCTCTGTAGAGGTCCTCCAAGATCACGAAGGCCAGAGGATCCAAGGGGTACAATGTCTGAGAAAAGGAAGTGCCTTCTGCTATTTTACTGAGTTGCATACGGATTTGGCCTTTTTGGCCAAATCTGAAATCAGCTCCTCAACTGCTGGGGAATGGGATAGGTATGGATCTGAGCTAAGTGAAAAAGAGCAAGAGAATAATAACTGGAATAGCTTTCAACCTGATAAAATCTCAATACAAAAGCTTTCAATTGTAACTCAAGAGCAACTCATTAAAGCTCAGGATTAACAAGCAGTATTTGGGGACAACTGCAAAAAAGGAAAGAAAAAAAGAACCTGATCACCTGGATAATGGTACCTTGATGCACCGTTGCACATGGCGGTAATAACCAAGCCAGAAACTAGGCTTTGGGAAGAAGAATGGCAAAGCCACATCACACCCACCATTTCTACAAGTCGCTTCAGATAAATTGCCAACTTGCTACAAGGGCTAGGAAGACATTTCCTGGGTCGAAACCCAGTACTTGAATGGTTCAAGGGACTTATAGTACTGTCAGGAAAAAAATCAGAGCATAAATAAATATGTAAGATTAAGAATAGTTGACCTATTGACATATCCATGTGGGAAAGGGGTAGTACAGGGGTAGGCAACCTAAGGCCCATGGGCCACAAGCAGCCCACGGGGGTCGTTTAACCGGCCCATGAGCCGCCCCCAAACAGAGCTGCCCGTTCGGCGAGTCCCTGCGTGCTGTGCTAAACCAGCGCAGTGCAGGGACTTGCTTCCCTGATGTCGGAAATCGCGTCTGCGCATGCTCAGATGCAGAAAATCGCATCTGCGCAGGTGCAGGAAATCATGAACCGCGCGATCCGACCCACAGAGGGATCTCCGCTGGAGTTAACCGGCCCAGGAGAGGTAAACCTTGCTGACCCCTGGGGTAGTATGTTGCAATGGGGGAACTGGTTTCTTTTCACTGACCGAGTTCTGGGTTCAAATTCCTACACAGGTACAGTGAAAACTGCATGTAGAAAAGGGGAGGCACAACAATAAGCAGCACACCAAGCACTGCTGTGGTTACACAGGCACCATACATTTCAATAGGACATGGGTTTGAGCCTCAAACAATCTCCACTGGAGCAAGTGAAGCCGTGATTGGTGGATTGGACCCAGCGTGTCCTTTATCCAGAGGTGGCTTACCAGTCCCGAGGCCCATTCCACTGCCAGAACTGCAAGAAAAACCACCAGGTGACAAAATCTCAGCACAAAAGCAGGTTTATAAAAAAATCGCAGCCCGTTTCGAACAGAACTCCACCCCAGTTATTTTAAATATTACATTATTTTAAATGTAAAAGATTTTACATAGCAGGAAGAGAAGCCAGATGAAGTGCCCCTTCTTAGGACTGCATTTTACTTCCGAATCAAACCACTAAAGAAAAGAAAAACCTGACATAATAACGTAATATGCTTGAATATTTCCTTGTGGGGGGACTGGGGGGGGGAGGAGGAGGAAAGGACTGGACTAGGTTTTAAGGAGATACGTATATTACACTTTGACTTAATGATCCAGTAAGAATGATTTCTGCTGACAATATAAAAAGCAAATGCCAGTGTTCCACCAGCCAGACTGATCTCCATATCTTCACTTTTATATAAAGGTTCTCTCCTGCCACATGAAACAATAGATTCTGCATTTCCCCCCTATGCTAATCTCTCTTTCTGGTGTACTTTACCTTCCAGTCTCTACCAACATTTTAATTCCAAGTTAGGTCTAAAAAGAAATGCACAGGAATGCAGTTTTTATTTAAAAAAAGAAAAAAACAAAGCTCCCCCCTCCCTCCTCTTTTGTTTGAAAGGCAGAAGCTCTTTAGGAGCCAAGTATCAGTTGTAAGCAACCACATATAAAAATATTACTCAGAGGTTAAAAGAAGGGGGATCGCCCTTCATTCACTTACCTGCAACAACGGTGTATTTACAAATGCTAACACACACACAAAAAACCCCTAGCGCAGATTGCAACAGTTCACACCCTGCAAAATGTGGCCTATTCACTCTGTATAACAACATGAGGGAGGGGGAGGGGGGAGGAGGAGAGAGAATCCACATTCCACAAACGATCAAGCCCTTACACTTTGCTCAGTATTAAGGCATGTTTGCATGGAAAGTGACTCCATTTTGTTTAAAAAGCCATTCTTTTTTCTGGCAGAGGAACAAAAAATATCTATACATGCATTTTTTAATTATTTTATTTTGCAAGGCGGGAGAGGGGGAGGAAAAAAGAGAGGATTACATGCATGGCCACATGCATTGCTGAAAAGATCAGAAAACTTAAAAAAAAAGTAAACCCCACCCCTCACCAAAAAAAAGAAAAGAAAAGAAAAAGCCACCCCCACCCACAGGGGCCGAAATGGATTAATGCTACACCTACTGAACGAGCGAGGAGTCCTTACCGGTGCTGCGTTTTCCTCCCAAGTGCAAACTGGTTTTTTTAAAATATATATATATATATGTATGTATTTGTTTTTTCTACCTAATCTGCTCGCGGTGCCTCGCTGTACTTCAGCCTAACTTGCAAATATTTGCGTCCCTTTCTCTCGCTGCACCGAAGCCGCCGCCGCCGCCGCCGCTCTGCAGCATTGCTCCTCACATCCTCTCCCCCGGTCCGTTCAAATAAATAGGTAAATAAATAGATAAATAGGTAAAGGCAAGGAAAGGGAGGAATCGGACATTACATGAGAGGAGGAGAAGAAAGGAGACAGCCCATTTCAAAGCATCTGGTAAGCCTCCCCGGGCAGCCTGCCAAAAGCCTCGGCTCAATCGTCCCCTCGCCCCCGAGCATGCGCACTCGCAGCCAACAGTGCGTCGCCATGGCAACCCCGCAGGCAGCCTCGAAGCATGAACAGCCATTCTGTTTGCAGCCTCGCAAGGCCGCAGACGGCGAGGGGGAAGCGAAAGGGAAACACGGCCGCGTCGCCGCGCTTTCAGCCCGGCCAAGTTTCCTCCTCGTCCAACAGGCTCAAGAGCCGACCCCCCCCCCACTCCGTGTTAGGGGGGGGGATTCGCAAAGTCCACATTGCTTATCCTACATAACCCCCCCCCCCCACCAAAGAACGAGCCATTAAAAAGCAAACAAACCACCACCACCACCCTCGCCCTGTGCTTGGATTTAAAAAAAGCATGTAACTGCAGGATTTTGGCCAGGCGAAGTAAAACAAGCTCTTCCTCGGGGGCGGTGCAATGCTTTGCCGCTGCTTCCCTCGGAAAAACGATGCACCGGCGGCTCTCGACGTTTCCTAACTTTCTTTTAAAGAAAACTTAAATCAAGAAATTAAGAAGCACCTACGAGTTATCTATGAACCTCTGGGGCTTCTCTTGCGTTTAAACAAAGACAAATGGGGTTAGGCCCCAAAAGGGCGCGACAATGATTGCCTGCCATGTGCTTTTAAGGCCCACCGAGAATGGGGCATGGAAGAACGCTGTGAATAATGGGTCTCACAAACCATTTTTTCCTCCGAAATACAGTGGTACCTCGGATTACAGGCGCTTCAGGTTACAGACTCCGCTAACCCAGAAATAGTACCTCGGGTTAAGAATTTTGCTTCAGGATGAGAACAGAAATCTTGCAGCGGCGGCGCAGCAGCAGCGGGAAGCCCCATTAGCTAAAGTGGCGCTTCAGGTTAAGAACAGTTTCAGGTTAGGAACAGACCCACGGAACGAATTAAGTACTTAACCCGAGGTACCACTGTAGTCCCCACCCCGCCATCCACAAAAGGCAGTCAGGCCAGGGATTCGGGCTGCTAACCTTCTGTGTTTATAAACTGGGCCCACTCCTATGCCAGATGTGCCCATTTGTAGCAGGTGAAGCCACACATGCTCCAAACTGCCTCCTCAGAAATCCCACTTCAGGCTTGAAGCCCTAAAAGCGGGACCCACAAGCTACAGAAAAAGATTGGAGAATGAATGGGTTGCTCTCCAGATGCAGCTGGACCTCCATCTCCCATCAACCTCAGTAAGCATGGCCGACAGTTATGGTCCAAGTATGTCTGGGGTCACAGGTTCCCCGTCACTGTTAGAGGAGGAGACCCAAGAGAGCAGCAGAACCGTCAAGAGAGACACTTGATTGGCAAGCTGAATGAAGCCTTAATTTGGTCTTCCAGTTTTTATTAAAATCACTTAATGCCCTTGAAGGGTGGACTTTGTGAAGGGAGGCCAAACATTGCTACTTATTTCTAATAAAAAAAATTCCTTCCAGTAGCACCTTAGAGACCAACTAAGTTTGTTCTTGGTATGAGCTTTCGTGTGCATGGTATCTGAAGAAGTGTGCATGCAGTGGCGTAGCGTGGGTTGTCAGCACCCGGGACAAGGCAAGTAATTTGCGCCCCCTAACCCGTGGATTTGCCCTAACCCCAGATGTTGCGCCTGGTGCGGCCGGCCCCCCCTGCACCCCCCACGCTACGCCACTGTGTGCATGCACACGAAAGCTCATACCAAGAACAAACTTAGTTGGTCTCTAAGGTGCTACTGGAAGGAATTTTTTTATTTTGTTTCGACTACGGCAGACTAACACGGCTACCTATCTGTAACTATGTCTAAGGAGTGTGCAATGAGGTTGCAAGAGGAAGACAAAAGGAATAAAAGTTAAGATTAACCAAGGAGTCAGGAAAGCTGAAATAAAGAAATAATCGCTCATGGGGGCAGGAGGAGGAGCAGGCCTGTTTGACTTCAGCCAGGAGTGAATTTCACAGAATGACTATCCAAGGGGAAACCAGCTTGCTAAAGGCTCTCTTCATGAACGCACAGGTAACACTGAAACTGCTGAGATGCACGAAATTGGTCTTTTCAAAGAGAAAAACCAACATGTAGGCAGTCCCCTCTTTCAGTACAGTCATTCCTCAGGATAAATGTGCTTCAAGTTAAGTATTTTCAGGTTGTGCTCCGCAGCGACCCGGAAGTAATGGAGCGTGTTACTTCTGGGTTTCGCCACGCGCGCAGACGGTCAAAATGACATCATGCGCATGCGCGGAAGCGGCGAAATGCAACCCACGCACGCGCAGACGTTGCGTTCGCTCCAGAATGGATCCCGTTCGCATCCCAAGGTACCACTGTATTTACGCTCTCTGATAAAGTAGACGGTCCCCACAAACTGAAGGCATTAACATAGCAGAAGCATTTATGGTTCGTTTTCCCACAAGGCCTGGCCTCTGGCACCCTGCCAGAGAGATCCAGTATGGCAAATGGTGTTCCTGTTTTCAGATGAACTTCAGATGCTGTTGGATCCCAACCCTCGTTGACTCAAGTCATCATGGCCAACAGTCGGAGGTGATGGGAGTTGAGGTCCAGCAACATTTGGAGGGCCACAAAATCCCCATCCGTTCTAGGACTTTGCAGCTGGTTAACATCCAGTTTAGACTATTCACAACTCGGTGTGCATGCGTGCTACCTTTAAAGACACCCCAGAAACTGCAGTTGGTTCAGAACAGAGGCATTAGGGTTCTTGGCGGATAATTTGATCATTTTATGCCAGTGCTTTAGAAGTAACTTACATAGTCTTGGCACATTAAAAAAAAAATATTTTAAAAATTTGCATTTTACATTCCAGGAATGAAGCTTCTATTAAGCCAGAAAGTGTTTTGTAAAGAAGGGAGAAAATTGCATAGCATTACAGGAATGTGAATAAGTTATGAGGTGTTTCATCTCTTGCTTTATCCTGCAAAAAAACAAATAAGGCTCACCTCTCAATAAGTTTATTTTCATGATTGTAATATATAGTGTTCCTTTTGTAAACTAATTTTATCAGCAGGATGGTCTCCCAGGTTTTCCTCACACATTCTATCAGTGATGGAAGATTTTTTATTTTTCCCACTGCTAAGCTATACAAAGCTTTGCTGCTATCAGAACAGTTATTTACCAATTAGAGATTGTTGTTTATAACTTCAGACCAAGGCATCCATATGAGAGCAGTTTTTGAATTCATTGAAAGTGTATAATCAATGCTTTCATGTATTATTTTCAAAATTGTTGCCCCCAGCATCTTTATTTTTATGCAGTTCCAAAAAAATTCTATCTTTGTATTTTTACAACTTCCACAATGTGTATTTTGACTATATTTTGCTCAGGCTATAAGGAGTAAGATACTATTGAGCAAGTGTCTTGAAATAGTTTTCTTTCAGATTAACACTTAGTAGTGTTGTTGGGATATTTTTGACCATCCAGACCCATTCTACTTGTTAACAAGTCCATTGACCACTTTCTTTTATACATATAATGGGTGCAATTTTTCTCTCTTTTAGAAGTAATTTTTATTAAATATTTTCTTTGATTACAAAAGCACACGCATTGCCTTTATTTAATTGTTTTCTTTTAAACTGAGAAAAGTGTTAAATATATTTTGTAATTTCCTTATTTTTACCAGATTGTAATAGAATTCCATACGTTATCCGTAAATGTCCCACTGTATATCTTAGCTGAAAGTGGTCTAATGGTGGTCACCTTTGAATTAAGCCTGTTGGCACCTGTTCATAGGAGAAAATATGATCTTGTTCAAGGCAACAACTAAGGTTTAACAGGTTATTCCAAATAGTCAGGTCAATAGTTTGCTATACTTGGCTATTGGTCATTTTTTAAAATTGCGGTTAACCGAGACAGAGTTTGAGTAAATTTTGCAAACAATTGCTCTAAAACAAGACTGCAAACAAGCAAGGTGATAATGGGCAACCTTAATGTGCTCCTTGCTGCACATAAATATTGATAAACACTTTGACAGTAGGTCTTTGGTATAATAATCTATCCAAGTTTTGAACTTCCCTCCCATATTAGTTTACTGTAAAACTCTTCGTAGGAAAGCCTTTTTTGTGCCTAAAAAACCCTGGAATATTGTTTGCTGATGTTTGTGATTGCATGGTCAATTTGCTTTTTGACATTATGCTGTAATTTCCTGTTTTATTAACCTGTTTGATCCTGTTTTACATATTTGTAGAGTATGTTGTTTATTCACTTTGCAATTAGGAAGGACCCTATTTGAACAACTTGATTTAGCAGAGAAATCAGTCTGTATGGCTGAGGTACCATAGGATCTTTGTCATGTTTTGGTATAAATTTCACTATTGCTTCAGACCATGACCTTGGTAGTAATTGTTAACTGCAAATATCATTTTTCTATAGTGCTATATGATTTAAACAAACAATTTGTATAAATATGTTTACATCTGTGTTCTTAATTTTGGCTGTGTGGTAATATTTGTTCTTGTTGTATTTATGCAGCTATTTTGTGTCTTTTATTGTATATTTACATTGTTTTTTGTTTACTGTAAACCACTGAGAGACCTTTGTTCTGGGAAAGCATACAAATGACAGAAACAAGCAACTAATAAATCACCTGTTGCACTGCAGCCCTATAGCTGCATTTTCCACCTGGTTCTGCATCCGAGGAGCGCAAAATAATGCAACTATTAAGAAAATTATGTGCAGTACAATAATATGTCACAGGAAAAACCATGCTTCAGTGTTGCTCACTCAAAATGGCCTTCAGTGTTTTTTAAAAGGATTTTTAATTTCCCGAAATAGTAACTCTCTGAAATTAAGATTTTCAAGCCTAGTACTTATCAAAATGTGCCCTCATCTAACCTACATTAATGTTCCTGTGGAAAGCAACCTGGAAAGAAATTGCTCAAAGTAACAAATGGAATCCTCTTTCACAGGAACATGTGAAAAACCTAAGAACATTCCTCTTGTGTTCAGTATCTGTTAGGTCAGTTTCTACAGTCTCCAGTTGCAGTGGGGACACCATCCAAAGATGGACTGAAATCTTCCCCTGCTACTCTCTATGCATCTCTCGCACATGATCAAATAGGGTATTTTTTGCTTTTTATTCCTGCTAGCTAGGCAGCACTTACTCCCCAAAACAATTTTGGGACAGGGAGAAGTCATACACCTCACAGCTCTTAAAAGACAGAAACAGCAACCACCAGAAGGAGACATGCTTCTTAGAGTGGGGGCATAGGAATGTGGAGCTTTCACTGTATCCTTCCACTGTGTCACCAGCCATCCTGTAGCTCCGTCTAGGAGCAAACGCAGCAGAAAATGTTGGTATTTGCTTCCATTTAAGTATCTATAGCTGGAATAGGAAACTTGTGGTCCTCCAGATGTTGCTAGACTGTAAATCCCTTATCCCTGACAACCGACCATGCCAGCTGTCACATCTGGAGGACCACAGGATCAATCTGTAGGATCAAGCTATTTTTTTCTTGAAATTATTTTCGAACATGACATTTGAGGAGCTCTGTTATATGTGGAGCATATTAAGTTACACGTGTACAAAGGAAAGCCAACCCACTCACCACTACTTCTTCCTCCTTATGTTCTCTTTTGTCTTCCTCTTCGTCACTCCCAGGCTCACCGCCATCTTCTTCATCACTGCTGGAGGATTCCAAGATTTCCCGCATATCCATCTTCCAATTCGAAGGTATAACTTTCAGACTGAAGAAGGAGCTCGCCTCTTGTAACCCTTCGGAGGAAAACGTCCCGTGCTTACTCATTCAAGGTACTAAGAATCAAAACTGCATTATTACCAATTGGCGCTATCCTTGCTCCTTTTTCAGCTATACGTTAAGGTCACAAATTCAATATTGGGTTATCAAGAGGAAGGTGAGAAACTAATGCCAAAATAAAATAATAAAATAAAGGGGCACTTCCATGGGGCATATACCAAATTAAGACATGATTACCTTTCTAACAACTACTAGTAGCACAGAATTCACAACTTTCATTTATGTGTAAATTCTTCAGTTCCTACAATGTGAAATGCTTAACCCTCCGCATTCCTTTAATCATCTTGATGATACAAGGCTTAGTGAAAACACAACCAAAGCTCTCACACCATAATGCGGGTTTATGATTATTCCAGACTAGAAGAACATATTCCACACCATATAAAGCTGCCTCAAATGAAGATCGACTATTGGTTCAGTAATGCGATTTTGAATGGCAGCATTCCTTCCTTTTTGGGGGCACAGATCTTTTCAAGGCCCAAAATAAAGATTCTTTCAACTGGAGATACTATAGATTGAATTTAGGACTTTCTACATGCAACAAGTGAGCTCTGCCACTAAGCTACAGCCTTCCTAACCAGATGGAATCAACTCTCCACTGACTTCCCCCCCCAAAGAGCAGGATTTGTCCTCCCCGCATCACACATCAACTAAAATGTGGGAATAGTTACACCAACATTTGACAAAGTAGCCCTGGACCTCAAAGCTAATACTAGAATAAATGTTTGTCCTTGGAGTTCCAAAAGCCTGTCATGTTCTCGAGAGCATCCTATTAATTGTGTCACTGTACAAACTTGGCTCGCATGCATATAGATACATACGTCTCTGCCCTATAAGCCCCTACGGTATTTTTACACTTCTGATTTCACTCATAACTTGCCACTTTCAATATATGACATCCAATATGTCAATACACCCTAAACCTAGGCATTTGTTACCAGGGTATCTACTGATACCCTAGCATAACATCTTAAATAATGCTCACCTTCTGCAAAGACTCAGACTATTAGTATCCCACTATAACATTCATTGTCCTATATAATGCTCTGAAATTGCAAATCAAGTACCCGTGATAACCAGAAAATTGTACAGTAGTACCTCGGTTCTCGAATGCAATCCATTCTGGAAGACTGTTCAAGTTCTGAAACGTTTGAAAACCGAGGCACAAAGGGCTGTTTGCAAATTCAACCGAGAAAATTGAAAAACACGCAGTGGAAGTCGTTCGACTTATGAGGTGCGTTCGAAAATGGAAGCATTTACTTCCAGGTTTTCAGTGTTCGGATTCCGAAATGTTCGTCAACGGAGATGTTCGGGAACCAAGGTACCCCTGTACATTGCTTCACAGGGAAGATTCCTTTTAAAAAATCTACTGCAAGAATGGACACATTCCTGCATTTTCCTTTCCAACTGTTTCAATGTGGGCTGGAAACAGAAATATATGCAGCCTAACTCTTATGGCCCGATTTATGGGCTCTGCTGCTCACACCCAGGTGTGCCACAAATACTTGATTCTTGGGACACTTTTGCTGCACATTGATCAGCAAATAACCACATGGACATTTCCATTCTGTTAGGAATTCTACTCCTTGCAATCGATATGAACTGCCTACAACACTTATGTGCTTCATTATCCTGAATAGAACCTAACTACAGATTAGATGCAAACACTTTTAATAAAACAGACATGGCCCATTATCAAGAAAAGCAGATGTGAGTGGGGACAGATAAGCAGGGTCAGGTGGGAGGAGCTTTTCACTGGATATCATTTTTCAGCTGCAACTATCCTTTTTGTTCTCACAACACCCATGCTTCCTGACATCCGTTTCCCCCTTGCCAACACACCAGAGAAAGGCTGTTGGGCAAGGGGAATCAAAAGGGGAAAGTAGCAAGTGGAGAAAGTATTAAGCACCTGCCCCTCACTGCTTCAACCCTTCAGATGTCTCCCTACCCATGCTGCTTTTCAAGTCAGAAATTGTCCATTAGGGTACACACATTTGTATGTCATTAAACCCATAGGGACGTGGGTGACACTGTGGTGTAAACCACTGAGCCTTGGGCTTGCCGTTCGGAAGGTCGGCGGTTCGAATCCCCGCGACGGGGTGAGCTCCCGTTGCTCGGTCCCAGCTCCTGCCAACCTAGCAGTTCAAAAGCACGTCAAAGTGCAAGTAGATCAATAGGAAGGTAAACGGTGTTTCCGTGCACTGCTCTGGTTTCGCCAGAAGCGGCTTAGTCATGCTGGCCACATGACCTGGAAGCTGTCTGCACACAAACACCGGCTCCCTCGGCCTATAGAGCGAGATGAGCACTGCAATCCCAGAGTCGTTTGCGACTGGACTTAACTGTCAGGGGTCCTTTACCTTTACCTTTAAACCCATAATCAATAACCTGTACTTTGTGGACAGGCCTGCCTACTGGTCTCTGCCTCCCTTCTGCAAGTGCATTACCATTTATGTTCCATTTCTATGCTTGTACAAGACTGCTGTCCACTTAACATTGGATGGACCTGCCCAGGACCATGTGGATTCCGTCTCTATGACTAGCTGCATAACTATAATTGCATAACTAATTTGCTTTCGTAAACAGTTTATACAGTAACTTTTGAAATTTACCTTTTCTAGAAGACAACTCGGATTTTGTAACGTTTAGGATGTCTAATTCCTCAATGTCCTTTCTTGCTACTGAATAACTGCAAGAGAATTGTTTAATTGGATTAAATATGCCATATTCATTTTCCCGAAGCGTCTCATTTTAAAAAAGTATACCTCTGTGTATACTCTGTCTTTGATACCATGAATTTGCACCAATCTTCATTTTTAAACAGCTGAACAGGTTATCCCAATGCTTAAATTTACTAAAGTTAACCTATGGGCAGGGACCATCCATCTATATGAAGATGTTTCTGCATGAATTAATGCAGGTGATGCAGTGCTTCTGTCTGAATAATCTGAAATACATGCCATACTCCTGTATGGCTCTCTCGCACCACTAATTAATGAGTTATGGGGATACATACAGTATTATAGTTGCAAGCCTTTATCAGTAAAGGAACTAGAACTAGGTGAACAGTCCATGAGGTTGCAAGTTAAGAACACTGTATTTTCCAATGCAATCTTGTATCTGGTATGCAATAATTAAATACAGAAAGTAAAATATTATTCATTTTGTTTTCATTTGTGCCCTTTTTTCTGCCAAAAGGAAATCCAAAGCAGCAGACAGTAAGTGCAAAGCAATCATTGGAAAAACTTTGATACAGATACAAAAATGTCAATTATAATCTTTCATTCTAACAAGCAGTAGCTTTTATTGAACTGTAACTTATCTTCACTGATGAACTCAAAGGGCAGCTGTATTTAACTTTTGGTGACATGCATTTTTTAAAATTAAAAACAAAAATAAATCATTTGATAAAAAGCCAAATAAGTATACTGAAACAAAATTTTTACATGTGCCTCTATAAAGGACAGCATCCTCTAATGTATTTCCTTTCTTTACTTGCAGTCTCACAGTACGGAAGAGTTCAGATGTTCAGGCCAGGGAAATAACTGTTCACCTGAAGGCAGCTTCACCAAGCTAAGTACCCAAATACCAACAAGGAAGTAATAAGGTGCTCTGAGCATGAAGTCAGCATCAATGTAACTTAATCTGACATAGCTAATCATCATCATCTTCTTCATCAGCATAGTTCTTAAAATTTTTGTTGTTTTAAAAATAAGGCAAAAAGACAAATGTGAAATATCTTGTAACTGTCTTGGTACGTCTGTACCCTTAATTGGTTCTTTTCCAATGGGAAGCCTTTCTGAATGAGGGGTTGGGGCAAGAAGTCTTGTGAAAATTCCATCGCATATTGTATGAAGTAGGAAAAATATAAGCAGGAAATGGATTGTGAGTTTTAAACACACTTCCAAAATTATTTTGGTAGCTCCACAGCTAACAGCTTACAGCTGAAAATTTGTATGCCACAAAGGCAAGATAGTGTTTTATATTAAACTTTAACACAAAATTGATCATCCTAGTGAAGAATGAAAGTCTTCCACAAAATTCATGCTTACCTTTTGGAATACCCTAATTAAGAATATCCTGTTAAATTCCATGATCACTGGTGGAATTTAGTCTGCTCCTGTTAATTATGTCCTTCCTGCATTAACTTGACAATAGGATTATGTAGAAAAGGTTCTGACTTTGGAGGAGGGCTAAGTTAAACCATTGAACTTTATGTATTTATTTTGCAACACACCATACCTGAGAGATAGAGAGATGTGTAGAAAAACTACTCACAATTTGGAATCTGCAAAAGATCTCACTAAACACTGGTCCTTTTTCACTGCAATGTCATCGCTGCAGCTGGGAGATAAGACCTGAAGTTTCAAAAAGAACACATGGCATTGAGGATTTTTAAAAATTCCTCCTACTAAGGGGGTGGGGGGAAAGGTTTCATACATCATGTTTCAGCTCTGTTATGGCAACTCCTAATAGCAGCATTTTATTTTCCAGAACAAATCCACTAGGTAATGACACTGTGGGGAGGTAATTTTTTCTTCCATTTCTCATAATGCTGGAGATCACCCAGTTAAAATAGCAGTACGCTCAGGACAGAAAAAGCATTTCATACCATGAGCCATAAAGATACAAGAGGAAATAACAGCCTCAATATTATTTCTTTAAAAATTAGCAAATTCCTGGAGGACAGATGCCACACTGGTTATAAGCTATGATGGCTAAATATAATCAGAGACCATATGCAATATATCAGATGCTGCCAACAAACCTGAGGAAAGGCCACCAGCTGTACAGTTTATGTGGCATTTCGTTAGTTACTGTCAGAAAGGCAGTGAGACCAAAAGGAGCTTGATCTGATCCCTAAAGGCAATTATTATGTTTTTAAAGTATTGCGAACTCCCCACAAAACAAGACAGACAATCCAGTAAGTTTCCATCATTAAATCATTTGTATATAACAACTGCAGCCAAAATCTCTACCCTTCCACCCGCACAAGCTCAACTATGAGATTACATATGCGTATGTACTCCCAAGATCAAACTTGCTCAGGTTTACAGTTAAAAGAGGTTTGATTGGGGAAGGGTCATAGCTCAGTGGCAGAGGACCTGCTTCGCATGCATCAGGTCTAATCCCAGCACTTCCAGGTAGAGCTCGGAAAGACTGCCTGCATTAAACCCTGATGAGTCACTGCCAGTCAGTGTTGACAATACAGGGCTAGATAGGACAGCGGTATAAAGCAACTTTCTATATTCTTGGTTATCCTGGTCAGCTTCTTCAGTGCCAAGCTCTTCATCAGAAATAATTTGTTAACCTTAATGTGCACCAGGAGATTCAAGCCTGTAAGTCTCAAAAGTGAAGCTTATCATAGAGTAAAATCTTCCTACTTTATTGAGGGTGTTGTCGTTTGCCAGTCATGCATTCTAAATGCACACCAGCACCACATGATCGGGCAGCTCATTCCCACTGTTTTGAGAGGCTGAAAGGACTGTACTAAGTAAACCCTCGTCTCAGAAGAGGGGATGCATGCATGTTAAACAACACCGGGGGCTATGGGAACTACTAAATATAGCTGCTTCCTGTGACAATGCCACAGAACCCTACTGCTTTTAAATCTTTAACTTCCTCCGATTTTGCACACATTATACATGCTCCTCCTCCTGCCCCCATCTTCAGGAACTCCATGCATTCCAGCGCATTTTCCCAATTAGGAATGTTATACCAATAAGAATAAAATCACTGCCATAAAGGCAGGAGCTCCAGGGATTAGCAATGCGCTATTGACAGTGATCCCTAAATCCTCATGCTTGTCTATTAATATACATATTTATATACAAATCCAGATATTTAACTAAAAGAAGACTGACTCCCATTTGGCTCCCCTTCTCCTCAAGTATCATCAGGCTGCAGCAGTAGGAGAGATAGAGAGTGGGTCCATTCCATCAGGCTGCTCTAGTTCCTGAACTATTTCTACTCAAACTGAGCACTTTAATAACAACTCTGTATATTTAAGAATTGGTGCCCAGGTTGGCTTGTTTTCCCTCCCCATCCCTTTCTTGCCTATTGTTTTGTGGCTTGCAAGCCTCCAGGTAGGACTTTTTATAAAGCATTTATATCCTACTCTTCAGCTGAATAGGTTCTGTCTTGTTTTTAATCTGTCGCAAGTGACATAAATCATGATATGATTAAAAAACCCAGTCCAAATGACTGCATAGTGAGCTCTGCAAATGCAAAAAAGGAAAATCCTAGTGCATGCAAGCGTATTTTACATGTACCTAAAAGAGGAATCATAGTAAATCTAAATAAAAAGGCTGCTTTCACATAAAAAACCCACCTATGAAAAGAATGACCATGGCAAATCAAATGAGTAACACAGTAAGATTTCATCTAAAGCTACATTTTCTCCAACTTAATCATGAGTCCGAAGGCTCAACCTATATCTTCCTTCTGAAACATGCTAAGAAATGAAAGTGTTTAGGTGCCCACAATGCATGCTTGTTTTAGCTAAAAATAATTTATATGTCTAATTGCATTTGACGCGAACAGCATTCAAACCACATGGGCATGCAAACACAGAAACCACAATTGGGTTTCATCACGCTGAACTTTGTAGCAGGCAGGAGGAGCAAAAGGTACGGAATTTTCCTTCAGAATCAGGTGGGGAAGATGTATCTCCCACTGGGTTGAACAGGGTCCCCACCAGCCAAGTGGGATTTCAGGGACTTCTATTCAAAGTACTTTAATCATGATAATGGGCAAGGTGGGAACTAGAGGAAGCAGCCATGAACTTATAGAAGGATCTCAGCGATGATGAAGATGTCATAGAAACAAGTTCCATAGGAAACAACGTTTTCCCCACCGAACGTATTTACCAGGAAGGTTTATATTCTATGTATTCAGTTAGCAGAACCTGCCTTTGTGCAGGAACTGATTGAGCAAGAGTTGCACTACCAAGAATGTAACCCGCCCCCCCAATATGGACTTAATGCATTAATTTTTCTCCCCCCCCAAAAAGAAGCATTTCCTTAAACTTGGAGACCTAGGAGCATTATTTATTTATTGCTTTATTTATTGTCACCTTTCTTTGAACAAGATCTCAAAGCCGTTTTACACTCAAATCTGGTTTCAAAAGGCGTTTGCCCCGTTGAAGTTCCTCCCCTTTGAAAAGCACCTGGCTTTTGTGCCCTATTATAAAAGCCCCTAAATATTTCTCACTCACCAAAGCTGGATACCACTCCGCCTCCTCAGAGCTGGGAGTCACGCTGACAACTTTACCAAGCAATTCATCGTTAAGACGCCTCTTATCATCATCATCCTCTTCACTACTTTCTTCCTCTTTTTCATCTTCATTGCTAGGGGGTTAAACATACAGTGATTTTAGACAGCCCGAATGTGGAGATTAACAGGAGCACATAACCTCGTCACAGCCTTGATACCTCAACAGCTCCTGCTTTGCAACCTTCTTCCTTTTTGCAGGAAATGGCTTAACACAAAGCAGAATGCAGCAGGCTAAAGATTCGTCCTGTGCTGACATACGTGCATTGTGCTGTCGAGAGGCGCTGGGGCTAGAATCAAGAACTCTTGCATGTGTGGTGCTGCCATGGCTGCAAGCCAGAGGGCTCATGGGGCTGGGCTCTGCTGTTATTCTCAAAAGTGTCTCAACCAACCCACGTAGCCTACCAGTCCCCTTACACCCGGAAGGATTCCAAGTCAGCATGGGCTTTATTTGGTGACCCAGCAAAGACAGCTTCTCTGTGTCCACAGTTAGTTCTGAAATTCAGCACTTCCAAGAATAAACCGCCAATATTTATTGTTGCCAGGGAAGCTTGAATCAAGGCTTGAATGGAGCTCCTTAAAACACTAGTCCTTCTTTTAAAGCACTTATGTGCTTCAACCGTATCTCCTCCTTGTCCTCTCTTATGCCCTTATTCTTGTTCTTTCCACTCCAGCTTGTATTCTGCCAATTTTTGTCTTTTTCTACCACTCTCATATCCATGCCTTTTCTATTCTCGAAACAGCCTCCTCCTGCTCTCTAATAATCAAGCTAGAACAAGGCATGCATCTATCTAATTTTAATAAGGAAGATTTAAATGCAGCTTGGCTTCCATTGCCTGTTACTTTAGGCATGTTTTTTCTAGAGTATAGAAGTATACTTCTATATACTTCAGAACATTTTTCTGTTGTTATTTTAGGCTTTGTACTGAAATACAGTGTGTGTGTATACACATTTTAAAATTTAAAAACTGAAAGCCCTGTGTACCAAAAATAGTCCAAGTCCTACACCAAGACAAGCCAGCATGCATACAAATTATTAAAAAGTGTGAAATAGTTCTGCATAATTAATTCAGCTTCTGTTAGTCCCTAAATGGCAAGGAGCTTTTGCAGGGTCCTGTCCTCTTATAACTCCAGCACATTTTCAAATCTGACTTCACAGCAACAGAAGGAAGAAAGTTAAAGAAGAAAAGGTTTCCAGGATGCAGAATTCCACGCAGCGCTACACTTCTGCAGAATCCTAAAACCCAAGTTCCAGATGCTTCCTGTCATTGCATGGTGAAAGGCAAATCTCTTGAAAATTAGGGGATTTCAGGAAACAGTGTGTGGTATTATTGTGGGTGGAAAGAAGGAAAGTAAAGTGTAACTGCATAACATTATGTTCCTTGCAAAGGACACACTTCTTCTAAGCTCATCACTGAAGACCAAACCTGCCTTCCTCGTTCCAATGCAAGGGAAAGATTAAGTCTGAGAAAAGCCCAGTAATACTATTAGAAACAAGGCATCACAAAACACACTCACACAGGAAGAGAGGATCTCCTTCCTCTGTTGGATTTCTTCCCAATCACCGGCGTTCCAAAGTGCTCTGGGTTTGTTAGTGGCAGCTGGTCAAGTGTCTGGGAGAGGAAGGGGAAAAAATGACAACCTGCTAATTTTTCAGTTAAAAGAAGAGTGTTAAGTTTACAGCTTCAGAGTGAAACAGCCTTACCTCACTTTCTGCAAAGTGCCTCTCTCCCTTCAGACACAACGATGTCCGTCTCAAAGTCCTTTCATCACCGTCATCAAAAACTAAACAAAGCCAAACCAATAAAATTACATAAAAGGAAAAACCACTTTATTTGCAAAGGCAAGTAAATGGCAAGTGCAAATTATTCTTGTTATGTGAATATATTTAGTGCCCCCAATAGTCTCACTTTTGAGCTGCTGTTACACCATTCTTTGCATTCCATCGTACACATTTTCTGCTCATTGTTTCTTATGGAATATTCCGACTAGTGATGAAAGCTTTCTTGCAGTGGAACAGCACGTGAAGGACATATGCTTAGATGTTGTAAAGCCAGAGAGAGAGAAACAATGCATGTACAAACTGAAGATCAATATGCAACGATCACCTCAAGCAGCCAATTGGAAGCAATGCTTCACCATTCCAGAATAGTGCGATAGATCAATGCAATATAAATTTACAGCCAGCCAGTGTGGTATAGTGGTTAGAGTGTAGACTAGGGCCTGGGAGACCGGTTTTCAAATCCCCACTTCCTCATGACATTCACTGTGTGGCCTTGGGTCAGTCACTGACTTTCAGCCTAACCTACCTCATAGGGTTGTTGTGGCATTAAATGAGGAGGTGGAGAACTGTGTATGCCACCCTGAAGTTCTTGGAGGAAACAGTGAAATATAAAAACTATAAATAAATAAACATTAATTCTCCCAGGCATGCGGGGGTCAAAAATCACCTAAGGGGCAATGCATAATCATTCTTTTTTTTTTTTAATGTTGCCGGCATAAAATTGCTTGATGCATTTTTTATACAACCACTCAGGGTGGACCTACTGAAAATAACTGACATTACTAAATTAGGCCCATTAATTTCAATGGGCCTACTCTGAGGAGAACTTGTTTGGATAAACTGCATATCTATCTTGAGCTGAACCAAGGGCTGCATCTCATACATAATTGTACATAGGGAATACAGGAGAGTGAATGTCAACTATCCAACTGTTGGAATCGCCTTTCCATCTTGACAGCCCCTAGAACAAGCATTTCAACTCCTAACTGAGCCCCTAACCAAAGTCTAGAACCTAAATGTTGCACTTTAAACACAAACAGGCACCTCCTTTCAAAGCACAGAAATGCTCTTTACCAGAAAACCAGCAACATGAACAAATCCACCACAGCCTAGGCTGCCGGAGGTGGGGGAAGAGGAGAATGTGAACTGCAAGTAGCAAAGAATGCCCACAATAAGGACAGCAGGGGAAAAAGAATGGGGTGGGTGCTGAGGGTCAGGAACTTGGTTATGATCCAGTGGAAGAAACAGTGAAAAAACTGAGCCCTCTGGGCATTTCCTCAGTATTGCTGCACATTTGTTCAGGACTGAACAGAAACCACTTCCAGTTTCTAAGTTGTAGCAGCCAAGGCAATTGGCTTAAAGGTTAAGCAAGGATGGAAAATCTCTCTTCAGCAGCCACATGGGATTTTTATTTCTGCCTAGGGGCAGAGGAAATACACCACTGATGTTGGAATTGCATGATCCTTTCATTTAATCAAAGTCCCGATTTTTGAGACGTGAAGAGCTGCTGGGGTGAAGTGTTATGTCACTGATGTTCCGAGCTGGTGCAGGGCTAAGTCTTCAAATCAGAAAGATTAGTTAAATGAAAGATAAGCCAAACAATGTGTTAAATCTGCTTTGATCCTGCCTTGAAGGAGCTGCAGTCTACTTTTGGATTTCAAGGCTACTTCACACACTAAAATTGGAATCCGCACTATAAGTAAGCTGTGTGTTGCCAGGTAAATAACTTTCTCCCTATGCAGGTGTGACTCTTGGGAATGCCTCATAAGATGGAAGTGTTTTGCTAGTGACCCTCCTGCAGCAGCACCCCAAACAAACAACTCCCTGCTGCCACAAACTAACTTTCTAAGCAGAATTGGGTGTATCAAAAACCACTGATGTTTCTAAGGGCACAGGAAAGGATAATGGTGCATTATGATCAAGTCATAGAATCACAGAACTATATAGAGTTGGAAAGGGACACTGAGGGTCATCAAGTCTAACTGCCTCTAGACTACAGAGTAAACAAGAAAGTATGTCAATGCAAATTCAACTTTTTTTAAAAAAAGGATCAAAGTTGTTGGACTCCCATCTCCCATCATCCTTGACCACTGGCCGTGCCGACTACAGCCAACAGGACTTGGAGATCAACAACATCTGGAGAGCCACTGGATCCCCACCCCTGGTGCAGGTTATGAGGGCAAGGAGCCAAAAGGTAACCAAGCACCACCACTATATTCGAGCCAACATTTATTCAAATACTGGCTCTCATTTCGCCTGAAAGCTTGTTCCCAGCCTGTTTCCCTCGTCTCAGCTGACAGCACAACACACCATACTAAACAAAAAGTAAATAAATACAGAATTGGAACACTTAGTTCTTCGAATATATGACTTTTAGATTTTTAAAAAAACTTAAGGTTTGGTTCTTTTTATGAATTAGAATAGTAAAGGATGAATTATGAGAAATGCTGCCATTTCCTGAGTCAGACGTATATGGAAAAGGCAACAGATCTAATCCTTTATCAGAAAGGATTTGAAATGGGGAGACACATTTGTTTTATCATGACTCCCATTGCTGGCTGTTTCTTTATTTGGGGTCCAAACTGAGCAATGAGGAAAGGAAGAGGTGCTGGACCACTGGCTATCTCAATATGTGAATCTGGAGTCACTTCACACTTGGTCCCTCTAAGTGCAGTTTATGGGCGACAGTGTTCCATGCCAAACACAGAACACAACATGCAGGGCCTGTTCCCTTGATCTGCCCATTACTACTGGAGACGGGTCACATGCCTGGGCTATTTTCAAACGTTACGCTTGGAGGAGAGGCAAGGACCGCACATATACAGCAGGGGTCGTGTGTGTAGTAAAAACTGCTTCCGCACAGCCCTCCTTCTGCTGCAAGGAACTACAGGGTAGGAACCCATCACTCTTCTACTGCATCAGTTTTCCCTATTCCAGCCAGCACTCCAGAGACACTGCAGTAGAGAAAAGGAGTGCTTTCCAATGGTATTTAATCCACTTCTGTTTTAAAAAGGAAGTTCTACTTCTATCGGACATAGTGAAATCAAGCGACAGAAATTTAGTAATTTAGCATTATGTCACAGATATAGTATCTTCCACCCAATTAAATGTTCTGCTTCTACCAGTCTCACTGGTGTTCAAGCATCTGGTTCAAGCATTTTATTAAAAAAACACCGCACTTCCATTGTATCACCACCCACTCTTTCCTCCCAGCTAAGTATTCCTTGCTGTTCTAAATCTCCTTTCTTTTTAATCTACTTCACATGCAGCCTACTTCAAATTAAAGCTTCCCTGAGCATGACCTTTTCAATACACTTAACTGTTCTTAAAAGAGTACATTGTCAAGGAGCCATGAAAATTAAAGATTCCTAGAAGAACAACTGACAAGAGCTCAGCGCCACTGTTTTGCTCTCTTATTAACTGCTAGTGCACAGCCAGCAGAATCCGGCCATATTTTTCCCACCAAAAAACACACATCAAAGATAGTAAATGCTACTCTGCTTCCAGGCTGCATCTTTACAATTTGCAAAGCACTTCATACCTATACACCTGAAAGTTAGCTCAGTAGCATCACCATTTCTACAACATTTCCCTTACTGAAACATGCAAAATGGAAAGTGCAACAAAACACAGGAGAACAAGAAATGAGAGAACTGAATAAGCATTCTTATTAAACTTAATTGGTCCCCTTGTTTAGAAGTTTTATGATTAGAGCAAGAGTGGACAACGTAGTCCTCAACTACAATTCCCATCATCCCTGACCACTGACCATGCTTATTATATAATAATAATAATAATAATAATAATAATAATAATAATAATAATTTATACCCCGCCCATCTGGCTGGGTTTCCCCAGCCACTCTGGGCGACTTCCAACTGAATATTAAAAACAATACAGCGTCAGACATTAAAAACTTCCCTAAACAGGGGAAGTTGTCTTTTAAAAGTAAAATAGTTGTTTATTGCCTTGACATCTGCTGGGAGGGCGTTCCACGGGACAGGCGACACTACCAAGAAGGCCCTCTGCCTGGTTCCCTGTAACCTCACTTCTCGCAGCGAGGGAACCGCCAGAAGGCCCTTGGCGCTGGACCTCAGTGATGGGAGTTAGTGCCCAAGGACACCTGGAGGGCACCAAGTTGGCAAGCCCTGAGATCTCAAAAGGACATTTTACTCTTATCACCATTTCTATACTGTACCACCAAGGTGCTCAAGGGTGTATGAAAGGCCCACCCCCCAGACACAAAAACACACACAAAACCAAGCAAACCCTCACACAATGGCACACAAAATCCCTGCAGCAATGCTTTAAAGTAAGCTAGTCTAAGAGACAGCAACTGGATCATAGTTAACACATTGAGCTTTACGGTTAAGCAGGGTTTTAAACACAAATCACCCTATTCCAAATTCAGCCTTCTAACCACTACAACACTCTGGTTTATGTGTGACAATTAGGGGACATGGGTACACATTTCAGAAAAATGTTGAGTACACTCCTGACTACAACTATCAGTCCCATATAACAGATGATGAGACTGAGAGGCTGAGGGGACACCTTTCATGTTCATGGTTGAGGGAAGAACTGAATTCAATCTCTTCAAGTCTGAATCTGTTGCCTTCCAGAGATTGTTGGGCTCCATCCCGCTCCCATCTTTCCTGACCATTGGCCATTCTGGCTGGTGCTGATGCAAGTTGGGAGTCACCAACATCTGGGGAGGGACAGCTTCCCCCCTCCTCTCCCATAGCACTCACTTCAGACAAGCATGCAGCTGTGGCCAGTTATGCCTCCTAACAATCAGCAACGATTTCCCCCAAAAGATAGAAAGTTGGATATGGCAAATTCATGCTGGAGAGAGAGAGGAGAGCTCCAAAATTGAAGCCCACTAACACAACTACTTCCTTAACAAGGAAGAAACAATTCAATTGCCACACAGAGTCTGAGGGCCAGTCTCTGGCAAAATTAAAAGACGTTTATCAATGTATGATAACACTGGTGCCCTGCTAACAACAGCTGGCTTAAATGCTGGCTCCAGCTACCTGCAGTTAACAAATGAAGGTTTGTTCTTAGTAAGGAACAAGCGTTGCCTTCGCACCGGTCCCGTGTGAGGCAGGCCCAGAGGAGTTAATAGGGAAGGCCTAAGATTTTCTTTTCCTTTAACAGTGTTTGCAGACTGAGAAAAAAGCAATTGACACAAATCTACAACATTGAGTTAAAGGTGCTTAAGGTGTCAATAGCTCACTCCATATTTTGTAGCTTTCCCCCAACCCTAACCGTATGTAGTTCGACCGATTTATACTATGCAGCGGTTGCATCTGGGCAATACACTAACCCATGTTTTAAGGAAGGGTAAGCAAGATGGAGCCATGTGGGTGTTGTATGACTCCTAACTCCTCTTAGCCGCAGGCAGCGTGGCTAAAGGTTAGGGATTATGGGAGCTGTACCATCACATCTGGAAGGCCCTATGTTGGCTACCCGTATTTTGAGAGATAGCTGCTTAAATTTCCATTCAGCTACTGTATAGAACTGCTTTCTGTCTGTCAGCCATCAGGAGCCCTGTCAAATCTTTGACCAGTGGTCCTTATGGCTTTTATTCTCTCTTTCAATAATAAAGAACTATGAACTGCTTGCCTGCCTCCCTGTCTGTCTTCCATTTCGGAGATTTTGCCACCCAAGTGCTCACAAGCAGGGCATGAAGATGATCAATCACCCCTTATTTGGTATTTAAAGGTATATTGCTGCTGTCCATCTTGTGGTCATGAATTCCATTTGAACTATGTAAACGTTACTCCAAGTCAAGTGAGAGTGACCCAAATGTCAGCATCTCTTGCAGTGTGGAGGCTGGGCTGCGGCTAAAATAGAAAATTTAAGTTCCACAGATCTTGCAGCATTCATCTTTGGGCCACAGCCAATATTTTTTAGAACTTGCTTACCAGAAGGAATGATTCTGGCTTGGATCCTAAGTTAGTCTTTTCCCAACCTTCTAAAACAGGTTTTCGGAGAGTGCAATAGATTGCAGGCAGAAATCGAGGAAGGTCTCCTCCCACTTCTGCCTGCAGAAGCATCACCTGAGCAGAACTCCACTCGGGGGAAGATCCCACCAGCCACAACAAACTCTGAGACACTGATTTCACCTTGCATACATGTGTCACCACAAAAAGTGTGCATTCATTCCTCAATGCTTTCCTTAGCATTTTCTTACTCTCACTACAACCAAACCACCTTTGTTCAAGTGAAGACAATTATTCATTGAGGCTACAATTCTATCCACATGTATTCCAGTTTAGGACAAGAACCTAGGTATCCATCTGGAAACCAGAGACCAGCTGTTAAATAGAGAAAATGCTGGTCAATCCAAGAAGCTGCTGGCCCTGCTCAATATGACAGTAAACATGGACCAGAGTGAAATTAACCAAACCAGAACCTTCATATTCCACACAAAGCAGTGTCAGTATCTGCTTAAAGGCACTCACACAGGCTATTTCCAGAGGCAGGTAATATTTTAATGCATATCCCTGCAGCCGGGCAAAGTACAGATACACTTTCCTGGAGCTTTTGTAAAGAGGGACAAAAGCCAAACAATTTAACACATGAAACCCTGTGAAGTTTAGTTAATACATTAAGGCTTACCAAAACACACTTTCCAGTTTTAAGTCAATTTTCAATTCTCAGTGCAGTGCAGGAAGCCAAAATTTGACTGCCACTACATTCTTGTCCTTGACACTTGCATGAAACAGCCCTAGAACACTTTTAAGCCATTCTTCCAGAGAATAATATTTACTCAAGAATTAAGTATGCAAAGGACTTGCAGAACTTCTTGAAAGAAGCAACTTACAAATAAGCCTTTGTTCAAATGGGATAAAGTTTGTTTAAAATCCATGCAGTTATCTCAACAACAATATGTTGGGCATTCTAAACTTGCAAATCCTCTTTATTAAAAATAACAGCATTACAACTTAATTTAAAGTCCAGTGACAAATATTTAAAATACTGTTATGTTTTATTTTACAAGACACTGTTAACAATTCTCAGGTGGCAGAGGGCAATATGAATAAGTAAAGTTATCCAATACCAGATCAGACCGCGAACCCATCTAACTCAGTATGATCTACCATAACTGGCAGCAGTTCTCCAAAATCCAGGTCTCTCCTTCATCTCCCCAAGAATAAGAAATGCTAGAAAAGGTATTTAGGGTCCCTGAAGCAATTTCTAAGCTCCTGGGCCACAATTATCAGTCCAAAGGCACAGAAATGCAAAACATGCCAAAACCAATTCTGCAATTTCTTTAAACTTTAGGAGTGATGCTCATGGCAGCCAAAGGAATTATGTTCTCCAATATTTTGTTGCTATGTAAACACAATTACACTTGAAAAACACTGTCATTCAGCAAACTGTTCTCAGCTTGTTAACTTATTTTAACACAGAAGTTAAAAGAAAATCCACTGCCTTGGCCTTTACCCCTTCCAGAAGCCTTGCTAGTGCCACACAAATTACTAGTCTCTCTGCTCATACATACGTGTGTTTATTATTTGTGACCTACAAGGGGGAATCCCAAAAGCAATCCTTAGCCCCAGTGACAAGAAGGCAAATGTTTATGAGGCTAAGCCATATCAGGAAAGACAAAACTCGCAACAATCCATCCCTTCTCTTGTCTCTCCTATTCAAAAGTATCTCCTACAGTATGAAGGTACAGCCATTAAGCATGACACTAATGGAGGTGCTTAAGTGTGGCTGGTAAAGATGAGCCCTAGGGAAGTAGTTTACACTTAACTTTTCTAAACTTGTGTGCTCACTTTATACACATAGCCTGGTTTTTCCTAAGAGGCTGAGCTCCTAACTCAAAGCCTGGCATCCTCAGGCCAGGGGTGGGGAACCTGTAGCCCTCCAGATGTTGGAAAAACTCCCAACAACCCCAGCCAGCCCAGCCAATTGTCGGGAATGATGGGAATAGTACTCTAGCAACATCTGGAGGACCAGAGGTTCTCCATCCCTTACAAAACAGAGCAGCTCCACATGAAGCATCTGTTGCTTAACCACACCATTTCAGTCTGCAGGCAGGAGAAATCTAAAAGTTGATAGTCTGGTACATTTCAGGGAGCTGTTTTTAGCATAATTGGGCATTTGTACAACGGACCCACAAGTACAATCTGAAGTAGTACAGTCCATCTACTGATCATGGATTAACTCAACAACCCAGCAGACACTTTTGATGTATTGCTTTCTAATCCTGAAGAGACCACTATGTAAGCAGCATGGACCTTTTCTAGCCCAAGGGTCACATTCCCCTCTGGGCAACCTTATGAGAGCCACACGGCAGTGACAGGCAGAGCGGAGGCAATACTAGGTGCAGAAATAAATGTGTTTTTTTGCTTCTGCAGAGTTGGTTAGTGTCTCCACACTCACACATCCCTCTCTATCCAAGAAAGCAAGTATTACTATCACCATCAGAGTTCAAGGACACATTACAGCCAGGCAAAAGGACTCATGGAGGTATTTTAGTTGGCTCCATGTCCTTCCCCCGCAGTTCTAAGTCATTGTTAAACATCTGGCAATATTCCTTCTATACAGACACCATATTTTATTGGGAAGTTTAAAAAGTCATAAGAGATCTGCTCAAAAACCGCTGTGTATCTGGGACAGAGAAGAAATTATGTACATCTTAGTGCCAGTGAAATCTAGTGTGGCACAGAAATCTACTTACCTACAGTATACCAGCTTGCATCTGTCAGTTTACTGACAGTGGCCTCTTGAAACGATCCATCAGACATCTTGGTTTCAACAGTTGCACCAACCTATAATGTTAGAAATCACATTCAGTTCCTCGTACAGATCAACACCCTAAATTCAAGCCCAACAGTGCCTAAGTGTTCCTCAACCTTTTGACAACTAAGGCACTAGTTTTGCTCCCCTAGATTTGAATTTGGGGCATGCTTACATGTACTTCTTTTCGATTTGCTTTCAGAACGACAAGTCAGCATCCTGCATTTAAGTGTGGGATAGCCGCCTGTATGCTTGCCTTCCTTTGCCCATTCAGTCACAGTTAAAGGTGTGGCTCTTGCTGTGTGGGATTATCAGCTGCTGTGCAGTTTGTGCCTCCTTATGCCCTCCATCAGGATGATAGCACTGCTGATCGAGCAGCAGAGGGAATAATAGTTGTTTGGGGCCTTCCCACTTCACACAGAGCAATGGATGCATCCAACACACTTTCTTCTTAGCAGACATTGACTCTCCTCTCAGCAGTAAAGAAGCTAATGCCCTTGGACGTTGCGCTTAGAGGCTTTTTATTTCAATGGCACTTAAGTGTGTAATGACTGTCCTCTGAAGTGGGACCTGGATGTGTTTCATTGTCAGCTGCATAGTCTGTACTATCATGGAACCAAGACTGAAAACTATCCCTGAAAATTATCCCATGGAAGGCCAAGCCTTTGGACCCAGAAACTTTGTATCAAGTTTCTGAAGTGAGGAATGGTTACATAAACATTGCACTGAAATATTCTACTTTATGCCGTTTTCCTTTCGTAGATAATTTCTTCCTCCGTTTTTTGACTGCACTATTTATAGATCTTCACTTTAATATTTCAGCGAAAAAATATATATGCATGAATGTGAGAACTAAAGTCAAACAGGAATGCTGCTGTCATTTGGCTTACTCTGGATCAGGCATTTAAATGCACAGTTTTTTGAATTTACTGATAACTTTTGAAGAAAACATGCATACATACCCTTAAAGGTCCTTTCACTTGGTCATCTTGCACCAACTGTATTGAATTATCCTGTTTTAAGATCACCTGCATATTTTGAGAGGGATTTTAAAGAAAACAATTTTACTTGCAAAGGACTTGAGCAATGGACTTTCATGTGTGCACACAAGACTTTTATGCGCCATTAGGTTGCTCCCTAAAGTATGCCCCAGCAGCTATGGGGACTTTCCAGATCCGACTGGGGGTGGGGACAGAAGAGGAGGAAATCCCAACATGCACATTGTTGCGACATCAGATCTCACCCTATATGCCAACATGCAGAGAAGAACATTATTCTAAGTAAGATTTTTCAAACATGGAAGTTTGCTTTTATTAAAAGCATTCAAATAAAACGGCAGCACAACTATGGAAGCAATTGCAAGAAATTTAATTTCACGCTATCAATTGAGCATATGGTATTTGTCTGGTTGCCAAGTCAGGTCAATAAATGATCTGGGGACGGGGGACTTTAGTGATGTTTCCTTAGTAAATCCATTTTTTACATACAGTGCAGTACATTGAAACTCTTGACACGAATCAAAGAAGAACATGTTTTAGATGACTGATGTTTATGCCACAATAGCAGGACAATCATACACAGGATGTCCCATTATGGTCACAGGGACTTGAAAGTGGGCACAAGACTGCAGTCTAAATCTGTGAGTCTTTTGAAAGGTGCCATGAGACTATTAATTGTGAGGCAAAATACCAACATGATCATGGCTTCACATGCAACTGATCCATTAACTCAGATCCATTAGAGATTTGCTTTCTCTTGATCAATGACTGAGCAAATCACAATTCCTGCTACACCAGCAACTTAGCCATAAGTCTTTCTCTTTGATAACACAGCAGATTACACCAATTAGAAAGCTCTCTTAACGATCCAACGACTGTAGACCCGTGCACTCCATTGCTAGAAGATACCCTTAATGGAAACACTTCAGAAATGAATGTATTTTTAAAGCTGAATTTCTAGATATCATACAGGTGAAGCCTATGAAGGGCTCGCCTTAATCCTTACCCATTTCAGCACTTACAAAAAAAGCCCCATCAAGTTTATAGTAAGCACAAATTGTTATTGATTTTTCTTTTTTAAAACAAAAACAAAAACCCTGCTCTTCAGCCAAGACAGAATCCTAAAATGAAGCTGCACACATCCAAGGAGAAATGCAGGGTTTTCCTGATTCTCTCCTCGACCCCAATGCCGTAACACTTATTTGGACCAGAAAAGAGAAAACAAGTGGGGTTTCTTACTGCTGGAAAATAAATGATGCTACCTTACATTTTGGCTTTTTATTTCCGCAGGGTGCCCTATTGGGCTGGGCTTCCTTAGCAGCAGGATGCATGCACTTTCATGCAGAAGGTCCCTGGGTCTCTAGCTAAAAGTATCTAAGGAAATAGGTGCTGTGAAAGACCTGTGGCTAATGCACTGGCATTAGTGCTCTCTCTTACCTTGACTTTCACCAGCCTTTTTACTGTCTTAATTTTTGCCTCGCAGAAGGCACCCCGGTATTTGGCACTGACATCAGTCCCAACTGTCAGGTAGGCAGGCTCATCTGCTGCCTGAAGAGAGAGAAAAAATGGTCAAAGGGTGGAAGCATTCAAGCACACTTCTCAAGGTTCAGATCCCTTGGCACAATTTTAAGGTTAATCGTAACAAAACCACGATGAAAAACTTTTAAGCCTACAGGAAGTAACTGACAGACTAAGACCTGCCACTGGCAATTAGTGGAGTTGCATATACACACAGGTTTACTCTGACCCAACAAGTCTTTAGAATCTATTGTGATTTATTTAGTTTATCCATTCAGAAAAAAACTCTAGTCACCAAAAAGAGAAAGGACCTGGTTCTTGTGTTTTGCTTTTACTAAGATAGCATATAGATTAATCCAAATCTTTATACCATTTGTCATCTACTATTTGGACAGCAGCTTACAGTGACCAATACTTAACAGTACACACTGGAAACACTAAAAATAATCCTACAAGAATGTGTATTTCTGCAAGATGGATTGTACGCTCTGAAGTCTTTGAAGAAGTGCATGGTACTCAAACACTGCAGTTGTAAACAAAAAATTTGACAGCTGCTGCTTCAGCCAATGGATTTTAAGTCTTACTGGCCACAAGTGGTTTCTCAGGCAGACATACCAATAGTCAAACTTTTTGTTTTGGAATACATTTCTCATATACAGTTGAAAGAAAAAGAAACAAGCCCAATTGTTGTTTAATGAGGATAGAATGCAACACTAATTTTCCTTAGTTTCTTGTTCACTTTTTCCAAAAGCTGCACCCCCAAAAAAACAAGCACCTGGATACAGAACAGCAGAGGTTAACAAAGTTTTAACTGCTGATACAACACTGGATCATTTGCCAGCTTAACAGCCCATTTATTAGAAAATACTTTAACAGCACATTTCAACAGGGTAGTTCCCAGGTAAGTGTGCATTAGATTGCAGCCTTAGTCCAACAATTAGGACTTAATTCATTAGAAAGTAAGTATAAGGCAGTGTCTTATGTACTTTCACTTTGATCAACTTTGACCATACTTCTGTTCAGTGAATTAGCATCATTGAATAGTGACCTTTTTAATGACAAGTAATAACTAACGAACAAGTAGCACTGAATAGTGATGTTTTTAACAGCAAGTAATAACTAGCGAACAATCTTACAACCCAGCAAATGAGTGGGCAGGGATACAATTTCACTTCTCATTCCCAATACACCGTAGTGGAAAAGAGCAATTTCAACCTTTCAGAGAAACATTTGAAACACAATGTAAGCAAGAATTTTAGCACTGATGTTACGGATATATAAGTTCTTGAATGTAAAGAACCAGAAGAGGAATGCCTCATTTCTTTCCAGAGCTGGAAAGTAGCTTCCCAGTGAGTACACATAAGTAAAAGAAACTTCTTGCCACCATTTTGGAACTGCAAAGCCTATGTAAGTTATAAACATTTTCTTCCATGCTTTGCATGCAGAAGGTCCCAACTTCAATTTCCAGCATCAGGTAGCATGAAACAGAAATGACCTCTGCCTGAGATAGTGGAGAGCCAGTACTAGCCTAGATGAATCAATAATTTGACCTGGTGTGAGGCAGCATCCTATTTTATGCTATTGTATTTCTATACTGTAATATTAAATTGTTCACTGGGTTTGCAGACATATGTGGCTGTTTAGCAAAAGGCAAGCTTCCTTAGCGGTGGCATATGAACCATATTTCACTAAATATGTATTCAACAGGATGATGTACTTTTAACATTGAAGGAAAATAATACACAATCATTGACAGGATAGAGAACTGAAGAGAAGGGAAAACTGAGAAGTTGAGAAACAGATTTACCTTCATCTTTGAAGGTTATTTGAGGGATTCCAGCTCAAAAGTTTTCTTTTTACCACAGCTGAAGAAAAATCTAGAAAACAAGGAGAAAATGGTAATATTCATACATGTAATTATAAAAAAGTTACAGAACTGAAGAGCAAGAAATTAAACTATGAAGTCAGTGGTCAATTATGAAAACACAATCCTCTCCTTAGTGTACACAACACAGAACTTCTGCATCTGTAGAACACTCGCTCCAGGCCTCATACTGGCAAAGAGAAGGAAAGTGCTGAAAAGTAGTAAGCGGGCAATTTGGAGTTCTGGTTGAGAAGTAGCTGATGCTGCTACCTTCTCTCTATTTCAGCTCCCTCTTGCTCATCTCTGCGTCCCCCGTCAGTAACTGTCATCCATCCTTTTCTCTTCAGCCTGTCAAGAAAAGAAACTCTAAGGCCACGGAGAAGACATTCACTTAGAGGAAGCAAGAGGATGATCAAGAAACAGGAGCAATCCCAAGAAGCCAGGATCTTCAGCCCCCCTCTCTGAGCTTCCTTAAATCTGAAAAGACAGACAAGAATATATCTGAAGGTAAAAATGCTGCCTGGCAAAGGGGAGGCTGACAGGCCAGTCAAATGCAGACACACCCTCCATTTACGACTTCCAGCTTGATCCTCTGTATGTTTACTCCAAAGTATGGACTCAAGTGGGACTTGCACCCAAGGGTGCACAGGGCTGCAGCAAGTTGTCGGCAACATCCCCTCGACCGCTTAGCAAAACCACTCTTTTGCTTTTCCTGGCTGAAAAGCACCTCAGACCTTCTTTCCCCACCCCCTGCACATAGTTCCCACTCCGATTCACATCCAGGCCTCGCTCGAAACAAGCCCCATTCCTTTTAAACGCACTTCCCCATATGCCGAAGCCCTCCTCCTTCCGCCCCCCAGAGTGAAAACAAAATTCGTGCTGTGTTTTGGGACACCTTCTCGACTCCGAAAGGAAACACGTTCCCCCCCTTTCCCACCCACCCGATAAAAAAAACTCACCCCTCTTCTAGGCCTTGGCCTCTGTGAAGCCCCCTCGCCTCCCGGCCCACCCCGGCTGCCCCCCAACACACACGCCCCTCGGACCCCCAACCAAGGCGATGGCAAGCGGGGGGGGGGAGAACCCCTCCAACCCCCCCCCCTGAGGAAGGCCAAGGCAACTGACGAAGGGCTTTCTTTCTGAGGGGGGAGAAGGGAAAAGAGAAGTAATGGGAAGGAGGCCCGCCCCGAGCTGAAGGGGGCCTCGTCCAGATGTGGCGGGGAAAGAGAGCCTGCTCAAAGTGTGGCAGGAGGAAGGAGGACTTGGCCGGTGTGTTGTGGCTCCTCCGTGAGGGGAAGGAGGCAGAAGGAGGCAGCGCTTCTCCGCCTCCCCGGTCAGGCGTTAGGGAAGCAGGATCCCGCCCGGGCCTCCCGCAACCTCCGGAGGGGATCCCGAGTTCCAGCGCAGGGTCCCCTGCCTTCCCTCCCAGCCCGGCCAGGCCCCCTCAGCCCCGCCACCAACTCACCGCCGACGAGGATCCGGCGGCGGCGGCTGCCCCGTTTCCTTCCTCCGGTGTAAGACGTGGGCGCGTCTCCGCCGTCCGACCCCGAGCAGGAAAGAAGCGGCGGCTGCGGCTGAGGCGGCGAAGGACGACGACGACGACGACGGAGCGAGCGAGCGGCGGCAGCGGAGAGGGAGGGAGGGAGGTGGGGAAGGAGGACGGGCCTGTGGTCTGGCGCCTCAGCTCCGCCTCTTCCCCGCCCCCGGCAGCCCGGGCTGCCTCTGGCTCGCGCGCTCTGGCTCCCTGACGGGCGGCGGGCGGGACTCCCTCGCCCAGCGCTGCTGCTGCTGCCTTGCGCGGCTCAACACCCAAATAACAAGCTGTTGAGCAGGATCTGCGCGGCGCGGCCTCCCATTGGCTCCTCCCCTCGCGGGGCCCCCTCCCCGCCCGTGACGCTCGAGGGGGCGCTCTGCCCCGCCCTGAGCGGGCGCCGCGCGCAGCTCCCGCCTTTCATTGGACTGCGGAAGGGCAGCTCTCCGCGACGCGATTGGGCGGCCGCTTTCCTCCGCCCCCGCCCGCCCCCGACTTCTTCTTCTTCTTCTTCGTTTCCCCGCCCCCCCACCATCATCAAAGACTTTTCATTGGTCCAAACCGAGGAAGGGCGAAGCGCCGTTGGACGGCCGGCGGCTTAAAAAAGGGAGTAAAGTCAAAGTTTCCACCCGCCCCGCCTCCCTAGGCTGAGAAGGGGAAGCGAGCGAGAGGCCTGCAGGGGCCGGATGTGAAGCGCCGCGAGGCGATTGGAGGAGGACTTGGCGGGGCAGGAATCTGAGGAGCGGGTGGGCGGGGCGGGGGAAAATGAGGAGGAGGAATGGCGAGAGGTGATTGGCTGCCCGCGCCTGTCTCATGGAAACGGAAAGGTGGAGGGCGGGGCCAACAGAAGCTTGCGGAGGCGGCGAAGGGAAAGCGGAGTCCTAACGCGCATGCGTCCTCCGGCCGTCAGGGTTTCATTATTTTTTTCCTCCCCATCGCCTTCGCCCGGCGCCATTTTGTGCGCTCTTCAGTCACGTCTCGGTCCCATTTCGTTGAGAGGGCTGGAGGTGAAGGGGTGCTGAGGAGCGGCTCCGGCGGAGGCCTGAGGTAAACGAAGCCGAGGTAGGTGTGGGTGCGGTGAGGCCTTTTAATGTGTGTGGCGGGGGAGAATGCGACCTCCGTCCGTTGGCTTAAAAACAGCCGTATTTTGTGTGGAGAACGTCGAGGGGCGAGGAGGGCCGCGAGCCCCGCGACCGTTACCGCGGAAAACTGCCTCAACGGCCCGAGGTAAACGTTGCGTAGTGGGGCGGGGCTGCGGACCGGAAGTGGAGTGTGACGTCAGGACTTGCGCAGCCGCCAATAAGTGGGCGGGGCTTCCTCTTCCGGGTTTCCCTCCTCGCTCTTCCTTTTGATAGACCAGGGGAGTGAAGTTTAGCCCCGCGAGTGTCTGGGACGCGCGATATTTTTCTCCCACCCTCGTATTTATTGAAAGTGTTTAATGGCTGTACCTTCCTCGTGAAAAGGGCCTTGTCGTAGCCCTACTTGGCTACGTTTTCTTATTTTTTTTTGCTCCAGTAGCTACCCGCAAACGCTCAAGTATCCTGCGGCGCCGCAAGGGCGCTTTTTATGGAGAGGGATATGCATTTGTGGATCAGGGGCGCCGTCGTGAGATCTGCCCAGAGATCTGCGCGTGGAGGCTCTCCATAAAGCAGCTGGGCCCTGCTCCATTGTGCTTAAACCCCCGCTGGCTGTTAGCTTACGCTCAGCAATCCATGTATGTCTGCACCTTTCAACCTAGAATAGTGATAATAATAATAATAATAATAATAATAATTTTTTATTTATACCCCGCCCTCCCCAGCCAAGGCCGGGCTCAGTACTTCTGTTGTCTGATGAAGAGGGGCTCTAGCCCACAAAAAGCTTCGGCTGTTGCCTTTCTTCAACTGTGCAGAATTAAAACATTTTCTATTAAAGACTAGCTTGACTTCCTCTTCAGGATTAATGTTGTGTATTAGTTTTAATAGCACTCTCCTAGTCATGTTTACTCATAAGTATGTATGGTTAGCCCTGCAGCCGAAAAATTGTCCCAAGCAAAGGACTACTCTCAAGTCTAAATGCTGTATGCTTCTCTCTCCCTGCCCTCCCATACAAATAGATATATAGGTATCCATATCTAATACCTTCAATATGCCATGTGTGAGCCACTGCTCAATGTGGATTAAGAGATGTTTGTGCTGCAAGGGGCAGCAAACTGCGCTTTCTTGTAGTGCAGACTTTTTGTGCCTGTCTTCTATTTCTAGTAAATGCAAGTTGCTCAGACATCCTTGTTTTTTTAAAATGATAAGTAGTTTCTGGTAGTCCGAACAGAAGATCTGCAAAGTCTTCCCACCTTGTCAAAAGGACCATTCTTTATAAACGTGAAGAAGAATTAGGAATTTTGTGCTCTCCATCAACTTGCCAAGTGATGAAAAGAAGGTAGCTTCATAAGAGAGTGCTTTTTTGTCATCAGTAGAGTGGAAACCTCTGCCATGATTATGAGTAGAGCTTTTTACTGAGGATTATAAGAGAATAAAATAAAATTTCACAAGGGCCTTGTAAGTACTAACTCTTGTCTTAGGATTCTTGCTTCTTAAATCACTTCAGCCCATCTTTTATGTGCTTGTACGCTCTGCACTCCAGATGTCCTTATGAATGCACTGGTTGTTCAGGATGGTAATTATGGATCTAGGGGCAGTGTTCAAAACTCCCATATTCTAGGCACATTTTGCGACAGAGAATTTCATAAGCACAAGCAGGTTCTGACCTCTTGGCCCAGTACTGTGCCTAAGTTTTCAGATTAAAACTTTGTACTCCCAGCAGTTTGAACTCCATCTTGTACCCCACTTTCAAGAAGCACTTGTTTGATATTTGCAGGGGAAAGTACGCTGGCACCTCCTTCACAGTATTTAAATAGTTTCAGTTAAGAAGGATTTGCATATTTGCAAGCAACATAATTTTACACCAGTTTTCAAATCAGCACAAAAAAACAGTTGTGACATTTACAGAGCATGAGGTAGATATTCGTCATGCTTTAGGCCGCATAGTCATCTTGTCATCTGTGACACACAAGTTGGAATGGGGTGGGGAGAGGATGTCCTTCCTCCTTTGTAATTTATCTTAATTTTGCCACCTGTGGCTAACTTGCTAGGTGTTTCTTTCTGTAGGTTGGATACAGAAAATACAGGACTGTTCATGAAAATTTTAGGCAGGGCTCCACAAATTATTGCTGGCCTTAGTAGTGAGCCATTTGTATTGGCCACTGGCTCCTCTCCTACACAGAATCCTATGGCACACATGGGGAGGAGCTGGGTCAGCTTTTCACTTACCCTGGGCTTTCAACACACTAGGAAACAGCAAGAGAGATGCTTGTTATATCTTCTAAATGAGGTACTAAAAGAGGCAGGCTCCTTCTTTGTGTGTGTCAGAGAACTTGGAGAGAGAGAGAGAGTAGTCTCTCTTTCCAACCCGTTATGAAGAAAGAGCCTTCCCCTCGGGTTGCCTGCAAATCATGCAATGATTTGAGAAATGAGGTACTGTATCTTGCTTTGTCCAGGACATCTAGGAATTGCCAGAAAGAGACCATTACCGTATTTTTCGCCCCATAGGATGCACCGGCCCATAGGACGCATCAAGTTTTTTGGGGGGGAAATAAAGAAAAAAATTTTTATTTCCCCTCCAGGCGCTTGTGGTGCCGGCAGCGGGGAGAAGCGCTCTTCTCCCCGCAGCCCGCCTTCAGACCAGGTCCGGGGACAGCGGGAAGACGCGCTGCGCCTCCCAGCTGTCCCCGGAGCTTGCGGGGCAGGCAGCGGGGAGAAGCGCTCTTCTCCCCACCGCTCGCCTTCAGACCAGGTCCGGGGACAGCGGGAAGACGCGCTGCGCCTCCCAGCTGTCCCCGGAGCTTGTGGTGCCGGCAGCGGGGAGAAGCGCTCTTCTCCCCGCCGCCCGCCTTGAGATCAGGTCCGGGGACAGCGGGGAGACGCGCTGCGCCTCCCAGCTGTCCCCAGAGCTTGCGGGGCAGGCAGCAGGGAGAAGCGCTCTTCTCCCCGCCGCCCGCCTTCAGACCAGGTCCGGGGACAGCGGGGAGACGCGCTGCACCTCCCAGCTGTCCCCGGAGCTTGCGGGGCAGGCAGTGGGGAGAAGCGCTCTTCTCCCCGCCACCCGCCTTGAGACCAGGTCCGGGGACAGCGGGGAGACGCGCTGCGCCTCCCAGCTGTCCCCGGAGCTTGTGGGGCAGGCAGCGGGGAGAAGCGCTCTTCTCTCCGCCGCCCGCCTTCAGACCAGGTCCGGAGACAGCGGGATGGCGGCGTTCCGCCTCCCTCTGTCCCCCGACCTTGTGGGGCTGGCGCTGGGGCTCTCCCCTCTCGCTCTCCAGGCTTCAGCGAAAGCCTGCATTCGCCCCATAGGACGCACACACATTTCCCCTTCATTTTTGGAGGGGAAAAAGTGCATCCTATAGGGCGAAAAATACGGTAGTAACTGTTGGTCACGCCTGACTGTATTTGTGGATGCTTGCACTTAACTACCCAGGACAGTGGTTTTCAAACAGTAGGGCAATCTCCCTTTAACACGTGGAAAGAAAATTCAAAGTCAAAAAGAGATCGAACCTTAAGCCATGTAGAACCTTCCTCCCTAGCAGGCTAAGACATGATGGACTGAACACCCCAGCAGAAAAACTTCATTGATTCATACTGAGTTTAAGTGGATGAGTGAGCTCCCACTAAATTTGGCAGGAGCGTCTCCCATTTTCTAGAACTGTTACCTTGTTGGAATAGTGTCCCAAATGCAAAGACCTTCGCATGCCATGAGCAGACTGTTCTGATTTGACAAGGGGGATAATAGGACAGAATTGATTGAGAAGGAGGTGACAATCCCATACTGAGCTGGGGCCTATAATCTCTTGCACAAAATGCTGACACTTTGTATCTCTTATTCCAGCAGCAATTTCTTTCTTTGAAACTTAACCCAATGAGGCATCAGAGGGACGCCTTCGGTATGGTGATGACAAATAAACTTGGAGCACCTTGCAAAGGAACCTGTGGTGCCAAAAGCCATGGGGTGGAGGATGCTGCTGCTGCTGTGAAGCTGGGCTATCTAACTCAAGAGGAAGATAATTCGCACGGAACATAGGATGAGTGGGACAGCTGAGCCACAGCTGCTGCACTTTATATGTTGATGCCGGAGACAAGATGGCTGTAAACTACAACTGAGACGGTGGGTCTTAACCCTGGCTCTGAATAGTTGATCCCGACGCACATAGTACAGTGTATTTTTTGCATTGTGATTGCAGTTGGGAGAGGAAACACAGCTGAACTGTAGGTAGATCAAATACTCCAGCCATAGACATTGCCTGCTAGTAGACTGCTATTATTAAAGTGATCCTGCTAAGGTGATGGGTGGGAACGGGGTGTGAACTTCAATCCTTAAAGATATGTAAATAATAAAGACCAAACTATCACAAGGTCATTCTGTGTCTTTGTAAAATAAACTTGGCCATGTACGGGTATTGTGATGATGACCATTAACTATGTATCACATAGCAAATTAGTACTTCATATCGTAGCTCACCTGCTGTCCTTTATGTGGTGAATCCTGTTTGATGTCTCTGTTGGAAGACTTAGTTCTGATGCTTTGGGTTTTGTTACGCATGAGCTGTTAAGCAATTAGGGCTTGACTTAGTGAGGTTATTTGTTCTAGCATGTATCTGAATAGGTCTTCATAAACCTGGAAACCAAGAAGGGAAGGAAATGAATGTAGCTGCATTTTTATTTTCCTCTTCTGTTTTGCCTTTTGTCCCAGTTCTGAAATTAAACAAGGTGTGAGTGTCTGATTTTATTTTAGGGAGGGGGAAGCTAGCTGGGTTGTACACTTCAAAGGAAGTAATTATCCTTAGAAGCTCAGATGTTCAGCTTGGGCAGTTGCCACTGTAGGTTTATTAGAAAGAAACCTTGGACATTGTACTAACTCACAGAGTTTGTGGTACAGAAAGTGGCTACAGCTGAATACACAAATCCATGCTATTAACATATGTGTAAAGGTCTTTTTTTTTTTAAGAAACACAGTGAACACAATGGGAGGAATGAATGGCTTGGTTCACATGTTGGGTTGAATTTTTGTTTGATGTTATGTGAATGAGGCTTGAGCTTGTGTGCTGCCCCCTCCCCTTGCAGGCTTTGAGTTCAACCTCCTTATGTCAAACCTTGATTTACTGTTACATTCAGACCAGCAAACTAGTAGATGTGTTTTCCCCCGTATTCAAACCACAATGCCTGAGAGCCCAAGAATCTCTCACAATGCAAGAGCATTAACTGCTGTTGTGTTAAAGGTGAGCCAATTCAATGTGAATCAGCTCCCATGCTGCATTTCATCACAAGACTGCTTCTGTTATCATAGATTGAAAGTAATATCCAAGAGTAGGCTACAGTTCTTGCTGCTTTGTGGCACAAAAATATATTGGGAAAGGCTGCTAAGACTTCATAGAGTAACACTTTTAATCTTCAAAACTTGACTGTGTCCCACTGTGTGCTGAGAAGGAAGCAGCTGAATACATTCCTGTTGCCTGCACACTCCACCATTGCCGCCTGCCTTTTTCCCTGCTGTCTGCTCACAGCTTTTCTTCTGCCCATAAGAGCTACCAACAATGATGTTTCCAAAGAAAGGAAAAGCAGTTCAGCTTTATAGCAGCTGTTAAATATTTTTGTCATGCCAGGCTCTCCATGGCTGCTTGAGATGGAGATGAACAGTGATTAGAGAATCCTGGAAAAGCTATGGGTGTTCTTCCAGTTACTGATCTGGCTAAACTGGGTATTACAGTTTTTAGAAACTTGGAAGTGTAGTTTGATCATATACCTGCTTTTAAAATGCATTTTAAAATTAATACATCATAAATAATTTACATGCTGCTGTGAATGTTTGGATTATGATAATGTCAAAGGTATAATACTTGTTCTAGCCTTAGCGTTCCACCCCTGGGAAAACAATCTGTCTTGCAAACAGTGATTCAGGCACCTTCCTCCTGTTTTTCCCCAGGTTCTGGTCTCTCAATTGTTGCTGCCTCTCCAGAGCAGCATTCTAGCTCCATAAAGCCACAACTAGAAGAAAACTTTATATTACCAGTTGATGCCCTTTAATGCTGAAAGCAATAATGTGCACATTGATAAAAGAATTGTGGAGAAGGGACCACGAGGATCATCTAGCTGAACACTGTAAGGCAGGGATCTAAGATTAAGAGCCTCACACTCTACCGACTGAGCTATGAGGGTCTAGACTGGTAATGACAGCGGTATAGAGAAGGAATAGGCACTGTCAGCTGGAGCATTCTACTATAATTTATTGAACCAGGCAACTTAGAAGACAGATATTGCCATTTGTGCAGAAGTGTTGGAGCAGAGGGAATGCCTGGGTGTGGGGAAACAGCCTGGCTTTCTAGAAATGTAACTTCTTTTTGGTATTTGCCAGGTGCCTTTCAAGTTGCTTACCGTCCCATTCCAGAGAGCATTTGGAAATCAGTGCTTTGTTTAATCACCAAGCCATCTGGAAAGGTAAGACAGTTTCTCAATATTTGCTAGCTATGTAGTGTGAAGGTTTTTCCCTCCTCTTAATTTTCATGTTGCCTTTTGTGCTTTGTTGTGTCAGAATTGCATAATCATATATGGTGATAGTGAACTCATTCTCCAGCTGCTAATCCTTCTGGAGCTAGTCCAACGCACAAAGAAAATCCAATCATAGGCATCCCAGTGTGTTTTTCCTCTGTAAAGCTCTGCCTGTGTAGAATAAAGACACTTATTCTTCCATCTTCACTGCAAGTAGCAGCAAATGAAAATGCAGCTGGACTGATTTTCATTGCTGGTTTTTTGTTTTGTTTTTTTGCTTGTTGGCTGAAACTGGTCTGCTCACCTGGCTTCCTGCTTTCATTGTTGGAGTCTAAGGAAGCAGTTTTCTACGTATGGTAATAAGCTTTAGCAATGTAGAATGGTCTTTGTAAGGAGGTCCCTGGATGCCTGTCAGTGGAATGGATAGCTAAGAGCCTGGTCAGGCAAAGTTGCTAATATTTTTCTGCTTAAATGAGAAACCAGGCATTTTACACAGAAAAACAATGTGATCTCAGAAGTAGCTCTGCATAGGGTGATTTAGGTTTGGTTGACACCCTCCTGGAGGGATGTGGCTGCTTAATGTGTGCTGCTTGGGAAACACTTAAAAATACCGCATTGTATAGCTTTGTCTACTGCCTTGGTTCAGGTGATTCCTTCCTACACCCATAGCTATACAGGACAACCACCAATGGGGATGGGGGGGCAGAAGGGCAGAGAAAAGTTATGACAGCTGGTTCTGCTCATACAGCTGTTTGATCTGTAGCTGTCTACTTGGGTATTAGTATGTAAAATATGCAATTTGCTAGTTTTCACCTCCCTGGATATAATTACTATTTTAGGATGACAACTTGTTTCACTTTGATGTTACAAGTCAATATAGCCTTTATTCTTTTTAACTCATGTTAAGATTACAAATAGTAATGGTGTATTGCAGAAGCAAATGTTTACTTTTGGCTTCCACCCAAGCTCAGTAACTCTTTTCTGTATTCTCAGCTTATGCATTCTATTATGTGCAAATAATTCCTTTAATTGTATGGTGTTAGCTATGTACTCTTTGATTTTTCTCTCTCTCAAAATGTGAGTTTTTTAAATTTTATTTGTCAGCTGGACACAGTATCTTCAAAACACTTGTGTGATTTGCCTCTTCCCCTTGGATGAGAACATATAGCTTTCCCCAATATTTGTATGTTTGTGTCATTTTAATCTTTTCCTTCAACAGAATTGTGACCGTGAACGTAGAGATCCCTGCAGAAAATACTTCCAAAGGCACAGAACAGTGTGAGCTTGTGTGTATGGCCGGAACCATGATGAAACATCAACTATCTTGCTTGTGGGATTCAGTACATTTGTGCTGACTGCTTATAATCTGTTCTGAGTCATCTTCACTAAGCAGAGAACTTTCATTGTATCTGACAAAATGTCTCAAGATGAACAGATACTTTAAACACTGATTTATGGAATAAAAGCCTATTTTATGATTACATTTGGCATCTTTTGTTTACCTTGCACTAGCTAGGAGCTTGGACAAACATGCTTTGTGGATGTTTTAAGACACTCTTCTAAGGGTTGTGCATTTGGGTCCTAGTGTGAGCACCACAGCTTCTTCTGGCCTTGGTTGCGACTAAGGAGCCATTTATGGATAAACGAGAGTAGCCATTGAAAGGAGACTAATTGTCTGCTGTGCATGTAGAAGACCCCTAACTCCCAATATAAAACCTGTGCATTGCATATTAAGTCCTAATAAGAGTGTTCTGTCTTGCCTGTTTTACTCGCTGAAGGGCCACTATTGGTAATACTTGCACCTCTTAATTTAGGAGAACTAGAGCTCCTCCTTTTTTTAATGAGACCTTGGGTCTCCAGCTGTTTTTGGACTTCAGTTCCCATCCCTGACCACTGGTCCTGCAAGCTAGGGATGATGGGAGTTGCAGTCCAAAAACAGTTGGAGACCCAAGTTTGGGAACGCTGGCCTAGACCATCGTTCACTGGCCCTGCTCAGCTTTTGCCTGTTTGGAAGGTATCACTGAATTGTGCTGATGCTGCTTATTGTCTGGCTGTGTGTAATTCTGAAGAATGTAGTCTACTCTACAAAATTAAAGAGTCCCATCTATTGCTGCAACTATTTTACTGCTGACTTCTACTACCGGCATGCGACTCCTGCACTTGAGTGAATGTGGGCTCTTGGGAGTGAAGGTTCCCTATTCAGAGGCAGGAGAAGCTTGCCCTACATTTGTAAAGAGCTTTCTCATACCTGCTGGATTGCACCTAACTACTCCCCTCCTTTCCAACATTGTGGTGTGAATCACACAGCGCTGGTTTGCATGTGCTTGCTTCCTGCTTAGTCACACTAATTTATGACGTAAGCAGGGCTGTGGTTTGGGGATGCCATGACTGACATGAGAAAGTGGAAACATGGTCTTGAGTACATACACTGAGAATTTTTTTTTTTTAAGGAACAGGAAGTAGTAGTGAGTCAAGTGACACTGCCACTGGTCATCTGAACTATCATTAATAAATATTGTGTAGTTCAGCATCTTCCCAGTAGGAAGCTGCAATCATTATTCTACCATAAATTCATAAGTAGAAGTATGATAACTCTTAATTGGCGAAAATGTTTCCTTTCACCTTACTTTTTTATCAACAGATGTAGGAAAGTAGGCAAAAATATCCCACTACTGGCAGCTCTTTCAAAACTAGTGCTCATTCAAGAACTTCAGTACTAAATTATTCAACACTAAACAGGATCATGTAAGAAATGCTCCAGTTCATGTACTGATTTGTGTAAATGGTGGCAGAAAGCTGCTGTGGGAGAGGAGAATGTTAAAATAATCCTGTTATTCACAGGGGCAGTTGAGTACACAAGTTGGCTCTGACTGTAAAAGGAGATGGAAGAACATGAGATACTTAGCATCCCATGCCCCACTTATGGCCTCAAAGGCATGTGGCTGGACCACCTGCATCTATAGTCAGTGTAAGCAATTGGCTAAGTATCTGAAATATTCATGAATGCCAAGATTGTCACAAAATAGTGAGCAAGCTTTTGTATTTTGTGCAGATGTTAATCAAAAGTGGGTGAGTGGGTGAAATGGTGGCTTTCAGACTATGGGCTGAAAACAACTTTCTGGACAGGAAATGCTAGGCTCCTCCCAAATTTGCCCTGGAGGGTTCTCAGGTAAAAAAATTTTTTTTTTCATACAAGCATCCTTGTGTAAGCATTGCCATCTAAACAAGTGCAATAAATTGGAAAGTTAAGTAGTTTTTGAACAACAGCAATCTCATCGGAGCACAAAGCTCTGGTTTCTCTCTTAAGAATCCAGTTTGAGAATCTCACTGTAAAATCATAGCATTTTCCAGCCGCTGCAAAAATTAGTTAAAAGTGATCACCACACTAAAGCACAGCACTACACAAAATACTGCAACAATTTTCTTCTCCCAACTAGGGCTCAGATTATGTTTTCACAACCACCACGCTGTTACATGAAGCCACAAATCAATATCCAACAGCATTAGTCAGATCCCTTCTATTCAAGCATGACCAAGCTTCAGGCTCACTATTTGCCCTCAAGCCACCCCACCTGCTGAATTGGAAGAGGAAAGATAAAGCTTGAGTGTGACATCTTACATACACACACACACTATGTATCTGAACTTTTCAGACAGATACGTATTGTTCATGCTGTACACAAGCTTTTTACAAACTGCATCTCAAAGCAGTAATCATATTTACTATAATCCAATCCAGACAACAGGAAAAGTGGACTGCTAGGTAGGGAGGTTGAATCATAAACTTGTCCAGTTGTAGGATACAGCCCTGATATTCTAGGTATGACCAGGTATCTGGGCTGCTACCTTCTGACAGGAGGGAGCAGGTTTTTTTACCATTTCTTTAAGGCCTGGATTCAACAGGGCTGGGGAGTGTGGTGGGTGCAATCAGGGTGCTCAATGTGATTTTAAACTTTTTTCCTTCAACAACATACTTTCTCCACATCACCACCCATGCAACCACGAATTTGCTTTTGGAAATTTCAAACGGGTTTGCTAGGTAGCACTGAAGAGGGGAAAGACAGTTGTGGCATTTCAAGACAAGCCGCAAGTCCTCATCAGTGCACAAAGTTTCTTTGGCTCCTAGCCAGGTATATCTTCTTATTTTCATTACGTTTCTCCATCAAGCCCTTGCTCTCATTGTACAGTTACCCTGTCCTAACCTTTGGACAAATAATTGATACTCAAATATAAACAGTAATTGGAAAAATTTTTAGTGCAAGTTGGTCACTCAAAATAGTCTTCCAGCACATACATCATGGCAAATACATACACAGGCCTGTAGTACAGATTAAAACATTTGTTTTAAAGTAACAATGTGTTACATATTTTCATCATCTGATTCATCTTCTTCTTTCAGAGATTCCTGTAGAAATAAAGAGAAAAGATCAGGTCCTACTGCTTCCGTGCTAACAGACCGTATCCCACATGTTATACATACACCAGGAATCTAGCTGTGCACACAATTTGTGGAATTAAATAGCTGACATTTTATACCTACTTTACATAAAAGCACACAAATTCTACAGCAGCCTGCATCATCACTTCTCCACTTAAAGGTAACTGGTATTTATCTTTTGTAAACCAGAATTACTTAAGAGAAATTGGAAGAGATGTTTTCCTCCCAGGAATGTAAGCAGAAGGTCCCCATTTCAATCCCTGGCACCTCCAGGCAGGGCTGGGACCATTCCCTGCCTGAAATCTGGACAGCTGCCAGCTGGAATAAACTACTGACCAAGATGTACCAATGTATGATGTCTAATGCAGCTTCCTATGCACAACAGACAGTGAAGTTCCAGCACTTACCTTAGCGTATTTCTCTGCTTCTTCCTTAATGTCTTTTGGGACAATTTCATGTTTTCCCTTGGTTACTATGAATTAAAGAGGAATTTTTTATTTTTTTAGAATGCAAACCTATCTTCTAAGTTTGAAGCAAAGGCAATGTCATATACAAATGTGCCACAAACTCATTTTGTGGTACTGTTATCTGAAAAACAGTATGGGCTATAGTCATACAGTAGACTCATTAAAACCAACAGACTTAAGTCACGGCTTCTGATTTCAATGGATCTACTCCTGAGCAGACTTCTTGTATACAGTCATGGTATTTAGATTATGTACCCCCATACAAGGGCACATGTCTTCAATTTTAAGTCAAGGATGGGGAACCAGAGACTCGAAAGATGTTGTTGGCCTCCAACAACCCCTGCCAATAGTCAGGGATGATGTGAGTTGGAAGCTGGCAGCATCTGGAGGGACACAGGTTCATTGTTTTAGATATGCTGTTAATTAAGGATAAATCACAGCAAGTTACAAAATTAACTATTTTCATAAAGCAGCAAACAGTAATGAAGGAAGAAAAGATTTGAACGATACATTACTTTCTCCAACCCAACTGAGTTCAAGTTCAAAAGCTTTGTCTTTTACTTCATCATGGACTATGTAGATTCTAGAAAAAATAAACACAGAAAAAGTAGTTATTCCAAGTATCTATCAAGAAGTATTACAGCTTTGGGACGGAAGGTGCTCAATAGTAAACAGTTTTTACGTACATTCAGAAGAGAGCATATACTCAGAAACATGCACATCACAATTTCAGGACTCCTAAAAATCACATGAAAACTCTGGCTCCTCTGTTACTTACTGGAGATGAAATGCTTCTAAAAGGGCCCTCTTCTAGAATTATTTGGCATGATTTAATTTGATGTTAGTGTTTAAAGAAAGCTGCACACAATTCCATCATTTCCTGCATCTTCATTCCTCCCTTTGCACAAGCAGTAAAATAAGCCAGGATTCAGCACTTGAAACAAGTCAGGATTAGAAGAGAGAAGTGATGCTGAATGCACAACACTCACGCAATAAGCCAGGATTTTTGGTTTAGCATTACACGTGAAATCGATCACCTATCAAAAGTTGAATCCACTCTCCAAATAGAAAGTTCACTCAAAATTTCAACATCCAAATACTTCATCCCTTAGCCATGTAGACTTTCACACAAAAATATGAAATTATGAGTATGAAATGCATAGCCTTAAAGTAGTTTGAAATCAAATAGGGTCATAATCTGGATGTAAACAGAAAGTCCATTTTATCTGAACTGCTAGATCCCAGCCCATCATCCAAAGACAATTCAATATAAGAACAGCCCCAGTGAATCAACCCAAGCCAACATTTTAAGAAACTTACATTTTTGCAACTTCTTTAACAACATCACGGCAAGTCATATCTTTCATCTGTGGATATACAAATACAGTGAGCATTTTAATCACATACTATTGTGTTTACTGTGTTCTCAAATAAAGCTCACAAACCCAATGCACTATAGTTAAGTGTGAAATAAATTCTATCTAGATTCTCAGGAAGCTCATTTCTGCACCAATCTAATTCCTGAAGAACCAAGATTATATCTATACACATCCTTGTTATTCACAAAGCTCTTGGAAGGTCAAGTTTGAACTGGTGACAGCAGTCCAGTATTTTACTGAGAAGGCAACACTTCTAGATACTTGGATTAATAAACCCAGAAAATTCCTGCCCTGTGGAAAAAATGTTTCAGAGACACCTGGGATGTTTGTTTAGAAGCACTGTAAGGCAATGCCTTACCTGGAGCTTTTCAATCTCTGTCTTTGCAGCTTGTCTTGCTTTTCCAATGGCACATCCCCAATAACCCTGTAAATGCAACAGGAACAACTTTAAACCAAACAATATCTGTAATTATTGCAAACGTTTTACATAGTGTTGGAATGTCACGAACAACTGCATGCATGTGCCTTATCAAACAGCAGTGCAGTCCTAACCTTAATTCAGACGAAGTTCATACTGTGTCAGTCCCATTCCAGAGACCTGCACAAGTACAGTGGTACCTCTAGATACGAACGGGATCCGTTCCGGAGCCCCGTTCGCATCTAGAAGCAAACGTAACTAGCGACAGCACGTCTGCGCACGCCGCTTTTCGCCGCTTCTGCGCATGACATCATTTTGAGCGTCTGCGCATGTGGCGAAACCCGGAAGTAACACACTCCATTACTTCCGGGTTGCCGCGGAGCGCAACTCGAACGTGCTCAACTCGAAGCGTATTCAACCCGAGGTATGACTGTATACTGAACATCTGGTGATCTTCTGGACTAGGGATCAGTAAGCAGCCCAAAACCAACTGCCAGCTGCTCCCTGCTGCCCCAATCACTTTAAACTAAAGGACTTCAGTGGATGAGCAAGAGTCATACAACTGCCTATCTACTAACTGTTCCCCACCTATGAAGATTTAACTCACGTATGAAACGCCTGATGGGTCTATCATGTATAGCTGAGCACCTTCATCATCACCATCATAGGAACCCAACATGAAACTGGAAATGTAAAAGATTTTGTTGAAGAACTGCCAGACAGAGAATAAATGACAAAAGGTCTGCAATCCTATAAACACTTAACGGGAAGTACCACTGAGCTCAATGAGGCCTACTTCCAAGTAAGCAATTTGGGAAAGTTTCACTGAAATCAGCTGCACAAGCCACAGCCCATGACTAACACAGAGATGTTTCTATTGGGATGGGAAACTTCTGTACTTGCTGCCCTATTTTGTAATGTACCATTGGGTTCATATTTAACTACTATAACTTGCCTACCATAGGCATCACCTTGCCAAATGGTAAATATAGTTCTGCCACACTTCTCTTCACTCAGATAACACTTACTGGAAAAGCTCTGTTTGTAGCAGAACAGCACAAATAAATATCTTCCCAAATTATTACATGTGGACTATGTCAAGCTGAGAATGGTTGCTTAAGAACGTGGGGTGTTCTTAGGGTATGTTTTGCTGACCCATGGATACTTGTTAAGATTCCCAATATTTTTTTAGCTTCTAGCATACCCATAATTTTAATAGAAAGGTTAAGATGTCCAACATCTGTTATTCCAAATCAGAAATTATAAGGGCAACCCTTTTTATTCAGCTGATTTAAATAAGGTATGCATATACTTCTAGGTCACATACTGAGGAGAGAATAGGATTTAACCTATTCTTACTAGTGAGCTGTGGGTATATTGGGTTGGACTTGGATCCAGAATTGCATGGAGTGGAACTCTGCTAACTGGATGCTACCTTGGGCAGAGGAAAGACAGGCAGTTCCTGAAAATTCCTCTCACCATGCAGTCCCTCAATGCCTCCAAAAGTTCGCTCTGGAAGGTTGGCAAGCCCTCAAAAAAATGTGATAGAAGAAACTGGGCAGAAATCATTTTTAAAGCCGTAAAAAAACCCCCGCTCTTCAGCCAAGAGACTTTCAGAGATGCTTCAAAAGAGGAGCAGTTTCAGTTGGATCCAATACACACAAACATAAAGAGTGGAACAGCAGGTCTGGATCCAAGCCATTGAATATTCTTAGTAATGCTGATAGGAAAGAATTTGGATAAAACACACCGCGACACATTTTGAATATAATCCAACAGAACCCAGAGGACGCACCTTTTTGAAAGCAGAACTTAATTATTTCCCCTTGAGGAAGGGCTCTGTCAAAACATGCCTGGCTAAACTCTCCATCTAGCACCAGGTTGTGTTTTTTCCTGCCTTCCTCCTTGCCCCTCCCCTTCTGGCTGATGCCTTCATTTTCTTTTTCACTCTTAAGCAGTCTTGGTGGATTGTTTAAGAGGTTGTGTTAAGTAAGCAATCCAGATTTCCAAGTTCAAGCAGCAAGAGTGCATTCCTTAGATCTGGAGATCTTGCCTTCTGAAACTTGCAAGAATCCAGTAGAGCATCTTCACTTGATTATTACCCTTGTTTGTGCATTTAGCGCTCAGAGATAAAGGCTTTTAAATTGTGTTTTACAAATGTATTTTTCTCATATACAAACACACATTTTAAGTTACTATCTGGTCTGAACTCTGGTTGGCAAATGTGTTGTGAATTGCAGTATAAATGAATAAAAGCTCTTACCTGCAACCAAAAGGTCTGACAGCACTGTACAGAGTATAGGCGTGTACATACATAGCCACTCTGTCTGCAAGATGCTGTTGGGGAGGAGGGAAGAAAGAAGAAAAGTAAGAGCACTGGAAATATTTTTAATAAGTTTCCTGCAAAGCATCTGAAGCATGCTGTGCTTTTCATAAGTTGCATACAGATAGAAGCAAAAAGAAACAAAGCTCCTTACTTTCAATGGAATATTATAACCATAGTTGGATCTGAAGTTAGAAGCTTCTTCCCTTGCTATGTCAGCCAAAGAACGGGCATCAGCCAGGAGTCCTGCGACTGCCTGAAATAAACATCAGCCATCTTACAACAAAAATCAAAACAGAAATTTGAGTCAACACTCCCCGTGTATCTCTCTGGCATTATCCTTTACAACAGACACATGATTGCCAGGCACATGTTTCCAGAACTGGTCAAACTAGCATTTCCACCCTTGCAAGTTGACGCCTCCAGCTTTCCTTCCTGGTTACAAGCTAAATGTTACCACTGGCTTATCCAAGAGGCCATTTGACAGGGGGATAAGCCTCAGCACGTGCTAAACGGAAATGAATGCTCTAAGATACTGAGGACCAACTCACCATTCCAACATGTCGATCGACATTAAAGAGGCGTTTGTTGGATCCTTCCTCGTACAGTTTGGACAGAACTAATTTTTCGACTCCAAAGACTACACCATCTTTACACCGTATCCCAATTGCTGTACTGAAAAAAAAGTTACGATACAGTGATCAGATCAGTTAAAAGTATTTCTTGCTAGGATTTTTCAGTTGAATTTTCAATCAGAAGGTGCTCAAGGAAAAACAGGTTAACAGTTCTTTTAAAAACATCAATAAAAACTAACCTAATTAATTTAAAAAACAAACTACATGACTAATCTACAATAAACACTATCTGCAAGTGATGAAAATGAGCCCAGTTCAGGAAAGCCCTGCACATGATGCTTATAAGAGAACCACAAGGTATATTATATGGCTTTGGAACTAAAATATTACGGTTTTAATATTTATTCAAATTTTCATCTTTTTAGGACAGTACTGGATCAAGATAAAAAGCTACTACTATCAAATACAGTCAAGAAAACATACACATGTACTGTGGGAGGAATTCAACATCAAGCTAAGGCAATTGTTCTGTTAGGTCACACATGTTGACTTTCCAGTCGGAACACCCAACCCTCTCATTACCCCCCCCCCCCCGTTCTGGGGGTTCCAACAACTCCCACAGAGCTAAAAGGGTGGGGGCACAAGCAGAGGAAAGAGGGAAAGCCTGGTTAAACAAGTTGAAGTCCTGGAGCAGGGCTTCCACTGATGGGACACATTACTTGAATCCTATCCATTTTGACAGAACTTCAACTTAGTACTGTATAGCACTAACATTTTGAACCACCCATGCAGCATGTGTTAGCTTCCCTACTATGTACAACCTACTGCACTGTTTTAAAAAAGCTTCCTCCTTATGGCATGAAAATATAGCCAAATGAAACAATACATTTCAAAGACATTGATTTCCTAAGAAAATCATATGTGTATACACTGATTTCAACAATATCCAAACTTTTTAAAGCTAAAGTTTTACGCCATCATGCAACTTTTTTAAAAAATCATCAAACCAAATGAATTTTATAGCTGTCAGCTGCAGTCCTAGGCACACTTCCATGTGAGTAAGTATCTCTGAGGAATCATGCACAGACTGGGCTTTAGATGAAAGTAGGTTCGACTGAAATTAGTTTGACTAGCTGCTATCACATCATGTATCTGCCAAGGTGGAACAATGAAAAAGCAGCAATCCTGTTCCTGCAGAGGTTCAGAGCAAAACATTGGTTGATTTTAATGAAAACAGAGGCTTCACATTGTGACTTACCTCTGAGTAAAAATGCATGATGGCAGGCTGTAAGGCTAAAACCCAACTTCACTTAATGATGTCACTTCCAAATGGGACTTACTCCCAAGTAAGCAAGGTACAAGAATGAGTTCACAGAATTCAAGAGGTCAGAACACATACAAATAAAAGCAGGTAAAGGTAGGTAAAGAACCACTGGATGGTGTAGTCCAGTTAAAGGTGACTATGGGGGACACAGGTGGCACTGTGGTCAAAACCACTGAGCCTCTTGGGTAAATAAAAGGACCTGCAGTTCTGTGGAGAAACCCATGCTTTGCATGCAGGACCAGGTAGCAACATGTAATATCTTTGTCTGGTGCTATACAACCAGGAGTGGGGAAGTGTACATGGCTAGTGGGCTGGATCCTTCAGTACTGCACGCCCCGTAGATCAACTTTGACCTATCAATCACATGTCAGAGTAATGTCAGATGACAACTTCAGAGGTGCTCAGTGTAATTGCCAATCAGCTGCTGCAGCAAGCCCTTCTGAAGTTCATCTGTGGGTGCAGTTAAGGTTCAAATGGAGAAAATCAAAAGAGAAAGATGTTTGGTGATAGACTATATGGGCTTGGCAGAAATGACGAGCAGAATCCGAAACCAGGGAAGAGAAGCAGCGCAAGAAGAATGGAAAAAATTCAAGGACTATTTAAAGAAATATCACAAAGTTAATGAAAGTTAGAATGATGTTGGACTGGAAAGTAAATGGTTACTATTAGCAATGGTTAAGACAAGGAAAATAAGGAAGAATAGTCTAAATTTAAATTAAAATAAGGGAAGATTTGCTGAACAATCGATAAGAATTTGGAATACAGAAAGGGGAGGCATGAGGAAGTCGGGGAAGATAGGATATGAAATTAGGATATGAAATGATACATGTCTTTTGTTTTGTTTTTGTTTTTGTATGTTTATGTTTGTTGTATTGTGTTTATATGGAAAAATAAAAATATTTAAAAAAAAAAAAAAAAACCAAAATGTGTTGCGAACAAAGCAGGGCTTGCACAAATAGCACTCATTTTCAGCCAATTATTGCCTTGGATCTGTGTTCTTACCTGCTTATACCCATCATACATGATAGCAGAGGGTCATTTGTGGACGATTGTCTCAGGGACCACATGCCAAGCCTAATTAGGCCTGTGAGCTGGAAACCTCCCAACCCACTAAAGGGAATCCACTGCCAGTCAAAGGAGGCTATACTGGGGTATATTGTCTAGTGGTATGATGCAGTATAAAGCCATTTCATTTGTAAATTCTACTGTTTAGTCTCTGCAAAAGTGTTCTTTTTAACATTAAGTTTCATATCAGGGTTTTGGTCATTTAAAAAAGGGTTTTTTAAATAAATAAATAAATAAATAACAGGTCTTACTCTTACCTGCTATTCTCCACAGCTTTCATAGCATATTCTACTTGAAACACTCTGCCATCTGGAGAAAATGTAGATGCCGACAAGTCATACTGCAAAAGAGAAGCATACATTTGTAGCTCTTTTTCAAAGAACAGCAAGAGGCAGTGGAACCGGGATTCCTTAGTCAATTTCACTGCATACCCCGCTGTATAAATAAGGTTTGTTGCTCTCCTACTATAAAAACAATCTCTAAATTTGCACATTTCTCAAACTACGAATATTTGTTTTATTTAATTTAAACAACATATATACCGCTTAACTGCAATAGATAGAATACAAAATAAAAATCAGTCAAAACTATGTATTTTATGATTTACACATGAAACAAATGCAATAATGGAAGAAATCATTCTCCCCAATAATTGAAAATCTGGGCGCAACGGCCTATAGAAAGCCAACTTCTAATTCCAAGCACATTTACTGAGCATTGAGTCCCACACAGTTCAAAATTAGGGTTGCAGCCTAAGCTCCTATGCAGCCAACAGTTGCTGGGTCTGACCATCAGTTTAACATTTGTAGGCTCTCTTATATGGAAAGGGAAAGAAAAAGATGTTTGAAATATATGCATACTGAACCAAATAAATATTCATGTTTGACATAAAAATAGAACGCATGTTTTGTGTAATTAATTTTTTGTTGTAACTCTCACATAAATTAAGAGCAAGAAATAATTATTAAGTGCACATACCGTGCACTATTTTCTGAAACTGCAAAGCTATATATATATATATATATATATATATATATATATGGGAACATACCCTTAGAAGTGGCACAATATATATGATTCAAGCAATTCATTACATACTTTGTATATTTAGGAAATATCTGAAAATGCCAATTCAAAAAAATGATTTAAGTTGTGTCTTCTCATGTTGTCGTTATAAACTACGTTGATTTTATTTAAACAATCCACACTGTACTATAACCAATAGCCTTCCAGTACAGCCAGAGAAGCACAACAAGCTGTTCTACAATAACATTAGTCACACTGGACAGTTTGCATCACCTCATGCTTCAAGAACCCCATCACCACAAAAGTGAGTTCCTGAAGCAGAGTGAAAACTTGCAGTGCAATAACACAAGTCTGCATCTGACAGTACAGGTTAGAAAAACAGGCAGTATGGGGCTGCTGTTTTCTGCTGCAGCCCAAGTAACTTGAAGGCCTAATTTCAGTCTTAAGAGAATCACGGAGGCAATGACCTCAATTGTCATCTTAGACACTTCACAGTATAGTACAGAAATCAGGCATTTGTTTGGAGGGTGTTTATTCCTCCTTTGTTTGAGACCTATCAATTATTGGGTGACAAAATAAATATATTGTCTGTTTACCCATCTTCAGCAAGCATGATAGCAGACCACCAACATTTTACCAACAAGCCATTGTGGTTTAAACCACAATGCATACGAACACAGGGTTTTCAGGTGAGTAAGGCTCCCTCCTGGGTTTTGGTATTTGGAAATAAATGCATTTTGTTTTAATTAATTATATTTATAATATGCATGTATTGTTGCCTTTGTGAGCTCCATTCTCTTTTTCTTCTGCTAATTTGGTTCTTGGTACCAGGTGTAGAAACTTCATAGTGACTTGGACGAGTCAACAGCTACCTCTCCTGGCCAACCAAGAACTGCAGTGACTTTCTTCCATTTCAACTTTTCATCTTAAAAGACCATTTCACACATTATAGAATGGAAAATCTAGGTCATTATTTCAGGTGTTGGGTGTGGATGTTAATTCATATATTTTTTTCTTAAGTTCATAGGCTTCTGGCTGGCCCAGCCTAAAAGCTAATGTACAAGCTTCTCAGAAAGAACTGCAGTGCTAAACATTGAAGTTTGAAGCAGTAGACAAAGTCTGTTCTAATGAAAGCTTGCTTAAAGTTTGAGACAGTGGTAGAGTTTGCACATCACACCATCACATAGATTGGTCCTCATGACTTTATATGTCAATTGGGTGGGGAGGCCAAACAAATCTTAGTGCCAGAGCGCATGAAAACACCATTTACCTTCCCACTGCAGCAGTACATAATTATCTACTTGCACAAGTATGCTTTCGAACTGCTAGGTTGGCATGAGCTGGGGCAGAGCAAAGGAGCTCACCAAGAAGCTCAATGGTTTAGACCACAGCGCCACCCACTCCCTCCAAACAACCCATGTGTAGACCACCCCACAGTTTGGTACGTTTCCACCCACTTCAAGAAAGCCAGATCCTTAACGATCCTTTAACGTTATATAAAATACAAAAATATACTTAACAGATTAGCCATCTACTTTTCTATTCTTAAAACAATTCCAGGTAAGGGTTGTGTCAGCACTGATCATCACCAAAGGCAACCCCTGCTTTTGGCCAGGATAGACTGCACTCCAGGACCCTTGATTAGGAACTCTGCGAAAGTGACCAATCCCAGGTGTTATAGTTGATGTTGCCATTTGCAACCTGCATTTTCTGCAGGAATCAGGTTGTACTTTGAGGTGCCCAATCGGAACTTAAGAGGCACCTGGCTTGCCAGGAAACAATCAAATGAGCACTTTAAGGCTCCTGGTTGATGTCAGACAGGCCCCCTCCCTGTTGAACTTCCCAAATACTTAATTTTTAAAAAAAAAATCCAGGGCAGGGAAGTTTTACCTGACTTACAAAACATCACAAGAACAGCATAAATCATAATCAACGAAACATCAATAAAACAATTACAATCTATAAAACACTTAGCAAAGCAGCAACTAAGAAATAGGCTAAACATCTCAATTATAGCGTTAAGCCCTATGATATAAACATTTATAATCCATAAAACGATACGACATTTTGTATGGAGCAGGTTGGCGTTTGGTAGGGGGGATGGCCTTAGCGGGCCAAATTAGACCCTTGCCAGGGGAACACTGGCCCACAGACCAGAGTCTCCCTGCCGCTAATTTAAACCACGGGTGGCGCTGTGGGTTGGCAGTTCGAATCCCCGTGACGGGGTGAGCTCCCGTTGCTCGGTCCCTGCTCCTGCCAACCCAGCAGTTTGAAATCACGTCAAAGTGCCAGTAGATAAATAGGTATCGCTCCAGTGGGAAGGTAAACGGTGTTCTGGTTCGCCAGAAGCGGCTTAGTCCTGCTGGCCACATGACCCAGAAGCTGTACGCCGGCTCCCTCGGCCAGTAAAGCGAGATGAGCACCGCAACCCCAGTGTCATCCGCGACTGGACCTAACGGTCAGGGGTCCCTTTACCTTGGCAAACTAAGGCCTGGGGGCTGGATCCGGCCCAATCGGCTTCTCAGTCCGGCCCACGGATGGTCGGGGAATCAAGTGTATTTTTACTTGAGTAGAATGTGTCCTTTTATTTAAAATGCATCTCTGGGTTATTTGTGGCTCCTGCCTGGTGTTTTTACATGAGTATGATGTGTGTTCTTATTCAATATGCATCTCTGGAATATTTGTTGGGTATAGGAATTCCTTCTTCTTTTTTCAAAATATAGTCCGGCCCCCGACAAGGTCTGGGGGACAGTGGACCGGCCCCCTGCTGAAAAAGTTTTCTGACCCTTGATTTAAAGGATGCACATCTTTTAATCCCGTTCCATATTTCCCCCCCTCTCCCAGCTTCTCCCCAAAAGGCCTTTTGCTTTCGGTTTCCCCAAAGTGACTCAGCAGCAGTAGCAAAATCCTCTCCCCCCCCCACCGCGCGCGTGTGTGACGTCACACGCCTCTCCTCACAGACCCCCTTCCGCCGCAGAGTCCGCTGAGGGGAAAGAAGGCCGCCCTTTCTTCCTGCCTCGCCCGCATTCCGAGCCCCCCCCCGAGCCCCTCAGGGGCTTCGCCCAGAGACAGCGCTCCCCCGCCGCCGCCTGCTGCTGCTTCCCTTTCCCCTCAGGGGACACTCACCCCGGTGCCGATGGAACTCATGGCGGCGGAGAGCCGAAAGCCGAAACAACCGTTTCCTCCGCCTCCTCGCCAGCCGGCCTGCTTGCCTTTCCCCTTCGCCTCCCCAGACCCCCTCAGGCAGCCACCCGCTCGCGCTTCTCACCCACCGCTCAACAACGCGCCCGCCCATTGGACGGGCACTCTGCGCTCCTGGCCAATGGCCTTTCACGCTGGTGTTTTGCGGCCGGAGGGCGGAGCCACGGAGGCGTTGCGTGCGCGCTCGTGGAGAGACCGCCGAGTCACTGCAGGAAAGGGCGGGGCGCGCACGCTCGTCGGAAGCGGGGGAGAGAGAAACAGATGGAGCACGCACGCGTAGCTCAAGTAGACCAACAAACCTTCTGGGAAGCAGTTTTACGTAGTGCCCGGCTAGCTCAGTCGGTAGAGCATGGGACTCTTAATCCCAGGGTCGTGGGTTCGAGCCCCACGTTGGGCGCAGTTGTTTTTCTTTTGCGGTGGTTTGCTAGTTTATTTACAAAATAAATGCATGCAAAATAAAACCCCTTGAGCAAAACGAATCGTTTCTTCTCTCAAGAGTTAAAAGTCAAACTGTTGAAATCATGCGCGCACACGCACACAGTACTCCCTGGGAACTGCATCTATTCATTTCTACAGCTCGGATTCATCCATCCAAGGGTGTGTTGTAAATGTACTCGGCTCATTATACCCCGAAACCGATTGCAGAGCACCTTAATCAGTTGACGAGTTATTTCTGCACAATTTTTCAGTTTAGCCTAAAGAACGAGGGAAAGCATGCTTCGTTTTTAAATGACAGGCATTGCAATAGGTGTCCCCCCAAGAGAGGTGTTCTTGCTACTGAGAATCTCTCTGATAAAACAGAACTTAACGTCTACTCCTACTCCCAGGTAAACCTACATAAAAGAGAAGCACATGGGGTGAAAGAGATTAAGTAAAATGTGTTTTGAATCAATAACGATTTGAATTTATAGGAATTCATAGGGGAGACAGGAAAAGTAACACATATACTTCATTCACACCAAACTGTGCTATAAAGGATGTGTACTGTTCTTCAATATACCTCATTATTTGTATAATCAATGCAACCACACCAATTGGCATAAATGCTGTGTTTCTTTTAGCCCAGGCTTCCTCAAATTCGGGCCTCCTGATGTTTTGAGACTACAATTCCCATTATCCCTGACCACTGGTCCTGCTAGCTAGGGATCATGGGAGTTGTAGGCCAAAAACATCTGGCGGGCCAAGTTTGAGGAAGCCTGTTTTAGCCTCTTGCTGCTTCTATTTTTTGTGTCAGTTTCCCCAATAATGCAGTTTGCCAAATTCACAGGGTGAAAAAAAGGTTCCCCACCCCGGTTTAACATGTTTTTGTGGCTGTTTTCCATAGCTCAGAGCATATTGTGAAAATGAAATTAATGTAATACCCATTGAAACACAAACAAAAATAAAACTAACACAAACCAAAGCTGCAAAACCACAGAACTAATTGTCCATGGAGTGATCTAGTGCCCAGCCTGCCACTCTAAAAAGCTGGTCAAAGCCATAAAGCAAAATATGCCTGGCAGCCCTTTAGAAAGGCAAGTAAGCAAATGGAACTATATTAATTCCTGCCTGTTGCAAATTCACTTGGCTGGACGAAGAGAAGCAGAGCTGGGAATATTTAAAGTGTGACCCCAGCACATGGGAAGGATGAGCTTGAGGCTTCCCATCAATCCCACACCATGGATGTGTCCTTTCTGTTCCTCCCTGTGGGAACTTTGCACATTCCAGTGGAAGAAAGGTAGAGTTACATTACATCATGGATTGTGATTTCCCAACACACAGAGACAAAATCTCATTCTTCCTGCAGATGCCAAGTTTCTCTGTACAGTGCATTGACAGAAGAGGGAGCTCTTTTCCTTTGAAAGTGGTCAAAACAAAGCAGAAATGTGTCTTCAGGGTTAAGGACCCATTGAAAGAGATGAAACAGGAGTGGACAGATAGGCAGAAGCAGCGCATTCTTCTCACAGGGATTGGTGAGTAAACCAAAGGAGCAGCCTTTGGACATGTGCTTTCTTATTAATCATCCAACGAAAAGTGTGACCACTGCAGTGGGAAAATGCAATAGTCACCTATTACACCCAAAACATGCTGTGATGAGCTCCGTATACCTGGAAGACTGGGGAGAACCAGGTTCAAATTTCTCTCTCAACCACAAAGCTCAATGGGTAACCTTCAGCCATTCATTTTTTCTCGGCCTAACCTACCTCACAGGATTCTTGTGAAGATAAAATGTGGAGAAAAAGACCACTGTGAGCCACTGGTCCTGAGACCCTTGCAGGAAAGCCAGGATAGAAAGGTGTTAACTATACATTTTCACTCATTTCACCTACATTATTTTCATAATTTGTAGAGTTGGAAGGGATGACAAGGGCCATCTACTCCAACCCACTGCAATGCAGGAATCATACATGACAGGTGCCCATCCAATCTCTGCTTAAAAACCTCCAAGAGAGTCTACAACCTCCCGAGGGAGTCCCTTCCACTGTCAAACAGCTCTTATTGTCAGAAAGTTTTCCCATGTTTAGCTGGAATCTCCTTTCTTGTAACTTGAAGCCATTGGTTCGTGTCCTACCCTATTGAAGTAGATGACAGAACTTTATAAAACCATGTGTGGTACGGAGAAAGTGGATAAGAAAGATTTTCTTCCTGCTTCATATGTTAGAGCTCAGGGTCATCCATCCTGGGAGTGACGAGGTGGGGCTTATTGTTTTTGTTGGATACTACATTGTGTATTTTTTGTGTTTTTATATTTTAAACTTCCCTGCGAACTTTGGATAACAGGCAATATAGAAATTAAATAAATCAATATCCGATGGAGCTGAAGGGTGGGAGGTTCAGGACAGACAAAAAGGAAATAAATTATCTGACAAGGGTGCAGTTAAAACTATGGCATTTGCAGCCACAGAGGATTAAGTTATCAGAATCAGCATGACTCTGAATACCAGTAGCTTCCCAGAGGCAACTACAGCAGTTGCCTACTGTGGAACAGGGTGCTGGACCAGGTAGGCATTTGGTCTGATCCATCAGTGCTCTCATGTTCTTACCATTGTACGTAATTCATTTATCAATCTTAAAGCATACTGGTGTGTGGTGTGTGTGTGTGTGTGTGTGTGTGTGTGTGTGTGTGTGCTTTTAAGAATTACGTTTGTTTCATTCAGTTTTCATTACTGTTTGCCAGCTGCCTCAAACCTCGTTGGAGAAATAGGTTAGGATAGAAATTTTATATTAAAAAAATTGTGGGGTGGGAGGGGGTAGCTGTTGTACACAGAATCATCGAACTGTAGAGTTGGAATGGACCTCAAGAGTCATCTAGTCCAATCCTCTGCAATGCAGGAATCTTTGGCCCAACAACTCTGAGATTAAGACTCTCATGTTCTGATACCTGAGCCATCTCTTGGCCCCACATCACTGGAACTCATTTTCTGGGAAACATAGCATTTGAGGAGGCAACACAAAAGTGTTCTATCTATTCTCTGGACCACATCAACGAAGCCAAGTGGAGGCAGGGAGGGTCTTGTCATCTGGGTAGCCCAAGACCTCCATATGCAGCTGCTGGGTGACCTTGGGCCAGTCACACTTCTCTGAAGTCTCTCAGCCTCACTCACCTCACGTTAAGAGTCGTCAACAGGCTCATCACAGCTATCTGCCAATCACCCATTCCCACCACCCTTCTGAGTAATACCCCTCCCCACCTTCTCACTATATAGAAGGATCTGGCAACTTCTGTTTCAGTGTATCTGAAGAAGTGTGCATGCACACGAAAGCTCATACCAAGAACTAACTTAGTTGGTCTTTAAGGTGCTACTGGAAGGAAAAAAATTTTTTTTGTTTTGACTATGGCAGACCAACACGGCTACCTATCTGTCACCTCACAGAGTGTTTGTTGTGGGGGAGGAAGGGAAAGGAGAATGTTAGCCGCCTTGAGACTCCTTCGCGTAGTGATAAAGCGGGATATCCAATCCAAACTCCTCCTCTTCTTCTTCTTCTTCTTCTTCTTCTTCTTCTTCTTTTTCTCAGGGTTGCACCCTGGGGAGGCCACTCTGCAGTTTGACTTCATCCCCAGAGACGCACCCCACTGTCTCTCAGGGACAGATGGATGCCAACAATAAAGGCATAGGAGTACATGTGCCAGTCACCTCATAGAATCATCGAATTGTACAGTTGGAAGGGATCCCAAGGGTCATCTAGTGTGGCACCAAGGTTGCAGGTTCGATTCCCCATATGGGACAATGACATATTCCTGCATTGCAGGGGGTTGGACTAGATGGTCCTCAGGCCCCCTTCCAACTCTACAGTTCTACGACAGGTAGTTCCAACCTCCAGTCATAGGATGCTGCCTTATCCTGAAACAGACTCAGGGCAAAGGAGGCCAGATAAGGCCACCGTCTCAGGCAGCAGGTTCCACAGGGGCAGCAGATCCCCGATGCGGACCTCTATCCCCCTCACTCAGCCCTTCTTCCCTGGTGGGAAGGCGGGGCACCATTTTGTGGCTTGCCCTGGGGGCTGGGGGGGGCGGTTGGCCAAATCATTTAGCCCGTGTACCTCAGTGCTGCCTACACGGACGGACAGCAGCATCTCTTCAGGGCTCCAGCCACCCAGCGACGGAAGATGCACGTGGGAACCAGCCCCGGGCGACCCGACCTCATCCACGGAGGCTGGATCCAGCAGAAAGAGGCGGGCAGCTGGGGGGGGGGGAGGCGGCGCGCTCTGCACGTCCTCAGAGGCACTCTTTCCCTCACGCGCGGCGCTGCGAAACAGGCGCTCCTGAGGATGTGCAGAGCGCCGTGAGGCCAACCCGAAACCATGAGGGACTACGGGGGTCAAAGCGCCGCCTCCATCCACCTCCCAGAGAAACGCGGGCGAGGTTGGATCCAGCGAAAAGAGGCGGTGGCGAGGCGAGCAGCTGGGGAGGGGGAGCGAGGAAGCGGCGCGCTCTGCACGTCCTCAGAGGCACTCTTTCCCTTACGCTGCGAAACAGGCGCCCCTGAGGATGTGCAGAGCGCCGTGAGGCGCGGGGCGGCGGCAAGCCGAAACCATGAGGGACTACGGGGGCCAAAGTGCCGCCGCCGCCGCCCCTTTAACGGGCGGGGAGGCGGTGGGCGTCTGCCTGCCTGGATGAAAGGCCGGGCCGACGCCGCGGACGTGCCGGTGCCGCCTCTCCCTCCCTCTCCGCCCCGAAGGCCCGTCGCCGTGTGAGGAGGAGCCGTCGCCGCCTGCTCACGGCTGCCGCCGCCGCCGCTGCTCCGCCTCCTGCTGCCGCCGCCGCCGCTGCCCTTCCTCCTTCCCTCGCTTCCCCTTTCCTGACAAGCCGCCGGCCGGGCTCCTGCTTCCCCCTCAGGTACGTCGCGCTCCGGCTTCTTCCTCCTCCTCCTCCTCCGCCGCCGCCGCCTCTCCTCTTCCTCGGCCCGCGAGGCCGGCGCCTTAGTCAGCAGCCGGGCCCGCCCGGGTGCCTCGGCCTCGGCCCGCTAGGCCGGCGGGCCCTGCGGGGCTCCGTGAGGGGAAAGAGCGGCGGCTTGGCGGGGTCTCCCGGCCGCGCGGATCAGGGGTCGCCTCGTGGAAGAGGAAGGGGGGGCTCGGAAGAAGCCCCCCACCCACCCGCTCCTGTGCAGGCCTCGCGGGGTTATTTGGGGGGGCTCATAAGGGCGGAGAGGGGGAGACGGGCGGCGCTCTCGGGCGTCTGCTGCTTCTGCCGCTCAGGAACAAGGAATGGGGGCTTTGTGGGGGGTGAAGGAGAAGGGGGACCCCCAAAATAATTAAGTGGGAAGTAGTTTCCTCCAGAGTCGGGGAATCCTGTTCTCAGACTGTCTCCCCCCTTTTTAATAGGAGAAATATCCCCCCACCCACAAATGCACCCCCAGAAGACCCCACACTTCTGCTTAGGAAATCCTGCGGAGATGTAAGGAAGGGTTGCTTCCCTTTTTCTAACCTGTGCTGAAGGAATATAGGGAATCCCCTCTTTTTAAAATTGTTTGGCCTTTTTAGTCCTGATAAAAAAAACCCCTGACAATTGGGGCACACCTGGGCTTGAGCTCTCACACCTGGGAGTGTGTCCTGTTGAGCTCAGCGGGACTTGCTTCTGAGTAGGCATTGCTTTGCGCTGGGAGCGGGACAAGAAACCTCTTGCACACTGGCAGGGAAATGCCAGCTTGTCTGTGGGTGTACCTGAAGGTGTGTCTCTTCCAGGAAATGTCTCTCCTCCAGCCCCATGATAAGAAATCTTGGGTGCTAAACCTGTGGTCCCCAAGGGTATGCATTAATGTGCTGGATCCTCTCACTGTTACCCCGCTGCCCCTCCGTTCATAAAAGCTAGGGGTCCCTAACTGTGCCTTCAAATCCCTGCTGATAAAATAGTTTGGGGTGGGGTCTTCTGTTTCATAGAAGGAAGGGTGTTAAAGTTGTAAGAAGACCTTCTGTTAGCCAACAGTGGGAGGCTGAGGCTAATTCAAGACTAAAGGATATGCTCTTACCTATGGAGCTGTGTGTTTTAAAATTTATATTTTATTTCATTGATGTCCTGCTTTTCTCCCAAGGAGCTCAAGGTAGAAAACATAGCTGTCCACACACCCCATTTTACCCTCACAACAACACTCTGGTTAGACTGAGCGCTTTTGAGCTGCCCAGTGTCACCTAGCAATCCTCCTGATTTGAACCCTGATCTCCTGTCATCGTCCAATGCTCTTAACTATTGTTGCACACCAAAGTTCATTTTATCTAAAAGATTCTTTAGGGATAGACTTCCTAGGAATGACCGGGTGAAGAAGATGGCAGTCTTTGGAAGAAAGTCCCGTGGGAATATGGAGGGTGAATTCTGAGTGACGTGGTGTAATTAACGAGAATCTGATTAGAGTGCAATATCTTGGGGAGATGTGTAGTATTTATGAGGAGGGATAGGCTGAGGTGTGGACTCCTAATTTTTGAAGAGCTCAAGGGAATGGAATTCATGCCTCGCAAGGGGAAGATGATCCAGTGCTTGGGGCTCTATGCTCCCAGTGCTATGGTTTCTTCGTTGGTCCTGAATCCATTTCTGGTTCACTCCTGGAGTGTTGGAATTTCTCCAGGAGTTCATTGCAGGTTCGTCTAATTATCAGTGCTCCCTCGTGACATTCTCATTGTGGACTTGAAGGATCTTGATGATAGAGTGAGATGTAGACTTAGCGTCCAAGACTCGAAGCAGACTTTTCTCTGCCTTGCTTTAACTTATTTACATTTGGATCAAGTTCTCAGAGTGCTGGTTTAAGTTGAAGAAATGAAATGTCAGCGTTCAAAAGAAAAATCGGCTGTGGATTTTGCCCTTCACAGGAAATAAGAAATTCTATGTTGGTGGGCCTACTTTAGAAAATAGTTCTCATTGTGCCTGTGCTGTTTCAAATATGGTTCCTGGAAGATTAAGGAAATGTTCTTGTGCTATACCTAAGGTAGACTTTAGGTGGTTTCTTAGGTGTGTTGGCTCAAGCCTTGGTGTGAATTCTTCTTGGAAGGCTGTTCATCTGTGCTTGGCTGAACATGGGTGGGGGAGACAAAGACTTGGTTCAGGCAGGCTAATGTCTAGCAGTACAGGAACGAACTGGCACAAGCTTTGCGCTTGCATTCCCTTTCTCCCCTTTCTCCATGTTAAAAAACGTCCACTTCAGAGCTAATTACAGTTTCTCATGATGCCAGAGCACAAGGAACTGTGTTCAGATCCAGAACAGAAACTTTCTATTGGCTCTTGTGCGGTAGGGAAAGGAAGGGAGGGGACGTGCACATAGCTTTGTCTAAACCTGGCTGTCAGTCTTCCTCTAAATTCGTCATGCTTTAGAGTTTTTCTAGCGATGACTTGGCTGAAATTTACTTCCAGTTAATGCCGTAGTTGACCAAGTGAATTGTGAAAGCACATTGCCACCAATTAAAACATTTGAGGGAGGAGAGGCATTCAAGCAAGTGAACTAAATGAAATAGTTCGTATAATAAAAGAAATCTGACACAGATCAATTTCGTCACTTATTCTAAGACATTTTTCTCCTCCCCCCCACCCCATTTTACTTTATTACAAGCATTTAGTACTGCACCACAATGTGTAAGTGAGGCCAGTCCATTAATTGCAGTGAAAAGTGAAAATCGTTTTGCTCTTTATAAATTCTGGAGCAGTACTTGAAAAGCTTATGTTGGAGAAAGTAGAAGTGTACTACGGTAATAGGTTCTAGGCATAACTATTTCTATAAGGGTACCCCCTTCACTCTTGCCTGACAGCTGCATGAGTCTGCTTTATACAGTATGCATCATGGCTTAATCATCAGGTTTAGCTTGATAAAACAGTTTCAGTAATAGATTCTCTGGGTTCCCTTTACTGCTTCCTGGGAATGTTGTAGGCACTTGTCATCTTGCATTTCTTCAAAAGATGCGGCGTACTTTGCTTCAGACGTCACTGACTTTAGGGAAGCAGTAGCTGTTAATAGAGCAGCAAATGAAGTCTTAACCCTCCAGTCCTAAATATACTTCTCTTGGACCCTGTCCCATTGATTTCAGTCAACTTCCAAATATGTATGTGCTTAGACTACAGCCTAAAACCAATGGATCGTGTAGTTCTGTTTCCCTTGTATGTTAAAATTACAATAGTCATCTTCATCTTAAAGTAATGGAAAAGGTGAATATGAAGTTAAGGCATTTGTGTGGAAACTGCGGGTAGCTCTAATTACTACTCGGCCTACAGCCTCCCTTTCAGGCTATAATAAAGCCTCAGGGATATGATTCTGAAGCTGCCCCTCCCCCCCCCCCGGTATATATGTGGGCAAATGTGTGAAGAAATGAGCAATGAGCTTCCATTGCTTTTCTTTTCTGTTCACCAACCTTGGATTGTTTTTATTTTGATTATGTATTTTGTGTTTCTATAGTGTGATTTTATCCTGTGAACTGCCCTGAGACCTGCGGGTATAGGGCTGTATAAAAATTTAATAATTAATTAATAATAATAATAATAACAACCTTGCAATTCAAACTCCAGTACAGGCTTCCTCAACCTCGGCACTCCAGATGTTTTTGGCCTACAACTCCCATGATCCCTAGCCAGCAGGACCAGTGGTCAGGGATGGAGGGAATTGTAGTCTGAAAACATCTGGAGGGCCGAGGCTGAGGAAGCCTGCTCTAGTAGTTTACTTCTTGCCTGTGTGTGCTATAATAATAATTAAATGGTCCTTAAATTTATAGACTTTAAAAATGAGCTGTTAGGATTTCTAAGGTGATGTCCTAGTAATAATGGAATTCTCCCCCTAACCTGTTAGATGTGGAGTCCGAACTTATGCATGTTTACTCACAGCATAAGAACATAAGAGTTCTGCTAAATCAGGCCAAGGGCCCATGTAGTCCAGCACCCTGGTTTTCACAGTGGGCAACCAGATGGCTGTGGGAAACTGGCAAGCCCTGAGCACAGCAGCTCCTGACTCCTGCTATCTCCAGCAACTGGTATTCATTCAGAAGCAGCATACTGCCTGCAACGGTGGAGGTAGAACATGGTCTGTCAGTGGCTACTAACGATGATGGCTATCATCCATTGATTAGTCTAACCTGCTTTTGAAGCTATCCAGGTGAGTGGCCATCAGTGCCTTTTATGGGAGTGAATTATATAGTTCAGCTATTTGCTATGTGAAGAAGCAGATTCTTTCGAGTCCTCCAACATTCATGTCCACCAGATGTCTACAAGTTTGAGTGTTTATGGGAATAAACCTCACTCTTACATGTGTACAGGAGTGCAATTTTTAGTTTGTATTCTGGAGCTAAATAATTGTATGAGTAGAACATGTTCTGCTTGTGCAGCAGGCTCTCCCCCTTCTGCCCTTGCACCCCCCCCAAATCTGCTCTGGCGGATTGGGGGAATCTGCAGAACAAATTAAGAGAGTATGTGGGGGCAGGAAAAGGGGAGAGCATTCTGTTGCACAAGGAGAAATCTTTGTGCTGACAGAACATTCCCCTTAGCTCTATGTTGAATACATCCCGAAGAATTGTAAAAGCCAGATAAAATCCCCACCTACAAAAAAAGTTGAGATTCCTGTCTCTTTTAAAATGTAATCAAGGATAAGACCTAAAATGTGAAGGTGTTCTTGAGGAATCAGATGAATACGCCAGATACTGTAAACAGGCTACAGAACTGGTGACACTGGAAACAACTTTGGCATGGTAACCTTTTAATCTAACTAGCTGATCCTTTTTCTATACGCAGGATTTTCTCAACGTAAGGTGTTTAGCAGCGGGTGGCTCGGAAGAAGACTCTTACAAGGGCCAGGAGTAGATGCTTAAAGCAGTGAAAATATTGGTAACGCTTCTTGTCCTATGCAGATTTAGTTGGGATCAACAGGCTTGGGAATGCCTGACATTGCAAAGGAACAGGCTGCCAGCAGTACTTAACTGAAAATCATGCTGAAGATTGGTTATTTAAAGGAATAAAGTGAAGCACTCAGAATAGCATATACATAAATAGTGCCTACAGGACAAGTATGTTGAAGTATGGTACTAACTCCTAGTAACGGGATAATACATTGATTGCAATATCTTGCCATCTAAAGAATGTGTATTTTAATGGGATTATTGGTTAGTAACAGTTGGTAAGAACAGGAAGCAGGAAGCAGGATTGTGTGAACTGTTTAACAGTGAAATCAATTACTAGATGGGGATTTTTACACACACAGACACACACTCTAAATATAATAATTCAAATTTATTGGTCCTTCAGCTTCTTGTAAGCTGTTGCACCTACAACACATTGGAAAGGCCACTGTTTAAATATAAGATAAAATGCTTGCTTGTTGTAAATGCTGTCATTCAAGCTGTGCACGACGCAAGTGGCTTTTTGTTTTGTTTTTCCATTTGCTGTGTGCTCCAGTTGAACTGCAAGAGCAGCTTACTGGAGGTCAATCAGTCAGTCTGTGACTAATATGGTTCTTGTAGGCTACACTAGCTAGCTTCCTAAACCAAGTTACTGGAAAGCCAGTGCAATCAGAAAATGGCTCCTCCTCCTCTATCGGGTTTGGCAGCTTGGTGATCCACTAAGCGTAACACAGGGATTGTCAAGCAGCTGTGAAGGGTGCAGAATGTAGCCGGTAGGCTGCATCCGACTTGACAGATCAGAAGTAGTGTATACCTGACCAATATATGGCAGTGATAATGAAAACTTTATAGGGTTGTCATCAAGATAAATAAGTGGGAAATGTTGCTGCTAGCTCTGAGCCTTAAGGAGAAGGTAGAATGCCAATTTAAATAACCTTAATAACTGTGAAGAAAGACAGTAGTAACTCCGTTCTATAAAAACATGAGCCACCGTGGCCCTTCCCTCTGTTAAGTGGTGCAGCAAATAGCATGCCTTTGGTCATGAATTATTTCTATTGAAGACTGCAAACAAAAGAGTTTAGCATGCAGGCTGCAATCGTGAACCCACTTACCTAAGAGTAAGCCCCACTGAATCTGTGTTGCAGCCATAATTGTTCCAAATAGTTTCAACAGAGGAAAAGAAAGCACAACTTTCCTCTTGAAAAACCTTTGCTGCTTCCTTTGGAAGGAATTATAAAAGCATAAGAAGTTTGTTTGGATCAAGGTTGGCTCTGTTTTGGGGTTCTCAACTAGAACCTCTCAATTCTCTGTGTGGCTGTTAGGCTTCCCAGAGGCATCTTACTGGCTACTGGGAGAACAGGATGCTGGACTAGACAGGCTATTGGCCTGATCCAGTAGGCTGTCCTTGTGAGTTGAAGATATTCCAGCATTCTGAGTCCTTGGGCAACCAGCTGGAATGATCAGGAAACAGCTGCACCTTGGAGTGCCGGGGCCCATAGGAGGCCTGTTCTTTTGTTTATAGCATTTGTTTGGTCAAAAAGGCTCCCCCAGCAACTTACAAGAACAGCAGCCAGACGGTCCCTGCACTCAGGTTTAACAGTCTGAACAGACTGTACTGTTTGGATGCTGTGCTCTGTCTCCATGGTTAAAGGCAGTACGTATGCATCCAAACACCAGATACTGGAAATTCTAAGAGGGCAGAGTCCAGTTGTGCCCAGATCCTGCTCACGGGTTTCCCACGGGCATCTGGTTGGCCACTGTTCCCTCAGGTGGCACAAGGAGTCAGTGCATCTGGCTGTTAAAACGGGAGGTTGGTGGTTTGAGGCCACCCAGGGATGGCTGTGGGCAGAATTCCTGCATTGCTGGGGGTTGGACTAGATGACCCTCGGGATCCCTTCCAGCTCTTAAGATTCCATGATTCTATGTGAGCAGAGTGCTAGACTAGAGGGACCAGTGAATGGATCCAGTAGGCTCTTCTTACACTATGCTCTTACCTTCATAATTAAAATATTTCCCCCTTTTCTGCATAAAAAGGCGGGAAAACTGGTTTTTGGAGACGATAGTAAATCTACATTTATGTAAATGTGTGTAAACGGTATCGCTGTTCTCGCAGTAAGCACTCTGGGTTCTCAATTAGTCTCTTAAGATGTTTTAATAGCATTTGCGGAACTTCCTTAATGCTTGTCTGTTAACAATTCTACTTCATGTGTCTGAAGGCCGAAGCCTTGGAGAGCTCTTGCTTCAAAGATCGCAACGCTCAGGCTTCTTTAAGAGTGCATCTGGTATTCTCTCTTCCTCTTCAGAGAGTAATATTGGGAGCTGTGCCACGTTTCATACCATGTAAAAGGAAGAGCTAGACTTGCTCCAGCTTGCAGAGGGCGGCGTGATTATGCAGCTATAGCTGTGTAGCAGCTCTCTCCCCTGCCCCCTTTACACTCTTCCTGTGCTCCACCTTTTTCTACTTCGGAGATTAGATTATTGTAGGTCAAAGTACTTCTAGTCGCTGTTTGAACCAGATTACAGTATGGGCGCTGGGAAAACTGAGCAGTTTGTGTTGGGGAACTTTAGTAAAAGCAGTAAAGTTTTCATTCCTCCATTCGGGCAAAATGACTTGGGGAAAAGGTGGGGAAGCTTTTCTGTGCCTGGGGTAGTAGATAAGGGGTTGCTGAAGCGTCTTCCCCATGGAAGTCATAAACACATCACAGTGAAGATAATGAAATTGTGGTTTTGGTTCTGGAAAGATTTTAAAAAGTCCCCTTGCAGTGAACAGATTGAAGTCCTACTGCTCACTGCTGTTTCACGAAGTGGAACTAACTCATTTCCCCCCCTTTGCCCTCTTTCACGTATGCTCAGATTTAGACAAAATACTTCAAATTCCTAAGAGTCAAAAGCAAATATTTAGGGCTTGGCTTGTAGAACGTTGAAAAGAGAGACCCAATTAAATATTAGAATGCCAGCTCAACATTTTTAGAAGCCTAGGGAACCAGGCACCCAGGGTTTTTGACACCGTGTTACTCTGACATGCATATTTGACAGCCCTTTGAAAGTTAAATTAATCACTTTCTTGCAAGTAACATAATTTTCTCTTAAATAGCGTTCCAGGTGGGTGGTATTCAGTGTGAGTTTAACCCACTGAAATTAATGAAAGTGACTAAGTTAGGTCCATTAATTTCAGTGAGCCTGCTCTGAGGAAAACTTAGTTGAATACCACCCAGTGTTGCTAAATAATTTGATGGAATAGCACTGAAGTTTCGTAGCTGTCAGTTGATGGTACTTTAGAACCCACCGAAAGGTCACTCAGCGCCTTGAAAGCACATGGTGTTTACAGGGTAACATGAGCAAAAGCCAGGCCCCTGCCCTGAAGAGCTTACAATCTAAATATATACTGTGGTGCACTGAGAGGTGGGGAAAGAGATGTAAGGATAAAAAGGGATGATTGTAAGCAAATGCAATTATGCATCTTTAGAGTTTGTTACTGTTGAGGATTATGATTAACGGGATGAGCCAAAGTACTCGGTGTTTAGGATCTGCTTTTTCCTGTTCAGGTTTTAATAAACCTTAGGAGTTGTTTTGATATGTGCTTTGCTCCCATATCAAGTGATGTTACGAACAGTATGTTTTCCTGTTGAAACTGCAGGCGGTCTGTGGAAGTCTTTAAACCAGATTAAACCAGTGTCTGTCTTTCCCTGCCCCAGTTTTCATGAAGTTGGAAGTAGTCTCTGCACTCCTTTTTCCTAACTCTTTTTATTTTAATGGAGGAATATAAAAAGCTGACTAGGAAACGTTTGCATTCCTTCTTTTTAAAGTATTTCTTTCTCCGTTGTGCTGGGTGATTGCTCAACATTTGAAACGTGGAACTGTGTGCCACAGTCCACGTGAAAAAAGTTTGTGTAACACTCGGTGCCCATCTCTGTCCCATTATGAGTTTGTTTTGCAAGAGCTGAAAGTAAACACTTCAGCACACAATTCATAATTGCTCTGCTGCAACTAGCTGGACTTAATGAGTACTGTAGCTTAATTAGATTATATTTGAATGAATACATAAATTCTTCAAAATGAGCTTGAAGAGATATTTGTACATCAAATAAAGATGGAGAGATTTCAAATTTTCCTCGGTGGAAGCCTTCAATGAAAACCATTGTGGGGCAGCGACTATCCTAGGCCTTCATGACTCATGGTATTGGGCTTTATGCAACCCAACAGCCATACAGGACCACCTCCAGGTTTAAGGAGGCTCTGGTGCCCTTTTATGGACCCCTCTGGTGGAGTTGTAGACAGTTGTCTACTTGAAACCCATAAGCGGAAAATGAGAGCAGCATCCCTCTCCTGCCCATGAAAACCCCCAGTAACTGGTGTTCAGAGGCACACCATCTCTGATACTGGAAGCAGACTACTTGATTAATGGCCATTGATACTTACCCTTCATGAATTTGTCTAATTCCCTTTTAAAAGCTGTCCAAGTTTATGACCATCACTACATCTTGTGGTAGCATACTCAGTAGTTTGCCTACGCACTGTGCGAAGAAGTCCTTTCTTTTGGCTGTCCTGATTCCTGAATCACCTACCATTTAACTTTACTGGATGTCCTAGGGTTCTAGTATTGAGAGAGAGAGAGGGAGAGATAAGCTTCTCCCCATCCACTTTTTCTATACCATGTTTATTTTTATACACCTCTGTTATCTCCCCACTTTAGGGACGCAAGTGGCACTGTGGGTTAAACCACAGAGCCTAGGACTTGCCGATCAGAAGGTCGGTGGTTCGAATCCCTGCGACGGGGTGAGCTCCCATTGCTCGGTCCCTGCTCCTGCCAACCTAGCAGTTTGAAAGCACATCAAAGTGCAAGTAGATAAATAGGTACCGCTCCATCGGGAAGGTAAACGGCTTTTCCGTGCTCTGCTCTGGTTTGCCAGAAGCGGCTTAGTCATGCTGGCCACATGACCCGGAAGCTGTATGCCAGCTCCCTCGGTCAATAAAGCGAGATGAGCGCCACAACCCCAGAGTCGGTCACGACTGGACCTAATGGTCAGGGGTCCCTTTACCTTTATCTCCCCGCTTTACACATCTTTTTTTGCTAAGCTAAGCAGCCCCAAACCTTTAACCTTTCCTTACAGGGGAGTTGCTGTAGCCATTGATCATTTTGGTTGTACTTTTCTGCACTTTCCCCCAGCTCTACAATATACTTTTCAAGGTGTAGCAAACACCATTTTGTACACAGTATCCCAAGTAATATTTTCAGTCCCTTTTCTACTAATCACTAACAGGCAATTCACCTTTTTCATAGCTGCCTTGCATTGGGTATTAGCAAGCTATCCACCGCAGCCCCAATAACTTTCTTTTTTCTAGTTAGTCACCACAGGTTCAGACCTCAGTAGTGTATATGTGAAGTTAGGGATTCTTCTCCCAAATGGAATCAGTTAACACTTCGTTACACTGAATGGCACTTGCCATTCTGGTGCCCATTCACCCAGTTTGGAAAGATGCTTTTGGAATTACTTCTTTTGTCTTTCCCATCCTGAATAATTTGGTATCTTCAGCAAACTTAGCTACCTCTATACATATGCATGCAAAAGAATGTGCTATATTCAGAAGTAAGCCCTATCGAATTCAGAGGGACTTATTCCCAGATAATAACGTTTAGGATTGCAGGCTGAAGTTGCCGAATCAATGTCTACTCAGAAGTTAGTCCTTTTGAATTCTCTGAGGCTTACTCTTAGGTAAGTGGGGATAGTATTGCAGCCTTAGTATCAGAAGGGATTGTGGGTTACTGATCCAGCCCTGGTTTTAAGGAAATGTACTTGATACATAAACCTTTCCTGGAAGGTGTTGCTTGTTTCAGCTTGGCTGGCATTTGTTGTTTGTGTGTCATACTTTCTCTTCAGTGTAGTTTGGTTGTCTTTCCTGACTCTTTTTTTCTTCCGTTTTTCTTTCTGTTTTATTTTGCGGTATTTCATTCAATAACATTAATCATTCTTTGCAACACATACTATACATATTTATCTACTTTCCATAGTTGTACCATTATGACTTTCCTCCACCCATGCTCAGCTTCCATTGTTAGAGCTGTTTTCTTTTGTGGACCAGTTTCTCTGACTTACCATGGTCTAGACTGCACAGGCTGAGCTTGGATGAGGAGGGGTCTTCCTCTGAGCAGTGAGATGGGCTAAATTTACATCAGGTCACTTCCGTCTATCATCCCATCATTCACTTCCTCACTCCAAGCATACAGTGAGATGATGTTCTGTAGCAGTGCACATCACAGGGGTAGAGAAGGCAGAATGTGACATGATAGGCTGTTTCAATAATACATAGGCTCTAAAGTGAAATAACTGTAGTTTCATGAACAGACAGATGAGTGTAATTTAGGATCCATTCCAGGCATGCATCCAATGAAGTGGACTGTGGTCCTCAAAAGTTATGTCATAATAAATTTGTTAGCTTTGAAGTGGTGGTTTTTTGGGTGTGTGTGATTTATTGTTTGTTTGTTTGTTTGTTTGTTTGCAGCAACAGAGCCGCTGGAAATTGCCCCAGTATAACAAAATTGCATGCAGCTGTTGAAAACCAGCTGCAGCCATTACATTAAGGAATTTGGTGTGTCCTGGCTAGAACTGAGATGGAGCAGAAGCAGGGAAGCAATGGAAAGGGGAGGCTCAAAAAAGCAGGGAAACAGCAGGGTGGAGCTGGATTTTAAGAAGGATTTGGCATTTTGCAGTGGGAAGGAAGTGATTCATAAGTCAGTCCATTTTTGCAAACAAATCCACAAAAATTAGAAGCTGAAACATTTTTACTAGCATTTGACAGAAAGCAAATAATTGGGCTCATTGGCGTATGTGTGCTGAAAGCAGGGGAGAACAAACTCTCCTACAGAAGTTTCCTCTCTGTCTCTTCAAGCAAACAACTGAGTGGGCTTTTCATAGCTGCCTCATTTATATTGATAAAGAGTCTCCAGTGCCCTGGATTGGGATGACCCTTCAGACCTATTGCTGATTTCTTTTTCTCCCCCTAGCTGTAGCCTAACCTCAGGATATAGGAAGGAAGCTTTTATAACTGGTCATGCGTCACTAGTAGAGAAATATGTCTCTCCTTAGATTTGTGGTGCTTGATTTCCAGCCCCCCTTCCTTTCACAATCGTTCTACCAGATGCCTGGGAGTTTTATCAGCAGCACTGGGTTGCTTGCAGAATGATTTGAGCCTAGTCACAGCTTATTTCTGATAGTTTTGACCCTGGGAAGATGACTAAGCAGTTGTGTGCCAATATAAATCCTTCTGACATGGCTGTAGGCAGGACTTGGACTTGCTGGTGACTGATGGGGATGGCAAAATGTCCTTAAAAGCTTGGATTCATCTTTGATCCCAACTGAAGACCTTCTTCACCACCACCCCAAATGACTTTAAAGAAAAGTTTTAAAATGGAAACGGCAGGTGACAAACTCCAGAATTTCATGCAATGTGTAAAAAGTGCAAGTACTGGTGGCATTTACATTTGATGAGGGATTTGGAGTTGAAGGATGAACAGTGAAGGAACCAAATTTGCAAGTGGAATTGAGTTATTCAGAATGGGCACTGTCTTAACTGGTTGGCCAGCCAGCAGAACGGCAAAGGAGATCTAACTGTAAATGGGCAGAACAGTACATATTGTGTGATGACTCATCCCAATTCTGTGTGTGCTTTTGTGATTACTTGTGAAAGTGATCTTGGTTATACAGTGGTACCTCGGGTTACATACGCTTCAGGTTACAGACTCCGCTAACCCAGAAATATTACCTCGGATTAAGAACTTTGCTTCAGGATGAGAACAGAAATCATGCTCCGGCAGCGCGGCATCAGCAGGAGGCCCCATTAGCTAAAGTGGTGCTTCAGGTTAAGAACAGTTTAAGGTTAAGAACGGACCTCTGGAACGAATTAAGTACTTAACCCGAGGTACCACTGTATTGGAAAGGTCTCTGCAATCTCAAGCGCAGTGATATAGCAGTGAAAAAAAGGCAGAAATGAATAAGGAAAGGGTTGACGCTAATAACAGTGGTGCTGTATAATTGTTTGCATGGCCATGAGTAGAATGCAGTGTATAGTTTTGGGTTCCTCACCTTGAATGCGACAGCTCAGTGAGCATAAGAAGCTGTTTTCTACTGGGCCAGACCATAGGTCTGTTTATCCCAGTATTGTTGACTCTTGCTGACAGTGACTCTCCAGAATCTCAGGCAAAGTTATGTGCATTCTCTTTTCTGTCTAGAGACAGACAGGGATGTTTGGCTTTACAAAACATGTGCTCTGCCATGGAGCTGTGCCCCCCACCCCCGCCATTCAAATATTACCTTCATGTGGGAAGTGCTGCGGCTCAGTCTGATCCCAGTGACACTCTGTGTAAGATATCCTACCTCTCTATGGTGTTGTCACTGACTTTGCATGAGAAGTCCTTTCAAAGTAGAAAGCTGGCACATTAGGCAAAAGGCTGGGCTAGAGTCTCCTGTGACCCGCTAGCTTTCAGCATAATCGCTTTCTGCATGCAGAAGTCTTGAGAAAATACAATCCTCTGTGTGTGTTTCTAAATTGGGCAGACCTGGGAAGGTTGAACACATCCTCCATCCCACCCCCAAGCAGCAGAATTTCATGACTTTGTCATGAAAGTAGAACTAGGCTTAAAATCTCCTTTTTTCATTGCACATGTGGTATGACTTAAACTGAAAGGGCAGGTTTGCCCTACTTCCTATTATATCAAAACTAAATTTAAGCAATTATTGGTGCAACACTTGATGATCCAAGAAAATGTCTCTTAAGATTTATTTTGGAGCTCTGGTACAAAATTGTGACTAAAGTTGCAATCCTAACCTCACTAATTTCAGAGTAAGTCTCATTTAATTCACTGGGATGTATTTCCGAGTAGACATGGTTAGGATTGTACTGTAAAACTGCTAGCACTCCTATTTGCTTTGGAATTGCTATGGTCTATGTAAGAAATGTCCCTTGGAGCCAAGCAGTACTTAGCAACATGTTCATGAAGGTTCTCAGCTTTCTGAAGCTTTAATTCTAAATGGAAAACTCAAAGATTGGTTTCTAGAGCCAAATTGTACTGGTGTATTGGCCGTTATTTACCAACAATTCTGGTTGCACCATTGTAAAGATAAGGACAGCATGCAAGATGCTGAATTGGTCTTCTGAAGCCAATGCGTATACCGACTCTTGTTTGTGTCTAGAAACCAAAAACATTCCTGTAGTTCTTACTGGTAATAGAGCATTGAACACGAAAGATGCAAGTTTTGCTTCTGTTTAGCCCATCCTTGCACCTCCACTATATCTGGTGCCACAAGTGGGCTTCCTTTGAAGGGTATGTAAAAGCAAAATACTTGTAAGTTTCCTCTAAATGTTCTAATGCTAGTAAATTTGTTAGGGAAATTAAAGTAATGTGTGTAGTTCTGAATTCTCATGGGACTAGGTAATTTTCATAGATAAAACCCTTATGATGCATTACTGGTGTAAGGTTACATGCTAAACTTAGTACCCTGCTTTTGGCATGGCAAGTACACAAGTGCAGTAGCAGTCCTTATCTTTTCAATGAGCTAGTCTTCACAATACGGAATCATCTAATAATAATAATAATAATAATAATAATAATAATAATAATAATAATAATTTATTTATACCCCGCCCTCCCCAGCCAAGGCTGGGCTCAGAGCGGCTTACAAGCAATAATAAAAACAAGATGAATGATTACAACTTAAAAACAAAAATAAAATACAACATTGAAATAATGGAACATTAAAATGTAGCCTCATCGCAGGAGGAGAAGGAAAAGAAAAAAGAAAGAGAGGGAGGGAGGGAATCAAATTGGCTCCAGGCCAAAGGCCAGGTGGAACAACTCTGTCTTACAGGCCCTGCGGAAAGAAATCAGATCCTGCAGGGCCCTGGTCTCATGAGGCAGAGCGTTCCACCAGGCCGGAGCCAGAGTTGAAAAGGCCCTGGCTCTGGTTGAAGCCAATCTAACTTCCTTAGGGCCCGGGACCTCTAGGGTGTTGCTGTTTATGGACCTTGAGGCTCTCTGTGGGGCATACCAGGAGAGGCGGTCCCGTAGGTACGAGGGTCCTAGGCCATGAAGGGCTTTAAAGGTCAAAAGCAGCACCTTAAATCTGACCCTGTACTCCACCGGGAGCCAGTGCAGCTTGAAAAGCACTGGGTGAATATGCATAGAATTTGTTTCCTAAACTGAAGCTTGTATGGGTGCTGTTCTCTGACCTTGAATATTACTGTCTTAAAAAACCCCACATTTAAACAGAAACTCTTAAAACACATACGGAGAATTGGTGGGATAAAGAATGATATTTGAGGGGGGGTGTTGGTTAAGTTTTATGTGATTTGGTTAGAGCAAATATATTAACTGTAGAGCAAGTGTATTAACTGAGCAGCATTTTTTTAAAAGTCATACTGCCTATGGAACAAATGTGTGCAGGTGGGTGAGAGAGACTCGTTCAGTGCATTAAAACACTGTTCCCTTGATAGAACTTTCTTCATCCTTATGTGTCTTGATGAGAAGCCTTTTCTCATTTTCATGTCCTGATCTTGTGTGATGCTTGAACTGAGCCACTCAGAAAGGCAAATTTAACCATACAGTACTTCAAATAGCTGAGGGCAAAATCCTTTCTAGAGTAATCTTCCAAGTCTCACTGAAGCAGGCAGAAGATTTGCTAGAGCAGAGCTCAGCTCCTGCTATGCTGATAGTTGTTTTGTCTAAAGTCACGCAGGTCTATCCACGAGCACTGCATTGGTGGAAGAATGCCTGAGAAATCACACGGAAGCTGCTTAAAACTCCTCTGGGGAAAAGCTGGGCCAGAGAGTGGCATGTTAAGTATTGAGCTGGGCTAGTTGAAATGCCCCTGGTAGATTGTCACTGTCTCAAAGCTACCCTAACTCAATTTAGAATCTTGTGTGCTGGCTCAAGTGTAACCCTTTTCCTCTTTTGGAAAATTCTTCCATGCAGTCCACGTGTATTACCAGAACTGCATATACATGTTTTATACACACACACACACACACACACACACACACACACACAGTGGTACCTCTGGTTAAGTACTTAATTCGTTCCGGAGGTCCCTACTTAACCTGAAACTGTTCTTAACCTGAAGCACCACTTTAGCTAATGGGGCCTCCTCCTGCTGCTGCTGTGTGTGTGTGTGTGTGTGTGTGTGTGTGTGTGTGTGTGTGTATGTATATATATATATATATATATATATATATATATATATATATATAAAATGGTGTAAAGACAATGAAAGCAGCAGTGACAAACAGACCAACAATGAATATTACAAAATATACAAAAACAATAAATATTACAAAAACACATCTGCATGTAAAATGTTGCTTTAATGCAAAACTACTAGCAATCACAAAGCAGTTATCAATTCCAAGACACCTCCTCTTTCATGCTCCTGGCTTTCACCCAGTACTCCACCCATCCATCCTGGCTCTTACTTAGGGCCAAGACAAGCTCACAGCCTCACCCATAAAAATCTCCCAAAGAGGAGAATTCCTGGAACCTGCTGGCATCAGCTTAGTACAGTGGACCCTCCGGATACAAACTTAATTCATTCCTGGGGTCTGTTTGCACCCCAAAAATTACATAAATAGAGGAAGGATAGCAACAGGAAGATTTAAAGAAGGAACTATTGGAAACTCAAGGCAGTAGAAACATAAGATGATTAGAGCCCCACTGAACTTGAAGCATGGGAAGCCCCAACAAAAATTTATAATTTGGCAGAATATTTGGACTATATGGTATGTGTCAGAGCTACCCTAGGTCCCAGCTCACAAAGGACCAACGCTGCTTCGTTGTTAAGTATAAAAGTCTTTATTGAAGTTCATTTTCACTTCCAGAGCCGCAGCGCGCAGCTCTACGTCTCACGTGTCAGACCGCTGATGCTCCGTCTGAGTCTCCTCCCCCTTGACACCAATTTAAGATTCTAGCCTTGCTCCACCTTCTCCGCTGCTCCTTCCTCCTCTGGGTCCGCCTGCCCGCCGGGGTTCCGCCCTTTCTAGCCTCTTCTCCTGCTGATTCCCCTGAGCCTTCTCCCTCCCTCCGGCGGGCTTTAGGAGCTGGTTCCCCATCCGGGTCTCCTGCTGTTCCGCGTGCCTGCACATTTGAACTTGGCGCGCGCGGCCAGCCAGCAGCTTTCCTCCTGACCGTTCCACTGCTGCTGTCACTGCTTCCCCCTTCGGGGGGGCTAGCTGCAACTGACCTCCCCTCCGTTGGAGGCGTGGTCAGCCCTGACTCCCTCTCTGGAGGAGACACTGCCCCTGACACATGTGACTCTTCCCCCCCACTACGCTCTGGTGGGGAAGCTGGTCCCGATCCTCCACTGCTGCTTTGGGGTTCCCCTCTGGCTCCTTGTTTCTGGTGCGTCCCCCCTGGGACCCCCCTTGCCCTGACCATCGGCGCCCCCTTCTGGGAATCTTCTGATTCGCTGGAGAAGCTCATGGAATCTCTCGGGTCACTGTCATACTCCCCTACGCTGCCCTCGGATTCTTCCCCTTCGCTCTCCCAATCCTCTCTCCCCAGTGCTCCTGCTCCTGATTCCCTGACAGTATGTATTTGTATAATTTGGAGTACTTAATGTGATTTGATTGGATTGTTAAAATGGAATTTTTTTAAAAAAAATTATATTAAAAAATTTTACATAAATAGAGGCGCGCTTCTGCGCATGTGCATTGCCGTGGCCATAACCCGAAGATTCCATATCCAGAGGGATACGTAAGTAGAGGTACGACTGTAGTCTCTCACTCTAGGCTTGCTTTTCATGGGCAGACCCAAGGTAGATGGGGCATCCTCAGGCTGCCCCCAGCTGTGGCTCATTCATTCTCTGCACCTTAACCCAGGTATAGCAGATTGGAAGCATTTTCCACGGGGTCCCAAGGAAAGGCTAGAAAGACACTCCTCCCAGTTCTTTCTCTAACCTCTGCTCAATAATTATAATAATTGCACAGGTTTGGAAAAGCAGGGTAAGCAAGATATAAATGTTAGTGTGCTCTGTCTCTGCTTGGTATGTGTCTGATTACTGATGCCTACAGCTTTTGATGAACATACTTTGGCATGTGTGTAGAAATACCCTCTTCAGACTAATTTGCTAGGTTGGAATGGGTCGTTCCTCCTTCAGTTCCACACTATCAGTAACTCCTTTCATTCCTCCTACTTAACAATAGGGCTATTGAATCTGCGGAAGGTTAACGAAGCGTTTTTCTTCGTCAGCTGCACAGTCTCTTTGTATGTGTGAACAGAAGACTGAATAGAAATAACAGACAAAATGTTACCGGGTCGCTGTGATGTGCGGCTTTAAGTTGAAGGCCTGTTTGGGTTTCCAGATTGCTAGCTCCCTTGAGGTTTTGTTTCAGGAACCTGAAGTACTTCATAACATCTTTTTTCCATTTTGTTTTGTTATGTCAAAACATAGGAGTATGCTTCACCAGGCAGACTTCAGTTTCCAGTTTAGAATTCTTCTTAATCACTTCCTCCTTTTCCCCCCAGCCTCAGATTATGGCAGTCCTTCAGGATGGAGCTCAATATCATTCTGCGTCAGCTACAAGTCTAGGGCGGTGTGATGTCTCTCCCATCTCTGCATGCTTGGGACCAGACTACATGCATCTTTGCGTATGTGCGTGTGGTTTTTAAATAGGAGCTGCAGCTGGGGAGGGGGAAGAAACATTTGGATCAGGGCCATGCTGTGCTTGATTTTTGTTGGGAACGAAGCATGAATCAGGGAGCCCCTGCTGCTGCTATTAAAAAAAATACACCAATGAACCCACCCGTACAACTGTATGCAAACATGTCTTTGATTTAAAGTATACTTTTGGGGGGGGGCAGGAAATGAAGACTCAAAAATATAAGAGCAGCCCTTCTAGATCAGATTGATGTATAGTTATAGCATCTATATAGAACCTTCAGGTCCAAGAGCAATATGCCTCTGAATAACAGGGTGTTTTTTTTGGGTGGGGAGGAGGCACTTGGGATAGTAGTGAGAGATCTGGAGGTGTGCTGAATCGGCATGCAGCATTTTCCTGGTCAGGCTGCTTAGGGGAGCTTTGGGACGAATACAGGAACCTGCCAGTTTAGTGTTAAAATGCCAGAAAAAAAGCACAGGAAACTCTTGTTCAGGCAGCCCATAGAGTGGATAGGATGTTTATACGCTTCAGGTTGGGGGAAACCCTCCACCTACGTGGGCATCTGTTCTCACTGAAATTTCTGTTCTCGTCTGGCACTTGGAGAAATATGTTCACTACTCATAACTTCCTCTGCCGTATTCCTGCTAATAACTCTTAGTAGCTTATGTTCTACCAAAAAAAGCACAGAGATCTCACACATACACTGCTCTTTTCAAGCTCCCCCCCCCTCACCCCAGTATAGAGGTGAGATTGGTTTTATAGAGCTGGAATCCTGTTCTGACCCAAGGTGGATTTTAAAATTCATGTGCTTTTTATCCGGGAGTAGTGAGGACACTGATTCCTCCATCCTTTCTCTTGTTCATCTAAAGAAATGGTGTTAATAGAGGGTGAATGTTCTTTTTAGTGGTGCATAGAATTGAGCCAGCCCTCTGGCTTGTCTCTGAAGAATAGCTGAACTCACAATTGTCCAGGGTATTATTGTACTGTGGTGTTGGCTAGTAAGTGTAAGAATTGCAGCTATTCCCTCTCTTCCCTCCCTCCCCTGATCCCAAGGCCTTGGAGCTTTGCCAAACAGCATTTTTCTGTGCATGTATGTGGAAGATAGGAATGCAGTGCATCCTACTTGCCCACTGGTTAAAATTTGGTCATTGTTTCGCATGAAGGACGTTGACCCTGCTCTGTTCTCAGACATATGTTATGGGCAGCTCAGTCTTCTCATAATCTTCCAGCATAACCCTTGGAACCCTCAGATTTATCCTGGTGCTGCACATCCGGTCAAATCAAACACCTTCTGTCTATATCATTTGCTAGGGTAACCCAAGGCTTGCGTGAGCAAGGGTACTGTAAACCCACAACTTAGGTGCATTTAACTTGTACAGTTACCAGCTTTACACACATGAGGGTTCTGGGAGAAGCGACTTTGGGAATCCCATTGGACCCAGTGTATTTTGACTATACATGATTTTGGTTTTAGACACAATCCCTGAAACATAACTTATGTGAAAATAGCACGCCAGGATCTGAAGAGTAGTTGGACAAGACATTCAAGGGTTGATTACTGCAATACGCTCTTCTGGGGGCTACCACTGGAGACTCTGAAACACATTATCAATTGCTGGGGTACATTCACATTTCCCCCCCTGCTCTGGCCAGTTACACAGGTTGCTAATTTGTTTCTGGGCAAATACAGAGTGCTGGTTCTAAGCTTTTCAGCCTTGGACACATACCTTCAAGTTCACCTTTCCCTGTTTGAGCCAACCTACCAGTTGAAGACAAGTCAGAAGGCACAATTTACCGTCCTCTCATTACAGTGGATCGTTACTGTATAGTAATGGCTAGAAGCAAGAGCTCCCCAGTTATGACCCCACAAGCATTGGAACTTCCTTCCTGAATAAGATAGGAAATGGCAGAAGCAGTTGCCTGATTTAAGTAGATACATATGTAATGCTGGTGGTGGATTTGAGTATTTATGGAGAAAAGCCTCTGTACATGTAAAACACCTTGTAGGTTTGTTATGACTGAGGAAGTGATGTGGCTGTTTTTAGAGAGAGCTGGCAACTAAATTATGTTGCCAGCTCTCTCTAAAAACAGCCACATCACTTCCTCAGTGCCTTCGCCCTCCTATATTCCTCCTATATATGACTGGAACCTGTCTTATCACCGCAACAAGTTATAACAAGCTGGGGGGGGGGGGGACACAAATTGTGAGCAAGTTACCAAAGCTGTGGATTAGTATACTGGAGAGGAGATTACTACTGCTAAGAACAAAGTTCTTATCCATTTGCTTTTAAACTGCTACAAAGCTAATTTTTGAAGTGTAGTTTTGCCATTAAAATGGATTCTGTAAAACTACGTGTCCTTTCTCCTGGGTGGATAGAAGAATATAATCTTATTTAAACCAACTGGCTTTTGAAATAAATCCAACTTCAAAATGGATCTTGAATTAAATATAAACATGTCTAAATTCATCATCACTCAAAACGGAATGCTCTGCTATCCTGCAAGTTACCTTTGTCATGCTGCCTAGGTCTAGAACCTCACAAGGGGTACTTATAAAATAAGCCAGGATGGTGCGATTATACCAGCTGAACTTGCCTTATAATGAATCAGACCATTGGTCGACCTGACCCAGTCATGTCAATGTTGATTGGCTGTGGCTCTCCAGGATTTCAGGCTGGAATATTTCCCAGCTCTACCTGGGGATGCCAGGGATTGAAAGTGGGGCATTCGTCATGCAAAGCGGATGCTGTACTACTGAGCCATGGCCCGCCCTTTCAGGAATGGTTAGATGCCAAACAAGCCAATTAGTTTATTTAGCAGTTAACCATGGTTCATTGTTTACCAAGATCCTTGGTTATTACCTAACATGAAGCTGAGATTCTTTGAAACTGAATTCAAGGGGAATGGGGAGGCCTTAGCCTGACGCTTAGTTCATGCTCATTCCATCATGGTTTACTACTCCACATGTACTGGGTCAGTATTCGCAAAAACCTTCGAAGTTCCTCCCTCCATAGAATCATCTCCTCTGTGTTATTGCCAAGCTGGCTTGAAGTGGAACAGTCTCCCTTGGGAGGTTGTGGACTCTCATTCCTTGGAGGTTTTAAAGCAGAGGTTGGATGGTTGTCTGTCATGGGTGCTTTAGCTGAGATTCCTGCATTGCAGGAGGTTGGAATAGATCCCTTTCAACTCTGTGATTCTATGAAGTATTACTAAGCTTACAGTGGCTGAGGTCAGCCCTTGCTGAAGAATAGTCAAGTTTAGGATGGGACGAAACACGAAAGGGAAGAATATCAGTCAAGAAATGCTTAAGAACATAAATGAGACCAGGACCCTTGTCCGTGCAGAAGTCTTTTTCTTTTTCCTTGAGCTCTTTGGAGCTCTTAGTTCAGGCGTGCATTGATAATGTTTGTAGGCTTGGAAACCTAGAAGTACCATAGAATGAGCTTCCTGTTAGCTGTCTTGCAAAGCTTGCATGGTGCCTGGACCTAGTTGGCAATCCTTTCCTCCCTTTGCCAAAACATTGCAGCCAGAATAAATTGCACCTACAGTATGATGACGGTAAAGCAGCAGAATTGAGCAGAATTCCATCTTTGTAAGAAACTGTGTAATTCCACTCCTTCCCAGGCTTGGAAAAATCCTAGACATCGAAAAGCTGGTGCTGATGCCTAAGAATGTCTCCTTTCTACTCTCCCTGCATGGAACTGGAAAAAAGAGGGGAAGGGGGGGGGATTCCCAAACCCCTGATTCTGGCGCCTGCAACTCTTCCATAATAACAGCCCACCAGTCTGCAAGTCTATGTTTGCCTTCTTTAAACCACTTTAACAGTGTGAGGTAGGGGGAAGAAGTGCAGTTGGAAAGCCTTTGGGAGTGACAAAAACGGAGGAAATGAGGTAGGGTTGTGACTTGGTGGTAGGGCTTGCATGCAAAAAGTCTGTTTCATTGCCTGGCATCTCTGACTTGGGCTGGGGATTCCTCCTGTTTAAAACCCTGGAGAGCCACAACAAGTCGTTGTAGGTCAGAGGTAGACAATGTGATGTTCTCAAGATGTTGTTGGCGTCCAGCTCCCACCAGCCCCAGCCTGTGTGGTCAGGGATAATGCAAATGAGAGTCCAACAACTTCTGGAGAGAGCGCACCACTCTGGCTACCGTTGGTGGAGATGATGACCAGGCTACCTGGAGTTCCCTATGTTCTGCTTCTTAGAGAAGCTTATTCATTCATTCTGTGCAGAGCCCTCTCACCAAATGATATAAGAGAATACTGTTGCTGCCCCCTCCTCCTCCGAGTTATCTGCCAGTGCATTTTATGCAATTAACAGTCATTGCTTCAGTCTTCTTAGACTGGGATCTCCATGTCTCACTCCCCTTGTATGGGGGCTCCTCACAATGTTGTCCATTTGTGTCTTTCCCAGTGCAACTTCTGTATTTTTTTTCCTTGCTGCCCATGGTGTGATTTACTTTATTATGTTTGCGAAGAATGGTTGTGCTGCACAATATCTCCACAGATAGAAGAGTAATGCTAAGGGCACCAACATCTTTTTAAAGAGGTGTTGTTTTGGTGTGTGCAGTGATCTGTTGGACAGGGTAGGCTCACAGCTCACTACATGTTCACTATAACCTTTGTGCAGGGTACCCTGTTTATTTTTGTTTAATTGTGCTCTTAAGTAGTGCTTTTAAACGCTTCCAATCGACGCTTCCAGCCTGAAAGAAACATTAAAGCACTTTTTTTGGGGGGGGGTTGCGGGTATTATTTTTTGCCTTTCATGGATAATAATGGGTGGCCATGCATAAATGAATATCTACTTTGCACTAAATAAATTGTTTTTATTTTTTAAGGATCTCTTGGAATTTTTCTCCCTTAAATGACTGTTCAAGTGAATTTGACTTCTCCACTTATATAGCAACTGTGTCCCTTCCACAGGTGTGGATGGAATATAGGAGGGTGAAGGCACAGAATAAGTGCCTTATCCTCCGCCATGTTGAAAGCCATTTGCAGTTCTTAATCAGGTGACATTGGAAGAAGCATGATTATTAGTACTAGGAGCCATGCATCTGGAAACAGCCCTTAGCATAGGATTGGAAGTGAAAATGTTGGGAAAGGAATTCAGGCATGCAGAGATGAGCATAAGTTGGCACAGCAGCTCCATGTGGACCAGCGTTAGAAACTGAGATATGAAAGCTAGGAGCTAAATGGCACCTTAAACCTAGGTTGTGGGGCCCAACAACAGAATGTCTAGGCGTGCTTTTCTTGTAACAAGAATACAAAACTGAAAACGAATGAACTGCAGCTAAAATATTATGTTCATTTTTTACATGGCCTAGTCCTTCCGCTGCCCACCCCCCTAATATTCTTAAGAGGATCTTTTTCTCCATTCTTCAGTTAGTAGCTGGAAGTGGGAAGGCAGAAAAAGGTCCCCCTTTCCTTCCACTCTGAAGCTTTAATCTGAAATCTTAGCCACAGTAGTAGCGCCGAGAGCTCAGAAACCGCTCACGCTAAAGAAATTCCCTGTTGCAAAATGCACCTAGAACAATGGGAGTTTCGAACACTGATGTGGACCTTCTACTAGAGCTTCTCACTTTCACTGGAAAGCAGCTATATGTGTTCTTGCCCAAGACTTGCAGGTTATGCTGCAGAGCCTAGACTGCAAGTCAGAACCAGAGCACCGAGGTCAGTATAACAGCTTGATGACATCTGAGGGTAGCTCACCAGATGGTACAGATTCCCTGGTATGGTTGGAATGGGAGGCATTTACCTAGAGGATATTTGGAGGGCTGAGATTATTGTGTTCAGCAAATGGCTTCATTGGATCAGTTTAATTGAGAGAAGAACAAGAAGATTTGAGTGAGTCTCTTGTCTGTCTGCCGCCGTCTTTTTCTATGTTTAAAAGCAAACCGAAGGAAGAACCCTTAAAAACTGTATTCCATTAAAGCTTCTCTCTGAGATGTTAAGGACCAAACAGATACTAGCAGAAATTCAGCAGGCTCTTTCTGTCGAAAGTAAAATTACCTTAGTTTATTTGGGGGATTTGCAGCGAGGGCTTTTGTGTGTGTCTCTCTTCTAATCATGGAACAATTTCAGCACCAATAAATCTTAAAATTGACCATCTAGTGCATTTGATAGGCATTGGATCTCACCATGGCAGAGAGGCTTGCATTTGGTGCCAAATTTAATCTGTGCCTAATGCAAGCTGAGCTTGCCTGGGAACATGCCACTGTATGTTGCCTCCCCTTTGTCAATTTCCTTAAGCTTGAGATGATTGTGGGCAAAGCAGGGCGTTGTCTGTGCAGACATAGTTTTGTACTTTAAAGCTGTACTTCTCAGGTTCTGGAGCCTCTGGTGTCATGGAATATAAACTGTGTGGAAGTGGGGACCTACACAGAGAACAGAAAGGATTCAACTTAGTGCCATTCTTTATTTTCATCTTCTGTTTTTAAACCCTTCATCACTTACATCACTTATATAAATAAATAAATAACAAACTATCATTATAGCAACAACAATACTCTTCATATTTACCTAAACCTTGCACACTCAATTACATGTAAAAGCCTGGATGAAAATATATCTTTTCTAGATGCCCATAATGAACATCCATTAATTTTCCCCAGAGTTGCCATAGTACATGGGTAGGCATACTGGCAGAATCCGCGACCAGGGAGAAGAGTCAGCAGAAGAAGATTGGAAGAAATTTAAGGACTATTTACAGAAATACTACAAAATTAATGAACTCTGAAAAGATGTTGGATTGAACTTTTGTGGTCTCTAGCTGTTATGACAAAGATAATAGGGATTAAATTGTTTAAGTCATTAACTTTAAAAAAAGTTGAGTGGAAAATAAGGCGTTATTTTAAAAGGAATGTTAAGAGATTAGGATTTGCTGGATTAACAAGTTGAATTAGAAAACAAGAAGGGGAGGTATGAGGAAGTCAAAGAATCATGTTATTGAAAAACTGTTATTGAAATTGACTTGTTTTTAATATTTTTCTTTTTCTTTTTGTGTTTATATAAAATTGGAAAATCTAATAAATATTCATATAAAAAAAAATAAAGATAGTACGGGGAATGCACATCTGTAAATATAAGCAGCAATTATCGCTACTTTCTTTATACAGAGAGCCAACTTCATCATACTATTGTACTGCTCAACAAATAATAAAAAAATCAGAAAGACATGGGTAGGCATACTAAGGCCCGGGGGCCGGATGCGGCCCAATCGCCTTCTAAATCCAGCCCACGGAGGGTCCGGGAATCAGCGTGTTTTTACATGTGTAGAATGTGCACTTTTATTTAAAATGCATCTCTGGGTTATTTGTGGGGCCTGCCTGGTGTTTTTACATGGGTAGAACGTGCGCTTTTATTTAAAATGCATCTCTGGATTATTTGTGGGGCATAGGAATTCGTTCATCCCCCCTTCAAAAAAATATAGTCCAGCCCCCCACAAGGTCTGAGGGACAGTGGACCGGCCCCCTGCTGTAAACATTTGCTGACCCCTGCCATAGTATAAAACTTGAGTTTTCAGGTTTGTCTAAATGTAAACAACTGTTTCAGACCTCCCAGGTTGTAATCATAGAATTGTAGAGGACCCCAAGGGTCATCTAGTCCAACCCCCTGCAATGCAGAAATCTCAACTAAAGCATCCATGACAGACGGCCATCGAACCACTGTTTAAAAACCTCCAGTGAAGGAGCTCTTCCTTCTTGTAATGCAGGCCTCCAAATCCCATAGCTGCAGGGTTGGAAACGAAGCTCTGTTAGGGCCCAACCAAAGAACCAATACAGTGGTACCTCGGGTTAAGTACTTAATTCGTTCTGGAGGTCCGTTCTTAACCTGAAACTGTTCTTAACCTGAAGCACCACTTTAGCTAATGGGGCCTCCTGCTGCTGCCGCGCCACCGGAGCACGATTTCTGTTCTCATCCTGAAGCAAAATTCTTAACCTGAAGCACTATTTCTGGGTTAATGGAGTCTGTAACCCAAAGCGTCTGTAACCTGAAGCATATGTAACCTGAAGCGTATGTAACCCGAGTACCACTGTAATCTCTGTTCATTTAGCTTTCACATCAGGGCTTGGGAGCAGTTTTCACAAACCAAATATGTGATCAGCAGTGGGTATTGTTTTGCAAGAGCAGCTGATTTCCCATATCTGTTGGGCGAGGCGGGGGAGCCAACTGTCTTTAGCTTCGTAGAGAAAGTGGTAAGTGAGGTATAAAAAATATTAAAATAAATTCTCAGTGATTTGGGCATATTGTCAAGCCTAACCAGTAGGCACTGTGGCTCCGCCTTCCAGGGGGGCCTTAAAAGCACATTGACTGCAGATCCAAAGATGGTCTTTCGCTTCCCTTCTCTCTCCTTTCCTCCTCCCACTCTAAAACCCTGAGCTGGGACTTGTTTTGGTACCGGGAAGCCAATGTGCTTGAAGCACTCCATCCACCCTCTGCCCAGATACAGTGGTACCTTGGGTTACATACGCTTCAGGTTACACACTCCGCTAACCCAGAAATAGTGCTTCAGGTTAAGAACTTTGCTTCAGGTTAAGAACAGAAATCGGGCTCCGGCGGCAGCAGGAGGCCCCATTAGCTAAAGTGGTGCTTCAGGTTAAGAACAGTTTCAGGTTAAGAACGGACCCCCGGAACGAATTAAGTACTTAACCTGAGGTACCACTGTAGTCAGCTGTAGCCTCTCTCTCCAGATGTAGTTGTGCCCTCCAAATATCAGCGCAACTAGGGGGGTGAAGCTTGCTGCCTGCCTTTGCCCTAAGCTGCAGCAGAAGGCCGAGCCTCTTCAGGGCCTCTGCTCATTATGTGACTTCAGCAACTGTTTTATGTATCGGTCCCAGGTCTTGGAGTTGTAAACCCCTGCAGTGCTTTGCAGAGCAAGGCCTGCTGAATTGCAGGTGAGGCTTTGCTGCTCAATGGCAGATCATGGGCCTGTCTGATGCAGTTGCATTGCATAGGCTCCATAACCCCCTTGTGCTCTTATCACACAAGGTATTCTGCCCATATTGCCCGCTTGCTTTTTTGTAAATTACAGGAAAAAGGTTGGCCTGTTCTGGAAAAACCATGGTAGAAATAGTGGCGAAGTGAGCCCACATATTGTAAGGGTGGGCAGTTTTAAACCTGAGTCAGTGAGGCTAGCAAAATAAGATTCCTGATAACATTTATTACAAAAAAAAATGTATTTTAAGAAGAACTCTTGTGGGTGGCTAACCAAATAACTGAAATTGTGCCTAGGCCTTCCTCTCCCCTCTGCTTCCTGGTGAAAAACCAGAATTTCAACAGATAGGTTTCCCAAGAGATCTGGGGCGATATATGTTGGCATGCAAAAATTCTGGGGCCACACCCTACATTGCAAGTAGCTAGGAGTGGCTGGGAGAGAGTAGCTCTTCCATGACTTGCCACCATACTGGAGACAAAACTGCTGCTGGGCCCAATGGACTGGTGGTTGGACTACTAATAACCATGTCTGTTCCGGCAGCTTTGAAACCTAAGAAGAGGTTTGTTGGATCTTCAGAGCAGATATTCAGCTAGTCCAGCACCCTTTCTTTCCCAGCAGCGACCAGCTGGCTCTTCCAGCAGACCTCACAAGCTGAGCATGAAGGCAATAGTTTTTGTCCCCAACGCTAATTTTTTTTTGGGGGGGGTGTACTTCCTTTCAACACCGAGGTTCCATTTAGCGATTCTGGCTGATAGATTCATCAACTGTTGTTTCCAGTGAATCTGTCTGATCCTTTTTTGAAAAGTTAGCGAAGACGCTAGTTGCCACAGCAGCCGCACCTTGAAGTGAATTCCATTACGCTTCGTTAGAAGTGCTTCATTACCCATCAGTTCTGCCCTGAACATCAACTCATTACTGAGTTTTAGTATTATGGGAGAGAGGAGTGTTTACTCTTCCCCAATATTATATAATTATATAAACTTCTATTGTGTACTTTCTCAGTTGTATACCCCCCTAAAAAAAAAAAATTAGAGTGGCTGCTCTAATTACAATTTGCTGCTTTGACCCTAAAGCCAAATGTTGATTGCAGGAAGTACAGACAACAAGGAAACATCCTCTTTTTTTAATTGTACCTTTGGATTCAAAGCAGCAAGCAAATAAATAGTTGTCATGGCTTATTTATACATTATTTTATTGGAGAAAGGATCCACAAAGAGAGTGCACAGCATTCAAATTCTCCAATTTGAAGTCTTAAAACAGAGCATTAAAACTGAGAACAAATAGCAGGGAGGAATTTAAAGCGGCCCCTCAAAGCATGCCAGAACATTAAAAGTTTTAACAACTCGCCTAAAGAAACCTGCATAAATGAGAGAGCCAACCTCTGGGGTGTTGCAACCGAGAAGGCCCTGTCCCTTATTCCAGCAAAAGGCACATCTGCCAGTGCAGAGCCAGGCCACAGATGAACACTGTAAATAGGATGCATTCACGTGAAAGAAAGCAGCCCTTCGAATATTCTGGGCTGTGTGATATGTAGGGGTGTGAATGTGTTGGTTGTAAATACATAGAAGGACCTTGGACTATCTTTAGGGTTGGGCAGATGCCTATGAGTGGAGATGTTATGCTTTGTAGACAAATAAAAAGAAGGGAATGACTGTAAAAAGTTTCGTTTTGCTAAACACTTTGAAGCAGAGTCAAACTCTGATGATTATTGACATGCAAATTCTGCAGACCACCCACATTTCTTGAAAGCATGAGATGACTGCGCTTCCGGAAGCCTTGTCCGGTTATAGATTCCCAGAGGCGTGTTTGCTGTGTGTGTTAAGGGACACACCTGATCTCTAAACATTGGAGAGTGTGGTTGAGCTGCCGTGAAAGCTTACCAATTTAAAGTTGCCCCCATAACTTTGCTGTGGATTCCGATACTTTTCCGCACTTTGCATTTCCGACTTGTTGAGTAGAGTTGCTCTTTAATCTCTCTGGAGCTGTGCCCTGGGGGGTAGCTGGTCTTGGCACCAGAAGGCCCTGAACTGTGTGAACTTGAATGGGGGACAAGGAAGCCTGTGCATTCTGAGCTTGGGTGTGTGTCAGATGTGAGCAGCGTCACAGCCTGCGGGGCCTCTACTTTTGGCCCACAGGAGGAAAAAGGAGGGCAGCGCCCATTCCAAACCAACTTTGCAAACAATGGGCTGTAAATTTCACGATAAGACTCTCATTGCCAGTTTGTTTGAAAATAGCATTCAGGTGTGTGTGAGAGAGAGATTTCCCTAGGTTAAAGAAACGTAATTACAAACAAATTGGTCCAGGGGTTTTTGTGCTAAGTTCTTGGATGTAGGGGAAGAATCAAAAGGGATTTGCTTCCCTCCCTTGCATTTTGTGGGCATTGATTTATGGAAGGGATTGTAAAAAATGAAAATGGTGTACAACATCATAGAAGTGCTCCTAGGAAATAACCTGCAAAAATTCAGAAAGATGCCCAGCATTTTCCAACCAAGCACCACTAGCAAGGAGCAGCTTCTAGTCAGAAAACCTTGTCCACTACTGATAGTTTTCATGTCATGATTCCCTTTAATGTTTTAAGGAATCCCTCTTCTTCCTGTATTGCTTCTTTAAAAATGGACTTTTAAAAATGTATTCTTAAGTAGTTTGCTTATTAACATCTTTCTCTATTTCTTTGCAGATTTGTTCTTATAGGCAGTAGTGAAGAAAAGCACAATGGAATTCTACGAGTCGACCTATTTCATTGTCCTCGTCCCCTCTGTCGTGATTGCCGTTATCTTCCTCTTCTTCTGGCTTTTTATGAAGGAGACTCTGTACGATGAAGCCCTCGCGAAACAAAAGAGGGACCAAAAGTTTCCGCCTGCTAAGGCTGATAAAAAGAAGGCAGAGAAGAAGAAGAGCAAGAAGAAGGAGGCTCAGAATGGGAACCTCCATGAGTCTGACTCAGAGAGCGCCCCTCGAGACTTCAAGCTATCTGATGCTTTGGGGGCAGAAGAGGAGCCTATTCCTACTGCCCCTTTGGGTGTGACAGAGGCCCCCAGTGGCCTCCGAGAGAGGAAGAAGAAGGAGAAGAAACGTAAAGGTAGCCCGGAGGAGCAGGCACCCAAAGACCCGGACAGCACCAAGTCTGGAGGGAAGAAGGTGGAGCCAGTACCTGTTACGAAACAGCCCACCCCACCGTCCGATGGAGCTGGGTCAAAGAAGAAGGCGGGACAAAAGAAGCAGAAGAATGGAATAGGTATCTTCATGCTAGAATTTGGGGTTGGGGGGTGGGGGGTTTGGTTTAGCCATCTCGGGTTCCTAAGCTGTTGAGATGGATTAAAATACAAAATGGCACAGTATATCTTTACTGCTTTCTCTCACCTCCACAAGCATTGCCCTAAGTAAAGCTTTGCTCCCGGTTTAAAATACAGTGTTTTACAGATAGACCTTGATTGATGATAAATTCAGGCTGTGCAAGCAGAGTGGATTTGGCGCTCTTGCACAGCAAACCCACATTCCCCCCCCCCCAAAAAAAAAATTTAGACACTTTTGCCATAAGGAAAACTAATCTGGAAATGCTCTGGAAAGTGTGGCAACACTAATTCCGTGATGTGGTGTCATATAGTCTTCCTGCAGACTTTGGGCTCAATAGGCAGGTTGTCTGAAAGCAGCTTAAGTGTCCTGTTGCAGAATGCTTCCAAAAGAGGTTTGGGGTTATTTTCAGCCCCTGTGGAACTGCTAGCTAACTCCTGCTGCCTCCATAGAATTGGACTCATTTATTTCTGCTCCCCACCCAATAAATCCCACACTTTTTGGTGCTGTATTGTGGTAAGCCACCGTCTTATCTAAGGATAGCAAAGATGGAAATATAAAAGGAGTGGATAATATTTTCAGCATGAGGCACTTTCTTCACCCTGCATTTGATCGCTACTGTTAAGATATAGTAAAAGACTTTCCAGTATGCTTGAAGGCTAGCTGGTGTCACAGGTTCAGCATAAAAGTTCTCGCCAAAGCATGCAGTCTTTCCTCATTTCCAGATTACTTCTGCACCAGCATCCTCTGTTGCAATTGCTTGATGTTCTTGCATTATACCAGATTGTTATCTCTCTACCAGTCCCCTTCCACCCTGTTCTCTCTTCTCTTTATTTTTACAATAAAAATGTGCTGCTTTTTTATGTGCACATTTGATGATTGCTACTGAGGTGCTGCTGCAAGATGCTCTATATGCTGCAGTTTTTAGGCTTTCTTTCTTTTTTTAGAAAAATACTGCAGTGATTCAATATTCTGAAGTTTAGGTAACTGCTCTCACGGCTAATCTCCCTAGACCTGAGTCTTGCCAGCTCTGTGGTCTGAGCACAATACAAGTGAGGCAATGTTTTGCAAAACTTAGTTTCAAAATCAGATGTGGAATAAGGATGTGGACCTTGCTGCTTAACAACCCCATGACTTCCATGAGGAAGTGGCTCTTTAGTATTTCAGTAAATGCTTTGCTATGTAAAGTTTCGTATTGGCATGTAAAAGTTTGCCTGCTACCTCTAGTATTGGGAGGCTGGAACCCCTGATAGTTTTGCACCTCCTGGTGTTCTTAGAGCAGAGTTTTGCCTCGTACCTGTGGAATGCAGCTTCAAAAACAGGCATATTCTGTTGGTCCAAGCAAGCTTTTGGGCTATTCAGAACTTGTCCCCAGACCCAGATGTTCAGAGTAAAAAAACCAAAAAAACAGTTTTGGTATTACTAATCCACTATTCATTCTTGGTTGCAGTTCCGTGTTAACTCTTCTGCTGGCCTATATTTAAAGCCTTCCACACAGGTGCTTGTATATTGTAAGGATCATGGTATTATTGATGGTATTAATAATGATAAAGATAATAATCTTTATCATAAAAGATAATAAAGATAATAATGGTATTATTATCTGGGCTGCATCAATAGGAGTATAGCATCTAGATCAAGGGAAGTAATAGTGCCACTGTATTCTGCTCTGGTCAGACCTCACCTGGAGTACTGTGCCCAGTTCTGGGCACCACAGTTCAAGATGGACACTGACAAACTGGAACGTGTCCAGAGGAGGGCAACCAAAATGGTCAAAGCCCTGGAAACGATGCCTTATGAGGAACGGCTAAGGGAGCTGGGCATGTTTAGCCTGGAGAAGAGGAGGTTAAGGGGTGATATGATAGCCATGTTCAAATATATAAAAGGATGTCACATAGAGGAGGGAGAAAGGTTGTTTTCTGCTGCTCCAGAGAAGTGGACACGGAGCAATGGATCCAAACTACAAGAAAGAAGATTCCACCTAAACATTAGGAAGAACTTCCTGACAGTAAGAGCTGTTCGACAGTGGAATTTGCTGCCAAGGAGTGTGGTGGAGTCTCCTTCTTTGGAGGTCTTTAAGCAGAGGCTTGACAACCATATGTCAGGAGTGCTCTGATGGTGTTTCCTGCTTGGCAGGGGGTTGGACTCGATGGCCCTTGTGGTCTCTTCCAACTCTATGATTCTATGATTCTATGATTCTATTGATGTTTGTGTGTAAGTGTGTCTCACTTTGGCACAGTGACACAGCATCCTTGGTGTGGGTGTATATATGTATATATAATCTATGGCACCTAACACAGGACAGTCTCTAGATTATTTACAATTGAATTTTAAAACATACAAAATTGTTTGTAGGCTTCCTTTTGAATGGAGTCACTCATTTTGGGGTGTTGGGCAAATTTTCCTCTGCATTGTTCCCAAGTGCAGTGTGTACCTTCTGGCTTCCCTACAGGGGTGAATTCAATTTCATAATTAAGTAAAGGTGAAGACTTGGAAACCGATGGAGCTCAGCATTTATACCATTCCCCTGTATCTTGAGGTCGCAACCATTAACAATTGAGGCTGTTCTTCCTTGCATAGCCTCAACCTGTGTTCCGTTTCTTGGTCATGTTAAGAGTGTGGCAGAATGTTGAGGTCTATCTTGACAGTGTCTAAATACATGCATGCACACATACCATGTTAGATCACTCTAAAGCCTGATGTGTCTTGTCTTTTATAGATGACCAGGATGCCAAGACTGATTCATTTTTGTCCCCAACTAAAAAGCAGGATCCTCTCCTGTTGCATCATGAGATAAAACAAGAAAGTGTATCAGGCAAGAAGAAAGTTTCTGCAAAGAAACAAAAGACAGATAATGGTAATATACAGATTTCTCTTTCTCACTCTTCTTTTAAGATCCTTTCATCATCAGTGGGGATGGAGTAACTGCCATGAGTTTAATTTTCAGGATTTGTCCTCTGAATTCTGAGACACTGTTCAAGGCCAGTTCAGAAGGGGGAAGGAATAGAGAGCCTGTTGTAACCCCTCGCTGCATGTGTGAACAGTACAGTCTCCCAGGGCATTTTGCTTTTGACCTCAAGGTTGCTCTACTCAAGCAAAATGTCTTTAGGGGCAGATAAAGCTTGAGGCTGCAGAACAGGAGTTCATTGACATATTTGATGTGATTTTGTCAGGGCTGATTCAGAACGTAACTTTCCAAGTTTCTATTGGATCTATCTAAATCTAATGACGTTTTGACCTATACAGGATCTTGTTAACTTTGATTGATAGACTTACATATGCTATTGCTGTTCTCATTTCATTTTTCTCTCTCCTTTCCCTGTGTGTGCTCATTTTTGATGTCGCATTACAAAACAGCTCCTCCCTGCATTGATTGTGTGTGCATATACATGCATGTAAGCACATTTACAGAATGACACTTTTAAAAATGTATCTGTGTAGTGTGATTGTTTTATTTATTTAAGTTTCTATTCTTCCCTTTCTCTAAGGACCTCAAGGCAGCTTGTATAATTCTCTCTCTTCTCTATCCGCTGCTTCCAATTTTATACTCCTATTACCCCTGTAGTGTTAAGTTAGACTGATAGAAGGTGACAGGTCCTAGTGAGCTTCACAACTAGTGTTAGAAACTCAGATATATAAGCTAGATGCCAAACGGAATGTCTAGTTAGCATTTGGGAGCCAGAAGGCTCAAAAGTCGTATTTTTCGAGAAAACCTTTTGGTTCCTGAAATTCATTCTGGTTGTGCAGATAAAATATCACAGATAGAATTCTACAGGGTGTGTTGTGAGTGTGCGAAAACAGGCAAGATCCAAGGATCCCCAGGCATGCGCCTCCAGAGGTTGGAGACATCAGGCGCCACCCTGGGGCTGGGCATCTTCAATGTGCCGCAAGTGGCCAATAGCCAGATGCAAAATGTGCCTAGCGAATTTTGACCCCTGCTCACAACTGAGTGGGGTTTAGAACCCTGGACTCTCTACTCAACCACAATTCCACACTGACCCAGTTGATCATTTCATGCAACCTGATGAAGCAGGCACTGCTTCCCTATGAAGCTTTATTCACAAAAAACTTCTTAGCAAGCAGAACTTTCCATCTGCTCTATATCTGCTCTTAGTGCTTTAAAGCTCAGGACAGGCCATGTTTTCTTCTTTTGCTGTTACTGTTTTCCCTTTCAGGAATGTGCCTAGGTCACTTTTGTAACAAAAATGAACATCAGATTCTGGTCCATCAGTATTTATCTGTCTCTAAAATCTTTATTCTGTCTTCCTGTAAACCGCTCAAGGCAGTAGGGTTTGACACACGGGTCAAGCAATGGTATGTCAAGAATCCAGGCAGTAACTCTATGTCTGATTTAATAGCAAGCACTGCACAATCTTTGCTTCTTGTTGTCCTCTTGGTCAAGGTGAGCGGCATGGAGGTGCTCAAATGATTCTCTTGAAGGGGCTGAAACAAGTCCATGTGGAACAGCTACTCTGTGAGGTTACTTGTTCTCATGGGTGCAGAGGAGCCTAGTTCAGATGTTATTGGCCAGACCATGGTTTGTGACTGCCTTGTGGTTCGCCCCTTTCTCTCACATAGAGTTCCTTCTCCCTTTCCTCCCCTGCCCTGACTGACCATGGTTTGCTGTGACATCCAAATTGGGCAAACCATAGCTGCCTGCCACTAACAAGGAACTTCAAACCATGGGCTCTTAAGTCCATTTCATGGTTTCAAATTGTTATTTCTGTGAGAGAATTTCTGATCTGCTTTACGGGTTGTTGTTGTTTTAAAAAATGCCCAGTGTGTCCAACATTTATAATTTGAAACAGTAAGAAGTTTTGAAACAAAACAAGCAAGAACAACTAAGTGCAATCAAACTCTGATCAGGTTGAAAGTCTGTAAGAATGAAAAAATGTTTTCCAGTGGCATCAGAATTAACCTCATTGTGCAGGGCAGCTAAGTCTCCTGGGCAAGGAGTTTCACAGCCTGGGTGCTGCACATGTTCCACCCAACAGCATCCTGGAAGATGGCAGGATATGCACAGGGGTTTTCCCAGTTAATCTTGGTGGAGTGACAGATTCGTATGGGGAGAGATGGTTTTTGTGAATGTGCTGGTTCCAAATCAATAAGCCTTTAATGGTAATGGCCAGCACTTTGCATTGAGAGTAGTCTGCAGTCCATGAGCCTGCAAATTGCTAATGACTTGCAACCTCATGACTTGGCTGCATCCAAAAACAGGCCAGGGAGAACACAGGCAGCATCTGTGACCTGCACTGAGCAGGAGCTTGAACCCTACATTAGGGACACCCCGCCCCCGAAAAACTCTAGCTCTCAGGATAAATTAATGGTTCAATTAATGCTTTCAAATCATTTTTTAAAAAATTAAGAGTAGTGTCATTGGGCGTATCTTCCACTTCCCTAAAGCTTGTACCCTATACCCTTGAAACTATACTACATCATGTGATTAGAAAAAACTCAGAAAGTTTCATCAAATGGTTGAGGGGTGGGTGAGAAAGAGACGTCTGTGCTGAATGGCAAGCCTAGACATGGAAGGGTTATGCAATGGGGAAGGGAAATCTGATGACTAGTTCTCTTGGTGCCTAGGTGTGGATGTGGATGGCAGTTCCTGTATCAAGGCCTGTTGGTGCAGTCAGAAGAACTGTTCTGTGTGTCTGTAGGTTGTCCAAGACCCAAGGAATGGGGTTGGTGGAAGGAGTGTTCAGGCATGCTCTGTTCCCACCCCTGCAGCCCAAAGGGGTCAAAGAGGAAGCACAGCTAATGTTGGCCACATAAGCAATAATTGTTGCTTGGATTATTAGACTTGCTTATGTGGGTGAAAGATGCAAGGTGAATATTTAAGGTGGTTGCAGCACCATCTGCTGGAACTGTGGCAAGGATTCAGCAACCGATGGCCTAAGCTTTTTGTGTTTGTGTGCATGTCAGGTATGCAACAATGCATTCACTGGTACATGCGCAGCTTCTCATGCCTTGGTGTACTGAACCAGGGTGTAGAGAGTTGTGGGACTTGCAATGCAAGGAGCCAAGCTTGCAGCTCCACAGTCTCCGTTGATGGTGCCACATCTGATAACCATGTGGTTGCCCAGCCATACTCTACAATTAAAGCTTTTCAGTTGTTCTCTTCCGTGCATATTTGTGTGTGTGTGTGTGTGTGTGTGTGTGTGTGTGTTTGGTTACACCCAGGTCTATGCCACCTATGAACTCCAGTGGTGTTGCATAATAAATTGTGAGCTGTGATCTTTAGTAGTGTTGCATAATGACTTCTGATGACAAAGTGAGAGCCAAAGTTCTTACTCCATTCTTAATTGAAGTTAAAATAACCTGGAATCCTTTAGGGGTTTCTTACCCTGACACAGTGTGTGTTGGGGCTGGTTGAGATCTGGTTTTCAACATCGCAATATATGACGAAGTCTGAAATAAGGATGGAATAAGGCATTGGCTGCCTTCATGGCTTTCCCCACATTGTGGTTTTTGCACAGAGCTTGTGTGCGTAAGAGCTCGCACACACACACACACACACACACACACACACACACACGCCATGATTCGCGATACGTTGCCAGGTCAAAAATTATGAAGCTGATACATTTCTGAATAATTAAAGCACCTTTTGCCTGTGTTCCCTTTGTTCCCTAAAACTCCAGTCATGACATTGGTAGACGAGCCTTTGATTCATGCAACGACTTACATCCCTTTGATGGATAATGCTGACCAGAACTTGGCAGCGGAAAAGAGAGAAGCGGCTGACTTGGTGAAACAAGATGGGATTGAAGTGCTGCAGAAGAGCAACTCCAAGAAGCTGAAGAATGAAACCGACAAAGGTACTGCGGTCGAGGACGTGGCAGGGCCAAGGGAGGCCTGTGGGGTTGTGCTGCAGAGCGTGGAAATGCGGTCAGTGCGGCGAGAGCTGAGGTTTCCTTTCCATCATGTTTCTCTCCTTCACGGTTGAGGAGAGATGTGGGCAGATGTGCAATTTCCTGTAAATGGGCAGGAAGTAGAGGGAATCTTTCGGAGTTTTAGTCTTGCAATATAATTAGCTCCGCTCAGTCTCCTCCTTCCCCTTCCCCACCAGATGTGCCTCTTTAAATGACATTTGAATCTCGTTAGCTGTAGAGTTGCAAACCTGAAGCTTGGATGGCAGTATGGCCCTCCCAGCCTATCTGTCTGGCCCCAGGAGCTCTCACCAGCCTGCACTCACCGCTAGTCCTGCTTTGCCCTCTCCTTGTGTGTGTTTGCCTTGCTGGAATATGCCCTTGAACTTGCTTGCCTGGATGGGAGGGTAGAGGGAGTGCATGTACCTAGGAACTAGCCTACTTCAGAAAGGTGAAATTTGCATCCATTGCCCCACCCACTTTCGCCTCTGGCCACGCCCACCTTCGCATGCCCCTACCCTGGAAGGTCGCCCAGAAGAGAACGTGACTCTCAGCATGAAAATGGTTCTCCCCGCTTCTGAGTTAGCTGAATGCCGTAGCTATGAGAGACAAAGCAGGTTTCGCTGAAGGTTTTTACTACTGGTTAAATCAGTTTCCCCCAAACTTGGGTCTCCAGCTGTTTTTGGACTACAACTCCCATCATCCCTAGCTAGCAAAACCAGTGGTCAGGGATGATGGTCCTGGAGACCCCAGTTTGGGAAACACTGGGTTAAATGGTACCAGAAGCACAATGTGACTACGTGAGCATTGGTGCGGGTGGCACATAATGTGGACTGTGTGCAGTCCTGCATGTTACAATTGCAGCAGGACATACTGGCCAATCTTTTTGGCACAGGATCCTTTTAGCAAGCAATGCGAATGAAGCAAAGCTTGTGTACACACACACATCTCTTGCAAAAGACCCTTGTGTGAACGGTAACAAATCGATGTGTCCTGCAGCAGTCATAACATGTGGCTGGCTCTGAAGCCTAGACCTGGCAAACGGGCACATTGGTAATCAGGCCACAGTTTTTTTGGTGTTGCCTCTGCTCTCCCTTCCCCTGTCCCACTCCCCATTCCTCTAGTCCGGCTTCCTTACGCTGTTGGTACCATAATTTGCAACCTTACTATTATTATTGACGTTTAATTTCAAATACGCAAGGAAAACGGAGCTTAGTGGCTGCATAGAAAAGAAAGATAAATAGCGGCCGATGGTTGTAGTTTTAGACATTCTGTAGCCTTATCCAAATGTAGCTCATTCTTTTCCTGCGAGGCCTGGGATTTGCCGACCCAAATTAGAAACACTCCCCTCTGCATATCAGTAAGCTGCTTCTTGGGGGGGCATCAGAAAAGGCTTTTCGTGTCTTTACTGGGAGCTCTGAGGACACTTGCTTTGAGCCATGCTTTCCCCTTGTCAGGGCCTGGTGATGTTTCCATTGGGCTAGCCTCTTTGCTTAAGGTTGGATACTGCCTTGCTTTAGGGCAGAGGCCTGTGGTTGTTCCAGAGAGGGCATTATTGCGTTGCTCCAGCAGTAATCTGGGACTGACACAATCCTGCATGGATTTTTTAAAATTAGTTTTTAGTAAATATTTTCCTGTATTACAGTTAAACAGTTAAACAAGGAAAAGTATGAATAGCATCTCCACTGGCAATTCATAGTCTTTTCACAGTTCGTTTACAATTCAGTATGAGACACTATTGTAATAGACATTGTGCAGTAGAGGGAAAAGAGAGGGGAGGGAGATTTGGGGAGTTAAATGATACTTCGTTCTATTGCATGGTGTTTGTGCAGGGTTTTTTGGCTGGTTGCAGTGTGATTTGTTTGTATGTGTGAGGAGGGGAGTTGTTGGGTCGCATTCTGTACCATAAAAGAACGCACTTCCCTGGTCCTAAATGGCTTGTTGGGTATGGAGAGCATGTTCTCTGATAATGGACCACAAATCAGGCTCCCTCAACCTGGTGTCCTCCAGAAGCTGTGGACTACAACTCCCATCATCCTGGCCAGCACAACGTTGAATTCCTCCCGTAACAAACATGCCCCTGTATGTTAAATGTTGCTGTTGGGTTTTATTGCAGAAAACGCCGAGGTAAAATTTAAGGACTTTCTCTTGGCTATGAAGAATATGATCTTCACAGAAGAGGAGGCCTTGAGTGTGGTGGAGCTGCTGAAGGAGAAATCAAATGTGATTCAGGATGTTCTGCAGAAAGTAAGTGCTGCTTTGGGTCACTGCACTTGACTGGAAAGGAGGGTGTTGGGTTTGCTAGAGCACTTGAGGCTAACACTTCTAGGCAAGGACTGCTTCTGCGACCTATCAGTATTTCTAGTTTTAATCATGATTTTATACTGATGCTTTTACTGTCTTCTCTTATGCCATCCTGATAGAGTTACTGAAAGGTGGCCTAGGAGCCTTGCATACAAAATAAACACTAGAACAGAGACAGTCGTTCTCACACTATGTGCTTCGTGCCTTTTCTGACACTGGTGTCATAAATATTGATCCTCAGAAGTTATTTTCTGAAGGTTCCCTCCTGTGGCACGGCTGCAAAGGAAGCTTTCTCTTCCATCTTTGACTAATGGCAGCTTGTCAGAAAACTGACAAACATAATAAAGATTAACCACAGTTTGTTGAAACAGCCGAGCTTCAAACCATAGGTTATGAAGCTGGTTTGTTTATAATAATAATAATAATTTATTATTTCTACCCTGCCCATCTGGCTGGGTTTCCCCAGCCACTCTGGGCGGCTTTCATCAGAACATTAAAAACAGACATAAAAAACCTCCCTAAACAGGGTCAGACCATAGTTATGATTAGTCACTTTTTTGGGTTTGTATGTAATGCTAAACTGTAGTTGATTAAAAAAAAAAAACTATCTGTGGCTGTGCTAGAAGGGGAGAGGGGACATACGTCAGCTTGAGGCTCAAGGCTCATTCCTGTCATGATAAGCTATACAGTCATAGCTCTTGTTACATTTGGTTCAGGTTACGTCTTTTCAGGTTGCGTCCCGCGGTGACCCGGAAGTACCAGAAAGGGTTACTTCTGGGTTTCGCTGCATGCACAGACACTCAAAATGACGTCATGCGCGGAAGCGGCGAATCGCAACCCGCGCACACGCAGACACGGGTTGCATTCTGCTCATGTTGCGAACAGGGCTCCGGAACGGATCCCGTTCGCAACCAGAGGTACCACTGTAGTCCAGCCTGGCTCTTCCTGCCTTTCATTGTTTTGCTCTTGGTTGTTGCAGGCCAGTAAGGGTGACTCGGCAGCAGCCCTGCATCAGCTTCAAGAAAAGGACAAACTGCTTGCTGCTGTGAAAGAAGAAGCTGCCACTGCAAAGGAGCAGTGCAAACAGCTCTCACAGGTATGGTGGCTCACAGGGCACGTAGGTGGGCCACTTTGGGTCTGTGATGTTTGGCTTCCTTTGCCATCTTTTCAGCAGGGGAGAAGGGAATGTAAATAAAATGCTACAATGGGGTAAGAAGAAGGCATCAGGGAAACGTGCATAACGGTCTCGACATACTCCTAACCCCCATTCCTTTCTGCTTATAATCAACAAACTAAGTTTCAAGATTGTCATCTTTCTGCTCTCAGCTTCCATATTTAGCTCTATCATGATTTTTCCTTCTCCAGCTCTCCTCCTCTGAGTTGCCCAACCATTTAGTGCTCTTTTAAATGACCCCATTGCTTCCCATGCATCCCCCCTCTTCCTCCAAATCTCATTCCCAAAACTTGAAGGTTTTGGGTTAAAAACCTTACTCCTGTTCCTAATATTAAGAGAAAATGATGTACAGATACCTGCTCTTGCTGTCATTCTGTCTTTGTCCATCCGTTGCATTTGTTGAAGTTTGCTTGTAGAAGTGAGGCATCATTTTTTCCCTCCTAGGAGCTAGTTTCAGAGAAGGAAAGAAGCAGCTTAGTGGCAGCAAAGCTGAGAGAAAAAATTGGCACCCTGGAAAAGGACCATGGAGTCTTTCAAAACAAGATCCATGTAGGCTACCAAGAAAACCAGCAGATGAAGATGAAGGTAAAAACTTCCCACTTCTGCTTGGCTGAGCAGATGCTTTGGGTGGTGACAATTCCTTTCGCAGAGGACATTGCGTTTTGCTTGTCGAAGTGCCAGCGAGTGAAATTCAGTGTAGGATTTATATCTCTTCTGTGGAGCCTCTCAGGGGCATTTTCACTCTTGAGGCTTAAAATGGTTCCTGCTGCTTTGCAGTACTGATGCAGAAATGTTGCAGGTGCGCCTTCACAATGCAAAAGCCTTTCCTTGACATTAGCACAGAGCAGAAAGCGCACGAGGTGATTTTGGGCTGACTTTCCGTCTCATATGTAAAAGCACCTCTGGAGGTGGGCTAACAGGGCTCTGCAGGACATTTGGCCAGTCCCTGCACTGCATAATCTTGTGGTTTGTCTTCTGGGCCAAGATAGTACATAGATTTTATTAGGTATATATTTTAAAGCAGATTTTAATAGATGGAGGTGATTTTGTATAACCGTGCCTCTAAAAGTCGTGGAAGAAGAAGGGCAGTGAGGAGGGAGAAAGGTTGTTTTCTGCTGCTCCAGAGAAGCGGACACGGAGCAATGGTTCCAAACTACAAGAAAGAAGATTCCACCTAAACATTAGGAAGAACTTCCTGACAGTAAGAGCTGTTCGACAGTGGAATTTGCTGCCAAGGAGTGTGGTGGAGTCTCCTTCTTTGGAGGTCTTTAAGCAGAGGCTTGACAACCATATGTCAGGAGTGCTCTGATGGTGTTTCCTGCTTGGCAGGGGGTTGGACTCGATGGCCCTTGTGGTCTCTTCCAACTCTGTGATTCTATGATTCTATGAGGCATGTGGGCTGCTGGAATTCCACATCACTGGAAGTTCCCAGGCTCTTTTCTTCTCCCTGCCTCTCAGCTTCTGAGATTACATCAGACTTTGCCCTCACGCTTAAAAGTCTGCCTATGCCAGGGGTGGGGCGAAAGTAGATTAGAGTTTGCTGGTAGATCTCTGGCTGATTTGCAGATGATCATCAAGCACTTTTCTGATTTCCAGTTGTTTAATAGCAGTTGCAGCAGCACACCTTTTCATACCACTTAGGCTGCTGAAATAAAGCTAACAGGGGTGGACTTTGTCAAAGGATTAGGAGTTCAGCTCAGTGCAGTTCTGGGACTGCAAACCAATCACTAGGCTCAGAAACCTGCTCAGAGGCACCTTGTTCTTTCATTCTGTCTGTTAGTCTGTTGCACATGGCTCTGGTTCATACATCTTGGGGTTCTAGGGTGTTTTTTTTGGTGTTTTAAAAGTAGATCATACCAGCCTGAAGTCTACCCACAAGTGATCTACACAGCTTTAACAACTAGAATCTGCAATTCTTGGGATGCTAAACGATATATTCCTTTTAAAAATCTGTCTTGCATGAAATGCAGTCCTGCCTCTTTCTGAGCAGGTAGTCTGGTTTAAGGAAGTTGGCTGTTGCTTTTTCTTCTCCCTGTGTAGTTTCAGCAAGTTCGTGAGCAGATGGAGGCGGAGATTAATCGCCTGAAGCAAGAGAATGGTATCTTGAGAGACGCTGTCAGTACTTCCACCAACCAAATGGAAAGCAAGTACGCTACTGGTGATTCCACTAAAACATAAGTTTTGTAGCTTTTGCCCTAAAATTATGATTATGAAGTGCCTGGCGCAACGTGTTCTTGAAGGCTGTGGACTTTAGTTATGCCTGATCTAGTGCTAGCTAAGGATACCTCCATTAGACCTATTGCAATGTATCAAGGAACTCAGGTTATTGAGGAAAAGGTACCAGCCACATCATTTTGTGTATCGGGCCGTGGTGGCTCATAGGATGATGGTGTAGTTTTTACTTCACTGTCCCTATAGATCTGGCCTCCTCTTCTTCTTTGCTTTTCCAAAATGTACAGAGGATCAGTCTGGTGTGAAGTCTGCTGGTACTCATCATTCATTAAAGGCTCAGTGTTAATTTTCTATTGTTTTAAGTCTTCTTCAGCTGTTATATCGGCACAGGGTCAGCGTTGGTTTGTTTTGTAATTTAGTGCCAAATAGGAAAGGTTTGGCATGAGAACTCGCTCTCCTAAGCAGATGGACTATGCTCACGTAGTGCTGATGACTATGGCAGTGGAAAGCTGGGATGCCAGAATGGGGCTGGGGAGTGGGTGGGTGTGGAGTTTGACCAACTTTAGCCAACTCTTTCACCCACCCACCCCTGTTAGCTTTCAAGAAACAGTAGCTTGGAGGACAAGGGTCTTCACAAATGTTAGGGGTATGCATCCCCCTTAATTCAAGCAGTGGCACTGTTAATGCCATCAGGAGAGCATATGAAAACCTGGAACAGAGTGCCAGTCTTTTGTCTCTTGGTCATCTGTTGCTCATACAGTGGTACCTCGGTTTTCGAACACCTCTGTAGTTGAACGTTTTGGAACTCGAATGCCGAAAACCCGGAAGTTAAATGCCTCAGGTTTCAAACACGCCTCTGTAGTTGAACAGGAAATGCGGCTTCCATTTTGAGGCTTCCGTTTTGTGTTTCGGTTTTCGAACGTTTCAGAACTCGAACGGACTTTGGGAATGGATTACATTCGAAAACCGAGGTACCACTGTATTGATCTAACATAATGGCTGCCCAGGACTAGAGTTATATCTTCAGGTGTTTGTGTGTTTCCTTCTGCTGAGTTAATGTACACTTTTTACCATTGGCCATGCCCTATAGTTGGGCATGTGTGATCCTTTCTGTTCTCTCAAAGTCACCTGGGGGCGGGGTTGTTCTTCAGGAGCAGTGGAGGAGGGTGTCTTCCTTGAAAACTTGGCATGTGTGCTCCATACATCCTGTTTCTTACCTTTTGGTGAAATCTGTAGTTGCAACACATGTAGAAATTCATGCTCATGGGGCAACTGTGTGTGTGTGAGAGAGAGAGAGAGAGAGAGAGAGAGGTACAAATTTTTCTCAGCTGCTTTTAATACTTGAAAGCATGAACGCATAGAACAGCAAAACTCACTTCAACAAAAGATTGCTTCACTAGATTCTGTAGTTCATAACTGGGACCTCAATCTTATCAGTGAATGTGGAATTTTCACAGCAGAAGAATTGACCAGTTCCAATAATTTTATGAAAGCATATTTCAAAGTAGGTTTTTTTTTAAGCACTCAAAATACTACCTTATGCTCAACTGCCAATGGCAACCGTCTGGCTTTCTGCAGATGCACATTCCCACTGCCAAATACTGCCTTGTAATGTGAAAAACAACCTTCTTTCTTTGTATCTAGACAGTCGTCAGAGCTCAACAAATTGCGCCAAGATTGTGCTAGGCTTGTGAATGAGTTGACAGAAAAGAACAACAAATTGCAGCAGGAGGAACTCCTTAAGAAGAATACAGAACAAGCTGTCAATCAACTAAAGGTGAGCTCCATCTTGCCTTCTGTGGTTGAGGTAACACCATCTGTCCCCAAACATGCCTGTCAGACATGATCAAAGCTGCACACAGAACTGTGGTTTCGCAAACCCTCTAGCTGGATAGTTAGCAACAGGGTGCTACATTCTTATCGTACAACCCTCATTTATTGGCAGAGGCAAAATGTGGACATAGCAAATATGTCCTAAATGCTGAGAAATCTGTGTGGACATTAGGAAAATTGAAGTTCTGTGACCCCTTCCTTCCTTGGCCAATCACTTGGCTACGTTCCAGACAGCACGAGGCTGTTGGCTTTGCTTGTGCAAGGTGTCCCTGAAAGGTTTCTCCTAAAGTTTGGGGGATCCCCTGGAAGGGCTTTTCAGAGTCTGTGAGAGGCTGTAGCTGTTCCATGGAGGATATGTTACCTTAACTGAATCTTTTACCTTACTTCTCTATTTCGGGGCTGGCAAACCTCCAGCCCATGGGCCAGGTTAGGCCTGATACAGCTCCCACTTTCTCCTATTAAGCTATTTCCCCCAAAACTGTGCTGATCTACCCTACCCAAGACATCGTTTGTGAGGTGCCCCTGGATCATCATCATGTGGGGAACTCCCAGAAAGCAGCTGATCCTTGCAGAAAGCAGCTTTTCCAGTCCTATGCTTGCCACTTTAGAAGTCTTGCCCTGTGCATTGTCCCATGGAGGTGGGGACAGATAAAAAGATCTGGCTCACTGGGCCAGAAAGGTTTCCCATCCTTTCCTATGGAATCTCCATGTTAAGAGGTCCACAAAGGGCAGTTTGACCCCAAAGGGACTCATGGGCAAGCAATGTGCTATTTGTCCAGACAGACAGAATATACAAGTGCTATAGACTTTTCTTTTAATAAGTTACTAGCTACAGAAACTTTGTGACCTGTACATTTGATGAGTTCCAGCAATAGATTTTTAAAAAGCATTTTGTATCCAAGTAGTAGACCCAGCCACCCAGTACAGTGTCTTAACTGGATGTGGAGCCAGCACACCAAGGACACTTCTAAATCTAATAATAAGATCAAACTATAAATTATGTAAGTGTCCCAAATCTATTTTTCTGATTGGTTGTATGCAGGTAAGGGACTGATTGGTATGTATAATTTTTCACCTGTGCTTTCAGAACGTAAGTGTTCCCCAACCAATTCACAACAAAATAATAATATACTCTGGTTTCTCTTGAGGTGGCATAAATATAAAAATATGAACAATGGGGTGGGTGGAAGAACCCTCACAAATCTGCAGGACCACAGGATGAAACAGCAGATGCAGTGGATTATAAGACAATAGAAAATACTTTTACACAGGAACTTAAAAGCTTTTTTAAAATAAAAAATGGAATAAAAAGGTCTTGACTTTGTGTAGCAATCAAAAGCAGGTGCCAGGTAAGCTTTCCTAGGAAGAACATCCCAATGTCTTAGGGAAAGCACCCGGAAAATACTACAGTCATACCTCAGGTTACAGCCGCTTCAGGTTGCGTTTTTTCGGGTTACAGACCGCCGAAACCCAGAAGTACAGGAACAGGTTACTTCCAGGTTTCAGCGGTCACGCATGCACAGAAGCGCTAAATCGCGCTTTGTGCATGCGCCGAATCGCAACCCGCACGTTCACAGACGCGATGCTGCGGGTTGCGAACATGCATCCCACACGGATCACGTTCGCAACCCGAGTGTCCACTGTGTTGTAATGTTGCTGGGACTAGCCAATCCCTCTACAGTTAACAATTTCGCAATTAACAACAATAATAAACTTGCCTAACTCATTATAAAATTATGTAAATGTTATGCTCAATGTCAGGACCACCTAGGGAGCAGGTGTCAAAGGGTGATTGGAAGAAACGATGAGAATCCATTAGTAATATTTAGAAGGGGTCCTTGGCTGACAATGTAAACTCGAGGTTACATTAAATGTAGAATCTGGATGCACTTGCTAAAGTAGTCTAGCAGTATGGACTGTTGGGGGGCTGTTAATTATTGTTTTCCTTCGCACACCCTTGTGCTGAGTACAATAGCCACAGAGGGATGCTGGTAGACGTGCTGTGAAGTGCAAGGTTCACAGCAAGGTAGAGCAAGGTTCAGCACTGGGGGGTTGCTGGTGAATCCAAGCCAGTAGTTTACTGCTATGGAAGGTGAATGCCACTGCTATCTGCTCTTGGTTTCTGAATTCTTTGGCACTCCAAATGATGTGATCTGGGTACCTAGGGCAGATGAAGCCAGTTCATGCAAAAAGGCATCAGGTGGGATGTTTCATTCTCGGTCTCTCCCCCCCTTCTTGCACATCCATCTTGGGCTATCTGTTCCACTTTCATTACCCTGAATCACGTATTAGGAGGATGAAATAAAAATGTTAGGGTTGAGTGCTCTTCCCTTAGCAAATGTTGGACTTGAGAGCTGCTCAGAAATGACAAAAGCAACAAGAGACATGTGAGGCTCTCTCTTTATCGTGTGTGTGTGTGTGTGTTTGAGAGGTGATGCAATAACATGATCAGAGATGTATATTGTTCTCTGTTCTCTTAACATCCAGGCGCAACTACAGGAAGCTGAGCGAAGATGGGAGGAAATGCAGAGCTACCTCAGGAAACGAACGGCAGAACATGAGGCAGCCCAGCAAGGTGCATTATTCAGTTTCCCCTTTTATCCTTTTCCCATCAGTGGGAAGAAATCCCTCCACGGGATCCCGTAGAAGCCTCTTTAAAGACGTTGGGTTGCATCCGGTGGTGGCTTTGTGCTAGTGTCAGGGACTGGCTGGACTCGGAGGAGTGGTGGCTGGATACTGAGGAGGGGGGACCGGGAGAAGCGGAATTTGGAGACTGACTTGGAAGAAGTAGTCAGGGATCTGGGAGAGCCTGTAATGTCCAGAAGACAAGAGGCAGAGGCAGGAGAAGCTGCAGGATTGAAGAACGGGAGGAGGGAGAGAGAGGTCAGGCTGTTGTAGAATCAGAGGCTTCCACACCTCTTCCTCCTGCCTCTCCTGTTCTCTCGTCTCCCAGGACCAGGAGAGGACTGAAGAGGGAGGAGCAGAAGCAGGTTATACTCAGGCATAGTCTGCCTGATTGGGTGGGGGAGATACATAAGCTGGGGTCAGGGTCGGGCAGCTACCTTATTGGATACACACCTAGGAGTACCTGAGAGACGTAGGACTGGGAGGCAGCCTTTTCTTATCTTATAAACCTTCTTTCTCCTTACATTTCCAGCACCTTTTTGATGTATGCATTTTGGCTAACTTAGATTTCAAGAATTCCCAAAACACAAAGTCTTACTTAATATATAACATGTGCAACTCAATATCTCAAAGCCAAACACTCCAAATATTTCTGAAATAAGTCCATGAGAACAACGCTCGCTATGTGTACTTGTTCTGGTGCGATCCCAACAGAACTCTCAACAATGAGATACCCGGATTTCAATCTCTGTTTCTTCTGGTCGGCCTGAAAGGGAACACTACAATGGCAATTCAGTTCTCCATTAAATAAGTCTGCTCCAACCTTAAAATGGCACTCTGCTCTTTTTTGAAAAGGCCTTTGTTGTTGTTCTCATGGACGTATTTCAGAAATACTTGGGGCTGTTTGGCTTTGAGGTGTTGAGTTGCGCACGTTTTTATTATTAAAACTTCATGTATTAGAAATTGTTGAAGTGTCGTCCGTTATTGTTAATGAATTTTTGTAAACTATAAGTGTATATACCTTATACTTGGTCCACCAGACTCACTTTTATCTGTCTGTACTTGTTTAAAACAAGGGTGGGCAACCTCATTTCTGAAGAGGGCCACACTTCTTTGGAGTAAAGGGCTGTGGCTGTAGCCCGGAGGTGGATGAACTTGCTTTAAAATGGCAAAAGTGGTGAAGGACAGGGCAAGAGGAAGGGCCCTTGCCCCATTGATCCCCTACTTAGGGGCTTCCCAGAGAGATCTGGCTAACCACTGCAGGAAGCAGAATACTGGAAGAGTCGGAACCTTAGTCCAATCCTGCAAGGCCAACATTTTATCTTACTTACACTCGGTAGCCAGCCTGGGTTTGTCACCATCAGATGCCCTTCAGTCCAGAGGGAGAAAAAAGTAAACGTAACTTTTGCTAAGTCTCCAGTTGCCTATCAGTCCCCATATTTTTCTTCTCATGGCAGATGTGCAGAACAAGATTGTGGCTAAGGACAATGAGATCCAGAGTCTGCACAGCAAGCTCACTGATACGATGGTATCAAAGCAACAGCTGGAGCAAAGGATGATGCAGTTAATGGACGCAGAACAAAAGAGGGTGACGGCGGAGGATTCAATACAGAGGCAGCTTCAGGTATGGCTCTATCTCATCCACTCGATGTGCCTTCTAGTTTCTCAGGTTTTTCTTTACTACATCAAAGCGGTGGAACTCCTTTCTGCTTTACAGGCAGATAGCTTGTGTTTCCATGGTTAACCCATGTTGCTGTTCAGTTGCTTAGTCGTGTCCAACTCTTCGTGACCCCATGGACCAGAGCACGCCAGGCACTCCTGTCTTCCACTGCCTCCCGCAGTTTGGTCAAACTCATGTTGGTAGCTTCGAGAACTTTGTCCCACCACCTCGTCCTCTGTCGTCCCCTTCTCCTTGTGCCCTCAATCTTTCCCAGCATCAGAGTCTTTTCCAGGGAGTCTTCTCTTCTCATGAGGTGGCCAAAGTACTGGAGCCTCAGCTTCAGGATCTGTCCTTCCAGTGAGCACTCAGGGCTGATTTCCTTCAGAATGGATAGGTTTGATCTTCTTGCAGTCCATGGGACTCTCAAGAGTCTCCTCCAGCACCATAATTCAAAAGCATCAATTCTTCAGCGACCAGCCTTCTTTATGGTCCAGCTCTCACTTCCATACATCACTACTGGGAAATCCATAGCGTTTACTATGGTTTACTATGGTTAACCCATAGCAGTGCAGAAATCCAAGTGCACCTCCTGGCTTTGGGGATACCCATGGCCGCTTCCTTCCAAGCTCAGCAAGATGCCTCCTGCAGGATCAGAACACCAGAGGTTCTGAGCTTGTGACAGATTCTGCGCTTTAGCATGCGTTCTATTTCCACCTTCTAGAGACCATTTTAGTGACCGTTTCACTGGTCAAGCTGTGTGCCACCCCCTCCAACAAAAGCTGTTTGCAGCAAACCTTAGCTAGGTGCTCTTTCCCGCCCACCCCTGTTTTATCATGAAGTGCAAGATGACACAACACCATCTGCTTCTAACATTCCTATATCTTGCTAATCTAGTGTGAAGACATCGTTGCAGTGGCTTACAGACAACAAGAGAAATGAATTCAACATAGGTGAACTTAAGTGGCAGTGGCAGCACAGCGTAATGTTCCAGCCACCCAGCTGCTGGCTCAAAATACATTTTTTCTAAATATATTTTCTAAATAAATACATGTTCTCTGCCTGAGTGAGGCCAGTTGAGGGGCAGGGGCAGGCTGGCCTTCCTGGGCAAGGTGTTCTCAAAAACACCAGGTGCCACCTGGTTGCTGCCTGTGTCCTCTATTGACTCTGTATGACCTGGAGGTGTGTAGGTGACACGTTTTGAAAAGGGCTTGGGTGGAAACTACTCCTAAGGCAACATTAAACAATGCAATATCGGGTACAAAGCCAATTATTCAGAATCCAGTAAGCATCCTTCAAATGGCTTATGATAGCTTCAGCAGCTTGGATTTTGTTTTCAATCTCTCCCTTTCTTTTTCTGTAACCACGATGCAAACTGGGGCAACTTCACGATACATCCCGGTTTAACCATTTAAGCAGAATAATCCTAGTGGGGCTGGGGGGAACAGTCCTGTGTTACCCTTTTTCCTGTACAAAGCCATTTCAGAACAAAATGTTCCTAAAGGTGCTACCTTGACTTTTTGCATCTCTTTTTCCAAAAGGAGCTGATGGAACAGAACGAGGCTTTAAAAGCTCAGCTTCAGAAGTACCATTCCCAGATGGCAGTCCAGGTATGGAAGCATCGGAATGGCTCGTAGCTGTCATTGCCGCCTCTTCCTTCTCCTTTGCATTCAGAGCTAATGCCAAGTACCTTGGAACTGAACTGGTATGGCAAGGAATGCCAAGAGCAGCTCAGTGCCATAGTCTACGCTACGATGACACACGGCACGTTCGTGCATTCATGTGGGGTGGAATTCAGCATCGCGGTATGACAAATGCTCCATCTGCACAAGCGTTTCCACTTGACAGAACAACCCCCTCTCTCCACCTCTCGCAGCCTCCTGACACCCTCTCTCGCTGCTGGGTGTCCTTGCAGAACTTGCTAGGTAAAGGCTGTGCATGGTGCCTGGCAGAGTTTCATAGGTACAAATCGATGGTGCCCCAAGGCTACAGTTGGGAATTTTGGGTAAGGTGATGAGACAAAGGCCATGGGAAAAGGCGGGGTTTAAAGGCAGGGAGATATGAAGAGCCCCTCTGTTCTTGGAGACCTGGAACAACTGTATCACGATTGCACAGTCAAGTCCTGGTTGGGCTTGCTTGGAGTAAGACTGGTGTTGAGCAGGGTGGCTCCATTTTTACCTAAAGAGATCCATTTACAATGGATCGAAGCCTCCTTTTCGATCTGATTTCTAGCTTTGAAATATGAAGCTTTCAAAGACCCTAAATGCCCTTAAACGTGGTGATGCCTGATCAAGTGTTCAATTCAGAATACCAATTTCATCTGCATCTTCCTGTCTTTCAGAGTTCGGCATCAGCCCTTGCAGAAGAATTGCACAAGGTGTAAGTATTATTTCATTCCTGGGTTTGTTATTTGCTTTGGTGTGTAGGCACTTCAGTTATATAGAAGAGATTTTTCTTGGAGGAAATGTTGTCATTTCCAAAAACCGTACCCGCCATTGTTACAGATTCCCCTAAGAAGCCATAACCATCTTCCTAAGGATTTCCCCTCCGTGCTTAACATTTGCAGTACATTGTATTGTGTGTTGTTTTAGCAGGAGAAATTAACTCAGCCCCCTCATTTAAAAAAATAATAAAACAAAATACCCTCTTGTTGTAAGATTCAGTTGAGTGACCATGAGATTTCTGAGTGTGGTGGTGGGTGAGGCAGGCTGTGGGTGTGGTTAGAATAGTTCTTGTGTATGAAAGCTTTTTGTAGCCTGATGCACAAAACCCCAAACCATGCATGAAACTGCCGTATATGAGATTCAGATTTTGGGTCCATCTCTGCTGGCTGCAGTGCTCTGATGAGCATCAGCTATCCTAGTATTCTGGCAGAGGGAGGTCTTTTATGGGAGTTTAGATTTTTAATTGGGTATCTGGCAGAAGCGCTTGAAGAGATTGTGGAGCAGGGCTGATGAGTCCAGTAAGAAGAGAATCCTGGGGAGAATCATGAGGACTAAATAGAGAGTCCTGGATGCTGATACCTAGTTATCGATGTGCTGATTTCTTTTTTACAAAAATACTCCAGCTCTGGTTCTCCGTTTGCATTGATCTTCTTTCTTTCCTCACATCTGTATGATTAACTTCCCTGTTGCAATATGTTAACCTGACACCACTTCAGTTATGCAACATGGTAGGTGAGGTTCGGTCCTGCGCAGAGGCCAGTGGTTCAGAGGGGAAGCTCAAGCTTTTCTGGGGCAGGTTAGTGAGACCTGCCTTGCTTTTTGCCCTCTGCCCTGTTAGAAGGAAGGTCAGAAGCAGAGACTAAGAGAAATGGGGTCACAATGACATCAGAGGCTCCACTAAAGTCACCATGGGAGTGGCAATGGAAGGACACTGTCCTATGAGCTGCCCTGCTTCCACAGCGGCCTTGAGCTTCTGCTCTTGACAGTGGAAATAGGGCATGTGCTGATAGGAAACCATCGCCATGGATTGACTCTCTGCTCTCTGGCTCTGCTGGTTTTGGTGAGCTGTTTGTTTTCCTGGGAACTGTCTTGACCTCTCACTAAAGTATTCTGCATTGCGGATTGCTAATATCTCTTCCCGCCCCAACATACAACAGTATTAGGTTCTGTAGCAGTCCTTAAAGGACTGGATCTTGCGGTATCATCACCCTGGTCATCAGAAGCCGAAGTGCAGAATTTTGGACAAGTCATGCTGGGTGTGCAGCTGCAAGCTCTGTGCATTTTCTTTTCATTTACGGAGGCCCTGCTGCTTGCATTTCTAAAACCAAGAACTTACTGATCGTCAACTGCAGTTGAGCAGATTCTCATTACCTCTTTGTCGGCTCTGCTTGTTGTGATGATACATTGCTAATGGAGCGGTGCCCTTTCATTTTGTTTGGGTTTTTTTATTGCAGGATTGCAGAAAAGGATAAACAGATAAACCAGGCTGAGGACTCGTTAGCCAACGAACGCATCAAGCTAACCAGCAAGGAGGAGGATCTCATGGTATAGCAAAAGCTCAAGTGTTGCGTGTGAAAAGTGGAGGCTTTGATGATGGCGATGATTTCATTTCTATACTGCCCTTCGTCCGAAGATCACAGGATAGTTTGCAGTATAAAAACACAAAACCACATACCACAATAACACCCACCCACCCAAAAAAATAGTTGTTATTGAACCTGATGTAGCATGTGTGTTTTAATCCTGGCACGGTAGATTAAAATAGTGGCTGCACAGATGTTATATATTTATCTGAATAAGCTATTTGCCTTCCATGCAAAAAGGAGACCACCTTGCTCCTTCCTCTCCCTTTGCCAAACACCACAGACATTGTGACTGAGTCGTGGTGGAGTATGGCTTTTCTCCTTTCCCTCCTGTGCTTGCACATCTCAGTCTTGCGGTTTTCAGCAAGGCAAGAAGTGGCCAGAGGCAATTGCCTGCACCTGCTGCTGGTTCTGCTTTGGTTCCGAGACTCCCAACATTTCCTACTCCTTTGCTTCCGAGGGCAGAGATTTGCCCAAGCAAGTGCAGCTGAAGTGATGAAGAGGAACGAGTTGCAGCAGATCTAAGATGGCTGGAGCAAACCTCTCCTAAACTGTCCCAGTTTGACCTGTTTCCTCTGAGGTTGTAGTACCTCCTAGTCCTCAGCCTCAAAAGTCAGATCATACCTGTGGTGTGAAGTAGGGCAGGGTGGGAAATTGCCGTTTGCAAGTGCACAGGTGGAATGGGTATTGCAAGGGCACCAAAGGAAACGCATGCAGGGAGAACTAAGATCTGTGGCAGCAGCAACCCTGCAAGCTCAAACTCTGCAAAGATCTCTTGGGAACTCAGCAAGCCCTTCCAAACTCCAGAAATCCCTCTTTGCCCTCCCCTGCAAAGGGGAGTAGCAGAATGAGGTGGTTGAAGCCTGGGGAGATGATCTGTGCCCCTGCAGAGGGATATGTTGTTTTTGAATGCTTTCTCGTGGTGTTAAGTTATTGTATTTTTAATATTTTGTTGGACGCTGCCCAGAGTGGCTGGGGAAACACAGCCAGATGGGCGGGGTATAAATAATATTTTCATCATCATCATCATCATCATTAACTCCCTGCATGTGTAAATGAACAAACAATCTTGCACATTGGAGCAAGCCCATCTTGTTCCCTTCTGGGCTAGTTTTCCGGAGGGTGTCCTATTTGTTTTTTGACATGCAAGGGAGCATTCAGATATATTTGGTCTATGATCTGAAGCAGTACAGAGCATTCTACTGTCTCATTTTCTCACTTGTTAGCTCTCTTGGGCAAGCTTTGAATGTTAAGACAGCAGGTGGTCTTCAAGCTAGCATGGAAAAATTGAGAAATAGGTATACAAGCAGAATTGCTTGCCCTCCATCTTTTCTAGATTTTGAAATCTAAGAACTGGGAATATATTTTGTCGTTAGGATTTATTGGTCATCTGTCTACAGAAGAAATAAATAACTAAAGTGGTCTTTCTTAAAAATATATACATATTTGAGGGATGCACTAAAAGTTGCATCGAGTTCGCTGTTTTTAAACTGTGTGAAATAAACAAGTAGCAGCACAACTGCAGAAATCTGCCCAATGTTGGGAAAGTAGGGGAGAAGATGTGATTTTTAACCTGCCTGTGGAAGGAGATGAGATGAGGCTGTTTCTTAGCAGGTACATGGAATATATGTTTTGATTGCTGCAGATGAGGAGCTCAAACTGAGATTGGTGCAGTTGAAAATGTAGAATTGGTCTTCATGGCTGGGACTTTCTGGCCGCACCTTGTAATGTGAAACCTGTTTCTCCCCTCTCCAGGTTGTACAGAACATGAACATGTCCCTCAAAGCAGAAGTGCAGAAGTTGCAGGCGCTCACCAATGAGCAGGTTAACAAACCCATATTCATATCTTGACAAGTACTGTGTTCTGCCATTCCACGGACAACACTTGAGTATTATTTGTGCTGAGTAATATTTGTGCTTATCATAAATTAAGGAAAACTGGCTCCAAATGTAAAAGGTGGGATCATTCAGTGCCACTTGGGAATGATCTAAACTCAAAAGTACTTAAGGTGTGCTCAGTTAGAAGCACACCTCAAGGGGGTGAGTTTCATCTCTTATCTGCTGTTCTTTGCACAAAATCTTGAAAAGAAAAGATTTAGCTCACACCTGACCTCACACATAGAAGCCCCTTTTCCCCTGCAGTCAGAAACTTAGAGGCTGGTTAGAGTTGATCGTTAGTGATAGGGGCATTTTGCACATGCTCTAGAGCTGTAGCTCAGATTTTGTGCTGCACATTCAGCCCAAATGTGTACCTAAGCATAGTATATAAATGCAACAATTCTTTATCTAGCCTAGGCCTACATTCTGCTTACCTAAACTTCTTAAACAAGAGCTACTGGTTTTTGACTCCCTGGAAAAATCTAGTGATTTTTGTTCCTTAGGATGATCCACCTTTGCCCTGGACCCTCCTCTTCCTCAATTCCAAACATCTGCACAATTTTTTGTTTTGCAATTAATCCACTACTACTGCTAACAAGTTGTGATAAGAAATCGTGCTTGCCCTGCCTAAACAGATGAGACAATTTGAGATCTAGGACTTTCGAGGGAAACGTGAAGGCAACAGTTGACTATTTAGTCAAGAAAACAAAAAGCAGGAGTGGAGAAAATCTAGCCCTCCATATGTTGCTAGACTTCAGTTCCCATCAGTCTCAGCCAGAATGGCCAGTAGTCAGGAATGATGGGAGTTGTAGTTTGGCGACATTTGGAGGGCATCTCTTTCCCCACCCCTGAAATAAAGTGTTGCACAATGGGAGACTCTTGTTCTCTGTTCTTGTGGGCTTGAACTGAGTGGAGGATGGTTCATGCTAAGGCCACGTATAGCAGACTAAGGAGACCCAGGTCCAGATCATCTCTCTGCCCTGGAGCACGCTAAGCGATGGCGCACCTCTCCCTGTTTCTCAGCCAAAAATAACTCGCAAGGTTACACATACTTTTCATCACAGTTGTGCTTGCTGCAGCTGGTGCACAGAGTTGTTGTTTAGTTTTTTAGTTGTGTCCGACTCTTCGTGACCCCATGGACCAGAGCACGCCAGGCACTCCTGTCTTCCACTGCCTCCCGCAGTTTGGTCAAACTCATGCTGGTAGCTTCAAGAACACTGTCCCACCATCTCGTCCTCTGTCGTCCCCTTCTTCTTGTGCCCTCCATCTTTCCCAACATCAGGGTCTTTCCCAGGGAGTCTTCTCTTCTCATGAGGTGGCCAAAGTATTGGAGTCTCAGCTTCAGGATCTGTCCTTCCAGTGAGCACTCGGGGATGATTTCCTTCAGAATGGAGAGGTTTGATCTTCTTGCAGTCCATGGGGCTCTCAAGAGTCTCCTCCAGCACCATAATTCAAAAGCATCAATTCTTTGGCGATCAGCCTTCTTTATGGTCCAGCATACATCACTACTGGGAACATCACTACTACTCCAACAGGTGCACAGAGTAGGAGAGACAAATGTGCTCTTCATTCACCTATCTGCACGTGCCGGAGAGCTGCAGCCCAGTCGGGTTCCAAGCACATGTCTTCCCGATGCTAAAGGGCATGTGTCTTACCATTCATGCTTTCACATCTTTGCAGACAGAATCTGCGTTAACTGCAGCAAATGCAAGTGCCGTACAAAGCGTTGAGCCGCCATGGGGAATTAAGCACCTGCTTGTAGATTGTTTCATTGCAGGCGGAAGTTTCACTGTGTTCGTGGCTTCAGCCTGCTTTGAAGCTCCTCCAGCTTAAGGGGGAAATCCTCCTTTTTCTAGATTGCGGCTTGAAGGCATTTTCATAATATCAGAGTAATGGAGTTGGTGCCCCCACACTGGAATGACTCTCTGCCCGTTCGTGGGCAGATATCTTCTCCCCCCCCCCCCCCGCAGCTCTGTGGCATTTCCTTTAATGCAGTCATATACATCATTATCCAGAGCAACGGTGCCCCGAGCATTTTCACTTCCTAGCCTGTTACCTAATATAAAGTGCTTTCCTTCCTAGATTTGAAAGTATCGCTGCAGAGCACAGTCTGATGAGCAGATTACTGAGCATGTGGCGGTGCCTTTTTCGGAGATGTGCAAAACATGTGTCTCCCCACCCCTTTTTTCTTTTTTGCTTGTGGCAGAAAATGAGAGGCGCAGCAAGAAGCTAAATTTCATGGGCTCAATCTTGGCTTTTTAATGTTGGATGCAGCCGTGTTTGCTGACTCTTGCTGGGATGCAACACACTAAATAGTGCTAATCCTCTTTCTATCTAGGCTGCTGCTGCGCATGAGCTGGAAAGGATGCAGAAAAGGTAAAAAAACAAAGAGTGCCATCTGATAAGCCATTGTTCTTTGGTTGTTATGTGCTTGCTTTGGAGTGGGCTGGGCCTTGTAAGCGGGGTGGGTGTGTGGGTGTGTTTTCTTTTTAACCTTTTGCCCTGTTTTTCAGTACTCAGGCCAGAGATGAAAAAATCAGAGCACTGGAGGAGCAGCTTCAGGGACACCATGCCAAAGCTTCAAGTGCAAAAGAGGAACTTCAGGTAGTGAGTGTGTGTGTGTCTGTCTGTGTGTGTGTGTGTGTGTGTGTGTGTGTGTGTGTGTGTGTTTGCATTGCCTAGAGCAGCCTTACTCACAACAGGACAGCTGACAACTTGGCAGCAGGACTAGGAAGGGCACAGGAAAAGGTGCTGCATGGTAGTGTAGCAGCACAGCGTCCCCAAAACAAATGGAGATGCGGCTTGAAAAAAATTGCTGTCAGTGATGCAGGGAAGAAAAGTGAGGTGTCTCATCACAAAATTGTGGCTCGGCATGAAGCGAGCAGAGGGGCACTGCAGTGCCTATGCAGACCCCAGTGCTAAGGAGCTTCTGAAACGAGTGGGGATTTCAATATGAACAAAAGTATTCACTCATACTTAGCATCTCCCCCCCATGCTTTTACTCCAGATCAGCTGTTTTTCCTTATTCTTATTTTTAATCAGGGGACTTGAGGTCTAAACCGCATGTTACGATATTCAGTATTTTTAAAAGTGTGCTTAAACTGAACTCTTTTATTTCGAGGAGAAAGTAGCTGCAGGAAATGTGATCTAGACTATGCTCTGATCCAGATCAAGCTTGCAGGGTTCCCTGATGGAGAATGATCATAGCCAGAGGTGCTGCTCACAGCAGTGCTGCTAATAGAGGCAAGGTTTTCTCCCAAATGCTAGATTTGCTTCCACTTGCTAGACCTTTAGGGTGTTTTTTGGGAGTCCTAGTCTACCCCCTTCCCTGGTTCCCTAGTTTATTCTAGTTCTTCCTTTGAGCAGCCTTCCCTTCCAGCTCGATGCTGTTGAAATGTGATCTCCTGCATTCAGGAAGAAGGGCCAGAGCTCAGTGGTGGATCAACTGTTTGGCATTCAGAAGGTCTTTGCTTCAATTCCTGGCATCTCCAGGTCCAGGACCTTCCTTCCCCTTCGGAAGCAGCGCTCCAGGAGTTCAGAAGTGCAGGCAGTACTGAGCTAGACGGACCCAGTGGTCTGATTTGTCATAAGGCAGCTTCATATGTCCAGTGTCTCTTCCCACCCCACCCCCCAAGATCAAATTTGTACTCCCCCCCCCCTTATTCCTTCTGCTCCAGCAAAGCACTTTCCCCTGTGTTCAAAGCACTTCACATAGGCTGTTCCAGTAAATCTGTGCCCCTTGGGATTGCCTGGAGCAAGCTGGTATCGCCATAAGTGGGTTAAAGCGAAGACCCTTCCCAGAAGTGCTATCATTATAATCATGGTGGCGATCCACCCTTTGCAATTCAACGGATAGATAGCCAACCCGAACAGGGATCAGGGCTCTCTTAACATTTCTGCCAATTGCTGTTCATCAGAACCACCGTTTCTCTTCCAATAACACAAAGAAAATTGCAGGAGCAATGTCTGGGTACAGAATTCCGAACTGACAGCGCCGTCTGGTGATTTCATTTCAGGTTCTAAAGGATCAGAACAAAGCACTGCAATTGGAAGTTCAGAAGCTGCAGGCTCTCTTGTCTGAGCAGGTATGGCAGACAAATTGCTGCTAATAATACTATCTTTGTTCAGAAACGGCTGTTGATGTAGATGCAGCTGATTTGAGGGTTGGATGTGGGAGCCAGCAGAGGGCTAAAGGATGTTTATATCCTGTATCTTCTAGTTGCTTATATAGCTGGTTTTGGAACTATTTCTAGGTAGGATGCGCTGCTCGCACCCCCCCACACACATGAGCAACATCACACCTGAGAAGGGAGGTTATATGCTCAGGAATCTAGTATCTAATTCGAATTCCGGAGCTGTCCTTGGTGGTGGACAATGCTTGGTTAAGTGAGCTCCACGCCCCAGTTAACTTCTTCAGTATTTCAGGAGGACAGGATGCAGATCCACACCCAACTCACATTCAAAACGCATGACTTCCTCCAAAGAATCCCGGGAAACAGTAGTTTGCCAAGGGTGCTGGGAATTGTAGCTCTGGGTAAAGCTGTAGTTCCCAGGATTCCTTGGGGGAAGTCTTGTGCTTTAAATGCATGGTGCAGATCTGCCAGATAATTAAGCTTCAAAAATCATTTATTTATTTTTTTTAAAGTGGGGCATAAACGTTTGTGTCTGCTCTTGTCCTTTGCTTTTGTATCTAGATTGGTATTATTTGCTGCATGTTTATGCATGGTGTTTGGAATAGACTGGTAACAGGTGCAAGATCTTGACGATTTCACCATTTATTAACGCTATTTTATGCGGGTGGCGCTGTGGGTTAAACCACAAAGCCTAGGACTTGCCGATCAGAAGGTCGGTGGTTTGAATCCCCACGACGGGGTGAGCTCCCATTGTTCGGTCCCATCTCCTGCCAACCTAGCAGTTCGAAAGCACTTCAGAGTGCAAGTAGATAAATAGGTACCGCTCCAGCGGGAAGGTAAACGGCGTTTCTGTGTGCTGCTCTGGTTCACCAGAAGCAGCTTAGTCATGCAGACCACATGACCCTGAAGCTGTACGCTGGCTCCCTCGGCCAATAAAGCGAGATGAGCGCCGCAACCCCAGAGTCGGTCACAACTGGACCTATGGTCAGGGGTCCCTTTACCTTTACCTTTATGCTCCTTAATATGCACGATTCATAAGCCTTTTATGTAATACTGTATATTAATGTTAATTATATGAGATATTAATTGGAAAATAAGTTTCTGGTCCTCCATGGGAGACCATGGGTTAGAATGCATGCAGCAAAAAGCATCCCCTTATAATATCCAGTCTCTTTCTCTTAATCATACAACTTCAGGGTAGGAAGCAGCCAAATGGATCCCCCACTTCATTTGGACACTATTTCTTCAATTGGCCACTAATTCCTGCATTGGAAGGGGTTGGACTAGATGATTTGAGGTGTCTTCCAACTCTACGATTCTATGATTCTTATCCTCTCACAATACCATTATGTCTTGTGGAGGGGGGGGCGGAGTTGGAGTAGACAATCCGAAGCACCACATTTTTCGCTCCATAAGACGCACCAGACCATAAGACGCACCTAGTTTTTGGAGGAGGAAAACAAGGAAAAAAACATTCTGAATATCAGAAGCCAGAACAGCAAGAGGGATCGCTGCGCAGCGAAAGCAGTGATCCCTCTTGCTGTTCTGGCTTCTGGGATAGCCGCGCAGCCTGCATTCGCTCCATAAGACGCACACACATTTCCCCTTACTTTTTAAGAGGGAAAAAGTGAGTCTTATAGAGCAAAAAATACGGTATACAAAAACGACACAGGCACGTTGAGAACATGCAGGCTCTTTGGAACAACTCTTTGGAACACACTTAATAGGCTTTTCCTGCTTCGCGAATGCCAGCGGTGCTCTAGGTGACGTTTTCAGTAACGGATGCCTTTAGTTGCTTATGCCTACGGCAGTACAGTATTACAATATTCAGATGGGTGAACAATGCTGTGATAATCAGGGTTGCTGTTCCCTTGGCCAGGGTGGAGAGCACCAGCTGCTTGTGTTATCTACTAGATCTTGCTGAGTAGACCAGACATCAGTGGTGGGCCTTTGGTACAAACCTTAGCTTTGCTCTTTGCTTGGATAACGAGAGGGTTTGGTTTACGTTTGAGGCTCAGGGGCTGAAATGTTGGGGTCACCGTTTGCCTTCCCTGCTCCAGATGGCAGAGCATAAGCCCCTCTGATCTCAGGCTACGTGACCTAGAAATGGTTGTTTTGGTGCAGCTCCTGGAAAAAGGGAATCCACAAAGGACTAGAAGGGCTGCCGCCACCATTGGCTAGCTTGAAAGGGAGCATTTTGGGAGCAACAGTTTGCTTAGCTCCTTCGGCTTCTTTGATGTCTTTGCCTTTTACTTCTTGCCACAAAGGTGCAGCCACATTTGGGCGCACAGGTCCTGCAAATGCAGCCGACCAAGTTGGCTCTTGCCAACGTCTATGGAACAATATCTCACTGTAAGTAACTTGGAGGTGTCTCCAACATAGTCTTACTCAGAGTAGACCCATTCAAGTTACTTGACCTAAGTTGCCCGTGTCCGTCAATTCCAATGGGTCTTCCTTGATCTGCCACAGAGCTCATCGTTTTATTTGCTACAATAGTTTAACTCGGGAGTCGGCAAAGTTTTTGTGGCTTGGGCCGGTTCACGGTCCCGCAGACGCCGCGGTGGGCTGGAGTGCAGGTGCATGCTCAAATGCTATTTCCAGCGCGGAGGAGGCGTGTGCAGCTTCCTGCAGCCAATGGGAAGCCGGCCAGCCGGTCGCGGAATACGGTCCCCGCTCTGCTCTGCGCCAGTTTAGCGCAGCACATGGGAGCTGGCCGAGCGGGCGGCGGGGGTCCATGGGCTTGTTAAACAACCCCCATGGGCTGCTTGTGGCCCATGGGCCTTAGGTTGCCAACCCCTGGTTTAACTAATAGAACTTGCACTGAGGAAGTTATGCCGGGGGGGGGGGATGTAATTTTGGGGTTATAAGGAGCTGCTGTGCAGCAAGTCAGTTAGTTGCAGGCAGAGGTCATTCTCAGCCCCCCTCTCTGAGGTGTTTTGACCCAGAGGAAGCCAGCAAGGTGCCTTCAGATGTTTTCGGCTACATCTCATCTCCCTATTCAGGAATTACGGGAGCTGCAGTCCAACATCCGTAGGGTACCACGTTGCCTACCCTTGGTTTAACTGGACATTTGTTGTTGTTCAGTCGTGTCCGACTCTTTGTGACCCCATGGACCAGAGCACGCCAGGCACTCCTGTCTTCCACTGTCTCCCACAGTTAGGTCAAACGTGTTCAAGAACACTGTCCAACCATCTCGTCCTCTGTCGTCCTCTTCTCCTTGTGCCCTCCATCTTTCCCAATATCAGGGTCTTTTACAGGGAGTCTTCTCTTCTCATGAGGTGGCCAAAGTATTGGAGCCTCAGCTTCAGGATCTGTTCTTCCAGTGAGCACTCAGGGCTGATTTCCTTCAGAATGGATCGGTTTGATCTTCTTGCAGTCCATGGGACTCTCAAGAGTCTCCTCCAGCACCATAATTCAAAAGCGTCAATTCTTCGGCGATCAGCCTTCTTTATGGTCCAGCTCTCACTTCCATACATCACTACTGGGAAAACCATAGCTTGAACTGGACATGGCGAGGATCAAATCTGCAACCTCCTGTGTCAACAGAAAAGTGGGAGGGGAAAGAGTCTCTTACAGATCACCAAACATGGCAGATGGACACCTAGCATTTTTTTGGCAAGATTGCTAAAAGCTCCGGGAGCTACAGAGATGATGAAGGAATACTTCAGTAGTTCTGCAAGAAAATTGAAGAATAATGTGGAAAAAATGGAATCTGACCAAAAAACTTGGCACTAGGGACAATTTTCTAGGAAGTTGGGACTGCAAGAGGCTGAGATAATTCCTCTAATTGAAGCTCCTGTGGATGGGAAGAGTAGCAGAACATCAGTTGCATAAAGATAATACCTCAGCTTGGAAGAAGTAACAGACAGAAGGGAGGGTTTATATGTGTTTCCTAGGATTGTGCAGAAATTGCTGAAACAGAAACTGGTACTGCTTGAGAATGTGAAATCTTGAGAACTGAAAAGGGGGATTGCAGAACAGGATCTCCAGCACTTAAGAGATAGCCCGGGAGGGAGTTTCACTGCACTGTATAACTTCTTAGCCCTGTCAGCATCGCCTTGAGCCAGTGCCACGAACTGGACTCACACACTTCAGCCCCGACTGGGCTTAGCGAGCTGCGTAGCACTTCCAGAGACCACCTTCTGCACAGGAACAGGTCAAAGTGCTGTGGACCCACAGCTTAGAGATGTGAGCACCAGATTCACTTCAACAAGAAGACAGTCGTCGCACAGCAGAGTATAGCAGAGCATAAACGACTCGGAGAGCAGCTCTGTAGAATATCTTCTTTATTCTATCTACAACTATAATACACAACTATATACAGAGCTAAATGAGGTCTAAACGAAAAAGCTGAACTGCACTGAGTGTCTGCAGCTGCTCTTAGCAGCAACCTTATCTATACACACGATCTCTCTCTAACACTCAGTGTCTCTCTCTCTGACACACTGACTGACTGACTCTTTGATGTGGTGCTGGAGCGGAATAAGTAGAGAGCAGAACACCGCCCCCTCCTCTCTGGAAAATCACCAGACTCATCAGCAGATTCTTGGATATGGGAGGGGTGAAATCTCCTCAAGCCCATGGGTAGGCAAACTAAGGCCCAGGAGCCGGATCCAGCCCGATCACCTTCTAAATCCAGCCCGCAGGCGTTCCGGGATTCAGCGTGTTTTTATATGAGTAGAATGTGTCCTTTTATTTAAAATGCATCTCTGGTTATTTGTGGGGCATAGGAATTTATTCATCCCCCCCCCCAAAAAAAAATTAGTCCGGCCCCCCACAAGGTCTGAGGGACAGTAGGCCGGCCCCCTGCTGAAAAAGTTTGCTGACCCATGCCTTAGCTCTTCATATGTCCAGCAGAAGCAGAATAAATCATGCAAAGATCTGCTAATTGGTTAGATTTCAATTAATTTTCTAGTTTGTCTTAGTGCAAAGCATACAGAGTTCTGGCTGAAGGAAGGGCAGGATTCTGGGAATGGGGGAAAGAGGAGAAAGGTTGCAACATCTTGCATTCAGGCTGTATTGGTTTAGTTTAGCCAGGAGTGCAAGGGACCAAATCAGAATTGTTTAAACACGAAATAAATTTATTTAAGTAGTAAAGGTTACTTTAAAAATTCATTTTTATTTGGCTAGTGGCTCTTATGTGGAGGCAATAACCTTACATTTATTACAGAAAAGGGGGGCTTTTACGTCTTAACAAAGGAAAGTAGGTGATGTTGCTTACAAGTAATCTTTTTTTAAACTGGAGACTAGCTCATTGAATGAATCAAAGCTTATTCTGTCAAAATGACAAAATAGTGTAATAATTACAAGGTGAAGAGAAATGTCGTTCAGAGGATTTTGGTGGCTAGTATCTAAGGCAGGCATAGGCAAACTCGGCCCTCCAGATGTTTTGGGACTACAACTCCCATCATCCCTGATGTCCTGTTAGCTAGGGATGATGGGAGTTGTAGTCCCAAAACATCTGGAGGGCCGAGTTTGCCTATGCCTGATCTAAGGGTACAGAGACTGGGGTGAGGTATGTTAGGAAGTATGAAAGCTTCTCCTTGTCTCCAGGAAGCCCTTTTCTGTCCTCTCGTTCTAAAGTTATCTTTAGCATAATGGGTCACTTTGCTTTGAAATATTAACTGTAACGGTGAGAGCTGAGAACATGTACTATTTGGCTTGGATAAAAGCGGCTGTTCCAGAATTCCTGCTTAATAGGAGTCGGGATATCTGGGCCATTTGTACTGCTAGGCAACACATGGCAGTTTTGGAGCATCTTTGAAAGAAATCTAATCACCTTTTAACATGATTATTATCATGGCTGGGGAGGGGGATTTTCAGCTTCAGACTTTCTAACGTTTGACGGCTTTTCTGCATCGGCGCTTCAGATAATCAGCACAAATGCAAACAGCCGGATTCTGAGCAGCTGTCTTGCTCACTAGAGCTGCAAACCAGCATTAAGCATGACTTTTCTCTCTTTCTCTCCTGCTTTCAGACGAATAAGGATTTGTTGGAGCAAATGGAAAGAAGGTAAGAGCTGGGGCAGTAGGTAGCCTCCCGTTTATTTCACTAGCAAACTCCCCCCCCCCCAAGCAAAAAGAACAGCTAATCTTATTAAGAATAATAAATCTGTAGGTGTTTTGTGCTAAGTACCTGCAGCCTAGCAAGGGGTGTCAGGAGCTCAGCCTACACTCGAGTAGGACCCTGGCAGAGACACATGCCTTACTGGGATGTTCCCTCCCTCCTGGTCTTTTGTTCGGGAGCTTCAAAAGCTTTCTTCTGCCCGAACATCACAGCGACCGATGCCAACAGACACCAGCACACTTAGGGATCCGCAGAGTCTGCGCAGGCGTAACAGACCTCAGCAATTCAGCATTTTGGCTAATCTACTTTATTTACATATAAACACACACGGAGCACTGCAACATGGCTCCCTCTCTCTCTAACATATACCGTCATGTGATAGACAACAATCCCATGACTGCAATCACAGAGCAGGAATTCTAACGGGGAGGACCCCATACCTCTGTGCTAAGGTGCGTGCTTGACATGGAGAGGGTCCCAGGTTCCATCCCTAACATTTCCAGTTAAAAGATTTTCAGTACCTGGACTGGGAACAACTCCTTTGCTGAAGACACCCTGAGAACCATCATCTGCGAAATGAGACAGTCCTGGCCTAAACGAACTAGCGGTCTGGCTCTCATTTTAAGGCTGCTTCGTATGTTCTTGCTTGCTCGCCACCAATGCCCACTGGCTTCAGCAGGAAATAAGCCCAAACAGATGGACATAGGATTGTTGTCCTGGTAGCACCAGTTGGTTTTGAGTTGAAGTTCATCACATCTTTTTCAACTCCTCCTCAGCATGACAGACAAGGATGACAAAATCAAGACGGTTGAGGAACTCCTTGAAGCTGGACTTATAGAGATGGCAAATAAAGAAGACGAGCTGAAGGTAAACTCTCTTCTTAAGAGTCGGGCATCCCCAGTGCATGAACAGTGTGGCATTGGGTGCTAATACAGTGTGTCTTGCTCCACCACAGGGTAGTTAGTTACATGCCCAGATTATATCAACAGCAGCTGCTGCTTCACTTTTCTCCCCTTTTCCTCTGTTGTGTCTCTACATAGCTGTCCTGCCTCAGTTGCTCTGTTCTCTTCCACACTCTCTGGAAAAATAATGGGGTAATCCAGCAACTCGGCTTAGGTCGAGGGACAGTGAAAGACTGGCAAAGGAAGAGGACTTCCTCAGCCCCATCCTGAGTCCAGTCACAGAACTAGTTAAATACAGTGGTACCTTGAGTTACATAGGCTTCAGGTTACATACGCTTCAGATTACAGACTCCGCTAACCCAGAAATAGTACCTCGAGTTAAGAACTTTGCTTCAGGATGAGAACAGAAATCGTGCTCTGGCGGCGCGGTGGCAGCAGGAGGCCCCATTAGCTAAAGTGGTGCTTCAGGTTAAGAACAGTTTCAGGTTAAGAACGGACTTCCAGAACAAATTAAGTACTTAACCCGAGGTACCACTGTATCTTATACAGCAGTTAGTGGCAGGAGATGAAGTCAGCAACTGAAGATCTTACTGAATGCGACAATGGCACACCCATGTTTTGTAGTCTATAAAGGGAGGGAACCATGATGGAGTACCCCAGCTGCACCAAATTCCAGATACAGTTGTACCTTGGAAGTTGAATGGAATCCGTTCCGGAAGTCCGTTTGACTTCCAAAACGTTCGGAAACCAAAGCACAGCTCCTGCAGCCATCGGAAGGCCCGTTGGATGTTCAGGTTCCAAAGAACGTTCACAAACTGGAACACTCACTTCCGGGTTTGCAGCGTTTGGGAGCCAAAACGTCCTAGTACCAAAGCGTTCGGGATCCAAGGTACGACTGTATTCCCTGTCTGAAAAGCAGCACAAGCTTTTTCCAGTTGCAGTCTCTTTAAGAATGTAGTTATGGACTTGAATCTTACAGGGCAAGCTTTTTTCCTTTGACTTTCTTCTTTCTACACTTGAGAAAAGCGAAAGCCTTCAGCGTAAGGTAATAGCCATCCATTCGGACTCTCCCACCTGCCCCATTGGTACTTGTCTACTGACCAAGCTTTGTAAGCTTGAAGGAGCGTGTGATGCTTAGATCTTGGGTGTGAAGCTCTTCCTTTGACCTGCTTATTCTGTCTGGGTAAATGTTGCTGAGCTCCTTGCAGGCTAAAACCCAAGGGCACGTATCAGTGGATAGGAGGACCAGGACAGACTTTTTCTGAGATGTTTCACAGGGTGAGAACCACCCCACTTTAAAGGTTTTATTCTTGAGGAGAGATGCTAGGGTATAATAATAATAATAATAATAATAATAATAATAATAATAATAGTAATAATAATAATAATAATTTATTATTTGTACTCCGCCCATCTGGCTGGGCTTTCCCAGCCACTCTGGGCGGCTTCCAAAAAAATATATTAAAATCCTCTAATACATCAAACATTAAAAGCTTCCCTAAACAGGGCTGCCTTCAGATGTCTTCTAAAAGTCTGGTAGTTGTTGTTCTCTTTGACATCTGGTGGGAGGGCGTTCCACAGGGCGGGTGCCACCACCGAGAAGGCCCTCTGCCTGGTTCCCTGTAACTTGGCGTCTCGCAGTGAGGGAACCGCCCAGAAGGTCCTTGGCGCTGGATCTCAGTGTCCGGGTAGAACGATGGGGGTGGAGATTATGTCAGGAAAGGGATCCAGCCATGTAAACCATGACTTCCACACGTTAAAAATGTTGTCAGATAAGTCAGCAGCGATAATAGAATGTTGTTCTTGGCAAATGTATCATCTTCCCTTTTGTGGTTGCAATTAACAGTACTGTGTGGAAAATGTTTTCCTCTTAAAAGGCACTGAGAACAGAGAACGCATCCTTGAAAAGTGAAGTTGAAAATCTGCAGAGGGTACAAACAGAGCAGGTACGTTGCCTCGGTTTTGTTTTGTTAAGAAAGGTTTTCAAACTGGTTGCTGTTAAGTCAATCCCTGTCGGAGGATTTCGCCTGAAATTGCGGCTTCCATTTTGCAATGTGCCTCACTGCTTTTGCCTTGCGCTTTTCGTTCAGTTGGATTTCAAAGAATTGGGTCCTTGAAGAGTTAACTTCTGACATTCCCGCAGACTGCTAACCCCTGTAAATAAATGTCTGCACAAATGTCTTACTCCACATGAGCAGAGGAATAGTGTAAAGAGACGCTCTCAGAAGATCTCCGTGGCCTACTTCCATGATTAGAAAGATTGCATGTGAGCTGCTGTTTATGCATAAACGGCAGTTGCAGTTATGTCTGCATTAGCCCTCGTATGACACGTAATGCAAATACCGCTGCTGCTTAATCCAATCTAAAAATATAATTGACCAACATTCTGATCTGTGGGTACCCTTTCCATCAGCAAAGCTAGTGAGAGGTGATGCCATCTGTTCTGAGTTCAGCCCTTGATCCTTTGAAGCCCATTCAAAGCAAGGTGAAGGATTTTCTAAACTTGAAAGTAGTTGCTGTGACTTTCTGCAAGTACTACCCCAGATCTGCTGGCCCTGGAGCAGCCATCGACTCTTCATAGTTTCACTGCCGTTCTACTTGCAGGGTTTGCCCGTGTTGACAAAGGGAGAAGGGTTTTAATGTTGAAAACTTGTCAACATCTTTGGAGAAGTCAAGCAAGTGAGCCAAGTCACATGCGGGAAAATAGACAGCCCTCCCAAGTCATTTACCCAGTTGAGCTTGTGGAAAGGTTGCATTCAACCTTGATGGGTTGTTGGCTGTCTTCAGAGTGTAAGCAGAACTTGTCGGTCAAGCCATGCGAAGGTAAAACCTTTGGCCGTGTATGCAGTCGACATGCAGAGGGGTCAAGAGGCCAGCTGGCAAGCCCAGCTCGGACGTCTCCTTCCATCGGCCCGTGCTCCGATGTAAATCAGCGACCCGGACTTTAGAAGCCAGGGCACGCAATTAGCAGAGTGTACTGCGCACACAGAAGTAGACGTGAGGCGTATGAAGTCATGCTACAGCTATAGAGTTATTGAACATAAATCAGAACAAAGAAACATCTTGTCTCTCTCATGTCATCTCGGAGAGAACAGCAAAAGCTATACAGAAACGGAAGTTCCCAGCATACTGTGCTGGAATGTAAACAGACCTGTGACATGCAACAATCTCACACCTGTTCCTTAAGGTGGAATGGAAATGTCAACAGCATTCAACCTTGGGCTGGGTTGTTGACTATCTTCAGAGTTTAAGCAGAACTTGTCGGTCAAGCCATGCAAAGGTAAAGCCTTTGGCCGTGCAGCAAAGTTCCACACTTTCCAAGTGCCCTCCCAAGGCACAGTAGTTTCTAGCATTGCAGAAGAAGGGAGATTGTGGGTCTCAGTGAGATTCCATTAGAACAGGAGCTTGCAAAGTATCCTTCATAAAGCTGCCCTACCTCTGTTTGGTGAGGACACCTGTATTCCTCAAGCTCACTCTTAAATTTTGCAAAGAACTAATTACAGGTGCTGCAAAATGCTACAGTTTAGTCCGATTAAAAAAAATAGGACTGATTAGTTTTCCAAAACGAATTCCACCAGCAAAGTTGGTGAGAGCTGGTACCATCTGCTAGCTCCAGTATTCTGACGTTCTCTCTAAACATCCGTCCTCCTTGCTTTTGTTCCCCAAGGTTTCCTTTGCAACGTTGGTGGAAGAATTACAAAGAGTGTAAGTAGAAGCACATTTCCTTTTCTTCAGTTTGAAAGCCCTCTTTACCCTTACGCTTCTGTTATCCACGAAGCCTGTGTGGGCAGGCTTTGACTACAGAAGCGCCCAGACTTTAGAATGTAATCTGTGCAGTGGGATGTTCGAAGTTGCTGCATTTGACTCTTCAGAAGAAACCATGATTGTGAAATGAAAGGCTTCAGGGTGCAGCCTAAATTCAGGCTGCTGCCCAGCAGGGCTTAACAGCAGCGGGGCCATCACTGCATCTATAGTCCCGCTAAGCTTGAAAATGGGGGTGGAAGGGAGGAAGACAGGTAGATTACTTCACCATTCTGGAGCTAGTACAGTAGTCAGAACCAGAGCAGATCCAATGCTGTCATGTGACCCTAATGGAGCCAACCTGGGATCCAGCTGATTCTGGGCCTGCTCAGCCCCACCTCCCCAACCTAAATAAAACAAAAAGATCATCTACTTGTGTGTTGAAACAAAATTTCCCCCCTGTATGCTTGCTTGGGTCACACCAGTGCACACAGAATAAAGTTGGATTGCTTGCAGGAGATTTATAACTTTTGGGGCTTCCTTTTTAAAGTCCCAGGGAGTTTTCAAGTCGGGTGCCAATAGCTGCACTGGCATTGGGTGAAAACCCAACCTTGTTTTAAAACCAGAAAGAATGTCCTGCAGTAATAGTAGCAGTGCTGTATTCTTTGAAGAAGATTACTTGAAGAAATTGCTTTTCTTTAAGCAGAAGCTTCTCTACCAGCAGATGCCACCCTACTCTTTCAGTTGTGAATCAGTTTACTTTATAACTAAAAATGCCAACTTCTTGATGCTTGCTCTGATTCATTTGGGCAGTATTGCATTATATTCCTCAGCAACTTCCTGAAGCATTTCTTTCCCATCTTGCGCAAATGCCTCCCCTTCCCATGCTGTACCACTGAGTTTCTTAACCTCTGTACTCTTTTCTATCTCTCTTTGCTAAAGAATTAGTGAGAAGGATGGGAAAATCAAGTCTGTGGAAGAACTGCTTCAGGCTGAGGTCCTTAAAGTTGCCACCAAGGAAAAAACTGTCCAGGTAGGTGCTGGATCTTTCGTGCGCTGCCTTTCTTGTGTGTTTGTCATTTCATCACCCCTTTTGTGGCCGAATTTTTCGCACCCTTCTTTTTCTCATTTTTTGTGGGATGTGTTGTCTCCATTGTACAACCTTGTCTGTTTTGTCATTGAAAAGGGTTTGGCACAGGAAATAGAGGCTCTGAAAGAAGAAATAGGAAAGGCCCAGCTTGGAAAGGACACACAGGTAAAGTGGTATTGAGCCGGCAGCTGGAGGGAGTCCTTTGCTTTGCAGTCTTCCTCTTCCTGCAGCATGGCTCCTCCGTTCCTATCTGTCGGGGGGGGGGGCTCTTGCTGGGAGAGGCCTGGCGCAATTCATTGCCATTGAACCCAGAGGAGGCTGGACCACTGGGTGAAGGGGGTGCTGTTCCACCAACATCAGCCAGCCCCTGCCTGCCTGCCTGCCTTCCGACTTACATCCAGTCCAGGAGGTGGCATTGGCTGTCATCTTAGCCTCAGTGTTGCCCTTGTAGAACTGAGCATCAGGAAGGATGGGGACAAGACCAGAATTTGCTTACTCTGCCTGCCATTGGCTGTTAGCTGCCCTTACTTTTTGTGCCCCCTGGCTTGTGCCCCGTTAGTCCCTGGTGGGCGCCAGCTGCCGCTGATTGAACCGAGAGATATATGTCTAATCAATTAAACATTCAGATTAACGATTAAAAGCCTGTCACTCGGCGAAAGAGGCATTCTCAACCAATCCGTCAGGCGACTTGTTAAAAGGAAATCAAAATTTACGAGCACATAATAAAACTGCGAGTGATTTGTTTCACAGTGCGGTTTGAAAGCCTCTTCACCCACGTTTAAGCAGCCTCCTCCGCCTGGTTGCATGCCAGAGGAAGAAGGGGAGGGAATGCACAAGCCTGAGGGTCTTCATGCAGTGGGAAACTGATTTCACATTGCATCCGAAACAGTCCCAGGAGTTTCCGCTGCTTAGAGTAAGGACTGCAGTCTTACGCACACCCTTGGGGAGTCAGCCCTGTTTAAGTTCCTGGGAGTGACTTCAGAGCATACAAGTCATCTACCTCAGTATTCTCCACTCACTTTCTGGGATCTCCACCTGTTACCTAATTATTTATCTGGAGAGACCAGAGTTCAAATCTGTCCCCGCCCGCAACCTGCGAAGCATATGGGCTACAGCTGAATTGCCACAGCACCCCCTTCCCTTCATGCACAGCCCTGCAATCCATAGCCAAGCAGTTGCTGTATTCTTACCCTTACACTGAGCATGTCGGAAAGTTGTCTTGGCACCTGTCAGGAGCTGAGCAAAGCACCCTGGGACATTGCCTAGAATTCCCTGCCATGTGCAGAGAGCCTCGTGGCAGGGATACACATCTATGTGGAAAGAGTTTCAGGAGGAAGAAGCTTTCAAAAATTTATTTTTATTATGTACAGTCGTACCTTGGATCCCGAACGCCTTGCGACTCGAACGTTTTGGCTCCTGGACACCGCAAACCCGGAAGCAAGTTTTCCGGTTTGCAAACATTCTTTGGAACCCAAACGTCTGACACGGCTTCTGTGGCTTCTGATTGGCTGCAGGAACTTCCTGCAGCCAATCGGAAGCTACACCTTGGTTGTCGGAACATTTTTGGAAGTCAAACGGACTTCCGGAACGGATTCCGTTTGACAGCCAAGGTACGACTATATTAAATTTGTACACTGCCCTGTACCCGTAGATCTCAGGGTGGTTCGAAACCACTGGAGTTACGTGTCCAAGAGTATAGCAGCCTCTTAAAATCATAGTATTGGAAGGGACCCTAGGGGTCATCTAGTCCAACCCCCTGTAATGCAGGAATTGCTTGTCTACCTAAATAATCTGAGTGCCTGGCACAGGAGGTTAGCAGACAGCTGTGTGCTGCTATGCATTTTGTCTGGAGCTCAACTTTATTATCTATTTGGGGGGGGGGGGAATGTATTGGGCTACATGGAGCATATTTTGTCTTGCCATTAAATGTTGCTCTCTTAATTTGTTATGGAAGAGGGCAACCATGAGGTGAGCTTGGCTTCTCTGAAAGCGGGGTCGGGGGGATGGAGCTTAGCTTCCAGATAATGCCCCATTTTCCTTGGGGGAGGCACCCATGAAGCTTGATCCCCCCCCCCTGCCTCACTGTGTGCTGTAAGGTCTACTCCTGGAAAGTGTTCATAAGCACGCAGGTTTAGGGACATAGGAGGCATGCCATATGAGGCATTATATAGATTTAGGGGTAAATAAATGTAATAATTTAAAAAATAAAATAAATGACAGGCGGCACATTTAGTTTGGGTGGTGGCGCATGAGGGCATAAAGCACGGGAGAGTTCAATGGGGCAGGTGCATGAGCAAAGGGCCTCTGGCATCTTGCTGCGCCTGTAGCATTAAAACGCCCTTGCTCCTCCTCCTGAACTGTGTGGATTCCTTGTCATCCCAGGAGGTGTCTTTGCTATTACTTACTCTTCCATCTTAGGCAGTGTGAACTGTTGCTCTCTCTGCAGCATTTGAACAGATGCAGCTAAGGGCCTAGAAGCCACATGGTGGCATTTATGGGGCAGCCAACACAAGTGTTGCACTTGCGGTCTTAAGATTGCTTTGTGGGAAATCCTGACATACTGCATCTTCTCCCTTGGCCATTCTAGCTCTTCATCTTGGGATTAAAATCCAGAGAAGGGGGAGAAATAGATACTCTAGTCCTGGGTTTCCCAAACTTGGGTCCCCAGCTGTGTTTGGACTACAGTTCCCATCATTCCTGACCACTGGCCCTGCTAGGTAGGGTTGATGGGAGTTGTAGTCCAACGACAGCCAGAGACCCAGGTTTGGGACTTTGCCCCAGTCCCTTTCTTCCATCACCCCCAAGTTGGACTTTGTTCTGTTACTATAAAGGCCCTTTTGAGCCAAACCTGGGTCTGGCATAGTCATCTCACTAAAAGTTTTTAATTGTGTTAGCGAGATAAAACTTAACCTTGATTTCAGAGGTGGCAATGCATGCCGGTGGTTAAAGCAGCCTTTCTCAACCTTGGGTCCCCAGGTGTTATTGAGCTACAACTCACTTCATCTCTGACCACTGGTCATACTAGCTGTGGACGATGGGGGTTGTAGTCCTACAGCTTCTGCAATATCCAAGACTGGGAAGGGATGGGTTAGAGTGTGATGCTTTTAACTTTCAAACCTTAATTCCTTCAAGCTGGTCTTAGCCTCTGGATGGCCTTAAAGCAAGCCGTTATCTCTCTGACCTGCAGATCCTCCAGACTGTGAGACTGGAAGGACAGTGGCTAATCTCCTGGCATTGGGGAATAGGAATAGCAGGTTAAAGATGTGTTGATTTAATGCGTTTAAACTATTTGTGCATTCAAAATGGCTTACAGAAACAAGAGCTTTTCCTAATAGGAAATGATTTGAAATGTGAAAGAAAAGATATAGGCAGATTATTGGACCGTAGAGGTTAACCCCTTTCAGCTACTTCTAGAAATTCCCATTTCTTCTTCAGGGGCTGCTTCTCTTTTTGCATCTTTTTTGGTAAATGGGCCATTGGTTTGTTATCCTCAAATCTGATACTTTTGAGGGGGGTAGGGGCATTACTGTTTACGTATACTTAGTGCTTCTTTTCAGAATAACTCTGTGTTGTGTATTCTTTCTGTAGATATCAGCCGCCCAAGAAGTCAGAGATCTTCAGAATCTGTAAGTGGTTCTTGCTGGTTTATAAAACTGCAGGTGTCCTTGTTAACATGATAATGGTTGTTTTTTTCTACAGGTGCCTTTTTGTGACTGATCTTGATTTATGAGCAAACAGCTCTAGAATCTGAGAACTCCTTAACCTGCCTTAAGTCTCTGAATTGGATTGTGCACTTCAATGTTAATCTAAGGCTAAGACTTTAAAAGCAAGGGGAAAGCACTTAGATAATTTTAACATTAGATAAATTGCCATTTTCTGTAACAAAGAGCACCAGTACATGCAGATGTTGCATCCAACTTAGGGAGTTGGATCAAGAGGTTCAGAATACCGTTAACTATTTCAGTTGGTTTCTGATAATGTGGATTGCGGTCGGTGCTGCATAAGCAGAGAGTCATCCTGTTGAGTCCTTGGTGATTCCAGTTAAAAGGATCTTGGGTTGCTGAGCTGGCGAAAGATCCTGCAGCTTTGTGCATTAGTATGAGCTTCAAGGGGTAGTGAGTAAAGGTAAAGGGACCCCTGACCGTTAGGTCCATTCGTGACCGACTCTGGGGTTGCGGCGCTCATCTCACTTTATTGGCCGAGGGAGCCGGTGTACAGCTTCCGGGTCATGAGGCCACATGACTAAGCTGCTTCTGGTGAACCAGAGCAGCGCACAGGAACGCCATTTACTTTCCTGCCGGAGCGGTACCTATTTATCTACTTGCACTTTGATGTGCTTTCGAACTGCTAGGTGGGCAGGAACAGGGACCGAGCAACGGGAGCTCACTCCGTCGCGGGGATTCAAACTGCCGACCTTCTGATCAGCAAGTCCTAGCCTCTGTGGTTTAACCCACAGCACCACCTGCGTCCCTGGTAGTGGCATCACAATAAACCGAAAACAACATATGGCTATACATTTTCCTTGCAGTTATTGTTCCAAAGCATGAACAGCAACAAACAGCACCCATGTGCCTCATAGATTTATTGAGTTGGTCTGCCGGCATTTTCTTGTAATAAGTTAATTTGATAATTGTCATGATATACCATTTCCACCCCCCGCCCCCACAATCCATTCAAAAAGGGCTGTTTAAAATAAAAGTAAATTTATAGCTGCTGCAAAAAAATATCAATGGCAAAAAACTGGGGGTGGGGGGTGGGTGGAGAACACAACCCCCTTCCACTTTTTTAAAAAACCAAACCAAATTCTAGCTAACAATCCACAGAGTCATAAAAATTCCAAAGCATAACCTCCTAAATTCAATTCAGGATAAACCAATAAAATCAAAATGCCCAGCAGCACAAATAAAATAAGCCATGTCACTGCATAAGGTCATAAGAAGAACCTGCTGGATCAGGGCAATGGCTCATTTAATCCGGCATCCTGTTCTCACAGTGGCTGAGCAGATGCCCCAAAGCAGGATTCGAGCACCAGCACCTCTCCTCCTCCTGCCGTTTCCGGTAACTGGAACTCAGGGGCATTTCTGCCTCTAGCTGTCGAGGCAGAGCATAGCCGCCATGACTGGTAGCTGTCAATAGCCCCCTCCTCCATAAATTTCTCTCATCTTCTTTAAAGTCATCTAAGGTGGTGGTCCGGGACGTGGGTGGTGCTGTGGGTTAAACCACAGAGCCTAGGACTTGCAGATCAGAAGGTCGGCAGTTCGAATCCCCACAACGGGGTGAGCTCCTGTTGCTCGGTCCCTGCTCCTGCCAACCTAGCAGTTTGAAAGCACGTCAGAGTGCAAGTAGATAAATAGGTACCACTCCGGCGGGAAGGTAAATGGCATTTCTGTGCACTGCTCTAGTTCGCCAGAAGCGGCTTAGTCATGCTGGCCACATGACCCGGAAGCTGTATGCCGGCTCCATCGACCAATAAAGCGAGATGAGTGCCGCAACTCCAGAGTCGGCCACGACTGGACCTAATGGTCAGGGGTCCCTTTACCTTTAAGGTGGTGGTCCTCACTGCCTCCTGTGGGAGCGAGTTCCATAGTTCCAACTTAGTGCTGTGTGATGAAGCGCTTGGTTTTATCTGCCCGTAATTGTCCAACGTTCAATTTTGCCGGATGTCTGCAAGTTCTAGTGTTAGAACTTAGGAAATGCTTACCTCTCAAAATGCTTTCCAGGGACAGGAATATTTTGGCCCTTTCCTAAAGAAGAAAGTGGAGAGTGCCAGCCAGACAACAAGGCCTTTAAAACCACAAGAGTTCTGTTTTGGCACATAATTTTGTTGTTGTCGTACTTCTGCTTCTACCTATTGAATTCCTGCATGCTGTGGGCCTGATTTATGTCTATGCTGTGCCTCCACAGTCGGAGGCAGTAATGCATCTGGGTGTCAGTTGCTACAAACTGCAGAAGGGGGAAATGTTCTTGCAGGTTTCCTGCAGGCATCTCGGTGGCCAGTCCAAGAACAGGGTGCTGGTCTAGCTGGGCCACTGGCCTGATCCAGCAGCCTCTTGTGTTCTTATGGGCACACAGAACAAAAGACGTTGACCCACTTTATAAATGCTGGCCAGTTTCAAGGCAACACCGCAGTGACACAGTGGCGGCACACCAAAAGCTTCTAATCGGCCTCGGTCCAGTATACCTGAAGGAGCGTCTCCACCCCCATCATTCTGCCCGGACACTGAGGTCCAGAGCCAAGGGTCTTCTGGCGGTTCCCTCACTGTGAGAAGCCAAGTTACAGGGAACCAGGCAGAGGGCCTTCTCGGGAGTGGCACCCGCCCTGTGGAACGCCCTCCCACCAGATGTCAAAGAGAAGAACAACTACCAGACTTTTAGAAGACATCTGAACGCAGCCCTGTTTAGGGAAGTTTTTAATGTTTAACAGACCACTGTATTTTAATACTTTGTTGGAAGCTGCCCAGGGTGGCTGGGGAGACCCAGCCAGATGGGCAGGGTATAAGTAATAAATTATTATTTTTATTTTTATAACCACATCTTTTGACTATTGTTTGTCAGTGTTAAATCTGCATTTTTTAAAAAATGAGACTTGACTTCTCTTATGCTTCCTCTTGCAGATTGAAGAGGAAAGAGGAGCAGGTGACAAGTATGGAGGTGTCGTTGAGAGAAAAGGAGAGTGAGATTGCCAAGAAAGGAGAGTGGCTTCAGGTAAAGTCTTGCGCAGTGCTGAAAGCTCTTGGAGCCTACAAGAGTGCAGAGCTTGCACGTCTGATCTGGTGTTCTTTCTCCCTTTTTAAAAATGCCCACAGGGACAACAGGATACACTGCAGCACTTGAACAACAAAGTCAAGGAACTCGAGCAGCTGAACTCTCAGCAGGTGGGGGCTACTTGCTGTGCTTCCTGTCCCTCCTTTCAGAGTTTGTTTAATGCATCCTAAAGCTTTTGCCAGGAAAGGCAACACCTTAGTGACAGAGGTACCTGTGCTGCGTTCAAAAGGTCCCAATATCTTTACTCCCCAATATCTTCGGGTGGGAACAAGAGACACTACCTGGAACCCCGGAGAGCCTCTTGCAGTCAGTGTTCATGATACTGAGCTGTGTGAATCAAGGGTCTGACTCAGTTTAAGGCAGCTTCTTGCATTCCTATCCTTGCCCTATCTAAGTAGTCATAACCAGGCAGGGGTCATGACATTGTTAGCTGAACTGCCACAATGAAAGCAAATCCTTTCTTCCCTGTTAGGTTTCTGCTTCTTCGTCGATCAAGGACCTTGAGGCTCTGTAAGTAAATCAAGTGGAGCATCTACCACAGTTACTTTGCTCTTTCATCCAGCTGTGTGTGATGGCTATACTCTTGGGGTGTGTGTGTGTGTGAGAGAGAGAGAGAGAGAGAGAGAGAGAGAGAGAGAGCGCACTCATGACCACATTTCAATTAGTACAGTGGTACCTCTGGTTGCGAATGGAGGCCTGTTTGCAACATGAGCAGAACGTAACCCGCAGTGGCGCATCTGCGCACGCGCAGGTTGTGATTCGCCACATCTGCGCAAGTGCATGATGTCATTTTGCATGCATGCGCGAGCGGCGAAACCCAGAAGTAACCCTTTCCAGTACTTCCGGGTTGCTGTGGGACGCAACCTGAAAAAATGTATCAGGAAGCAAACGTAACATGAGGTATGACTGTCATTTGGCATTGACTAGAGTAGAGCTAGTCAATGAGCTGCTTCTCTCTGATCTCCTTCAAATGTGCAGTGAAAGTTGGGCACATCATTTGTTGCCAGGCAGATGAGCAAGAGCAGCAGTCACTTGGGAAAAAAATGTCCATGCAAAACTGTTTCCATGCAACTCAGCCCAAACTTTGCTCCCGGGTCATGTAGAATAAAACTATTCTATCTTGGGCAGTGTGTCAAATAATTCAGTATCCACTTGCCAGTTCACATGTCTGCCACAACACAGACTGGCAAGAATTATCATCTGAGCACTTGCGCAGAGAAATCTGGGAGGTTCTGTAAATCCTTCCTTAACTTACATAAAACCAGCATGTTACCTGCTCTGTGAACCACTTTTGGCTCATTTCGGTAAAGAGAATTAGGATGCACATAACAAAAGCAACTTCAATACATGGAGTAAATAAACTGCAGATCTGCAAGAAAGGAATGTGAATAACTTTTAAATTGTGTCCGCAGACTGAAAACGAAGCAAGAAGAAATGCAAAAGATGGAGATCTTACTAGATGAGAGGGGGAAAGAAGTCTCTCACCAAAGAAAAGAATTGCAGGTGACAGCATAGGGGCCTTAGGAGGAGGAGAAGAGGGACAAGAGAGATGAATGGGCAGCCATGTCTAACACATCGTCCTCTCTTGCAGGTTGTACAGGAGGAGAATCGGTTACTAAGAGCACAGATTCAGGAAATAAAGCAGGAAAATGGCGAACAGGTATTTCTCCTGATTGCTGATTTGCAGTGTGCATAGAGAGAGATGGGATGCTATGTTGTGTTTGTACATGCCAGAATTTTAAATAATTTTGGTTGAAAACGTTCAGGAGGCAAAATCTACGGGGAAGTAAGATCTAAATCACTCGCAGTAACTGCTTCCTGTGTTCTGTTGAGGGAGGGAGGACACATTTTCCTGCATGATTTCTTGGTGGATTCTCGGGGAGGGAGAGGCTTTGGCTGCCTCTCCCTTTGCATTGATCCTTCTTCAGGCCCCACCTGTGATCTGCCACTGCAGCCTCTGCGTTTGAGCCTTGAGAAGCTGCTTGGAATAGAGACATATTGACAAAGGGGCTCAAGCACCCGCTCTGCAGCTTGTGCATATCCCTTGCCTATTGACTATGAACTGATTGTGCAAACCAGGTTGCAATGTGGCAAACCAACTTTTGGATGCTGCAGCCGAAAGCAACATATTGCTGCATAATTAATCTTGATAAAAGCCAGTCATCTGCCAAGCACCTACCTGCTTCTGTTTAAATAAGGTGTCCTGATCTCTTTCAGGAATCTCTGGCCATCAGGAATGAACAGCTTCTACAGCTGTAAGTATTTGTAGTCAATTAAAAGCCAGTTTTAGCAAGTAAGCAGCAATGTAAATCAATCTGTAATAATACTGTTACCCCAATTAAACTGTAATATTCCCTTTTCACGGGTGAAGGCAAATTTGTTTCCTTTGGATGGAATGGATAATACTGCGTTCCTAGTTCTCTTCCCCGCTTAAATTGTCTCCCTGCTCCTGTTTTCTCTCCCATCAGAAGTGCCTTTTTCTCTTCCTAAATATGCTGCCAGGCTGCCATTAAACACCGTCAAGTGTAATGTGCAGTTGAGTCTCACGTTTCTAAACTCTGCAAGCTTCTAGCCTTCATGGCCCAAGGGAGAACCTTGACATTTTTCTGGGCATATTTTCCATGGAAGGGAACAAATGGGGTGGGGTGAGGTGGGAAGTCCAGCAGAGTCACGGAGCCATGTTCTTTCAGGGTTCAATGAAATGTGTGTTTCTGACGCTTTCTGTTTCATATGGATTCAGCATCACAGGGAAAGAGGGGGAGATTGCCAGCCTCCAGAAGGAGCTGGGCTCCTTGAAACATGCGGTGGAGCAACAGAGGCAAAAGAACAACGTAAGTAGCCTGGAATTCCCTGGGGGAGCTTGACTCTGCTTTAAGGTGCTTCTTGCCCGTCATGTGGCTACTGAACAGGAAGCGCTCTCTCTCCTTCCTATAACAGCCAGAGCAGCCTGGCTTTCCCAGTAGCCAGAGACGGATCCTGCTCTGCGTGATAAGAGACTGCTGTATGCAGCCTACTGGATCTCACCGTTGGGGGCAAGTTGAGCTCTGGTTTGCGGGCAAAACCTCAGAAGGCCGGAACTGAGCTTTGCATGCCTAGATGTGTGAGTCTAATGAATACGAGGAGGGGGAAGGATTTTGGGAGGCCATATCCAAACGTGGGCAGACCTGAGCTACAGAAGCTCGGGTGGTACTTGCTCAGTCCAAGAAAGCAAGCTCTTGTCACCTTGTTGTGTGCCTTCATTTCACCTGTTCCAGAGATCCTTTGGCTTGGCTTGGTTTCCTTCTTAAATTTGGGCAGGGGAGCCTGTGCCTCTCCACGTGGTGTTGGTCTGCCACTTCCATCATCCCTGATCGTTAGTGGCTGGGGCTGATGGGAGCTAAAGTCCATCGTCATTTGGCTTGGCTACAGGCTCTCCGCCACTGCTTTAAATCCTTGTGTTTTCATTTAACCAAGGCTGAAATGTTCCGGGCAATCAAATACTCTTTTCTAAGGTGGGCATTGTGTGGTGCCTGTCTGTGTCCTTTTGAACTTCCCTTTCAGCCAGTTTTTTTCCCCTTGGCAAGTGGAGTACAAATAACTAAATGAAATAGAAACAGACTTTCTGGGTCTCCTACCTAAACTTCATGGGGTCCAGCAACACACTGGAACAGAAGGGTGTCTTTGATTAGTGTTTGCAGACACTTTCCACCCTTGTTGGGAATGACTGGGAGCAGAACTGATGCATGGAACCAAACTTCTCAGGGAGCTGTGTTATCCTTTCAAGCCTTCAGTACCTGTGCAAAAAATATCCCCCACTCTAAATTCGGGGTGGACATTATACCTGGGCTCTTTTTTCCAGTAGCTAGAACTTCTTAGGAGGTTTTCTAGCGGACACCGGCTTAGCTAGAAAACGAGAAGCAGAACACAGCCCTCAAAACAAACGGATGAATATTCTCTGGGCGACTAAAGGCCACCTCAGCCCTCTAGTCCACTCATTATTTGTTTAGAGCAGTGTTGGCTTGTGCTGCTTATTCTGCATGTGTCTCCAGAAGTCTGCTCCATCTGTTGCTTCCTCTATCCCAGGAGCATTTGGAAACCCTGAAATGAATTGAACAGTTACGTTTGCAGACGGCACTTTTCCTCCTACAACCAGGATCTCAAATTTTCTGTGTTATTTCATATCAGTGAGAGTTGAGATTTCCCCGAAGAGCTGAGCTTGTGAGCCTCGGTGTCTTCAGGCCCCCCCAGCCTGTGTGTTGAAGCCCTTTGAACATGTTACAGTGCTACCTGTCTACATTGCAGGGGGGTTGGACCAGGTGACCCTTCCAACTCAACAGTGGGCATTTATAGAATTGTAAACTAGTGAATTAGCACAGTTGCAAAAAAGAGAATAAATAAGCTGACGTATCACACCCCTGAAATGCTTTTCATGTCCCTAAGCTTCCTTTAAGCCCAACCACCCCGCAATATAAATAATATAAAAAATAACTTTAAAAAATATTAAATGTGACCCTCTTCAAGCTAATTTAAACACACATACACACATAGCACACATTCCTAGTTGTGAGTAGTGCAGTTGGGTTGAGGCATGGCTAAACCAGGCCCTCATTGAAGCCTGCCTTGTGCCAATAGGAACCCCACCCCCCCCAAAAAAATCATGCAGTCCTAGGCAGGCAGTAAAAAAATGAGGTTTATAAAGCCCTTGGGGGGGAGGCATCCTATTCTGAAGTCAGCTTGGTGGAGCAGAAGTTTCATAGGTTTGGTGTACTAGATCCTTCATTCCACCACAGTTGCTAGTGGAGATCTGCCTCCACTCTCAGAGGCAATATCCTGGGGTTCACATGGGGAGAACTCTGTTGGACCCAGGTCCTGGCTGGCCACTCTGGGAGCAGGATTCTGGACCCGATGTACCTGTGGCCTGGTTGAGTGGAACTGCTCTCAGGTTCTTATAAGAAGCTGGTGTAGAGTAGCAGGAAATGCCCTTGCCTTGGGTTCAGGGGCAGGTGGGTGAAATGCAACAGAGAAAAAGGGATCCTCTCCCCCCAACAGCTGCTAATTTCAGGAGTCAACATGGCGGGGGGAGTAAAGCCCTTCTAGTAGAATGGCTGAGGAAACCATAGAAATGATACGATTTGACTTACTTCATTAAGATGCTGCTTTGTTTGCTCTCTTTAAAATGCAACATTTTTGACGCCGACAAAAAGTTAGTCCTCTAGCCTGCCTCGTGGTCCAGCCAATGCAGCACGAATTGGAGCAGGACTTTCACCTTCTCTTGGAAGCCACCTGCAATTTGGTAGGAGGGTGAACTTCTGACGCTACCTTCCCATTGAGTCAGATCGTTGGTCTTCCTAGCCCAGTGCTGTTTACCTTAACTGGCTGAGCTCTCCAGATTCTCAGTCAAGTGGGTCCTTTTGTAAGTGAAGCTACTAAGGACTCAACCTGAGACCATGGCTGGATCTACACAGATATAAAAAAACGCTATAAAAACCTTATTGGAAAAATTAGCTCCCAATGCAATTTACCATTGGCTTCGGATTGCAGCTCCACACCGCTCTCTGGTGTCACATTTGTATAACGCATTTATAACGTAATAATTGACCTGTGTAGCGGAGTCCCTTCTGTATGCAAAGGATCCCTTCTGTTTCTGAGCTATGCACCCTTCCTAGGCTGATGGCCCTGACTGCTGCAGGTGACGCTGAATTGCTGTTGATTTCTGGGTTATGCAGGTGAATTAAAGCTTGGTTGGTCCCAGGGTGTGTGTGTGTGTGTGTATTGCTCACTTTTGAATACTCCTCCTCCTCCTCCTCCCTCACAAATGCAGTCAAAGGGTGTGTGTGTGTTCCTAGTAGTGGTGCTGCAGGCAGAGCCAGGAAATAGAATGGCAGGACATTGGGGAAGAACTAGCCTTATTTTTATTTTTATTTTTTGCTTTGGGAAAAAAAAAACCCCAGACAAATTCTCTTTCCCTTTTTAACATCACACTTGGTTTTTTTTTTTGTTTTTTTTTTTGCTAGTGTGCCTCATCTTAATTGACCACCCAAATCATTTTGCAGTAACCTGCGCTTAAATGCAAGCGCTCTCTCGCTCTCTGAAGTGAAAGCAAGACACCGTTTGATTATTGGCTGAACTGAAACCATATCTTTCTAAAAACGATTAGGACCTTCGAGAGAAAAACTGGAAAGCCATGGAAGCATTGGCCTCAACTGAAAAATTGCTGCAGGACAAAGTGAACAAGACTGCTAAGGTTGTAATACTAACTGCTAGAAACAACTGCGTTGAAACTAGAAGTGATTCGGCAGTCGCCTTTTAGAATCAAATGGAAGCATTTAGCTTTTACTGCAATTTTAAATACACTCTGTTCTGAATGCTCTCTCTTTCTCTCTCTCTCTCTCGTACTGCACTTTCCACCTCTGCTTCTGCATGTCATCTTAAACCTTCTCTTTATGTTATGTCGCCCTCCCCTTTTGATTTGTGAGCATGCTGTCGACTCTGGTTTTGCTTGGAACAGTTGCTAGAGCTATAGGGCTGTGTTCTTCCTCTCTCCGCGCCCCCCCCCCCTGGAGTTGGGAATCACACCTGCCAGCATCTTGTTGGCCACCCAAACATCCTCCCACTTTTGTGCCCATTGAAACCTGTCCATCATGTAAGGCCTGTCGCACTCGGTGCCCTTAAAAGAAGGTTGAAATTAAACACGCAGGCCATGATTCAAGCCGATTTTAAAAAACCTAAAAACTTTCCCCATTTATTTTGACAGAAGAATGAAGCACAAGCTGCACACCCTCTCGCTTCATTGGTCTCAGCAAAGGGTATTGCCCAGCTATGCGTTTTGGAGTGTTTCCTTACGGGCCAGCGAGGGCTGCTTTTGCTTTTCATGCACACAGTCCATGAAATGGCTAAGATTTGGAAGTGTTCAAGCCGGGCTGGATTGCAACGAAATTGGGATACCTGCTGCCGCCACGGCATCTCCTAGTGAAGTGTCATTGGCCCACTTTAATTTTTGCAAACGAAAGGAAACAGCATAAATGAAACGTATAGATAGGTTAAACAAAATTCTAAATCTCAAAATAGCCTCAAATGTGGACTATGGTGTGAAGTTTTGACTATGGTGTGAATTTAGATGTGGCAACCCGGATCTGGCAAGTTAAGGGAGAATTCTACATTTGAAAAGTTAAGTGTTTAATATAAATGAACAAAATACACAAACGTGCATGTTTTCTTCATTTTAAGTGCTGTTTTGTGATTTAGGACTCCCAGTTTAAATCTCGTCAGATTCAGCTTGCTGCTTCTTAATTCACACTATGATTAAAACTTCGCTCAGTCCCAATTTAAGGTGTGTGTGGGGGGGTTAAAACCTAAAATCTACCCTGTCAAATCTCCACAGGGTTCAGTAACTTACAAATACCTGATTTTTTAAATAATAAATCTGAGAAATGTGAAATCTTTTAAAATGCTTAAGAGAAACAGGTATGTAGTTTAAACTACACAAATAAAAATAGCCACTGTCTCCTGCCCCTGTCTTCCTGCCCCTTTACATTTGCAGCCCTTTATGCACATGGAATCTTTCCCCCCAGCCAAACTGACAATTCACTTCCCTGACAGAAGCGCTACTATTTAAGCTTATTTTAAAAATCATATCTTATATTTTTAAAAAACTAACTGAAAAAACGTGATATAATCGTATCATCCACTTACTGAAATTACACAGAATTTGGATAGGATATGAAAGCCATTTAGCTGAAGAATAAGCTGCTTTGGGGCATGGGGCTGTAGAATCTCCTTCCTGGAAGTGTTTCAAGAAAGGGTTTTTCACTGGTGTTTGCTGCAACGCTCTGCAGGGCCAGGAGTTTGAACTACAACAACGGACTTGAAGGAGCTGCTTGCTCCATTGGAGTTCCTTCAGGCTTTGGCTCAGCAACTTTTGTGAAGAGCCCCAACTTCCCCTCCCCCAACAAACAAATTTAAATAAAAGAAAATTTATCTGGCAAATCTTGGGGAAAATTAAGTTCATTGCTTTATAGAGCCTATATATTTAGACTCCTCTACTCTGGCCTCAAAGACTGAGGATTTTTTGCTGCCCCCCCCCTTAAGTTTATCCACAGACCTAAACCTCCACAGCAGGTCAAATTCTTACTGCTGAAACTAGGAGGGCAATAAAGCAAAGGGGGTTTCTGCCCTGTCTCTTGTGGCATATCGGAGTCTGCAGTCATAGGGAAGGGATTCCCTTGTTGCCTTGAGGCCGTGAGCGTTCACGTTTGCTGGATCGATGATGGTGAGAGGAATACGCTGCCCAGCTCTATCAATTGGTTTCCGTTTTGCTCTGTATTCTGGGGAGAGAAAAGGCATCGTGTGGGTGGAGACTGCCTCTTGAGGAATGTTCCGTAGCATTTTTGAAAGGGGCAAACCTTTCCAAAGTCTTTAAATCAGGGCTCGGAAACCTGTGGTCTTCCCAGACATTGCCAGGCTCTGAGCTCCCCTGCCCAGCTAGCATGGCAAAAGGTCAAGGGTTAAGAGGAGCTAGAGTCCAGCAACATCTGAAGCGCCACAGGTTCCCAACACCTGGGTTAAAACTCCTGTATTTAAGAGGCTGTGCCATTCCTAAAGTCCCCTCATTGGGGGAGACATCTCTGGTTTGCCAAAATTTCTTCCTGGTCTGATTCTTGGGGGGGGTGGGGGTAGGAGTTTGATTGTGAGCAGCTAGATCAGCAAAGGGGAACTGAAATCATCTCCAGGCGATGATGCACTACACTTGTGATTGGGTTTTGCACTATATTGTGCTCCCAGACATGCAGAAAGCACACCCAGCCAGATGGGTGTCCTGGGATCTGCTGTCAGCTTTGAGAACCCTGGACTAAATAAGTCTCAAGAGCATGTCCTGAGATGGGCTTCATATACGGCAAATGGTGAAGGGTCCGTTGCAACAAGAGATGCTTGAGTGAGCTAGCTACCTGCCCCAACGCCCCTAGGCGAATGCTTAGTGCACTGTAAAAATATTTAGTTATAGAGATGTAGAATGTCTGCCTTGCATTCTCTCCCAGGATGCAAGAGCCAGAGGGAATAATGGGCAGCACATACATGCATATCCATCATTTGATGACTTGGGACACCTGAAGGTACCATCTCCTAACAGAGATCAGTACTTTTTCATAGTTCTTACCTGGGGTCACCTCAAAGGAAGGAACTCTTAGTGGAGATGATTCACACGCTCAGCTGAGATTCAGGTGATAGGAAATCAAGGGGAGTGCATGCATGTGTGAACTAGCCCTAATGCCTTTCATTTGACATGTAGATGGGAGTTGAACCTCTCCACTTACAAAGTGAGCTTTCCAGACGGCAGTTTTAGTTGCTGTACAATGTTGAACCGAGTTTCCACCCCCTGTTGACAGAAAGGGGATAAAATGGGGATATGGGAAAAGCACACCCACAAGAAATCTCACTTTGATGCCCACTTCAGTACAGAGCATTGTTTTCTTGTGATGGCTTAATGGCCAGGTAAATTAGATGCTTTGCATCTGATCCCATAATTACTTGGACCTTTCAGAATTTGCAGTCCATATTACTTTCATGGCCTAATTCAAATGGAAATCAAGGATCAAGGCCAGAACTTCAGACTGTATTATTTTGAGTGTGTATTCACTTGGGTTTGGGGAAGTACCATGTATTTAAAAGTCAAGGGCAACAAAGGACGAGCAATATAAGGGGGAGGAGGAAGGTGGTGACCCTCAGAAAATTTCTAGGAAAAAAACAGTTATAGTGTGAGGAGGGGGGGCGTATACCACAGAATAACTTGACAGCCATCGCCCCTTGATAAATGTGTTGGGCTTTGTAATAATATTTCTTCCTGGCGCCTCTTTGAGGAATGCTTCAAAAGTGAAGAGCAGGAACCTGTGATCTGGGCCTCTTAAGAGTGTGGGTTGACATAGCTGCCAACCCCCCGTGCCCCTCACCCCGCTGTGCCCGCATTCTGCCTCCCCAAACCCCTTAAGGGAGGGAAAGAAATGAACAGACTCTGCGGAGGCTTCTTTTGAGAACTTGTTGAAAGTACAAAACGACGCGAATGCCGAGCCCTGAAGCTGTTTCTGCGGTGTGAATGCAAGGGTTGATGGGTGAAACTGTTTCTGGCCCCTCGGAAACAGTAGCGCTCAATTAGGCAAGGAACGTTTAGGCCAAGGAAGGAAATTTTTATCTTGCCATCTGGTGGAAATTTTGCATTGACTTGGCCCTTCCTCCTTTCCCTCTGTCAATCCAGGAGAGGCAGCAGTATGTGGAGGCTTTTGAAGCAGAGACGAGAAGCACATTGCAGAAGCTGTTCCCCATAGTGTCTCTTCCTTCCACCTTGGTAAGATGTGCCACAGTTCTGTGCTTCTCCAGCTGCCAGCTGGCGACAGTGGAAGCAAAGCTGTTTGCTTTGTAGATGCTGCTGAAGAGTGGAGTGACTGGGCTTCCTGGCTCAGAGCTGCTGGTGTGCACCTCCAGAGGCTCCTGCTAATTGATCTGTTTTGCACTACTTGCTTTTTATTGTGCATTTAAAGGCTGCTTAGTTGTGTATCCCTGTTTTATGCGTAAGACTCCAAGCAAATTAGGGACGCGGGTGGCGCAGTGGGTAAAACCTCAGTGCCTAGGGCTTGCCGATCGCATGGTCAGCGGTTCGAATCCCCGTGGCGGGGTGAGCTCCCGTCTTTCGGTCCCAGCTCCTGCCCACCTAGCAGTTCGAAAGCACCCCTAAGTGCAAGTAGATAAATAGGTACCGCTTTATAGCGGGAAGGTAAACGGCGTTTCCGTGTGCTGCGCTGGTGCCGGCTCGCCAGAGCAGCTTTGTCACACTGGCCACATGACCCGGAAGTGTCTCCAGACAGCGCTGGCCCCCGGCCTCTTAAGTGAGATGGGCGCACAACCCTAGAGTCGGACACGACTGGCCCGTATGGGCAGGGGTACCTTTACCTTTTACCAAGCAAATTGGTGGCGTTTCCTTATCTCTTCCATGCAAGCGTAAGAGCTGAATTGGACATTGGTCGATGGTCTAACTTGAGCTGTAGTTCAGTGGTAGAGCAACTGAAGGTCTGGGTTCAATCCTTGGCATCTCCCGATGGAGCTGGTCTTGGAGAGCCACTGCCAATCAGTGTGGACAATACTGAGCTAGATGGACCTAGTGGTCTGACTCAGTATAAGGAAGCTTTCTGTTTTCTGCTCTCCCGGAAAGCCAGGCAGAGACTGAACATGAGATGCCTCTGAACAGTCTTCTTTGGTGATCACTCGTAGCCAAGTAAGATTGTCTTCCATGAACACAGTTTTAACAGTGAGTCTGTAAGTGACCGTGAAGGCCAGTTCTGGATCCATACCTCCTTCTACAGTGGGGACATAGGCTTCCAGGCAGAAGTTGATCAGGGTGAGGGCTTGCCAAGTGTGCCTTCCTCTTAGCACATTTATCCCTTTTGTCATGAGTTCAAGGTTCTTCAAAGCCCATGACACCTTTGGTAAAAGCTGCCCTCCAGTTGGAGCTCTCACAGGCCAGTGTTTCCCAGTTATCAGTGTTACCTGCCTCTTCCAGATACTGTGTCTGGATGGAGGATAGGGAGTGTGAGTAGAAACCAGCCTAGCTTACAGAGGTAAATTTTACACCCAGATGGAAGGGCAGCTCTAGCTAGCTGGTTTTTGTCATTCTCGGGATCCCAAAAAGATTATCTTCTCTTGCACAGAGCCACAGCGACTGGATGTGTGGGTTTGAAAAGGCAGTAAGAGAACATACAAAAGATACATCTCGACCAGAGGAAATTAAGGTTGGTATAAGTGGTGTATGTTTTAAAAAGCCTTAAAGGAAGCTCCGCTCAGGTGAGCCAAAATTAATCTTAAATTTGCCGTATACAGTTATACCTTGGATCCCGAACGCCTTGCGAGTTGAATGTTTCGGCTCCCGAGAGCCAAAAACCCGGAAGTGAGTGTTCCGGTTTGCGAACGTTCTTTGGAAACCAAACGTCCGACGCAGCTCCCGCAGGTTCCGATTGGCTGCAAGAGCTTCCTGCAGCCAGTCGGAAGCCATGCCTTGGATTCTGAATATTTTGGAAGTCAAACAGATTCCGTTCGACTTCCGAGGTACGACTGTAATGGGAAACTCCCTGGCTGATTTAACAATAGCTTCAGCTCTGGCTATGCTTCAGGAATTCTGGACGATGCATCTCTACAAAAGTGACCATTTAGTTACAAATAGAGAAACTGGTTCCCTCCTGAAGGTCTCCTCAAAATTAAAACCTACTTTGGAGTGTGATACTGTTGCTGTTTAAAAGCAGCTCAGTTGGTTAGAGCGCGGTGCTGATAACACCAAGGTTGCAGGTTCGAATCCCCATATGGGACAGCTGCATATTCAGGTTGGACTAGATGATCCTCAGGGTCCCTTCCAAACTGTGATTGTATGATGAGGGTTTTGCACAACCAGCAGCTGCTGAATCTGGAGAGCTCCTCAGACTCCTGCACCTTCAATCCTGGCTGCTGACCTGAAGGGATCACGAGAAGCAAGAGAAGCTCTTCTACGTAGCAGAAAGGATATGGCTAATACAGAAATTGGAGGGAGGTTGTAGGTGGCTGAAGAGGGGAGGTGGGGAGGGCAAATGTTCCATCCATGAATTCTGTTAGGTTTAACTTAGCTTAGGATCCAAGCCATCGGTCTCCCCTCACCCCAGGCCAATAAGAGCAAACTGGTTGCTCTTTCTTACCAACCTGCAAGATATCTATATGAGATTTATTTTTTCCCTTCACAGGCCATGGAGCAGAAGTTGAAGGAGGCAGAGGAGATGCATGTCATGTTGCAGCAGGAGTGCGAGAAGTATAAAGTGGTCCTTGCAGAGACGGTAGGAGTGTGTCCTGTGAAATTTACACACACACACACACACCACAATTTTCCTATGGGTGTTTGGTAACTGAAATTCTGTGTTGCTAGGAGGGAATCTTGCAAAGACTACAGAGGAGCGTGGAAGAGGAGGAGAGCAAATGGAAAATAAAAATCGAGGAATCGCAGAAGGAACTTCAACAGGTATCGTGGGGGAGATCCTGCTCCCAGAGCTTCACTCTTGAGTTTCTCCTTTCTGCCCCTCTAACCTCTGGGGGCGCTCCATTTCCAGCACCAAGGGGCAGATTTTGGGGGAACACTGTCTAAAACTCTGCTCAGGATTAGAAGATGGCTCGACTGGCTGCTCCACTTCATGTAATTTTACCTGTGTATAAAATCTAAAGCTTGCTTTTCAGTATAACGGTCCTTAAAGTGAGGAACAAAAGTAGAAATGCAGTTTGAAACATCAGTGCAACCCCCAATATGAAGAGGATGAGATAGGTAGCGATGGCTCATTTGTCATCGACACGAAATAAGAGACTGTAGTGTCATCAGCCCAGTCCTGTGGATGCTCTGCCAACAGAGATTGAGCAGGGACCTTCTGTTTCAGCTTTTAAAAGCTTTCCGAAAATGTTTCTATGCTAAAAGGCATATGCCAGCAATTAGGAATACCTGTTTCCATAATGGTTATGGATAGCTGAGGGTCTCTGGTTTTCCTTTGTTATGTGTGTTTTTATTATATATGGATACCCTAACAGATCAGCAGCTTGAGGCAAGTTCCCTGAGGATGCTCACAGCATGTCATTATACTGGAATCAAAACAATGGCTTGTGGTTCTTTCCACCAGTGGAGGGAAACTTTGGCCCTCCAGATGTTGCTGAACTGCAACTCCCAGTTTCCCTGGCCATGGGCCAGGCTTGCCAGGGGTGAGGGAATTGAAGTTCAGCAACATCTGGCAGCCCAAAGGTTCCCCACGGCTGCCTTAGATGCAGAGAACATGCTTTGGATGTGAACAGTTCAAGGTTTAGTCTCTGTCATCTCAGTTTCAAAGATCCTATGCTAGAGCCCGGGGACACGGGTGGCGCTGTGGGTTAAACCCTGATCAGAAGGTCGGTAGTTCGAATCCCCGCAACGGGGTGAGCTCCCGTTGCTCGGTCCCTGCTCCTGCCAACCTAGCAGTTCGAAAGTACGTCAAAGTGCAAGTAGATAAATAGGTACCGCTCTGACGGTAAGGTAAACGGCGTTTCCGTGCGCTGCTCTGGTTCGCCAGAAGTGGCTTAGTCATGCTGGCCACAGGACCCGGAAGCTGTACGCCGGCTCCCTCGGCCAATAAAGTGAGATGAGCACCAGAACCCCGGAGTCGGTCACGACTGGACCTAATGGTCAGGGGTTCTATGCTAGAGCCCATGTCTATCAGGACTGTGTGGTGGGGCTTCTGTTCCCAGCTAGAGGAGCCAGTTCCAGGCTGGAGGGGCTGAATGTTCTGATTTGAGGAGCCTCATATATTTAGTCTATGGCCCAAGTGAGTGAGTTAGTTGCAAGCAAGGGTCAGTCATGTCTCCTGAAAACAGCATACTGAAGTAATCAGCCTCTTGTACATTAGCTGGCAAATCTGTGATCGTGTATAAAAATAGCAGCACATTCTCGAAGTAATATCAGGGGGCTTAATTCTGTTTTTGAAAAGCAAAAAGGGAAAACGCACCACCAGTGTTGTACTTCTGTGGCTTTCCTTTGCTTTCATCAAAATAAATTAATCTCTCTAAGATGATTCGGATTATGCATCCAGCAAGTGCTTACTGAAGCAGACTTGATGCAAATGGGGAGAATGTCTGCGCAGCCCCACCCTCTGGCAGCAGGAGACCAGCAGTATTTCATTGTTAACTGGGAAAGACCATCTGCCGCTGCATCTCTACCTTCCGCGGAGTTAAATGATCTGGGTTTAGTAATCTCTGGTTCACGGATGGGAGCTGTCTTTGCCACCTAGATGAAGGAGGTTTGTTAGCCCTCTCTGGTGTTCAGAGTGCTACGCATAGCATTGGTAGCGACCTTTGTGGGTCACAAAGGCCAAAGAAATGAAAAACAATGGGTAGTAGCCAATGGACGCATTGTCAGTGCAAGGATTTCCACTTGTGGCTTCCCTCCTCCTCCTTCCCCCGTATGCTGCAAAGGGTTGGGGGAGTCCCTGGAACCTATTTAGGAAAGGGGGGAGAGTGCTACCGCACAAGTGAAAATCTTTGCACGGACAAATCTTTGCAACAAATCTTTCAGCAAAAGATTGGGAGGCCATCTAATTATTCGCAATTTGCAGAGTGTAGATGGGAGAAACGTCTTCCTCTCCTGTAGCGTAGGAACTCTGTGTTGCTTGGCAAAATTGATTGGAAGGAGATTCAGAACAGGCAAAAGGAAGCTTTTCTCATAATGGTATTTGTGAACAGCCACAGCACCCTGATGCCAGTCGGAGTCTAGCAAAATCAGCAGCCCCTGATCGTCCATTTCACAGTCTTGAAGAGTAAGATGTTTATGTCATTTAAATAATAATAATAGTGTTTATATTTTGTCTGATTGCAGATGCGCTCATCGGTCGCTCCTTTGGAGCAGGCGGTAGAAAGATTAAAGGAAGAAGTCAAAGAAGTTGATTCTGTATGTTTCGTTTAATTTGTACATGAAGGGTTACTTCATCCCAAACCTTCTTGTGTAAAACTGGCCCAGTTCAGACATAATGATCCCAGTTTGAGAAACTGGGCTTGGAATAAGCAGTGTGCCCACATGGCACTCCTTGCCCTGACCCCTCCCTCACCTCATGCACCTGTCTTGTGCATCTGGACTCGGGGCAGGGGCGCTGTCACAACAGAGGACCCATAGGAGTGGTCAACGTATTTTTATTTAAAAGCTAATTTTTAAAATGACAAGTTTTGGGGGCGGGAAGCCAAATCTTTCCATACTGGCCATGGGTTAGTCACCCCCAGCTGCAGATTAAATTGCAGCCGTTTTGTCTAGAACTTTCAAACGTAGCCGTTACTATTTAAACGCTAGTTGCTAAACACCTAGTTTTAAGTTGCCGTGGCTGGGTTTTTCAATACATGCCCACTGAACCACCAAGGACATTACTGAAAGATAGGTCAGATCAGGGTATGAAATCTGACTAGCATTTCAGGAATTGGTGAAGCTGGTGATTAATGTAGTTTATGGTTAGCACTGGAAGAATGACTTTCAGCTTGGTGGTAACAGATGAAAATGTCTGGAAGCAGAGCAGACACCTTCGTAGCTTCTCATGACTTCTTTGCCTTTTTTTGCAGCTTAAAAAGGAACGAGAACATCTGGAACATGAGCTGGAGAAGGCAGAAATAGAGCGATCAACGTATGTTTCAGAAGTCCGGGAGGTAAGCTGCCTGTCCAAATGCAGCAGTTAATTTTGCTCTCTGTTGCACTCAATGCACGGCTCTTGTTGGCCCAAGGACAAAATGCTTGCTCCCCTCCGGGGCGTTTGCTGTTTGTGACTTCTAACCACGGAGCCAGAACAGGGGGGAAGCGGGTGGCAGAAGGAGATGCGTCTTAAAGCCTCTGAAAACTTCATTTCAGCTCAAAGATCTGTTGACTGAATTGCAGAAAAAACTTGATGACTCATATTCTGAAGCAGTAAGACAGAATGAAGAGTTAAATTTGGTAAGAGGCCTGTCCTCCTCCCTCCGCTGAATACAACTTACTCCAAAGCGGAGGGAACCTTTCTGAATCCTGTCTTGTCTGCTAACCCCTCCAGCTCAGACTTTGTCTGCTTCAACCACTTTTACAGCCCTTTCTCTGCCTCTTAATAACAACACTAAGTGTGTTTGCTGCTCCCTCTGGCCCTTTTCGCTTAAAGCCTTAATGGTTTGGATGGTTTGTGAATTCGGAAGCCTGCTTTCTCGGAACGCAGGGGGTCTTGGCTACAGGTGTGGAAAGTGCTGCTTTGCCTCAATTCGGTGCTAGGTGGAGTTGTGAGACGAGAACGGGAGTGTCTGCTTTTAGGCTGCACCTTTTCCCTTGAAGGAAGTCCCAGTTTCTAGAAGGTGAAACTGGACAGTTTTTGTACAGTGGTACCTCGGGTTAAGTACTTAATTCGTTCCGGTGGTCCGTTCTTAACCTGAAACTGTTCTTAACCTGAAGCACCACTTTAGCTAATGGGGCCTCCTGCTGCCGCCGCACCGCCGGAGCACGATTTCTGTTCTTATCCTGAAGCAAAGTTCTTAACCTGAAGCACTATTTCTGGGTTAGCAGGGTCTGTAACCTGAAGCGTATGTAACCTGAAGCGTATGTAACCCGAGGTACCACTGTATTTGCATACAAAGAGATTAAAGCAGGCAAGGGGCACAGAATGTGGCATAATGCAGCTTACTGGCTTGAGGAAGGCGTAGTCATTCTGCCCTTCGAGTGCAATGTACGTTCTTAAAGGCAGGAGAGGGAAGCACTAGGTGCCCCAGACAGAGACTGGTCAGTCCCATACTGGTCGTATGAGCCACTGCCTGTTGGGCATAGAAAAGAAACCAGACCAGCCTTGCTTTGCTGAAGCTTCTGGCATTATGGAATTGATTCATATACCGTATTTTTCGCCCTATAGGATGCACTTTTCCCCCTCCAAAAATGAAGGGGAAATGTGTGTGCGTCCTATGGGGCGAATGCAGGCTTTCGCTGAAGCCTGGAGAGCAAGAGGCGTCGGTGCGCACCGACCCCTCTCGCTCTCCAGGCTTCAGGAAGCTATCCGCAAGCCCTGGGAGCCTGGCGGGAGTTCCCGCCATGCTTCCTAGGTTTGAGGATAGCAGCCTGCAGCCCGGAGCATGGGGCACCCTCCGGAGGACGCCCCGTGCTTCGCGCAAGTGTCCGCAAGCCTTGCGCGCCTGGGGGAACTCCCCCCGGGCTCGCAAGGCTTGCGGATAGCAGCCTGTTCTGGGGGCTGGGGTCAGGGGAAGCTCGGGCTTCCCCTGCCCCAGCCCCGCGGCTGGGGGGGATTTTTTTTATTCATTTCCCCCCCCCCCCCGCAAAAAATGAGGTGCGTCCTATGGGCCAGTGCGCCCTATAGGGCGAAAAATACGGTAACTAACTCTCAAGCTGAACTGCCTCCAGCTGGGTCGCTGTGAGTTTTCCAGAACCCAGAACGAAAGTTTGAGCATCATCGAGGGTCACGTTGAATAGGAAAATGTCATCACAACCAGTGACTTCCCCCCACCCTGTCCTTCTTGGGTGAAGGTGGTTTGACCTTTATGTCTCTCCACATGCAAAAACCTGTATTAGGTCTCATATTTGAAAAACTCTAAAATTACCAGGTCCTTAATTATTACAAACTTTTGCGGGTACTGCTTTTTTGGTGAGAACAAGTTATTTTGGATGCACGTGAGTAAAATTATGAAGATATCAGATGTTCTGGCTAACTCAGAGGGGTAGCCTGTGAGTTCCCTGGAAGAAAATAGGAGAGAGGCTGTGTATCAATGGCTTTAGTCAACTTGCTGTTCCTCAGTTCTTTGGTGGCTTCCAGATGTTTTGGTTTAAGGCTTCCTTAAACAAAACACTGATGATGATTGGAACTGATCTGTGGAGCAGATACTCACTTGTGAAAAGCTTCGTGCAAATTCCCTGATAAGGCTAGTGAGGCTTGGATAACATATCCATTTAGAATTTTCTCACTGATTCTAACCTCTATAGTTACCTGTAGCTTTCTGTAGTTGTTCTTTTTCATCTGTCTTGCAGTTGGACTCACTTTGCTACCCAACTCTCCTTGTAGTATATGTTTGATGACTAATCTTCACTCTTCCTTCTCATGTGTGTGTGTGTTTATACTTGTAGCCACCTCTTACTCCCTTGCTCTCACCCAAGAGGGATGTGCTCAACTGGCTTTGTCTTATCTGTTGCAGCTGAAAACCCAGTTGAACGAGACTTTATCCAAACTCAAAATTGATCAGAGCGAGAGGCAGAAACTAGCAGTTGACTTGCCTAAGGTAAGGAATTGGTCTAAGTGGTCTAGGGGGAATCAAAGATACAGTGCTTTGTTGCTTGAGGCAGGCAGTGTCACACAGTGTTTTAAGTTACTGTGCCAGTTATGGCCCTCGCTGACAGAGAAGTCCCAGTCCCAGTTATCTATCCTTTGCCAACCTCTAGGCTGCGCTGTTGCTGTGTGTTTTCTGTGGGGCTTCCTTTTTAAGACTATTCAGAAAAGCCTTTCCAAAATGCTGCTTCAAGGTTGTGAACAAGGGACAGGCTGTTGGGAACATAGCTCACCTGTTCTCCAACAGCTTCCCTAGCCCCAGGTCTGTTTCTCCGAGAAAATTAGCTCAGTTGGTTAGAGCATGGTGCTGATAATGCCAAGGTTGCAGGTTCGATCCTCGTATGGACAGCTGCATATTCCTGCATTTCAGGGGGTTGGACTAGATGATCCTCGGGGTCCCTTTATGATTCCATTCCATTGCAATTAAAAGCCATTGTGCTTATTTTTAAAGCCTGTTTTGTCCCTTCTGCCATGTCAAACTTTCTGTGCATTAGGATGCTGTCTTGAAATGCTTATCTGGTGTACGTCCCCCTTTCAGAAATTAGGCAGGGTGTGACTGTAAGACTGTGTTGTGGAGCCACCGCCTCTGTCTTTCCAGCACCAGGCAAAGACTTTTTAATCTCTGGCTATTTATGGGTTTATCTGGCTGCTGTGATCTTAGGCTGCTTGTGATGCCATTTTGCTTACTTCTTTGGCTGCCTCGAGAGCATTTGTGAAGAAGGGTGAAAGCATCGCCTACAGCACATCACTTTCAGATGCCCAGATGGACACTTGCATCGCCCTGTATTTCTGCAGCTCGTGAGATTGTGTCTCACAGAAAGTGCCTGTCCAGGGATGCTCAAGAGGGAGTCATAGCTACTCCTGGATTCCTGATTTAAGTGAGCCCACGTGACGCCAGTGTCTGGAAGCACAGCTGTTGCATCCATGCTTCGTATTTTCAAATACTGCATTACAAGGCCCCACCCCACAAAAACAGTCCTCAGCATTCTGGGTTTTTTATCCTGACCTGGACATTCTCTGTTTCCCAACCTTAGTAGCTCACAGTGATATCTGGTGTTTTACTATTTCAACAGGGATGTGGGTGGCGCTGTGGTCTAAACCACTGAGCCTAGGACTTGCCGATCAGAAGGTTGGCGGTTCGAATCCCCACGACGGGGTGAGCTCCCATTGCTCGGTCCCTGCTCCTGCAGTTCGAAAGCACGTCAAAGTGCAAGTAGATAAATAGGTACCACTCTGGCGGGAAGGTAAATGACATTTCCGTGCACTGCTCTGGTTCACCAGAAGCAGCTTAGTCATGCTGGCCACATGATCCGGAAACTGTACCTCAGCCAGTAAAGTGAGATGAGTGCCACAACCCCACAGTCGACCACGACTGGATCTAACGGTCTGGGGTCCCTTTACCTTTTACTATTTCAACAAGCCTTCCGCATGGAGGTCTTTATCGCAGTTGGTGTCCGTGTTGAATTGAGTTGATTTTATGTATGTGCTGTTCTTGTCTACAGACACACACACACACACACACACACACACACACAGTGTTTATACATGCAATTGTTTTGCCTGCTTTTATATGTGTATCTGTTTTTTAGATGCTTTCATTATATTGTTAATCACTTTGGGGCGCCTAACAACAGGAAGCAATTCCTAATTGAAACGCACAATAATACTCAAAGTATTTCCTCTGCTGCTTCTCCCTTAAGGCCCAGGAATCGCTTGTTACTCTAGAAAGGGAAATAGGAAAAGCCGCAGGGGACACCAATGTGATTGAGAACAGTGACGTCTCCTCACAGACGGTGAGTGTTACCTTGGGCACATAAAACGCCATATGATGTGCAGGCATTACCAGAATCCTTCAGCAGCAGCTTCGCTGATGTGTGTGTGTATATATGTGTTTGTGGCCAAATGGCTGTATTTGGCTACCAGCCGGAATGAATTGTTGCTTAATCCGGCTCTGCATGGTCCTGCTTGCATGGGACTTTTGCAGAGATCCTGGAAGACATAATATTCGTTAAGCAGATAAGCAAAAGGGCAGAGCCAATTACCCATGGGCTCAGAGCGCCTCTTCGCACTCCTCTCAGCCTAGACATCGCCCGTGTTTTCCACATCACTTTACGACTGGGTGGCCCAGCACAGTACAAGAGTTTGGATTTGATATCCCGCTTTATCACTACCCTAAGGAGTCTCAAAGTGGCTAACAATCTCTTTTCCCTCCCTCCCCCACAACAAACACTCTGTGAGGTGAGTGGGGCTGAGAGACTTCAGAGAAGTGTGACTAGCCCAAGGTCACCCAGCAGCTGCATGTGGAGGAGCGGGGAAGTGAACCCGGTTCACCAGATTACGAGTCCACCGCGCTTAACCACTACACCACGGTGGCTCCCAGTGTGTTTGTGTCAGGCTGTTGAGGCCCGTGGTGGTTGGAGGGCCACTTTTATACATCTGAAGATGTCACGCAGCACTGTTGTGTTCCCCACCCCCCTTGTATTTGTGTGTGTGTGTGGTTTGCAACCCTGGATGAATGGAGTGAAGGCCCAGTGCTGCTCTGTCCCACCAGCAGGTGGCAGGGCGGCTGTGTATTGGAGGCCCAACTCATTTCCAACCAAAGGTAGAAATGACATTTTTATTAAAAAGCTGACGGATCTGCACCTTTCTTCTACCATCTGTGACTGGATTAAAGACTTTTTGAGGGGATCGGACACAAACAGTGAGGATTGGGACTGTTATATCTACCTCCCTGAAGCTTAGCACAGGGATGTGTGCTAAGTCCCTACCTGTACGCATTGTACACATACGACTGCAAATCATCTGATCCATCCACAGTAATTATTAAGTTTGCAGATGATACTACCATAATGGGCCTAATTGCAGCCAGAGATGAAGCAGCGTGCAGGGGGAGGGGTTCAAAAAGTATCTACATGGTGCTTAGAGAATAATTTGCACCTAAATGTTAGTAAGACAAAGGAGATGGTGTTGGACTTCTGAAGGAAGAGAGGGGAACCTGCCCCGTTGTATATCGGGGGGGGGGGGGGCTGCGTGGAGAGGGTCTCCTCCTTTAAATTACTGGGAGTTCACCTTAGTGAGGACCTAACTTGGAAAATCATCATAACTCAGGTGGCCAGAAAGGCCCAACAGAGACTCCATTTCCTCAGGGTCTTGCGAAAGAAAAATATTAAACAGCAACTGATGAACTCCTTTTACCAGTCCACAATATAAAGTGTCCTTTCATATTGTATCACAGTGTGCTATGCTGGCCTGACAGCCACGGACAGAAAGTCTCAACAGAGGGTAGTGAATACAGCACATGATATCATGGGCTGTCCCTTGAGTCCACTAGATGAAATCACAAGGGATCGTTGCCTTAGGAGAGCGAGAAAAATTCTCAGGGATCACTCACACCCCGGCCATCACCTCTTTAATCTTCTACCCTCGGGCAGGAGATACAGTAGTATAATCAGCCGTACCAACAGGCTAAAAAATAGCTTCTATCCATGGGCTGTTAGGCTGTTGAACGAAAAATAACATAGCGAAATTGACTTGCGAGGTGGTGTGTTGTTTGATAAGAGATTGAGTGTTGGCGGGGGGGAGGCTCATTTAATTTCATTGTACACAGGTTGTACAATGGCAATAAAGGTATTATTATTATTATTATTATTATTATTATTATTATTATTACTATTATTTATTTTCCCCTCCCGGTTGCAAATTATACCAAGCTGGAACCTAATATGAAGGACCCTAGGGGCATTTTGCCCTGGGGCTTCTGCATCAAGGCCTACTTCTTGCTGCGCCTGGGGTGTTCCACTTCAGATTGCAGGGGTGGTGGTGGTGGTTACAGGAGCGAATGACCCTCCATTAAAAATAAACCAATCCACGCACACAGAATAGTAGCATGCCAGGGGAGAGCGGTTCTATCCCATCCTTCTCCCCTGGCGTGCTAGTTCTCGGCGCAGAGGGATTTTTTATTTTCATTTTATTTTTTGTGCAGTAGACCTAAGAGCGTCCTTGCCCTGCTGTGTCCTGGGGATCACTTGGGGAACAGAAGGGAGACCAGCAGCCTGCCTTGCTCTTCGTTCTGTTCCAAAGGAGGGGCTTTACCCTTTCGTTCGAGATGTCTAAGTGGTGCAGCCTTGGGCATGGCAAGCCCCTTCGGCCTTTGGCTGATTGCCTACCCTGCACTCTAAAATTCAGTTAAATCTCCCCACCTGCCCACTCTCAAGCTGTTCCTTCCGCCGCAACTCCTCTTTGCTAACTTCTTTCTGTCCCCTCCTTTCCCCTCTAGGCAGGGCCCGATAAAAGCCTCAACGTAGCCATGAGCCAGGACGTTGCCCATCTCAAGAAACTGCTTGCGTCAGTCAGCCAACTGCTTGCGAAAGGAAAAGAACACTACCAGCTACTAGGTAGGAGAGTTCCAGGGAGGGTCACCTGCTGCACTTCCTGGGGGTGGGCAAAAAGCAGGGCCGGCCCACCCATGAGGCGGAGCGAAGCAGCTGCCTCGGGCGGTGGAATACAACAGGGTGGTATTGACACAGGTACCCCGCCTGCCACAGTTGCTGCTGAGGTTTTGTGGCGGTGGTAGCTTCCAGCGAGATTATGCGAGATTTCATGGAACTCTTGCGAGATATACCATGTTTTTCGCTCCATAAGACACACCTGACCATAAGACGCACCTAGTTTTTAGAAGGGGAATGCAAGAAAAAAAATATTTTTAAAGGCTCTGCTCAGCGCTCCCTTTCATGAGCCGCGTGGAGCGTGTGTGTGGCGCTTGCAGGCTTTTCCCCAGGAGGGAGAAGGGCAGCCCATCACTGACCATTCTCCCTCCTTGGGGGAAAAGCCCCCAAGAGCCGCACACACGCTTCATGCGGCTCGTGAAAGGAAGTGCGGCTCTTCGGGGCTTTTCTGAGAGGTGGGGGAAGGGACTGAGGGGCTGCCCTCTGTCCCTTCCCCCACCTCCCGCAAAAGCCCCGCGGAGCGTGTGTGCAGCTCTTGGGGACTTCTCCCGCCTGCATTCGCTCCATAAGACGCACACAGCATTTCCCCTTACTTTTTAGGAGGGAAAAAGTGTGTCTTATGGAGCGAAAAATACGGTAACAAGATCTTGCCGGAAGTCGTCTTCGACTTCGCCTCAGGCGGCAAAACAGGACAGGCTGGCCCTGGTAAAAAGAAGAGCTTTGGGAGACCAGGCAGCAGAATAAAATAATAATAATAATATGCAGCCCATCTGACTGGGTTTCCCCAGCCACTCTGGGTGGCTCCCAGCAAAATATTATAAACACAGTAAAGTGTGTTTAGAAAAGTTTTAATTTTGAAACGCCACTTTTGACTTTCAATATGTGTCAGCTCTGAATATTCAGCGGGTTTTGAATTTGAGCTTATTGTGCCTTTTCCCTCCCCTATTTAAAAAATCCTGATTCCTATTTTTTAAAACTTCAATGGCTTCTGGATATTTCTTTATTTATTTATAAATAAGAGTTTTTTGCCCTTCACCATAAGATTCCAGGCCGGGTTACAACGGTACCATATACCATGATAATAGGCAGATACAATCATTAACAATATATGAAACAAGTAAAACCATTCCAAATGGAACAGAGCAGTATATATTCAACCAAAGCGGTAGGGCCCACAAAATTAAATAGCTCTGCTGCAATAAGGAGTCGTTCCTTTAGAATATAGTGTTGCCTCTGTTGACTTTTCAGTGCCCACTAAAGACCTTCCTCTTCCGTGAAGCCTTTTTAAGTAGAGACCTTTTCAAGGTCCCCATCTGCATTGCAGATTTTTTTTTGGTTTGTTAGGTACTTTATGGTTTGTGTGCTTGCTGCCCTGGGTTCCTTTGGGCGAAAGGGTGGGAATATAAATTTAATAAATAAATGAAATAATATGACGAAAGCTGTACAGTGAAGATGTTTGGGTGCCCCTCTTTGGGGAAGGAGTTCCACTGTTTAGGAACTGGCACAGTGAAAGCCTGGACTGCCATTTCCTGCTTTATTTTTCTTCTATCTGGAGGAATTAGATGTAACCCTACTTTACCCTAAAGTTGTAGGACTCCTTTTTCAGTGTATAAAAACAATTTTTAAAAAAGTATTTTGCAATAGCTACTTTCTCATGAACCCCCCAGGCTTACCTTACCTTACCTTACCTTTCTTTTCTTTTGTTTCTTCTTCTTTTGCAGAATGAAATCATGGGGAGACCGTTAATTTGGGGGTAGCAGAAGGCACTGTATTTTATATTTTGCCAAATTAAAGCCTTATTTATGTGTTCACAACCCTTTCTACTTCGTCAAACACTGAACAGAGTTTTGTCTTTTCTACTCCTTGTTAGACTACTGATTTAAACAAGATGATGAAGAAGAAGACTCTGCAGACACCTCCAGAGTTTAGTTTTATAATAAATAAATAAATAAACAAAACAGTTTGGATAAATTAGAGCTTTACATTCCTGGAGCCTACAGTGAACGTATAACCTCTTGTCTTTACTACGCTCGGTAAAACTTGTTCAGACACACCCACCTGACGTGGTAACAGCAGCAGTAAACAGTAACGTTTTAATACTGACAGTCTACACTGTTTTACTTAGATACATTTCGGGGAGTAGCGGCCTCTGACTTCCACCTTCAATTAAACACTCCTCCCCTCCCCTTCTCTCCCCTGCCCCCCTTTTTTTGGTTGCTAATGTAATCAGTTTTTGTAATGGTGTCGGCGAATAAAGGGATGCTTATTACTCACACTGTAGCGTTGCATGTTTGATTTGTGACTCGAGTGAGCCAGCAATAAATCACACTGCCCAAGTTGGAGTTAACCCTGTATTGGCAAAAACACGATCTGTACAGGAGTGTCAGGCCTAATGAGCACAACAACCCATTTCTGGCAGGTCTTGCCCCCATGAAGCAGTTGCTGGGACCTCCCCACAGCTGCCTAAGTCCCCCCCTCTCCAGGGTTTCCCCAAGCAATCTGAGACTGCACCTATGTGAAGCTAACTTCACCTCTGCCTTGTTCACTCCTCTGCTGGTTCTGGGAAACCAGGGGGAGGGGAGCTTGTTCTAGCAGGAGGGGGAGACACCTGGGCCTCTTCCCCAGTTGGACTCATCTCTGTCACTTTATCAGCTTCGCCTTTGAGCCGGCGGCACCAACGACTGGGCTCAACCTCTTCAGCCCCGACTGGGAAAGCACTTCCACTGCAGGGAAGCAGGTCTAAGTGTAATGGACTCACAACTTTGAGCTGTGAGCACCAAACTCAGTGCCAAAGTCAGCAGAGCACAGCAGAGTATGAACTACACAAACGACGGCTCTGAAGCACAACTTCTTTATTCTTTTACAGCTACTGCAAAACTAAAATGCAAACTGGAAACTAAAGACTATCGGAAGCTACCGGCCTGCATGAGTGTTACAGTTGCTTTAGCCATCATCTTATCTCTACACAGATAACACTCAAGACTCCCACAGAGTCAGGCTGGAGCAGAAAAAGCGATGAGCAGATTCCGCCCCCTCCTTTCTGAAAACATTGTCGGGAGATTCTTGCAATGGGAGGGGTGAAACATCCACACACTTGACCTCCTCTCCAGCTTCTGCTTCTGCTCCTGAATCTGGACTTCTCTTTTTAACCACAGACTTCCCATGCTCACTCAGCCCTGTTACCTCCTGGAACTTTCCCAAGCCACCTGAGACTCTGCCAGTGTGCCTGCCTTTGCTCCTATCACTTCATACCTCTCCTGATCTTGGGAGACTAGGGGGAGGGGAGCTTAGAAGGCAAGACACCTCTGCTTCTTCACCAGTCTGACTCATCTCTGCCTCTTGGCCTCCCTCCTCTCCTGCTTTAGCTTCTGCATCCAATTCTGGAGTCTCTGCCAGACTCTCCCTGCCCATTAAACCTCTTCGGCTTCTGACACCTCCTCTTCTCAAATCTTCTCCCTCTGACCACTCATCACTGTCCCACCACCAATCCCTTGGCTCTGGGCCTTCTTCCCTCGGTGGTTCCCCAGCTGGTTCCTCCCACCTTTCCTCTGCGTTCAACCAGTCTGGGATTTCCTGGAGGAAGTTGGCATCAGCTAAGTCGCAGTGTGCATAAGAACATCAGGAGACAGCCCTTCTGGATCAGGTCAGTGGACCATCTAGAAGAGCAAACCACATGCCTGTGGGAATCCATCAAGCAGGATCTGAGCACGAGACAACTCCCTCCTCTTGTGGCTCCCAGCAGCTGCGATTCAGAAGCATTGCTGCCTTCAACCATGGATGAGTGCAGAGAGCACCACAGGTTCGCGGGGAACCCATTTGTAGATGACCTGATTCTGGGTCAAGGTTTCGTACGTAGCAGAGCGGCTCCCTTGCGGCGATCTATGGAAAGTCAGCCCTCGACACAAGTGATTGTTTATTCAACACACAAATAAACTTGCAGTGAACCTTGGTTAAGCTGATGCCATGACAACGTCGGGAGCAGCTCTGCTGGATCAGCCAAAGGGCCTATTTAGTTCAGCATCTTCTTTTCCCCAGTGGCCAGCCAGATGCCGAAATCTGGACTGGCCAAACAGGACATGAATGCAACAGCCCTCTCTGTGTTTCTTCAGCTGCTGCTGTTCCGAGTCGTGCTGGCTATTTGCAGCCTTCATGACTTGAAGTCAGATGGATGTAGTTTTATCCTCCATGTGTTTAATCCTCTTCTAAAGCCATCTAACCCAGGGTTGCCCAAACCTGGGTCTCTAGCTGTTTTTGGACTACAACTCCCATCATCTCTAGCTCGCAGGACCAGCGGTCAAGGCTGATGGGAACTGTATTCTCCTTCACAAGAGGTCCAGAGGGTGGCAACACGAGAACGGGGCCTTCTCTGCATTGGCTCCCCATTCATGGAATGCTCTCCCCAGAGAGGTTCACCTGGCACCTTCATTATACACCATTAGGTGCCAGGTGGAAACGCTCCTCTTTAACCAGGCTTTGGGCTGACTGACATTCAGTGCCCTTTTAGAATGTGTGTGTGTTATTAGGTTGTTCTTGTTTTTATTTTGATTATGTATTTTGTGTTTTTATATTGTGATTTTATCCTGCGAACTGCCCTGAGACCTGCGGGTATAGGGCGGTAAACAAATTTAATTAATAATTATAATAATAATAGTCGAAAAACAGCTGGAGACCCAAGTTTAGAAAACCCTGATCTAACCCAACAGCAAGCACCATGACTTGCGATTGCAAATTCCGTAGTTCAGCTGCGTGAAAAAGACTTGCTTCTGCCTCTCCTGTGGGTCTTAAGTTTTTTTGAGGGAGGGAGAAGAAAAAATTATCACCACTTTCTCTTCTCTACACAACACAGACCACATTTCCCCCACAAACTAATCCCACTTAAACATATTGTAACCTTTCCTCATAAGGCAGTTTCTCCATCCTGCTGATCACTTGGACCTTTTCCGGCTCTAGGGTAGCCCTTTTGAGGTGAGGGAGCCAGAACAGAACACAGTATTACAAGTTGTGACATTTGTGCAGAGCAGTCCTTCCCAAACTTAACACACACTTGAAAATGGCTGAGGGTCTTAGCGACTTAATGAGTTTTCTGCCTGTTGTAGCGGCTGCAATAAATAGGCTGCGCTAGATACTGTATGATTTCTAACTGCATTTTTATTGCTTCTTTTATTTCCGATAGACGTTCTTATATAATGCATTCCAAATTATTACAGGGTAGCATAACAACATAAGATATAAAAGAAGCAATTAAAATACAATTGAAAACCGCCATGGATATTAAATGCGATGGGTGCGTTGTCTTCTATCTTCAACCCCTAATCCATAGGCATGCGGCAGAGACATGATATCGGCAGCTTCGTTTTTTAAATCCGTTTCCTAATAATTTCTAGGGTGCAATTTGACAATATGACGTTGCAGCACCCTCTTCTCTCATCCCAGTGTGGTGTAGTGGTTAAGAGCGGTAGACTCGTAATCTGGTGAACCGGGTTCGATTCCCTGCTCCTCCACATGCAGCTGCTGGGCGACCTTGGGCCAGTCACACTTCTCTGAAGTCTCTCAGCCCCACTCACCTCACAGAGTGTTTGTTGTGGGGGAGGAAGGGAAAGGAGAATGTTAGCCGCTCTGAGACTCCTTAAAGGGAGTGAAAGGCGGGATATCAAATCCAAACTCCTCCTCCTCCTCCTCCTCCTCCTCTCTATACACTTGAGGGTTCCAATGTCCAAAAGTCCAGGACAGCAGTTATAGCAAACGGCACCCCACTTCCTTTGCCCATATTGCTGCAGTAAAGTTGTGACATCAGGAATTGGGAAGAGGACTAACAGTGTGATAGAAAAAGGAAACATGCCAAATCTCACCTTTCTCTCCCCCTCACCTATGCTGTTTTCCTAATTTAATCCCTGCAACAGCCCTGCGAGGTAAGTTTGAACTTGAAGGGAGGGAGGATACATCTTCCTCTCATTCGGGGGGGAAAAACCTCTACTTATTACAGAAAATGCTCTTTCACTGCCTTGAGATCCTTGGGATAACAATATAGTCATTAAATTTTATTGTTGGATACCCTGAGCATTACATATTTTGCCGCAAAAGCAGAATATAATAAATGCTTGGCAAAAACAATAATTTACATTTATTTAATGCATGTGTGGGGCTGTGCCAGCTTGCCCCACCTCGGGCCTCCTGCCCCCCAGATTGCCCCCAGTCCTGTGCACATGCTATCCCATGTAGTATTCAATACCTGGAGGCGTGGGAGCAGGACTAGTCAGGCCTTGCTTTAACCCAAAGAGGGTGCTCACACAATACATTCAACGAGTGTAGGATATGTCTACACAGATAGCACTGCTCCTGTGCAGCTACTCGTGTGTAATGTTCAGTGGGTGTAAATAGCAGGGCTGCACAAATCAAGCCCATATACTCTCACACCACATCATGCTTGCAACATATGTGTAGGAATCTTAATTTACTCCTCGTGTTTTGGGAACAGTTAAGGCACCTTGTGATTGCAAGAAGATCAAACGTATCCATTCTGAAGGAAATCAGCCCTGAGTGCTCACTGGAAGGACAGATCCTGAAGCTGAGGCTCCAATACTTTGGCCACCTCAGGAGAAGAGAAGACTCCCTGGAAAAGACCCTGATGTTGGGAAAGATGGAGGGCACAAGGAGAAGGGGACGACAGAGGACAAGATGGTCGGACAGTGTTCTCAAAGCTACCAACATGAGTTTGACCAAACTGCGGGAGGCAGTGGAAGACAGGAGTGCCTGGCGTGCTCTGGTCCATGGGGTCACAAAGAGTCGAACACAACTAAATGACTAAACAACAACAATCAGTTTGGTTGCACTGGGTGCAGAGCCTTGGGGGTGCTGCAAAGGGTGCCCCTGTAGAATGGAAGGCGAGAGGCGGGGCTGCCGAATTTTGGCATTACACAGGGATCCGCTCAAATTCCCAAGGTCCACTACTGTTCTGAACACAGTGTTTGCAGTACCGAAGTGAGCTTCCCAGAGCGCAAGCCTGGGCAGTGTGTCTGGAGGTCCTGGGCTGCCCAGATGACAAGACCCCCTTCTCAGTCTTGCTGATGTGGACCAAAGAAAGCAGAGCAATGTGTTTGGCACCATCTTGGCTGCAGGAGTTGCTGGGACTTCATTCTGGATTTATGTAGGGTTTACTCCTTAGTCTTTTCTTCTCCCAAATATGTCCTGAAATGCAGCAGGTAAAAAGGGATTGCTCTCCAGGGTTCCTTCTTGTTAAGTTGTGGGTGAACACATCAGACGACACAGCGATTCTTCAAACAGCTCTTGTTTATTCACAGGCCAGAACAGGAGTGCCTGGCGTGACAGGAGTGCCTGGCGTGCTCTGGTCCATGGGGTCACGAAGAGTCGGACACGACTAAACAACAACAAGGCACCTTGCACCTGTGCTCAGTGTAAGGTGCGAAAAAGCCTACAGTTTTTAAGAGGAATGGGAAAATACCGATTCCCTAGAAAGGAAGGGGGATCTAACACCCAGTGCGGCCAAGAAGAAAACTTGCCTCACCTACTGCCCCCCCCCCCCTTCTACTAAGATCTATCTGTCTCTCTGGGGGGGAAAAATTACTTATACTTTTCAGGTTTATACATTTCACCAACTTCATTTTAACATTTCAAAGCTTGACTTCCTTCCCCCTCCCTCTTTCTGCGGTTCCTTGAATTTATTTTTAATATCTTCTGCATATCCAAATTAACTTAATTTGCTCATTTATTCATCTACTTTAAATATATACTCTTATAAAACTGCAGGTTATTACTTAAAATAATCCTGCCAATGTTCTTATCTGTTTACAGTTTATCTGTAAATGTTCAACAAACCATTTCCATTCTTTTATAAGCAGTTTGTTGTCTTGATTTCTTACTCTTCCGGTAAGTTTTGGTATCCATGCTTCCTTTGCTGGGACTTCTGCTTCTTTCCATTTTGGGGCAAGTAACATTCTTGCCGCTGTAGTAGCATACGTGAATAAGTTTCTATACAGTGTAGGTCGTTCTGTCCCTATAATTCCCCTATAATTATATCCACTATAGTACTTTGGGGAATTTGAGATCTTTCTCTCTGAGCCGTCTTTGAGCCATACAATTAGTTACTTGTAGTCATGCAGCCAGGCCAGCAAAAGATGTCCTTAACAAGTAGGTTCTGGGGCTGAATTGGGGTTCATCTCTCTTGCCTGCCCTGTAGTTTAAACTTGCCCCCGATCTTTCTACTTTTGGGGGGGTAAGCTTCAAAGCCCTGTGCATCCTTTGCGCCCGTTGATTTCTTGTCCTCCATGGCGAGAGGTCAGCAGGGACCCTCCTCCTCCAGGCCCACCAAGAGTTTCTAGTATTTTTTATAAAGTATGTGTATGCTTTGGATTAAACTGCTTTGCTGAGCCAAAGAGGCAGCTTTTGTGTGGGGCCCGGAGCATACAGAGGGGTGTTATCCCCGTTGCCACAGCAACGCGCATTTGAATTCAGAACAGTTGACTTGGCACCGTTTCCAGGCACAAGGCCTGGTTCGAAAGCCCTCGTAACCTGCCTCAATAGGCCTGGTTGTTAATGCGCCCGACACCGACGTAATCATTAACGGCGCGGTTGTGGCAGCTTGCATTTCTCTGCCTCCTCCTGAACTGTGAAATTCACGGGTGCAGAACCGCACCGTGTGGGAGATGCTGCCCTTTGCCTCCTCCGGGAGACATAAAGCGTATCTCGCCCGTCCTGCCCTTTTCGGAGGAAACCAAAGTTTGCATTTCAGGCACACAGGTTGTTGCACAAAACCATCTGTATCCGCAGGGTGGTGGCGCTGCAGAGAGAGATGTGTTCCGTTCCTCGTCGTCTCATTAGAAGTGCACAGATGGTTTTGCTCAGGAGGAGGTTGCCCCCTTCTCTGTGAGGGCCTGTAAACGGGGGGTTTATTTTGCACTTTCTGCGACCTGTCTCAATAATAGTGGTTTGGTAGGGCTGGAAGAATCGTTTTGCTAAGTGTAGGGTTCTGGGCAAATTGGGAACCAACCGACCAACCGCTTAAGTAATGCCCTTACCTTTGGGACGGTCCTAATGGGCAGGTTTGCAACCTCAGGCTCAGAGGCATCTGGTGCGTCCTGGCTTTTGAGAAAGAAAAAACTATTTACAGTCAGAGTCCATGTGCCACATCTAATGTACTAACTGGAGTACCAGTGGAGCACAAATGGGTCTGTGTGGTCCATTTTACCCCATGGATTCCACACTGTGTGTTTGTCTGAACCCCTGACCACTCATTTCTTAGTGGTGTTGCTAATAAAGTTATTTACAGTGGACACTCAGTTTGCGAATGTGATCTGTGCATGATGCACGTCCGCAACCCGCAGCATCCGCAACCTGTAGCAGTGCATCTGCTCACGCACGGGTTGCAATTTGGCACATCTGCGCATGCATGACCGCTGAAACCTGGAAGTAACCCATTCCAGTACTTCTGGGTTTCAGTGGTCCGCAACCCGAAAAAACACAACCTGAAGCATCTGTAACCCAAGGTATGACTGTAGTAGCATTATTTAGTAGTTGAGATTCCTGCATTGCAGAGGTTTGGACTAGATGACCCCTGGACCCCTTCTAACTCTATAGTTCTATGATTATTTACAGCTCCCCGGCAGGCAGTGCTGGATTTATGTATAAGTTAAACAAGCTATAGTTTAGGGCTCCACTCTCTTGGCCCCACCCCAAAAAAATAAAGGAAAAAACTGGATGTGCATTTCCAAAATACAGTGGTACCTCGGGTTAAGTACTTAATGCGTTCTGGAGGTCCGTTCTTAACCTGAAACTGTTCTTAACCTGAAGCACCACTTTAGCTAATGGGGCCTCCCACTGCTGCTGCGCCGCAGGAGCACAATTTCTATTCTCATCCTGAAGCAAAGTTCTTAACCCGAGGTGCTATTTCTGGGTTAGCGGAGTCTGTAACCTGAAGCGTATGTAACCCGAAGTACCACTGTATAAGATAATAAAACCTACATACAGCAACGGTGTTTTGTGTTGTGTAGGCTCCCATGATGTAAGTCATGGGCCCCGCCTGCTAGCCTGCTCCCTCAAATATCACTGGTTTGCTCATTTCTAACAGTGACAATTTGTTGTTGACAAAGAACAGCTGCACATAGAAAGGGCCCCATTACCTTCAGTAGCTTAGGGCCTCATCAAACCTAAATCCAGCCCTGCCGGCAGGGAACTAAATATGAGCCTGCAGAAAACGATTGTGTTTAGTCCAAGGTTATCAAAGTTCACCTGGACTACAACTGGGAATGCCAGAGAATTTCACTGGAAGTGGAAGTGAGTGGAAATTGCCAGTGTTTGCTTAATTGTCACATCTCCACAATGCAAACTGGTCCTGCGAACATGATTGGCGCTGGCCGCTGGTGTACCTTTCAGCCCATAAAACGTTAGGTAATTGCATTAGGTAACCCAAACGCATTGCATTTCCTTGAAAGAAATGAGGTAGAATAGCATAATGACCATGTCATCATGTAAGTTATATAATTTTGCCACACAGGACAGTGAGGCAAATAATGTAGTGGGCAGACTTTCTTCCCAGGGGCCACGTTCAATTCTGGGCAATCTTCCGAGGGCCACCTGGCAGTAGTGGACGAGGCCAGAAGCAAAATGGGTGCAGCAACGTGTACATTTTAGCTTTGTATGGTGGGCTGCTTTCTGTACACACCTTTCATCTGTCATGAATGCTCTAGCCGAGATTCCTGCATCGCCCCCCGCAATGTTGACTAGTTGGACTACAAAACCCTTGGGTCCCTGCCAGCTCTAAGATTCAATGATTCTGTATCCTCCATGCAGGCAAGCCAAGGATATTATCAGAGGTCAAGGACACATTCCAGCCAGACAAGGCCAAGTGAGAGGTGTGGTCTGGGCAGACTTCCAAGGGCCAGATGGAGAGGCTTGAAGGGCCGCATTCAGCTCCAGCGTCTGAGGGTCCTCACCCCTTCACATTTCCAGGGCGGGTGCCAGGAGCAGGCCAGCAATAACTCACACGGTTACCGTGAAGTTAACTCTTTATTTGAAGAAACACTCAGCTCAGGAGGCCAGGCCATGTGAGAACAGCAAGTCTTCCAAGAAGGTCTTGCCCCAATGAGGCAGTTGCAAGGCCTGAAGGTCCCTGCCTCCCACAGCTCCCTAAGCCTCCTTCTCCCCCAATTTCTTCCCAAGTGATCTGAGGCTCAACTGTCTTGCCTGTCTTTGCTCCACCCTCTTCATGCCTTTTCTGGTTCTGGGAGACCGAGGGGAAGAGGCAGTTGTGAGGGAGGAAGGTCCCTGCCTTCCCATCGCTCTTTTAAGGCTCCTCCTCCCCCAACAACCTAAGGCTCCTTTGTCTTGTTTCTCTATGCTGTGCCCTCTTCCTTTCTCTCCGTGTTATGGGAGATCAGGGTGGAGGGGAGCTGGTTGTAACAGGAGGGGGAGACTCCCTGGCTTCTTCAGCAACAACAGCAACAGCAGAATAATAATAATAATAATAATAATAATAATAATAATAATAATAATAATAATTTTATTTATTTATTTATTTATTTATACATACATACATACATACATACCCTGTCCATCTGGCTGAGTTTCCCCAGCCACTCTGGTCAGCTTCCAACAAAATATTTAAAAATACAATAAAACATCAGACATTAAAAACTTCCCTAAACAGGGCTGCCTTCAGATGTCTTCTAAAAGTCAGTTGTTTATTTCCTTGACATCTGATGGGAGGGCGTTCCACAGGGCGGGCGCCACTACCGAGAAGGCCTCTGATTGGTTCCCTGTAACCTCCCTTCTCTTAGTGAGGGAACCACCAGAAGGCCCTCGGAGCTGGACCTCAGTGTCCGGGCTGAACAATGGGGGTGGAGACGCTCCTTCAGGTATACCACATGCCTTGTCCCTGTCTCCTGGCCCCTCTCTTCTTCTGCTTCTGAGTCTGGACTGCTCTCTGCCACAGGCTCTTCCTGCTCACTAAGCCCTGTCACCTCCTCGGCTTCCAACACACCTCCTTCTGGTCTGCTCCCTCTTCTCCCTTTGACCACTGGTCACCAGTGCCCTTGGGGGTTCCCCAGCTGGTGCCTCCCACCAGTCCGTGACACACAACCCCATTCTATCTCTGAGCACTTTGTGTTCAAGCTCCTTGATGTCCGTTGACTCATCACAAATATTAAAACAACCCTGTAAGATGGGTCAATATTATCCCTATACTGCGCAGGGGGCCTCAGATTGAGAGATTCCTAAATTCCCAGCACCTCCCATTTCCAAAACCCGGAACACGAAATTTGGCTGCCTCTGAAACATGCCGTAAACATTGCACAAAGGAACACACTGCCCTATCCCGCCCGGCCAAGTCCTTTCCGGCCTTTCCCTAAAAATAGGCCGTCTGCCTCATAAGAGGCTGTGTGTCCAATTTTCCCTCAGACAAATTACGATGCAGTTCGACGGGATGGTGGCAGCTGGCTCCATTTGAGCTGCCCCATTGTTCTGCGTTAATTTGATTTCCATTGTGTGCGTGCCGGTATTGATAAACTCAGTTACAATTCCTGTGGCCACCACATGCCCTCCTTTCAGAAGGGCTGAATTGCAGCCGCACACTCATTATTATGCCAAGCGGGATCCGGGCCAGCCAATCGGGTAAATGCGTGCGCATGGGGGGGGGGGGAGGAGAAGGGAGTATTCAGTGCCAAAATAAATAACACGATTGTCCGTAGACGAGACGATAATACACACATCCGTGGTGTGCACAGGGCCTCTAGGTGAATATTGCAACGTAAAACGCAGAGCACCTACATCTCTCATGAGGAACGGTTAAATTTGCATCAGTCCTCAGATGTAACAGGGACAATGGGTGCCATGCAGTTACTCCTGCTATGATGTGTCCACATTCAATTGATGTCCATTAGCACTGTTAATAGAATGAGGCTCCATGATTTATTCCTTTTTCAAAAATGCTGGGGTCTCACCAGCAGGGGAAGCCATTTATAGGGCAAACGGTGGCTTGCTCCCGAGTTCAGTTAAGGAGTAACTGAACGTAAATTAACATTTTCCACGGGGAGGAGGAATTCCTCACATGCGAAGCAAAATCCATGTGTGAAATTTGGAACGGTGATGTATGAAATAATTGTTTTGGTACTGGACCGCAGATCTGTTTAGGGCTGCCACTTTTTATAGGAAGAAGAAGAAGAAGAGTTTGGATTTGATATCCCGCTTTATCACTTCCCTAAGGAGTCTCATTCTGAAGGAAATCAGCCCTGAGTGCTCATTGGAAGGACAGATCCTGAAGCTGAGGCTCCAATACTTTGGCCACCTCATGAGAAGAGAAGACTCCCTGGAAAAGACCCTGATGTTGGGAAAAATGGAGGGCACAAGGAGAAGGGGACGACAGAGGACGAGATGGTTGGATAGTGTTCTCGAAGCTACCAGCATGAGTTTGACCAAACTGCGAGAGGCAGTGGAAGACAGAAGTGCCTGGCGTGCTCTGGTCCATGGGGTCACGAAGAGTCGGACACAACTAAACGACTAAACAACAACAACAAAAAGGAGTCTCAAAGCGGCTAACAATCTCCTTTCCCTTCCTCCCCCACAACAAACACTCTGTGAGGTGAGTGGGGCTGAGAGACTTCAGAGAAGTGTGACCAGCCCAAGGTCACCCAGCAGCTGCATGCGGAGGAGCAGAGCAGGGAAGTGAACCCGGTTCACCAGATTACGAGACTACCGCTCTTAACCACTACACCACACTGGTTCCCAACCAGGCAGTAATGGCCACCGATCTAGAGGGCTTTAAAAGAAGGTTAATGCAAATTCATGGGGGAGAGGGCTATCGATGGATGCCAGCCATCTTCACACAGCGCATAGTTAAACTGTGGAACTCCCTCGTGCAAGAGGCAGTGATGGCCAAGTCAAATGGATTAGACAACTACACAGAGGGCTATCAATGGCTATCTCTGCCTCCACGGTCCAGCTTGCAGGCTTTCCACTGGGGCATCTGGTTAGCCCTTGTGACCATGGGATGCCGGCCTAGATGGGCCACCCAGCAGATCCATAGAATCATACAATTGTAGAGTTGAAAGGGACCCAGGGGGTCATCTAGTCATCTTATTTTCCCATGTATAATAATAATAATATTAATAATTAATAATAATAATTAATAATAATAATAATAATAATAATAATAATAATAATAATAAATTCTATTTATACCCCACCCTCGCCAGCCAAGACTGGACTCAGGGCGGCTAACACCAAATATAAAAACAGCTTAAAAAACAAGATTAAAATACAACATTAAAACATTAAAATGCAGCCTCATTTCAGTGGAAACTCAATCAAAAACTTTTGGGGGGATAAAAACGGCAAGTCTTCACCAAGGCTAACTATCCAGACTGGTCCTACATGGGCCAGAAAAAAGCCAGGGAAGTCCCCAAATAGGAGTTCCATCACAGAAGGAGAAAGGAAAAAATAAAGAAAGGGGGGGGGAGGGAATCAAATTGATTCCAAGCCAAAGGCCAGGCGGAACAACTCTGTCTTACAGGCCCTACGGAAAGAAATCAGATCCCGCAGGGCCCTGGTCTCATGAGACAGAGCGTTCCACCAGGCCGGGGCCAGTGTTGAAAAGGCCCTGCCCTGGTTGAGGCTAATCTGACTTCCTTAGGGCCCGGGACCTCTAGGGTGTTGCTGTTTATGGACCTTAAAGTCCTCTGTGGGGCATACCGGGAGAGGCGGTCCCGTAGGTACGAGGGTCTTTAGCAGAGACACTGGGGTCTGCTGGGGGAGTCCCTAGGGGGCCACATCCAGCCCATGGTCTGGTGATTCATGCCCGGCTCACCTCACAAGGCAGTTGCAAAGATAAGAAGTCTGGTGGCTCGCAGAACACTCGCTCTTCTCTGAGCTCCCTGGAGGAAGTGCAAGATGGGACTGCCATAAATTCTTACCTTCTGCCTTTCGGAACTGTGAACTAGCGTGCAGCCCCTTTAATGCAATCCAGTAAATCAGCAATTTTCCTCTCGGAAGGTGGCGGTGTCATTGCCACCTCTTTGGCTCTGCGTGAAGCAAACTGCTGAGAGCTGTAACTTATCCCTTGCTTTTCCTGTTCATACAAGCATGAATGGAAATCAAGCCCGTCGGAGTGGAGGAACAGCTATAGATTTCTCTTCCTCCAAGGGAGGGAAGACAAAGAGATGGAAAGCACCCTAAAAGCTATCTAATGTGAATAATAAAGTATTTAGGCAAGCAAGAGCCTCCCCCCCCCCAAAAAAAATTGTACCCAGAATATAGCATTACTGTTTGTGTTTCCGGATGGAGAGTAATGTGGGTAATAAAGGAACATTTCCAAGGGGGAATGAGAAGCGGTCAGGATCCAGGTGTAGACAGCAGGTTGCGGGAGAGAGTTTCCCACTTAGGATAGGCACTTACGCATTGCCAAAAAAGAGGGCGCAAATTTGCATATACTAATATACCGCACTGATGCAAAGTTAGAGACAGGGACTGTAATTTAAATGGGAAAGGGCATCTCTCTGTAGTGAGGAAGTCTGTGACCAGGTGTGTGTGCACCTGCTCAATCTGCTGTCAAGGTGCTCACCATTGATGGGCCTCTGAAGGTCTCTGTTCTTGGGTGTCAGGAGCCAGAGTCGTGGCAGGTCAGCAGTAAGGTAAAGGTAAAGGGACCCCTGACCGTTAGGTCCAGTCATGACCAACTCTGGGGTTGCGGCGCTCATCTCGCTTTATTGGCCGAGGGAGCCGGCGTACAGCTTCCGGGTCATGTGGCCAGCATGCCTAAGCCGCTTCTGGCGAACCAGAGCAGCGCACGGAAACGCCATTTACCTTCCCGCTGGAATGGTACCTATTTTTCTACTTGCACTTTGACGACTGCTAGGTTGGCAGGAGCAGGGACCAAGCAACGGGAGCTCACCCCGTTGCGGGGATTTGAACCGCCGACCTTCTGATCGGCAAGTCCTAGGCTCTGTGGTTTAACCCACAGTGCCACCCGCATCCCAGGTCAGCAGTAAAATGGATCTAAAGCTGATGTTTCCTCCAGAAACCTACCAAGCTGTTCAGCCCAATTAGGACTAATTTAGCCAGCTAGCCCTGGTGATCATCTAATGTTTATTGGATGGATTTCCCCCCTAAATTGATTTTTGAATTCTGAATTTATTGTTATTCACGTTTTATACTGTATTTTATGCTGCTTTTTGTTGCATCAATTGAGTGTTTGAAATTTGTTGTTAGCCACTCTGAGCCCGGTTTTCTGAACCGGGAAGGGCGGGGTATAAATAATAAAAATTATTATTATTATTATTATAAAAGGCCCCAGTGTCTTTATTCAAAGGAACCAAAGCAGCTCAGTCCTAGTGATCAGAGCAACTCCTCCCAGTAGGCTTTGTCCCATGAGGCAGTTGGGAGAAGGTCCCTCCCTGCCTCTCCATCACTCTCTAAGGCTTCTCCTTCCCCAGCAGCCTAAGGCTCCTTTGTCTCATCTCTCTTTGTTCCAACTTCTTCATTTCTCTACCTGTTCTGGGAGATCAGGGCGGAAGGGAGCTAGTTGCAGCAGGAGGGGTAGACTCCCTGGGTTCTTCAGCAGCTGCCTCTTGGCCCCACTCCTCACCAGCCTCTGATTCTGCCTCTGATTCTGGACTGCTCTCTGCCACAGACTCTCCCAGCTCACTAAGCTCTGTTGCCTCTTCAGCTTCCAACGCCTCCTCCCTCTTTTCTCTGTGACCACACAACATCATCCCACCACCAATCCCCCTGGCTCTGAGCCTTCTTCCCTTGGGGGTTCCCCAACTGATGTCTCCCACAAGTCCTCTGCATCCAGCCAGTCTATGACATTGAGTTGCATAGAATTATAGAACTGTCACATTAGGAGGGACCCTGAGGGTAATCTAGTCCAACCCCCTGCAATGCAGGAATCTCAACTAAAGCACCCAGGACAGGTGGCCACCCAACCTCTGCTTTAAACAGGCTTCCCCAACCTCCGCCCTCCATGATCCCTAGCTAGCAGGACCAGTGGTCAGGGATGATGGGAATTGTAGTCTCAAAACATCTGGAGGGCCGAGGTTGAGGAAGCTTCCAAGGAAGGAGAGTCCATTGCTTTCTAAGGGAGTCCATTGCTTTCCACTGTTTTACCACCAGAAAGTTCTTCCTTTAACCTGGACTTGGATCAGGCCGCCCAGCAAACAGAGGACACCTTCAAACAGTGAGCAGGTATCTGACAGCCTTTCAAATAGGTGTGGAATGTGTGCTATGCTTTTCGTGACCTCTCTGAACAATTCCGGCTGTTAGGGCTGGAGTAACCATTCAGCGCCATGGTAGGATTCTAAGCTAATTGTGAGCAGCTTAGACAGCGCAGGCTCCTTATCTTTAAAGCACATTTGGACCTGGCAGGCCTTCAAACACAGGATGCTTTCAGATCTTCTCTGCAAAGTAGGACACATGGACACCCTACTTCTCATTTCCCAGCTCACCTTTTCTCCAAAGAGAGCAGTAATTTGGTTTTTGTGCTGCAGCTGGATTTATGGAGGGAGACAAAAATTTCGGGCTCTTTATGCTATTTATATCGTTTTCCGCATTTCATGTTGAGCATGCCTTCATTTGATGATGGAGATGAGGGGCGGAGGAGAGAATTCAGCCCAGGTTTCAATACTTTCCACAACAAGAAGCAAACACAGCTATCCTTTTGCGTGCCTCTGAATTTTGTGGCATAGTTCTCCACCCCAACCATGTTTCCAAGAATGTTTTATGTTAGGGGTAAGCATGCAACCGATGCATATATCATTGAAAGTAACATTTTAAATGCATTGCACAGAGGAAAAATGCTTGCAAAAGTATATAGGCCAGGAAAACTGTGTACAAAAATGTATTTTTAAGAGAAATGCACCATTCAAATGGTGATGAATTTTCATGAGGACTCTTCCTCTCTCTCCCTCCCTCTCCCTCTCCCTCTCCCTCTCCCTCTCCCTCTCTCTCTCTCTCTCACACACACACACCACAAACTGATGCAAAACTGAACTTGAGACCAGCGAGATGAGAAACTGGGAGAAACCAAAATTGGCAGATTCCTCCATTCCTGCTTGATGATGAACCCAGGCACTTAAAGCAATTATTCAAGAGCAGCAATTGCTTCAGGGTTTACTGTAACACTATTTATTTATTTTATATCCAATACTTATAGACTGCTTTTCACCCTAGACAGTTACAAAGCGGCTTACACAACAATCAGCCCAAACCAGTGGATTCAAGTCAAGAGGAGATTCTGACAGAACATCAGGAAGAACTTTCTAACCGTAAGAGCTGTTTGACAGTGAAACAGTCTCCCTCCTTCCCTGGAGGTTTTCATGCAGAGGTTGGATGGCCATCTGTCATGGATCCTTTAGCTGAGATTCCTGCATTGCAAGGGGTTGGTCTAGATGACCCTTGGGGTCCCTTCCAACTTTACCATTCCACGATTCTTACCCTTGCATATTATCCCACCTGTTTTAGCATAAAGCTGTGTGCACCCCGTACACTTAAAGCACATTTTATTCCCAGAATCCTGGGAACCGTAGTTTATTAAGGGTGCTGGGAATTGTAGCTCTTAGAGAGCTAAACTACAGTTCCAAAGATTATTTTTGGGTGTCTGTGGATGTGCTTCAAATGTATGACATGTATAAAGTCTATAGTGTGTGGATTTGGGTGTGCGTGTGTCATTTTTATCAAGGGCAAGTTAATACTCCCTTCAGTGCAGCTCCCAGCTCAGTAGCAGTGCTGCTATTTAAAAAAAATACATAGATTTTTTTAAAAGAAAAGAATAATTTGTATTTTGTTCAATGCGTTTTATTGGTTGTTCCTTAGTGTTGAAGCAATGATTCTTCAACATCAACTTCATTGGACTGGTCATGTTGTGCGGATGCCTGATCATCATCTTCCAAAGCAACTACTCTATTCCAAACTTTAAAATGGAAAGCGTAATGCTGGTGGTCAACAAAAGAGGTTTAAAGACTGTCTCAAGGAAAATCTAAAAAAATGTAGTATAAACACTGACAACTGGGAAACACTGGCCTGCGAGCGTTCCATTTGGAGAACAGCCTTTACCAAAGGTGTCATGGGCTTTGAAGACACTTGAACTCAGGACATAAGGGAGAAACGTGCTAAGAGGAAGGCACGCTTGGCAAATCCACACCATGATCACCTCCCACCCAGGAACCCATGTCCCCACTGTGGAAGGAGGTATGGATCCAGAACTGGCCTCCACAGTCACTTACAGACTCACTGTTAAAACCGTGTTTATGGAAGACAATCTTACTCAGCTACGAGTGATCGCCAAAGAAGCTTGGTTGTTCCACCAATCTTGGAAACAGTCCCGGTGAGTTCCAAAAAGATCCTTAACGCATACAGCATAGCAAACATATTTCACTCTCTCCAAAGTCTCTCCAAAGTTCCCCATGTGATCTTTTCGTTTTGTCGTCCCTACGAGGTGAAAGCTTGCCAGGTTTCGTAGGACCAGCGATGGCCTCCCGTTCCCCTTTTGGCAGCATGTGGTTGTGCTGCTAAACGAGTGGCAGAATACTAGCCTCTGGCTGTTGGTGGCGCTGGGCCTCCGGCCAGCGAAACCGTAACAGGAATGCTCTTTCCCAGGCAAGAGGATTAATGAGACGCGACTTTCCGGAGCTAATGTGCTCTCTGTGGCTGAACTGTTCTTTTTGCCAGATGAGCCTGACTTTGCACCCAGCTGCGAAGGCTTCCTCCGGGGATGCTCCTCCCGGTGTTTGAGAGAGCGCCACACTTGCCTTGCGCATTACTTACAGCTGGCCAGAGGCGCAAGGAAGTTTTCCCTTCTCTCCGCCATGTGCAATTGCCATGGAAATGAAAAGAGGGGCTTGCATGGGGGGGGGGGGGGAGGCAGGACTTTTGGTGTTACCAGCCGACACTTTTATTTATTTTAAACCTTTGCCATTTCCTTCCCCTGATATTGCCCCATTGGAAGAATTAAAAGCAACAAAATGGGCAGATTTCTCCATCCCCATTGCTGTATATTTGGTTATTTGCTATTTTATATTCTTTTGATTACTTGCAGTGCCAGATTTACGTATAAGCTAAACAAGCTATAGCTTAGGGCCCCACTCTCTTGGGGGGGGGGGCAAAAGGAAAAAAACCCCACTGGATGTACACTTCCAAAATACAGTCATACCTCAGGTTACAGCTGCTTCAGGTTGCGTTTTTTCGGGTTGCGGACTGCCGAAACCCAGAAGTACCGGAACAGGTTACTTCCGGGTTTTGGCAGTTACGCATGCGCAGAAGCACTAAATCGCGCTTTGCACATGTGCAGAAGCGCTAAATTGCAACCCGCGCAGACACACAGAGGCGGGTTGCAAATGCTGCAGGTTGCGAACGTGCATCCCGCACGGATCGTGTTCACAACCCAAGCGTCCACTGTATAAGACACAAAAACCAATAAAATAAAACCTACATACAGCAACAGTGTTTAGTGTTGTGTAGGCTTCTATGATATAAGTCATGGGCCCCTCCTGCTAGCCTGCTCCCTCAAATATCACTGGTTTGCTTATTTCTATATATATATAGGGTGCTTACATTCTGCATGGACTGGTTGTAACAATTACTTTGATAACATACATATTTTGTTATGTGCAAATGGCTTTAGATACCTGTTAGGTCCATAAATGACCATACAGCATATATTCAACACCAAAAACAGTGACAATTTGTTGTTGACAAAGGACAGCTGGACATATAAAGGGCCCCATGACCTTCAGCAGCTGAGGGCTTCATCAAACCTAAATCCATAGCTGTTAACGTTTCCCTTTTTTTAAAGGGTAATTCCCTTATTCCAAATAGGATTCCTCACAAGAAAAGGGAAAAGTTGACAGCTATGCTTAAATCTGGCCCTGATTACTTGGTGGTTGTTGGCATCCGTCTATCTCGGGAGACAATGGAGGAGTGTTCCTTTGGGGGTGAAGTCAAACCACAGCAGCTGCTGTGGCTGTAGAGACGGATACAGGAGAGACATGTTTTGTTGCAGCTGCGGCAGAGGAAGACATCCGGTTGTGCTGCTGCAGATGCACCATGGTTTTTCTCCTCTGCAATGAATGTCATAATTTAACTAGGCACTCTGTGAAGAAATACTTAGTTTTGTCTGTCCAGAGTCCCATGTTGGATTTCCCTGAGTCATAGAATCATAGAGTGACACCAAGGGTCATCTAGTCCAACCCCCTGCGATGCAGGAATCTCAGCTAAGGCATCCATGACAGATGATCATCCAACCTCTGCTTATAAACCTCCAGGGAAGGAGAGCCCACAACCTCACATGGGAGTCTGTTCCACTGCCAAACAGTTCTTTTTTTTTTTTTAATAAGATTTTTATTAAAGTTTTACAAAAAAGACAAATAGAAATTCACAGAATAAAAAACCATAAATTACAGAAAAAAGAAACACACAAAAGAGAAAAAAAAATACAGAAAGAAAAACACAACTAATTAAGAAAAATTACATTTAAACAAAGAAAAAATAAAACCATTCCATTTTTCCAATAACCTCAATTTCATATGCTTATGTTCTTGACCTCCTCGCACCTTCCCCTTTTTGTATTCCCATTCAGATATTTAATTCAGCAAATTCTTACCCTTTATCAAATGTTTAAACTTTGTACCATAACATATACTATATCCCTATTTTTCAACCAATTATCAATACCTTTTTTGCATAATCTTAATAACTTTTATCACTAATTACCACTTATTACCCATCCAAGCACATTTTTAACACTCATTAATTTTATAATATTTCTGAAGATAGTCTTTGAATTTCTTCCAGTCTTCTTCCACCAACTCTTCTCCCAGGTCTCGGATTCTGTCAGTCATTTCCGCCAATTCCATATAGTCTATCAGCTTCATCTGCCATTCTTCCAGGGTGGGTAGCTCTTGTGTCTTCCAATACTTTGCGATGAGAATTCTTGCTGCTGTTGTTGCGTACATAAAGAAATTTCTATCTTTCTTTGGCACCAATTCTTATTGTCAGAAAGTTTTTCCTGATGTTTAGGCGGAATCTCCTTTCTTGCAACCTGAAGCCATGGGTTTGAGTCCTACCCTCCAGAGCAGGAGAAAACAAGCATGTTCCCTCTTCTATGTGACAGCCCTTAAGATATTTGGAGATAGCTATCATGACTCCTTTCAGTCTCCTCTTTTCCAGGCTAAACATACCTAGCTCCTTCAACCATTCCTCATAAGGCTTGGTTTCCAGACCCTGGTATCATCTTGGTTTCCCTCCTCTGCACACACCTTCCAGCTTGTCAACATCTTTCTTAAATCGTGGTGCCCAGAATTGGACACAGTATTCCAGGTGTGGTCTGACCAAGGCAGAATTATACCTCTGTTGATGAAGCCTAGAATTGCGTAAGCCTTTTTTGCTGCTGCATCACGCTGTGGACTCACGTTAAGCTTGTGGTCCACCAAGAATCATAAAGGTAAAGGGACCCCTGACCATTAGGTCCAGTCGTGGCCGACTCTGGGGTTGCGGTGCTCATCTCGCTTTATTGGCCGAGGGAGCCGACGTACAGCTTCCGGGTCATGTGGCCAGAATGACTAAGCCGCTTCTGGCGAACCAGAGCAGTACACGGAAACACCGCTAACCTTCCCGCTGGAGCGGTACCTATTTATCTACTTGCACTTTGACGTGCTTTCGAACTGCTAGGTTGGCAGGAGCTGGGACTGAGCAACGGGAGCTCACCCCATCGCGGGGATTCGAACCGCCGACCTTCTGATCGGCAAGCCCAAGAGTCTCTGTGGTTTAACCCAAAGCGCCACTGGTGTCCCAGACCAAGAATCATAGAAACTTATAATTGTAGAGTTGGCAGGGACCCCAAGGGTCTCACCTAGTCCAACTAGGGTCATCTAGTCCTCTAGTCCTAGAATATAAGAGGGCGAAGAACTCCTTCCATCCACTTGCCCTATACCACACAACATAATCTTACACATTCATGATGTGCCCCTCCCCCTCCACATCCCAATATTTACTGCCAAAGCAAAGGGTTAATGAGAGTAGCCCAAGCAGTCAGGAATGTGTTTTGTTTTCCATCCATTTATACAGATTTTTAAAAATGTGGTGGTGGAAGGAAGTGGGTGTTTTTGTCGTTTTGTCCGATGGGAAAATAGCAAACGGGGGGGGGGGGGGGAGGGAGGGAGGAGCACAATGTGGTTCATCTTTCCTGAAGCCCCGGCAAGGCATTGTTTTTACAGCAAACGTGATTTCCACCCCTCCCAGCGGCAATAACACTACACAGTTATCTCTTCTGGAAATCCCATAATAGTTCCAGGCGGTGGCTGGATCCAGCTGTGGCTTGCGATGTGCTGGAGCCAAGGGCCTGATTAAGTTGCTGAGGAACTGCAGGTGCTCAGCAGTTATGGAAAATTGGGGGCAGCGGGGCTGGGGGGCTGCCATAGTCGCGGCTGTGAGCATCTTTCTGCCTGGGCCTCGGCTATGCAGAGGACGGTCGGCTCCCATGCCCTCTCTCGTCCTCCCAGATCTCTCCCCCCGCTGCCAAATCAGGGCCTAACGACGCATGAATAGCAATGCTGTTCTGGGTTTTTAAAAATTAAAAACCGACGGGGGAATTGTAATTGGCGTTCAGGGAGGGGAGGTTAAAGCTATATCTCCCTAGCCGAGATTTCACAAGCACCATCATCTTGAGCCTGCCCAGTGAATTCCGTGAAGCAATTGTTGTTGTTGTTGTTTAGTCGTTTAGTCGTGTCCGACTCTTCGTGACCCCCTGGACCAGAGCACGCCAGGCACTCCTGTCTTCCACTGCCTCTCGCAGTTTGGTCAAACTCATGTTCATAGCTTCGAGAACACTGTCCCACCATCTCGTCCTCTGTCGTCCCCCTCTCCTTGTGCCCTCCATCTTTCCCAACATCAGGGTCTTTTCCAGGGAGTCTTCTCTTCTCATGAGGTGGCCAAAGTATTGGAGCCTCAGCTTCACGATCTGTCCTTCCAGTGAGCACTCAGGGCTGATTTCCTTCAGAATGGATCGGTTTGATCTTCTTGCAGTCCATGGGACTCTCAAGAGTCTCCTCCAGCACCAGAATTCAAAAGCACCCATTCTTCGGCAATCAGCCTTCTTTATGGTCCAGCTCTCACTTCCATACATCACTACTGGGAAAACCATAGCTTTAACTATATCAACCTTTGTTGGCAAGGTGATGTCTCTGCTTTTTAAGATGCTGGTGCAGCAATTAGCATCAGGAAAAAAAAGAAACTAAGCTCCCTTGGTCCTGCCTGGGGAGGAAAAGCTTATATCTCCCCTCCTTCCAGTCTGCAGTGCCAATGGCAGGCCCCCTGCCCCACGCTGGGAACTTAATGACAAATCATAAAACTGTAGAGTTGCAAAGGACCTCAGGGGTCATCTAGTCCAACCCGCTGCAATGCAGGAATCTCAGCTTAAGCACCCAGGAAGATGTCCATCCAACCTCTGCTTAAAAACCTCCAAGGAAGGGGAGTCCACCAGCTTCCGAGGGAGACCGTTCCACTGCTGAACAGCTCTTGCCGTCAGAAAGCTTTTCTGAATGTTTAGTCAGAATCTCCTTTCTTGTAACTTGAAGCCATGGGTTCGAGTCCTGCCCTCCAGAGCAAGAGAAAACAAGCATGCTCCCTCCTCCAGTGTGGTTGAGAGCCAGTGTGGTGTAGTGGTTAAGAGCGGTAGACTCGTAATCTGGGGGAACCGGGTTCGCGTCTCTGCTCCTCCACATGCAGCTGCTGGGTGACCTTTTTTTTAAAAAATGAATTTTTATTAATTTACATCAAAAAAGAAAAAACATATTAGTTTCACATCAAATTTTTCACAACTTATTCCTTTTCAGGACTTCCTTCAGCTTTTCCGTAAATCATCCATAGTTATTATTTAAATTGTGCATTTCTTAGTTTTATATTGACATTATTTATATCTTTCTTTCTATTCCCTTTAGACAATATTTCTTAATTTTTCACAGTGCTTCTTTAAGTCCCATTAGCGTTATCTGTCCCTCACTTATATATTCCAGATATTCCACAAATTTCCCCCAGTCCTCGATGAACTTTTGGTCTCTTAAGTATCTGATCTTTCCTGTCAATTTATCCAGCTCCGCATAGTCTAACAGCTTCATTCTCCATTCTTCCACAGTCGGTATTTCCTGTTGTTTCCATTTCAGCTGCTGGGTGACCTTGGGCCAGCCACACTTCTCTGGAGTCTCTCAGCCCCACTCACCTCACAGAGTGTTTGTTGTGGGAGAGGAAGGGAAAGGAGAATGTTAGCCGCTTTGAGACTCCTTAGGAGAGTGATAAAGGGGGATATCAAATCCAAACTCTTCTTCTTCCATGTGACAGCCCTTGAGATATTTGAAGATGGCTATAGGATCCCTCTTTAATTTAATAGCTGTTTCCTCCAGTGGCACATTGGGTCAGTGCGTCTGGCTGTTAACCAGAAGTTTGTTGGTTCGAGCCCACCTAGGGATGGCTGTGGGCAGGGCTTTGGGCTAACTACAATGGTACCTTGGGTTAAGTACTTAATTCGTTCTGGAGGTCCGTTCTTAACCTGAAACTGTTCTTAACCTGAAGCACCACTTTAGCTAATGGGGCCTCCTGCTGCCGTTGCGCCGCCGGAGCATGATTTCTGTTCTCATCCTGAAGCAAAGTTCTTAACCCGAGGTACTATTTCTGGGTTAGCGGAGTCTGTAACCTGAAGCGTATGTAACCCGAGGTACCACTGTAGCCCTCAGGGTCCCTTCCGACTTTACGATTCTAGGGTTCTATGACTCTCATATCTTCTCCAAATCTCCTCTTTTCCAGGCTAAACACACCCAGCTCCTTCAACCATTCCTCATAAGGCTTGGTTTCCAGATCCTTGATCATCTTGGTCGCCCTCTTTTGCACGCGTTCCAACTGACGTACATCGTGCTTAGTCAGGACCTTGAACCAGGGATGGAGTTCATAGAAGACGAACCAGCCACCCCACAGGTCAGGGACCCTGAGGAGCAAGCAGGGGCCCTTGACTCAAATGCAGAGGTGTCCCTTGAGGGGCCGTCAGGGTTGGATCAGGCCAATGGCCCACCTAGCCCAGCATCCTCTTCTTACAGTGGCCAGCCAGAAGCCTGTGGGAAGCCTGCAAGCAGGATTCGAACACAACCCCCAGCGGTTTCCAGCAACTGATGCTCAGAAGCGTTGATGCTACTGACTGCAGAGGGAGATCATACACCTTGTGGCTAGTAGTGAGATCTACTAGCCCCTAGTTTTCCAGAGCTGGTGCACTGAATGCGACACCCCCCCCCCCACACACAACAAGGATGAGCTTTTTTGTGTGCCAAGAGGACTCAGCACAAAAAGAGGCTTTGAGCTCCCTGCCTTGCTTGCATTGCAAGGCCTGCTCAGTGAGTATATAGAAGATTCCCTCCCCAACTGCGAGTTGTGGGCCGGTGCCAAGGCTCTTGCGGCCTAGGACCCCATACCTACAGGACCGCCTCTCCTGGTATGCCCCGCAGAGGACCTTAAGGTCCACAAACAACAACACTTTGGATGTCCCGAGCCTCAAGGAGGTTAGATTGGTTTCAACTACGGCCAGGGCCTTTCCAGCACTGGCCCCGACGTGGTAGAACGCCCTATCACAAGAGACTAGGGCTGTTCCGCCTGGCCTTTGGTTTGGACTCGGTCTGACCCTTATGTTTCCCTCTCCTTATGGTCTTGATTTATCAGCTACTTTAAAATGAGGCTGCATTTTAAATTGCATTTTAACCTGTATTTTAAATTGGTTTTTTTTCCTCTCCCCCCCACCCTTTCCCCTCTCTTATGTTTTTACTGTGATTTTATCGGTGTTAGCTTTGGCTGGGGAGGGCGGGGTAGAAATTATTATTATTATTATTATTATTATTATTATTATTATTATTATTAGTGCCATTCTGGTTTACATTAAGACCCACACTCAGGGAACAAATTTGCTATTGTTACATGGGATAAAATCAATCCATGCACTGTCTGAAGGCTGAAATGAGTGGGTGATTTTTGACCACTGGTGATCTTCAGCAGCTAGATAAATCTAGATAAAATTCTATCTTGCTGCTGCTGCTTCAAGCTGCATGTGATTTACAAAGCCATATGCAATCTGGAGGCAGACTCCCCACCCCAGAACTCGACCTCCTCCATAGACCTGTCCAGTCGTCAATATCTGCCAGGGCGGTGCTCTTGACTGTAGGCAGTTGAGGATAAATTCTGTTCAGTTTGCATTCAAAGGTGAATCCCCCACAATCTGTGCTTCCCAAAACAATATGTGAACTGAGACACAGCTATCCTTTGAAATTCAAACTCCCAAGTAATGTGTCCAAAAAAAGCGCATATACTAGTATATAAAAAAAATGCTTATGAAATGTATTATATTAGGCAAAATTTGAAAATGCATCTGTTGGTGAAAATAACCCACAAATATGCAGTATGTTCAGAAAAATGACTCACAAAGATGTTTATATTCAGAGAAATTCACGTTAAAATGATAATGAATTTACATTAGGAAAATCTTAAAGGGTTCTCTTGCTCTGGAGGGCAGGACTCGAACCCATGGCTTCAAATTGCAAGAAAGGAGATTCCAACTAAACATTCAGAAAACTTTCTGACAGTAAGAGGTGTTCAGCCGTGGAACAGACTCCCACAAGAGGTGGTGGACTCTCCTTCCTTGGAGGTTTTTAAACAGGTTGGATGGCTGCCTGTCATGGATGCTTTAGCTGAGATCCCTGCATTGCAGGGGGTTGGACTAGATGACCCTCGGGTCCCTTCCAACTCTAAGATTCTATGATAGATTTGACTATCCTTTTTTGGGCTGGGAAAAGCCTCCTTGGTGGTGGCACTCCAGTTGTGGAACTCCCTCAATGGCTGGCACCTGCCATAGCTGTCAAGTGTCCCTTATTTGAAGGGACAGTCCCTTATTCCAGCGCCATGTCCCGCTGCTGTCCCTTATTGATGGATGTCCCTTAAATGATGTCCCTTAAATTTCAAAGGAAGCAGCTCCTCTCCCTCCCTCCCTGCCGGCCAGGGAGGAGGGAGGCTCCAACTGTTGCTTGGCTGTGTTGCTCACCCAATAAGAAGTCTAAGAACGACTGGGGGGTGGAGCTTGCATGCCTTGTGTGTGGCTAGTTAATGCAAGCTGAGGGGGTTTTTGAATGCTGGACGCCATTTTGTTGCACGTGGTGCTGCACACTTTGCAGTGCAAAGCCAGGCCGGGGAGCCATCTTAAGTTGAGGCTGCATAGGCCTTGTGGTGCATGTGATTCAGATTCTAGTCAGTTGAACCTCTGGTTACAAAGTTGGTTGGACAGTGTTCTCGAAGCTACCAGCATGAGTTTGACCAGACAGCAGGAGGACAGGAAGACTGGAGTGCCTGGAACAGGTGAGGCTGCAGGTCCCTTATTTTGGCTGCTGGTCCCTTATTTTCAAGGCTGCTGGTCCCTTATTTTCAAATCTGTAAGTTGACAGCTATGGCACCTGCTCTTTAAAGTTTTAGGCACCGGCTAAAGACAGTGTCTCTTGCCCAGCCTTAGAGTGGAATCTGATGCCAGTATGGATGTTGTCGGTTTCACTGTTGGTGACTTGGCTGCTTTGCTTCCAGTAACTTTACTGTGGGTTTACAGCTCTTTTAATTATAACCCACTCTGAAATTGCTGCGCTGTGAAGAGAAGGCAAGAAACATTTTAAATAAAATATGCCCCTAAGTGCCGGTAATCGGACTATGATTTTTACCTGCTACTCTAGCTCTAAGAGGGGTTTGCAATGCCTCCTTCCACCAGGGGTCAAGGGAGAAAGGAAAGGAGAGCAAGAAATCAGTTGCATCATTGCAAAATTCCTGCCCGCATCAACATCCACAGAACAAACGGCAATGATGACGGGGAGCAAATTTCTTTCTTTCAAAAAGGAAAAATCTGTATTTGCACAGAAAGCTTAGCACGATTCATAGGTGAGATCGCTAGCAGCCGAGCGGTCTTATCTCAGCATGCCCTGAATTAATGATGGCTCTGCCATCTGGGAGAACTTAACCCTGCCTAGCAAGAGTTCGGTTGGTTTAATTGGACATGTTCGGCAAAGGCAGCCCGGGAGAAACACCTCTCTCTGCACACACACACACACAGAGACTGTTTGCATTTGAAAGCGGGAAGAGTCTGATCAGAGGCAATGTAGAGATCAAAACTGAGTCTATCCTGAATTTTTCTTCCCAAGGAAAAGACTCTGTAAGCTATAAGAACAGAACAGATCTTCCGTGGAGATACGAAAAGCTAACTGTGATCTGGGAGGGAACCTCTGCCTTACTCGAGAACAGCACCTCATCTTTCTACGGCTGCAAAAAGGAAAAAAAGGATGGCAAGAAAGACCTGACAGTGGTGCTTGAATTGTGCTGCTGCTGTTGATATTTCTGGGTTGCCCCAGCCACTCTGGGCAGCTTCCAACAATTTAGAAAACCGCAGTAAAACTTCAGTGACTTTGACACATGGGCACGGTGGAATCCACAACACACAGGTGGATGTAGAGAGGCTTTCCAAAGTGATCCAGCTAGATCTCTTGGCCAGGGTTGGCCCAAGACATTTTGCTCCCTTAAGTCAGATCCACAGATGTTCCCATCCCTCACAGCCTCTCCACAGTCAGGGTGCATATAACACCCAAGGCTGGTTGAGTTTATTTTGTCACCTGTGGCAGAGAATCCCTCATGGGCCTTTCTGTCTCCCCGGCAGTAAAAACACAATAAAAAATAAATTGAATAGCTAACAATTTGCTGCCCTGTCGTGACACGTCAAAACATTTTCCTGAGGCGACAGCCTCGCTCTGTCTAATGCTACGGCCAGCCCTGCCACTCAAGACAACTGCACTCGGTCTGAGGTAAAACGGTCTGGCTTAAGGAGTCAGAATAACCTCTATTTTCCCTCAGAGGTTTCTCAAGACCCGCCAACCCCATGATTGCTCATGGGCCGAATGCACCCAGCATCTGGGGGTGGAGAGGCAAATAACTGACCAAGAGCATCATTTAAAAACTTTTTTTAAAAAAAGCTTGCACAGAGTCGCATTAAATGAAACTTTAGTTTTCCCCCAAGGCCCGGTGCTTCGGTCAGAGTAGTAAGTTGTCAGAATGAATATTCCCCCAGGAGCCATTCGAACTGTATGCAGGGGCCTATTTAGGTTCTGCCCTCATCTGTTCCCCTATTTATCACTTTGGTTTGCTGCTAAGAAAACGTCTCGAGAAAGAATAGGTTTTGCCTAAAACAGGCAGCAGCCAAGAATGAAGGCAAAAAATAAAGAGAGGCCTCCATTCCAGCCAAGTTTAGAGCAGGGCTCTCCGACTATTGCTGGACTTGAACTCCCATCAGCCCCAGGTAACAGGGCCAATGTTCACGGATGATGGGAGTTGTAGTTTAGGAACGTCTGGCATTCTACAGGTTCCTCAGCCCTATAGATTGCAGGGGGAATACTCTTCCCATATTGCAACCAGGGATTTCCCTTTTATCTTTAAATCTACTACTTACTTGTATGGACACACCCCCCCAAAAAAATCCTGTTTGCTACAGACAGTGGAAGGAGCAGGTTAAATTTTCTTTGGGGTGGTGGTGCAGAAAACTGCTAACACATTTGCAAAGCTAAGCAGGGTCTGGTACGGTTTCAGATTGGATGGGAGACCGCGTGTTGAGATTGCTGTATTGCAGGGGGTTGGACTAGATGAACCTCGGGGTCCCTTCCAGCCCTATGATTCTAAGACATGGGAAATCTTGAGTCCTGATTTAAAGGCGCAAGCCAAATACCTGGGTTGAAACCTGGAAACCCTCAAGAATTCTAAAATGAAGCGATGACTCATTATATCTGGGCACCTTTACTTACTGTCTTAAAAAAAAAATTACTTTTAAGTGTCTGTCACAGTCGCACACCCCATTGCTCAGAGAGCCGTCTAGCCACCTGCTCTGATGTGAACAAATAATTGTTTAATTATACTTTTATATCCCCTGGGCCTCAGGTGTCAGGTTTTCTTAATGTGGCCTGTTGCCAAACATACATCAGCCTTCCGTGACAGGCGCACGTGATCGGCGGGCGGAGAGGAAATTAAATGGAAACAACCTGATCTGGGGTTGACAGGCCGGCCCTTTCTATATTGATTCTGTCCAATCCCAGGCCTGCTTGAGAGGCTGGAGGTGTTTTTAATTACCAGCGAGCCAAGTCTAGGTCTGCCTTCGAGCAACGCTTTAACCTAAGGAAGAAAGGAATTGGAGGAGGCTGCAGAAATTTCTAAAGAGTTCTGATCTGAAAGTCACGTTGAGGTTGCTCCCTTTTGCTCAGCCAAGGCTCCTAACACAGATCTCTGCTCCTGGTAGCGTAAGAGCTTGTCCCATGCCTAGAAAGCATTAGCAAAATTCCAGGGGTTCCTGAGGCTTATTTAAGGTCCGCCTTTGCTTTTCTGAATGAGGCATAGCAGAGACTGTGGTGTCTTTAAGACAGTCATAGGCAAACTCCGGCTCTCCAGATGTTTGGGACTACAATTCCCGTCATCCCTAGCTAACAGGACCAGTGGTCAGGGATGATGGGAATTATAGTCACAAACCTCTGGAGGGCTGGAGTTTGTTTATGCCTGCTTTAAGATATAAGGTTACTCATACCTATATGCAGAGGGACGGGGGTGGCGCTGTGGGTTAAACCACAGAGCCTAGGACTTGCCGATCAGAAGATCGGTGGTTCGAATCCCCACGACGGGGTGCGCTCCCATTGCTCATTCCCTGCTCCTGCCAACCTAGCAGTTCGAAAGCACGTCAAAATGCAAGTAGATAAATAGGTACCACTCCAGCGGGAAGGCAAATGGTGTTTCCGTGCGCTGCTCTGGTTCGCCAGAAGTGGCTTAGTCATGCTGGCCACATGACATTTATTGGCTCCTTCAGCCAATAAAGCGAGATGAGCGCCGCAACCCCAGAGTCAGCCATGACTGGACCTTTATCTTTACACCTATATGCAACCTGAGCCTACGATTGGAGGGGTTCACAGCATTAACACCCCAAAGGAGTCTTGTGTCTCCCATAGCTGCAGCCTTGGATTCAAAAAGAAAACCAAACATTGCTCTGACTCTCTGTCCAGCTTGGTGCTTTCCCCGTTTAGCTCAGATCACGGCAAACGCTCTGCTCTCGGCTCTTGCTGTGTCCTTCCAGCTAGCTGGAGTTGAGGGGCTCCAACCCATTTACCAAGGGGCTCTTTCACACAGCCCCTTCCTTAACAGTTGCTGGATCCAGGGAGTGGAAGGGTCTTAGCATAAAGCCTAACACCCCAAACTCATGACAATGCATTTAGAGTGCTGAATAGTGGAAGAAATGGACGAAGGACAGAGCTGTGTAGGATTCCCAGCTCTTTATTGCAGCAGTTAGAACTGCTCCTGGAATCAGACTGACTGCAGCCTTTATATAATACTAAGTAACTTGAAACAGTATCTACTCACAACTAGCTAACCAATCAGGAGCGACAGTTTTCAATCCTTCATTTACATACCCGTGGCCCTGAGTGAGAACTGCAACTTAATCTTAATACATAACATAGAGCACATCTGTATGGCTCTGAGTTTGAACAAGAGCAATGGTTATATATGCACCACTGGCCAGGTGGACCAGAGAAGGCTCAGAAAAGAGATGGATAATGACATTATACCAAGGAGGATTGCATGGGGGGAAAGTTATCACCATGGTTCTCTGCTCTACAGAGCAAGGACATCAGGCTTGCACCTGAGGTCTCTACAGTGAATGGTACAGTGGTACCTCGGGTTAAGAACTTAATTTGTTCCAGAGGTCCGTTCTTAACCTGAAACTGTTCTTCACCTGAAACACGACTTTAGCTAATGGGGCCTCCTGCTGCCACTGCGCCGCCGCTGCATGATTTCTGTTCTCGTCCTGAAGCAAAGTTCTTAACCCGAGGTACAATTTCTGGGTTAGCAGAGTCTGTAACCTGAAGCGTATGTAACCTGAAGCGTATGTAACCCGAGGTACCAGTGTACTTCCAGTATCTGCCTCTAAAGGCAGGGGAGGAATATACCAGAGATCTGGGAGAACTGAGTCACTGTGGCAAAATCCTAAAGGTGACTATTTTGCCTTAAGAGCAGATCTATGCTGGTATTGTAAACTTTTTATGCATGTTAATAAGGCGGACGCGATACGCTGTAAACTTTGCAGGCCCCTTCCTTGTGGGCGTGTAGAGCAGGGACTTTTGCGCTCGGAGAATGGGTAAATTGCTTGTGATTTCCTGAACCAGGAGTGTCTGCATTAATCACCCATCTTGCAATGTTGTTTTCCTTTCAATAAACTTCTGCTACTTCACCAATTTTGCCCATAACTTATTTAAAAGGATCCTGGGACTTTAAGTCTTAGGAACCAGTGTTTTTATCTCTTACACATTCACGCCCCTATTCCTTCCACAGAGTTACAGTTCTCAGAGTGCCATGTAAAGTGGAATTTATTGTTAAACCACTTTAGAAATTGTAGCTGTGAGAGGGGTTGGGGGGTCTCCTAACAGCTCCCCGCACCTTTAACAAACTGCACTTCCCAGAATTCTTCAGGGGAAGCTGTTTAAAGTGGTATAATACTGCTCTCTAAATGTCTAGCGCCTTTGATCTAATCCAGCAACCCAACATTTTTCTCAATCAAACCCTGCTTGCTACACTGAATCAGAGAGGGGAAAGGGTGAAGAGGACAGTGGACAACTGAGGCAGGAAGAGCAGGGATCGGATGCTCTCAAAGGATTAAATGCTAAAGAAGCTGACAACTTGATTTGTTTCCAAGCTAGGATTTGGAACACGTGGCTTAAACTGATGTTTCAGAATATGTGTGGATAACGCATTAAGCCTAGCTTATTAAATACACCAATGGCACTATTCTATATAAAAGATGAATTATTATTGTTTGGTTGAAACCAATGTTGTTTACTCGTTTAGTCGTGTCCGACTCTTCGTGACCCCTTGGACCAGAGCACGCCAGGCACTCCTGTCTTCCACTGCCTCCCGCAGTTTGGTCAGACTCATGTTTGTAGCTTCGAGAACACTGTCCAACCATCTCGTCCTCTGTCGTCCCCTTCTCCTTGTGCCCTCCATCTTTCCCAACATCAGGGTCTTTTCCAGGGAGTCTTCTCTTCTCATGAGGTGGCCAAAGTATTGGCACCTCAGCTTCAGGATCTGTCCTTCCAGTGAGCACTCAGGGCTGATTTCCTTCAGAATGGATAGGTTGGATCTTCTTGCAGTCCATGGGACTCTCTAGAGTCTCCTCCAGCACCATAATTCAAAAGCATCCATTCTTCGGCGATCAGCCTTCTTGATGTTCCGGCTCTCACTTCCATACATCACTACTGGGAAAACCATAGCTTTAACTATATGGACCTTGGTCAGCGGTGTCTTTTAATTTTGTGACTGCTGAAACCAATGTAGCACTAGGTAAATTCTTCCATCAATGCAAGGATTTATGCTTGCGCAAACTGTTCTGGGCTTTCCCCCACTTATCCTGAGCAGATTTGGGGAGAGCATGTGGGAAGCAGAGCAGGGCAAGTCTGACTCCTTGCATTAATGGAATGAGCGCATTGGATGCTATGTATTGTTTAGATTCTCCTGAATTGTACCGCAAGGCGGGAAAAGGCTTTTCTAGCAATCCCTAATCCCACCAGCAGAACTAAGGTTACCATGTTCAGATATGGGCCTTGAATACTCAGTCACTGATTTAACAACACTCCTGGGGATGTTTGCACGTACAACTACCACACCAATTATTAGAATTGGGCTGGCAATTACTGAACAGCATGAATGCATGTTTCCCCCCAAATGTTTGCAGTCCTGGTGTGCTGGTGGGCGGGCCAGTGCGCTCCCACCTGGGCATAATGCGCTGCCTTTGTGCCCCATTATGAGGCTTCCTCAGGAGGGACAGTTTCATCTTAACTGTAACCAGAGAGGCAGCAAATGGGCTCTTTCAGGAATCATGTAATTAAGCTCCAAGGAAACAATTAGGGTGAATGTGCCGATTAGCAGCTAATTGCGCCCGTAGACCATTAGCAGGTGCCAGATCTGCCTTGAGGGGGACCCAAATCTCCCTCTGGAGAAGCGGGATGGAGATTACAGCTCAGGATAAATGCTTCATGGTGTGTGTGTTGGGGGGGGGGGGAGATCTGCCTTTTTGACAGTAATGTGTCAACCTTGCATTAAACTAAATCAACGTAAGGTTGACACATTACTGTGTCAATATGCAAAAAGCCAAAGAAAAACACATGTCAACATTTTGCATGCCCAGATAGGCTTCTCTGAACAAAAATGCTTTTAGCCGAAAAGAGTACAGTGAAGGCATGTGCCTGCTGTCAATAGGCAGGGAGTTCCACAGTGCGGGTGCTGTTGCTGTGCTAGAAATATGGAACGAGTTCTATTCTTTATGCTGTTATTTACTAAATTTCTATACGGCGCTTCAGCTGAGGAGCACAGGGCAGTTTACAATAGAAAATAGCAAAAATACATACCCTGGTAACAGGTAATAACAATACTGCCCCCCCCCCCGTTTAAAAGGTCATCAATTGTTTAATTAGCCAAAATCCAGGGAGAAGAGGAATGTTTTTGCCTGGCGCTTGAAGATGTGCAACTTGCAACAGTGCCATTTCTGCACATCATTGTAGGTTAGACGGGTTGTTATAAAGAAGAGGAAGAAAGTGAGCCCTGGACTGCTGTCTCTTGGGATTTTTTATCTCCATCCTTAAACAAACCCAAAGCTTTTGTCAAAGTTGGTCGACATATTGCTGCCTGGGCTGTTGCCTTCCCAGAAAACTCAATTGCCAAAGATAAACAAAAACGGGATTAAGAAGAAACCCTAACCCCAGAGGCTTTATTTAACCAAGAAAACCGAAACCCTTTTTGTAGCAAATGCTTGGAGTTTTACGGTGTGTTTAGGATCCAGTCCAGATACCCAGATCTTTCCCATGCACTGGGTGATTGGGCCTTTTAAAAAAACATAGTATTATCTGCTCTGTCAGCCATCCTTTCGCCTCTTCACTTGCTTTTCTGCAAATCGAAAACTTTCTTAAACGACCGTCGATGTGAGTTAAACGGTGCTTCAAGAACATATTGACCACCTGCGTCTTCATATTGACCACCTGTGTAGCCAAAAAACATAAACATATTTTGATAAATAAAAGGTTGGGGGTGGAATTTATTAACTCAGACGTAAATAAAAAAAGAGGAGTAGTTGTTTACGTTAAGGAAAAATGGGACCCCGTATTAACTTGTAAAGACGATGAGGGAAGAATACTGGGAATACAACTTAATCATCAAGGGGAAAAAATCAATGTGGTAACAGTTTATGCCCCAAATACAAACAAAGCAGAGTTTTTTGAAAAATTGGAACAAATATTACTAGATTTGGAAAATTACAAATTAATTCTACTTGGAGACATGAACGGTGTACCAATACCAGAACTTGACAGAAGTGGAAAAAAGGGGAAATCGAATCAAGGGAAGCTCCCAAGATCATTTAGTAATCTTGAGGAAAATTTAGATTTAATAGATATATGGAGGCATAAAAACCCAATAACGAAGCAGTTCACACATTTTTCAGAACCCCACCAGAGTTGGGGTAGAATTGATCAGATTTGGGTGTCACGTGCATTATCGGCAAGAATAACAAAATGTGAGATCCAGCCTAGAACCCTTTCTGATCATTGTCCAATAGTCTTGGAAATAAAACGTGAAATATCGGGAGTGTACAGGTGGAGAATGAATGAATATCTATTCGAAATTGACGAGGTGAACGAAAAGGCTAAAAGTACTCTGAAAAATTATTTTGACTTAAATCTGAATAAAGAAACCCCAATTAATATAGTTTGGGATGCGAGTAAGGCAGTGTTAAGGGGTTTTTTAATACAACAAAACAATTACAGAAGGAAACTTAGAGAACAAAAGAAAGAAGAAATTATTACCCAACTGAGAGACTGTGAGAAAAAATTAACAATAAACTCGGGAGATGAAAGGACTAAACAAATAGTTAAAGTGCTACAATCACAATATTCAGCATTACTAAACCAAGAAGTAGAATGGAGAATTAAATCCATGAAGCAAAAATATTTTGAATCAGCAAATAAAACGGGGAGATTACTGGCGTGGCAATTAAGAAAAAGCAAAAAGCAAAATGTGATTAATAGAATAAAATCGGGAGATATGATAATAGAAGATCCAGATGAAATAAAAAAAAAGTTTCTCCAATTCTATGAAAAGTTGTATGAAAAAGGAGAGGAAGATAATGTAGAAATAGGAAAATACTTGGAAGAGTATAGAGGGGAATATTTAACTGATGAAGAAAGAGCTCAATTAAACAAGAAGATTACAATGGAAGAGATTAACGAGGCTATTAAGAAGATGAAACCCGGAAAAGCACCCGGACCGGATGGACTGTCAGCAAAGTATTATAAGGTTTTAAGGGAATATCTTGCTCCGGTGCTTAGTGAAGTGATTAATGATGTTCTACAAGGAGGGAAGATTCCAGATTCATGGAGGGAGGCACACATCACATTAATACCAAAAGCGGATGCTGAAAAGATGGACGTAAGTAACTATAGGCCGATATCGTTACTTAACTGCGATTACAAAATCTTCGCAGATATTTTGGCGAACAGACTCAGGAAATACTTAACAAAATCTATTCATAAAGATCAAGCGGGATTCCTCCCTAACAGGCAATTAAAAGATAATGTTCGGCATATACTGGACATTATTGAGTATTTGGATCTTAGGACCGACATTCCTGCGGCGATGATTTTTATCGATGCCGAAAAGGCTTTCGATAATGTTTCTTGGAGGTTTTTAATACAATGTATGAAAACAGTAGGAATAGAAGGACCATTTTTGGAAGGTATTAAAGCAATATACTCAAGCCAAAGGGCCAAACTGATAATTAACAATAATCTCACTAATTCTTTTACAATTGCAAAGGGCACGAGACAGGGGTGCCCGTTGTCTCCCCTTCTATTTATTATGGTTTTGGAAATAATCGCAAATAAAATAAGGAAAACACCAAAAATAAGAGGTATAAGAATTGGAGAAAAAGAATATAAATTAAAGGCTTACGCCGATGATTTGGTATTGTCTTTAGAGGACCCAATAGAAAGTGCCAGTAATGCCCTGGAGTTATTAGAGGAATTCGGTAAATTGTCTGGGTTTAAGTTAAATAAAATAAAAACTAAGATCTTAACAAAAAATTTGGCCGAAGATGTAAAAAACCAGCTAGAACTAAAAACAGGTATTAAAGTGGTGAAAAAGGTAAAATACCTGGGAATATGGATCTCCCCGAAAAATATAAATTTAGTGGAGGATAACTACACTAAGGTCTGGAGAGAAATTAAGAAAGACTTAGATACTTGGAATAGGTTAAAATTGTCCTGGACAGGAAGGATGGCCGCGATTAAGATGAGCATTCTTCCGAGACTACTGTTTTTATTCCAGAATATCCCGGTAATTAGAGGTACGGCATGTTTTAAGAATTGGCAAAGAACTTTAGCTAAATTTATATGGCAAGGGAAAAGGGCAAGAATTAAATTCAAACTCCTCACGGATCTAAGAGAAAGAGGGGGTTTTGCAGTTCCGAACTTAAAACTTTATTATGAGGCCGCTTGTCTTTGTTGGATAAAAGAATGGGCCATTTTAAAAAACACGGATTTGTTGGATCTAGAGGGATTTGACATTAGATTCGGCTGGCATGCTTATTTGTGGCATGATAAAGGAAAGATCCATAGAGGCTTCTCTAATCATATCACTAGAGGCTCGTTATTAGAAGTTTGGAACAGGAACAAAAAGCTGATTGAAAGAGACACCCCTTGGTGGCTTTCACCAATTGATATCTTAACAATAAAAAAGTTAAATCTGGAATGTGAAAGATGGACATACGAAGATCTCCTAGTTAAATCAGAAAGAGGGTGGAAAATTAGACCGTACGAAGAGCTAAAGGATAAATTAACTGGATGGATACAATTTCACCAAATTAATGCGTTATGGTACGATCATAAAAAAATAGGAATGAGTGAAAAAAAGTCCAGGTACCAGGTGGAAATCTTAGAAAGTAATACTAAACTTTTATCCAAAATGTATAACCAACTGTTAGACTGGGATACTAAAGATGAAGAGGTGAAAGGAGTCATGGTCAAATGGGCCAGAGACCTTGGATATAATCTGGAGTTTGACAGATGGGTAAAACTTTGGAAGAAAGGTATGAAGTTCACAGCATGTGCTGCTCTCCGAGAAAACATGGAGAAAATGATGTATCGTTGGTACATCACCCCGGCAAAACTGGGGAAGATGTATAAGACCGGAGACAGCACATGCTGGAAATGTAAAACTAAAGAGGGTAATTTCTTTCACATGTGGTGGACCTGTGACGAAGTGAAAAGATTTTGGGGACAAATTTACGATGAATTAAAAAGAATACTGAAATACACCTTCCCCAAAAAACCTGAAGCGTTCCTTTTAGGTATGATCGGAGAGGAGATCAAAAATGAAGACCAAACATTCTTTCAATATGCAATGGTGGCCGCCAGGATTTTGTTAGCGCAAAACTGGAAAACTTCCAATATCCCTACCATTAGAGAATGGCAAATGAAATTATATGAGTATATAGAATTAGCTAGAATGTCACAAAAAATTAGGCATCAAAAAATCGTTAAGTTTACGAACGACTGGAATAAATTTCTAAGTTACATTGAAATCAATCTAGGTATTACCAAAATCACAGTGGGCGGAATCTAAAACCTGCGATGTAAAGAGCTGATATAATACAATCTGCAGATAAGTGATGAGTTTATTTTGCCTAAACCGAGATGGAAGGAAGTCAATTGAGTGATGTTATGTTGGTTTGTCTGTTTTATGTTTATAGGCGTTGTTTGCTGTTGTTGTTTGTTTGTTTGTTTGCTTTTTTTCTTTTTTCAGTCTTTTTTCTTTTTTGTATTGTTTGATGTCGTTTCCAAAATATCAATAAAAAGATTAGTAAAAAAAAAAAAAAAAAAAAAGACCACCTGCGTCTTCATAAAGATTAAATTGATGTGGTCCACGGGCTGGGCATATCGAGACTGTCCAGCCATCTCGTCCTCTGTCGTCCCCTTCTCCTTGTGCCCTCCATCTTTCCCAACATCAGGGTCTTTTCCAGGGAGTCTTCTCTTCTCATGAGGTGGCCAAAGTCTTGGAGCCTCATCTTCAGCATCTGTCCTTCCAGTGAGCACTCAGGGCTGATTTCCTTCAGAATGGAGAGGTTTGATCTTCTTGCAGTCCATGGGACTCTCAAGAGTCTCAAATCAATTTGCTGCCCTTTCTTAATTTTCCAAGTTTTAATTTCAGATCTCCACATTTCCAAGTCTGCTTTTAAAAAAAAAGTGCTCACCAGTGATTTGGTATGAATTTAGCTTATTTTAATTATTATGCATTTTGTGTTTTTTATATTGTAATTTTATTTTGTGAACCGCCCTGAGATCTACAGATAAAGAGTGGTAGACAAATGTTATTGTTGTTATTGTTAATATAATGCCATTTTGTATGTTATCTTCACTAACATATGCATTTCCCCCCATATATGCATAATATAGTTTTGCCTAATATAATGCATTTTTGCATGCCAATTTTGACAAATATATGCATTTGTATGCACACTTTACCCTAGTATATATGGACTTTTGCACATGTTGCCTAGCTGGAGAACTGTGCTGCAAAAATTCAGAGAAGTACAGATGTTGAAGGACGGCTGTTTCAGTTTGTATATCATTTCAGAAATCACGAAATAGGTGGGTTCACCTTTAAATGCAAACTGAATTGGATTCCGCTCCCCCCCCAAAAAAAATCCCAAAATGGAGCTGGGCAACTGGTAATATTCTCTGTTCAGGTCCACCACTCCACCCCCTGCCTCTCCTGTAAAAATATTTTATTATTATTATTTGTAAGACCCAACATGCACTTTGCTAGTACCGCAGCAGAAGGCTTAGTCTTGCACTGTTCCAGGTGTTCCTGCATTTTTCTGTTTTAATCACAGGCTTCACTGGATTATAGTAAAAGCATTGCTTCTAGGCACACGCTGCGGAGTATTTGGGTTTAAGCCAAATGGTAGAGTTGTTGTCTTTTTAAGGTAGCAGCTCTCAAATAATTAGTATGCTGACTCTCTCGGATCCCCCCCCCCATATGGTGTCCAAATGTTATGTAGAAGGAAGGGCTGGCAAAATTATCTTTACAGTAAAATTGTAGAATAAGTTAGGCTGGAAGGTGCTCAGATGTGGGAGCATGAAAAGCTGCCCATGATGAGTTTGATCCTTGCTCCATCTAGCTCCGTATTGTCTACACTGACTGGCAGGCCGTGGTTCTCTGGGGTTTCAGCAAAGGTCTTTCACTGGAGATGCCCAGAATTGAACTTGGAATCTTGTGCACACAGACAGATCCTGTCCTGCTGAGCTGGGGGAGAGTGGAGGGCGGCTGCATATTTCTTTTGTAGAGGACGTTAAGTGAGCGTGTCGGGAAAATACTGGGCTCTGCTCATTCAAGAGAAGCACAGAATCATATCTCCAAGTGGATAACTCAGTTGGTTAGAGCGTGGTGCTGATGACGGCAAGGCTGCAGGTTCGATCCCTGCATGGGGCATCTGCACGTTCCTGCGTTGCGGGGGGTTGGACTGGATGATGCTCAGGGTCCCCACAATTCTATGATATCGTTTGAGCCCATCTAGTGCAAAATTCGCTCCATAGGTGGGGGACCCTTTTCAGCGTCTTCAGGTAGAGATAGGAGAGATTGGATGCTTGAAACCCCCGAAGAGCTGCTGCCAGTCAGCGCAGGCAGCACTAAACTAGATAGACCAATGGTCTTAGCTGGTATTAGGCAGCTTCCTAGGTTTCTAGTTCATAGAATTGTAGAATTGCAGAGTTGGAAGGGATTCTGAGGATCATCGAGTCCAACCTCCTGCAATGCAGGAATATGCAGCGCTGCCATATGCGGATCGAACCTGCAACCTTGGCGTTATCAGCACCAGGAAAGGATTGTTATCTCAGTTGCAGAGCACCTGCCTTGCATGCAGAAGATCCCAGGTTCAATCTCCCAGGCGGAACTGGGAGAGACTCCCTGCCTGAAATCTTGGAGAGCTGTTGCCAGTCAGTGTCGACCACACTGGGCTGGATGGACCAATGATCTGACTCAGAATAAGCCAGCATGCTCAGCCTGTGCAGAATGATAGTTCCCGGAGGAGGAAAGAATGGCTAGCTCAAACCTGATTAAGTTTGGAGTGTGGAAATGCCCTCCCTTTGTGCTTTGCAGAGCTTATGCAAATGTACACATACATAAAAATCTAATTACTCTGAAGAGCAGAGAGGGCAGAACAGAGCTGCAAAATGGATCTCTCTCCCCCATGGCCAAACTGCTTTTGGCAGGTAAGGAAACTCTGGAAGTGGTGAGGGTCAAAAGGCAGGTGTGGAATTTACAGGTCACTGACAGGTGTCAAAGGGGAGAGCAGGTATCGCCCACATCAGAGATTAGAATCCAGCTGTTTTGCATCAGGAGAAGATGAAGCCACAACTGCGGACACTGAAGGGCAGAAACTGACAGGAGGAAGGGTATGTGTGTCTGTCTTTGTGTGTGAGAGAGAACCGGGTTGAAGCAAGATCACAAGTTCCTTCCTTATGTGGCACTTTGAAGGCCACCAAATTTCTTGGGAGAAAAGCAATGACAAACCTAGACAGCATCTTAAAAAGCAGAGACATCACCTTGCCAACAAAGGTCCATATAGTTAAAGGTATGGTTTTCCCAGTAGTGATGTATGGAAGTGAGAGCTGGACCATAAAGAAGGCTGATCGCCGAAGAATTGATGCTTTTGAATTATGGTGCTGGAGGAGACTCTTGAGAGTCCCATGGACTGCAAGAAGATCCAACCTATCCATTCTGAAGGAAATCAGCCCTGAGTGCTCACTGGAAGGACAGATCCTGAAGCTGAGGCTCCAGTACTTTGGCCACCTCTTGAGAAGAGAAGACTCCCTGGAAAAGACCCTGATGTTGGGAAAGATTGAGGGCACAAGAAGAAGGGGATGACAGAGGACGAGATGGTTGGACAGTGTTCTGGAAGCTACCAGCATGAGTTTGACCAAACTGCGGGAGGCAGTGGAAGACAGGAGTGCCTGGCGTGCTCTGGTCCAGGGGGTCACGAAGAGTCGGACACGACTAAACGACTAAACAACAACAACAAATTTGTTACAGCATAAGCTTTTGTGGACTACTACATCAGATGAATGAAGTGTTATCCTGACTTACAGGGGTAGGTGTGTGGGTACTCACACACAAACATTGTGGGGAGACGATTGTAAACATTGAGGTCAGGGGGAAATGGTGCTTGCTGTGTCATTCCAGCTTGTCTGAAGTCTTGCTGCAAATAGAGAGAGGTGGGGAAGAGGAATTCCTGGATGTCAAGATCCAAGTTTGGGGCAAGTACCAGTGTGGTGTAGTGGTTAAGAGCGGTAGTCTCGTAATCTGGTGACCTGGGTTCGCTTCCCCGCTCCTCCACATGCAGCTGCTGGGTGACCTTGGGCCAGTCACACTTCTCTGAAGTCTCTTAGCCCCACTCACCTCACAGAGTGTTTGTTGTGGGGCAGGAAGGGAAAGGAGAATGTTAGCCGCTCTGAGACTCCTTCGGGTAGTGATAAAGCGGGATATCAAATCCAAACTCTTCTCTTCTCTTCTTCTTTGGTGACTGAACCCTAGCACAAAATATGTCACAAAACCTGCAGCAAAGTAAAGTGTGGAAATATAGGCTGTTAGACTTTTAAAATTTGCCCTTCCAAGGGAGATCCAAAATTCCCCTCTTTCCGCAGCGCAGGAAAAGACCACGTCTGGTAAGTTAAAAACTGGTTTCCTTATGAACTCTTCAAAAGTCGGCTCATGTGCTTTCCAATAAATCAGTCAGAAAAGTTGCACAGGTTGTAATGCTTAGCTTAGTTACGAAGCAGTAAAAGAACCACCTCCCAAGGGAGACCGTTCCACTGCCAAACAGCTCTTACTGTCAGAAAGTTCTTCCTGATGTTTAGTTGGAATCTCCTTCTTGTAACTTGAAGCCATTGGTTTGAGTCCTCCCCTCTGGAGCAGCAGAAAACAAGATTCAATATGGCTATCATATCTCCTCTCACAGTCTTCTCTTCTCCAGGCTAAACATACCTAGCTCCTTCAACTGTTCCTCATATGGCTTGGTTTCCAGACCCTTGATCATCTTGGTCACCCTCCATGTTCCAGCTTGTCAATATCCTTCTTAAATTGTGGTGCCCAAAACTAAACACAGTATTTCAGGTGTGGTCTGACCAAGGTAGAATAGAGTCCCTTTGGCCTTGCTAGAGCCAAATTTAGTGAAGCAGGACTGGTTCACCTGCACTGGGCTCCAAGCTGAGAAGATGCACTCCCACAAGGACTTAGAATGGAAGGCGAGAGGCGGAGGGCATCAAATTTTGGGGCTGCCCAGAGCACTGCTTAAATTTGAAAGCCCAAAGTCTGCCACTGCTTACCCTAACAGATATTTGGTCAGATCAGCTCCTGCCAACCTAGCAGTTCGAAAGCACGTCAAAGTGCAAGTAGATAAATAGGTACCACTCTGGCGGGAAGGTAAATGGCATTTCCATGCACTGCTTTGGTTTCGCCATAAGCGCCTTAGTCCTGCTGGCCACATGACCCGGAAAAACTGTCTGCGGACAAATGTCGGCTCCCTCAGCCTGTAAAGCGAGATGAGCGCCGCAACCCCAGAGTCGTTCGCGAGTGGACTTAACGGTCAGGGGTCCTTTACCTTTACTTTACCTTTAAGATACAAATGGACCCCTCACAGGCTCTCTCCAGAGAGTCCTCCTGGATATCAGAGAGGCAGCTAACGTGTGTGCCATAGCACAATAACACAAACCCAAAGAGCAAGCTCCCAGCACGAGCGTTCAGAAAAGGCCACAAAGGAGCAGAAGTGCTTCCTGCCAAATGAAATTATTGCCTGGCTAAGCTGGGAATAAAGTCACTTTGTCACAGTGTGCGGGCTGGGTCTGTTTGGCAGGCGATCAGAAGGGATGATTGTTTTCCATCTCAGGGGAAGGTTATATTGAAACATCCTTCACAGCGCATTGAAGCAGTTGCCTGACCCCAGATGCACAGAGGCAGCCGGGACTGAGAGGGAGAGGGGAAAGTTGTGTCACGTTATTAAAACTTCAGCTGGATCACGCTGCTGCCGGAGGAGCCGCAGGACTGGAAAGAGCATGGAATGTCAAAAATTCCTCCCCGCTCTCAAATCCTGGCTCAGCACATCCTGCTGACGTGAGGTGGGAGAGTCTTGGGTGTGTTTGCAGCTAGAAGGGACTGTCCTACTTCAGATTAGAGGTGTAGAATCAGCATAAACACACCCATCTTCAGGGATTTCAATATCTGTAGAATCACAGAACTGTAGAGTTGGAAGGGACCCTGAGGGTCATCTAGTCCAACCCCCTGGGATCTTTTGTCCAATGTGGGACTCGAACCCACAGCCCTGAAATCAAGAGTCTCATGCTCTACTGACTGAGCTATCCCAGTAGCTCCGGTGTTAGTGGTTAGAGTGTTGGACCAGGACCAGGGTGACCAGGGTTCGAATCTCCACTCGGCCATGGAGCTCAATGGGTGATCCAGGACCAGTCACTCCCTCTCAGCCTAGCCTACCTCACAGGGTTGTTTTAGGGATTAACTGAGGAGGTGGGTAGCCATGTACATGACCTTCAGCTCCTTGGAAAAATTGTGGAATATGAATAAAGAAATATGGCAAATTTGACACACGCTGCTTTTTTGGCCCAAAACAGTGAACAAAGTATTAGTACAGAAAGAATCAACAAAGCTGGCAAGTTCAGCCCCGCTCTGTGGGGATTCCTTGCACATGACCGCAGTGCCTGGAGACTGATCGTAAGGTCGTGCATCCATACCAGTGACCAGAGGAGGAATGACCCCTGGGAGAAGAGCAGAGAGAAGAAACACCCTGGTGCATCTGCAGCAGCACAACCGGACGCCTTCATCTGCCCCAGCTGCAACAAAACATTTCTCTCCTGTATCAGCTTCTACAGCCACAGCTGGCGCTGTAACTCTTCAACAGTTTGACTTCACCCCCAAAGGCACACTCCTCCATTGTCTCCTGAGACAGACGGATGCCAACCAACCAACCAACCAATGAAAAGGATATAAAATAGCAAATAACCAAATATGCCGCAATAGGGATGCAGAAATCTGACTCTAATTCTTCCAGTGGGGCGACAAAGGTGGGTGCTGCAACAGGTGTGCCCTTACAGTGGAAGCCACAGGTTTTGCTTCCTGCAGAGGGAAGCGCAACTGCTTCGCTCACACTTTGTGTCGAGCCGGCACAGCAGGGGGTGCTGCAACAATGATGATCAGTGGAAGGCGAGAGGTGGGGAGGTGCACCGCTGGAATTTTCAAGCCACTGCTTTCTGTGTGCAGCCACACCGCACCTGCCTCTCTTGACTCTCCCTGCAGGCAAGCAAGAGTCTTGATCGCAGCTCCAAGACCCATCCCAGGAACTAAAGCACTTGGGTCAGGCCATTGAGGGGAGTGGGCGGTGGGGGGCATGGCCTAGGACGGAGTGTGGCCTGGGACGGAGTGTGGCCCAAAGGACCAGATGGAGAGACTTGGACAGCCACACCTGGGTTCTCTTCCCCTGCAGCAGAGCATAGGTGCCAAATTTTTACTGTGGGTGCAACTCAATGCATTGCATGCTGTGCTGGGGTGCTCCATCGGGCCCTCCCTCTGTGGCGGCAACGTGTGATGGTATACATGTGTGTCAGGCCCCCACAATGTTGGGTGGAACCCTGCACACCTGTAGCACAGCCTCTGGTAATAGCATCCAAAGACTCGGCTGTGTTAGCCTATCAGCCAAGGTGTTGCTGGCTTGCCCAGAATTCCTGCACCGTGTGAACAAGTGCATATCATTTATTGTTCTAAGTCATGCAAAGAGTGAGAGAGAGAGAGAAGACTCAGCACTCAGATAAATTTGTTAATTCCTGCTGGGGCTTGCCAGAGTCTCGGAGATGGATCCGTCTCATTAAAAGCACCAACAACTGGAATTTCTGGAATAACATCTGCCATCCTCATAAAAGAGGCATTCCCAGAGCTTTTGGGATGCCATCCCTTTGATTTCATCCTGACTCTTTTGGGCAGGGCTGGGGAAGCATGGAGGGAATCCTTCTGCGAGAAAGATGGCAGGGTGACTTATAAATGAGCTTTTAATCAACAGATTTAATATTAATTAATAATGCATAAACAGCTCGGAGGAGAATGCAGCATAATTACGGCGCGTCTTCGGAGCCCAAAGTGTCCATTGCAGGCTGCATAAAATGTTAATTAGCATAAAATGCAATAAGGAGAAGCCTCTTTTAATTATGTAATGGAGCTCATTACAATGCATAATCAACAAAGCCGCCAAATGAGACCCGGCAGCGGCGTTTATCTACCCCTCTCCCCGTGTGGGTGGATCTATGTATGTGTGTATATATAGCAAATAAAGTTTTGTTTGATGAAGGAAATCTGTTTGAATGGACAGGTTTTTAATTGCCTTTCGCCCATTACTCTGTCTCCGTCTCCAGGAACGGAGCAAAAACGACGAGGGTTTCTTTTGTTTCAGACCGAAAGCTTTTGAAACTGTGGAAATAATTGGCAAGTGGGGGAGGGGGAAATTAATAAATATTGGCTTTGTTTAGGTATCTCAGTTTCTCATTGTTAATGGCGAGCAAGCCAGCCCTCCCTCTCTCTCTTGGAAAACTCTCTAGCATGAACAGTGCCATAAGAACAGAAGGAGAAGCTCTGTTGAATCAGGCCAGTAGTCCATCTATTCCTGCATCCTGTTTCTACAGTAGCCACCAGATGCCTATGGGAAACCCGCAAGCAGGATTTGAGCCCAACACCCCTCTCCCCTTAGCAAAGCAAAACCATCATAGCTAATAGCCACCATTGCTTTGCTGTTTTGTTTGCCTGGGCTCCTTTGGGGGAAAGGGGCAGGAAATAAAAATAAATAATAGAATTGTTGAGTTGGAAGTGTTATGGAAAAATCTAGGTGCGAGGCTGCTCAGTCACCCAGCTCGTCGGGCAGAGCCAGCGGGTCCCTGCGGAATAAAGGAAGGAGTCCAGCCACCAACCGGAGCAAATAGCTGTAGACCAAAGTTTATTGCGCAACAAGTTCAATGAGGAATTTTGATCCCCAAGGATGGGGTGACAAGGACTTTTAAAAGTTTCTGTCTTATCCCAGCATACAGTTCATTAAGCATCATCACTACATCAGAAAAGGGGAGGGTTATATATGATTGGGACGCGGGTGGAGCTGTGGGTTAAACCACAGAGCCTAGGACTTGCTGATCAGAAGGTCGGCGGTTCGAATCCCCGCGATGGGGTGAGCGCCCATTGCTCGGTCCCTGCTCCTGCCAACCTAGCAGTTCGAAAGCACATCAAAGTACAAGTAGATAAATAGGTACTGCTCCGGCGGGAAGGTAAACGCCGTTTCCGTGCGCTGATCTGGTTCGCCAGAAGTGGCTTAGTCATGCTGGCCACATGACCCGGAAGCTGTACATCGGCTCCCTTGGCCAATAGAGCGAGATGAGCGCCACAACCCCAGTCAGTACCCCAGTAAGTCACGACTGGACCGAATGGTCAGAGGTCCCTTTACCTTTACACATGATTAACATAGGAGGAATGTGTTGGGGCAACAGACGGATACAGGATATGTATTGGGAAGTACATTCTAAGCACGTACTACAAAGGGACAATAGAACTTTGGTTTGCATTGTCTGCCACCTGGGCAAGTCCGGAGGAGTGCCTTTGCCCAGCGATTGACACCTATGAGTACCTTCCTGTGAGTACTGATCTCCCGCTTGAGGGATTATGAGTGGTTTCCAAGTCCTTGGCCAATGTAGCAAATTGGCGCTGGAAGGAAGGAAACTGGCAAAGGAGTTGATTTTATATGATTTTTTAAAGCTAGGTAACTTCCCTGAGCTGTCAAGTCGAAAGGATATACATTTATGCATAATATTTGTAGCATTTAACAACTTTAAAGATGTGCCCCCCGGTAATTTTCGTAAAAGTTGGGACCCCAGGGGCCATCTAGCACAACCCCCTACAATGCAGGAATCTCAACTAAAGCATCCATGACAGATGGCCGTCCAACCTCTGCGAAATAAACAACCGAACCCTGCTGGTCCAGCAGGAAGTGGGGCAACCATCCACCCCCCCCCCCCCGTGAGCCTGCTGCCTGAAGAAATTTTCTCTATTTGCCTCGTGCTTGGGCTGGCCGTGCTCTGGAGGGTGGGCTTGGGGCTTTGTCCAGGGCCCAAGAATGCTGACTCCGTACCCGGGACCCACTTCCTGCAGGCTGCCATTTCCTGTTTTGCAGAATCAATCTCAGATGGATGCAATGACGTACAGGGGCATTCTTGGCGAACCTCTGAGCCGAAAAAACGCGGAACAGGTCTGCTTGCACCACGGAAAAGTTGACCTCAAAGGAAGATGGATGTATTGCAGTTGGGTTGGACTAGATGAACCTTGGGTACCTTCCAACTCCACGATTCTTTGAAGGGGAGCAATTTCCACCCCTCCCTCCATTTTTGAGCTGGTCTCAGCTGAGTCCTTTAAGCTCATCCCCTGCTTTACAGAAGACTCCTGTCTATGCTTCCAATCAGGTCAACAGCCTCTTAAGCTTCAGAAATTGTTTCCAAACTGCTCCCCGGGTCCAGAATGAAGGTCTTGTGATGGCTGGGCATAGGTCTTCCCCACCCTCCTTTCTCCCTGCATGACTTGTGGCTCCTCATAACTCCACATTAAAACCCGGCCCCACCACACATTTCAAAAAAGAAATAAATCTTGGCTCTTCTCTTCAGCGGGTTTTGCCAACTCCCATTCGACGTCTCAGACTGGATTATTAATTTAGATTAGAAACTGCAGAACTCCAATTATCCCCATCCTCTGGGGTCCACCTTTAAATACTCCTTTTAGCATCCTTGACAGAAGTCCTCTCAGGGGAATCTCAGCCTTCTAGCTTAACTCTATCCTTGCTGGTACTGGCTTACCTATGCGGCTGATCTTGCTAGCTTCCACGGAGACGATTGCTTGCATTGTAGTGATTTTAAAAAAAACCACTGTTGGCAGGTCTGTCTTGAGAGACCATGGACTGTGCCTCCAGGTGTGAAGTCACACCAGTGGAGGATCACAGCACCTGTTGTGGCTGCAGAGACTGGTAACTCATAACAGCTGCTTCCCGCATTGCTTTTTTTGCATTAACGGCGTCAAAGTGCATTTTGCACAGATTTCATTTTGCTGGGTAGATGGGCATGCACATATCTTCTGCTCCCATCGGAGCTCACAGGCAAAGATCCTTCTGGAAAGGGGCAGGGCATGACTCAAGCATTGTCACCAGCAGGAGTGCCAACTTGGCCCCTTCGACTGTGGGTGCCCAGGGCTATGGGTGCCATGCAGAGCCCCACAGGAGGCCACCGCCGTGCTGAAGCTAAGCAGGTCTGGGTCTGGTCAGTGTCTGGAAGGGAGACCACCTTAGAAGCTTGAGTGCCATGCTGGAAGAAAGGTGATTGGAATACTCTGCAAGTGGTAACACATGCCAACTTCCCCCAACTTGATACCCTCTATATGTTGTTGGACTCCAAGCCCCATCAGCTCCAGTCAATGGCCAGGATGGTGGGAATTGTAGTCCAACGACATCTGGAAGACACCGGCTGAGAAAAGCTGTGTGCTTCTCTGAAATGATGCAAACTCTGGGCTTGTAAAATGCAGAGATTCTGATGGAATCTTCAATGGCAAAGTATCATTTTTCTTGAACAGGAGCCGGATCTTACAAGTCGCTGAGGGGGAGCGAAGTTCTGGGGAGTGAGTTGGGTGACAGCTGCGTGCAATTTATGACTTCTAGAATTTTTTTTTTTTAAAAATAGCTGGTTTCTGGGTTGTAAAATATATACTTTGATGTTAATATTTCAAACCCAATTCCAAGCTTATTTATCTCTGCTGTGTGGTGGGAGATAAACAGAATGAGAGGTAGGTTTCAAGCAGAAGGCTAACCCATTTGCAACAAGAGAGCTTCTGTATAAATTCTGTGTGCAAATTCAGCGCTTTGGCGTGGAAATATGCAGCAGACCAGACCCCAAAAACCACAAGTTGCAATTTTACCTCTGCTTACAGATAGGAATCTGTATGTATTAATCAACTTTTGCTGTTTTGCTTCAGGCGACAAGTTCTTTATAGGTATCAGAACTTGCAGGATTTAATTTATACCTGGGCTCAGACCCAGAATCTCCCCCTGCCCCCAATTCCACAGCGTCTGAGCATAAACAAAGTTGACTTCCTTCCATGACTGAGTGAACACAATTATTCCCCCCCCCCGTACATCTGGTCTCACCCATCAGGAGTCATAAGTGTGACCTCTAAAGAGGTCCTTGAGGCTTGAAACATCCCATTTTGCAACCAAGTTTAACTAAAAACCTGAGAATTTAAACGCCAAACTTTGAAACCCAAAATTTGAATTTCTGGATTGAAATGCACATAAATCCCATGGCAACAGCCTTGCAAATAAGTCCCAAAGAGTTACTTGATGATAGGTAAAGGTAAAGGGACCCCTGACCTTTAGGTCCAGTCATGGCCGACTCTGGGGTTGCGGTGCTCATCTCGCTTTATTGGCTGAGGGAGCCGACATACAGCTTCCGGGTCATGTGGCCAGCATGACTAAGCCGCTTCTGGCGAACCAGAACAGTGCACGGAAACACTGTTTACCTTCCTGCCGGAGCGGTACCTATTTATCTACTTGCACTTTGACGTGCTTTCAAACTGCTAGGTTGGCAGGAGCAGGGACCGAGCAACGGGAGCTCACCCCGTTGCGGGGATTCAAACTGCCGACCTTCTGATCGGCAAGTCCTAGGCTCTGTGGTTTAACCCACAGTGCCACCCGCGTCTCAGCAAACTTTGAAAAGGATTTGGGTGGGCATGTCCCAGGACCTGAGAGGAGCAAGATTATCAGTCAAAGTGGGCAGTCTAAGAAGAGCCTACTGGATCAGGCCCAAGGCCCAGATGCCTGGGGGGGGCGCCCTGCAAGCAGGACCTGCCCACCACAGCACTCTGTCCACCTGTGATTTCCAGTCAATTTGGATTCAGAAGCGTTCCTTCCTCCAGCTGTGGAAGCAGAGCTTAAGCCCCCATGGCTAGGAGCCACTGGCACGCCCGCCAACATTTCTCAGATGAAAATAGGGGCATCCTATTCTACACCAGGAAGCTGCTCCCACGTTTGATCTCGCCGCACACACAGACACCTCGCAGGGTTGTTGCAAAGAAAAAATGTGTGAGGGAAAGGATCGTGTACAAGGCCTTCAACAGATAAATGGAATGAAATAGTAGCTGTAAGCTGCCTCGAGTCCCTGTCAGGGAAAAAGGTGGGATATTATTATTAACTGAGAATTATCAGGAACATAAAAGGTAAAGGGACCCCTGACCGTTAAGTCCAGTCATGACCGACTCTGGGGTTGCGGTGCTCATCTCGCTTTATTGGCTGAGGGAGGCAGCGGACAGTTTCCGGGTCATGTGGCCAGCATAACTAAGCCACTTCTGGTGAACCAGAGCAGCGCACGGAAACGCCGTTTACCTTCCCGCCAGAGTGGTACCTATTTATCTACTTGCACTTCATGCTTTCGAACTGCTAGGTTGGCAGGAGCAGGGACCGAGCAACGGGAGCTCACCCCGTCGCAGGGATTTGAACCGCCAACCTTCCGATCAGCAAGTCCTAGGCTCTGTGGTTTAGATCACAGTGCCACCCGCATCCCATCAGGAACATAAAGGTAAAGGTAAAGGGACCCCTGACAGTTAGGTCCAGTCGCGGATGACTCTGGGGTTGTGGCGCTAATCTCGCTTTACTGGCTGAGGGAGCCGGCGTACAGCTTTCGGGTCATGTGGCCAGCATGACTAAGCCGCTTCTGGCGAACCAGAGCAGTGCACAGAAACGCTGTTTACCTTCCCGCCAGAGTGGTACCTATTTAGCTACTTGCTCTTTGGCATGCTTTCGAACTGCTAGGTTGGCAGGAGCAGGGACCGAACAACAGGAGCTCACCCCATTGTGGGGATTCGAACCACCGACCTTCTGATCAGCAAGTCCTAGGCTCTGTGGTTTAGACTGCAGCACCACCAGACAGCAAATCCTATTGAACTCAGTGGGACCTTCTGAGAAAAAATGATTCGGATTGCAGTGTAAGGCTGCACAGTCTTTAACCAGTTACCTGGGAGTAAGCTCCATTGAATACAGTGGGGCTTACATCTGAGTAGACATGTAAAGGCTTGCCATGTAAGGCTCAATTTACAATAAAGTGATAAACACCCCACATATTTCCTTAAAAATGGCTGTTTGCTGAAGCATTGCGATTAAAGAATTTAAAGCAGGTTGGTGACCTTTTCCTTCAAAATTATAGGAAGGTCTTCGTACGCCAGCTTCGCCGTTTCTTTCACTTGGTGCTGGTATTTTATTTTCAGTATAAACAAGACTCTTTTTTAGGCAACTACACCCCCACCCACCCACCCCCACTTTTAATTCTTCTCCAAGACGTGGAGGGGAGGAAAAAGGAAAATCGGGACTTTCTGGGATCAAATCATAAACTGTAATTCTGTAATTCTAGGGCTGTTCCTGGAAAATATGGACACTTGGAGGATAGGCATTGATAGCCTTACCTTCCTCCATGAATCTGCTGAATCTGCTTTTATAGGCATGCAACTTGGTGACCATCTTGTGGAGGTGAGTTCCATAGTCTAACAACATAACATAGTCTTTTGTCTGTCCCGGACTGCCCAACATTCAGCTCCAGTGCATGTGAGTGAGTTCTAGTGCTATGTTTTCATGCCTGAAATCTCTCTCTCCTCCCATATCTCCCCAGTAGCATTTGCTATGGGCCAGGGATGGGGCACCAGTGTCCCACCAGCTGTTACTGGACTCCGACTGCCATCAGCCTCAGCCAGCAAAGCTGGGGGGTTCCCTTTCCCTGCCATTGGCCCAGCTCTTGTGGAGGCCCCTTGAAAAACCCAGTCCATCATTTTCAGACCTTTGAGCCAGTTAACATAACCGGCGCTTGCAATCCCAGTGCTAATCTTTAAAAGCTTCCCTCCTGCTCTTCGCCCATTAATCTTAGTTCGGGCTCTGGGTTCCTCCGGCGGCGGAGCATGTTCAGGTATTCAGGAAATTGAGCTTATAATTGTGACGGAGTGGGGAAATGGGCACCGGCGAGGGTGGGAAAGCCCAAAACGAGGGGGTGAGGAGCAGAAAAGGAAGCGCTGCACTCCAATGAAGGCCTTCAAGACAAACCGTACTTAGGGTAAGTTGGAGGCTATTCCAGGAATTGAATCTGTGCTGGATCCAGGAATTCGAAGGGGCTCAGGCATGCTGCTTACCATGGGCATAGTTGGGGGAGCAGGGGGGTACCTGCCCCCCCTAGTTCCACAAATATTATTGAAAAGCATTGAAAGTATTCAATTATCTGAGGTCCTGTCCCCAACAGCAAAAGCCTGTCCTATTTACGGGGGTATTTTAACCGGTGATTTCCCAAGAAAAGCTCAACAACTTTGGTTTCCTAAAAAGCTTTGGCTGCCTCCCCCAACAAAAACCCTGGCTATGCCCATGCCGCCTATCACAGCGGCGGAGCAAGCAGATCGGGTGCCGGGGGCGGTACACGTGCTCTGAGCCCAGCGGTGGGGCCAGCCACCTGTGGGGTGGCGCCAGTCGGGACAGGATGCTCCGTGGGGCCTCTGAGGAGTCTGCCTGCCTCCTCCCCCTCAGCCGCCCTACAGCTGAGGGGGAGGCAGTGGGCGAACCGTTTGGGGCAGCATGGAGCCTGCAGGTGCCCAAGCCACCGCGTTACTCCCAGGAGAGACGCTTGGCTTGGGCGCACTGCAGGCCCAGTGGTGAGTGCCGCCTGGCATTTTGTCACCCCCCTCAGTCGTGATACCCGGGGTGGCCCGCCCTCACTGCACCCCTCTTCCTCCGCCCCTGGCTTACCACCCCACCAAACACTATGATAACATCAGGCAAGGGGAAACATGCAGGGAAGGGAGAAGGGGGCCTGAGCGGCAAAGCAGATCCTTTTGAAATCCTCCCCCCTCCATTCATCCCTCTCCCCCCACAAAGAACAATCTTATTTCTGGATGCCCTTGGTACCTGGCAGTAACGTGGGAAGTGGTGGCAATTGTTTTCCAATTTGCGCACGCAAGCGTTTTCTTCTGTGGCTGAGAAGGAAGACAGACCCGGGCTGGGCAAGCCACTTTTGGAAACGCATGGGCAACCGGGATCAGGGTGGCAACCTTTAAATTAAGAAATGGCTGTGCCTACGATGGCAGTCCAGGCAAAGGAGCTGCCAAGAGAAGGTGGCAAATGCTTTGCACTAGACGAGTGGTTTCTCCACAAAAGGACCACCAGAGGAGAGGAGGATTTTGCTGAATGAATGAAACCACCCGCAAGCAACACAATGGCATTGGCCTGATCCAGGAGGCTCTTATTCTTGTATTCTTATTGCTTATTCCCTTCTCTGGCAGAGTCAACTCTTGCATACCTCTCAAGGCTGCCTCCCAAGTCCCCCTCACCTTGTTCAGCCTTCAAAATAGCCATCATTTCCCTATGGCTTCCATGAACACTTTGCCGTCCATCTTGTGCTCCCCACACCCCCCTCCCAGCTTTGCCAAGCTTACAAAATCCGAAAAGATAGCATCACAAGTACTTGGGCTGATAACAGAACTAACAAGAGATTTTCTTTTCTTTTCCTCTTTTCCAGATGAAAGGTGTTATATGTTTTCAGGCCTGAAATAATGTTTTTCCACGTGAGCTGAAGGAAATCAGATAGAGAACGCGCAGAAACAAAATTAATGTGTCTGCCTGGTGTTCTTCCCCACGGTCTGTTCGCTGAATTCCCCCCCCCCCTTGCTGGAAGATTCACGTCAGATAATAGAATCATAGAATTGTGGGGTTGGTAGAGACCCTGAGCATCATCTAGTCCAACCCCCTGCAATGCAGGAATCTCAGCTAAGACGTATGCCAGTCCAAGACATAGGCTCAGCATCGTACAACATATGAAATAATTCAAACAGACCTAGAAGCAAAGGTCTGTCTCTCCTCACAGCCTGCACCCTGCCCTAGGCTCTGCAGATTCCGGAGAGTCATTTACATCCTTCCTCTCACAGAGTCTGCAAACAAAAAGCTCCAGCCACTACCCTTCCAAGATGGCAGATTTGCAATTCAATACCTTTCATGTGATCTAAGGTTAAACACAACGGTGAGAGCTACCTGAGAACAATAACAGTTAATTATCAACCCGTCAAGGCAGCTTATAGTGCCTTTTTTGCTCTTAATTTAGCTTCAGTGGAGTCTTCCAGTTAAACCCTTTCACCAATGCACACAGGCCTTCCCAGTTCGGCGTGAATTAAACCAATTATACTTAACAGGCCAAAGATTTCCAAACGCTACTACAAAGTTCCAGCTTGTAGGCTCTTTGGGGTAGCATGTGCCCAGGGCTGATCTAGGCTACCAGACAATTCTGCCCTGGAAAACCACCTTTGAAATTCACCAGACCTCACTCGTGCAACGCTAGCGCTGAATTGCTAGCGCTGAAACGCTAGCGGTAAAACTTTGCCTCAGGGAAGTTTGGATTAATGCAATATTTATAGAGCATTTAGTAAGGCATAGTCCCTGTGGGTTAAACTACAGAGCCTAGGACTTGCCGATCAGAAGGTCGGCGTTTCGAATCCCCACGACAGGGTGAGCTCCCGTTGCTCAGTCCCTGCTCCTGCCAACCTAGCAGTTCGAAAGCACATCAAAGTGCAAGTAGATAAATAGGTACCGCTCTACAGGAAGGTAAGCGGCCTTTCTGTGCGCTGCTCTGGTTCGCCAGAAGCGGCTTAGTCCTGCTGGCCACATGACCCAGAAGCTGTACGCCGGCTCCCTCGGCCAATAAAGCGAGATGAGCACCGCAACCCCAGAGTCGGTCACAACTGGACCTAATGGTCAGGGGTCCCTTTACCTTTACTTAGTCCATCTTGTATTTTTAAAATCCAGGGAGGTGGAGAATCTGTGGTTGTTCACTCACAGCTCCTGCATCCATCACCCCTGACCATTGGTCATGATGGCTCAACATCTGGAGGCGAACAATTTCCTCGTCTCTGGTTTCATAAAACCGCTATGGAAAAGGTTCATTAATCCGCTAAACTAATGTTTGTAGAGAATCCAGAAAGGTGTATGGGTATTTTTATGCGGCACTTAGCGAGATCAATACTTGCGAAGAGTTCAAAGAGAAATCAGAGCCAATAAAACGATAGACAAATAAGTCAGTGTTTTGTACAGGGCTCTTTAAAGATTAAAAACAATTCGTTCCAATGAGAAGTTGCACGGATAGCCTAACAGGCTGAAAGATGTATCAGTGGTGATGGGTCCAAAATGTAGTGTGTTCCAGAAATGTCCTTTCACCACGGTGGCCTGGGGACGGCATCATCCTGGGAGGATGGAAGGATTTCCTCTTGAAGGTTGGAAAAGTGCCATAGCTCTGTGGTGGAGCACCTGATTTGCAAACAGAAGGTCCCAGATTCATTCCCTGGCATCTGCAGGTAGGGCTGAGAATGTCTCACCTGAAACCCCAGAGAGCTGCTGCCAGTCAGTGTTGACAATATTGAACTAGATGGGCTGATGGTCTGATGCAGTAGAAGGCAGCTCCCTGCGTTCCTGTGTGTGCCCTGTTTCGCAGAGGGCCTTGAAGTTGCCCACCAGCTGTGAGCACCCAGACAGCAGAATGAAGAGGCCAAAAATATTATTATTATTATTTAGGGAAGTTTTTAATGTTTGATGTTTTATTGCATTATTATTATTATTATTATTATTATTATTATTATTATTATTCTGTTGGGAGCCGCCCAGAGTAGCTGGAGAAACCCAGCCAGATGGGCAGGGTATAAATAATAACAATAACAATAATTTATTTAGATCATGATGGTGCATTTCTAAGTTTGCATTTATACATGTCAGGAGCCGGAATCAGGCATAGGTAAGCAATAAAACAATAAATCGCCCGATGCCCGTGAAGTTAACTCTTTAGTCAAAGAAACGAAAACAGCTCAGGCCTAGTGGTCACAGCAACCCTTCCCAGTAGGTCTTGCCCCAAGTTGTGATGGCTGGAGATCCCCACCTTCCCATCACTTTTTAAGGTCCCCCCGCCCCCAGCAACCTCATACTCCATCGTCTTGTCTCTCGTTCTTCCGCCCTCTTCATTTCTCTGGGTATTCTGGGATACCGGGGGGGGGGGGGGAGAGAAGGGAGCTGGTCTCAGCAGGAGGGGGAGACTCCCTGGATTCTTCAGCAGTCTCCCTCATCTCTGTCTCCTGGCCTCCCTCTTCTCCTGCCTCTGATTCTGGACCGCTGTCTGCCACAAACTCTCCCTGCTCACTAAGCCCTGTTGCCTCTTCAGTTTCTGACACCTCCTTCTCCCACTCTTCTCCCTCTTCTCTCACTGTCGCTCATTGTCATCCCACCACCAATCGCCTGGCTCTGAGCCTTTCCCCCCTTGGGGGTTCCCTTGCGGGTTCCCCAGCTGGTTCCTCCCACCATTCCTCTGCCCCCAGCCAACCCATAGCAATACATATACATCATCGAATACAAAGGGTATGCAAATTTGCATCCTCTCTTGACCTGTCATTGGTGTGTGTGTGTGTGTGTGTGTGTGTGTGTGATGCATTTCTTCCTTTGAGGGCAATGCATACGAGGCCACCTTCATGGTAGGGGGAGTCCACCTCTACCCCTCCCCCTGAGCTTTCTTTCACTCTCTGTTGCGTTCTGAAAACAAATGGAAAAATCGATGGAAAAGGGAGAGCCTTTAGAATGCAGGAGAGAGAAAAATCAGACAGTGGTGAGCCATTTTATTGAGCGCTCGTGCAAAAGATATACCCAGGCAACAACGCTGCACGTGAACCGCCCGGTTTGCAATGAAATAAGTTTTTGAACTAAAGCATGGTACCTTATATGCTTATCATCTATGGCGACAGTCATACAAGGCATTTCTGAGGCACAGGCTGGGGTGGAGACAGAGGGGTTGGGATCCGGACACGGAGATTATCTCCATTCATAAAAACTTGGGGGGGGGGCTGCCCTCAGTTTGATTTTTAGCTTTGGAAACCTCCCAGCTCTTTAGCTCAGCTGACCACAGCAGTCCCCCAGCTGGTGAGGAGTGCATAAATAAATCACAGAAAAGACCCACAACGCCTTCACACATCCCCCCCCACCCACCGAAGAACCATTAAGAACATCTGCTGCTTTGTAGGACATCTGCTGCCTGTCACCAGGGAGGTGAAAGAGGTGTCAGAAACGAGGGTCCTGAGGTCAGAAGCAAAATAACGTTTTCTAGAATAGCAGTCCCACATTTGCTGTAAAGCTTTGCGGCAGGTTTGCTGCAGGGACAGAGGAGGCCTTTCTAATACCCATTGTTCACTTGAGATAGCTTTAAAAGGGGATCAGACAAATTCATGGAGGAGAGGACTATTGATGGCTACCAGCCACAATGGCTATTGCTCTGTGTCCACAGTTGGAGGCAGCAAAAAACCATCTGAAAACCAGTTGCTGGTAAAGGTAAAGGACACCTGGACGGTTAAGTCCAGTCAAAGGCGACTATGGGGTTGTGTTGCTCATCTCGCTTTCAGGCCGAGGGAGCCGGCGTTTGTCCACAGACAGTTTTCTGGGTCATGTGGCCAGCAGGACTAAGCCGATTCTCGAGCACGGAGGACCATGACAGAAACCAGAGCGCATAATGGGAAATTAAAAGAAACTTTATTGAATGTTAATGACAATATGAATTAAAATGTAAAATACAATCAAGGTAACTAATTGTATCTGTAAATGAATATAGACAAACAACAAGACATGTACATCCAGAAAGATTTATTTGTATATAGACAGATAAAGCTGAAAGAAGAACAACAATATACAAAATCGATAAAGACAATGTGAAAAACTTAGAGACAACATTAAAAAGCCAGAAGAAGGAAGGAGGGAAGTCAACTCTTAGGAGTGAATGTAAATGTAAATGTATAGTAAATTACTTATGTATAGTATGTAATTATAAAATCAATAAAGATTATCTTCAAAAAAAGAGAAAAAAATCCAGAGCACATGGAAACGCCGTTTACCTTCCCGCCAGAGTGGTACCTATTTATCTACTTGCACTGGCCTGCTTTTGAACTGCTAGGTTGGCAGGAACTGGGACAGAGCAACAGGAGCTCACTTGGTCACGGGGATTCACAGGAGGGGAGAGGGCTCTTGGGATCATGTCCTGCTTGTAGGTTCTCCCTAGGCATCTGCCTGGTCACTCTAAGAGCAGGATGCTGGACAAGAGAGGCCCTTGGTCTGATCCAGCAGGCTCTGCTTATGATCTTATGATCCGACCCTTCAATAGGGACAAATGTCAGGTTCTGCACTTGGGCAGGAAGGACCAGCTGCATAAATATAAGATGGGGGAAACCTGGCTTACTAGCAGTACATGTCAAAAGGATCTGGGGGGGGGGGGGTCTTAGTGGACCACAAGCTGAACATGAATCCATCGTGTGATGCAGCAGCAAAAAAAGCTAATGCTATTCCAGCGGTGTGGCTAGCCGCTTGCTTTTTCAGGCAGCGCAGAGCCTGCAGATGCCTGAGCCCTGGAGAGACACATAGCTCGGGCACACTGCAGGCCCCACGGTAAGTGCAGCCCCCTGTGGTGTGGCACCCAGTGCCCCCTGCCCCCCCCCAGCTACATGTCTGTGCTATTCTATGCTGCATCAACAGAAGAATACCATCTGAGCAGGGGAAATGACAGTCCTGTACTATTCTTCCTTGGTCAGGCCACATCTCAACTACTGTGTCCAATTCCGGCCACCACAATTTAAGGAAGAAGAAGAAGAGTTTGGATTTGATATCCCGCTTTATAACTACCCGAAGGAGTCTCAAAGCGGCTAACAATCTCCTGTCCCTTCCCCTCCCACAATAAACACTCTGTGAGGTGAGTGGGGCTGAGAGACTTCAGAGAAGTGTGACTGGCCCAAGGTAACCCAGCAGCTGCATGTGGAGGAGTGGGGAAGCGAACCTGGTTCACCAGATTACGAGTCCACTGCTCTTAACCACTACAACACACTGGCTCTCATATTGACAAGCTGGAACATGTGCAGAGGAGGGCAACCAAGATGATCAAGGGTCTGGAAACCAAGCCTTACGAAGAGCGCTTGAAGGAGCCAGGTATGTTTAGCCCAGGAAAGAGGAGAGTGGGAGGAGATACGATAGCCATCTCCAAATATCTCAAATGTTCCATGGAAGAGGGAACAAGCTTGTTTTCTCCTGCTCCAGAGGCTACGATCCGAATCAATGGCTTCAAGTTGCAAGAAAGGAGATTCCTCTAAACACCAGGAAGAGCTTTCCGGCAGTAAGAGCTGTTCAAAACGGCACCGAACCAGCACACAATCTGAGCTCCCATTTGCAGTCAATCAGAGAAGGTTGGGCTCTTGGCCATTTACTTGTGACCCCGGTTTGAGTGGCAATTACTCAGTTTAGGGGGGGGGGAGGCGGCACAAGACGCAGGGTTTGCAGCACAAAACTAGCCCTAACCTTTGGCTAGTGCTAGAGGGAAATCTGAAATGTCGGAGTCACACGTTAATAGAGCTGTGGCTCTGTGGGTTAACCACAGAGTCTAGGACTTGCTGATCAGAAGGTTGGCGGTTCGAATCCCCGCAACAGGGTGAGCTCCTGTTGTTTGGTCCCTGCTCCTGCCCACCTAGCAGTTCGAAAGCACATCAAAGTGCAAGTAGATAAATAGGTACTGCTCCGGCGGGAAGGTAAACGGCATTCCAGAAGCGGCTTAGTCATGCTGGCCACATGACCCGGAAGCGGTACGCCGGCTCCCTTGGCCAATAAAGTGAGATGAGCGCCGCAACCCCAGAGTCGGTCACGACTGGACCTAATGGTCAGGGGTCCCTTTACCTTTTTATAGCAAATCCTAGCAGCCACACCAAAAGGACTGACTTGGAGCAGCCCTGCCAAAGGTCTCAGAAACAGCCTGACTCACCTTATATTCCACGGATTAGGATCATCATTGTCATTATCCTGTCGTTAAAGATCAGATGTGTCTGGAGCATTAAAGGCAGCTATTAGCGTATCTATTGGGTAGTGTATCAGAGCGTGCCATTTAATTAAAAACCTCATTTATCTGTGCATGAATAATATTTAAGGATTGCTGTGGTACATTACTTCCCTTAGTTAAAAAAACCCACTCTCAGACACTTCACCCATCTGCTCCAGAAGATAATGATAGAGCAGACCCTCCAAGTGCCCCTATTTTCCAGGGACAGTCCCGCATTTACAGAAGCCATCCCAGTTTCTGATTTGATCCCGGCGTTCCTATTTTGACTGAAGAAATGTTGGAGGGTATGGAGTTTCGCGACCACCGAGCCAAGGAGATAAGGCACTATACAACCTTCAGAAGACATCGGAAGGCAGCCCTGTATAAGGGAGGTTGTTTTTTTTTTACTGTTTAATGTTTTATCATGTTTTCATATATGTAGGAAGCCACCCAGAGTGGCTGAGGCAACCCAGTCAGATGGGCAGGGTATAAATAATAAAATTGTTGTTGCTGTTATTATGGAATAAAAAAAGGTAAAGGACCCCTGACAGTTAAGTCCAGTCACAAACGACTCTGGGGTTGCGGCACTCATCTCGCTTTACTGGCCAAGGGAGCCGGCGTACAGCTTCCGGGTCATGTGGCCAGCAGGACTAAGCTGCTTCTGGCGAACCAGAGCAGTGCACGGAAACGCCATTTACCTTCCCGCCAGAGCGGTACCTGTTTATCTACTTGCACTTTGACATACTTTCTAACTGCTAGGTTGGCAGGAGCAGGGACCAAACAATGGGAGTTGACCCCATCATGGGGATTCAAACCGTGACCTTCCAATCGGCAAGTCCTAGGCTCTGTGGTTTAGACCACAGCTCCACCCTTGTCCCTATTTTCATTGGAGGAATGTTGGAGGGTATGATACCACACTGCTATCCATTTCCTTCACGAAGGAAATCTGCGGGATACTTTGCTATTAAAGAGATGGGGGGGGGGAAGATCTGCAACCCAAGGTGGACAATTTTCAGAGATTTATGGGGCAAATTTCCAGAGCTGGAAGAAAACCATATGTCTGTCTGTCTGTCTTTATTTCATGAAATCTATACACCGCTTGCTAAAAAAAAAACAAACAAAAAAAAACAGCTCTCAAAGTGGTTTATAATAAAGTCAGGTGGGGAAATCACAACAATATGTTAAAACATGCAAAAGTTAAAACACTAAAACATACAAAAATTACCTCAACTTTCTCAGCACCTGTGTTGTTGTTGACATCCATCTGTCTTGAGAGGCAATGGAGTATACTTCCAGGGGTAAAGTCAAGCAGCTGCATTAGCAGCACTGAAGCGACCTCCTAGGGCGCAAACTGGGGCAGTGGGACCTCTCTCTTGGCTGCACTGATGTGGCCCAAAAGAAAGCAGAGCAAGACGTTTGGCACCAGCTGGGCTGCAGGAATTGTAGGAAGGAGGCACAGAAGGTGCCATTCCACTGTCTTAGGGACCCCACGCCAGATTTGTGTTTGGTTTACTCCTTAGCCCAAAGATATCCCACAAGGCAGCGGAGGTTTGGAATCAGAGTGTTCCTTCTGTTAGATGGGCTCCCTCCCTTCCCAAGCTGATGAGCCCCATCTGCCCCTCACTTTGCTCTACAGCATGGGCAGAAACTGGGTTGTCTAAGCAAGGATGTTTCCAGCAGGCAGCAAAAAGAAGGTGCCCGTTTGATATCAACAGACAGGGAATTCCAAAATGTTGCTGCTGCCACACTAAATGATGGAGTTCATACAAATGTGGAACCAGGAGTGCCATCAGGGTGGGGGGGGCAGAGGAGCCAGAGCCCTCCCCAATATTTTCTAGAAGGGAGCTGGGCCACCCCCAAATTTTGCAGCAATCCTCAAAAGGACGTGCTTTGATGTGCTCAGAGTGCCCCTCCTGTCCCTTTCACAAGGCAAGGCGGCTGGCGGTGGGTGGGGGATGGACTGGGGTGGGGCGTTGTGTGTGTGACACCATGCACATATGACAGGCCCCCCTCCAATGTTGGGCACAACTCGGTGCGCCTGTGTGGAACGGTTATTACGTGGCATCTTCATTCATCAAGCCCAATCTCTGTCCATTAATTTCGATGTTGCTTGCACAGAACTCGGGTCTGGCAGAGTTTGGTGCCAGGAAAACCTCTGGAAGGGCCATGGCTTAGTGGCGGAACATGTGTTTCGCATGCAGAAGGTCTCTGGTTCAATCCTGACATCTCCAGTCAGGACTGACAGTCATTGTAGACAATTGTGAGCTAGATAGACCAATGGTGTCCCTTGGTTTAGCCGAGTTTCCTCTGCTCCTCCACTCCATTGAACTGAATGGGGGAAGTATTTGGAAATGCCATCTCCAAAATATGGGGCAAAATTCTATGCAGTGTACAGATAATTACAATAGAAATTTGCCCAAATGGACCCACCTGCATTGCTTGTAGGGCTTATTCAAACTTACCTCTCCTCTGCGCTTTCCAGGCAGTAAAGGTAAAGGTACCCCTGACCGTTAGGTCCAGTCGTGGCCGACTCTGGGGTTGCGGCACTCATCTCGCTTTATTGGCCGAGGGAGCCGGCGTACAGCTTCTGGGTCATGTGGCCAGCATGACTAAGCCGCTTCTGGCCAACCAGAGCAGCGCATGGAAACGCCGTATACCTTCCCACCAGAGTGGTACCTATTTATCTACTTGCACTTTGAGGTGCTTTCGAACTGCTAGGTTGGCAGGAGCAAGGACTGAGCAACAGGAGCTCACCCCGTGGCGGGGATTCGAACTGCCGACCTTCTGATCGGCAAGCCCTAGGCTCTGTGGTTTAACCCACAGCGCCACTCATGTCCTCTGTGTTGGGACAACTGCAGTTTCTGAATGCACTTCAAGTCTTGCCCCTTGTGCAGTGTGTTCCAGTTGTCTGGCCTAGAAGCCACCTGTCCCAAAGCACGCATGCCTGTGGCCAGGTCAGAACTGAACAGCAGCATAGGCCACGGTGGGAAGCTGTGTTCCGGAGGCTCCACTGGGATTAGGTCGCCGGAGGAATGGGTGGGCCATTGTTGCTAAAGCAGCCCACTTCGTCAGCTCTCCTGTCCCCCCAGCCTGGTGGGAAACCGGACAGAAGGATTATTGTGAGGCTTTGGAAAGACAAAAAGTCCCTTTGAAACGAACGGCAGAGGAACTGAGCTGTTGAAAGAGGAACATTTGTGTGCATCAAAGCAAAAGATACACACGGCAATGTCCCTTTTTAATATCTGAAGCCCGTAAGAAAGCAAACTTCCACTGCGGCAGCATGGAGAAGGAGGCCCGGCAGAGAGAGAATCGGCGCCTTTGTTTAGAGCAGGCGTGCGAGGCCAGAGGTCCTTCTCCAGTGGTGTAAATCAATGTGTGCATGCACACACAAAGAGTGCGTTCTGAAGCTTGTGCAACTCCTTTTGGGAATCAGCTCATGAATGTGTTTGAAGGATACAGATTAGGAGCGACAGAATTTCTGTGATAGCATTTGGCTCTCCTGAGAATTCAGAACTGAAAAAGAGAGTTCTAAAAGGGAGGAGGGGGAGGAAAGAAGAGAAGAGGAAAAGCATTTATCTGCTGTTTCGCCCTTTGCAGAGGCCACTTCCCTTGCCCCTGCCAGATAGAAACGCCATGGCGCGTCTGCAACAGCACATCCAGATGCCTTCATCTGCCCCAGCTGCAACAAAACATGTCTTTCTCGCATAGGTCTCTGCAGCCCCAGCAGGCGCTGTTCACCCCAAAGGCACACTCCTCCATCCGAGACAGAGGGATGCCAACCAATGAAGAAAATATTCAGACACAAACAGGAAAAGGAGGCAATTGTTCAACTGAGCTGCAAAAAAAGAAAAAGACAAAAAGACCTCCTTAGTGGGCGACACAGCTGGGTTCATCCCATGCAGGCAAGGGAGGACTTAGGGGCTGGCTAGGCCGACCCCCACCAAGGGCACATGCCCAAGAGGGTGCAAATATCACACCTTTCCACCCTGGCTTGGAGTGGCAAGGATCCTGCCTGCTTGCTCCCTTGGTTGCTCCTCCGCTGCTCTGGGTGGTGGTGCAGGGCATGCAGGCTCCTCTGGGCTCCTTGCAGAATCGCTGCCATGAGCAGTTGCAGGAGTCCTGTGTGGCCCCCTCAGCTGCTGGTGCTATAAGAAGTGTTGGTGGAGAGCTCAGTGGGGCTTGGAGGAAGAAAGAGGGAGACAGCGGGTGAGAGTTGCAGGAGGAGGAGGGGAAAGGAGGGGAGGGAGAAAGGAAGGAAGCAGAATCATAGAACTGTAGTTGGAAGGGACCCCAGGGGTCATCCAGTCTAACCCGCTGCAATGCAGGAATCTCAGCTTAAGCATCCATGACAGACAACCATCCAACCTCTGCTTATAAAACTCGAAGGAAGGAGAGTCCACAACCTCCTAAGGAAGACCTTTCCACTGCTGAACAGCTCTCACCATCAGAACAACAACAACAACAATTTATTATTTATACCCCGCCCATCTGGCTGGGCTTCCCCAGCCACTCTGGGCAGCTTTCAACAAAATATTAAACTACAGTAATGCATCAAACGTTAAAAGCTTCCCTAAACAGGGCTGCCTTCAGATGTCTTCTAAAAGTCTGGTAGTTGTTGTTCTCTTTGACATCTGATGGGAGGGTGTTCCACAGGGCGGGTGCCACTACTGAGAAGGCCCTCTGCCTGGTTTGCTGTAACTTGGCTTCTCGCAGGGAGGGAACCGCCAGAAGGCCCTCGGCGCTGGACCTCAGTGTCCGGGCAGAACGATGGGGGTGGAGAATGTTTTTCCGTATGTTTAGTCAGAATCTCCTTTCTTGTAACTTGAAGCCATGGGTTCGAGTCCTACCCTCCAGAGCAGGAGAAAACAAGCTTGCTCCCTCTTCCATGGGACAGCTCTTCAGATATTTGAAGATGGCCATCATATCTCCTCTCAGTCTCCTCTTTTCCAAGCTAAACATACCTAGCTCCTTCAACCGTTCCTCATAATTGGCAGAGGAGACCTGACCCTGATGGAGAGAAAGGAAGTCACTGGCAAAGTGCAAAAGATGACAAAATGGAAACTTTTTGAGTTTCTGGTCCATGGTGTCTCCCATCTTCGGAGGTGCCAATATAGGGAGTCTAGGTACACCTCTGCATGCAGGGCTGGATTTACAATAATGCAGGGTATCAACAGGCGTTTTTCCTGGGCCCAGCACTGTGCATGCAGCATCTAAGCACAGTGAACTTCCCTTGGAAGGAAGTTTGGGGAAATGGAGGCTAAGGAGCTCCCCTTTCGTACTGATTGGGCAGCACTGGACTCCGGAAACAGGATCCCTGCTGCAGAAATAACAACAACAGATCTTTGATTTCTCCACCCCCCCCACTGCAACTCCACATCATTACACCACTGGCCATAACTCTGCCACGCACCCTAGGTAAAGGTAAAGGGACCCCTGACCATTAGGTCCAGTCGCGGATGACTGGAGCCGGCGCCGCTTCTGGCGAACCAGAGCAGCGCACGGAAACACTGTTTACCTTCCCACTGGAGCAGTACCTATTTATCTACTTGCACTTTGTGCTTTTGAACTGCTAGGTTGGCAGGAGCAGGGACCGAGCAACTGGAGCTCACCCCGTCACGGGGATTCGAACTGCCGACCTTCTGATCGGCAAGCCCAAGAGGCTCAGTGGCTTAACCCACAGCGCCACCCGGCCACACACCCTAGGTGTATCTATTTCCATTTCTCTCAGGGCACTGCTATACTGTGTCTTATTTTGGGGTTAGATACAGATCACTTTAGCTGTGATTTGTGTGTTGCAGGGGGTTCGATTAAATGACCATTTGGGTCCCTTCCAACCCTATAACTCTATTATTCTATGAGTGGAAAAGAGTGCCTCTGGCATGTGCAAAGGCTCCCCACACTTTTTTTTTTTTTTGCCTGGCCACTAAATAGCAGCATCGCACCACACCTGGGATGAGTAACCTGGGCTTCTGAGTCAGACAGGTGTGGCACTTCTCAACCCCAGCACCTCTAACGAAGCACCGGGAACGATAACAATGTGAGAAGGGGTCACACTCTTTTGTTTGCTGTGCTCAGAGCTCATGGTTGCTAAGGCTGGCGGTGAGTGGGCAGAGCCATTCTGGCTCCTTGCAAAGTTCCTTGGCTGCGGAATGTGAGCAATGCTTTTCGCTGGGCACCTCACCTACACGGCCTGACTCAGCGACTCGGTTTCTGAATGGGAATTCGTTTTTCAGAGCTGCAGGGGTGGCACTGTTGAGTTTTGTCATTGCTTCTCCCACGACACAAATTCATGGGCATCCCACCATGAAAATCATGAAGCTGTCTTGAAGAAAAGGAAAAGAGTGTGTTTGTGTGCGCAAGTGAAATTGACTAGACCAGAAGTTCCTTTGACTGGGTCCAGTCAGTTTCATGACTCCATCCACCCGCATGTGTTACGGGGGAGAAGGTGCCATTTGGATTGGGAAAATGAAGGGAACAGGCTCTTCCCTCTCTTGTTTGAAGACTATTTTTAAAAGATGAGAAAGAGAGAGAGTGAGAGGTGATTTAAGGGAGAAAGTTGGAGAATTGGTTCTGGGTAGAAACATCCACTCTGAAGAAAATACCGTATCTACAGGTAGAGAAAGGAGTCTCTGAGCTTAGATAGCAAGATAGTCTTTAGTGCATACGTAGGCAAACTAAGGCCCGGGGATTGGATCTGGCCCAATCGCCTTCTAAATCTGGCCCGCAAACAGTCCAGGAATCAATGTGTTTTTACATGAGTAGAATGTGTGCTTTTATTTAAAATGCATCTCTGGGTTATTTGTGGGGCATAGGAATTCGTTCATATTTTTTTTCCAAAATATAGTCCGGCCCCCCACAAGGTCTGAGGGACAGTGGACCAGCCCCCTGCTGAAAAAGTTTGCTGACTCCTGGCTTAGTGTTTTGGGAGAGTATTTAGACAGGAGTTAACTAAAGGGCTGAGTTTGTGGAGAAGTAGAGTTGTGAAGACACAGTCTACTCCGGAGGCAGACGGATGCCAATGTTTCAACGTATTTGTGTACTGCTGCACCATAAAAATATCCCAAAGCAGTTTACGACAACGGAAACTTAAAAATATACAATAAAAAGCATTTTAAAAAAATATAAATGCACGATAGATTTACACAGGAAGCTTCCTTATGCAGAGTCAGACAACTGGGCCCCCTGGCTCGTACGCCAGCCTTTGCCAACCTTGTGCCCCCCAGATCTGGTTGTGCTACAGCTCCCATCATCCCCAACCAGGTTGGCAAAGGGTGGTCTACGTTGACAGTGGTGGCTCTCAGGCAGGGGGAAATTTCAACCCCCCTCTACCTGGAGATGTCAGGATTTGAACCCGGGACTTTCTGCGTGCAAAACAAGATGCTCAACCACGGAGCCGCAGGAGACAGGCAACTGAAGGCATTATTTGGGAACGATCCAGCCCCCTCCACAACCCCTGTTTCCCTCCCGCAGCCCTTGACCTTATTTAACAAGATCCTTGTGCACATCGGGATCAATGGGGTTTGTTGTAATCTAATCAAAGAGCTGCTTTGTTGTGCTTAATTTCGGCTGCATTCTCCGCATTCCCCTACCTACTCGGGAGACACCCGCAGGGAAACAACAGCAGACTCTCTCTTTCTCTCTCTCTCTCTCTCTCTCTCTCTCTCTCTCTCCCCCCCCCCCCATGCCAGGGTAATCAACCCAGCAAACCAACTGGTATTACAGCTGGCCCTCCTTGCCTTTGAGCAAACAAACCCTTCCAAAACTCTCGCGCGCATTTCCCATCAAACGCAGCAGCGTGTCCAATGAGAAATGCCACCATTAAACTAATGGCTTTCCCAGCTTCGAGGTGGGAGGCAGGCAGGGTGCTCCTCTTTCGGGGGCAGTCTGCTATTTGCGGGGAGGGGGGGGGGGCTTTTTGCATCCACTTCGCTGCAGACCAACCTTTTCCATTCTGGCAGCTGCTTGGGAAATGGAAGTTCAACAGGTAGAACTTTCTGCAGCAGTGGGAGTAAAACCCACACCTAAAGAATATCTGCCTGCCTCCCACCCTATCATATTTACATCCTGTCTCTCTGTCTGTTTATCACATGTAAATAATAGTATGGGGGCGTTATAGTTTTTGTTTGTTACTATAGTATACATTAGGTACTCGGGTGGCGCTGTGGGTTAAACCACAGAGCCTAGGGATTGCTGATTGGAAGGTCGGCGGTTCGAATCCCTGCGACGGGGTGAGCTCCCATTGCTCGGTCCCAGCTCCTGCCAACCTAGCAGTTTGAAAGCACGTCAAAGTGCAAGTAGATAAATAGGTATCGCTGGGGCGGGAAGGTAAACGGCGTTTCCGTGCGCTGCTCTGGTTCGCCAGAAGCGGCTTAGTCATGCTGGCCACATGACTCGGAAGCTGTACGCCGGCTCCCTCGGCCAATAAAGCGAGATGTGTGTTGCAACCCCAGAGTCGGTCACAACTGGACCTAATGGTCAGGGGTCCCTTTACCTTTACGGTACGCATTTGTGTGCGCTTTTATATTGCAAATCGCCCTGTGATCCTTGGATGAAGGGTGGTATATAAATTTAATAAATAAAATAAAACTCCACCTTTCGTTCAAAGAACTCAAGGGGGGCATGCATTTTATCTTCACAACAACCCTGGGAGGTAAGGTTAGGTTGAGAGGCAGCAACTGGACCAACTCAAGACGACCTGTTGAGTTTCACGGCTGGGCAGGGGTTTGAACCCTGTTCTCCCAGCCCCTATGGCAAAAATTCGGAAAAGAGCAAATGGTGAAGGGTGGCAGTTTCAGTTTGTGCATGGTTTCAGAAACAGCGAACTAGGTAGGTTCACCTTCAAATGCAAACTGGATCAGATTGTTCACCACTTCTGATGCAGAGTAAACAGGAGTGTATTCCCAGTCAGAGTGTGGCCATCCCTAACCCATGGCACACTGTGTAGCAGCTTTCTTGGTTTTTTTTTGGGGGGGGGATGCCTACCCCCTGCCCCCCCTTCTGGTACTGCCCATGGGCACACAGCATGTTCACGGAGAACTTTGTGCTGAAACACAAAAGCTGAGAAATCATTTCTACTCGCAAAGTTCAAAAACTCCAAGAACTTTTAAGTGCAACCTTCCTTTTCCAAAGTTGCTTCCACGAAGGGTGGGTACCAAAAGAACCAAACAAACTTGGTGGTGGTGGGGAGTTTGCCGAGGGAGTCGTGTGGTACGTGTGTGTCTCCTCTTCCGGCTGTAATGTCCCCTTTCCTCTGCCACTTCATGATATCATGCTAATTGGATTAAGAGAGAGGTGCTCATTATCAAAGGAAACAGCTAAGCGACCGAGGCGGTCCCAATTACTTCTCTGCAAAATCTCCGATAATTTAATAGTGGTGTTAATGGTTACAACACCAGCTGCATTAATTGGAAGGGTCACCACCGGTCCACAGTGATGCTTGACTCCCCCTCCCTCTTTATGGCAAGGTGCTAATGGGGGATAAGGCTATTTTTCAAGCTGAGCATCGTTGAGGGAATTGACCCGTCTCTCTGAGGCTCCTGTCAAAGACAACGCAGGAAGCCAAGACGGGCATATTTCTTGCATTCTTCACCCGCTGTGTGTGTTTTCTGTTTTTCTTCCAAGAGGTCTCAATAGTTTCGGATGAATGTGAAAAACTGGCTGCAAGGCCGCTTTCAGTTTTTCAAACCATGGGACTCCATCCAGGAAGAGAGAGTCACACGCACAGGTGGGGCTTTCAAAGGAATATGCAACCAACATGGGCTTGATGCACACCTGAACCATTATTGATGGTTCTAGACCAGTGGTTCCCAACCTTTTTTTGGTCATGCCCCACCTAAGCATCTCTAAAATCCTGATGCACCCCCCCCATGATTTATTATTCTTATTATTCAAAAAGTGAAGTCCTATTCACATGGAGAAAGCCTAAAAGACCATTAACTTGGTCTAACTCATTCTCGAATTGTCCCCCTTAAAAATCAAATTGCCCCTCTGTGGGGCATGTGCCCCACATTGGGAACCATGGTTCTAGACACTCCAAGTGTCTGTATTTTCCAGGGACAGTCCCGGATTTACAGAAAGCGTCCCTGTTTCTGAATTGATCCTGGAATGTCCCACTTTCCCTTAAAGGTAAAGGGACCCCTGACCATTAGGTCCAGTCGTGGCCGACTCTGGGGTTGCGGTGCTCATCTCCCTTTATTGGCCGAGGGAGCTGGCGTACAGCTTCCGGGTCATGTGGCCAGCATGACTAAGTCGCTTCTGGCGAACCAGAGCAGCGCACGGAAACACTGTTTACCTTCCCACTGGAGCGGTACCTATTTATCTACTTGCACTTTGACGTGCTTTTGAACTGCTAGGTTGGCAGGAGCAGGGACCGAGCAACGGGAGCTCACCCCATCGCGGGGATTCGAACCGCCGACCTTCTGATTGGCAAGTCCTAGGCTCTGTGGTTTAACCCACAGCGCCACCCGCGTCCCTCACTTTCCCTTAAGATGTCCCTATTTTCACCAGAGGATAAGGAGTTATGCAACCCCTGAGCCAAGGAGACAAGTAACTATGCAACCTTTAGAAGACATCTGAAGGCAGCCCTGTATAGAGAAGTTTTTTTTTAAAGTTTAACATTATATTGTGTTTTTATTTATGTTGGAGGCTGCCCAGAGTGGCTGGGGCAGCCCAGACAGATGGGTAGGGTATTATTATTATTATTAGACAGGATGCCCCTATTTTCATCTGAGAAATGTTGGTTTGTGGTCCTTGTTGAAATGGGTAGGTTTTGAACCCCTTCAGTGACTGAGTGCGATGAGCTGTTCTTTGGTTGCAGAAGAACTGTGGCTTCAAGTGGTACCAAAACTAGATTCTCCACTGTACACTGTTGAATGGTCACTTTAAAATGTGAAGGTTCATTATTGCTTCACAAGTTGTGTACAGTATGTCTTTAAGTGCCAGGGCAGATAACGAGACCCAGTCTTGCAGCTGTGTAACATAGCAGGTGCTGCTAGGTTGTGTTAATTAAGCTGTGTCAGCATTTGGGCATAGTATACAAGGAGCAGCACCTAGCTCTCCCATTACCCTGGGGGATGGGTTGGTGGTTGGGTCATGGTTGCTGATGTAGTTAGTGTAAATGGAGTTTTTGTTTTTGTTATTAAAACCTTGTTTAAGTTACGGTATTTTTGAGTCCCTTTTTAATCCATGGTCTCCCCAGCAAGCTCTCTGCAGCGCTACTAAACTGCAAATAGCCAACATACACATGTCAGTATCAGCTTGCTGGATCAGGCCAATGGCCCATCTAGTCCAGCATCCCACAAGGCTGTGGGAAACCCACAAGCAGGATTCGAACACAAGAGCAACTCTCCCCTCCTGTGGCTTCCAGCAACTGAGATCAGAAGCACTGCTGCCTCCAACCGTGGAAGGAGAACAAGCCACTGTTGTCCTCCATAAATTTGTCTCATCCCCTTCTAAACCCGGTGTTATGTACTGAGTTGAATAGGATCCAAACTGCAGCAGTCTGATTGGTCCTAGAACAATAGGATCCAAAAGGCAGCAGTCTGATTGGTCCTAGAAGAATGCAGCAGTATGATTGGTTGGCAGGAACCACCCAATCATGCTCCAGATAGAAGTGAATCCACAACCTGATTGGCTTACAGTAGAATTCTGGAATTAGCCAATCATGTGCAGCCCATTGTGTAAATAATGTATATAAAGCAGATACTTTGAGGGGACATTCATTCATTCCTCCTCACCACTATGAGCTGAATAAAGAGCATGAAATCACTTTGCGACTCTGAGTATATTTCACCCACGCAGGTCGGTGGCCGTTGCTCCATCCTGTGGAAGTGAGTTCCATAGTTCGATGAAGTGTTGAGTGAAGCTGGAGCACCGTCTCTGCCTGTACGACAGCAGGCAAAACTGATTTATCCCCCACCGGTTTTGCTTTGCTATTGCATTAGATGAGCACATGAGCGCCATTCATTTCATTTTACTCCTCAGAGCCGTCTTCCCCATAGGGCTTAGTGGTGTGTCGCGCCAGGGCACCGGCCTCTCAGGGGTGCCCAGCGAGTGGGGGAGCTGTGTGGCTCTGCCGGCGGCCTCCCCTTTCCCTGCACGCCTGCCAGCTGCACCCTGCCAACCATACGGCTGGGGGGCATGCAGCTTCCCTCCCAAGCCTCTGCAGGGATCCCTCTCCCGTAGTGGCATGGGGGAGAGTTGCAACCCCCTGATGGCTGGCAGTGTGCAACTTGCCCCCCCCCACTATCCATGGTAATTTGGGAGCGCTGGGTGGATATTTGCACTGCTAAAGACGGTCCTGTTACACCCTCAACCTGTTTGGAAGTGCGCAAAAGGAGCAATTCAGCTCTCCAAACGGTGACCCACAAGCTGTCGGGGAAACCTCTCCTTGTCCCTCACCTTCTAGGACATTTGCTAAGTTCATTTTTTTTTAAAAAAAAAAAGATATTTATTGGAGTTTTACAAAGACATGAATTTAAAAGATCATATAAAAAGAAAGAAATACAATAAAAGAAACACAGAAAAATACATAAAATAAAAAAAGGAAAATAAAAACAAATCCATTTTTGTAACCCTAACTCGTTATCTTATTTCCTTGGCCTCCTCACACCTCCCCTTTTTGTATTCCCATTTAAATAATCAAATCAGCAAATCCTTACCCTCTTTCGTTTATCTTAACTCTATATCTTAACATATTATAACTCTATATTTTCATCCATTTATCAATTCATTTTTGCATATTCTTATTAACTTTGTTGCTAATGCCACTTATTTTCAATCCAACATCATTTTAACATTCATTAATTTTACAGTGTTTCTGAAGATAGTCTTTAAATTTCTTCCAGTCTTCTTCCACCAACTCTTCTCCCAGGTCACGGATTCTGCCAGTAGGACATTTGCTAAGTTCAGACCCTTTTTCGTCTCTGCCACTGGCCTTCCCGCTTGCTGTGATCTCCCCTCCAAGTCTCTCTCATCCATCACAACCTCACACAGGCTGGCTTCTGCTCCCAACCGCTCGTGCTTCCGCTTCAGAAAGAGTGATCTTTGCATCGATTGCTACCAAAGGTGCGGGGATGCTCCTGGCAGAACTGTTAGCCTGCTAAACCTCTCTCCTGGCAGGGCCAATTGGTAAGGCCCAGGGAGAGTGAAAATAACCCTCGCTGTCGATTTAGCTGAGTTGGAAAACCTTAAAGCAGAATCGTTTGCAAGCTCAGCTTAAGCAGGCCAAATCCTGTTATCAATATGACCCCAATTCTGCATCGTAGAATCATAGAATTGTCATCTACTTCAACCCCCCTGCAATACAGTCCAGATAACTGGACTGGTAGATGAATCTTAGGCTGTGTGCATGTTACCAGCTTAACATGCATCTAGATCAGTGGTTCCCAATTAGCTAATTACTAAGGACCCCCTAAGGGACGTGGGTGGTGCTGTGGGTTAAACCACAGAGTCTAGGACTCGCCGATCAGAAGGTCGGCAGTTCGAATCCCTGCGATGGGGTGAGCTCCCGTTGCTTGGTCCCTGCTCCTGCCAACCTAGCAGTTCAAAAGCACCTCAAAGTGCAAGTAGATAAATAGGTACCGCTCCGGCGGGAAGGTAAACGGCGTTTCCGTGCGCTGCTCTGGTTCGCCAGAAGCGGCTTAGTCATGCTGGCCACATGACCCGGAAGCTGTACACCGGCTCCCTCGGCCAATAAAGCGAGATGAGCGCCGCAACCACAGAGTCAGTCACGACTGGACCTAATGGTCAGGGGTCCCTTTGCCTTTACCTTTAAGGACCCCCTATTTTTCAAAAGCCAAGCCAGGGACCCCCAATTTTTGAAAATTTAGATAACTCTATAGTACTTACCTGTGCAAAGCAATTTTTTGGAGAAAATGTGGGGTGGCCACTGATAAGCAAAGGATTTTAGGCATACTAAAAACAGACCATAAAATTTTGTGATATTACCACAAATTGCCTATCTCCAGACCTGTGGAAACAACATTGCAGGGGGTTGGACTGGATGACCCTTTGGGGTCCCTTCCAACTTCTACAGAATCTCTGTGATTCTTTACTCTGGTTTGACTTTCCATGCGTTTTCTGGGCTCATCAGGAACTAAACAGTGTTGGCGGGACATGAGGGCGTGGGGGGAGCACACAATAAAGAAAGGGAGCCCTTTTAAAGCCAGCCCATGGCGCCTTGTCAATCAAAGAAGAAAGGAAGGCGAGTGAAGGACTCTGGGGGACTCTGCACAGTATTCCTTGTCAGAAAGTCCTTGCGAAGACAAAAATCAGCTTCCCACAGACTGTGGCATACAAGCAACCGGAGGGGGAGGGGTGGAGATGCTTGCACAAATAAAATATGAGAGAGAGAGAGAGAGAGAGAGAGAGAGAGAGAGAGAGAGAGATCAGTCTCTTGCTTCTCCAGGACCCTCTCAGATGATCTTGGCCACCTTGAATCTCTGTAGGTACCCTGAAAATGTGGAAGAAATTTGGAGAATGTGAAAGAGGACATGTTTTCCCTTCCTGCTCTGACCATGCTAGAACCCAGGGCCATTCAATGAAGCAAGCCGAATGTTAGATAATTCAGGAAGGACCAAAGGTACATTTTTCACGCAGGGCATCGTGCTATGATCCCCATAGCACGATGCTGAATTCCTTCCAGTAACAGTAAATTCTGACCAAATGGGAGCATGGTGGAATATGAGATAGCAGTTTGAAGGGGGCGAAGTTGTGCAGAGGCTGCCAAAAACTTGTGTGGATGTGTGCAGAGTCCACAATCACCTGCCATGTGGGACAGGTTGCCCCAGCCTGGGGGCCAAGAATGGTGCCCGCCTCAAGTGGCAGGATCTACCAGGTAGCAGATGCCAATGTCAATCTTTCACACCCCCACCCGTTCCTGATATAGATCTTCCCTCACCCCTTCTTTGGCAGTGAGGCGGGATTCTGGGGTCTATCTCAGGTGCCAAAATGTATTGTGCCAGCCCTGATATGGGAATCAACTGAGTGCCTAGATTCAAAATGCGGGGCTTTGCACACTGTCCAGCGAGAGAGAGCCCCCAGCAGCAGAGTTTAAACTCACAAAGTCAGGCAGCAGTATAGTCTGGGAATCTAGGCCATTAAACCCTTTTCATATCCTGTTTAGTAGCATATAGCACTCCCAGTTTTTTACCCCTCTTGCAATGAACAAACCAGATACTGTTAAGTAAGTTTAAAATGCTTTACTTACAAAATGTTCCAAAGGTCAGATTCATGCATTTATCCAAACAGCAGCAAGGAGAACACAGGCAGAATACTCCTGAGTAGAAAACACAAAAAGATAGGTTCCAACGTGTGCTTCACTTCCTACCTCACAGGGGAGAGGAGGGAGTGTGACTTAACTGAGTCTAGGAAACACAGCTCTATTGTCTTAACCCCTTCATGCACTAGCTAGCCCTATGCATGCTAGTTGTGTTTGACTGCAATTTCCCATGAGCACCTCGGTAAGCATCTTATCCCAAGCAGAGTGGGCAGCCTGGCAGAGCATGGAGTGGCATTTGGGTCTGCCATGGGGGCAGTGTGTGCATGCGTCTCTGTGCATGTGCGCATGCACCAGAATAAAGGAATGATTGAGCAAACAAATGGATTTGTGAATGAATGCTAGATTGACAGGGAGAGCTGCTGTTGCTTTTCACAGGGCACATAATTTACTCGAAAGAGCTCTCCCGCGTGGCCTTCCCCACTTCCTCTCAGCGTTGCTTCCTTAATGACAGAGTCCTCGTCTTTCCATGGAGTGCTAGGGAGGGAGATGTGTCATGAATGGGCTGCACTCGCAGGATGCGATGATAAAGGTAGAATCCCATCTTTGCTGGCGATTCATAGATAATCACTAATGTTCCGTGGTGATAATAGCAGGGCATTCGGTCTTCACACTGAATTTTGCAGGAAGTTGAAAGATCTGGTACTTCTTTGAGCTCTTTGTAGCATTACTGATGTGGTAAAAAAAACCCCACAACCTTTATCAGCTTTTCCTTTATCATCCATGCTAACATCTTACTGGGCTTATTGGCGGACTCAAAATACCTTTGTTTTGCCTGTTTAATTTTATTTTCTACTTCCTTATTTAATATGCTAGAGATACGGGATTGCAATATCTTTATTTTTTGCAATATTTCATGACTTTTTGGATTTTTGATCGATTCTTTGATAAGAATAATGATCTGTTGTGACCCTGACAGAAGCGTAAGTTTTGGCTCATTTTCCCCTCCTCCTCCCCTTTCCCCCTTCCTTCTCCTTTCCTTTTCCTTTTCTCTTTCCCATAATGGCTTATGTTCTATGCCATGTACTTTGATGTTTTTTGTAGTTTTTTTTAGTCTTTTCCATTATTATTATTCTTAAGGATTTTTCTTTTGTAATTTTGGTTGTTTATATTTATCTGTATTTGTTTAAAGCAAAATAAAAATTACTTTAAAAACAACAACAACCACCCATATGTACCCCGCCCCACAATCACAATCTTCCACTGTCCTAGTTGAAAGACACAGTTCAGCTGATCCAAGGCACTTGAGGAGGGTGCGGAGCAGGCCTGGTGAGGGGTGGGGCCTGAAGACAGAGGGACAGGTAGACTCAATGAATTGTACCGTTGGAAGGGACCGCGAGGGTCATCTAGTCCAACCCCCTGCAATGCAGGAATCTTTTGCCCAACTTGGGGCTCAAACCCACGACCTTGAGATTAAGAGTCTCACGCTCTACTGATTGAGCTATCCCAGGCCCCATTGCAGCATCAGATTCGCTCTCTAGGTCTGGGGTTCCCCACCCCTGAACGAAAACCATCCCAGGCTGCTGGTTTGCCAAAAGAGTCATTTGCATTTCCTTGTCAGAAACAGCATGCAAGGCAAAAGCACCCCTCTTCAGCCAGGCCTTTGGCTGATTGACACCCGGTGCCCTTTCAAAATGTGTTGTGGAAGCAGGGATTACTGGATTGTCTTTGCTTTTGCTTTTATTATGTACTCTCTGTTTTTTATATTGTGATTTTTTATAGGATTCTAATGGATTATTGAATATTGCTTTATTTGATATAAATTGTTTGTTTTATTGTGACTTTTTATATTGGGTCTGATTGTAACTATTAATGTTTGATTTTTTTAAAAAAAAATATTTTTATGTGTTGGAGGCCACCCAGAGTGGCTTGGGCAACCCAGCCAGATGGTTGGCGTGTTGTTGTTGTTGTTGTTGTTGTTAATAGTTATTGTTGTTGTTGTTAGTTGTGAACTGCCCTGAGTTATCACCATGGTTCTCTGCTCTACAGAGCAAGGACATCAGGATTGCACCTGAGATCTCCACAGTGAATGGTACAGTGGTACCTTGCGTTAAGAACTTAATTCGTTCCAGAGGTCTGTTCTTAACCTGAAACTGTTCTTAACCTGAAGCACCACTTTAGCTAATGGGGCTTCCCGCTGCCGCCACGCCGCCGGAGCCCGATTTCTGTTCTCATCCTGAAGCAAAGTTCTTAACCCGAGGTACTATTTCTGGGTTAGTGGAGTCTGTAACCTGAAGCATATGTAACCTGAAGTGTATGTAACCCGAGGTACCACTGTATACAAATTTAAACAGGAATAGTAATAGTAATGTGGGCCATTATAGGTCAGGTGGTGGTTACATGGATTTAAAGTTCATTTAAAGCACATGACTGTAGTTTGTTAAGGGTGCTGGGAAATGTAACTGGTGGGGAAACTACAGACCCCAGGATTCTCTGGGAGAAACTGTGTGCTTAAAAACGTGCTTGAAATGCATTGTGTGGATGTGACCGACATGCGCATAGTTCAATGAGTAATGCTTAAATCTGCGTTAGATCTGAGTGAACCGTATAGGAGCTAAGATACCCTCCTTTCCATCTGCATTTTTGGGCGCCATCTGGCCCTTCCTACGGAGCAGGCAGAGAGGCACTTGTTCCGCACGCTCCTCTTGTCAGCATCATCCAGTGATCTGTAAATCAGTCTCTAAATATTTACCAAGTGCTCTTCCTCGGAGTTAAGAGGGAGTTTTCCCTCTCTCTCTCTCTCTCTCTCTCAGCCCTCATCTGTGCAGGCATATGGTAGCTTTGCAGAAGCGACAGCGAGTCGTGGAGCGTGAAGCAGATGCCCCAGTTAGTAAGAATGAACTAACAGACCGAGGCTAAACAGGTATTTACGAGACGTCTTTGGCACCGCAGCTCCTGCACTCTGCAGAGCGCACATCACAGAGCATCATGCAGGGTTTTGCTGGATTAATGCTAGCAGAGCCATCCAGGATCGTCTATGTCTGAGTTGAGCAGCCCCACCAGGGCCGTTGCCAATTGAGGCTTGAAGGGCAGAAGGCAGAGAGTTAAATAACAGGCAGAGCCAATTCATTCCAGTTTTGCCCCCCCCTCCTCCCCGCTGAGTTCAGCAAGGGCAACACTGAGATCAAGGAGGAGGGAGCTGGCTGTCAGTGGGGACTGGCTGAGGGCAGAGTGAGGTTGGTGGGGCAGTGTTTCACCGCCAAGAGCTACCTATGAGGCCAGGTTTATTACTGGTCAGCAGTAAATCACACTGTGCAAGCTGGACTTAACTCTTTATTAGTAAGAACATGATCTACACAGACTTGGCGGGAGTGTCAGGCCTCATGAGCACAGCAGCTGATCTCCGGTAGGTCTCACCCCATGGATCAATTGCCAAGACTAAGTGCCTTTTCCCTCCATACATTTCCCTCCTCTCCAGGGCTTTTTCCAAGCAACTAGAGACTGTGCCTGCGTGAAACCAACCTTTCCTCCGCCCTTTTCATGCCTCTCCTAGTTCTGGCAGACAAGGGGAGCTTGTCACAGCAGGAGGGGGAGACAGCTTTGCTTCTTCACCAGACTCATCTCTGCCTCTTGGCCTCCTTCCTCCTTCCTGGTACGCAGGCTGAGACCCTACTGCCTGCGGACTGTCTTGCCAGAGTGGTGCATGCTCTAGTTATCTCCCGCTTGGACTACTGCAATGTGCTCTACATGGGGCTACCTTTGAAGGTGACCCGGAAGCTGCAATTAATCCAGAATGCGGCAGCTAGACTGGTGACTGGAAGTGGCCGCCGAGACCACGTAACACTGGTCCTGAGAGATCTGCATTGGCTCCCAGTACGTTTCCAAGCACAATTCAAAGTGTTGGTGCTGACCTTTAAAGCCCTAAACGGCCTCGGTCCTGTATACCTGAAGGAGCATCTCCACCCCCATCGTTCAGCCCGGACACTGAGATCCAGCGCCGAGGGCCTTCTGGCGGTTCCCTCATTGCGAGAAGTGAGGTTACAGGGAACCACACAGAGGGCCTTCTTGGTAGTGGTACCCGCCCTGTGGAACGCCCTCCCTTCAGATGTGAAGGAAATAAGCAGCTATCTTCTCTTTAAAAGACATCTGAAGGCAGCCCTTTTTAGGGACATTTTTAATATTTAATGCTGTATTGTTTTTAACACTCGATTGGGAGCTGCCCAGAGTGGCTGGGGAAACTCAGCCAGATGGGCGGGGTAGAAATAATAAATTATTATTATTATTATTATTATTATTATTATTATTATTATTATTATTATTATTATTCCTCTCCTGCTTCAGCTTCTGCCTCTGTTTCTGAACTGTTCTCTGCCACAGACTCTTCCAGCTCACTAAGCCCTCTTACCTCTTCAGCTTCCGACACCTCCTCCTCCTCGTCTTCTCCCTCTGCTCTCTCTGACCACTCTGAGAGCCAGTGTGGTGTAGTGGTTAAGAGCGGTAGTCTTGTAATCTGGTGAACCGGGTTCGCTTTCCCGCTCCTCCACCTGCAGCTGCTGGGTGACCTTGGGCTAGTCACACTTCTCTGAAGTCTCTCAGCCTCACTCACCTCACGGAGTGTTTGTTGTGGGGGAGGAAGGGAAAGGAGATTGTTGGCCGCTTTGAGACTCCTTCGGGTAGTGATAAAGTGGGATATCAAATCCAAACTCTTCTTCTTCTTCTTCTAGTCATCCCGGCACCAATCCCTGGGCTCTGAGCCTTCTTCCTTTGAGGGTTCCCCAGCTGATTCCTCTGCACCCAACCAACCCATGACATTATCTGAGGCTCTGGGGAGATTCCAGGCCAACCCCTTTCTTCTGCACTTCCAACAGGTGGCTAATGACTTTCTGTTGTGAATTGCTATTGACTGGGACCTACGTACAGCAGGGATGGGGAACCCATGGCATCCCCCACTCCATATGTGGCTGGACTACAACTCCCATTATCCTTGATCATTGGGCATGCTGACTGGTGCTGATGGGAGTTCAAGCCCAGCAACACATGCAGGATCTCAGGCTGGCCCATCATTGAACACATGGACTGCACACTTTGCTCCTGACCAGGCTGCTGTGTATTGCATTTCTAGTTAAACTGCAATAATCACCTCTACGCACCCTGTATTATTCTTTTCTTCTTTTTTGGGTGATGCATAACTGGCTGACCAGTTGAAGTTCTGTGCCGCTGCAGGAATACTTGAATCCTCTTGTCGGTGTCTGTCTATCTCGAGGGAAAATGGAGTGTGCCTCTGGGGGTGAAGCCAAAGTGCTGGAGAATCACAGCGCCTGCTGTGGCTGCAGAAACCGGTAACTCGTAACTGCCGCATGCCGTGTTGTTTTTGCAGCGCTAGTAGCACAGAAGTGATTCCTCCAGGCTGCAAGCGTGGGCAGTCTGTATGGAGGTCCTGGGCTGCCCAGACAACAAGACCCCCACCTTTCAGCCTCGCTGATGGGGGTCCAAAGGAAAGCAGAGCAAGACGTTTGGCATCAGCTTGGCTGCAGGAGTTGTTGGAAGGAGACATACAAGGCGCCATCCCATTGTCTTACAGACTCCACTATGGATTTGTGTAGGGTTGACTCCTTGGCTTTTTCTTCTCCCAGAGATATCCTGCAAGGCAACTGGTACAGACTTTTCCTTGGATTTTACTCCCAAAGCCTTTCTAATGAATGTCAGACTTCAGAGAATTGGTTTCCTCCCCTGTGGCAGTAAATAAGAAGAGATCAAATGAAAGGAACGTCATACCAGTTAGATTCTTTAATAATCACAGTGAGAGACAAAGAACCCATCTACTTGGAGTGGCGGTGCTCCCAACTAAGGCTTACACCCCTTCTGTCCCTATTACACTATGTCACTCCTACGTCTTGTAAATCTGAACTTGTACCCTCTGTGCTTTCTGTTCTGAGACTTTCTGAGCTCTTCTCGACCTTGGGGAGGGCGCTGGAGGAATGCTGTCCAAAGACTATGAATCTGTTAACCCTCTCTCTTCCACTGTTTCTTCTCCTAGCTGTTCCCCATCCAGAATTCCCCAGCTTCTGCCTTCTGAACTATGCCCCTCTGCAAACCACTCTTCCAAATCTATACTATTCTCCTGCTCCTGGGAAGATTCAGGAGCAGGAGCCGGGAGGGGGGGCTCCCACCATTCCTCTTCAGTGCAGTCCTCTCAGCACGGTCCCTGACATGAATGAACAGCAGAAGTAAGGCAGCAAAGATCTGGGATCAGAGTTTTCCTTCTCCTATTTGAATGTGCTTACATGGAAACTAAACCTCTACACACCAGCACCGCCCCACAGAGGCGAAGAGCTGATGGGTTTTTCTGTGGCCCCCACAGCCTTGTCTGCACCTTTAAATTGGGCCTGAATCCATTTTGTTCCATGTCGTTCTCAGTGGATGATTGAGCAGAGAGCCGTCTTGTCCTTCCTGACTCTGTCACAGGACTCCCTTGGCAAACATCATTTCACAAGCAATTTGCTGTGCATTTGTTGAAAGTAGAAAAGCAAACAATGGGCATTAGTAGATCAATTAGCTTGCGACGATTATATATTTTTAGAAACCCCCCAATTGATTTTTCTGAAGGAGCCGACAAAAAGGCGAGCCCTGAATTATTTACTAGCCTGAGCTTATATGTAATGTCTGAATCAACAAAGCTCCTGTTTGCTTATTGAAGATTCAAACAAGGGCAACAATGAGCGATATATCCTTTCCAAAATCTCTGGGATTCAGCGGCTGAGTGGAGATTTCTGCACAGATACTTAAAGGGGAGGACTTGGTTTGACATGGGGGGAAAACATGCAGAAATTGATAGAATCCTTTGGAGTGGAAACTATATCTTGCCAAGGTTTGGATCAATAGAGGCATGATGCATAAGGACTGTCATCTGCAAACAGAACCACCTCAAGACATTACGTTGTCTGAGGCAGAGAAGAAAGTGCACCCCCACTAGGGATGGGGGAGTACAGTGTAATGTGATTTGCATTTAAAGGTCAACCTACAAAACTCCCACTTTTCAAAACAATGTGTCGACCGAAAACATAGCCATCCTAAGAAATTCACAGGTCTCTGAATTTTGCAATGCAGCTCTCCAACCAAGCAGTGTGTACAAAAACACACATCCCTCCCCCACCCCAAATAACAGTCAGAAATGCATTTATATAAGGGGAAATCACCTAAATGCATACATACACATATGTGTGTATTTGCACTGGAACGCAAATGGTTGTTGAAATGTGGGGAACGGAATTTAAGAATGGAAAAATGAAATATATGAAATAGAAGGGTGGAATATTTATTAGAATGCAGTATGTAAATGGATTGGGATTAAGACAGCATGGAGGGAAAGGCAGGAAGTTTAAAGAGAAATGTATAACAAATTTGGAATCTGGAGATTATATGTAAAGATATATGCTGTAAGCCGCCCAGAGTGGCTGGGGAAACCCAGCCAGATGGGCAGGGTATAAATAATAAAACTAGGGTTGTTGTTTTCATTTTTATTATGTATTTTGTGGTTTTATATCTTGATTTTATTCTGTGAACAGCCCTGAGACCCCAGTTATACCTCAGTTCCCGAACGCCTCCATTTTGGAAAGTTTCGGCTCCTGAATGCTGAAAACCTGGAATTAACTGTTCCGGTTTTGGAACGATTTTTGGAAGTCAAACGTGCTACACGACTTCCGTTTTGAGTTTCTCTCTTGTATTGAGGCTTCTGCTTTCAGTTTTCGGTTGTTGAACATTTCGGAAATTGAATGGTCTCCCTGAACGGATTACGTTCGACAACCGAGGTTTCACTGTATTAAGACTTGAAGAGGGGAAAAACAAACAAAACCCTTGAGAGAAAGCAAAGTTGGAGGATTCGCTCTTCCCTATCCCTCATCTCCTGCCTGCCAGATTATTTTGACACTTGAGGTTGTCGTTCCCACAGGTATCTCTCCTGCTCCGTGGAGGTAAAAAAATATCTCAATAATAACTTGATGAGCAATTCCCTGCCCTTTCTTGACACCCCAGAGCAGCTTCCTTGGGTGACTTTGGCACTTTGCCTAATGTTAGGGCCGGCCTTCATTATCTGAGCACAAGATGGCCAAGTGATACTCTGCCAGAAAGGAGGATGGGCATAGCTGGTGATGAAACCCAGGCTGGGAGAACAGGGCAGTGCCTGCCGCCCAGATCTTTCCTCAGACGGCTTGGCAGAGGCACCTCAAGGGTGTCAGAACACGAGAAGGTTACGTCCTTCAAACTGCTGAGCCAACACCTTCGCCATCAATTGCACACACTTAGTGCTGTTTGCTCATTAAAGCAGTCGTTTACCTTTGGAAGCAAGAGGTTGTTTGTTTCTGATGACTCCTAACAGTTGGCAGCACTTTGAAAACGCGGATGCTTAGCCATGTGGAGAGCCCAGCTTGGGAGAAGATTGCTTGGCAGCACAGACTATGACAAGGTAGGGAGAAGGGAGAAGCACATCAAAAAAGCACATTTGGTCCAGCGAGCTGCTTCCCGCAGTAGCCAATCAGATGCCCACAAAAAGCCACAGGCAGGGCATGGAGGCGAGAGCCCCTTCTTTTGCTATTGTTCCTCAGCGGCTGGCATTCAGAGAGGTACATGACCCCCAAATGTGTGGGTTCCAGCTCGCCATTGTGAGTAGCGTGAAGCTATGAAGTTGGATCAACTGCCCTGTGAGGACAGGGTGCAACATCTCCCTCGGGAGACCGTGGACTCTCCTTCCTTGGAGGTTTTCAAGCAGAGGTTGGATGGCCATCTGCCAGGAATGCTTTAGCTGAGATTCCTGCCTTGCAGGGGGTTAGATTAGATGATCCCTTGGGGTCACCATAATGACCACATAACCCTTTCCCTGTTAAAGCTTTGGTTTTCCCAGTAGTGATGTATGGAAGTGAGAGCTGGACCATCAAGAAGGCTGATAGCTGAAGAATTGATGTTTTTGAATTCTGGTGCTGGAGGAGACTCTTGAGAGTCCCATGGACTGCAAGAAGATCCAACCTCTCCATTCTGAAGGAAATCAGTCCTGAGTGCTCACTGGAAGGACAGATCGTGAAGCTGAGGCTCCAATACTTTGGCCACCTCATGAGAAGAGAAGACTCCCTGGAAAAGACCCTGATGTTGGGAAAGATGGAGGGCACAAGGAGAAGGGGATGACAGAGGACGAGATGGTTGGACAGTGTTCTCGAAGCTACCAGCATGAGTCTGACCAAACTGCGGGAGGCAGTGGAAGACAGGAGTGCCTGGTGTGCTCTGCAGCCTCATTTTAAAAGTCCAAACCATAAGGGGAGGAAAACATAAGGGTCAGACTGAGTCCAAACAAAAGGCCAGGCAGAACAGCTCTGTCTTGCAGGCTCTGCGAAAAGATGTCAAGTCCCGCAGGGCCCTAGTCTCTTGTGACAGAGCGTTCCACCAAGCCGGGGCCAGTACTGAAAAGGCCCTGGCCCTAGTTGAGACCAACCTAACCACCTTGTGACTTGGGACCTCCAAAATGTTGTCATTTGTGGACCTTAAATTTATTATTAAGGTCCTCTGCGGGGCATACCAGGAAAGACGGCCCCGTAGGTACATGATAATGGTGGTATATAAATGCAATGAAATGAATACCACTCAATAAATAAAAATTCTCCGCCATACAAACGTGAACCTCCTACAATCTCCCAAGCACAAATTCATAATAGTTCAGGTAGAATCTGACTGGATTCCACCCCCCTCCATGTAACCCCCCCCCCAATGGGTGGTCTATGCATTCATTCTGCCATTGAATCCCAATAAGATGCGTGTGGGTGTTTGAACACAAACCCAGAACTGTTTCTGCTCTGCTGAACTTTGCTTTCAGGACAAAGATATGTTTTCCCATCTGTGTGGGGGGAACACGGTTTCCTTCTCTGTTTCAGTTGTTCGACAGAAGCAAACAACTTTGTTGCGTTATCCCCTTGAGGCAGCATCCACAAAAACGGATCAAAACTTCGCTTTTGCTTTTCATCTGGATCAAACAGAAGGCAGCGGCTGCTGTCAGAGTCAGAAGCATCGTTTGCAGAATCAGAGGAAGCTGTTTGGTGTTGGGTCAGACCACAGGTCCACAGAGCTCAGTATTGCTCACATCCTGACTGCCAGCAGCCCTCCAGGATTTGGGGCAGGGTGCCTCTCCCAACCTTATCTGGGGATGCCAGGGATTGAAGCTGGAACCTTCTGCACTCAAAGCAGATGCTCTGTGATTGAGCTATGTCCCTTTTCTCCCAAACAGGAAACAAATAAGCACTCTGGTGGTCCCCCCCTTCCAATAAATAAGATAAACTGTGTTTTACAATGGCACAATGTAGGGCTGAATGAATGTGAGGATATCACCTGTGTTTTTTGACCCCATGCTCTCAAGATGTCCACAGTCTCTTTCAGATTTGGCACAGTTCTCCCACTGCCGACGAACAGGTCAAGCCTCCAAACTCCAGGAATTATGCTTATCACTAAACGAGAGGGAGGGTTCGTCTTTGGTAATTGCTCAGGCAGGAATCTGGCAGAAAGAGGTACTTCTCATCTCCTGAGGAATTAAGACACTATTTTTACACAGACATGAAAAAGGCCTGGTGCTGGAACAGGCTTTTGCCATTGCTCACAGTATTTATTGGATGCATGATAATATAATAATAGGGTGTGTTAAGATGTCTGCAAACGGGACATGAAGGCTGGCAACATCTGTTCTGCTGGGTGGGAATGCCTTGCAGACAACTGCAGTGTCTGGAGATGGACAGTCAAGTTGTGCGTTCGTAGCAGTGAGCAGAGGAGGAAGGACCGCTGGGAGGAGCACAGAGAGAAGGAACGCCATGGTGCATCGGGAGCAGCACAGCTGGATGCCTTCATCTGCCCCGGCTCCAACATCTGTGACAGAGGGCCATCCAATCTCTGCTTAAAAACTTCCAAGGTAGGAGCGTCCACCACTTTCCAAGGAAGTCTGCTCCTCTGTTGAACAGTTCAAAGTTATTCCTGATGTTTAGTTGGAATCTCCTTTCCCGTAACTTGACTCCATTGGTTCATGTCCTACCTGTGATGGCCTGGGACTCGGGCTCGGACTCAGAACCAGAGGAGTCTCAGTCTACACCAGATCCTTTGTCTCAGGCATCATCTGAACCAAGTCTGGGGCTTGATTCTGAAGAGTCCCAGTCTGCACAGGTTTCCCTGCAACAAGCACCAGCTGGGCCAAGTCAGGGGCCTGAGCCTGCCCTGGCTCCAGATGCAGGGATGACCTCGTTGCCTTCAGCTGGGCCATCACTTACAGCTGCTCCACTACTGGTTTGGTCAGGAAAGGCTGAGGCATCCCCTGGGTCTAGTAACCCACCAACGTCTCCCGAGCTGCAGAGACTGAGGTCTGAGAGAAGGAGGGACCTGAGTACTCGCAGGAGGAGTGCTCACCTTCGGTCAAAACAGGGAGGTGAGTTGTCGGAGGATCAGGACCGGCCATTACCCCGACAAAGATAAAAGGCTGACAGACCCTGTCCCAGGTTGCAGGAGCAACATTGCTATATGCCAGATCCTGCCTGAGATTCCTGCCTGGTTTCCTGCCTTGGCCCTGTCAGACTGACTCCTAGTGGAACTCTGGATTCTGGACCAGTCCTGGACCGCGTTTCAAGGGTTACCCCCAGGCCCAGCACACTTCCCCATAACTTGAATCCATTGGTTCAGGTCCTACCCTCTGGAGCAGGAGAAAGCAAGCTCACGGCATCCTCCATATGACAGCTCTTGAGATATTTGAAGATGGCTATCATATCTCCTCTCGGTCTCCTCTTTTCCAGGCTAAACATATCCAGCTCCTTCAACCGTTCAGAATAAGGCTTGGCTTCCAGACCCTTGATCATCTTGGTTGCCCTCCACTGCACACATTCCAGATTGTCAATATTCCTCTTAAATTGTGGTGCCCAGAACTGGACACAGTATTCCAGGTGTGGTCTGACCAAGGCAGAATACAGTGGTACCTCAGGTTAAGAACTTAATTTGTTCTGGAGGTCTGTTCTTAACCTGAAACTGTTCTTAACCTTAAGTACCACTTTAGCTAATGGGGCCTCCCGCCACTGCCGCGCTGCCGCTGCCCAATTTCTGTTCTCATTCTGAGGCAAAGTTCTTAACCCGTGGTACTATTTCTGGGTTAGCGGAGTCTTTAACCTGAAGCATCTGTAACCTGAAGCATCTGTAACCCGAGGTACCACTGTAGAGTGGGTCCATTACTTCCCTTGATCTAGACCAGTGTTTCCCAAACTTTGGTCTCCTGCTGTTTTTGGACTTCAATTCCCATCAGCCTTGACCACTGGTCCTGCTAGCTAGGGATGATGGGAGTTGTAGTACAAAACCAGCTGGGGACCCAAGTTTGGGAAACACCGATCTAGTCACTAGAATTCTGTTGAGGTATGAGTTCCTTCACTTCAAAACTTCCTACTACACCACTGAAGTACATCCCCTACTTGTTAATTTCTACATTAGAAAAGGCTTTAAAAGGACCAGACAAGTTCATGGATGATAAGACTACCAGTGGCCATTGGCTAGCAAGGGCTATGTTCTTCCTCCACTGTCGGACTCTGAGAGAGATGTTGTGCTCTGATTCTGCTTATGGGCTTTCCATGGGCCCCTGGCTTCCCACTGTGAGGTGTCGGACTGGATGGGCCTTTGGCCTGATCCAGCAGGGCTCTTTTTGTACTTACAAAGCATGGATTTCAACCAGGTGGTCCCAGACCAGCTCTGTGATCCTTCCAGCCTTGTTGGTTACAGTCCGGTTTTTGCTCTGCAAGTCCTTTAGCGTACAGGTTGGTAGTGGGAAGAAGCAGTGATTTCAGGAGCTTCAAAGAAAGGTCTAATTCACTGATGGGAACAGCATGCTCCACTTTTAAAATACCCTGCTCTAAACACAAAACAACTTAAGGAGAAGCTGCCACTAAGTAGGGGGGGGGAGCAAAGTCAGAAAACCAAACACCTCCCCAATTCGGGCAGATGGGGGGCTATTTAAAGGCTGTTTCCACCAGCCGTATTTTGATGCCGTTTCAGGAAAAGATGTAGATATAAACAGGTGATTACATTTCTAGGTAGCAGTACAAAGGGACGCTGTTCTGTTCGGCGAACTGCCTAGGGAGGGGGAGAGAGAGGGATGCAAAATAAACAGGTCCGGTTTCAGTGATGTGGCAGGAGGCAAGTTCTTTTCTCTACCCCCTCCTCATTTTCCCAGGCGGTTTCCTGTTTGGGGAATGCAAGCTCAACACTGGCATTTAAAAGAATCTGGAGTTGCTGGTGACTCAGCAACAAGCACGACTCGCCCTCGCTGCTCTTGGGTGTCACGTAGCATCGCCTGTTTTCCTTCAAGGCGGCTCCAGGCCCTGCAAACCTGTTCTGATAACGCTTTGCTGCTCGCTCACTTACGCTCTGTGCCCAGGTCAAAGGTAGCCTCCTTTGTGTGGCTCAACATTGCAGCCCAGGGGTGTTTCTCCCAAGAGATGCTAGGGTCAGGGCCATCTTTAGCAGATGTGGCGCCTGGGTGTAAATATCCACTCAGCGCCACCAAATTACCACGGATAGTGTGTGTGCGAAGCTGCACACTGTCCGCTATTGGGTGTGCGCGCGCGCAACTCTCCCCCATGCTGCTGTGGGACAGCAATACCCGCAGAGGCTTGGGAGAGAAGTTGCTCACCCGTCATATGGTTGGCGGGGCGCAGCTTCCATCCTAAGCCTCTGCAGGGATCGCCCTCCTCCTGCGGAGGCTTGGGAGGCAAGCTGCACTCCCTTGGGGGAGCAGCTGGTGGGCGTGCAGGGAAAGGGGAGGCCGCCGGCAAAGCCGCGCAGCTCCCCCACTCGCTGTGGTGCCCCTTAGAGGCCGGCGCCCTGGCGCAACGCACCACTACACCGTATGGGAAAGACGGCTCTGACTAGGGTGCTGACAGCCAAGGGAGAGCCACGCCAGAGTCCATGCAAGCCAGCACTGTAAGGGAGCTCAAGAAACCATCAGGGCAACCCTAATACAGACCCTCCAAGTGCCCCCATTTTCCAGGCACATTCCCAGATTTACAGAAGCCGTCCCTGTTTCTGATCTGATCCTGGAATGTCCCACTTTTCCTTAGGACGTCCCTAATTTCATCAGATAAATGTTGGAGGGGATGGAGTTATGTGACAACAGAGCCAAGGAAATGAGTAACAATATACTGTATTTTTCACTCTATAAGGCGCACTGGCCCATAGGGCGCACCTAGTTTTTTTGGGGGGGGGAATAAAAAAAAAATACTCCCCCCCCAGCCCCAAAGAGCAAAGAAGCCAAGACAGCCAGCGGGATCCATCCCGCTGGCTGTCTTGGCTTCCTCTTTAGCCTTCGCTCCCGGAGCTTGCTGCTATCCACAAGCCTTCTGAGCCCGATGGGAGTTCCCGCCCGGTGGGAGTTCCCGCCGGGCTCCCAAGGCTTGTGGAGAGCGCTCCCCGGGTTTTGAGATGCAGGCTGCTATCCGCAAGCCTTGGGAGCGCGGCGGGCACTCCCGCCACGCTCCGAAGGCTTGGGGATAGCTCCCTGGAGCCTGGAGAGCGAGAGGGGTCGGTGCGCACAGACCCCTCTCGCTCTCCAGGCTTCATTGAAAGCCTGCACTCGCTCCATAGGACACACACACATTTCCCCTTCATTTTTGGAAGGGAAAAAGTGCGTCCTATAGAGCAAAAAATACAGTAACTTGTAGAAGACACCTGAAGGCAGCCTTGTATAGGGAAGTTTGCTGAATGCTTAAAGTTTTATTATGTTTTTATATATGTTGGAAGCTGCCCAGAGTGACTGGGGCAACCCAGTCAGATAGGTGGGGTACAAATATCATCATCATTGAATAGGACATCCTTATTTTCAACGGAGAAATGTTGGAGGGTATGCATCCCTGTTCTGCAGTATTGCATTTCTCCATCTGTATTCTTTGTATTCCAGAACGGGAGAGGGAGGGGAGTCAGTCAATCAGATTCTTCTCCTCTTCTATACACTTTGAGAAGGAAAGCCAAACACTGTCAAACTGCAGACCCTTTAGAAGCCTCTTCCTTTACGGATGTCTTCTGGATTTGGAAAGGACATTGTTGCGTCTGTCCTCTCCAAAAATGTTCTGGCCCTGCAGCCCTTTTGGAACAGGCCCAAAGTCACTAATTAGATGTTAGACACGGTGGAGGGCCTGTTCTGGAGACTTCCGCGGGCCTCCGCTCTGTGCAGTTGGCAAGCTGTAATTTTAGCCGAGGAGGCTACAGCGCAGTCCATGCGCTTGATGTCAATGCAGCCTATTTAAAAGCAAAGATAAACAGAGATGTCCCAAATAACCCAGTTATTTACCAGCGGCTTGGAGTGTATTTTTAATCAACGTGATGCAAAGGGAGAGAGGGAGGAGAGAGAGAGAGAGAGGGAGGGAGGGAGGGAGACCAATTCCATGCTGGGGTGTTTGAAAAAGGAAGGCAGTGAAATGCAATCTGCTCCAGACTGGAATACAATTGCAGGATTAATTCAGTTTAAACCCCAGGACAAAGTACTGGAAAACATATACCTGCTTTCCAAATGTGACTCAGAAGGAAGATGGCTTTTGTGCCACAGAGGATGCTGCCAGGGTTTGGGGTCCCAGTTAGAGGATATATAAGGTTTTTTCACCAAAGGAGGCACCAGCAAGGCGAGGGCTGCAGTCAGATGCACCACAGACTCCACCTCCCAGACTGGTACTCTCAAACCAGATCCAAAATCTCCTATTGGCTGAGGATGCTTCCTCACTTTGGCTTATGGGCAGCTCTACAGAATCCCTTGTGAGATAATGGAGCCGCCACAATCCACATCAAATCCATCTGGTTGAATTCCTTGCGAAAGCAGATTTTATGTTTAAATTTCAAGGGAAATGGGAGAGTTTCTTTTCAAAGGGGGCGGCATCGAATGTGGATGTTTAAACTGGAGTGGGGGATGGGGAAAGCTAGCTAAAAATTGCGTTCCAGCAAAAGTCAGGCCACGTTGCCCAAATCCCAGTAATGTATTCAGTCCCATTAAGATGCCTATAAATCCTTATTTGTATGTTAATAGGTTTCAAATTAATGCTGCGTCGCTAGCTAAGAATTAGTGCTGAGTCGTCACACACCTCTTCACCACATCTGATTACGAAGTGCCCCTCCCCGCCCCCCTCGTATAATCTCAGCTCATCTGTGGGCTAGACAGCACCAGCACAATTTCAGTTGCCGGCTAATCTTCCACATGGGCCTGCCAATCCATGATCCACAAAAAAATGAGCCTCAAAAAGCGCAAAAGGGCTTTCGGGATCCCTGTGTAGCAGTGGTCAGTTTGGTGGCTGCTCTTTAGTGATGAACAGTATTGGGGAACGGAGGGCGGTACCCTATAGCTCTCTATTAAGTGCTCTCTTTGAAGATAGCTCAGTTAGGTAGAGCATGGTGCTGATAACGCCAAGGTTGCAGGTTCGATCCCTGTATGGGACAGCTGTCTATTCTATTCTATAATATTAATACCCAAGATCCCATTGGTGAGGGGGCATAGCTCAGTGGTGATTTGCATTCCGCCCCCCCCCCCCCATCCCCAGAGAGCTGCTGGCAGTCAGTGCAAACGATACTAAGCTAGATGGACGAAGGGCCATCTAGGCAGTGTTATGTACTAATCTTGGATCCTAGAACAATAGGCAAGTAGAATCCTAGAATGCAACAACTGATTGGCCTGCAGGAGAAGACCAATCAGGCTCCAGGAGGAAGTTAATCAGCCTGTTAGGCTGGTAGGATTGTAGAATGCAACGACTGATTGGCCTGCAGGAAAAGACCAATGAGGCTCCAGGAGGGAAGCAGAATCAGCCAATCAGACGGGACTCATCGTGTAAATAATGTATATAAAAGTCTGAGGTTTGGGTGGCAATTAAATCACTGTTTTACAAGCGGCAGTAAAGAGCGTGAAATCACTACAGGACTCCGAGTATATTTCAGCAGCTAGCTTTGTCCCATCCATTGTCGGTTTGCTTGCTTGTTTACTTGCATGCTGCTTTCCCACCAAGATTGTGAGTGAGTTGCTCTCCTTTCATGATGCCAGAATCTAGGGGCATCCGATGAGCGCTGGAAGATTCAGGGCAGAGAGAACAAAAAGGGACCCCAAGGGGCATCTAGTCCAACCCCCTGCAATGCAGGGATCTCAGCTAAAGCATCCAGGACGGATGGCCATCTTGTCCTGCTGCTTTGTCCCGGGGGAAACCGCTCCTTGGTGTTCAATTAGTTCAAATGGCAATGTTATTATGATTATCTTATTACTGGGGGTGGGGATCTCAAAGCAGTTTGCAACCTACATTAAAAAATCAAATAGAACAATCCAGAATAAAAAAATTTTTTTTTTCCAGTAGCACCTTAAAGGCCAACTAAGTTAGTTCTTGGTATGAGCTTTCGTGTGCATGCACACTTCTTCAGATACACGGTGCATGCACACGAAAGCTCATACCAAGAACTAACTTAGTTGGTCTTTAAGGTGCTACTGGAAAAAAAAAATTTTTGTTGTTTTGACTATGGCAGACCAACACGGCTACCTATCTGTAATCCAGAATAAAACATTACTGAAGAAAGTCAAATATAAAGTGTATATTTAAAGACAATTAACATTCATTCAAACGTAAGTAACAGGAAACTGAAATGATCTCCTAAGAATTGATGCTTTTGAATTCTGGTGCTGGAGGAGACTCTTGAGAGTCCCATGGACTGCCAGAAGATCAAACCTCTCCATTCTGAAGGAAATCAGCCCTGAGTGCTCACTGGGAGGACAGATCCTGAAGCTGATGCTCCAATACTTTGGCCACCTCATGAGAAGAGAAGACTCCCTGGAAAAGACCCTGATGTTGGGAAAGATGGAGGGCACAAGGAGAAGGGGACGACAGAGGACGAGATGGTTGGACAGTGTTCTCAAAGCTACCAGCATGAGTTTGACCAAACTGCGGGAGGCACTATCCTAAACATTTAAAAACAAAACAAAACAAAACAAAGCAGTACAGAGGTCAACTGCAGAATGCACATTTAGCAGAGCAATGTTAACAAAAAAAATTATCTTAAACATTTCAGAAGACGGCATTACTAAGTGAAGTCAAATATAAAAGGCACATTTGAAACAGCGTAACTAGCAAAAGAATAAAATATGGGGTTTCTCCTAGGGCCACCATCCCAAGTGGACGAGCCCCATCTGCCCCTCGCTTCCCTCTACAGCACATGCAGAAACCGCCTTCTTGACTGTTGGACACCCTCTTGGGTCTCTTCTGCCAGAGCCTGTCTTCGCATGCAAGGGGCATGCAACAACAGCCACAGAAGCTGCTCACAGTCTCCCCTTTCCTTGCTAATGGAGTTTTGTTGTGGGAGACAGCAGGCGGCGATGTGATATGCCAGGGCAGGGGCAAGAGAGTCGTGCGGGCCTGAGACACGACCCATTCTTGTCCCTGTTGGCAAGGACAAAAGATGCCCTTGTGCTCTCTTCCCCGCCCCCCCCCCCATGCCACCTCTGCACATGCATCAGAGTGAATGGACAGAGGGCAAGTCAGATAGATCCTGGGCTCCGGGGTTAAAGGAGCTTTATCAGCACAGAGGGACCCCTGAAAAGGTTGCGCTTTGTCTACTGCTGGAGAAAGTCCCTCTTGGGAGAAGGGCTTTGCTATCCCGCCTTTGCTATTACACCGACATGTCAGAGGGGAGCGAAGTGGGCTTCATATTTAACCCTCTGCAGTCACAGATAGAGGTAATGTTTTTAAGAGGAACCTGATATGGGTTTGTGGCTTGCTGTGCCAGACCAACTCCACATTGCAGAGGTAAATTCTTGCAAGCAGAGCAAGGGGAGGAATGAACCAATCTGATCCTCATTTGGCGAAACAAGACACAAATCAAAACGTAGCCATCCCTTGAAATTCTTTGGATTTTGCAGTGCACTTCTCCAGCAAATAGCAGTGCATATGCTAGGGTAAAGTGTGCATTTAAAAAAGACACATATATCTGGGGAAATAACATACATGTGTCTCCCCTTAGGCAAAATTGCTTTGTAAAACTGTGTATATTTGGCAAAATTGTATACCGACCTGTGCATATTGGGAGAAATTTGCACTTAAATGCTGATGAGTCCCTGCGAAAGGTGATGCTATGTTACTACGAGTAATAATAATAATATTTATCTCCCCTGCCCATCCAGCTGGGTTTCCCCAGCCACACTAATAGAGTCGTACCTTGGTTCTCGAACAGAATCTGTTCTGGAAGTCTGTTCGACTTCCAAAAACGTTCAAAAACCAAGGCACGGCTTCCGATTGGCTGTAGGAGGTTCCTGCACTCTATCAGAAGCCGTGTTGGATGTTCGGCTTCCAAAAAAAGGCTGCAAACCAGACCACTCACTTCCAGGTTTGCGGCATTCGGGAGCCAAAACGTTCGAGTCACAAGGTGTTTGAGAACCAAGGTAGGACTGTACAGGAATGGGGAACCTATGACTCTCCAGCTCCTATGTTCTCTTACCATTGGCTGGGGCTGATGGGCGTTGGAGACCAACCACATCTGTAGGATCACAGGGTCCCCATTCCTGTTAAAACAGAAGGAAACTGAAGCGTTCTGCATTTGCTGTGGCCAACACAGGTAGTCCAGTCTCATGGCTTCTTGGTCCTATACCTTCAGGATGGAGTCTTTATGAGCTGGCAAAGGAAAGGGCGACTATTGACCCCTGCAGATGTTGCTGAACTGTTGGAAGACACAAGATCTACCCACTTTGGAAGAATGGCAGATGAAGGTGATGGACTATATGGGATTGGCAGAAATGACTGGCAGAATCCGAGACCAGGGAGAAGAGGCGGTGGAAGAGGATTGGAAGAAATTTAAAGACTATCTACAGAAATATTGCAAAATTAATGAATGTTAGAATGATGTTGGATAGAAATTAAGTGGTTTCCAGCTGTAATGCTTCAAGAATATGGAAAAAGGGTATAAATAGGTTAAAACATAATTAAAATGATGTTGGATTGGAAATAAGTGGTATTTGTAACAAAGTTAATAAGAATATGCAAAAATGAATTGATAATGGATGAAAATACTGAGTTATAAAATGTTAAGTTATAGAGATAAGATAAACGAAAGAGGGTAAGGATTTGCTGATTTGATTATTTAAATGGGAATACAAGAAGGGGAGGTGTGAGGAAGTCAAAGAAACAAGCAAATGAGTTTTAAGTTATGAAAAAGAATTGTTTTTAATTTTTTGTATTTTTTCTGTGTGTTTATTCTTATTTTTTTTGTTTTTTTATTATGTGTTTTTGTATATCTGTTTTTGTAAAATCTTAATAAATATTTCTTAAAAAAAAAAAACACAGATGTTGCTGAACTGTAACTCCCATCTGCCCTAGAAAGCATGGCCAATGGTAGAGGTGATGGGAGCTGGGAGTTCAGCCACACTCCTGAGCAAGCGCATGAAATATTCATGCCCGCCACATCCCCAGGGCAGACAGCAGCAGCATGTTTAGAAACAGAATATAGCCATGAACCCGAACCAATGGCTTCAAGTTACAAGAAAGGAGATTCCAACTAAACATCAGGGAAGAGCTGTTTGACAGTGGAGCAAACTCCCTCAAGAGGTGGTGGGCTCTCCTTCTTTGGAGGTTTCTAAGCAGAGGTTGGATAGCCATCTGTCAGGGATGCTTTAGGTGAGATTCCTGCATTGCAGGGCGGTTTGACTAGATGACCCTCGCAGTCCCTTCCAACTCTAAACTTCTATGATTCTAAGGGACGGGGGTGGCACTGTGGTCTAAACCACTGAGCCCCTTGGGCTTGCCAATCAGAAGGTCAGTGGTTCGAATCCCCGTGATTGAATGAGCTCCCATTGCTCTGTCCCAGCTCCTGCCTACCTAGCAGTTTGAAAGCACACCACTGCAAGTAGATAAATAGGTACCGCTCCAGCGGGAAGGTAAACGGCGTTTCCGTGCGCTCTGGTTTCCATCACAGTGTCCCGTTGCACCAGAAGCAGTTTAGTCCTGCTGGCCACATGACCCGGAAATCTGTCTGTGGACAAACGCCGGCTCTGCAATTCTATGATTCTATGACCATCGAAATAAATGGTGCAGAGGTGGAAGTTTCACAATGGCTGCATGTACATCACTTTTTTTAAAAAATACCTGAAGGCGCACGAGAACAATCACGTGAAGATTTTACGCAGATTGACGAAATCATGTATGGCATAGTGAAAGCAGAAGGATAGGTTTTCCCCGCTCCCTGTCCTGTAAATTCTACAGCTCAGGGTCACTCAATAAAATTGACTGGCAGTAGATCTCAGATAGACCAAGGAAAACCCTTCACAGAATGGATGGCTTGCGTATTTCACTGCTGTGTGGTGATGTGATGGCTGCTGGCTTAAATGGGTTGAAAATGGGCTCAGACAAATGCATGGTGGGTGGGTGGGTCTATCAATGGTCTATAAGAGCCAAACAGCCGCAGGGGAATTGCTGTAGCTCTGTGAGAGAGCATCAGTTTTGCATGCAGAAGATTGCAGTTCAAATCCCCAGCATGTCTGAGTAAGGGCCATAGGTTGGTAGAGCATCTGTCTAGTATGCAGAAGGACCTACATAAGCACATGAGAACAGCCCTTCTGGATCAGGCCACTGGTCCATCTAGCTCCGCATCCTGTCCTCACAGTGGCCAATCAGGTGCCTCCTCACTTCTGACCCCCAGCAACTGGTGTTCAGAAGAAACCCTGAGGAGCAATCCATTTGTACCTGCTGCATTGCAGGACATATTTGGGAGAATTAAGGCCTAAGGAGTAAACCCTACACAAATCCAGAATGAAGTCCCTAAGATGGTTGGATGGCGCCTTGTGCGTCTCCTTCCAGCAACTCCTGCAGCCAAGCTGGTACCAAGCACATTGCTCTGCTTTCTTTGGTCAACATCAGCAAGACCGAGAAGGGGGTCTTGTCGTCTGGGCAGCCCAGGACCTCCAGACACACTGCCCAGACTTGCGCTCTGGGAAGCTCACTTCGGTACTGCAAACCCTGGTGTTCAGAACAGTAGTGGACCTTGGGGATTTCAGCAGCTCCCTGTGTGATGCCAAAATTCAGCAGCCCCGCCTCTCGCCTTCCATTCTACAGGGGCACCCTTTGCAGCACCCCCAAGGCTCTGCACCCAGTGCAACCAAACTGATTGTTGTTGTTTAGTCTTTTAGTTGTGTCCGACTCTTCGTGACCCCTTGGACCAGAGCACGCCAGGCACAACAAACCCTAATAATAATAATAATAATAATAATAATAATAATTATTATTATTATTTATAACCCACCCATCTGCCTGGGTTCTCCAGCCCCAGCCAGTGAGTTTTTACCCATGCCTAGATTGTACAACTTGCATGCAATGCAATGCAGCTTGCTCCCAGGTAAGCCGGTGTGTCTTGAGTTGTGCTACAGACATACCGTATATTTCTCTCTCAAGCACACAAAAAGGACGCAACTTGTCCTTGGATTATTTATTGATGTGCACTTTGCAATTGCAAAAACCCACACAAACTGTTGCTCTTCCAAATGGAGAGGACTCTTTAGCTGGGACGCAGTCAGTCAGTCAGTTTTACTGCACATAGCCAAAGGCTGCTGCATTGTACACAGAATCATTCAACAATTAAAAGATTAATACAAAAAACTTAAAACATTTATATTATCAAGACATTACCTACTCTAAACAGAGCTATAAAAGTACCTTAGTATACAGGTCAAGACATTAAACAATATAATTTATAGGCTAAAATCGCAACACGGCCACTAATATATTAAAAAATAATGTTAATTAATACAATGTGCAATTATATTCGGAGTTTGGTGATAAAGATAGAATATGGCTTGATGTAGATAGGGTCAAATAAATTCATCTCCTTTACAGTTGGTGGCTATCTTGGCTATATAATTTGCTCTAATTTTCCTAGCGGCAGTTGCAAAGAGTGCTACACGCCAGGTCACATACTTATCTGAGATATAAAATCATGTCAGGGGGGTTCTGGCCAGGGGACCTTGTCATTATAGGTGCTGGGACGCTTTTCTCGGCAGGGATTGGGTATGCAGGTTGTGATGGTGCTATTAGGCTGGGATTTGTTTTCTCTGCCAACTTTGTAATGCACCTGTACCTCATTGCTGCTGGCACCTTGCCGAGCCAAGACTGGGAAGCTCCGCTTTGCCTTCTCTCTTTCTGGTGTGCATGTCAAGTGAGCAGCTCTGGGAGATACCAAGCGAGCTTTTCTCCAGAGTGGTTTGTTTATGGGGTAGGAGGGGGCGACTCATTAACAGGAACTTGAGCGGAAACACACCGCTGGCAGGTGGAAGACAAATGCCGAGACGACTGTGTCATTTATCAAACCAAGGGGGAATGACCTTTGCTATCCATTTAGAAGGGAATGGAAAGCTTTGAGGTTTTTCAGCTTGCCTGGAGTGGAAGCAGGATGCTCCCGTCGCTACACCTCCAATTGGTGCTTTGCCCAGATTAATCAGAGAATACACTTTGCAAGCATTTAACTAGAGGTTGTCCTTAGGGATGGGCTGATCTGTAAATTTCAGTATTTCTACAGTTTCTCCTTTTTTCCAGCCTTAAATCCCACTCTTTACATTTCCACATCAGTTTGCTTAAAAAAAAAAGTCTTCATGCAAATTTGTCAGCATTCCAGTGCAAATTTCTCCTTATTTTTTTTTTGCATGCAGTTTTGCCTAATAGACACATTTTTGCAAAGCAATTTCCCTGAAGGGACCACATTTTTGCATCCCATTTTCAATTTAGTTATGCTTTTTCTGCGGACTTTATCCCAGCTGGTACTTTTTTTCCTTTTACACATCACTTGGCTGGGGAACTGCACTGAAAAAAATTGGAGAACTGCAGATTTCTAAGGATGGATGTGCATATTGTTTCAGAATGTGTGAATTAGGTAGGTTTGCTTTTAAAAGCAATATGGAATTGAATGTCTCCCCCAGAACACGCTATTTTTAAAAGAAGCCTTCAGAAGCACTGCTGTTATTTGAAAGTCTCTCTCCCCCCACAACTGCAATTTATCTGAATGCATACTGAGTGTTGTAATGGTCAGATTCATTGATTAATGGGGTGCAATCCAACAAAGCCCACACAATGAATTCTGCTAACACAACAGGGTTTCTCTCCCCTCCTTCCATGCACCTCCCCGCCCAAAAGGGTGTGCAACAGATCTATAAATCTAAGTTAGCTCCACGTATATTACCAATCGATCAAACCTCTCCATTCTGAAGGAAATCAGCCCTGAGTGCTCACTGGAAGGACAGATCCTGAAGCTGAGACTCCAAGACTTTGGCCACCTCATGAGAAGAGAAGACTCCCTGGAAAAGACCCTGATGTTGGGAAAGATGGAGGGCACAAGGAGAAGGGGACGACAGAGGATGAGATGGTTGGATGGTGTTCTTGAAGCTACGAACGTGAGTTTGACCAAGCTGCGGGAGGCAGTGGAAGACAGGAGTGCCTGGCGTGCTCTGGTCCAGGGGGTCATGAAGAGTCGGACACGACTAAACGACTAAACAACAACAACACCCATGACGTTAAATAATGTTAACTGTTCTGGGTAAACAATAGTGTGAGTTTTTAAAAAGAAGAATCAGGAACTAGTCAACCAGTTAGATTACCCACCTTATACAGTGGTACCTCGGGTTACATACGCTTCACGTTACATACGCTTCAGGTTACATACGCTTCAGGTTACAGACTCTGCTAACCCAGAAATAGTGTTTCAGGTTAAGAACTTTGCTTCAGGATGAGAACAGAAATTGTGCTCTGGCGGCGCGGCGGCAGCAGGAGGCCCCATTAGCTAAAGTGGTGCTTCAGGTTAAGAACAGTTTCAGGTTAAGAACGGACCTCCAGAACGAATTAAGTACTTAACCCGAGGTACCACTGTATTAAGTAACTGCATTGCAAATGCATATCTTTGTATTTTGTGAACTTTGAAAGTTTTCTCCCCCTCCTTCTGCTGGGTGGTATCCAGCAAACACGTCCCATCAATGCAAGGATTTCCACTTGTGCTACTCCTTCCTATTCTCCCCTGACATATGCCACCCCCCCCCCCAATCTGCTCCAGAAGACTGGGAGAACCCTTACAACAGATATCGGGGGAATGTGGGGGAGAGAAGAGGGTGGGAAAGTTCTGTCACACAAACAGAAATCCTTACGCTGATGGAACAAGTCACGACTTGCTACTTCGGATTCAGTCTGCTGTTTAGATCTTCATGCCACGCTTTGTATTGCTTAAATGGCATAAATACAGTGGTGCCCCGCAAGACGAATGCCTCGCAAGACAGAAAACCCGCTAGACGAAAGAGTTTTCCGTTTTGGAGGTGCTTCGCAAAACGAATTTCCTTTTTTTTTTTTTTTATAAAATTTTTATTAGATTTTAAACACATAATAAAAGACAATACAAGACAATACATAAACAAACAAACATATAAACACGTATACTTTCTTAACATTTTTTCCTTGACCTTCTTTCGGCGACTTCCCCATACCTCCCCTTTCTGCATCCCTGTTATCAATCTTTTCAGCATCCCCTAATTTCCATATAAGACTTTCTTTAGATCTTGTTTCTCATATCCAATTGCTAGTCGCTGCAATTCTGTTTTGCATTACCCAAAACATTTTAGCATTCATTAATTTTACAACAGTTCTTAAGATAGATTTTAAACTTCTTCCAATCTTCTTCCACCGTCTCTTTCCCTTGGTCACGGATTCTGCCGGTCATCTCAGCCAGTCCCATATAGTCTATTACCTTAGTCTGCCATTCTTCCAGTGTGGGTAGTTCTTGTGTCTTCCAATACTTTGCTAATAATACTCTTGCTGCTGTTGTAGCGTACATAAAAAACGTCCTGTCTTTCCTTGACACCAATTGGCCTACCATACCCAGGAGGAAGGCTTCTGGTTTCTTCACGAACGTGCATTTAAGCACCTTTTTCATTTCATTATAAATCATTTCCCAGAAAACCTTGATCCTTGGGCACGTCCACCAAAGGTGGTAGAAAGTACCTTCAGTTTCCTTACATTTCCAACATTTATTATCGGGCATGTGATAAATTTTTGCAAGCTTGACTGGGGTCATGTACCACCTATAGATCATTTTCATGATGTTCTCTCTTAAGGCATTACATGCCGTAAACTTTATACCGGTAGTCCATAACTGTTCCCAGTCAGCAAGCATAATGTCATGGCCAATGTCTTGTGCCCATTTAATCATAGCTGATTTAACCATCTCATCCTGTGTATTCCATTTCAACAGCAAGTTATACATTCTTGACAAATTCTTAGTATTGGGTTCCAAAAGCTCTGTTTCTAATTTTGACCTCTCCACCTGGAAGCCAATTTTCCTGTCCTGTTTGAAAACTTCATTTATCTGGTGGTAATGTAGCCAGTCTCTTACTTTAGACTTCAACTTCTCATAACTCTGCAATCTCACTTTCCCCTCCTCATGTTCTATAATTTCCCAATACTTTGGCCATTTGGATTCCATATTAAGTTTTTTCACTTCCTTAGCTTCCATTGGTGACAACCACCTGGGGGTTTTGTTTTCCAGCAAATCTTTGTATCGAGTCCAAACCTTATACAATGCTTTCCTAACAATATGGTTCTTAAAACCTTGATGGATTTTTACCTTGTCATACCATATGTATGCATGCCAGCCAAATCTGTTGTTAAACCCTTCCAAATCCAAAATGTCTGTGTTTTCAAGAAGCAGCCAACTTTTCAGCCAGCAAAACGCCGCTGATTCATAGTACAGCTTTAAGTCCGGCAGGGCAAACCCCCCTCTTTCTTTTGCATCAGTTAATATCTTAAACTTTATTCTGGGCTTTTTGCCCTGCCAGACAAATCTAGATATGTCTTTTTGCCACTTCTTGAAACAATCCATTTTGTCTAAAATCTGCAATGTTTGAAACAAAAACAACATTCTAGGCAAGACATTCATCTTAATAACAGCAATACGGCCTAACAAGGAAAGTCTCAAATTTGACCATACTTCTAGGTCTTTCTTAATTTCTGTCCAGCATTTCTCATAGTTATCTTTAAATAGATTCACATTCTTAGATGTCAAATTAATCCCCAGGTATTTCACCTTCTTTGCTATCATTAAACCAGTTTCACTCTGGAACTTTTCCCTTTCAACAGCTGTTAGATTTTTGTCCAGTACTTTCGTTTTCTGTTTGTTCAACTTAAAACCTGCTACTTGACCAAATACTTGTATTAGTTCTAAAACTCTTTTCGTACTAGTGTCTGGCTCTTGTAAAGTTAAAACTAAGTCATCTGCAAATGCTCTCAGTTTGTACTGTTTAGCTCCGACCTGAATCCCTTTAACCAGCTGGTCCTCTCTAATCATGTTTAATAGAACCTCCAGGACAGATATGAAAAGTAGTGGGGATATTGGGCATCCCTGTCGTGTCCCTTTTTCAATAGCAAATTCTTCAGTGACCACATTATTTACAATCAGTTTTGCTTTTTGCTCAGAATAAATTGCACTTATACCATTTTCAAAACCTTGGCCTACCCCCAAAACGAATTTCCTATGGGCTTGCTTCGCAAGACGAAAATGTCTTGCGAGTTCCTGCGGGTTTCCCCCCCCCCTTTTCTAAGCTGCTAAACCGCTTATCCGCTAAGCCGATAAGCCGCTAAAAGCTGCTAAAAGCCGCTAATAGCGCTAATCCGCTAATCCGTCAATGGGCTTGCTTCGCAAGACGGAAAAACCGCTAGACGAAGAGACTCGCAGAACGGATTCTTTTCGTCTTGCGAGGCACCACTGTATCAAATAAATAAACGATCAGACTGGCCTTCCTCAAACTTGGGTTCCAGGATGTTGTTGGACTACAACTCCCATCATCCCTGACCACTGGTTGTGGTAGCTAAGGATGATGGGAGTTGTAGTCCAACAACATTGGGGGGGGGTTCAAGTTTGAGGAAGGCTGGATGAGACAAATCTATGCATGGCTGTTTGTCGCAATGGCTGTATGGAAGCTCCAGGCTGAGAGGAAGTAGACCATTGAATGTTGGGGACTAACAGTGGGAGAAGTCTCTGGCCTTATTGCCCTTCTTCTTATATAATAAAGCAAGAGAAAGATTTTTAGCACCTATAATGACAAGGTCCCCTGGCCAGAACCCCTCTGACATGATTTTATATCCCCTCGCAGACACAGATAAAGTATGTGACCTGGCGTGTAGCACTCTTTGCAACTGCCGCTAGGAAAATTAGAGCAAATTATATAGCCAGGGTAGCCACCAACTGTAAAGGAGATGAATTTATTTCACCCTATCTACATTAAGCTATATTTTATCTTTCTCACCAAACTCCGAATATAATTGCACATTGTATTAATTAACATTATTTTTTAATATATTAGTGGCCATATGATAATTTTAGCTTATAAATTTTATTGTTTAATGTCTCAATTTGTATATTAAGTCACTTTTACAGCTCTGTTTAGAGTAGGTAATGTCTTGATAATATAAATGTTTTAGGTTTTTTGTATCAATTCAGTATTTTTTCTTTTAATTGTTGAATGATTCTGTGTACATTGTGGCAGCTTTTGGCTATGTGCAATAAAACCGACTGACTGACTGACTATTGCCCTTCTTGGAAGTTTGATATAAGAGCACAATTTAAAGTCCCGAATCAGCCTGTTGCTATGACCATTGGCTAATGCAAATAAAGTTTTATCTATCTTGCCCTTCTTGGGGGCTTCTTGGAGACATCTAGTTGGCCTCTGTGGGAACAGGGTGGTGTCTCAGCAGTGCTCTTCTTATGTTCTTCACCCTGGATATGATATGCATCTACCCCCTTTGGCTCAGAGATTTTAATTCTAGGAAGAATGGGTGGGGGAGGGGGTTGAGCAAGGTCTCAAGGGCATCTTTCAGACGAAGATTGCGCATGGACGGATATAATGATATTCGGAACGTATTTACTGAAACAATAGTGACATGTGAACTGATGTATACTAGAGGGAAATGAGAAGCTCATCTATTTACATATATACTACATAGTTTTGTAACCTTAATTACATTTTATTGTCATATCAATGTTGGTATTTTCCTCTGCTTTCTTTTGCTTTCTTTTTGTATTTTTACATACCTCTAACCAGGCCTTTGGCTAATTGATATCCTATTCCCTTTTAAAATGTGTTGGGGAGGGGAGATTATTGGGTTGTTCTTGTTTTTATTATGTATATTGTGTTTTTATGTTGTGTTGTGAAATGCCCTGAGAGCTGTATTTACAGGGTAGTATACAATTTTATTTTTATTTTTAATAATAATAATGCTTTCCTTTACTTAAATTCACTGCAAAACTCTCAGTTTTTAAAGAAGGCACCTCAAATTCTCCTGCAAAAGCAGAAAAGGGACACCAAGTTGCCAGGAAGAAGTACCGTATTTTTTGCTCTATAAGACTCACTTTTTCCCTCCTAAAAAGTGAGGGGAAATGTGTGTGCGTCTTATGGAGCGAATGCAGGCTGCGCAGCCATCCCAGAAGCCAGAACAGCAAGAGGGATCGCTGCTTTCACTGCGCAGCGATCCCTCTTGCTGTTCTGGATTGTGAGATTCAGAATATTTTTTCCCTTGTTTTCCTCCTCCAAAAACTAGGTGCATCTTGTGGTCTGGTGCGTCTTATAGAGTGAAAAATACGGTAATTAGGAAACAGAATCGTAGAATGTAGAGCTGGAAGGGATCACAAGAGTGATCTAATCCAACCTCTTGCAATGCAGGAATCTTTTGACCAATATTGACCATGAGATTAAGAGTCTCACACGCTACCGACTGATCTATGAGACGCTTGCAGAACATGGAGAAAGTCGGAACCACTTTATTGCTATTTTCAGACAGAATTCAATTGCACACTTGAAAATTCAGGATGCACAATTAAGGCGGAGTCCATGCTCTCTTCCAAGAAACCCCGAACTTTTTGCGGTAAGGAAGGTGACAGGAACTTGCACTGGGAAGGGATAACATGAGCTCGACACAATGTTGTCTAGCCTCCCTACAAACAGGTCGGGACCGATGCTTGGTAAACATCGACAAATTTAATTCCTGTGAACCCAGACTTCATTTCCAGGGAAATGAGAAGTTCCGTTTCTGCAGGGCGTGTGGCACACACCTTCATTTCAAATCCTTCTTTGCTGTCTTTAGCAATGTCTGTGACCTCTGCTGCAGAGAACTTGATACCCCGCCCCCCTTCCCTCCTCCTGGAGCTGAGCAATGTCTGGTTTCCAAGACCTGGTGCAGAAATCTCACTTCGGCAATAATGGAGCAGCGATGCCTCCTTCAACCCTCCGGTAGCAAATTAAACACAACTTTGTGGCTTTGGTGGTTTGCTGGGAAGCAGCAGCGCGGAGCTCCCTATTAATAGTTCATGACAGAGTTGCTCTAGAGTTTCCTTGGCAGACAGGAATGTCTTGGCCTTAAATCCACTTGTGGCAAAAAAATAAACAACTAAACAACAGAAGCATTTTCGGAAATAAAAGCCATCTTTGGGGGTCAAGTGAACTGTGTAGGGGGCTGCAAGGGTCTGTGACTCCCGGCCCATCTCCTTCTGATTAGGAAGGTCCAAAGGAGGACTTTAACCACGTTCAGTTGAATGGGGTTGGAAGCCTCCCACAACCAGGAACTCCTGTGCAGATTTTATTTCTTTATTAATTCCTTCAACAAGGTTTATATACTGCTTAATCATATTGCTTGTTGGCAGGTAACACCTTTGCTCAGAGGTCTGCACTGGCTGCTGATTTCCTATGGGGCCAAGTTCAAGGTGTGACTATTGGTATATATACAGTGGTACCTCGGGTTAAGTACTTAATTCGTTCCAGAGGTCCGTTCTTAACCTGAAACTGTTCTTAACCTGAAGCACCACTTTAGCTAATGGGGCCTCCCGCTGCTGACACACCACTGCCGCGCAATTTCTGTTCTCATCCTGAAGCAAAGTTCTTAACCCAAGGTACTATTTCTGGGTTAGCGGATTCTGTAACCTGAAGCATCTGTAACCTGAAGCGTCTGTAACCTGAAGAGTCTGTAACCCGAGGTACCACTGTATATAAAAAAAGCACTCCAGTTGGAGAACAGCCTTTACCAAAGGTGTCATGGGCTTTGAAGACACTCGAACTCGGGACACAAGGGATAAACGTGCTAAGAGGAAGGCATGTTTGGCAAATCCACACTGTGATCAACTCACACCAGAAATGTCCCCACTGTGGAAGGACATGTGGATCCAGAATTGGCCTCCACAGTCACTAACAGACTCACTGTTAAAACTGTGTTTATGGAAGACAATCTTACTCGGCTACGAGTAATCGCCAAAGAAGAAGATTGGTATATAAACAACTTATTAATTGCATTTATATCCCTCACCTTTTTCTCCAAGGAGCTCGAGGTGGAACACATGGTTCTCCCTTTGAATAAGAGGCACAGCTCCTTACAAGATTGTGTAGTCTGGCATCTCATCACGCGATTTTGGTTCTAAGATGGCAGCGGCGGCAGCTTCCCAGTTGGCGACTGAGGCAGGGAGTTTCGGCACACCCCCCCAAAATAGCACTGCTGCTGCCCATAGATAAATCACAACTGTTCCAAGAGCAGTTAGCTGGAGTTTAGGCCGGGCTGCGGCGTCCGCTATTAGCCCTGGCCAGGAGGTCTCCCTGGAGGTTGCGCCGAGTAATCTTTCTTCTCTTGGCCATCATGCCTGGCTGCCTCGCAGCCGCTCGGATGTCAAGTGAAACCAAATGGGCTTTGACGACAGGGCAGGAGAAAACAGATTCCTGGGATGAACTAAAAAAAACACAAAACCACACACTCAGGGGGATTAGAGCCATTTATTTTCACGGCCGCCCTCCTGGTTTCAGGATGAAATGTGAAGATTGAGTTCGTTGGTGTTTTTCTTCCGTTCTGCGTGCTGGTTTTCCATGCGCAAGGCACAGATCTATCGCTGGAGGACTTTGCCTGCCTCTTCCAAGATGGTGAAGCCCTGAGGCGGCAGCAGGCTGGGCCCACCACCCAGACTTTCCTGCCAGTCTTCTACCTCTGGCCCATTCTCAGTGTCCCACCCCTAGTCCCCTGGCTCTGAACCTTCTTCCTCTGGGGGTTCCCTTGGGGCAGGGACACCATCTTGGGGGGCCGAGGGTCCCCAAACATTTTTCAAAGAGGGGGACAGGCCCCTTCAATATTTCTCGGGCTGCATTGGGTCCCACTGGGCCTTCCCACAGCTGCAACGGGCCCCACTGGGTGTACCCACAGCTAGTAGAAGGTTGCACCGGGAAACACGTGTGATATCACGCGTCATATGTTTTATAACACATGTGTGTGCTGGGCCCCTTCGATCTTGGAGGCACCCCAGCAGCTGCGCCCTGGGGGTTCCCCAGATAGTGTCTCCCACCGCTCCTGAATTTTGGCCTCGCACAGGGCACTGCTGAAATTTGAAAGACCAAAGTCTGCTAAAGGCATCACAGTCTCTGCTGACCTTCATTCCAAGGGACCCAGACCCTGGAGAAGGACTTGGAAAGCCCAGAGTCTCCCAGACTGGATTATTGTAACACACTCTACGTGGGGCTGCCCTTGAGACTGACCTAGAAACTCCAGGGGGTGCAGAATGCCGCGGCGAGACTCCTTACGGGGTCCTTGCTGCGGGATCACATTCACCCAGTGCTGTACCAGCTGCACTGGCTCCCGGTGGAGTACAGGATCAGGTTTAAGGTGCTGGTTTTGACCTTTAAAGCCCTATACGGCCTAGGACCCACATACCGACAGGACCGCCTCTCCTGGTATGTCCCATGGAGGACCTTATGGTCTTCAAATAAAAACATCTTGGAGGTCCCGGGCCACAGGGAGGTTAGGCTGGCCTCAACCAGAGCCAGGGCTTTTTCGGCTGCAGCTCCAACATGGTGGAACGCTCTGTCACAAGAGACAAGGGCCCTGCAGGACTTGACATCTTTCCGCAGGGCCTGCAAGACAGAGCGGTTCCACCAGGCCTTTGGCCAAGGCACAGCCTGATTCCCTCCTTTGGCAATTCTCACAGAACTCTAGCCCAATGGTGGCCATTAATTTGATTTGAACTGATTTTATAATGAAATGATTTTAGAATGTTGTATTATTTTACTCTTTTTAGCTGCTCTGAGCCTGGCTTCAGCTGGGGAGGGTGGGATATAAATAAATTATTATTATTATTATTATTATTATTATTATTATTATTATTATTATCACTCATAGATTGCGGTGTTAGACAAATAATGTTGGTTTTTTTTTTATTATTATTAAAAGGATGATCCCATGCTAGAAGGCAACCAAGATAGAAACGGTCAGTGTAGAACCAAATTCATGCAGTGTGGGGCAAGGAAAGGGGGTGGCAAGGCTGGAACAAATCTGGGTTCATCGTCTCTGAGTCCAGCACAGCCATCACTTTTGTGCTTCCCACCTCTGTGCTCAAAGTGTTCCTTGTTAACAGTGGCGCATTTCAAGAAGCAGAAGGAGAGAGAGGGAAAAGGAGAGGCTTTGTCTCTGCAGCTTGACGGTGCCAGCCATGCTCTGTGGGCGAAGGGCATAGGGGCGGGGGAAGCCCAAGAGGCAACCCACCCCCTTTGGCACCACCGAGTGCCTATTGATCCGTCCATCAGCACAAACAATGGGGGAGCAAGCAGGCTGGAGGCCGGTGGCTGCTGCTGCTAGGAAGTGGCGGCGCTTATTGGATCCGGCAGATGTGCTTATCTGACGCTGCAGATAAGGCTGCGAAGGAATATGGTTCAGGCTGGCTGGAGATGCTGCAGACTTTGTGGGCAGGACAGAATGTTGCACAGAACTCGGGACGTCTGCCTAAAGTGGCAGGCTCGAGTCAACCCTTTGGTAGATGTGGAACAATTCATGTCCCCACATCTTCCTGCACAGGAAGAACCAGGTGCACAAATATAAGCCAGGGGACACTTGATTCACTAGCAGTACATGTGAAAAGGATCTAGGGGTCTTGGTGGACCACAAGCTGAACATGAGTCCGCAGTGTGACTCAGCAGCAAAAAAGGCTAATGCTATTCTAGCATTAGGGACATGGGTGGCGCTGTGGGTTAAACCATAGAGCCTAGGACTTGCCGATCAGAAGGTCGGCGGTTCGAATCCCCGCAATGAGGTGAGCTCCCATTGTTTAGTCCCTGCTCCTGCCAACCTAGCAGTTCAAAAGCACGTCAAAGTGCAAGTAGATAAATAGGTACCGCTCCGGCGGGAAGGTAAACGGTGTTTCCATGTGCTGCTCTGGTTCGCCAGAAGCGGCTTAGTCATGCTGGCCACATGACCCGGAAGCTGTATGCCGGCTCCCTCGGCCAATAAAGCGAGATGAGCGCCGCAACCCCAGAGTCGGTCACGATTGGACCTAATGGTCAGGGGTCCCTTTACCTTTATTCTAGCATTAGCTAGAAGAATATTATCCAGATCAAGGGAAGTAATAGCCCCACTCCATTCTGCCTTGGTCTGGCCACACCTGGAATACTGTGTCCAGTTCTGGGTGCCACAATTTAAGGAGGATGTTGACAAGCTGGAGGGACAACCAAGATGATCAAGAGTCTGGAAACCAAGCTGTACTAAGAACACTTGAGGGAGCTGGGGATATTTCGCCTGGAAAAGAGTAGACTGAGAGGAGATAGACTGAGGTGAGATATGAAAGCCATCTTCAAATATCTCAAGAGCTGTCACATGGAGGAGGAAGCAAGCATGTTTTCTCCTGCTCTGGAGGGTAGGACATCTCTGAATCTCCTCTTTTCCAGACTAAACATCAGTGGTGCCAACTTGAATAAAATATTTGGGAGCCCAAGTAAGCCCCACCGTGCATAATCGATCACATGATGCAGTGCACACATGCCATTTGAGGCGCAGTGCCCATCAATTTGGGGGGCAGCCTCCTCAAATATTATTTATTGGGGGGTAGCGGCAAAGGAAACTTGACCCCCAGAAGTTGGCTCGTATGCTAAGCATACTCAGTTCCATCAACTGTTCCTCATAAGGCAAATCCCTCCCATTACGTATACACATTCTGTATTTTGGGTAGGAGAACACACAGGGAGGCCAGCCAAAAATAAAATTAAAATGCAGATATGATAAAGGGGAGGAAAAATAAAAACCTCCTCCAGTTCCATCTGTAGGCAGTGACCTTTGCATAATTGGGGACTTGTTCCTCGTGGTAAAAGTGGCGGGTGGCTGCATTGCTTTGGTTGCTCTCAGTCTTCTCTCGGTGGACTGGAATTCCGAAAATGATTGATTGGCTGCACATTTTTAACATTTCAGGATTTATAAGCAGTGAGTGTTAGCCAGAGGCCCGGGAAGGGAGAGCTGCAAGGGCTTTTGGATCACAACTGCAGATGGAAGGGGAACAGGACGGAAGTCACTGTAGCATGTTCAGTGCAGCTAGTGAGAAGCGCATCGCCTTCCGGCTCCTTCAGAAGGGTGGGGTGTTTTTGGGTGGTTGCATTCCGCAATATGTAATTGATGCCTTTGTAGCGGATTTATGCTGGACTGTGCGCACGACATTGGGCTTTGTTATCATTTCTTCATTGCATTTGCATCCCACCATTCCCCTCCGAGGAGCTCAAGGTGGCATATCCACGGTTCTTGCTCTCCCCATTTTATCCTCAGAACAACCCTGTGAGGTAGGCTAGGCTGAGAGACAGTCAATGGCCCAAGGTCACCCAGTGTCATGGACTGGTTGGACAAAGAGGAATGGAGGGGGGAACCAGCTGGAGAACCCCCAAGAGAAGAAGGCGCAGCACCCAGGGAGTGGTGGTGGGACAAGGATGAGTGGTCAGAGGGATAATAATAATAATAATAATAATAATAATAATAATAATATATTATTTGTACCCAGCCCATCTGGCTGGGTCTCCCCAGCCACTCTGGGCGGCTTCCAACAAAGATTTAAAATACATTAAAATGTATTTTAAATGTATTTTAAAACTTCCCTAAAGACTGGGGGGAGGAGGCAATGGAAGTGGAAGGAGTAACAGGGCTTAGGGAGCAGGGAGAATCAGTGGCAGAAAGTCCAAAATCAGAGGCAGAAGCTGAAGCAGGGGAGGAGGGAGGCCAGGAGGCAGAGATGAGTTGGGCTGGTGAAGAAGCACAGAGATCTCCCCCTCCTGGTGAGACAAGGTCCCCTCCCCTCGGTCTCCCGGAATCAGAAGAGGGCTGAAATGGGCAGAGCAGTTACAGTCTCTGATTGCTCGGGGACTTAGACAGCTCTGAGGACGAAGGAACTTCCAGTCTCGGCAACTGATTTCATGCAGCAAGACTACTGTATAGAGAATGAGCTGCTGTTGCTAATTATGCCTGACGCTCAGCCAAGTCTTTGCTCATAAAGAGTTAACGTCCACTGTGAATTGAGTGACTACTCACCAGCACACTCTGTGATACCCAGTGAGCTTCAGGGATTTGAGCTCTGGTCTCCTAGATCCTAGCCTGACACTCCAACCACCACAGCACACAGGCAGTGCTTCCCCTGGTGTTATTCCATTATTGCCATCTGGGGAGGCAACAACGGCAGGACAGAAGCTATTCTGATCCTGATCTGATTTGAGGATGTATTTTAATTGATTGTCTGATTTTATGTTAATGTGTTTATACATTTGATGTTAGCCGCTCTGAGCCTGGCTTTGGCTGGGGATGGCGGGATATAAATAAAAATTATTATTATTATTATTATTATTATTATTATTATTATTATTAATCCGGAACATTTGTGGTATAAAAATTACTGTATTTGGGCAGGAAGTTATAGGACAAGCCCTAATTGGAGACGAAGCAATCTTTCTGCCCCAAAAACCTTTGCAGGTGCTATCCCTACTGAAAACAGGATCACATATTACTGCCCTGATAACCATGATAGGCAAAAACAATCATGAATGCACAATGAAAAATGTCTTCGTTAGCGGCAAATTCTGTCTGATGCACAGGGCAAAACACATTCAGTGGAATCTGTGGGGTTGTTTTTTGTGGTTTATCCCTAAACAGGGTTTGGATCTGGGTGCCTAAATATCACCGCTATAGGACAGTTTGCGTCTTTCTCTTCTCTCCCAGCAAAGGAAGTGAATGCAACAGGTTAAATTCAAATGAGAAAGAAAGGAAAGCTTGCGTCCCTGTGCGAGTAATTAATCACCGGAAAGAGTCCACCCAAGGAGACTCGGACTTCGCCGTGGTTTGCATTCTTCAAATCAAGATTTAATTCACTTGCAGAAAGGTGTGCTTTTGGCCAAACTCAGCAGCTCGATCGAGGAGCAGGGGAGGAAATTCTGACACTGCGGGGCTCTCGCTGGGTGCTTCTGGTTTTTAAATTCAAGGCTCGGCCAAGGCAAATTAGGAGCACTGCCAACTGAAGGCTTTGAACTTGCATGTAGATTAAGAGTGCGAGAACACCAGGAATCCCTCCTCGCCCTTTTCCGGACAGATGTGCAAACCACCGCCTTGCATTCTGCTTGGGAAAAGCAGGTTCTTCCAATCTGCAGAAGGAGCCTGGCTGTGCAGAGTGCTGATTGGCTGGCCCAGCGGCAGAAGGTCTCAGGTTCAAACCCAGGTAGGCAGATGACAGAGTCTCCTGCCTGAAACCCTGGAGTGCTACTGCCAGCCGGTGTAGGCCGTACTAAGCTAGATTGATCAATGGCTCAGACTTGGCAGCTTCCAAGGTAAGATCTAGCTCATGCAGCCCAAAGTTCGCTGTCTGTGTCAGATGAGGAAGTGCAGCCACCCAAGCCAGCATCAAAAGCTCCAGGCCAAAGAGCAGTGACAGCGTGCATCTACAGACCCAGAGTGATTGTGTAGCTTGTGAGTAGGGGGTCTACTCATGAGTAAAGAAGTCCCTAGAATCATAGAATCATAGAGTTGGAAGAGACCACAAGGGCCATCGAGTCCAGCCCCCTGCCAAGCAGGAAACACCATCAGAGCACTCCTGACATATGGTTGTCAAGCCTCTGCTTAAAGACCTCCAAAGAAGGAGACTCCACCACACTCCTTGGCAGCAAATTCCACTGTCGAACAGCTCTTACTGTCAGGAAGTTCTTCCTAATGTTTAGGTGGAATCTTCTTTCTTGTAGTTTGGATCCATTGCTCCGTGTCCGCTTCTCTGGAGCAGCAGAAAACAACCTTTCTCCCTCCTCTATGTGACATCCTTTTATATATTTGAACATGGCTATCATATCACCCCTTAACCTCCTCTTCTCCAGGCTAAACATGCCCATCCAAATGTCTGGAACTCCTTTACTACCAGTGGCTGGGTTAGGGTGTTTGAACTAGTATGTAAGGTCTCCCTGTTGAGCCTTCTAGCTGATAGAAACAAATAATAATAATAATAATAATAATAATAATAATAATAATAATAATAATATTTATACCCTGCCCTCCCCAGCCAAGACCGGGCTCAGGGCGGCTCACACCCGATATAAAAACAATTGATTAAAATGCAACTTAAAAACAAGATTAAAATACAACATCACAACATTAAAATACAGCCTCATTTCAGTGGAAACTCAAATAAAAAACTTTTTTGGGGATGAAAACGTCAAGTCTTCACCAAGGCTAACTATCCAGACTGGTCCTACGTGGGCCAGAAAAAAGCCAGGGAAGTCCCCAAATAGGAGTTCCACCACAGAAAGAGAAAGGAAGAAGGAAAGAGGGGGAGAGGATCAAGTTGATTCCAAGCCAAAGGCCAGGCGGAACAACTCCGTCTTACAGGCCCTGCGGAAAGAAATCAGATCCTACAGGACCCTGGTCTCATGAGGCAGAGCGTTTCACCAGGCCGGGGCCAGTGTTGAAAAGGCCCTGGCTCTGGTTGAGGCTAATCTGACTTAGAGCCCGGGACCTCTAGGGTGTTGCTATTTATGGACCTTAAGGTCCTCTGTGGGGCATACATGTCTCCGGCTCCTTTCCCCCCGTTTCCCCCTTAGTGGTGAGCTCCCTGCGATAATTGTCCCTGGGCTGTTTCCTAACCTTAGGTTTGTAGAGCTGGACTAATTCCTTGTGCATGTCCTTGGCTTGTCAAGACCATGCTGCTCCTTGAGTCTCACTCTCTTGGGTAAGTGTTTTGGTAAAAGGTTATTGGGCTGAGAGCCCAGCACCCCGAGGGAGCTCCCTGGAGCACCTCTGTTTTGAACCACCCTGATTCCTGCTAAGTTCCAGAAAGCAACGTTGAGTTGGAGGAGGAGGAGGAGGAGGAGGAGGAGACTGACAGGCAATGCCACTCCCTGGACCACCTGTAAGGAAGAAGGCAGGTAGGTGAGGGTGGGTTGAGGCTTGTGGGACAATGCCCTTTGCACTCTAGGGAACCATCCTCCATTGGCTGGGTCGAAGATCAATCAAGACAGGAGGTCAAACTAGAAAGCAGGCCCCAAAAGCAAGACACCCCACTGCTCAGGTAGACTCTCTTGTTCAATGGAAGTTCTACTTAGACTGTTCAATGGAGGTTCCCTGTGCTCCGGTTGAATCTTTGTATGGGAAGAAGCCACGAATTTTGCTCAGGAGGAACGGACACCATCCTAAATGACCTCTCTAGGACTACCTGTTGAACGCAGCCTTAGTGCTAGTTGATGGGCCATTTTGAAATAGGTTTGGATGGCAAGCCTGCAGGCTTTCACTTAACATAGTGCTATTACAATGGATTATGGAGTTCAAGATGATAGACCCCTGCCCCAAAGAGCTTACAATCTTTAAATAACGATGTAACTCTCCACCTCCAGGCCAAGGGATCTCTTCACTCTGCCTGTTCTCTCTCCATTTCCCTTCTCGACCCCTGCCATTGACCTTTGGCCCTTCCCTTCACAGCATTGAAGCAGTTTGGCCAATGGCAGCTGCCCTGTCACTCTGTGACATAAGGGCAGCTCAGCCAATCACCATCAGAGGCTTTCTCACCGGCAACGATGAGCATCAGTATCGATGAGCACATGGACGGTGGCTGGGTCATGAGATGGCATCCCTAAACATAGCCCTTCTCCTTGCTCTGTCAAAACAAGAAGCCAGATTTTTATTTTGCATTTTTTTTTGTAACCGCTGCAACGATGCCAATGGCAAAACAGAAAAAGGGGGAGGCGGGGCGGAAAAAGAGAGGCACTTTTGCCAGAGCTATTTGTAAATGTCAGTACGGAGGAAAACTTCAACAAAAGGCCTCCTTCACCACTTTAGGAAGTCGGCATGAGTAATCCCAAAAGCAGAAACCACGAGATATTTAAAGTTCTTGCCGATAATTGACTGCAGCTGTGAGAGCACTCCTAAGCGACTGCTGCATTTGTTGCTTCAGTTACAAGGAGGAATTTTCTGCAACTGCTGGAAATCATAGTTACTGTTCCTCCTTGCGGGAGGCCACGCTGGGAGGACAAGTTGACCCACAACTCATGAGAGACACAGATTGGGACTTTCTGTTTCCAACCTGCCTGACTAGCCACAGGAACGAGAGAGTTTTCACGTCAAACAGACCTGACATCCACAGAGTGGCCTGGTAGGACTTCAGAAAGGCAAGGGAGCTGGGGTTGTTTGTACACCACAATTTCATAATAACATAGCAAAACAATTGTTGTTGTTGTTGTTGTTTAGTTGTGTCCGACTCTTCGTGACCCCCTGGACCAGAGCACACCAGGCACTCCTGTCTTCCACTGCCTCCCGCAGTTTGGTCAAACTCAAGCTGGTAGCTTCGAGAACACTGTCCAACCATCTCATCCTCTGTCGTCCCCTTCTCCTTGTGCCCTCCATCTTTCCCAACATCAGGGTCTTTTCCAGGGAGTCTTCTCTTCTCATGAGGTGGCCAAAGTATTGGAGCCTCAGCTTCACGATCTGTCCTTCAGCAAAACAATAGTAAATGTAATAACACAAACCCCACTTTTCAATGCTAGAAACAAAAGATTACTTAAACAACATGCAGCATGCGATAGCAAAAATAACTAGGGAGCGTCACAGTTTTACCTGAGTCCTAGAAACACTCTTCCCTAGAAGTTGCTCACAGTTTCTCTGTGCTCTGTGATGTAACTGACTCTTGTCTTACGTTCTAATGTCCACATTAAATATTCACATTGATTTTTTATGGCGTTCTGTTGCTTCTTTTATTTCTTGCAACGCAACATGAGAAATAAAAGAAGCTATAGAAACAGAATTTCACATCATGCAGCCGCTAGCATAGCAAATCTAACTGTTTCCACAACAGGAAGGAAAATTCATTAAACGGTCCACCAAAAGGTATCAGCAATTCTTAAGTGGTCTGCAGGGCAAAAGAAGTTTGAGAAGCGCTGTTCTAGGCAATGCTGAGCTAGATGGGCCATTGGCCTGACTCTGAATAAGGCAGCTCCCTATGTCTGCCTGTGCGTTAAGACCATAAGAAGAGACTGCTTGGGAAGGGGGGCGCTGAATTTTAGTGTTGATGCTGATATTTGCAAGCCCCAAATTTCACCGCTGGCAGAGTACAGCCATCATGGCTAGAAGTCTTTAACAGCCCTCTCCTCCATGAATTTGCCTCTGTTTTAAAGCCATCCAAGTTAGTGGCCATCACTGCCTGTTGTTCGAGATTCTGGGATCGGGGGCAGACTGGTATTATGGAGCCCTGAGCAAGGACAAAATTTGGCGAATGCACTTTTGCAAATATTTCGTAATTCCTTTTGGTACATGAAATATACTCGGAGTCGAGAATGGTTTTCATGCTCTTTATTCAGCTCATCGTGGTGAGGAGGAATGGAAGTTCCCCCACAATATCTACTTTATATACATTATTTACACAATGGGCTGCACGTGATTGGCTAATTCTGGGATTCTCCTGTAGGCCAATCAGGTTGTGGATTCACTTCCACCTGGAGCTGGATTGGGTGGCTCCTGCAGACCAATCAGACTGCTGCATTCTGAATCCTATTGTTCTAGGACCAATCAGACTGCTGCATTTTTGATCCTATTCAACTCAGTACATAACAGTACAATTGATTTTATGGATCTTCTCAGTAAGTACCTGTATAAATGTAGGTATGATGATGATGATGATGATGATGATGCACCCCCTCACTTTGGTGCCCTGTGTGGGGGAACTGCCCATACCGCCCAAAAACCAGCATTGTCAGGGTTCATTGTAGTGCACAGACGCCATTCATGTAGAGAACTGGCCTGTTAAGCCTTCACTTGCCCCTGCTTACAGCAAACTCTGGAACAAGGGCTAGATAGAAGGGAGGTCATGGTTGGGTGATGGGTGGACCCCTAGCCAATTTCTAGTTGTCCACTTTGTGTTTTCCAGCTGTTGCAATTCTTGCTGGGCGAGATGAACTTTGCCTTGGCCTGATGCGTCCAGGCACTTGTGCTTCAGCCATTAAGAGGTCCTGAGTACGCACTCCTCTTTTGCAAATTTACAGCGCTCTGGTGGACCACAGGGATGCAAACAAAGAAGCCAGTCTGCCCCTGCCTTACAACGGCTGAATCAGAGCAAGATCAAAGCGCAGCTTGGAATGTAATTCCACACAAACTCTTAATGCTCCCTTTCCATTCCTGCAGATTGGGTAGGTCTCAGACTCTCTCTGTTTATTTAGCAATGGCAACAACAAAATGCCTTTTGGAGTTTCCATCTCCTTCTAAGTCGGGCTGCTGAAATAAAGGAAGTTCTGGGAGAAATCAAGAGTGGAATTTTTATTTTTATTTTTTGCAAAAGGGGCAAGCACTCAGTTCTGGTACAGTCAAACCTCGGTTGTCGAACGCAATCCGTTCTGGAAGCTCATTTGACTTCCGAAATGTTCGACAACCGAGGCACAGCTTCTGATTGGTTGCAAGAGCTTCCTGCACTCAAGCGGAAGCCGCGTCAGACATTCAGCTTCCGAAAAGCGTTCGAAAACCGGAGCATTTACTTCCTGGTTTTCGGCATTCGGGAGCGGAAACATTCAAAAATGGAGCCGTTCGGGATCCGAGGTTTGACTCTAATGGAAAAAAATTCCCTGGGCTGTGCATGTGCTCAGAGGCACACTTTTCCTGTGTATTTGCCCCCCCCGACCTACTGTTTTCTTGATGGACCTTGGTGTGACAGACCACCCTCCCCCCAAACATAGCCCACAAGTCTGACATCTACCCATTCGTGCCCTAGATTATAAGCCTGTAGACAAGGCCTTGTTCTGTTCTCTTTGTAGACTAGCTCGTTTTTTTAAAAAAGCACTTGATTATTCATATTATTAATGCCCTTGGACCAGGTCCAGAAGCACCAGCTGGTGTAAAATGCTGCAGCTAGACTGTTGGTGGGGGCAAAGTACCTCTGCTCCAGCAACTTATGGGCTTAAGAGCTTGCACAGGATGCCCGTCTGTTACTGGGCCAAGTTCAAAGCGTATTAATTTACAGGGCCCCTAACAACGTGGGTCCAGGGTACCTTAATGTACAAGCATGGCTCCTTATATCGCTGCCTGATCACTTCAGTCTCAACCTTAAGTGATATGTAAACTGTTAAGATCGATCAATAATCAATCGAATTAATGCAATACTGTACTTGGTTATCCTTAACATTATCCCTAAAACAAACAAATGTGTGGTGCCTCTCCAGCCGCTCCTTCCATTGCTTATTTCTATTTTCTGGATGCGAGGCTGCCTCTCGTCTCTCTGCCTTCTCCTCCCTCACCCCCCGCCCCTCTGCTCTGAAGTAGAGAAAATGTAATTTAAAGATGAAGAGGCTATTATTCCGCCTCACCCTCTTCGCTGCCCCAGCTCCGTAGCAGAGACAGTTCCACATAAGTCACTGTCAAAACAACAGACAAAAGCTTTTCGAAAACAAAAAACCACATTAACCCAGTGCTGGATGCCTGGGCTCCTGAGGTTATCTCTGAGGTAGATTCTGCAAGTAATGAGAAGAATACAAGCCTTTAACTCTTCTTTTTTTAGCCAAGCCAGCTCTGATCCAAAAGGGTGGAGTTTCCAGATGTGTTGGCTTCTAACAACAGGCTTGTATTTTGCAACACGAGTTTCCAACAACAGCAACAACAAAAAGACGCCCCTTTGCAATAACCTTGGTTCTGAGGCCACCACATCAATCTGACTTGACCAGACATGTCCCGTTGTGATTACTCGCATACTCTCTAATATTTCACAGCTGGAAAACAGGGACACCCTCATTCAATTGTATCAAAAAAAAACCCCATAGCAACAACACATCTGGATATCTGATTCAAATTAAAGAGTGTTATTTCGGTCAATAATGTACACCAGAAAACTGGGATTGTCCTAAAATATGTTACTGGTTTTAGCAGTTCTAAGGGAATCTCCCCAGCTGGAATGTGTTAAATGGCTACTTGGTTCCTTAATATGGGAGGCACCCAAAAACTAGATTCCGTCTCTAGAAAATCAAGGGAGAAGAAGAGAATTGAAATCCTGAGGATGGAAACTCCAGCAATCCGTACCTAAGAAATTTAAAGAAGGACTCTCCAGTCATTCAGTTCACCTTGGAATGTAAGCATTCACAAATGTACCAGAAATTTTATTTGCTCAAACAACGTGAATTAAAGTGCTCTGCTGCCCCAATGCAACAAATCTACCTAAAATGCAATGGACTTTTTGCGGTTAGGAAAGTGATGGGGAAAACGCACTGGAGAGTACGGGATGAATGAATCATCAACAACCCCATGAGCAACTCAAGATGAATCCCCATAGTCGTATAACTGCCCCTCAAACAAATAAGGGCAAATGCTCAATTAAACACCAGGCATAGTCTAACCCCCGTGTAAGTCTTGTGCAAGCAAATCAGGATGAAGGCTCAGTAAGTAGGTCATCTGCAAGTGCCCACAAAAGCAGAATATGAATAAAATTGGGACAATGATTTAGCAGCAGCACGTATTGCAGAAGAAGATTTCTGTCCAGTAAATCAGGATAGTTGCAGCAAGTGTAAGGTAAAGGTAAAGGGACCCCTGGCCATTAGGTCCAATCGTGACCGACTCTGGGGTTGCGGCGCTCATCTCGCTTTACTGGCCGAGCGAGCCGGCGTACAGCTTCCGGGTCATGTGCCCAGCATGACTAAGCCACTTCTGGCGAACCAGAGCAGCACACGGAAACACCATTTACCTTCCCGCTGGAGTGGTACCTATTGATCTACTTGCACTTTGACGTGCTTTCGAACTGCTAGGTTGGCAGGAACAGGGACCGAGCAACGGGAGCTCACCCCATTGCGGGGATTCGAACCACCGACCTTCTGATTGGCAAGTCCTAGGCTCTGTGGTTTAACCCACAGTACCACCCGCGTCCCTTTCTATTTTAGTTATATTTTATTAAATTTCAGAAGTTTCACATATACACTCCAATCCACAATAATTTTTTCTTTCATTTTGTTGACTTCCCACCCCGTTTTCCATGGTATTTTTTCCTTTCCCCCCCTTTGCTGCACCCTATCTTCTGTCTCTTAAAGGTAAAGGTAAAGGGACCCCTGGCCATTAGGTCCAGTCGTGACTGACTCTGGGGTTGCGGCGCTCATCTTGCTTTATTGGCCGAGCGAGCCGGCATACAGCTTTCGGGTCATGTGCCCAGCATGACTAAGCCACTTCTGGCGAACCAGAGCAGTGCACGGAAACGCCGTTTACCTTCCTGCCAGAGCGGTACCTATTTATCTACTTGCACTGGTGTGCTTTCGAACTGCTAGGTTGGCAGGAGCAGGGACCGAGCAACGGGAGATCACCCCATTGTGGGGATTCGACCTGCGACCTTCTGATCGGCAAGCCCTAGGCTCTGTGGTTTAACCCACAGCGCCACCAGCGACGTGTAAATTTGTGTGTGTAGCAGGGCTCGCCCCGGGTGTTAGGGCTGAGCCATAGGCAGCTACTAGAGTGAAGCCAGGGCCAAGTAATAGCACCAAAGAGCAGAAATGCACCAGAGGGAGGACAACTGTTGCTGCCCAGGAAGAGTCCCTATCCACACAGGAAGCTGTTTATAGCTCTTCCTGCCCAGGAGAGCCCAACAGCCAACCTGGGAGGATGGAGCTACAATGGAGACTGAGAATACTTGACTGCAGGGGCTGAGGAACTGTGGATCAAGGTATCCAAGTCTCTCCCTCTCTGGACCTCAGGAATTGCCCTCATCAGCCTTGTTCTCCACCCTCCTTTCGTGTTTCTGGCTGGCTGGAACAAGTCCATGGACTGTAGGAACATCGGAAGTTGCCTAATACCAAATCAGACAATTGGTGCATCTCATATGCCTCAACTGTCTTGGTAAAACTGGGTCACCCCGTTTCTTCACACGAGAGCACGGTGACCATTTGGGGCGCTGTGACCTCATCCTAAAAAGGTGCTTCTTCTGGAGCTACGATCTCACGAGGTGCCCCAAAACGGCTCAGGTGTGGAAAACAACAACAATTGCCAACAGTAGATGAGTGGCAGCACAAGGTCATGGAATAAGCCGAAATAGCCAAATTAACGGGGACAATTCGACAACAGGGTGATGAAACATTTCAAAAAGAATGGGAAAAATGTATGTTATGCATAGGATAAGGTGAAATAGTGAAATCAGTAGAATGGAAATAAACCTCATAACGGGAAATTAAAAGAAACTTTATTGGATGTTACTGACAATATGAATTAAAATGTAAAATACAATCAAGGTAACTAATTGTATCTGTAAATGAATATAGACAAGCAACAAGACGTGTATATACAGAAAGATTTATTTGTATATAGACACTGTACGGATAAAGTTGAAAGAACAACAACAGTATACAAAATTGATAAAGACAATGCGAAAAACTTAGAGACGACATAAAAAAGCCAGAAGAAGGAAGGAGGGAAGTCAACTCTTAGGAGTAAATGTAAATGTAAAGTAATGTGTATATGTATAGTATGTAATCATAAAATCAATAAATGACTCACATGGGAGTCCAGCCACGGAAGACGTGTGTCCTGGTTTTTGTGCAGGTTGGAGGGTATGCCATGCAGCTCAGCATGGTTGACACCAGCCAGCAGCAGCTCTTGGGAGTTTAAGGCAGGAATCTTTCCCAGCGCTACCTGGGGATACCAGGGGTTGAACCTGTAACCTGCATGGCAAGCATTTGTTCTGCCCCTGAGCTAAGGCTCCTGCTTCTGTATTAATGCCCCTCAAGGCCTAGGACCCTCATACCTACGGGACCGCCTCTCCCGGTATGCCCCACGGAGGATCTTAAGGTCCATAAACAGCAACACCGTAGAGGTTCCGGGCCCTAAGTCAGATTAGCCTCAACCAGAGGCAGGGCCTTCTCAACGCTGGCCCCGGCCTGGTGGAACGCTCTGCCTCATGAGACCAGGGCCCTGCGGGATCTGATTTCTTTCTGCAGGGCCTGTAACACAGAGCTGTTCCGCCTGGCCTTTGGCTTGGAATCAACTTGATCCCCTTCCCCTCTTTCCTTTTTCCTTCTGTGATGGAACTCCTATTTGGGGACTTCCCTGGCTTTTTTCTGGCCCACGTAGGACTAGTCTGGATAGTTGGCCTTGGTGAAGATTTGATGTTTTCATCCCCCCCAAAGTTTTTGATTTGAGTTTCTACTGAAATGAGGCTGCATTTTAATGTTGTATTTTAATCTTGTTTTTAAGTTGTATTTCAATCAATTGTTTTTATATTGGGTGTTAGCCGCCCTGAGGGAGGGCGGGGTATAAATAAAATTATTACTATTATTATTATTATTATTATTATTAGAGCCACATATCACAGAATCATAGAATTGTAGAGTTGGAAGGAACCCCAAGGTCATCTAGTCCAACCCCCTGCGATGCAATGTTTCTCCGCCCACTTTTGCCTAGTCTACACACCCCACCCAGACAAGAGGGTGCAAAGTGGGGCTGGTGAAGAGTGTGACCTTGGAAGAGGGGGCATGGGCTGTATAGTGTCCGGGGGGCCAGGCTGAGGCATGTGGAGGGCCGTGTAGGAGCCCCTGGGGGCTGAGGTTCCCCACTCCTTGCTCTAGGGACAGCCTGTGGGACATGGAAAGTGAGACTGATTTAGGGGAGGCAGAAGAGGTGTTTGCGTTTGGAGTAAAATGTGGGGATGCTCAATGAAGGCAAGCTGGCTGGTTTGATTTCTCACGTTGCTTGCCAAAACGTGTTTGCTTTCTCTGACAGCGAGTTACAGGCACAGCTTTCTTCGACGCTAACCAGGCCTAATAAAGAAGATAAATCTGTAATAATTCAGCTCCTGGTTTTTAATAAAATCTCATCTTTCTCCCTTCTCCCTCGGAAGACGCCAGAAAAACCCTCAGTGTTTTTAAGATTAGATGCGTTCCCCCACATTTCCTTATCTCTGGAAATGACAGGGGCAGGTCTGCACCAGGGAAATGAATAGCTGGAGATCATTTCAGTCAAGGAAAGCAAAAACCCCTCAGTCAAGCAGGCTAGTCCTTTGGGTTCCTGAAGCCTTTGCACCAGCCTGAAAGTCCATAACTCACAGAGGGTTTGAGAGCCATCGGCTACCCTCACCTGGTTTTGCTGGCCAGTCAAAGCCATTTCTCAGGGTGTGGCCGCTGTGGCATGCTGGCAGCTTCTAGGAGCCACAGGTGAGAGCTGAGTGCAGGGTGGGGACTAAAATTCTACGATTCTATGAAAGGTGGACAAACTATCCCAGGAGCTAAAACCCCTCCCCTCCAGCCAAGTAATATGTACATACATGCTTATGCATCAGGGTTAAGTGTGCATCTATTAGTGAAAACAATATAGCAAAATGCGTTATATTAGGGGGAAGTTGTGCTGCAAAAATGTGTACATTAGTGGAAATTGCATACAAATGTGTGCTGTATTAGGAGGAATTTGCACTGAAACGATGGGGAATTTTCACAAGGACTTCTTCTTGTTGCAGCAAACTGATGTGGAAATGTGGAGGACCAAAATCAAGTGGAAAAATTAGAAATGGAGAGAATATTCAGAATAGTAACCATGAACTGTGCATTTATTCAAACAAAGGTGTCTGCGAACGTGACGTATGAAGGCTGGCAAAGCCAACCCTGCCCTGTGGGAATCCCTTGCAGATGACAGCAGAGCCTGGAGACAGACAGGTTGTGCATCCACGGGAGTGACCAGAGGAAGGATTACTGCTGGGAGGAGCACACAGAGAAGAAACGCCATGGAGCAGCAGCAGCAGCAGCACCAGATGCCTTCATCTGCCCCAGCTGTGCCCTCCATCTTTCCCAACATCAGGTCTTTTCCAGGGAGTCTTCTCTTCTCATGAGGTGGCCAAAGTACTGGAGCCTCAGCTTCACGATCTGTCCTTCCAGTGATCACTCAGGGCTGATTTCCTTCAGAATGGAGAGGTTTGATCTTCTTGCAGTCCATGGGACTCTCAAGAGTCTCCTCCAGCACCATAATTCAAAAGCATCAATTCTTCGGCGATCAGCCTTCTTTATGATCCAGCTCTCACTTCCATACATCACTACTGGGAAAACCATAGCTTTAACTATACAGACCTTTGTTGGCAAGGTGATGTCTCTGCTTTTTAAGATGCTGTCTAGGTTGGTCATTGCTTTTCTCCCAAGAAGCAGGTGCCTTTTAATTTCGTGACTGCTGTCACCACCTGCAGTGATCATGGAGCCCAAGAAGGTAAAATCTCTCACTGCCTCCATTTCTTCCCCTTCTCCTTCAGGGATCACTGGATTGCCACGGCGAAGGGGCTTGAATAACTCAGAGAGCTATGCCGTGCAGGGTCACCCAAGATGGACAGGTCATAGTGGAGAGTTTTGACCAAACGTGATCCACCTGGAGCAGGAACCAGCAAGCCACTCCAGTATCCCCGCCAAGAAAACCCCATGGACAAAGACAACAGGCATAAGCAATAGCTATACACAAAACGGAACTTCCCAGCAAGCAGTGCTGGAGTGTAAACAGACATGTGACATACAACAATCCACACATCTGTTCTTAAGGTGGAATGGAATATTCTAACAGTGGACTCTCCTTCCTTGGAGGTTTTTAAGCAGAGGTTGGATGGACATCTGTCATGGATGCTTTAGTTGCAATTCTTGCATTGCAGGTGATTGGACTCGATGACTCTTGGGTTCCATCCAACTTTACAATTCTATGATTCCTAAGTGGTAGCAGGGAGCAAGGGCTGAATGTAGCCACCCTGATTTGAAAGCTAACCAGGGATCAGGTATCCCATAAATAAGTCATACAAGCCAAATGTTCCTATCCCAGACGCTCAAGGCAGGAAAATAAACTTGGCTTGGGATATCTACTTGTCTGTCACGTAGCCCAACAGACATTAATAATTTGATCAACTGCTTTTATCCACAAGTCCAAACCAAAAAATGAGAGAGAAGGATGGAGAAAAATGTTCCTTTACATAAAAAAGAGAGAAAAGAATGATATAATAACCCTGCTCAGCTCCCTAAAGAGAAAGAGCTGTAAAGCTCAGGATACTTGTTAAGGCTGGAAAGATAAAACAGCATATAAATGACTCCAAAGAGGGAACATGGACTTTAAACATTTTCACTTTAAATTGTTCATTTAAAAAGTGTGTGTGTTTTTCTAAAAAAAAATAAAACTCCCTGAAGAACAAAGAATCCAGCAGTTAAGACAATTTATTTTCGTCTCAGAAGATGAAACAGAATGGAAGCGGTTGAGACCAGAGAATTTAAAACTGTCGTTTCCAATTGCTGATAAATTAAAGCCCAGAGAAGAAAAGTCACTTACCTCAGCTGCACACCGAACTTCTTGATCCCCCAAACAAGCCACACTGGATTTAAACCGGCACTTCTTCTCTGCCTTTGATGCCCTTCTTAGGGCAGACTCCAGGTTACACGCAGCTGGATATTTCTTTCCCTTGATTTTTCTGTATACTCTATTGAAAAACAGGCTTGGTGGCTGACATCCTGAGCAGAAGAGTGGTGGCGGTGGAAGAAAGTTTGCTTAAATCCTGTATCCGCTGTAGGTCAGGAAGCAGTCTCTGGTGGTGGGGTTTATGCTGATAGCCAAACACTACTGCTATTCTAAACAGGTGCACAAAACTTTTCTTCTGCGTACACATTACCAACTTAAAAAACACAGCTAGATTGTTCCTTTTCTCAGTTTGGATCAAAGCTGGTTTGGGGAAAAACACAGAATCACAGAGTTGGAAATTGGCCGTGTGCTCCTTGGATAAAGGTTGGTATATAAATTTAATAAATAAAACAAATAAAATTAAATGTGGACACTGCTTTCCAAACCAGCACAAACCAGAGTCAATGGGAGAATGTGTAAACAGCTATTTTACTTTTAAAAGACAACTGAAGGTGGCCCTGTTTAGGGGAGTTTTTAATGTCTGACGCTGTATTGTTTTTAATATTTGGTTGGAAGCCGCCCAGAGTGGCTGGGGAAACCCAACCAGACGGGTGAGGTATAAATAATAAATTATTATTATTATATATATTACACAGCCTAAATCTTTGAAGGAAAGCTATTCTGGCACAAGTCAATATTTCCTCTTATGCGGCAGTGTGCACTCAGTAGCCCTAGAGCTCTGCCTTCCTTGCTGGCATTAGCTCTACAGTTTTAATGAAAGGCCTGGTGTTGTGCTGTTTTTAATTGTAATAATTTGTATGGATTTGCATAGATTTTTTATGTGTGTGTACATGATCCTGTTGAAATTCCTGCATTGCGGGGGGTTGGAATACGTGACCCTCAGCATCCTTTCCAACTCTACAGTTTTTTATTCTATGATTCTATACCATTTATTGCTCTGCTTTCTTTTTTGTTGTGTATTTTGAGTTTTTATCTTGTATTTTTCTGCCATGAACTGCTCTGACGTCTATGGATGAAGTGTTTCATATGAGTTTTATGAATAATAAAAATAAGATAACAATGATGATGATGATGATGATGATGATGATAATAATAATATATACACATAATCAGGTGACATATGTATCTATAAAAAGGTAAAGGGACCCCTGACCATTAGGTCCAGTCGTGACCGACTCTGGGGTTGCGGTGCTCATCTCGCTTTATTGGCCGAGGGAGCCAGCGTGCAGCTTCCGGGTCATGTGGCCAGCATGACCAAGCAGCTTCTGGTGAAACAGAGCAGCGCACGGAAACGTTGTTTACCTTCCCGCCAGAGTGGAACCTATTTATCTACTTGCACTTTGATGTGCTTTCAAACTGCTAGGTTGGCAGGAGCTGGGACCGAGCAACAGGAGCTCACCCCGTCGCGGGGATTCGAACCACCGACCTTCTGATCGGCAAATCCTAGGTTCTGTGGTTTAACCCACAGCGCCACCTGCATATATATATATAGATATATATCTGTATCTAGTTTTAATTCTATAAATTTCTAATTATGTTTTGATGGCTATTTCCACAGCTGTGTTTTTAGCTGTTCCTATTCTTGCCTACAAACCGCCTTGAGTCAGGTGGAGGATAGTTAATAATAGATAATATAGATGATGATGATGATAATAATAATAATAATAATAATAATATAATAATAATAATAATAATAATAATTTCACGCAGTTTCCAACGTCGCCCATAGGGGGCGCTCCTCCTCCTCGCCCACTCCCAATCCTATCCCTATGGTTTATGAAAGGCGGCATTGACTTTAAGGGGCGGCGGGCCCTTTAAGCGCCTCCCCCTCCCTTCCCCTTTACTCCTCTGTTTACATAACAGAGCGGACGATACCATCGCGGCTTTTGGGCCGGGAACGGAGGGGGTGTGTGTCGAAGGAGAGGCTGAGAGCCGAGGGGGCGGGGCCATTCCACGCCTCCTCCCCCTCCCCCTCTTCGGAGGCGGCGCTTGCTGACTTGGTCTCTCCCGACCTCCCCCTCCGGCAGTTGGGGGCTGTTGTCGCTGGGCGCTCGCTGAGGAGGGAAGAGCGAGGAGTCCGCGGCGGGCGGGCGCGCGAAGAGTGGGGGAAACGGGGGACGATTTCGACCGACCGAGCGACTGACTGAGGGAAGAAAGAGAGAAAGAAAGAAAGAAAGAGAGAGGGCCGAGAAGCGGAGGGGAAGAAAGAGACGACGCCGGACGGACTTCTTTTTTATATAGATAAATAACAAGAATAAATTATTATTCTTCGTTTTACCCGCCCCCCGTCAGGTTTTGTTGTCGTTGTTGTTGTTGTGGTTGTTGTCCCGCATGGGATTATAGCGGAGGCGGCGGCGGCGGCGGCCCCATGTTTTCTCCCAGCCAGGAGGAGCACTGCGCGCCCAACAAGGAGCCCGTCAAATATGGGGAGCTCGTGGTGCTCGGGTGAGTCGACGCGCGCGCGCGCACACCTCTGTGTCTCGTGTGGACGCGCGTTCACGTGTGTGCGCGTGTTTCGCGAGGAATCCCGCCGGTGGTGCCGTTGCGATGGGGGTGTGTGTGTGTGTGCGGACCCTTGTTTGTTTGTTTGTGGGGCCCCCCTCTATTGTGTGTGTGTGTGTCGTGTGAACGCGCGTTCACGTGTGTGCGCGTGTTTCCTGAGGAATCCTGCCTGGTGGTGTTGTGTGTGTTTTTTTGAGAGAGGCTTGTTTGTGGGGGGACCCCCATTGTGTGTGTGTGTGTGTGTGTGTGTGTGTGTATGATAGAAAGGGTGGGTTAAATTCGAGGGGGGCGGTCTTTTTTGAGGGGTGGGTGACTCGTTTACTATGGGGGTGCCTGTTGTGATTGATCGGCCTTGTTGAGGGACCCCCCTCTTGTGAATTCACAATGTGTGGAAGTGTGTTGTTCTGTTGTGTTGGTGAGGTTCTGTTCAGAGATTGGGGTCTCTCCCCTCTTTTTTGAAGGGTGTGTTGAGAAACGGGGGGGGAGAGACATAGTGCTGGTGGTGGGGTGTCCCTTGGTGCCTTCCTGACCCTGATTTTTTGGGGGTGGAGGCCTTTGGAGTTGGCCTGGGTGTGGGGATGTTGATAAAGTGGAGAGATACTTGGGGGGGGGGTCTTGTTTGTCTTGGAGAAAACTGGGGGGTCTGTTGGGCGAGGGCTGCTGGCACCCCCACAATGTTTTTTTGGGGGGATTGTTCAGAGAGAGTGCCCACCAGGGGTGCCAGGACCCTTGTGCGTTTGTGTAGAGAAGTAAGTAATATATTGGGCGGGTGAGGGGGGTCTTATTGGGGATCCCTTTCTCCCCAATTAAGGGAAGGGTGGAGGTGAGGAACATGCAGGGAGGGAGGGAAGAGAAGAAGGGTTTCCCCTGGGAAGTGACTCTGGAGTGGGACCCAGACGTGCCCCATGAGAGAGACCCCTGAAGTGATGGGGAGGGTTTGGGCGTGCAAGGGAGGATATGTGTTAATCTCCTCTGTTCTTTCCCACCCATCTATAGCATAAAATAATAGTAATATATCTGTTACTACGGCTGTTTGTTTGCTTTGAGATACAAATGGATCTTGGGAAAGGATGGTTGGAAAAGATTGTGTTTAGCTCTTGGGGTGAGTGGGGGGGGTGAGGTTGCTTTCCCTTGGAAAATTACATCTTTCTCCCCCCCCCCATTAATTTTTGGAAGCAGGAAAGCCTCTGGGGGCTGTTGGTGGGATGGGAAGACATCTGCCAGGAGTGTGTGTGTGTGTTCGTTGTGGGGAGAGGAGTCTTGTGTGTCAGCTGGCAGGGAGGAGGTAAAGAGGAGTTTGGTGGCTGGAGGAAGACCCCCTGCAAAGGGAAAGAAGCTAATGGGGGTCTAGTCTGTGTGAGAAGTAAGCAGAGGGGGGGAGGCAGGAGGATTAGTGAGTGTGCTTGAGGGGTAGGAGTAGTTTGCATGTGGGAGGGGTGGAAAGGGTGCAGAGGGAGGGGCAGGCAGGTGCTAGCACGCCTGGGGCCCTGTATGCTTTGTGCTTGAAGTTAACAGATAGAGACAGATCCTAAAGTTGATTCGTTCATGTTTGGCTTCAGGAGAGGAGCCCCCATTCATTAACAGGGGGGCTGATCCTCCAGCTGCCTGCCCCTCATTTTCTCCTGGGATGCAAGGATGTGGGAGGGTGCACTGTTCAGGAAGAAAACACCCCCAGGGTGAAGTGAGGAGGGGATTCAATGGACTTCTGAAACTTCGGCCAATAAGCATGGCTTTTGTGCTTTTGCGAGTGTGTTGGGGTTAGGGGCTGGTTGTGTGGCCCTACAATTGTCGGGGGGGGGGGGCTTGCTTTCTGCAGACGGTAGTCACAGCTTGTCAGGAGGACATGTGCTTTGGTTAATCCTTGACCCACAGCTTAGTCAGTTCCCTTGGAGCTTGTGTTTGCCTCTGGCCTAATATGTATCTAGGACTGAATTCCCCCTCCTATCTTGGCTGAGCCTGCAGGATTGCCAGGCATAATAGCTTGGCTTGTTACATGGGAGCAGTAGAGCTGAGGGCTGTGTGCTTAGCCCTCTCAGGCATGCCACTGTTTCAGGGCAAGGGAGAAAGCTATCAGTGTCGTAAGATACAGGAGCTGCTTCCAGCTTGGACGGATCTCAAAGAAAACTTGCAACGTTCCCAAGTATGCAATATGACAGCAGCAGAGATGGTGACAGACTCTCTTTTTCTAAGTTCGTCACATACAGAGGAATGTGCAAAAGGAGATTATCCATCTCTGCACAGATCCTAGTCTGCAGATGGCTACTCCCTGCCTTTATGATGCTCTTTGTAATTAAAGGCTTCGTGCCATCCACTTCCTGACTCCTGGCAGTGTATTATTTACTGTGATAGACATTGTTTTGTTTCCCCAGATGCTATGTGGTGTTGCTGATGCATAGTGGATGGCAGATGGGGGAGGGAGGGATATATAAGAGATGGACAACACTCCTCCTTCACTGCCAGTTCATGGGGAGGGGGTTATTTGTGTAATCCGCTTGGTGTTATGCTTCAGCCCTGCTGTTCTAGCTTGGAGCCTCGCTGCTGAGTGCCACAGAAACTGATGCTGAACGTAAGGCATCTAAGCCCATGTTCACTGAGCCCCAGCGAGCCCTGCAAGTGTGTTTAATCTCGATAGCTGAGCGTGCATATGATGTACAGTGGGCAAGTGAACTTGTTTGATCGAATAAACAAAGCATGAAACACTCTGTGAGGCATAGTCCTCTGCATGGAAAACCCACCCCGCCTATGAAATAAGGCTCTGGAGTACACTCCAGTAAGCATTAGCTGTTTTTGGACATATCCGAAAGGATACGGGATCAGTGGGCTTGAAACAAAGCCAGCAGCAGAAAACTGCTCTTACTTTAGCCGCCTGTTCTTGGTAAACCTTTGTAGCCTGTGGTGTGAGTTTCTTAACACTATTCTGTGTTTGGCAGCACAAGGAATCTGTCAAAATCTGGTTACTAAGGAATGGATTATTTTAGCAATCGCTGTGAAAATGTAACACGACTTCAAATACTTGAAAGGCTTGAGATGTGGCAAAGCTGTTTATCTCAGCAGTTTCAGGTGGAAAAATCCATGTTAAGTTGCTAACAGCAGAGAGTGGTTTACTTGGAGTGGTGGCATGCTGAAAGCAGAGGGGGAACCTCAGCTGTGCTGTTCAGGTTGTGTCATTTCTGGAACTCCCATTTAATGTCAAATTCTTAATTTAATTAGGTAGGACAGATTCATTTTGTGCTGCAGCTGCTTGCTTGGTCACAGCTGGAACGGAAAGGAATTAGCTGTTGTGGTTTTTAATAGTAATTGAAAGTACAGAGGTGCAGGACACTTTGGTTGCAATTTGAACTTTGGTTTAGTTTCAAAACATTTGTTAAGGGATATTGCTTTCTATGATTGCTTTCTATGAACAAATGTATCCTGTAGCTGTATTTTACTGCATTGTGAAATAATAAAAACAATGTGTGTCCCCTTTCTCAGTAGTCCTCAGTGTTGGATTTAGGGGTTTGTGTTGTGTGCCCCCCCCCCAGAAAGCCCACCTCCCCCAGCTGTGTGTTGTGAAGCATTTGATATTTTAAACTATATCTACGTAACTGATACACAATTTTAATTATTTTATAAAAGTACCAGCCACCAATATTAATAACACTGATATTAAAGAAGATTTATGCTTTTTACTGAAACAGTTCTTCAGCTATGCCAGTGATACATCTAATCCTCTCCTGGCTGGATTGTAGCAAACCACGTTTTGAAACACAAGGTGCCATTAGGGCTAGAATATCTGGACAATAAAAATCAGTTGAGCAGATTGAGGGTGAGGTTTTCTTCTTGAGCCTGAACCAATTTATAGTAGTCTATTTTGGAAAAAGAAGAGGAGATTTTAAGTTGTTGTTTTACTCAAAACATCTTCCTCTCTTCTTTTTTCAAGATGCTTAATCATTCAGTACAGTGCTACAAATAGCATTTTGCTGTTTTTCCCCCAGAATTGGATCATTAGTAGGAAATAATCACAGAACAGCTTGAACATCTGTTCAGCATTCTTTAAAAAAAATACAGAATAAGTAATCTTTGTGTAATCTTATGCTATTACCAGTGCCTTAAAATGAAGAACTCCAGGTAACAAGGTTTTGAATGAGATAATCACATCCTTGGAGGATTAGAAATAACTTGAATGGTTTGTGGTTTAGAGGTGTTAATGTAATCATACCAGTGCATCTTGTTGTGACAATTGCTGAACTGTAGATATAGTAAAGTGATCTGTTTAATAATAAACAAACAAGCAAAGAAACAAATAAAACTAGCTTATTTCCCTTAAATAGCAAAGACGGGTTGTGCTGGAAGTAACTTTAAAAATATAAGAAGACTGAAGTGAGTGAGTAGTAATACTAAAGGAAATAATTTCGGACCTTCTGTCTGATTGAGTTATCTCCACCCTTCAGTGACTGCTTCACATTCAGACATGTCTGTATAGGGATAGTTCTCTGTACAAATGTAAACTTGGGAAAAATTAATTGCGCTGGAAGAACTGTGCACACTTGCCAAAAATAGCATGTTATTGCTGCTGTAAATGCATTTTAATGACCTTTCCCCAGTAGCCTAGCTTGATTCTTTGTAAATATAAGTAATGTGGTAGTAAATGTGTGGGAAAGGCTTTCTTGTACAGTATACTTTTATGTGGCTGATACTGTGATGAAGAAAATGCATGCTCCTGTAAATTAAGCCAGACCAGTAAAACAACTAGTTGAGAAGGACCATCTTTGTGATTTGTAAGAATATTCAGCAGAGTTGCCTATTCCTGATAATATATATAATACATTGGTCCACTAATTGGGAAGCAGAGCAGCCTGCCTCAGATATGAAACCTAGGAAGTGCAAGAGACTTAGCTAGTCAGCAAGTCTGCATCCATGTATGTGTGTTCATGCACGTTTCTAAAACATACCAGTATATAACTTTGGGTGAATAGGCATAGGCACCAATATCAATCCCTAGGGATAGCACTGAACTGTTGATTTTTTTCCTACTCTGTGTTTCCTGTTTCTTAACCACAGGAGGAATTCTTTTGTTCCATAACTGTTAAGGTTACTCAAAAGTCTTTTGCAAGGTACTAAGACTTTTAAAATGCTTCTGACAAAGCACACAGTGTCAGTTGAATACTTAATTTTAGTATTAAGGATGGCTGAATCTGTTTCTCATTTTCCCAATCTTAAGTTCAGTTATACACACTTTCACATCAGTTTGCTTAAAAAAAGTCATGAAATTTCACCAGCTTTTTCATGCAAATTTGTCATAATATTCACATGTTTGCAAAGCAATTGCCCTCCCAATATAATGCCATTTAAAAAATTTATTTTTAGAATAATTATATGCATTTTTATGCACACTTTACCTCACTATATTTTTGTATGCATTACTTGGTTGGAGAACTGCATTGCAAGATTTGGAGAAGGAGTGGAAATTTCAAAGAATGACTGTTTCAGTTTCTGTATGGTTTCAGAATGTGTGAATTAAGTAGGTTTGCCTTTAAATGTGAATCTATTTCCCCTTGCTTATCCTTGAGAAGGATGGAAAAGCATTTTTATAAGTACAGGGTGCAAGAATCAAAATGGGTGTTGATTTTGAGCATGCTGTTTGAGTGTGCATGCTTACTTTTACTTTTGTCATGATGTTGCTGATGCAAAGCAATCTCTGTCTTCATATAGTACCATATTTTTCGCACCATAGGGCACACCGGACCATAGGGCGCACCTAGTTTTTAGACGGGGAAATCAATTTAAAAAAATCTTTTTCCCCCCCAGCCCCAAAGAGCAGCGTACAGGCTGCGCACAACCTCTCCCTGCCGGAGGGGTTGTGCACGGCTATGGAACAAGCCAAGGCAGCAAGCGGGATGGATCCCGCTGGCTGCTTTGGCTTCCTCTTTAGCCCCGCGCAATCCCTCCCTGCCGGGAGAGGCTGCGCGGGGCTTAAAAAGCCATAGCCCCGTGCAGCCTCTCCATGCCGGAGGGGTTGCGTGCGGCTATGGAACAAGCCAAGGCAGCGAGCAGGATGGATCCCGCTGGCTGCTTTGGCTTCCTCTTTAACCCAGCGCAATTCCTCCCTGCCGGGAGAGGCTGCGCAGGGCTAAAGAAGCCATAGCCCCGTGCAGCCTCTCCATGCCGGAGGGGTTGCGCGCGGCTATGGCACAAGCCTGCATTCGCTCCATGGGACGCACACACATTTCCCCTCAATTTTTGGAGGGGAAAAACTGCGTCCAATGGAGCGAAAAATACGGTAATCACTGGTTTAAAGTCAGTAGCCAGTGTGGTGTAGTGGTTAAGAGCGGTAGTCACGTAATCTGGGGAACCGGGTTCGCGTCTCCGCTCCTCCACATGCAGCTGCTGGGTGGCCTTGGGCCAGTCACACTTCTTTGAAGTCTCTCAGCCCCACTCACCTCACAGAGTGTTTGTTGTGGGGGAGGATGGGAAAGGAGATTGTTAGCCGCTTTGAGACTCCTGAAGGGGAGTGAAAGGCGGGATATCAAATCCAAACTCTTCTTCTCTTCTTAAGTAACAGAAGCATGGAACCCCAGGTTTCTCTGCCGTAAGGGAAGGCAGAAAAGAAGCTCAGGCCTGGACTTCAGCTCCTGAAGTCAGCCTCAAAATGTTTTGTACCATTTGTTTGTTTAACATTTTAATTGTAAACCACCTTGGGTTCCTCAGCAGAAAGGCAGTATGTAAATGCAGTAAAATAAGTAAGCAGCAATCAATAGTTTGCCTCTATAGTATATATACAGTGGTACCTTGGGTTACATACGCTTCATACGTTAGACTCTGCTAACCCAGAAATAATACCTCAGGTTAAGAACTTTGCTTCAGGATGAGAACAGAAATCGTGCGCTGGTGGCGCGGCGGCAGCAGCAGGCCCCATTAGCTAAAGTGGTGCTTCAGGTTAAGAACAGACCTCCGGAACGAATTAAGTACTTAACCCGAGGTACCACTGTAAATGTTTAAAATAGGCTGCATACCTTTAGGTGCTTTGCTTTAAGAAAAAGAAAAAGGAAGAGGGAGAGCTAAAGGTACTGATGGTGGCCTATTGCTCTGAAAGAGTTCTCATACTTTGAAGATCCTGAAATATTTAGGTGGCAAACACACTTTCAAACTGCCCTAGCACTCTGCATCCTGTCCTCTTCAAAGAATCAATTTTTATGGAAGATACAGTATATTAAAAGGGCACTTGAGAAGCTTCTCCTTAGGATTGACTTTGTTCCTCAGGCGTAATATTTTGATGCAGAGCACATGTATTTCAAGGGATTTAGAATCTGCCTTCTAGAGCTACAGTCCAGCTAAAATGGGAATCGTTGTGCCCCTGGTTACATTAGTACAGTGGTACCTCTGGTTATGAACTAAATTCGTTCCGGAGATCCTTTCTTAAGTTGAAACAGTTCTTATCCTGAGGTGCCATTAGTGAAAGTGCATCCCGGGGCAAAGTTCGCAACCGGGAGCAACTACTTCCGGGTTAGTGGAGCTCATAACCCAAAGCGTGCGTAAACAGAAGCGTGCATAACCAGAGGTACCACTGTACCAGCTATTCGGTATCCTGTGCTCAGCCAGCACCATCTTGCCCAGTCCTCCGCCTAAAATCACAAAGTTAAACATAATGCAAGAACTGGCACATGCGCACTAGACCCCAGTGCAACTGCACATTACTGCACAGTCTGCCAGTCATGCTTGCCATACTGGACACAATCCCTAACACCAGCACCAGTCAGGATGCTGAAAGATAATTCTTTGTTGCTTCTAATACCTCACCTCCTTTTGTTTTCCCTTTCCTCACTTTCTTCTGGACTGCTGTATTGAAATTGTGTTCTTGTTCTTGCTGATGTTTTAACTCCCTTTTGGTTGATAGGCAGGATACAAATGTAACAAAGATGCAAATAAATAAATAAATAGGTCTTCAGGGGTAAGAAATATTCTTAATTATTCTTCTCAGCCTGGAGCTGAGAAGCTATAACATATGAAGGTAGACCCATAAAAGCTTTGCCCAGCTGTGGATTTTGGAATTCTTATTTCTAGTGGATCGTGGTCTACTTTTGCTATTTATGGTTTCTTTTCTTTTCTGTATGAAGTTTTCCGAAGGAAAAGAAAATCTATATGGTGAATGAATATAAATGAATAAGTCTGTATTGATGGGTTGGGTTTGTGTGAGTACGTTCATGAAGATGCTTGGGAGCAGTAGGTGTTGATAGAAATTAGTGTTTTATTGAACTGTTACACGGTGCATTTTTACTGACTGAATAGGTCACTAACAGAGGCAAAGCTCTGTTTTCCTGCAGGTCAAACACCTGTATTATCCAACTGAGTTGTCTGTGTTTCGTTTTTAGTTTATTTCTTTGTTTGGTCCATTGTTTTCTCCCTAGCATTTATTGTACTACTTGCATCTTTGATGAAACTCATTAAAAACACAGGTGTTCTTATTTTATTTGTGCAGTGTTGTTACCTATTCAGTACATTTGCATGTATTCATACAAGGCATGTGATGAAACCTTGACTGGCTGACTTGACAGTATGATGGTTTTATTCCCGGGTCAGTGGGAGTGCTATTTTTTGGTGAGCGTATATGCTGGTAATGTCCTTCCTAATAGTAATAGCTAACTGTCCTCTCTTTTCACCCCCCCCCCCAACACTGAGACATTCTACTTCCTCTTTGCTTCTGCGAGTCTGATTAATTGATCTGGAAAGAGAACAGAGGCCATCGAATCAGTCTCCTCTTTGGTTTTATCTACCACCTGTGCCCTCCCCCTCCTAAAAATAGCCCCTATAGTTTGTATGCCAAAACCAGAAAGCTGGTATGCTGCAGGAAAGTACTATTTGGTTGTGGCTTCCAAGACATTTACACTTAAGGTCTTAGTAAAGAATGCAGATACTTCAGATATGCTGACTAACCTCACTTCCTGTCCCCGCCCCCCATCTGCAGTGACAAAATATTCAGTCTACTTGGATGTTTTGAAAGAGCTCCTCTTCTCCCTGCTCAGGATTTGCTTCTCAAGTTATTTAGTTTAAGAAATAGGGTACATTTACATCAGTCTGAGGATAGATGGGAATTGCAAGACCTCCAGCTGACTCCAAGAAAAGAATCTATGTGTACGGCAGGACTTTTTGCTCTCAAGGTTTCTTTTTGCTCAGAGACAGATGTAATAATAGTATGTGTGTATTATACTTCTGGCATGACACCATAAATTGCTTTTAGATCATAATGTGCCTTGTAAGAATTTATTTTTTTTTTTAAAAAAGTGAGAACTGACCCTGAGCAGACAAAAATGGTTTAGGTTTTTTCCCCCAAGCATGGTCTGGTTCTTATTTTCTTTCTTGGGCCCATATATGAATCTATCAATGACTTGCCCCTTTTCCCAGTTCTGTGTTCTAGAAGGAAAAAGGGGGCTCCATAATGCAACACCACAGCTCTGGGCATGATCCCATATTTTCTTCTCAGTGGACATGTAGAGGATTACATTGAACTCACTAGGACTTGCTCCTGGATAAATGCATATACCTTTGTAAACTTACCTGGAAAATTAATTTTACTTCAAAAATGGAATTTACTTCAGAGTAAACATACATAGAACCATAGAATTGTAGAGCTAGAAGGGACCCGAGGATCATCTAGTCCAATCCTGCCCACAGCCATCCCTGGGTGGGCTTGAACCACCAATCTTCTGGTTAAGAGCCGGACACACTGACCCATTGCACCACAGAAGACCATAGGATTGTGCTGCACATGTCTTATTTGCCTTTGCTTCCTTTGCTGTAGCTTATCTGAACTTAAATTGCCAGACTTTTACCCTGATCTGGCTGCACTAGGGAAAATAAATATTAAATGAAACAGAGCCTTTTAAATTTAAACATTATTCTAGCAGTTCACTCCTCTTGAACTGTGATTTAGAATTTTTGAAGAGATCTGAGAATGGATTTAAACTGAACATTGCCTCTGGGCAGAAAATGACAGCATTGTTTTCACACACACTTGGCTTGAACAGTCTTCTACAAGTTGTAGCCCTGAGGCTGTATTTTGGATAGGAGGAGTCCCGGAGGCTTCACTGAAATTTGCAATCAGCCCAGCCCGTTGAAAAGTTCCTTGCAAATCTGTTACAGTTAGATATTTGTGGACTTCTCCTCTTTAAGTTTAATTTTATTACATATAGCAATGGCCTGGTTGGCACACAATGCTAAGCTAAACTATGATTTAGCATGGCAGGGGGTTGGACTCGATGGCCCTTGTGGTCTCTTCTAACTCTATGATTCTATGAGGGAGCAAGTGAACAGTAAGAAAGTCACAGCCACTTTACTCCTCCCTCAGTCCTCCTGCTGCTGCACTAAGCCATGGTTTGTCCTTAGCATTGTATGTGTTCCATACTCTGGGTTGCATCAAAGTAATGACAAGCTATAGCCAGGGTTTGTTCTTGGCTTCAAACTTCAAAGTGAGTTTTCCATTATTCTTCAGTACAAATGGGGATACAGTTGTACCTTGGATCTCAAATGCCTTGGCTCCCAAACAAATTGGCTCCTGAACGATAGAAACCCGGAAGTGAGTGTTCCGGTTTTTGAACGATTTTCAGAAGCCGAACATCCGGCGAACTCCCGGAATGCATTCTGTTCGAGAACCAAGGTACAACTGTATTATATACTACACCACACAGATAAGTATATACCTTCAAGGCAACTCATTGGTGAGCTCTTTCCTAACTTGTTGAGATGCTCAAAGGACCTGAATGATTTCTCTGCCTTATCTCTGATAGAACTGCATAATACATTTCTACTGCTCTCTTGGTTTATGCAGTAACTGAGTTAGACATTACTACTGTAGTAGCTGCCTTGGGCAGCATTGCATAAGAGTAGTTGTTCTACCTGATTTGTGGATTTAGTATACGCCTCATTGTACTCCAGATGTGTGGAACTGATGTGTGTTTTAATCTGTAATTTTAGGTTATACTTTTAACACTATATCTTTATTATTATGCCTTTTATTACTTGCTTTTACCATTGGTTTTCCTGACATTTCTAATTCACGTTTTATGTTCTATATAAACTGCTTAGAGGTTTTCATTACAGTTAAGCAGTATACAAATTTTGTTAAATAAACAAATTGTAGTCACTTACCAAGAAAAGTTAAACTTAGCTGCTGCTTAAGTAAAATTAAATATGATAGTAAAATATGCACTTTAGACATTTCTGATAATGCTAGTCAGCTAGTGACTTCTGATAACAGCAAACTATGAGCATAAATTTTGCAATTCATATACATAGTGGAAAGTTTCTCAGCTGTTTTTAAAACCATGTGGTTGGTTTTTCTTCACTTACCTTGCCATAGTGAGCCCCTTAAGAGGAAAAAAGGTTTTGTTAGCTTTCATCTTAATTCATCTTAATTTAGAAAAAAGTTGACATTCCTTCCTTGCAGGTAGGCAGGCCTTTCCTCCACCCCCAACCCCCTTTATCTTCCTTTCTGCCATTGTGTATGTGGTTTCCTATGGCGGGGTGTGTACATGTGAGAGGGATGGGAAAGATGTGGAAGGTGGATAGAGTGAGACAAGATAGAGTGGGTCTTCTGTTCTCTGCTACCTATTTTCCCCTAGGTTTGGGAACTCATGAGCCGTAACCACATTAGGTTTCTGGCCTGTTGTCTGTATTGAATTACTAATGCAATAACTGGAGTAGAATGTCACACTTTCTTCCTGCTCTGCCTCAAGCCAAAAAGAGCATAACCTGAGTTTCAAGTTCTGAAAGGATTTGAGGCTTCCAAAATGTACTGTAAGAGGAAAGTTTTTCAGCAGACCTAAAAATTACTGAGTTGGTATGTTGCTAATATAACTTAGTAGGTTTTCCAGGATCACTTCAGGACATTTCATGTCTACTGATATATAATAATGCCCAATATCTTTAGCTCTCTTCTCGTGTCAAGAGAAAAATGAGGACTCAAATTGTGTAGGGGGTGCATATGCCCTGCCCCAGTGTCCCTGTGGATGGGGGCCTTATGTCCTCCTAATTCACAAAGAACTGAAGAGGAATTGTTGTCTCCAAACCTCGCTGCCTGCTCCATGCCTGTCACATGTAATGCCGGGTTTGGGGATGATTGTAAGATAACAATTGGGACTCTCAAAATGTGCTCCTGATTGTTCCTTGGCAAGTGAGGATTGCTGTCAGTGCCAATGAGACTTGCAGTATGCTCTGGAGGGATTTGCTGTGCTACAGGAGTCCTGCTCAGGAACTCCATAGGGAAGCTGATCCCTTCCCACAGTGGGGCTTGCTGTAAGCACAAATATTCCTTTTTATCACCAGCTCAAATTCAAGCAGGTTATGCAAAGGTGTGGTTTGAGCTGTGCCTGCATCTGAAAAAAATATGTATTCTGGCGTCACCTAATAGATTGTGACACTACATGATTGACAGGTGGGCGGCCTGTCAAAATGACCCGTGTTGGGTGGGACAGGTCAGATTCTCGCACCTCTGGCTTAGAATATTTCAATCCTCAGGGTGTGAACTCTAGATTCTGTAGGGGAAGGTGATTAAAGCCATGCATATTGGCTAAATAAATAATATTCAGTGTACCTTAGAAGTCTCCTCCCCCCTATTTTTTTCTGTTTTGGTGTCATCTTTTTTCTTTTTTGCTTCTGAGAGGAAAACCTAGGACTGTGTCTGTCTGTCTGCATGCCTCTACATTTCCTCTGTCTTTCCTCCGCCTTAAGGATTATGGGCCCTTTTTAGTGGGAAAGAACTCTTAAAGGCAGGTGTACAGATTGATACAGTGGTGCCAAGTCCCAGCGTGCAGCTGCTGGAAATACAGCAGGTGTCTTGATCATTTGGCAGGACTCTCGCCTTCTCTAACCCTCCAGCAGTAGCTCCCATGGTTGTCTTTGCCTTCTGGCGCAAGGCTGAGGTGGCAGCCCTGCCCAGCTTTCTGCTTTAGCAGGAAGGCAGAGAAAGAGCTGCTTGCTTAGGAAACTTCCAGACATAAGTTTATTGTGGAATTGTGTGCTTCTGGTGCTTGGAAGTCTTTGCATTGTCCACAGGATCTCATCATCATCTAAATGCCAGCCCATACTTTATTTAACAGCCAAGCATAATGGTTTTTTTACATCTTCAGAAGCTGCTAGTGTGAAATAATAATAATAATAATAATAATAATAATAATAATAATAATAATAAATTTTATTTATATCCCGCCCTCCCCAGCCGAAGCTGGGCTCAGGGCGGCTAACAACAATCAAAATAATCCAACATTCTAAAAACATTCATTATAAAATTAATTAAAATCAAATTAAAATCAAATTGATGGCAACCATTAAGCAAAATTCTGTGCAGATTGCCAGAGGAGGGGGTCAGGCTGCGCCCTGACCAAAGGCCTGGTGGAACAGCTCTGTCTTGCAGGCCTTGCGGAAAGATGTCAGGTCCCGCAGGGCCCTAGTCTCTTGTGACAGAGCGTTCCACCAGATTGGAGCCGCGGCTGAGAAAGCCCTGGCTCTAGTTGAGGCCAGCCTAACCTCTCTGTGGCCTGGGACCTTCAGGATGTTTTTATTTGCAGACCGTAAATTTCTCTGTGGGACATACCAGGAGAGGCGGTCCCGTAGGTACAAGGGTCCTAGGCCGTATAGGGCTTTAAAGGTTAAAACCAGCACCTTAAACCTGATCCTGTACTCCACCGGGAGCCAGTGCAGCTGGTATAGCACCGGGTGAATATGATCTCGCAGCGAAGACCCCATAAGGAGTCTCGCCGCGGCATTCTGCGCCCGCTGGAGTTTCTGGGTCAGTCTCAAGGGCAGCCCATTAACATGTTCTGTTTGTTTGTTTGTTTAGGGTGTTTGTTGTGTGTATTAATGCTTCAGTGGGTGGCCTTTTTTTGCTACACCCTACTTCCATTTATTCTTCACCTGAACATAGCCTAGCCATGGTTTTATGGTGGTGCCAATCTACATGAAATTGGTGGGAGTGGCCATTATGAGATTCAGGGAGATGATGATACTGAGCTCTATTTCTCTGGAATATCTGAATTGAGAGAAGCCATGCAAGCCCTGGGCCAGTGTGCCTGCACTTATTGGTGGGCTGGATGAGGGCCAGATAACAACAACAACAACAACACACTTATTTTTTATGCCACCCATCTGACTGGGTTGTCCTGAACCCTTTCAGAGTATTTGAGACTGATTCCTTTTTCAGTAAGATAAAAACTAAATAAGAAATAAAGAATAATACACAAAACAGCCATGCTGATTATCTGATGCTTGTTTTTTTTAAAAAAAACATGTTTGGTAAGAACTAGGGTGCTGGAAGAGGGCTTTCCCACCCCTTTCTGCTCATTTTTTGACCCCAATCAAAATCATCCTCACGCTGTCATTTGTCTTGCGGGGGTAAATACTGTTATCTTTTAAAAGATGTCCACAAATGTTGGCTTAGCTTACTAGGCACTTGTTGTGTTTGGTTGACATTAAGAAACAGCAGGAGTCTCTCTCTCTCTCTCTCTCTCTCTCTCTCTCTCTCTCTCCTCTCTCTCCTTGCTTTGAGGGGGCTCCTGCTGTTTCTCACCAGTTTAAAAACTAATGAAATGAGGTCTCAAATATAGGGATCTGTGTGGTGTCAGGTGTCCTTCTTCACAGAGAGTGGCTATGTGGATGCTTGTCCTTGGGCCTCGGGGCAGAACATTAGCTGAGGTGTGTGACCTTTGACTCTGAAAACTATGTTAGGAAGGGGAAGTATTGAACACCTTTCACCCAGCACTATGTCTAATCAAATTGGCAACCCCATTACTGCATTTCACTAAAAAGAAGTTGGTAGATCAAATTCTGGATCTTTCGTGTAACATATAGATGGAGGTTTTAGGGGCCTAGTTTTGCTTTGCATTATATTTATTTTCAGGGTCTCTTATTTTTGTGTGTCTCTTTAATAGTGGTGTTTTCATAGGTGTGTTGTTGTTTTTTGCGGTCATAGTCATTTTGCCTGCACAAGTTTTAAACATATATTTGTAACCATAAGGGCTAAGATACTTCTTAAAAAAGAAAGCTGAGATATTAAATACTTTACATTTCTACCAGTTCTGTAGTCACCATTTTGTGCTTACACAGAAACATGGAACATGTGCTGCATCTTTTTTTTTGTCACATGCCATACGGAGGGTGAGAGAGGGTTTATTTCCAAGGGCAGAGTTTGAAACTACCAGCAAAGCCCAAAACAAAGGCAAAATTGTGTTTGTGGACTTAGTAAACCTTTGGGCATAGTTGGTCTAAGAGATTACTGTTAAGTCTAAGAAGCATATCATGTGATGGAAATTTTTTGAACCCAGTAGCTGTGGATTTTTTTCTTCTCAAAGTTCAAAGGGGATTTTTTTTTTTGCAAGCCCTCTCATAAGAAAAGTTATCACTGCTTTCTAATCTGTAAGAGTGTGTGATGCAATATTCCTTGGAGCAAAGAATGGCTGTGTCCTAGTCCATTAATGCTTCTGCGGTGCACAGTCATCTTTTCGGATACCCTCAGGAATGAGAGCCCTATTGTTGAAAGCAACTTGAAAGCACCCTAAATAGGGATGAGAAGCTTCTATTCCAGACAGACTTCTATTCTTTTTGAAAAGGAGAAACACAACAGCTGAAGATTTCTGGAGATACAATATGGAAAAAGTTTCACCAGCTGAATTTTTGTCTTTTAAAAGCATAGGGAGCTGGCAACCACAAACTCTCTTGGATATTCTTGGCAATCTATTATCTCCGTTTTGCCGCTTCTGCTTTTCCAAAGCTGGGGAGATCCCTTGCCCACCTTTCACAACGTGCTGAAGTTTTGAGCTGACATAATCTTCTGCATTTTCTGCATGCTCAGTGTGGCATGAGATTCCGCTGCCCATATTCTCTTCATTTCATGGGGAACTGAGGGCAAGGAATTTGCTCGGCATCCTGGCCAGAGGCTATTGCTCTCGGTGATCAAATTTGTGGAGGTCTTTTGGGATTACACAGATGATGTGGTGCTTGTAGCACCAGAAAGTGCACCAGTTTTACAGGGTGGTGGCGGAAAGGCAGTTGAAGGAACCTTGTTCTTGAATACAGAAGAAAAAGGGCCTCGAGGCTTGTTCATTAAACACAATGAATATGTAATCGTGCTTGTTTTTCAAAGCCCCAGAAAGGCTTGTGGGAGGAAAACTGCTTACATTGAGGAACAACTCATTCAAAATGTGGGTGGGCAGAACATGGATTGCAGGCTGATTTCAGGTTGACTGTCTTTAGCACCTTGCGTCTGGCTATGGCTATTGAGGCTTCCTGGTGCTCAGAATGCTTGCTACCTGCTCTTTCATGTGCCTTTCTGAGCTACTGAAACAGATGGGGTGGAGTTCATTGGCCTAGTGAGGGGTAAATACATGAAGTGCCTTTGTGGAAATTGGCTGAGGAAATCAGTGTGTCGGTCTAGAGTTGGGGAAGGTAGAAATGGTTGATCATGTAATAGATATGGAGCAACTACAGATGGCTAGGAGATGACAGTGGCAAAATTCCAGGTGTGTCACATAGAGCTTGATAATATGGTCAGTGCCATAGGAAACTACCTTCTATTGGATTAGATGGTTTGTTAACTGATGCTTTTTAATTGGTGATATTGAGGTTTGAACCTAGGACCTTCTGCATGCATAAACCGAGGTCCCCCCCCCCCACAACAAAAATTATGGGTCAGAACCTGTACTGTGATTCCCAGCGATAGAATGGTTTGGAACTTAGTCTGTTTTACAAAAGGCTTATCAGGAGAGGAGATGTAGTGAGACAGATTAAGGCATCCTAAATGCCATCTAGCTAGGCCTAGGACTTGTTGGACCTACCTTCACATGTCATGGGTGCCCTTTAGAAAACATCAAATGTTTTGCAAGTCTGTGTTGAGAACTGGCAGGTGGCCTTAAGAGAGTTGTGTTGGGTGGGTGAGTTGTTCATTTCCTGGGGAAATGAGCAAGGTGTTCTGAGCCATCTTGGGTTCCTCTCTACTGCCTGTTTTATGTGACTTGGAGTGGAGAGCTTCGCAGACGTGTTTGTCCTCTCTTCTCTATGCTAGGTGAAAAACCTAGATGATTTATCTTTCCATTGGACACATTGTATGGTTTTCATTTTTAATGCAAAGAACCAACATGGGTAGCTCGCATTAATAGCGCCCAGTTGAACTTGAAATATTGTTTACCATAGTAAAGAATCTCAACTTTTCTGAAGCTATTTTAGCTCTGGTGTGTTACTGGAATATTCAGTTTTTCCATCCTAAATACCCCCCCAAGTGTGACTGTATTTTATTTACAAGTAATAGCTTTTGTTCATTAAACTAAATTACTTTATACTCAAGAAGATTGTCCTCTTTCTGCAGTCTCCTGAAAGTACCTTCCTGGAACCTTCTGAATATATAAATTAACTTACACTTAATCTTCTAATTTTAAAAACTTGCTTCTACTTTTTAAAAGTTGTGTTTCATTATGTATTATATGTCCTTCAGGATACACCCAGATATTCTTTCAATGGTGAGCTTGCTGTGGAAACACTCTTCCTGCATTTTGGACTGACCTACAGTTTTTTTGTCAGATGTAGCTGGAGTGGGAAACTGTTCTTCCTGTTTGGGGCTGAAGAGACTGCACAGTGCAGATTGTCCATCACAATAAGCAGTTAGGAAGCCATCTATTCCCTCTCACATTTCCTCATCCCGTCCTTGAGATTTCAAAATGCTGATTTAAATGAATAAAGCTCCCCCCAAAATTTGACTGGATAAAAATGCTTTGTTCACAGTGGGAGACAAAGTAGACAGCCCTCTCTGCAGCAGGAGAAGAGTTGTGAAGCAGTAACAGCAATCAGTATTATGTTATATTATATTATATTATATTATTGAAAAGGGGCAGTGATAGGAAGGAGAGATAACCTTGGAGCAGACAGGACACCCCCCCCCCCCCGCTTCTTTTTGCAGGTTTGTCTGTATGGAACCTTATATTTATCCCTCCATCAGAATAAGAATCCTGTGATTAGTACAGGAATTTCCTTGAGAACCCAGCTCGTCAGTCAACTTATATTTGAATAAATCTGAGTGCATTCGGGCTATTGTTTTTTCTTGACCAAGAACTTGAACTAAAATGGTTTTGCAGTTCTGAGGAATTGTTCACATACCTTTTCTGCAACGACAAAATCATTCTCATTCTAAATCCTTGCAGTTGTTTCTTATGTAGGATACTTCTGATGTAGCTCCTGTGACTGATAGTATTTGTGAATAATGGACATGTCAGTTCTTTTTAAAAATTCAAAAACTTAAACAACCTAGGAAATTATTTATGGAGAAAGTTTTATAAAACGCTTAATTGAAGAGCTCTCTAAGCAATGTGCACAATTAAATTGCATTTAAAACAAAGCTAAAATTGTGCTGAAATTAAAAATATTCCTCAGGTGAAGTTCCCAAGGAGTCGGTGGCTAGAGTAGGTAGGGGTTGTTGCATACCTGTCACATATGCAGCCTTTGCCACCTCCCTCTGCCTTGCTTTGGAAGGGAAGAGGTTGTGAATATTGCTTGTATGTGGGAGGCAGCAGGGACACCAGCCATGGCCACTGATGCCACTCATTTAACTCTTAAGGGACAGCCTTGGTCTTGGGTAAAGCAGAGTATTTATCTTCATTCTCTTGAATTAAGGAAATATGTGCCTGCACATTGGGTGCTGAATTAAGCCATAGATTGTTGGAGCGCCTTCTCTGTTTTTGCTTAACAAATAGATGACAAATGAATATTGTTCCTGTCAGGGCTACCCTAGGTCCCAGCTCACAAAGGACCAACGCTGCTTCGTTGTTAAGTATAAAAGCCTTTATTGAAGTTCAGTTTCACTTCCAGAGCCGCAGCGCGCAGCCCCACGTCTAAAGTGTCAGACCACTGATGCTCCGTCTGAGTCTCCTCCCCCTTGACACCAATTTAAGAGTCTAGCCTTGCTCCACCTTCTCCGCTGCTCCTTCCTCCTCTGGGTCCGCCTGCCCGCCGGGGTTCCGCCCTTTCTAGCCTCTTCTCCCGCTGATTCCCCTGAGCCTTCTCCCTCCCTCCGGCGGGCTTTAGGAGCTGGTTCCCCATCCGGGTCTCCTGCTGTTCCGCGCGCCTGCACATTTGAACTTGGCGCGCGCGCCCAGCCAGCAACTTTCCTCCTGACCGTTCCACTGCTGCTGTCACTGCTTCCCCCATCGGGGGGGCTAGCTGCAACTGACCTCCCCTCCGTTGGAGGCGTGGTCAGCCCTGACTCCCTCTCTGGAGGAGACACTGCTCCTGACACATGTGACTCCTCCCCCCCACTACGCTCTGGTGGGGAAACTGGTCCTGATCCTCCACTGCTGCTTTGGGGTTCCCCTCTGGCTCCTTGTTTCTGGTGCGTCCCCCCTGGGACCCCCCTTGCCCTGACCATCGGCGCCCCCTTCTGGGAATCTTCTGATTCGCTGGAGAAGCTCATGGAATCTCTCGGGCCACTGTCATACTCCCCTACGCTGCCCTCGGATTCTTCCCCTTCGCTCTCCCAATCCTCTCTCCCCAGTGCTCCTGCTCCTGATTCCCTGACATCCATCCCCCCCTCGAAGCCCCCCCTTCCCCCCTCCCCCTCTTCGGGTGTGGGTTCCGGGTGCTCCAGTCCAGTGGGTGTGAGTGCGGGATACCATTCTTCCCCCCTGGTGTGTAGCCGGTCCACTGGATCCGGCCCAACCGCAACGGGCTCGTCGACGTCGATTTCCTCTGCTTCCATCTCTCTGCTGATGTGCTCGAATCCAGGATCCTCCCCCAACACGTCCATGTCCTCCCCTCCCCCGGGTACCTCTGGTGAGACAGCTTGCAAAGGTCCCCGCAGCAGCTCCCTGCGCCACCCCACCTCCGGTTGAGTGTCCCACCAATAGGAGCGGTCTGTGGCAAACCCCGAGAGAGACCCCTCCGAGGAGCTAGTGTCTGGCGTCGTCTCTTCAGCTGATGAAAAACCCTGGAACGTACTGGCTGACAGTGTGGGCGTGAAGAGCCAGTCGTCGAAATACTCTGCCGGCATAGGTCTGTGTGGGAAGAGTGCATGGAACTCGTCTTTAAGATAGTGCTCCTCCACGGCATAGCACGGTACCCACCTGTTGGCACTGGCTGGGGTACCTTCCCTGGCGAGGAGGTATTCCACCCCCTCTTCCCCCCACCTCGAGTCCAAAATCTCCGTGACCTCGTTGAGTGGCGTCGCCCTCCGTGACCCCTCCCTCTTCGGAGATTCACTAAGTGTGTCTGGCGCGTTCCCTGTCGCCTGAAACCTGTGGGGTTCCCTGTAGGGTGTGAGCACTGACCTATGAAAGACTGGGTGCATTCTGGAGCCCTCCGGGAGTGTCAACCGGAAGGCCACTGGATTGATTTGCGCCGCGACCTGGTAAGGTCCCAGCTGCTTGTGCTTGAGCTTCCTCTTAGCTAGCGTCCTGGCCGGCACTGCCTGGGCTGCTAACCAGACCCAGTCCCCCACCTGGATGTCCTCCCCGACCCTCCTGTGCTTGTCTGCCTGCATCTTGTAGGCGTGTTTCGCCAGTTCCAATTGCCTTCGGAGTTGCTCGTGGACCTCCTGTAACTCTGCTGCTAAGTGCTCTGCTCCCCTTGGCTCCCCCTCCCCCGTCGTCTCTAACCCCGGGAAAGTTCTGGGATGCCGCCCATTATTGGCGAAGAACGGTGTCACTCCCGTAGACCCGTGCTTCGTGTTGTTGTAGGCAAACTCGGCCAGCGGTAGGTAGTCCACCCAGGTCGAGGGTTGTTGATTGGCGTAGCATCGCAGGTACTGCTGCATGATGGCGTTGACCCTCTCCGCTTGTCCGTTGGTCTGCGGGTGTCGTGCCGACGCTAAGTTGATCTTGACGTTCAGGATGCCCAGCAGCTTCTGCCAGAAGCTCGAGACGAATTGGCGACCCCGGTCGGACAGGATGGACCGCGGCAAGCCGTGAGCTTTGAACACGTGGTCTATGAACAGCTTGGCGGTCTGTTCCGCTGTGGCCACCTTCGCGCACGGAATAAAGTGTGCCATCTTGGTGAACATGTCTACGACCACGAGCACCGCTGTTTTGCCTCGCGAGCTGGGCAGATCTGTGACAAAGTCCAGGGCCACTCTCTCCCACGGTTCGAGCGGCGTCTGTAGGGGTTCTAGTAGACCCGCCGGCTTCCTGTGTACTGGCTTGGCCCTTTGGCAGGTGTCACACCTGGAGACGTAATCCGCGACTTCTCCCCTCACCTTGGGCCACCAAAAGTCTCTGGTTACTAATTCCGCCGTTTTGTCCTTGCCGAAGTGCCCAGCGCTGGGCGCGTCGTGTAGCTGCTGCAAGACTTTCGCGCGGAGGTCGTCTCCGGGCACGTAGAGAGCCCCTTTGCGGATGAGCAGTCCGTCTCGTATCTGGAACTCGTCGTCCTTCGCTGTGCCTCTTCGCACCTCCTCAATCTTGGATTGTGCGAACGAATCCGTCTGCAGCGCTCGACGCACCGCGTCCAGGTCCACGGCAGCTGAAGCGCACGCCCACGCTTTCGGTGCGAAAATGTGCTTGGCCGCCACCGGCGCCGCTTCCTCGAGATACTGCGGCTTCCTGGATAGTGCATCCGCCATGACGTTGTTGTCTCCCGGGATGTATTCTATCCGGAAATCGAAATCCGCAAAGAACTCCGCCCAGCGGATGTGTCTCTGGTTCAGGAACCGCGCCGTGCGCCAGTACTCCAGGTTCTTATGGTCCGTGCGGACTTGCACTGTGTGTCTGGCTCCAACGAGGAAGTGCCGCCACGCCCTGAAAGCTGCATGAATGGCCAGCAACTCCCTGTCCCAGATGGTGTAGTTCTGTTCCGCCTTGCTGAGTTTCCTGGAGTAGAATGCGCACGGCCTCCATTCCCCTTGCGGATCTTGCTGCAACAGGACGGCCCCCACTGCTCTGTCTGAGGCGTCCGTCTCAACCCTCATTGGTCTGCTGGGGTTTACATGTAGCAGCTGTTCTTCGGACGCGAAGAGACGCTTGAGTCTCCGAAAGGACTGCTCCGCCTGGTCCGTCCAGGTGAACTTCTTCTTCTTGGAGCTGAGGGTGTCCGTGATGGCCGCCGTCTCCTTCGCGAACCCTTTGATGAACTTGCGATAAAAGTTGGCGAAGCCGACGAACCTCTGGACCTCCTTCCGATTGCGCGGGCTCTTCCAGTCCAACACCGCGCGGACCTTGGCGCTGTCCATGGCGAGTCCCTTGTCGGACAGCTTGTAGCCCAGAAAATCCACCTCCGTCATGTCGAACTGGCACTTCTCTAATTTGGCGTAAAGTCTGTGCTCCCGTAGCCTCTGCAAGACCTCCTTGACGTCCCTCTCGTGAGCCTCCTGCGATTCCGAGAAGATCAGGATATCGTCCAGGAAGCAGACGCACTTCTTGTAGAGGAGTCCCGCTAACACGTGATGCATGAAAGCTTGGAAGGTATGGGAGCCATTTTGCAGACCAAAAGGCATTACGCGATATTCATAGGTGCCTAAAGGTGTAAACATGGCTGTCTTCCACTCATCGCCCTCCCGCATGCGTATAAGGTTGTACGCCCCTCGTAGATCCAACTTGGTGAAGATCCGTCCCTTCCTCACCGTCGCGAGCAGGTCGTCGATCTTGGGCATGGGGAATGCTGCGGGCTTTGTTTTGGAATTTATGGTCCTAAAATCAACTATGAGTCTCCGTTGGGGCGTGTCCTTCTTCTTCACGAAAAACACGGGACTGCCCCCCACTGCTTTAGATTCTTGGATGAACCCCCGCTTCAAGTTGTGATCTATGAACTCCCTGAGTTCTTGCAGTTCATCTTCAGACATGGAATACAGTTTCCCAGTCGGCAGCGTCGCTCCCGGCAGGAGGTCAATCTTGCAGTCGTAAGGCCTGTGGGGAGGCAGCTTATCCGCTTCCCTCTCGCAGAAGACCTCCAAAAACTCCTTGTACTTGTTGGGTACCGCTTGCACCATGCCTAGGTGTAGCTGCGGTTCATCCTCTTGCCCCTCCTCCTCCTGGCGGGTCTGGATGCAGTGTTCTGCGCAGTAGGAGGAACAGAAGGTCAACTGCCGCTGGTACCATGCCAATGCCGGGCTGTGCCTATCCAGCCAACTCATACCCAACACTATGGGCGTGTCCGACAGGTGGGTGACGTTGAAGCTGATGACTTCGCGGTGGTTTCCAATTTGCATCACCATCGGTGGTGTTTGCTGTACCACCTCTCCTCCCAGTAGCTTCCTGCCATCGACCGTGACGACGTTTAGGGGCATCGTGGCTGGCATGAGTGCTATGCGATGTTGCTTGATAAAGTCCACTCCAATAAAGTCTGCGTTGCTCCCAGAGTCAATGGTTATTGGTACTTGCATGGTGTGCCCATTGGGCAACTGGAGCGATGCGGTGAGTTGCACCACTGGTTTGGGTGGGAGGGGGTCTGTGGGCTGTAAAATCTCTGGGGACTGCTTCACTGACTTGCCTGGTTGGGCCCCAGTGGCTCTGTTTCCAACCAGGCTTCTTCTTCCCCCTGCAGCTGTTTCAGCTGCTCACCTGTTCCCTTTACTGTTGCTGAGGCTGCAGTGTGCTTCTGGAGCCTCTGGGGACACTCTTTGGCCATGTGCTGTGCACTGTCGCAGATGTAACACTTCCTGGTCCCTCTAGGAGCCTTCCCCTTGACTGCTCCCGGTGTTTGGGCTCTGCTGGCAGTCTGAGCCCTTGCACCACCAATCTCCATCGGCTCTTCTCCCCTTCCCAAAGGAGGCATGGACAGCGCCCGCCCCGCCTCTCTGGGAAAGAAAGGGGTTGTCCTGGCTGGGGTGCTTCCCTTACGTCCTTCCAGGCGCACACCAATTGCCAACGCTCTTTGGGCAACTTCTTGGGTATTTTGGGGTCTTTCTCCTCTTGCCAGTTCATCTTTCACCTCTCCACTTAGCCCCTCCCAGAACAGGTCTCTGACAGCAATGGAGTCCTTCTCCCAGCCCAGCACGTTCAGTAAGGCAAAAAAGCGCGAGTGATACTGCCTCACCGTCGCTTTCCCTTGCTGTAGTCCATGCATTTCCCTCCGAGCAATATCTACATCTACCGTAGATTTAAAGCAAGCGTCCATAGCTTTGATAAATGCATCGGAATCTTTGAGGGCAGGGTCTTTTTCGCGCCACAAATTCCGCAGCCACGCTTTTGCTTCCCCATGCAAATGAGTGATTATGAAGCCCACCTTCTCTTCCTCATCTCTAAAGTCTTTCCGAAGCAAATTGAGCGCGTAAACCACGTCAGCTCTGAAGTTAGGGTATTGCTGCAGGTTCCCATCAAAGTGCGCCACCAGGCTGCCCCCCCTCTTCCCGAGGCCAACTCCCTCCGGTTTGGGTCCTGGCAGCCCCTCTTTCCCCCAACGGTCCCACCTGGCTTGGAGATCCCGGCAGAGCGCTACTGCTTCTTCTTCTCTTTTCCTGGATGCTGCTACTTCCGCGTAAAGCGTCGTGACTGCTTCTTGCAGTTCCTTCACCTGGCTCTCTGTAGTCATCTTTGCCTATCTTCGTGAGCTCGCAAAACACCAAGTCTTGCCCCTCGCTGCACCAACTCACGCTGCGAGGTTTTTATGAGGGACGGAGCATACTGTCAGGGCTACCCTAGGTCCCAGCTCACAAAGGACCAACGCTGCTTCGTTGTTAAGTATAAAAGCCTTTATTGAAGTTCAGTTTCACTTCCAGAGCCGCAGCGCGCAGCCCCACGTCTAAAGTGTCAGACCACTGATGCTCCGTCTGAGTCTCCTCCCCCTTGACACCAATTTAAGAGTCTAGCCTTGCTCCACCTTCTCCGCTGCTCCTTCCTCCTCTGGGTCCGCCTGCCCGCCGGGGTTCCGCCCTTTCTAGCCTCTTCTCCCGCTGATTCCCCTGAGCCTTCTCCCTCCCTCCGGCGGGCTTTAGGAGCTGGTTCCCCATCCGGGTCTCCTGCTGTTCCGCGCGCCTGCACATTTGAACTTGGCGCGCGCGCCCAGCCAGCAACTTTCCTCCTGACCGTTCCACTGCTGCTGTCACTGCTTCCCCCATCGGGGGGGCTAGCTGCAACTGACCTCCCCTCCGTTGGAGGCGTGGTCAGCCCTGACTCCCTCTCTGGAGGAGACACTGCTCCTGACACATGTGACTCCTCCCCCCCACTACGCTCTGGTGGGGAAACTGGTCCTGATCCTCCACTGCTGCTTTGGGGTTCCCCTCTGGCTCCTTGTTTCTGGTGCGTCCCCCCTGGGACCCCCCTTGCCCTGACCATCGGCGCCCCCTTCTGGGAATCTTCTGATTCGCTGGAGAAGCTCATGGAATCTCTCGGGCCACTGTCATACTCCCCTACGCTGCCCTCGGATTCTTCCCCTTCGCTCTCCCAATCCTCTCTCCCCAGTGCTCCTGCTCCTGATTCCCTGACAGTTCCCATTTCGGGTTTGTCTCGGTATGTGTTGCCCAGGTTTGCAGAAACGAAGGGAAGCAGTAGTGATTTGCCTCCATTATAATATTAGCATTGGTCATGGCTGTTCTTTGCAGTTGCCTGGTCATAGTAAATGCCTTCCCTACAACAACCTTATCGTTACATGGATCACTTCAGACGATACATGTTGGCACAGAATGTGAGTTTGAAATGGCTAAAGAAATCTCTCATCCTTGGAGGAAGATTGGTTCATCAAACTTAGTGTTATCTACTTTGTCAGAGGTCTCTCTCAACCCTCTGACCTGAGATCATTTGACTGGAAGCATGAGTTCTGCTTCATCTAACTATGGATCCTCAGTGTGAAGTATATTGTGGATTGAGAACAATAGGGTTAAATGTCAATGTTTTTCTTTGAGTGTGCAAAGTTTGCTTAATATTGTACATGTAGCTGTCTGTACTTAATTTTATGACCAGATTTACAAAAGAACTCATTATTCCGCTAATTCTTTTCTTCATTCTTCCTGGTCCCTGTCACCCCAGTTCTACTTAAAATAAAGCTAGTGACCAGGTGGAGGGGGGGGGGTCATGGTGTTAGAGCAGGGGTCAGAAAACTTACCGCACCTCAGACCAGTGTCTCCATCGCCGATCGCGCGGAGGGCGGGGGAATGCATGCCTATACGCGTGCGCACACACTATTTCCGCTGCACTTCCGGGTCAGAGGAGCACCAGAAATAGCTTGTGCGCATGTGCATGGGCCTCCTCTGACCCGGAAGTGCAGCGGAAATAATGCTTGCGCGTGCATACAATGCTTACACATGCGCACAAGCTATTTCCGGTGCTCCTCCGACCCGGAAGTGGGCAGCCGCGCAGCGCAGCGTCGGTAAGAGCGGGTGGTGGCAGCAGGCGGCGGGGATTGCCACGGGCCAGAAAAACAAGTCCCTCAGGCCTTATCCGGCCCACGGGCCTTGGTTTAGGGACCCCTGTGTTTGAGCCTTGAGATGTTTTTAAGCGCAGGACGCGGCAACTCTCCTGAATATATACGTATCCAAAGGAGAAGGTGAGTAATGCATCACTTGAATGTGGCATTCCTTCTTCCTTTGCGTAAAAGCTTATAAAAGGGCAAAAATAATGAATTATGCATTAGATCTTCCCTATAGCAGTGGGAGAAAACTGGGATAGGAAAGCTATTCGGGCACAGGGTACCTGGAACCTGGTTTTGGCAGCCGAAACAGAATGTTTGCTCAACATGAAAAGGTACCTGTGGAGCCAGGTGGAGAAATCAAGTATCAAACCTGGCACCCGGACATCTCCACTTCCTTCCAAAAGGCCGGTTGCCAGTCGTAAAATGTGACTGGTGCCTGACCTGTTTAAAACGCTGTCCTACAGCAACCCAGAACTTAAGTTTTAGTGTTGGACACACTTTCACATGGATAACAAGTTTCTTCACCTCAGCAAATCTATAGGCAGCAGACGCTGTGGCAGCTAAGTCTCCAAGGACTTTCAAGCCCACTCTGATGTGACTGGAGGATGTTTTGAGGTTATATAGCATCAGTGATTGGTGATTATCTGTTGTGTATATTCCATCTGGTATGCAAAATGAAGTTGCTGCTTCTATTTACAGTTGCACAAATACTTCATTTACTTAATTGCTCTTACAATTAATACTGCATTAATTAGAATTAATACTTAGAAATAAAACAGGGTGGGAAACCTATCCTTCCCTAATCTACAGTTCCTGCTAATAAGGGTTCAGCTGTGCATGCTACCTTTACTTCCCGACTGAGATATAATATTGTAATTAATGGAAACCGTTAGCTTGAGAATGGCATCAGATAAAACTGAGCAAGGTGGGGTGGTGTTTCCAACCATATCATACTGCCAGGCTTCAAGGTTTTTGTTTTCAACGAGTTGCCTAAAATGTAGCCTCCTGAGTGCTCAAGATTAGTTTGTGGCTACAGCAGAGCAGTCAGATAGGGAAACCAATGGCTTCCTTGGGAGCAGGCACTGAGTTTAAAGACACTTCATGCAGCCTTTTTATTTCCACAGGCGCTTATTATGAAGATCTTTTCATTGTTTTCCAATCTATTAAGATATGCAAATACAGTAAATATTGGTGGTGGAGGAGGAAGTGCAAATGCAAATCATGATGTAAACATTCCTGGCAGTTAAATGCACACCACAAGATACTGTATTGCCCAGAAGGTAATCAGGCTGAGGTTCAGGTTCAACTAAGCTTTGGGGGGAAACGGTTTAGAGTTGGGGCGGGGAGCCTTGAGTGCTCCTTTTTTTGGTATGCACCATTTGTATGTTGCACTCATAAAGTGAGAGATTATAATCAGGACTGTTTCTCATCTTACCTTCTGAAGACTCAGTATAGTCTAGTGAATGATACCCCGTATTTGAAGCTATGGGAAAATGTAATATGAGGCAGTAAAAGATCTGTGTCTGACTCGGAGTGGAGAGACCTGCGTGTGACAAGACACTAGAAGCTGGGCGTCTTTTTCCACGGTTTATACCTGTAACATTCACATGCCTGGACTCTGATGTTTACCAGCTTGCTCGCCCACCCTTGTGGTGTTGGATTTCCCTAAGCAGAGATAATGATGAAGGAACAGATGACTGACTGTTCAGGCTTCAAGTTTCTTAGGCCTTCAAGTTAAAACCACAGCTTGAATTGTGCCTCAGCAACTAGGAAAGGTGGGTTCAAGTTCCAACCCCTCTCCTATCTTTTTGTTATTATTATTATTATTAAAATTATTATTAAAAACAGCATAAACTAGATAAACACCATCATGGGCAGTCGTGGTTTAGTAGGAATGGTGATCATCCGCATCAAAGGGGCCACCATTGTGTAATGATTCCAAATTAAGGCAGGACATTAGCTTGCTTGTTGGTTCAATAATTCCTCTGAATGGAGCTGCCTTCTATTTACTAAGTTGTTGTTTGCCGTTGTTGGCATTTATTTATTTCACAGAAGTTATGCACTGCTTGATTGTAAACAACAACAACCCTCAAAGCAGTTTACAAAGTAGTTTATTTATTCAATTTAGAAGTCGCTTACTGCATACAGACTCTCCAAGTCACTTGCACAATTGTTGTTGTCGTTTAGTCGTTTAGTCGTGTCCGACTCTTCGTGACCCCCTGGACCAGAGCACGCCAGGCACTTCTGTCTTCCACTGCCTCCCGCAGTTTGGTCAAACTCATGCTGGTAGCTTCGAGAACACTATCCAACCATCTCGTCCTCTGTCGTCCCCTTCTCCTTGTGCCCTCCATCTTTCCCAACATCAGGGACTTTTCCAGGGAACTTGCACAATTAGAGGAATGTAAAACAACGAAAAAGAACAATACAATACCATATAGATGCCCCTTGTTGCGACCTTTGCCCCGGGATGCTAGCGGAAGTTGCACTCCGGCGGCGCGGCAGCAGAGGGAGGCGCCATTAGAGAAAGCACGCCTCATGTTACGAGCAGTTTCAGAATGGATTAAGTACATAACACGAGGTACCACTGTATTTTACCTAATACCCGAAGGATGTTAATTATGGTGCGCAAGAGGGGAGCTACAACTGAAAAGGCCCTCTCTCTCTTTTGCCATCTTCTACATTTCCCTCGGCTGAAGACTAAAGAGCCTTGGTAGGTTCATATCAGAAGATGCATTTTGGAATACTGAGCTTTACAAGGTTTTATAGGTCAAAACCATCACTTTGGACTGGACCTGAAAATAGGCATGCATCCAGTGCAGCTGTGGCAGGGTCAGTGTTATATCTGGCTTGCCTAGAGACTTGGCAGTTGGGTGGTTGCATTCTGTACTAGCTGCAGTTTCTGGACAGTCTTCAAAGGCAGCCTCACGTAAAGCACCCTGCAGTAATCCAGTCAATACGTTACCATAACACAGATTACTGCTGTCAGAAATCCTTACCCAGATAGTGTTGTAGTTGGGTCATCAGCCTAAACTGATGGAATGTACTTTGTGTCCCCCAGGCTGTCTGTGCCTCAGGTAAAAGCAGTGGATTCATGTATTTTAATCTTTTGTTGGAAGCTGCCCAGAGTGGCTGGGGAAACCCAGCCAGATGGGCGGAGTATAAATAGAAGAAGAAGAAGAGTTTGGATTTGATATCCCGCCTTTCACTCCCCTTCAGGAGTCTCAAAGTGGCTAACATTCTCCTTTCCCTTCCTCCCCCACAACAAACACTGTGAGGTGAGTGGGGCTGAGGGACTTCAGAGAAGTGTGACTGGCCCAAGGTCACCCAGCAGCTGCATGTGGAGGAGCGGAGACGCGAACCCGGTTCCCCAGATTACGAGACTACCGCTCTTAACCACTACACCACACTGGCTCTATTATTATTATGGATTGAGGAGGAGCCCTAAACTACAGACCCTCTGTCATAGGGCATGTGACCCCAACTAGAGCAGGCTGAATAATATCATGGTCAATGGTACTGAAAGCTGCTGAGAATTTGTTTGTTTATGATACTCAAACCCTCCCATTTTCCTCATGCAAGTCCCCCCACCCAGTCCATAGCACCAGGGTTTGAATTAAACATAGAATGTTACCATTTGTGAGCATGGTTCTTTCTGGTGGCTGCTTGATTTTCATGGGAAGAATCTGGTGCACGTGCCAGTTGCCCTGTCTGGACCAGGTGCACTTTCTGGGTTAAGTCATGAAATAGGGACAGGGCAGTGCTGTCACTATGCAGAAGTGGGTGAAGTTCAGAGTTCTGTGAAGATACTTAGGACAGCTTCTTGTACTTAGGTCTTCTGCACGTACTTCCACTATCAATGCTGAAAAATGCATTGGCACAATTCAGGCCACCGGGTGAGCAGCACCCACGTGTGAAGGGGGTGAAGGGAGCTTGAGTTTTATTGGAGATCTGTTTCCCACACTTGTGTGTATGCCGACATCCTGCAGTTGCATGGGCCAGTGGTGCACTGCCTTGTCTCCAAAGCCTGTGTTCCAGATCATTTTGTTTTTAAAATGTGAATGCTTATGAAGGATGTTGCTGAGACTCTGGAGTTCCTTGTTGATGTGGAGTGGTCAAGACTTTTACTTTTTATTCCACAAATAGCCTCCATTGTTTACCACAGTTATCAGTTGCCTTTTGCACAGTCTCTTTTCCTTTTATAATTAACCACGATGGGAAGCACCAGCTCTTCAGATTACAGCTTCCTGCGGTGGGAGCAGAGCCTTGCCAAAGTAGTTCAGTTAAATGGTTTTAAATCCCCTCTTCCCTGCTCTTTTTCTCTACAGTGCATAGAGTGACGGAGAAGGGTGTTTTCCTACAGTAATTATCTGCCTTATCTTAGAGATGTGTGCATTCATAGTCCCTCTTCAGACTATGGAAATGCTTTTAGAACCCTGCTGTGTTAATTTCTGAAACGAATTTATTTCTTAGACACAGTTCATTGGCAGAGCATCTGCTTTGCCTGCAGAAGGCCCCTGGTTCATTCCCCAGCATCTCCAGGTAGGACTGGGAGACAGCCTCTGCCTGAAACCCTGGAGAGCTGCTGCTGGTCAGTGTAGACAATACTAAGCTAGATATACCCAGTGGTCTAACTTCCTATAAGTTAGCTTCTTGTGCTCCTGAGTATCCTGTCAGTCACAAAACCTTGAACTTGTTAGCTAATGTGCAGCCAGTGCCAGTCTTTCAACACCAGTGTAAAATGTGTAAAACTGGGTTTCTCTAGCAGCTGCATTTTCTACTTGCTGCAGCTCCTAAACCAGGTGCAAGGGTACCGCCACATACAGATCATTACAGTTGTCTGATCATGAGGATACCAATATATGAATGACCATGAGAAGTCTGTCGCTGCCCAGTAATGGTTATAGTTTATGCACCAGCCAGAAGTTGGTAATGAGCTCTTGATTCTATTGTATAATAATAATAATAATAATAATAATAATAATAATAATAAAATTTATTATTTATACCCCGCCCATCTGGCTGGGTTTCCCCAGCCACTCTGGGCGGTTTCCAACAAAATATTAAAATACAATAGTCTGTTAAACATTAAAAGCTTCCCTAAACAGGGCTGCCTTCAGATGTCTTTTAAAAGTCTGGTACAGTGGTACCTCGGGTTACATACGCTTCAGGTTACATACGCTTCAGGTTATAGACTCCGCTAACCCAGAAATATTACCTCTGGTATTAGGAGAATCTCTCATGTACAGTCATACCTCATGTTACGTTTGCTTCATGTTACGTTTTTTCAGGTTGCGTCCCGCGGTGACCTGGAAGTACCGAAAAGGTTTACTTCCGGGTTTTGCTGCTCGCGCATGCGCAGTAGCGCTAAATCACACTTCGTGCATGCGCACAAGCACCAAATAATAATAATAATAATAATAATAATAATAATAATAATAATAATAATATCTTTATTGTCATTGCCCCCTCTCAGGGACAACGAAATTACTTGACTGCTCCATAAAAACACTAATTAAAACAATACAGTATAGTACAGCAAGGAAGATTAGATGACTTTCAAAGTCCAGGCTTCCCATTCAGGGCCGAGATCGCTCTGGAGAAGAAGCTGTTCTTAAGACGGCTCGTTCTTGTCTTCATCGTCCTGTATCTCCGTCCCGACGGCAGGAGCTCATACCGTGCGCCTGCGCAGATACGGCGCTTCAGGTTGCGGGCTTTTCATGTTGCGAGCGGGCCTCTGGAACGGATCCCGTTTGCAACCGGAGGTACCACTGTATTGTCAAAGGTTATGTAGAGGCATGGCTTCCTCTCTTGTCCCTTACTTGCAATTGCATATTTATTCCACAACTATGCAACTAAGCTACCTGATCCATCCTGCCACCCCTTGTAAAATGCTACACTTTGGACATGAAAGCAGCAGATATAGTCAGTGATAGAGCCAAACTCAGCAACAGAGCCAAACTCCTGTTTAAGGCTTCCGCTGCAGGGTTGCCATCCTGTATTATGTTGCCTCTCAAAAAGATGTTGATGAAGAAAATGCAGTTTGCTTGTCTTTAACAGATGTCCTCTGAGGAGTCTTTGTTGTACTCACAAACCCACTCTCCATCTCTGTTGCTCGCACCTCCCATGTTTACAAGGGGTATTCCTGTGGTGGTCATGAAGGAATGCAGCAGAAAGATGTTTTTCCTACCCCTTGAAGAGGAAAAATTTCCTCTTGAGGGAAGAAGCCTGAGTGCTAGCTCCTCAGCTTGAGTGCTAGGTAGGTTGCAAATCACAGTCAGCATATGATCAGCATCCCTATCTATGTGACTGCACAGATGACCCTTTAAAGAACATCACATACAGGTGAAAAACCTCCTTTCTCCAATCATTATTTCGCTGATTGGAATCTGTAGACAGAATCATATTTTTAAAAAGCTATAATAAATAAACTGGCATTTCCCATTACTACAGGGGGTGATTAAAAACCTCTCAGGAGTTTTCATAGTAGTATGGGCAAATTTAAAGAGTGGGATTTTATAAATCCAACTTTTAACAAAACACATAGCAATAAAGTAATTGATCAGATGCATTTAAGTCTATCTGCAGTGCAAATGGAACATACCTAAGTTTCTACAGAGTGATGTGTGCACATCGGGAGGTGGTTTAGAAAAGGGTCAGAAGATACTAATGTTCCTCTTCTAAGAATGTGTGGACACATTATTCATATGCTTAAACCTCACTCAGAACAACAGTTTCACCCAAACCTGTTGGGCTGCTATAGATCTTTATATATAGGGACCAATGATGGACACAAAACAACAATGTTATGGCCTTCCATTATTGATTTGCTGCATAACAAACTAGAGTTTGATCTTTTGAAATGGTGAACAGAGTATCCCTTGCTATAAATAGCTGGGCATAGCCTCAAATGGTTGTGAATTTTAAAAGCCTTGCATAATTGAACGCTTAAACGCTTTTAGTAGTTCTTTAAATTATAAGCTAGATAGATGTCATTCCAACATTAATGACATATGAAAGCCAGCAGTAGGGTGTTTTGTTGTACTGCTATTTTTTAAAACTATTCCACAAAGGACCAAATGTTAAAGCTTGCTAGCAGCTGCAGGCCTTCCAGGCAACTTTTTTTATAAAAAAACTGTAGCTTGTACTGATAAAAAGAAGACATCAATGTCAATAAAGACTAAGTAGAATTGAGAATACTTGGGCTTTAGGGAGCAAGAAGAATTCAAAATGGGGTGGTTTCATTGCTACAGTTACTGCAAAAAAAAAGTAAAGTGTGCTCAGATTAAGAATTACTACTATATATAAAAGATTGGTTGTGCTAACTTTTCTGCAGAACAGGTATAGCAAAAAGGTAGGCTTAAAATGTTAGTTATGGGATCTTTTGTGTATTTCACTTACATCTGTATTTACCTACAGTGTGGGGCTGAATTCAGAGTTTACAGAATGTTGTCCTAATAAGTAAGTGGAATGTTCAGAAGCTTCAGTTTTGGGTTGAGTTGAAATATCAGATTGACTTTTTTTTTTTTTTGCAAGCTGAAACCTGCCTGCATATTTTGCAGGGGCTGCTGGTTTGTTGTTGTGGGGTTTTTTTTTTTTTTTTGTAGACTTCCCGTCTATAACTACTTTAATCAAAAATTATTCAAATGATTTCATTTGATTTTTCACAACTCAAGGCATTATCTAACTACTTGATGCCTGGAGTTGTTGTTTCATACCTTTCTGGTTTTGAATGTGAAATGTCGTCAGCAATGGCATTACTTGCAAAGTGGTTTTTGATAGCTCAGTTAAGTGATATTTTATTTAGAATACTAATCTGCTTTGCAGCCTCGAGAGGCACTCTCATAGCAGCTTACGAAATGTTCTCAAAGTAAAATCATGCTAAAATCTAGCACAGCGGAGATGGGAAAACTGCGACCCTCTGGATGTTGTTGGACCAGACATCGTATCCAGCCTAATGGTCAGGGCTAATGGAATTAAAGTCCAGCAACATCTGGAGGGCCACAGGTTCCTCAATTTTGTAGTGTAGTAACAGAAATTACAAGGTTTCCCTATAGGATTAAGATTATTCATGCAGCATTTCCTGCCTTCATTGTCCTTTCCTGGTCATATCAGGCAGCAGCTCCCACCAGATTGTCTTAAGTTGCAGGATATCACTCAGCTGATAATGTAAGCAGTCCTTCCTTCCTGGCAATTGGCAAACCGCGGGTCTTCTGAGGCAAAGGAGTTGGGGCCAAGGAGATGGAACTTGCTTTGCCTAAGTATAATTCTGAGTCCTCTATTGTTTTAGGGGATCAGAGCTAGGCCACCATCAAAGTACAGTGGTACCCCGGGTTACATAAGCTTCAGGTTACAGACGCTGCTAACCCAGAAATAGTGCTTCAGGTTAAGAACTTTGCTTCAGGATAAGAACAGAAATCGTGGTCCGGCAGCGCAGCGGCAGCAGGAGGCCCCACTGGCTAAAGTGGTGCTTCAGGTTAAGAACAGTTTCAGGTTAAGAACAGAAATTGTGCTCCGGCGGCACGGCGGCAGCAGGAGGCCCCATTGGCTAAAGTAGTGCTTCAGGTTAAGAACTTTGCTTCAGGATAAGAATAGAAATCGTACTCTGGCGGCGCAGCGGCAGCAGGAGGCCCCATTGGCTAAAGTGGTGCTTCAGGTTAAGAACTTTGCTTCAGGATAAGAATAGACTTCTGGAACAAATTAAGTACTTAACCTGGGGTACCACTGTATGTGGAAAGCAAGTGGAAAACTTTCATAGTTTGAGCCCATATCTTGTTGCCTTTTTTCTCATGCTTCTTTGGTGACTTGGAAATACATGACTAGGACCAGTCCTATAGTTCTCTTCTACCCTGAATATTGTCTTCTCCCAGTCCATCAATATTTGAATGGGAAGTGATGATTCAGTTGACCCCATCCACATATTACCAGAGCGGTGTGGGAAGAATCTCTTGGGAAGGAGCACATCCACATTGAAAAAACAGTCTGGCCTTAAGTCTGAATGTCACAGTCAGAACCATGGCTATTTAAGAAGGTATTAGTGTCAAATCTGTTTTGCTGCTCTGTGGTATGGGTTATTCTCTGTTCTACTTCATGGTTTTGGTGTGGTCATACATATTGATTCTGTGCCTACGTAGTTCCTTATTTGGGAACATTCTCAGCCTGGGCTATGTGCCCCCATCGGCCCACCATCCAATTTTGTTTTGACTGTCACTGCAGAATCCTTGTAGGAAACTGCTGTCTGATAATTACCTCAGGGGACAACATTTTCATTCTTTCTTTGTATATTTCCACTTACATTTCTCTGTACTAGTCCATGTTTTAGTATTAGTCACCCTTTGGTCATCGTCCAGTTGGCTACAGTTACTACGCCTTTGGTGGGGAAAGAGTTCCTCTTTGAAGAACTATTTATTTTACATTCTTCCACTGTGTGTCTCTTGGTCTATCTGATGATTAAAAACAAATGCTTTGTTAGCCACTTTGACTTTTACGATAAGGCAGGATACACACACACACTAAGAAATGGATAAAGTGGGAATTTGCAGCAATGAAATATGGCTGTGAATCAGTTGTTCGAATGTTGGAGGATTCAAGATAGATAAAATGAAGTACCGTATTTTTCCATGTATACGACGCCCCCATGTATAAGACACCCCCTATTTTGGGGGACTCAGATTTAAGAAAATGGGGGGAGGTGGCCCGGAGTATAAGACGCCCCCCCCCAATTTTTGACATTCTTTTTTAGGGGGAAAAACCTAGTCTTATACATGGAAAAATATGTTACTTCTTCATGCAGCACATGAACTATGGACAATGGAACTCCCTCCCACAGGAGGCCGTGATGACTATCAACCCGGGTGACTTTAAAAGAGGTTTAGACAAAATCACAGCGCACAAGGCTGTCAGTAACTACTAGCCATTTTAGCAGTGTTGTACCCTCATGGTCAGGGACTCGGGTGGCTCTGTGGGTTAAACCACAGCGCCTAGGACTAGCCGATCAGAAGGTCGGCGGTTCGAATCCCCGCGACGGGGTGAGCTCCCGTTTCTTGGTCCCTGCTCCTGCCAACCTAGCAGTTCGAAAGCACGTCAAAGTGCAAGTAGATAAATAGGTACCGCTCCGGCGGGAAGGTAAACGGCATTTCTGTGCGCTGCTCTGGTTCACCAGAAGCGGCTTAGTCATGCTGGCCACATGACCCAGAAGCTGTATGCCGGCTCCCTCGGCCAATAAAGCAAGATGAGCGCCACAACTCCAGAGTCGGTCACGACTGGACCTAATGGTCAGGGGTCCCTTTACCCTTTATCTTTACTCTCATGGTCAGAGGCAGCATGCCTCTTAATACCAGTTGCTGGGAATCACAAGTCGGCAGAGTGCTTTTGTCCTGCTTGTAGATGTGTCATTGGCCTGATCTAACAGGCTCTTCTTATGTTCTTAGGTTGTGTTCTTTAGCACTCCATTCAGTTTAACTTGCTTCTTTTATGGAAATACTGTGAAGGTCCTTTAAGTGCTAAATGCATCATCTTGTTTCTCTTAATAATTTTTCTGCCTGATGCCGTGGAGCTTTTTATCTACATTCCTTGAATAACTGCTGCAGAGTGAAAGACAAAAAGGAGAAGCATTGAACATCTTCCTGTGTGTAGACACAGTTCGTTTGTGTGCAAGGCTATGAGTTGAGGATAAATTTAGGGCTACTTTTTATTTTAATATGACACAGCAAGGGCTAATTCATAAATAGTGTTTACACTTGGCATCATTGTGTTTTGACAGGTTTTTTTTTTTGTAAGAACTGGGTTGTAGGATGAGTGAAGGGGAGTGAAAGCGACATAATTGTCTACACTCTTCCTATAGTAAAGAGTGATGAAATTGTGAAAATATAATAATAGACAGGGCTAAACTGACTGTTGATGGGCAGATGGTTTACATGTGGGTAATATGTGCCAGCTTCAGCAGCCCCATTTATTCCAATGAGTGGCTCGATTTGTGTTTTGCTGCTGGGACATGGTGTGTGTATAAATATGAATGTAGAATTTCCGCTGGTAATTACTCCTTTCAGGACTGAATGCTAGGATTCTATCATTACATAGCTAAGGTTACACTTTGTTGTTATAGGGGACTTGAATGCAGCTGCCACTAATGGAAATGATCTTATTAGGGTTATTGGGTTGTTGTCTTTATTTTGATTATATATTTTGTGGTTTTATATTTTGATTTTGTTCTGTGAACTGCCCTGAGACCTCCGGGTATAGGGCGGTATACAAATTCAAATAATAATTATAATTATAAGAAGAAGAACAAGGTTTTGTGCTTATTGAAAGCAGCTCCTGTGCTTAAAATCCATAATAAAAATTGAATGTTATTCAAGAACTAAGGGAATGTGTGGTTTTAAAAACTCCACTGCAAAGTGTTGGTTCTAAGTAATTTATAGCATGGAGTTCTCAGCACAAAGCAGCAAAGGAATATTTCCCTTGAAATTGGGTTATTCTTGGGCTATATCTGAGCTGGTGTCAGACAGATGGGTGCCTGTGGAAGATTTTGGAAACATTATTCCATGATGAGCTTTCGATTAGCTAAACAGGTATGGCTAAATCAGCATGTCATGAGCTTTCATATCGGTATGGCTGGCTGGACAATTTTGAAGCCTTTTGTTGGCAAGCATTAGCTGTCTCCTGCAACTTCTGCTCTGTTTTAACTAGACACAGTACTTGAATTAAGCAAAATCTTGTACTTAGAATAGCAACAAGCTTAGTGAACAGTAGTCTGTACGATCATGGATGCCAACCAGCTTAACAAATGGCTTGAAAATGGAAGGAGTACTTCCATTTCCATAGAAGCAGACCAGCAGTTCCCAGGCTTGTTCTTCATGGGCCATTGAACATTGCTGAGGCTTTTGGTGGACCACGTAATGATTTTTCTGCCTGCTGTAGCAAATGTAATGCACTTTGCTGGATCCTGTATAATTTTTAATTGCATTTTTATTACTTGTTTTATTTCTCATGTATTACCATTTCAAATTTATAGAATTCAGATTGTAATACAATAAAAGAAGCAACAAAAATACAATTTAAAATCTATATACATAGTTAATACTCTGGATATGCCATCTCCCATCCCCTAGCCACAAACCCGCAAACATACCACCAGTCATCGAATGAAGTTTGCATGCATACAACTGATGGTCCACAGTCCACACTTTAGGAATCTATGACCTAGACCAGGCTTCCTCAACCTTGGCCCTCCAGATGTTTTTGGCCTACAACTCCCATGATCCCCAGCTAGCAGGACCAATGGTCAGGGATGATGGGACTTGTAGTCTCAAAACATCTGGAGGGCCGAGGTTGAGGAAGCCTGACCATGCATCTCTTACTGCCGTCTTTATGATTTTCAACTTCCTTTTCCACTACATGTAAAACAGTCTCTCAAATAACTTTTGCATTTGTCTTCCTAGGTACAATGGCTCCCTCCCTAATGGTGATAGGGGGCGTAGGAAAAGCAGGTTTGCTCTCTATAAGAGACCCAAAGCAAACGGCGTCAAACCCAGCACAGTTCATGTGATTTCAACACCTCAAGCATCTAAGGTAAGCACTTAAGCCTCTGAGATTGCAAAAGGATGCTGATCTTACAGAGTATTGGTGATTAGGGGTGGAATTCAATCTTGCAGTCTTCCAATCATTTGAGAGCAATGCAGTTTGCCCAATGGAATGATTCCCTTCTCCTCCCACTGCATGCTTTTCTTGGCTTTCTCTCTCTCTTTTTTATGGAGAAGAGAGCCCTGTTGAATAAGCAGAAGTCCTTGTACAGGCCTTCTGCTGATGGGGCTGGTTAGGTGAATCCCCCTCTCCTGTGTTTTTCTGCCTTGCCATTGCTTGCCTTTCTAGATATGTATCTTCTTTTGCAGTTGGAATACATTTGTTCATTGAGAAGATATTTTCGGTTCCATCAAGAATAGTGTTCTGCATTCTCTCATAACAAATCGTTAACCAAAGCCAGACCCCACTCCTCTTACTGAAAACCCAATTCATGGTTAATTTTTTTGTTTGACAAGATATAGAACTTACTTAGTTATACAGTTTATATACTGTCATGCGCTACTTAGCTAATATATCACTACTGTAAACTAAGGAATAGCTTTTTTTCTTTCTGATATATCTTTTTGCAAGAGCAGTTCATCAGTGTAGTTGAGTTTTATGTTTTCTCTTTAAAATCCTGCCCAAGTCTCTGATACCCAAGGCAAAAGCCATGTGGACAGGGACTTGGAAAGCTGATTGTGTTTGGTTGTGTCTGAATGACAGTGGATAGTGGACTGGAAAAATCCAACATACCTTGTTGCCCAGACACACAGAATTTAATTATAGTATCCCCAAATCTGAAATACTCTCAATCCATCTGCTAGGCAACTATATTGCATTAAGAGAGGATCACCGCAGATTTAAGGACACATAAAGATAGTCTAAATGAAGGAACAATGTGGATGTGAAACTGAGTACACAAATTAAGCTATTCACTCTTATACCGTGATGGCAATTTAATAATAGCTATTGGAATGTTACGAGTCCATGCAACAGCCAGTTGTACTTCATAAATTTCGAATGTTTCTCGCAGTAAAATTCAAATGCTGGATCTAAACATGTTTGCAAGTATTTTTTATTTCTCATCTTACTAAGAGCAGACAGGAAAGTTGGGCTCCTTCTTAGAATGTGCAGAGGACTTTAGAGGTCTGTCCTGCTGTCTGTCTGTGTAATGCCATTGGGAGGAGTTTAGATTAAAACTGAAAGGCTCAAGAAAAAAAAATAGCTGTCTAAACATGATCTGGCATGGTATTCTGCAGTCACTGAAATACACTGCTCTTCTGTTGAAAGGATGAGCTGAAATAGGGGGATCCTCAGTTCCTCTGCTGTAGGGGTTTAAAAGATGACTGACTGTTGTTGGTTTATTCTTGCATTCATATCCTGCTTTTCTTAATACCTACTTGCTTAACAAAAAGGAACTTTGCAATGTCCGCCTTCATCTTTAGAAACCTTATCTGGTAATTTTGTTAAGGCATGGATGATGCCATGAGCAGAATCTTTCTCCATGGGACGTTGCCCATACTTCCGTAATGATGTCACAGTTGAGGAAAGACTGGAGAGTTTCTGGGTTTCCCCTAGTGCAGACTGCATTATAGCTGACTGGTGTGAGGAAATTCACAATATGGCTGAGCAGCTTGAATCTAAAGCATACCTCCTCTTTCCCCATGCGTACTTGCTGAACTTGGCCATTCCTAATGTAAGATGTTATTTTAGTTTGCTTTTCAATAAAACAAGACCTCCAAAGAGCCAAATGATAGCAAACTATTTATGGAACGTACACAGTGGTTCTGTATGATATTCACTCTGTAGAGGAACCTTGTTTGCGATGGAAATGCCGATATCTGCATCCTGGAAAGAAAAAAAATACTGATGATCTGAAATCTGTGATATGTAAACTGTATGTACATTTGTGAATTCAGATAGAAGAATATATAGATTTCCAGAATTGATGGAATGTTCTTTATAAAGAATAAATCTTTGTGATGTTATGGGAAATGATATATTTTTTAGCAGTTCTGATATAAGGCGAATGCACCAGAAAACCTACTCTCACAGATAAAAGGCTATTATTATTATTATTATTATTATTATTATTATTAATACTCTGCCGTTTTCCCTGACTCAGAGCAACTTACAGATAAAAACATGCAGAAGGAGAATATTTAAAAAACAATTAAACACTAATAGAATTATCTATATCTATCATCTATCTATCTATCTATCTATCTATCTATCATCTATCTATATCTCATACAAATAATTACAATAAAAACAGCATGGAACCAGCCCTTTCATGAAAAGCAGTCTCTTCCCCAAACAGTGTTGGAACAAGAAAGTCTTCTCCTGCTGGCAGAAGGACAGCAAGGAAGGAGAAAATCCATTGCGCATGAATGAGAGCCCAAAATGTGGTGCCTGTTTGAAATCCAGTTGGTTCTCTTCTCCCCACACCCCTGGACGACTCTACACCTTTCACTTCCTAGCTTCCCCATGCTTATATAGGGACAGTTACACGAGGAAATCTCATCCTTATTGGACTCTGGGTTCTTTCTGACATTCTGTTAACAGAATTTGCTAGATTGATGCATAATAATAATAAATTATTAATATGTCAAAGAGAAAAATAACTATCAAACTTTTAGAAGACATCTGAAGGCAGCCCTGTTTAGGGAAGCTTTTAATATTTAAGAGGTTATTGTATTTTAGTGTTTTGTTGGAAGCTGCCCAGAGTGGCTGGAGAAACCCAGCCGGATGGGCGAGGTATAAATAATAAGTAATAGATTATTATTATTATGTAAGTCCAAGACCATCTTGCAGTCTGCTTAGGAGTTCAAGTGATGGAATATTGTCTGAAAGGGAGCGGAGGAAGCAAGAAGAAAGAATGAAAAGTACCACAAATACCACACAAAAATTAAAGAACTGGTTAAGAGAACTAGAAATCCTTTGGGATGTGTACACATGAAGCAAATGGCAATAAGCTTATTGTGGATTTCAGTTTCAAGTGCAAGTACTGTTCAGAGTGAGTGGGTGTATATTTTGGGGGGGTGGGGTATAGCAGGTAGAGTCTTAATAGTGAACAGGCACTGATTACAACTTGACCCCTGAAGAGCACATTTGAGGATCCAGTAATTTCTGAGGAAATGGGAGTTGTATATAAAGAAGTTCTGTGCCTGATATACTGTATCCCCCCCAAATTCCTACCATGAAAAGCTAAAGTGCGGCTTAAATTTGTGACCTTACAAAAATTGGCTTTTACGATATCGCTGCTGAAATAGTCATACGGTAAAACAGAACGGGTGTGAGTGCCTGCACTATTTTAAGGGAGCGGCTTATATTTGGGTATTGTTTCCCCCCCCCCTTCAATTTTAAAGGTGTGGCTTATATTCGGGTGCGGCTTATATTCAGACCAATACGGTAAATGTTTCTGATGTTATCAGGTGATTTGGATAGATGCTGCTGCTGCATTACTATTTCTTACTTGAGTTCTTTGCTGCACGCTTTTAGGTGGAGTGCACAGCTCTCTGAGAACACAGCATTCTTCATGTATAACTACTTGGGGTGATTTTTTTTCATATCCACAGTTCCATGTTGTAGGGTTATTCTCTTGGGAATCAGATACAACAAATTCTACTCTTTTGTACATGTGTATTGTCAAAATGAGGAATTAAGATCAGAGGAAAATTAACATTTCTATGCACAAGCCTTGCTTGTTTGCACTCTCAGTTTTCATGAGGGTAACAGAAAGGGGAAATTGCACCCAATACCATATTTTCTAACATCTGGATTTCACAATAGCTAATCACTTTGCCAAAAGCCTGTTGAGAGTGCCAGAGGCACCTTGTTACCTAAAAACAGCTTCATCCTGATTACATATCATGCACCTTGAATTTCATATGCAGAATACTGGCTTTTGTGAGTACAAAGACAATAAAAGTTAAGTGAGATATGGTAATTAAAATCCTTTATTATTTTGCATTTCAGTGGAAATTGATGCCAGGTTCAACATAATTCTCTTGCACTTTCTTTGAACCCTTATGAAAGAGCTTTTGTGCTTTTTAAATCGCTGTGTAAGGTATGGTTTCTGGATGTCTGCCCAGAGAACAGTGATGAAATGGGTTACAGCTATTGCTGTTTCCAAAGTGCAAAAGCAGATTTGAATTTAAAAAAATAAATAATAAAATAAATTGAAATATAGCTTTTCTTGGAGCTTATGGAGCCTGAAACTAAATCAAGAGGGCCAGGAATTATTTTTGCATGTTCCATAGTCATATGATTTCCAAACTCAAATACAGAAGAACAAGAAACATGCTTTGTTCTTAGAAATAATTTCCAGACTAACATTAAAACTTTGGGTTCTGCTCTAGCTCTTTCAGCATTGACCTTTAGCATCTGCAAGAGACTAAATGCAATTCTCACTTTACAGAATATTAATGCATTCTGGCCTCTGTGTCATGTTTCTTTCTTAATGCCCGGCATGTATTTCTGAGTTGTTTGCCAAAACAAAAATTGCATTTTTCTGTTTATTCTGTCCTTAATCACCCGAAACCGCAAGACCTGATTATTGCAATGTGCTCTGTGTGGTGCTACCCTTGGACCTGATCCAGAGGCTCTAGCTGGTGCAAATTGTTGCAGCTGAATAATAATAATAATAATAATAATAATAATAATAATAATAATAATAATAATTTATTATTTGTACCCCGCCCATCTGGCTGGGTTTCCCCAGCCACTCTGGGCGGCTTCCATAGAAAACCAAAAATACACTAAAATACCACAGATTAAAAACTTCCCTGAACAGGGCTGCCTTAAGATGTCTTCTGAATGTCAGGTAGTTATTTATCGCTTTGACATCCGATGGGAGGGCGTTCCACAGGGCAGGCGCCACTACCGAGAAGGCCCTCTGCCTGGTTCCCTGTAGCTTTGCTTCTCGCAATGAGGGAACCGCCAGAAGGCCCTCGGCGCTGAACTGTTGATGAAGACAGACTATCACCAGCACATAACCCAGGCACTCAAAATCTTGCACCAGCTGCTCATATGCAACTGGTCAAGATGGTTCTTGTATTAATTTACAAGGCCCTAGCAACTTGGGTCCAGGATACCTCAGGGACCACCTGATAACTTATATCTCTGCTCCAGTATAGAGGTATCTGGGGGAGTCACTGTTAGTGCTCCCCCATGACTCAGATGCACAGCTTGTAACTACAAGTAGCCATGCATTCAGTATTGTGGACCCAGTTTTGGGGAACTCTCTTCCAGTTGAACTTCAGAAAGCAGAACCTACATACACAGTGCTCTGTATTAATTAATTATCAAATTTCTATCCTTTTTGTCATTCTGTTCAATGCACAGACATTAGGGACTGTTGGGAGTGGTGCTGGCCGGTGCAGTTCTCCTCCATGCATGTGGTAGATGCACAGAAGCAAATAAGTCTGCACTTTTCTTTGTAGGTTCTAAAATGTGTGTGTGTGCATATGTGCGCAAAAACACATGCCTGGATTTGGAGTAAACATATATTGTTACCCGGTGTTGGTAGTTGCTTGTCAGAAGTCAGTGTAGTGTAACCCAGTGCTTAGGTTAGTGCACAGCGGTGAGTGAAAGATAAAGGCTCATGTGCACTCCTGTATTATCTTTTCGATAATGTCAGCCCATCAACTGTGGTGAATGTTTAGGAATGTAAACAACAAGGGCTGTTTTGATAATGTCTTGTGGATAGTTGAACTTACAAAGCATGAAATGTGATGTGTTGGCTCAGATATTGAAATTGACCTAACTGAAAATGGGGTCTTCCTTCCAGATGGTTAGGACTCATTCTAAAAGCACGTAATGCGGCCGTCTTGATATGAAGCTAAACAGGTCTGAGTCTAGTCAAAGTCTGGATGGGAGACTGCTTCAGAACACTGTATGTGCTGCATTTTTAAGTTTTGAGGAAGCATGGAATATAAACAAAATCTAGATAGAACCTGTCAGATTTATATTTTGAATTATTGCATTTTTTCTGCTTTCCGGACTCATGAGAGGCACCTGGAGAGCAATGTCTTGGATATGAACCCTCTTAGGAAGATTGTGATCAGAGTATCTCTGGTATGCAGAATCATAAGATGCTGATCACCATCTTATGATTATATTTAAGTGTAGATATGGTGGGGCTATATGCTTCCACCAGTTTTTGCATTCTGCACCCGCTGGAGCTTCAGAACCAGATGCAAGGACAGCCCCATATGGAGAACATTGCAGTGATCCAGCCTAAAGGTTACCAAGACAAAGGCTACAGTGGTCAAGCTATCCCTGTCCAGGAACAGCCATAGCTGGTGAACCAGACAAAGGTGGTGCTTGCTCCTTCAGAGGAAGTGCAACCCCATTCAGAACAGGCAACTTGCCTGTCTTCTAAACATGGGAGCTAGCCAACTCAAAGAGGCTCCATTTCCCCAGGATTTAAGCACAGTTTATTGGCCCTCATCTGGTCCATCACTTCATTCATACACCGATCCAGAGCTTTCACACCTTCTCCTGATTCAGTTGTTATGGAGAAGTGGAGATGCGTGCCATCAGTGTACTGGTGACATCTTGCTCCAAAACTCCTAATGACTTCTCCCAGTGTCTTCATATAGATGTTAAATAGCACTGAGAGGAGGATAGTTCTCTGCAGAAAACCAGAGGGGACCGAGGAGCACTCACCCAGTCCTCCTATCTGGATACAGCCCTGAAGATATGAACAGAGCCACAATAAAACTGTGCCTCTGATACCCATCCTACTGCGTTAGTCCAGGAGGAGAGAGACCATGGTCCATGGTATCAAAAGCCACTGAGAGACTGAGTGGAAGTAACAGGGTTGCACTCCCTTTGCCCCTCTCATGATAAAGGTATCCATCAGGGCGACCAAGGCTGATTAAGTTCCGAAGCTGGGTCTGAACCCAGATTGTAGTGGATTTAGATAATCAGTGTCATCCAGGAATACCTGCAGTTATTGAAATACGTGTAAATGGGGGGTGGGGGGTGTCTGTGGTGTCAAACCATGAAATCAGAAGAAAATAGGCTTTACTTAATAGCAGCTAGACCAGCAGGAGGCCTTGAACTTTTAAAAAGGAGAAACAAGCCTTAGCCATTAGAAATGAACTTACAATTTTGTGTTGAATATACATTTCAGAAAACAGATGTGGCCGAGGCAAAGAGAGACACCAAGGCAGTAAGGTGCAAGATAGATCTCTCTGACTTTTCACTCTTCTATCATGTCATCAGTCACTGTCAGCAGTGTTTTTCTTGGGTTGAGATGACAAGCTGCCGTCGGTTTCTTACTTATGTGAGCCGCTTGGGGCATCATAATAGTTTCCTTTGATCTGTATTTAGAGGGCTAAGTAAGTTATTTCTGCTGGTCTCCAATATCTTATTGTACTCTAGCATGACCAAGAAACTGAAGGCAACATGGGGCGGCCTAAATCTGATTGACTGGGTGGATAGGGGCAGGAAGCTGTTTAGTCCCCACCCCAACAGGTTTTCATAGTTGCCCACTTCTCTTTTTTCCATGAACATGAATCACAATAGTTGTGATTCACTTGTGTTTCATTTAGTGATGTCCCTGTGGTGGAAACAAAATCTGCTTCCCACCCAGGTAACTGGACATTCCATGATTCTATAGAGTGTGGTATGTCAGCATGTGTCTTTGTGCACAGGTAAATTGTATGTGGCCCATCTATCAAAATGATGAACATTTCCAAGTATAAAAGCTAACATCAAGAACTCTCATAGGAAATTGCTTTATAGCAGATAGGAGTGCTTGAACAGTTAAGTTTTGTGAATTCTGAGACAAATTGACCTGATGTGCGCCTGGACCAAAGTACACATTGGAACTTAGTTATTTACCGGCTTTTTCACTTCCTGAATGTTTCAAAGGAATTATTGGCTTTAAAAAAAGTATCAAATACACTTAAAATGAATAAATGGAGAGAGAATATGTTTAGACATGTATGTTTTGAGAAAAATACATTTTAAGGTAAGTATTCAAATACCACACAGTTAGTATGAACATGGGAATATTGAGGAACACATGCAAAAGGAACATGGACTGGAAATAGATTTGCATTCCTAATACCAGGTCAGCCTATTTGTCCTTCTAGTCTTTTCTTGCATTGCCTACTCTAACTGGCAGCACCTTTCCATATTCTTAGGCAGAGGTGGGACTTCACACATGGCCCCTTCCATAAACTGTTATTACTCAAGTCATTAAGAGTAGAAAGGAGAGGTTATGTGCACAAGGTTGGGTGTGGGAAGAAAGAAACAGCCATCAAAATTGGCTCTTACTGTGCAGGAGCTCTTTCAGTCTTCACTCTTTTCCAAATCCTGAAGAACAAATTTGTAGGGGCTGTGGCCTCCCTGAGTAAAAGCACTCAGGTTGTACATTTTGGAGGTATTGATTGCAATTAGCAACATCCAACTCTAGGCAGATCTTCCCAAAGAGTGATGTGGAAGGAGCAGCATGTGTGGCTGTAGAAGTTACGAGTTGCCATGGACAGGACACAAAGGAATGATGGGAGGCACCAGCTGGTGAACTCCCAAGGGAAGAAGGCTTAGAGCCTGGGGATTGGTGGTGGGACAATGATGAGTGATCAGAGGGAGAAGACTTGGGAAGAGGAGGTGTCAGAAGCCGAAGAGGTAATAAGGTTTAATGGGCAAGGAGAATCTGGCAGAGAGAAGTCCAGAATTGGACGCAGAAGCTAAAGCAGGAGAGGAAGGAGGCCAAGAGGCAGAGATGAGTCAGACTGGTGAAGAAGCGGAGGTGTCTTGCCTTCTAAGCTCCCCTCCCCCTAGTCTCCCAAGACCAGGAGAGGTATGAAGTGATAGGAGCAAAGGCAGGCACACTGGCATAGTCTCAGATGGCTTGGGAAAGTTCCAGGAGAGGAGGAGACTTAGGCTGCTGTGGGAAGGCGGGGACCTCCTATCTCCACAACTGCCTCATAGGAGCAAGAGCTACCAAAGAAGACTTGCTGTTCTCATTAGGCCTGGCACTCCTGAGCAGAGCCTGTTTCTTCTAATAGAGAATTAATTTCACTTACTTTATGTGATTTATTGCTGGCTCACACCTGACACTAGTAGGCTAGTCTGTTTGATCGGGGTTGGAACCAGGGCCCCCCATCCCCTTTTCATTTACCGAGTGCTCCTGTAGGAAAACTATTAATGAGCCAAAATCAAAACAAATAATCTTTGGCATTGCTTAATTAAGTTAAACTGAATTCGGGACCTTTCAGTACCAATATTTCTGGTTATATTTCCTTCCTGTTTATGAAAGAAAATAAAAGTGAGTAGATAAATTGAAGGGGCGTGGGAGAGAAGAAAAACAGATTTTTTTCAAGTGTCCCTCTTGAGAGGCAGTGTGAGGAGGGCAATGTTTAGCTTCCAAAGTCCTTAAAATACACTTTGCTCTGTGTTTCCCATTATTTGCTGGTGAAGATTGCATTTTTTCCCAGTGACAAAATATTGTTGTGTTTAAATGCTGGCCAAATGTGATACTGCTGCCATAGGAACATCATCCTTCAGAGAGAATGTCCTTTTTTCTTGCAATAATTAAGTAACAGCTGCACATTTATTCGAACAGTACATGAAGCATGCTTCTTAATATAAAAACCAATAAAATACCAGGTAAAGGTGTTCTTGGGACGCGGGTGGCACTGTGGGTTAAACCACAGAGCCTAGGGCTTGCTGATCAGAAGGTCAGTGGTTCGAATCCCTGTGACGGGGTGAGCTCCTGTTGCTCGGTCCCTGCTCCTGCCCACCTAGCAGTTTGAAAGCACGTCAAACTGCAAGTAGATAAATAGGTACCACTCCGGCGGGAAGGTAAATGGCGTTTCCGTGCACTGCTCTGGTTCGCCAGAAGCGGCTTAGTCATGCTGGCCACATGACCCGGAAGCTGTACGCCGGCTCCCTCGGCCAATAAAGCGAGATGAGCGCCACAACCCCAGAGTCGGCCACGACTGGACCTAATGGTCAGGGGTCCCTTTACCTTTTTTAAAAAGGTGTTCTCAGTAGCTTTTCCCGCATTGCTGTTCTGCCAGATACGGGCCAGTGCTGGTGTGTTTCAGTTCTCAGGTGGATTTTGCATGGGGCTTCTTCGCTCAGGAGAAACAGAGGCTTTAGATCCACGCTCGCAGAGGTGGTGGTGGAGGATACAGTGCTACCTTGGTTCCCAAACGACTTAGTTGTCAAACAATCGGCTCCTGATTGCTGCAAACTTGGAAGTAAGTGTTCCGGTTTGTGAACGTTTTTCGGAAGCCTAACGTCCAATGTGGTTTCTGATTGAGTGCAGGAAGCTCCTGCAACCTATCGGAAGCCGTGCCTTGGTTTTTGAACAGTTCCGGGAGTCGAAAGGACTCCGGGAACAGATTAAGTTCAAGAACCAAGGTCCCACTGTACTTGAAATTCCAACCACATTTTTGGATTCTCAGGCCTTGCTTTATCCTACAAAGGGTGCATTCATCATCCAGTTGGAAGTCAATGGTGGAACTCTTTACTGAGATGTCTCGATGAAAATTACATTCAACACCATTCTCATGTAATTGTTTCCCTTCTCTTAGCATTCACAGTGCCTTGAAGTTTTTATATGTGCAGTTTTTTATTATGTATTTCCATTTAGGCATTCTCTAGTGAGGCACTATCGGTCTTCCTCTTGTCTTAAATAAAACAGCTGGAAATGGCACTTAAGGTTTTTCTGACCCCCCCCTTCACTGTGCTTCACTTGATCAAAGTGTGTTTGGAGGTCATCTATATTCTCAGTTTCTTCATCTTCCTGAACTTTCCTGATTGAAAGCTAACCTGTTGGTAAAATGCCATAATCTTTGGCCTCTTACATGTGCATTAAACAGCTCTTGAACTTGGAGAGGTTAAGAGCCAAACTAGATGTTTCCTTAGTACATAGTAGGTAGCCACTCATTTTGTCCTCAAAGAATTACAGACCTTGAGGAGCAGGATTCTTTCTAATAAGCCAGTATACAAGAAAGGGAGACTTCTTCTTTACTCCCCCTTTATGATCAGAACGGAGATTCCCACCCCATACCTTGGGACTAGGAGTTGTAGAGAAAGGTCCCAATTTTTCTTTGCTGAGAAAAATGCTGCAGCGTTTGTAGGTGGACTTCTGCAACTTTAACATGTTGATCTAATAATAATAATAATAATAATAATAATAATAATAATAATATAAATAAATAATGTAATAAAATTATATCTAAAACAGTCTGTGCTTGAAACTCTCTTTCTCTTTCTCTGGACCAGAACCTATAGTTTGTGTCAAGTGAAGAAAAGTGGGTTAAATTCCAAAAGCTTTTCTGTACAAAATTTGAACATAGGCAAGAAATCTTGGGGAAAGGATTATCAGTTGGTGGGTCATCTCCAGGTATGAGCAAAAACTGCTCGTCATGGAAGTTTCCTCTGCAGTCATGTGAGCTAAAATGCATGTGTGTTTACCCTTTCCCGATATCCATAGTGTATGCAGTTATTGCACTATGTGGGTGTGCTGTATCTAAGTGGCAAGTTCTGCTTCTAATCTCTACGTATTTTATATATATATATATATATATATATTTGTAAAACCCACACACATACGATTGTTCTCAAAGAGGGTTTCCAACTGCGCAGAAAGTATTCTGTGTAATTATACTTGTATGCATGGGGTATTCCTTGACCTTACTGTGAACACATGTATGAGGGGTGATGGAACCTGCTGTAATGCTGCCCCCCATATTAATTATTATAGGCAAAATTGTTTTATGCTATATTGTGAAATCTCTTTGAGATGCTTCATGGAAAGTGATTTATAAAGAAATATAATAATGAACATTTGAAATGGGCTTTGATTTCAACTCTGTTGGCATTGTGAAAGGCAAATGGCCGCTCTCCAATGGATTTCACATTCCATGGTCTGCAGCCTTCTTGTGGTCATGCAGATTTCTGGATGTAGAGAGGGAATAATACTTGGGCGCTTAATAATTTTATTTATTATTTCTTTCTGGCTTCTTGTACCCCTTTGCTTAAAATAGAAACCAGAAGGCTGTCTCTTTCTCTAAAAGATCACAACTAAGCATGAGAAAATAGCTTGAGTAAGAAGGCATGTAACATGTAACACCAATGGTTCCTCATGGAGGATTGGGTTGATTGGGAGTCAACAGTGGAAAGTTCTGAGCAGAATATGATAGGAACTAGAAGCCAGAAAGGCCCAGGCAACAGCTTGCCACATTGCATTAAAAACCACTTTCTGGTTAATTGAACAGAACTAGACATTTTAATTGTTTGAGGTCTCCTAGAATACAGCGGTGCCAACAAAGGTCCATATAGTAAAAGCTTTGGTTTTCCCAGTAGTGATGTATGGAAGTGAGAGCTGGACCGTAAAGAAGGCTGATCGCCGAAGAATTGATGCTTTTGAATTCTGGTGCTGGAGGAGACTCTTGAGAGTCCCATGGACTGCAAGAAGATCAAACCTCTCCATTCTGAAGGAAATCAGCCCTGAGTGCTCACTGGAAGGACAGATCGTGAAGCTGAGGCTCCAATACTTTGGCCACCTCATGAGAAGAGAAGACTCCCTGGAAAAGACCCTGATGTTGGGAAAGATGGAGGGCACAAGGAGAAGGGGATGACAGAGGACGAGATGGTTGGATAGTGTTCTCGAAACTACCAGCATGAATTTGACCAAACTGCGGGAGGCAGTGGAAGACAGGAGTGCCTGGCGTGCTCTGGTCCATGGGGTCACGAAGAGTCGGACACGACTAAACAACAACAACAACAACAGAATACAGTGGTACCTCGGAAGTTTGGGAACCAATCGGATGATGGGAATTGTAGTTTCAAAACATCTGGAGGGCCGAGGTTGAGGAAGCCTGTTATAGAAGAACCAAAGCACCCCACAGAACTAGTGTTGGTGCAACTGGATCATAGTTTGGAATTGCTTGGTGCCAGATTTGTGGCACTCTTGAGTTGGCCTCTTCATATATGAAACTGAGATGGCATCATAAGAACTTTGGCCTTGGGCAGATAGGTTAGTGAGACTGGACTAACCCTTGCAGAATCCATGCTAGTTCTGCTCTGGCAAGACTTATTCTATCTTTAATAATGTTTCCACCAGTTTCCTTGATCCCTTTTAAAACTCAGTGTTAATTTAGCCACTGGCCAGTCCTTGGATATAGAGCTTATTTTATTAGAAGACCAGCAATTTCTTCTTCTTTTTTAATTCTTTAAGAACTCCTAGGTGAATGTCTTCTGGATTTGGTTCCCCTCGCCCTGCTGTTATTAATTTGCCAGCTCAGGACAGTGTTAACAATTAGCCGGGCACCAGGCGCAGGTCCATTTGTGACCATGCGGAGATCTCTGGATGCCAAGCGACTGATGTCTCCATCAAGCAGAAGAGCTTATTTATTGCATTTATCTCCCACCTTTTTCTTCAATGACCCTCCAAATACCCTGTGAGGTAGGTTAGGAGAATGCTACTGACTCCAAGGTCACCCAGTTGACCGAGGGGGGTTTGAACCCCGATCTCCCAGTTCCTAGTCTGACACTCTTGAGTCTAACCCACTGGCTTTCTAGCAGGTGAATAAGTATGGGGAAAGCAAAATGTCACTTCAAGAAGAATTGGAAATCTTTTCCTGGAATTTTGAATTTGTTTTCTTCTGGATTGTTTTATTTGATGTTTTAATGTGCTGTCAACTGCTTTAAAATCCAAAGCAGTACAGTGGTACCTCGGGTTACAGACGCTTCAGGTTACAGACTCCGCTAACCCAGAAATATTACCTCGGGTTAAGAACTTTGCTTCAGGATGAGAACAGAAATCAAGCTCCTGCGGCGCAGCGGCAGCAGGAGGCCCCATTAGCTAAAGTGGTGCTTCAGGTTAAGAACAGACCTCCAGAACGAATTAAGTTCTTAACCCGAGGTACCAAGGTATAGAAATACAGATGATGATGATGATGATGTTGATCCAGTGAGGTGGAACGGGCACCTAGACATACCATTGTGGCAACCACAACCCAGGTTTAAGGTTCCATTTGTCAGTTAACTTACTGTATATATCAGAGTTTCTTAACACTGGCTCATGGTATTACTTCACAAATTCCCAGGTCTGGCATCAACAGTTATCTACTACCTGAGACTCTGGAGACATAGCTGCTAGTCATTGTCAGCAGTACTGTGCTAACAGGACAATGATAGGCTAACTTGACTCGGTATAGGGTATCAATATGTGTAAGTAGAATATTTTTGAAAGAACTAGTAGGCTGAAGGTCTATATAAAAATTTACTTCAGATGACTATATTGAAGCATCCGACCTCCCAGTCTGCTGTCTTTCCTGAGATTATTTAGATTTTGACGTTGCTTCACTTAAGGAGAAGAGTGTAGGATGCATGCTGTGCTTTATAGCTGCCATTGCTCAAAACTATCATTTTTTCTGTCATATTTTTCTTCTAATTCTAGCTTCCAGCCAGATAAGTCATCTGTATGATAAATGGCAGAGAGCTCCCTTTACTGATACACATTGCTACAAATAAAATAAATCCACTCTTTGGGGTTGGGGGGGGCAGGCGGTGAATGAAGGGAAGAATCCAAACCATTATTTACATTTGCAGTCTTACTGTACTATAAAATGTCTTCAGCCTAGGCTGTAACTATCTTTTACTGAATTGCTTTTTGCTCTGGGGTTGTTGTTGTTGTTTTCTATTTCTACTCTATGCACTAGAGATATACAACGTCTTCGGGGCTCAGTTCACGAAGAAAAGTACCAGGTTCTGAATGCTGGTACCAGATAACTAGAATAAAAAATAAGCACTTGTAGCTTAGCTATTCTTCACACCACTAAACAATTATTTTAAATTTGATTACAGAAGCAGCTTCCTATCAAGAATTTCTCCACTCACAAAGCTGGCCAGGTTTTTAGGGTGCAGAAAAATCCAAAAGGGGAGAAATAGGCTGCCATCATAAAAGGGACGGGGTGGGGGAGGTTTAGATTTGAAAGAAAAGGGGAATTATCCTACAAAATTTGGGGAGACAAGAAAAGAAGGGGCCATTGCATTTGAACATAGGGATGAAGGAAGGAGGAGAGAGCAGAATGGTTTCCTGCAGAGAGACAGGATCCAAACAAAGAACACTGCCCCTTTAGAAAGAATGCATGGGGTGGTCAGAAGGGAAGAAATTGAGGGGAGGGGGGATAGCCAGACAGTAAAAAGGAGAATAATCTGGTGGAGGTGGAGAGGAAGAGGTCAAGGGAAGGTTGTGTGGCCCTTCTGTTTCTTGGTCATCCTTGAACTACTTCTGGAACATTTGGTGTTCCTCAGAGACTGAGGAGCCACAATACTTCAGTGAATTGATGGGACGGTTTGAAAATTAGCTGAGTGAGCAAGTGGAGGAATCTCTCTGGCTGTGGAGCAATGATTTTGGCCAGCTTCTCCTCTTCTCTAGATGTGCAGTATTTGTGCCTCTTTCCATCCTCAGATCAGTTTGCATGTCTGCTGACACTGATAGGGTGGAGGCATGATCTCCCGTGTTGGACATAGACCTTTTTGCACCTTCTTTTCTCTGCTCATCTCAGTAAACTGACAGGAATCAGTGTGTGCTGTGTAAAGCTTATTTCAGGCAAAGACCCAGTTGGCTATATACTGGTAGAAAATAAATGAAGAAGCTCTTAACGCTTTAATTTGTCTCTTTCTCCTGAAGGGCTTTGTTATGCAAAGTCATGCCAGTGCTGCCGCCTCCTCTCCTAACCTTCAGAAATCCTGGAAAGCACAGTATGTGTGGGTTGCAGTTGGCAACCTGCTTGTGAAGTGGCAAATAATCATGTTTACATTTCGTTTTCTTCTTGTTGATGATTTACGTATGTCCTTTTCTATTTTAAAAAGGGGAGACTTCAGCCATAAAGAACCAGCCTACAAACAGTTATTGGAATACACCAGGGGTGTCTAACCGGTCGACTGCAATCGGCAGGTTGATTCCCGGATGAGTGTCTTTTTTTTATAATTCTGCATATTCACTTTTTAAAAATAGTTCAACAACTTTGACCTGCCCCCCCTAAAAAAGCTCAACAACTCTGAACTCCACCCCCCCCCATGAGTAGTTCACTGCCAGTTTTTTCCCCCAGGAGTAGATTGCAGTCTTTTGGGAGTTGGACGTCCATAGAATACACTCATCAGACATGTTTAGCAAATGGTGGTAGTGAGCTATGAGAATAAGAAATGCCTTGCTAGATCGAACTGAAGGCACACTTAGTCCTGCATTCTGTTCTTGTGGTGGCTAACCAGATGTGTATGGAAAATCCATAAACAGGACCTGAGTACAAAAACTCCCTCCCACTAGTGATTCCTAGCAGCTGGTATTTGCAGGCATGCTGTCTCTGATACCAGATGAAGTATATAGTCATCAAAGTTAGCAGCTGTTGATAGCCTTCTGTGTCATTGTCCAATTTCCTTTAAAAGCCATCCAAGTCGTGTGTGAAGAAGTACCTTCTTTTGTCTGTCGTGAGTCTTCCAGCATTCGGTTTCATTGGATGACCCCTGGTTCTAGTATTATGTAAGAGCGAGGAAAATTTCTCTATCCACATCCCCCTCCCTATGCATAGTTGAATACATTGAATACACCTCTATCCTGTCCCCCACCTCTACTCACCTTTTCCATAAATGAAAAAGCTCCAAATGTTCTTAATATGAGAAATGCTTCAGCCCTTTGTTTTGTTGCCCTTTGTGGACTCAGTAATAACCTCCTCAAGCTGTGATGACCCAAACAGTACACAGTATTCCAAGTGTGATCCCTAACATGGAGTTTGCCTTTTATCACAGCTGCTGCACACTGGGTTGGCATTTTCATTGAGCTTCCTGCCACAACTCCCAATATATCTCTCCTGGCCACCATCAGATAAACAACTCACAGGATGCAGTTTTGGTGTTGTACAAATAGCTTCATTGAAACAAGATTAAGTACAACTTGTGCTAAATGAACAGCTATTTTAGAAGCACAGGGCATCCATTATCTGTTATTATGAACTAAAGGCAATCTGGAGTTATGTGTGTAGAAGAACATGTGTATTAAGCCACCTAGTGAGAATTAAAACTTGGAAATTATTAGTATTAAAGGATATCTGAGATGCTTCTATTAAACTGGGTTTGCCTTGTACTCCCTTTATAAACGGGCTGTTTCCAGATATCTCTATAACTTTGAGATGAGAAATTCAGTTTTTCTTTTTGAACATGGCTCTGTGATATTTTGTTTTGTGGTTACACAAAGGTAAATAAAAATACTTATGGCTTACTCATGAGCAAGGCTAAGCACCTGTGTAGATGCTACATTGAATGATATTCAAGAGACATCTTGCTCTGAGCATAATTAACTCAGTGACATGGGTAATAGGGTAAACAGCTGCTGCCAAGTTATGGGAGCTTCAGCCATAGTAATTTTTCTTGAGAATTTGCTTATTGTGGTTGAGATTAAATTCTTAACTAGAATTTAGATATCATATTTAATGCATAATCCTACAAAATCCCCACAAAACAGCCAGACAGCTCTTCTACTGATTCATTCTAATACTCATTCATTGGTATATATTGGGCAAATTACTTGCCTAGTAATACCAACTGTTTTAGTCCATGTACTTGACTGGAGAGCTGGACCATAAAGAAGGCTGATCGCCGAAGAATTGATTCTTTTGAATTCTGGTGCTGGAGGAGACTCTTGAGAGTCCCATGGACTGCAAGAAGATCAAACGCATCCATTCTTAAGGAAATCAGCCCTGAGTGCTCACTGGAAGGACAGGTCGTGAAGCTGAGGCTCCAAGACTTTGGCCACCTCATGAGAAGAGAAGACTCCCTGGAAAAGACCCTGATGCTGGGAAAGATGGAGGGCACAAGGAGAAGGGGACGACAGAGGACGAGATGGTGAGACAGTGTTCTTGAAGCTACCAGCATGAGTTTGCCCAAACTGGGGGAGGCAGGGGAAGACAGGAGTGCCTGGCGTGCTCTGGTCCAGGGGGTCACGAAGAGTCGGACACGACTAAACGACTAAACAACAACACTTGACTGGAGTGTTGAAACAGCTCTGAAGCACTGTTAATTAATCCTGCTTGTTTTGGTTGTCAACTGCATAGGTTTCTTACCTATGTCTTTGACACCTCTACAATTTTTGTCAAGTTCATAATAACAGTGTTTACTTCTGTAAATACTTTACCACCTCAGACTGCCAAGTCAAGGAAGTCCAAATTATGGGGGAAGACTATATGTAGTAAGAAAAGTTACATATAGGTTGAATGTATTTTCTTTCAAATTTGTCAGAAACAACCCTTGTTCTCAAGATTTCAGATGTACTGTGCCTCAGATTTTATAGATGTGCACACTAGCTATGCCTGATGAATGTCCCCTTTGTTAACAATCGAAATTTGTCTTGCTTTATTGATGTTGGGCTTTAACTGTTTCCAGCAGAATAAGATGGTTATCCTATGTTTGAGAGAAGCAGTGACATTATGCTGGAGGTAATGTTTCCTCTCGAAAGACGTAGAGCAGACAAAAAGTTTCTGAGTGGCTGCCAACTCACTTGGACTGTGGGGAATGGGCTAGTTTGATGAAGGAAAATGGAGATTATTACCGGTTGGAACTCCCCAGAGACCTACTCCTCAAGGAGAAAGGGAAGAAATTAAGAAAGAAATCAACAAAGGGCAAGGAAGAGTGTAAGTACAAACAACAAGAAGAAAATCTGCAGAAGGGGCATAGAAGAGACTTAAGGGCCTCGGACATAAGGTCACCAGGTTGATGGACTGGATATGGACAGAAAGGACTGACATAACCCGAGACCAGGAAGAAGGGACGTTGGAGAAAAACTAGGGGGGGGGGAGTTTATAAAAAGGGAATTTCTTTTTATTTTTGGAATTAGTGTAATACTAATGAAATATTTGGGAAAATGTTGGAAAGGAATTATTTGGCTTTAGTAAAAAGGATTTAAGGAGTTATGGTTTACATTTTGAATAAAGTTAAACAAATTAAGGTAAACTGAATAACAGAATATGGTAAATGATGGAAAGGATTTGTTGAGTTAATTAAATAAGACAGACTGTTAAGACAAAATATTTAAATAAGAATTGAGAAATATGGGAAGAATTTGCTGAAACAATGAATTAAATTAGAATACAAAAAGGGAGGTGTGAGGAAGTCAAGAAACAAGCAGATGAAAAGATGTAATTTGAGAATTGTGTTTTCTTTTTTTTGTTTTTTGTTTTTGGTTTTATCTTTTTGCTTTTCTGTTGTATTTTTCTTTTTTTTATATATGTACTTTTGAAATTTTGAATTAATATCATTAAAAAAAAAAAGAAAAGTTTCTGAGTGGCTGCCAACTCACTTGGTTTTTAAAAAGGATTGGGGAAATTAATTGACTGTAGGTATAATTGACTGTAGGAGAGCCAGTGTGGTGTAGTGGTTAAGAGCGGTAGACTCGTAATCTGGGGAACCGGGTTCGCTTCCCCGCTCCTCCACATGCTGGGTGACCTTGGTCTAGTCACGCTTCTTTGAAGTCTCTCAGCCCCACTCACCTCACAGAGTGTTTGTTGTGGGGGAGGAAGGGAAAGGAGAATGTTAGCCGCTTTGAGACTCCTTAAAGGGAGTGAAAGGCGGGATATCAAATCCAAACTCTTATTCTAGGTATATAAAATGGCTATTATCCATGAAAGACAAATTGACCCCTTAGTATAGTAGTAGTAGGAGTTGTGTCCTGTTTTGCTGTTTCACTCAAGTGACAGACATCTGCTTGTGCAACAAGGCTTCTCCTTTCTTTCATTCCCTTGTGCACCTTCAAAATCTACTCCAGAGGATTGGGGGTAGGCTCTCTGGAGATTTTGGGTGCACACAGGGTAGATGAGAGGAAGACTACATCCAGTTGTGCCAGCAGAATGACATTTTCGCTCAGAACTCAAGAATTTCCTTGCTGCATCTGTTGAAGATCTACCTTGCTCAACATTCTGTTTCCTAAAAGTGGCCAACCAAATGTGTTTGAAATCTCATGAACAGGCACTTCAGTGGTGAATTTATGGCTAGGCAGTATATTTAATGTTCATTATGCATTACTTTACTTGTTGTTCAATGTAACCAGACATTTCAAAATAGGTATATTATATCAGCCGATATTGCAGAGTTAACAAAGCCTGGGGATAGCACAACGTAAGACTTAACTTCAAGAACATTAAGTGGCTTTGAAAACCTATTCCGAGCATGATGATTTATGGGCAAGTCACTTTGACATAAGCACAAATGAGTTTTCGGTCTATTTTTGAGCAGCAGAACTGAGGGCTTTCTTTCAGCATCAGTGACATTTAGAGACTTTTTCAAAGGCATTTGTTTGTCCCACACCAGCATGTCTTCTCATACTACGTCTTTTTACTTCAACTTAGAAGACCTTTTATCTGTACGTCATAAATATTTTATCTCTACATCATTACGGCTAAAGTGTTCTGATTATAAAATTATTTAGTACAATAATATTAAATAAGTTTTGGTTGTATTGCACAGGCATAGCCAAAATCATTTAGCAACAGATAATGGTAAATTGGTAAACGGGACATGGGTGGCACTGTGGGTTAAACCACAGAGCCTAGAACTTGCCAATCAGAAGGTCGGCAGTTCAAATCCCCACAACGGGGTGAGCTCCTGTTGCTCAGTCCCAGCTCCTGCCAACCTAGCAGTTCGAAAGCACGTCAAAGTGCAAGTAGATAAATAGGTACCACTCTGGCGGGAAGGTAAATGGCGTTTCTGTGCGCTGCTCTGGTTTGCCAGAAGCAGCTTTGTCATGCTGGCCACATGACCCGGAAGCTGTACACCGGCTCCCTCGGCCAGTAAAGTGAGATGAGCGCCGCAACCCCAGAGTCGGTCACGACTGGACCTAATGGTCAGGGGTCCCTTTACCTTTACCTAATGGTAAATTGTACCAAGGGCAAAGAGTAAGGCTTACATTATTATGCATAGCCCCAAAAATGTTAGGAGTGTGTTGGGTTACCAAAAGCAAGGACTATAGAGAGATGTTAGTAGTGCTAACTTTATGTTATAAAATGACATAATTTTAAGGGTTTTGGTTGTTGTTTTTGTTTTCCTTAAAAAAAGATGAGGCTACCCAAGACCTGCTGCAGAGTGAATTTAAGGAAAGGCTTCCCCTTTTGAGCTCTTTACAGTGGTACCTCGGGTTACATACGCTTCAGGTTACAGACTCCGCTAACCCAGAAACAGTGCTTCAGGTTAAGAACTTTGCTTCAGGATAAGAACAGAAATTGTGCTGTGGTGGCGCGGCAGCAGCAGGAGGCCCCATTAGCTAAAGTGGTGCTTCAGGTTAATAACAGTTTCAGGTTAAGAACGGACCTCCGGAACGAATTAAGTACTTAACCCGAGGTACCACTGTACTAATGTGCTAGAGTTTCTGTTGCATTTCGGATGTTTGTGCCTGAGAGCAGATACGTAAAGCTATAGGAAGCAGGGTGGACTAATTTTATATCAAGACCACTTAATTGGTCTTCAGCTGGTAGAACTGTAGCAGGGAATTGGCATCCCAGTGCCACTCTCCTTTTTGTTTATATTGCTTAATACGAGGACAAGTAGGATGGGGGAGAAGGACAGAGTGGGTCATGATGGGGGGGGGATCCCAAGTCTGAAAGACTGGAAGACTGCTGATTTAAATGTTTTCCTATTTGTATTTTAGATACTTCCTAGACAAAACCACATAGAAATCAATTACTTTCACCATTAAAGCATGATTACACAACCTAAGGTGGTAATTCAAAACTTGCGCTCACATGTCATCTGAAGAGAGAGTTGAGAACATCTGCAAAATTAATGGACTTCTGGTTGACCCTCTATAATTACATTTGAATCTCTTGAACAAGAGTTGAAGATATAAGTACACAAGGCTTTCCAAAAGAAAGAACTAGGTGCTACTGGGGATATAGGTCACATCCTCACCATACATTTAAATCGCTTGGTTTCCCCCAAAGAATCCTGAGAATTGAAGGTTGTTTAGGGTGCTGGAAATTGTAGCTCTGTGAGGGGTAAACTAAATTTTTCAGGATTCTTTGATGGAAACTGTGTGTTGAATGTGTGGTGTGGATGTTCCCTATGGCGCTATTTTCCATGGGACAGAAAGTAAATGTTCTGGTTGGCTGACAGATAGTCATAAATATTTGAGAAAGGAAACACTGAGCTCAAGATGTTCAGTGGATTGTATAGCAGCCTTCCTGATGGGATGATGCACTCCAGACATCTGAAGGGCACCAGATTGGGGAGGGCTGGCATATGCAGTATGAGAACACTCAAGCTGCCTCTGTGAATGAATGGCCCTGTTGAGATACAGTGCTGTTTCCTGGAAGCAGGGGTAGGAGCTGGATCTTAATACCTGTGATAGGTCCCTGCGGCTGCTGTTTCAAGCCCCTGATAGTAATATCGCTTATGGCTGTTTTGTGCTAAATTCTAGTGCTTGGAGATCAAAAGGCAGATATATTTCCCCGCTGTTTTTTTCTTCTTCTCATGGAAAAGCAGCCTTCAACCAGCTGTCCCCCCCTCCCCCCGTTTGTGTTTTGCTATTGCACAGCATTAAGGGATGCCAGTTGTGTGCGTAATCGATGGCATTTTGGCAAGGGTTAATTTCTTGTCTCTGCTCATTTCTCACGAGAGAGATTGGGAAGCTGTTTAAAGGTCTCTCTTAAAGTGCCTATCGAGAGTATCTTTGGCTGTCAATACAAAATAGATTTGCGTCAGATTCAGTTTGTAGTGTCCGAAAATAATGGAGTTATTTGATGGGTCTTATCTCATTAGCGTGCTATACCAATGAGAGCGCCTGCTGTTTACCCACTCAGACTCTGACCTCATTGGAAGCAGTATTACAGAACTTACAAACCATCACTTTATTTTTCCTGCTCTGATCCCAATTTACAGTGGAATGTGTGTATATTCATAGTTCTAATGAAGGATTTGGCATTATAGCTATTTGGGCTCAATAATATGAAATCTAATCTGACATGTTTGGTCTTGATTGTTACCAGCTATGAGACTCTCTCTCTGTGAGTTAAAGGAAGCGAATATTGATAGTTGCACTATGCTGGTTCAACTGGTTTTGACACCTATCCAAAATTGACTCTCTTAGTTTTGCACGAAACCATGTGTTGTGGTGAGAGGACTCAACAGACAACATTTGCTATGTACCTTGTGGTGACTGCAATTAATTTTTCACTATCTCTCTCTGCCTGATGGTGCAATGAATTGGTTGGGGAGCAATTGTTATTGGAATAATTGATCAATCTTCTCTGGATTTAAGTCAGACATTTATGTGCAGGTAAAGTATAAATTTTATAAATTATTTCCTTTGAAGTTTTCTGTGCAGCCATTCCAAAGGGGCAAGCCACTTTACCTGTTCAGAACAACTGCATGGTGTACCTCAGCAATGTTGGAGGTTGGGGACAAGTACAGTTCAGACTGGTGGAGAATTGTACATAAAAATCAAACTTCCTATATGTAGAAATTGAGCACACCCTAAAGTGTGCTCTCAGACTCTTTTTTCTCAATTGAAAATAAAAATGCAATTTAGAATTAATACGAATATCATTGTAATGGATGTGCTCTCCCATTTCCAACCACAAATTCATACACACCACATAACTAGTAAATAAATTTGGCTGTGCTGTTGTGAGCAGGTGAGAACAATTTAAATGTATATGGGCATTTTCACCAGAAGTACAGAAAAACTCTCAAGGGAGGGAGATTTTGTGGGGTGGAGGTGAAGGCACTGCCAAAATGTTTTTTAAAATAATGAGTAGTTTTGACTTAGTCCTACTTTAAAAAATATTTTTCACCTTTATGTTCTGCAGCATTAAATTCTCAGTGGGATTCAAAGTGTTTTAAGCGCTTCCAAAATGCACATGCTTAGCTGAGTTATTTTTTAAAAGACCTTATCTTGCAAGAAAAAACACTGAAGATGGCCAGGTGTGTGGTTAAAAACATGTGGGAATTCTTTTAAAAATGGTTTCTAATATTCTGCTTCAGATGGGCTTCCTTCTCGGCACTCAAAGCTCATGAGGTTTCCATGGCAATGTTCTCTTTTGCTAAAGGTTACCAGAAAATTACACTTAATGGCTTTATTGGCAATACAGATCAATTTCACTTCCCAGATTTACTGTTGTCTTACAACATAGAAGCAGTAATTCTGGCCAATTAATTTTCATCTGGTGTGTGTTTAACAAAATAGCAGTCTTCTCTACATATAAAGTGGTGGCAGTCCAAAGACAGATGGTGACATCCCTCATCTGTCCATTTCACCGCCCTCCCATTTCCAACGACTGCTGTTTAGCAAGAGGAATAGACTTGATAATGCCAGGGCCAGCCCAGCCATAAGGCACACTGCACACTTAGGTGGTGGAACCCCACCATAGCTGTCAAGCGTCCCTTATTTGGCGGGACAGTCTCTTATCCCAGCGCCATGTCCCGCTGCTGTCCCTTATTGATGATGTCCTTTAAATTTCCCGGGTTTCAAAGGAAGCAGCTCCTCTCCCTCCCTCCCTGCCGGCCAGGGAGGAGGGAGGCTCCAACTGTGTTGCTTGGCTGCGTTGCTCACCCAATAAGGAGTCTAAGAACAACTGGGGGGTGGAGCTTGCATGCCTTGTGCCGATCAAATCAGCCGTGTTGCCTGGGGACTCGCCTTTGCTCAGCGCTTCCCAGCAGAGAGGTGACGGTGGTTTTCCTTGCTGCATCCCCTTTGCCGGGTTGCTGCGCTGTGGGAACCAGCACTTGAGGCTTCGTTTGGCTGCTGGTTGACTAAAATCCCTTATTTTGGCTGCTGATCCCTTATTTTCGAGCCTGCTGGTCCCTTATTTTTAAATCTGTAAGTTGACAGCTATGCACCCCACCTGCCACCACCAGATTAAAGGAGCAGTGGCAGTGGGGGGGGGGGCAATCTCTTGCTGATGCTGGGACTTCTCCAATAACAGTGGGAAGGCTTCTGCAGTGGCACTGGAGACTCCCAAGTAAAACGTGCATGGATTGGGGACCTCAGTGTCTAAAGCCGCGTGCATGTGACTAGGGCTAGGGTGAAAGGGCTGCTTTTGTTATAAAAGTAGTACTGTTTAAACTAAGTTTAAATCCAGCACAATACTTTACATAACGCATCCTACACACACATATGCTGGTATTTGAAAATATTCATTATTCTCATGACTTAGGGTTTTGGCTGCCATTGCAGGGGCTGAGCCCCTTTTATGTCTGTGGTGTCCAATTAAGAATTGCTATTGAAAATATGATATTAACCATGTGTCAGTGATGTGAATAGTGAATTAGTTCATGCATTTCGAAAGAATAAATAGAAAGTGTTGCTGAACGGGGTTGGGGGTGGGGAATGGCAACTAGCTATTCTGTTTTTGCTTCCATAACCTAGGTTCCAGAAGCCATTTCTATTCCCAGTTTCTAACACAGGCATGTGCCCACCCCACCCCCCATTGGTAGAAGTGGCTCCTCAGTGAAAACAAGTCCTAAGAAAAACGGCATAGACCTTGATTTTTGATTACTAGGAATCTTGTAGCCATAAATGCATAATGTATCAAAATTCTTGGTGAACTTAATTGGCTTTTTTTGGTTGAACTTTGAGCAGTTTTCTTTCTGCATGATGGGGTACCATATACTCTTAATTACATTAGTCCTGTATTTTGTTACAAAAATCAACCATTTTTAGTTCAAGTTGTTCTACAGGTCTGCTCATAATTCAGTTTTAATGATTCCAAATACCACAGCTTTCTTATCTGTTAAGCAAAATGACCAGTTGAACAACATCTGTTAGTAATAGTTAACAATAAATCTATACAGTTGGTCTAGAGAACCAACGGACATATAAAGGGTTTAGGAAAATAACAAAAGTAAATCTGTGAGTGGTTATTTTAACAAGAACCAAATATTCATTTAAGAAGTGGAGTTTGAACATTAGCAATGTGCTATAGGATATTTAGAATAAATGAGAAGTTTTCACCAGGTCTTAAATGTCAGCTCATGCATCAGTTGGATTTGTGTGGAAGTCTGCCATGGCCTTTCACAAGCTAATGAGGACAGAATTCCACTCTAGTACCCTAGGCAGCAGAGCTAAAAATAACTTATTAGGAATATCCTGCCCCAATTAGTTCCCTAGAGGAAAAGGAGTCAAATTTGCTTGAACAATTGTCATTCATATTAATGATGCCAAATTCTCAGTTTAAATGGGATGGGGGCATTAGAAAAATAAAAATGAATTTGTTTCACCGAAGCAGCATTTTGTGCCAGACTCTCACTTAGCGTCTTATTTTGTTTTCCAGTTGTGTATAGCACTGGGCTGCACGTTTTCTGCTATGCTGCCCTTATTCTTAAGCATGTTCAGCCTAGGATCCAGAGTTTGTAATGATTATGGCACTTTGGCAGTTCACTCCTAACAAGCCACCGGAGTCCTTGACTATGTAAATCAGGCTACTATGCCTGGTAAAGCTGCACTGACCCCTTTTCTAATTATGAGCAGGTGTCTCGTTGCAGTTTGCCCTTCCATGTGGGCTAGTAGCTTCTGTAGACACAAAGGTCTTTTAACTAGTCTCCCAGTCCCTTGCACCCTTTATCAAGCCAAGTCATCTGTAAAGCCTTCATCAAAGTGAAGTCTGTTTCTGACCTGTACAGATGGTAGCCCTTTATTGTTCCCAATTTATTACTGCAGCAGAAATCAAAAGGGCACAGTCTTAGGGAGGAGAGAACCCCTTAAAAAAATAAAAATAAAATTGAACTTAAAGCTAAGGCAGAGTCAGATGCACTCACCGTTCTCTACTTTTGATGCATTTTTTACTCAGTACCACACACAAATTCAGTAACATTTTGAAATCCCTGAAAGAGGAGCTTCTATCTTGGAGCATCTCAGAATGTTATGTTAAGACTTTTCATTGAGCAAGGATGCCAACTTGAATAAAATATTGGGGGGGGGGGGGACAGGTAAGCCCCGCCCTGCAAAACCCATCAGAAGATGCAGCAAACAACATACCATTTGAATGGCAGTGTCCATTAACTTTGGGCCCCCCCGTCCACCTCAAAAATGGGGGTGGGGGCTGAAGAGACCTCAGAGCCTAGGAGTTGGCTCCTATGTCTTTGAATATTTCACAGTTCCTTGTGTGAACTCCAGTCCTAAACAATCCTTTCATTGTTTGCATAGCCACTTGGGGCCATTTAGAATATTGCTCAGCAACAGAATTGGTTTGTCACAGTGTATGTGCTCAACAAGAAGACAGTTGTGGTTTTCTGACTGTTGTGCTTTGTATGAAGTGTCTGTTTCTCTTAACTATTTGGGGGTTTTTTGAAGTTGTACTTTACATTGTTAGATGTATGCTTAATGCACCTTAGGTGTGCACCCAAACAAATAAAAACCAGTGAAATGGCCCTTATCATCCAATAGCTGAGAAGCCCTGGGTGTTGGCTGATATTCTTTCAACTTTCTTCCACTTCTAATCAAATATCTAAACAGACAGAGACAGAACAGAATTTAGGGTCATTTATCTCTAGTGAACTGGCCGCCAGACTCTGTTCTCTTTTATGGAAAGTTCCAGCTTTTGAAGCATATCTGTCACCACTGTGGCTTCATCTTTCCCCTTTATTATGGGAGGGTCCTTAGCTCAGTGTCAGAGACTGGTCAGTGAATGCCAGCTGACTGCTTTTTATTTAACTGTGCTTCAGAGAAGCTGCCTTAGTAAAATTGCTTTCAAAAATCATTTCTGCTTTTCATAGGCACTGTTGCTTTAATTTTATGATCCTGGAATTTCTGTATAAAAGCCAAAGGAGAAAAGGGTGGGATTCAACTAATGGGTTCCATCAGTGGAAGTCCTATGAGAAGATTTTCTCTTGTGCAATGGGGCTTTCCCCCCCCCCCCACTGTGGGGGGGGGGGGCGTTGGAAAAATCCCTGCAACAGCATGTGGGAGGAGAAAGGGGAAAGAGTTCTGTCTGGTAAGCCATAATGCCTGCCCTGGCTGAACAATCACATTGAATTCCTCCCAGAACATACCGTATTTTTTGCTCTATAAGACACACTTTTCCCCTCCTAAAAAGTAAGGGGAAATGTGTGTGCGTCTTATGGAGCGAATGCAGGTTGCGCAGCTATCCCATAAGCCAGAAGAGCAAGAGGGATTGCTGCTTTCGCTGTGCAGCGATCCTTCTGGCTGTTCTGGCTTCTGGGATAGCAATGCAAAGCCTCTTCAGGGCAGCAGGAAGAACGCTGTTCGATCCCTCTTGCTGTTTTGGCTTCTGGGATTCAGAATCTTTCCCCCCCTTGTTTTCCTCCCCCCAAAACTACGTGCGTCTTATGGTCTGGTGCGTCTTATAGAGCAAAAAATACGGTAGTTAAAAGCTGTGGGTGGTAGTCAGTAAGTTTTACTCATAGTAGACCAATTGAACTTAATGAACATTGATTTCAATGTTTACTCTGAATAAAACATAGCTGACTGCTATCCCAAATTATTTGTTTATAATTTTTTTAAAAGTTAATTTCATTTGTGATTAGCTCAGCTATCAAGCAAGTTGATGAAAATACCTTTTTGTTCTAAAAATGCTTTTAAAATATCTGACCAGTATTTGGCAAATTTGGCAAATCTGTTTTCACCTGTCGCTCAGTACATGGATGCTTTTCGGTTTGGTCCCTGATATCTCTAGTTAAAGACTCTCTAGAAGCAGAATAGGCCTGGAAAAGGTACAGTACCTGTCTTTGAAAGCCACTGCTCCTTCAAGGCATCTGGGTTAGATTTGGTAGACATGGTAAAGAAAACAGGCTGTTTTTCTTTTTTGATTATGGAAGTGGGTCATTTGAAAAAAATTGTGTGCCCAAAAGAGAGAAAGTGTGAAAAGTGAAACTTGCATGGTTGCATTCAATATTCGTTTGTCTTGATTCTATCTTGGTTTGTTTTTTAAAGGACAGATCTTCGTAATTTTCTGTTCATAAACAAGAGCTTTGCTCGTGAGGGGGAAGGGTCACACCTTGCATGGGAAGTCCCTTAGCTATGCTCTTTGTTGGGATCCAGAGTTGCGGCTGAGCCACACTTGCTGCAAACCGCATAAACAAATTGAATTAGCCAGGATAGGGAGAAACTCGGTAATGGCTGTAACAGCATTTACAAATGTTGAAGTGATGTGCTTTTTGCTGACTCGGGCGTTACTTAAATAAAGCAGGAACTGTCTTATTCCACAGGCCATCAGTTGTAAAGGGCAGCACAGTATATCCTACACGTTGTCAAGAAGCCAGACGGTGGTAGTGGAATATACACACGACAAAGATACAGATATGTTTCAGGTAAGTGCATTTGCATGACCTAAAAACAGCTGTTTGTGGGCTTTTACAGCGTATTTCCTGTGTGAAGATGTCCTGAAATGGCTTACAGAAATGGTGTCCTGGAGTACAGGGTTTATTCTCAGATGTTGCTCTCTCTGAAGGAAGGGTCTCACCTGCTGGTTCCTACATGGGCAGGTTGCACATTGGTTTTAGAAGTGCACACTGGGAAGCTTTGGTACACGTACATGCAGCAAAGTATGTGCTTTGTTGTCATATGTGACTGCACACTAACTACTTGCATACTTGTTTTTCTGACACTGAAAAGCTTTCCCACTATCTCACTCTGAACTGTCACAGCTCTTTTTTTGCTCAGTGTGTCATCCTTTCAAAATTCACTACTGGCTTTTGTTGCTGGCAAAAGTGTAAAGGCATTCTACAGGCCTTTCAATAATAATCTTGAGCCTGGACTGTGTCCCACTCTTGCTCTTTTGAAAGCACTCCCAGTGGGAACTGGTGGTGGCTGCATTATTTATACTTTCATTTAGTGATGCTCTCTAGGTCTTTCCAATGACATATTCATTCAGCAGTAAATATACTGAGTTACAGATGCTCAAAAATAGGTTGTTGGTTTTCTTCCAGGAGCACAAACAAAGCCATTACTTAAACGCATTGTTTCAGATTTTCATTCGTGGCAGAGGTAGTTCTGGAGCGTTTAGACAGTGGATGGGTTCATCTGTTTTTCTTTGTTCCTGCATGTACCTAGATTCAGTTAAAATACTTTCTTCCACATCCCTATGTGCTTCGCAGCGATGAGAGGTCTCTTGTGCTTTCAAAGCACAGTGCGTACTAGAATATTGTTTGTTAATTTAAAAACCTGCCTGTCTTTTGGAAAACTCAACATATTACATGGAGCTCCCAGTGTTGTCCTATTCTTCCACTATGTGGGTCCATTTCTCTTTAGATTCACTAGTGTTAGGGGATTAGATGCTCCTTGGTCCATTCACAGTCATGATGTATACAGTACTATCTTATGCCACACAAAATACTGTATTTCTATGCTGTGAACCATCCTGAGATCTATGGATAAAGGGCAGTATACAATTATTATTAATTTATTTATTAGTAATATGCGATCCTATACATATCTAAGGGGACATGGGTGGTGCTGTGGTGTAAACCACTGAGCCTTGGGCTTGCCGATCAGAAGATTGGCGGTTCGAATCCCCGCGATGGGGTGAGCTCCCGTTGCTTGGTCCCAGCTCCTGCCAACCTAGCAGTTTGAAAGCACACCAGTGCAAGTAGATAAATAGGTACCGCTCCAGCGGAAAGGTAAACAGTGTTTCCGTGCGCTGCTCTGGTTTCGCCAGAAGCAGCTTAGTCATGCTGGCCACATGACCCGGAATAACTGTCTGCGGAGAAACGTTGGCTCCCCCGGCCAGTAAAGCAAGATGAGCGCCACAACCCTAGAGTCGTTCGCGACTGGACTTAACTGTCAGGGGTCCTTTACCTTTACCTTTATACATATCTGGGCTTTCTGAGAATGCCAATTTGTACTGAAAATGCAAGGCTCATGTTTGGGATAAATATGTCTAAAATGAGCTGACAGTTCATTGATTCATAAACTGTAGGATTTTCAGCTGGGTTCGATTTGTTTTGGGGCAGGGAGAAATACAGGGTGAGTCCTTTAAAAGAGGCCCCGTGGATACAGAGTACACATGTTCCACGGGGCATTTTTTAAAAGACTCACCATATACAATGTTCCACATTGGCTCCCTTTACTCCAACACCCTGTGGTCTTGCTTTGATCACCCCACTTGAGCCAAAGTTGTTGAATATCTTCAAGGAGTGAAGTGGTTGTGTTATGCTAGATCGAATAGCAGACAATGTGTGAAGCTTTCTAGGTGATTTATATTACAAATGTTGGACTATTACAGTTGGCCTTTAGACATAGAGGGGGTGGTATTTCCTTAACTGTTGAACTAAGAACATAAGTAGAACTTGCTGGATCTGCCAGTGGCCCATATAGTCCTACCCTGTTCTCACAGCCGCCAGCCAGTTTCCCCCCGAATCCTGCAAGCATTTTTTTTTAAAGAAAGAGAGGGTGGAAAGGGACAGGCACCCGGGAATAAAAACTTTGGCAATCCCACCCACCATTGAACCCGATGTGTTTTGACAATACACGATTTTGGCTTTATGCGCTATTCCTGGACCATAATCCCAGCGTAAATTGAAAGTCGCCTGTACTATATTTTCATCTTTTCTACAGAGGTGCTTGATTAGCATTTTAGTAGAATAAAAGCAAGAGGGCTTATCTTCGCTACCCTGTCTTCCACAGCAAATATTTCTAGCAAATAATAAATCCGGCAGAATTTTGCAGTTAGAATGTTTCATAAACTCAAATGACACAGCAAAACAGCACAACCCTGTAGCTTGGTAGTCAATGTCAAATATTAGAAGACAGCTTTAAATCGAATCCTCTTTTTTGGAAGAAAGAATCCATGCGATTCAGATATTTAATCTGATATTTAATTTGCCGCATGTTTCTTTCCAATTCTTAGATGCACAGAGACCCAACTTAAAATCTGTTGATTTCCTTGCTGTTGTCTAGGAAGTTCCTAATTCTGGTTTATGGCATAGCTCCAAGAAGCAACATTAGTCTCTTCAAGAGCAAGACAAATATATATTACTTTTACTGCAGTTAAAGCGGTAACAGAAATTCAGGGTTTGCCACGTTCATTTTCACCCATCACAGTGTTTCTGCTTCTGAGCAATCTGTAATAGTTTTTATGCACACCCCTAATACCTCTTCTTTTAATAAGTGAAACATTCAAGTGCAGCCGTTGACATCTTGATGCCAAAAGGAGTCAAGTAATACCAATGAAGCAGAAAATTTGGGGAGGGCTTAAGCTCAGTGGTAGAGCATCTGCCCTGTGTACAGAAGGTCCCAAATTCAATTCCTAGTAACTCCAGGGCTGGAAGGGACTCCAGCATGAAACCCTGGAGAGCCACTTCCAGTTAGTGTAGACAGTACTGAGCAAGATGGAGCAATGTTCTGACTCAGTATAAGTCACCTTCTTACATTCTGTGCTCCTAAAATATTTCATAGAAAGGTGGAGCCATGAGCACGTATGCATGCTGCAATATAGCTCCCTCTCTGGGTGAAATGATTTCCTCCTTAGCATTTAGTGAAAGGCGCTGTGGTCTAAACCACTGAGCCTAGGGCCTACCAATCAGAAGGTCAGTGGTTCAAATCCCTGTGACGGGGTGAGCTCCCGTTGCTTGGTCCCTGCTCCTGCTAACCTAGTAGTTCGAAAGCGCATCAAAGTGCAAGTAGATAAATAGGTACCACTCCGGCGGGAAGGTAAACGGCATTTCCGTGCGCTGCTCTGGTTTCGCCAGAAGCGGCTTAGTCATGCTGGCCACACAAACTGGAAAAACTGTCTGTGGACAAACGTCGGCTCCCTCGGCCAGTAAAGCAAGATGAGAGCCAGAGTTGTTCGCGACTGGACTGCCAGGGGTCCTTTACCTTTACCTTTTAAGAGACATTAGGAGAATTCATTCTTGTGCTAAGGTATTGTTCTACCATGGCAAGCAATTTCAGCTTGTCAGATAGAGTGACCCCCCCCCAATCCACCAATGCACCATGCTGTTCTGGGCGTTCTCCCCCCAGAAGACCAGGAATTATTTTGGTGGGAGCCATGCGAGGAGAGGAGGGGGAAAGTCCCACCGAGAAGGCCTTCTGCTAATGGAACTCATTAATTGAACCCATTGTGTTATAATTTAAGGGTGTCTTAAAAGTAATTCAGGATCACTTAACATTGTTTTGTAGAGTGGATCTTTTAAATCTAAAAACAGACAAAAGCTTTTATACATTTTTGTGGGGAGCAGGGGGATTTTCTGACGGGCTTGCTTTTATTACAAGTCATTCAAATTTTGAAGGTACCCCACGTAACTAAAACAGTTTTGGAATGAGAGCAAGATGCCTACTTACGTTTATTGTTGATTTGTGGATAATACTTGAATCTACCTGGATGTACAAGTTACCCATAGATTTTTCTTATTTAAGGTTTCACATGCTCTCACATTGCGTAGTTCTCCAAAGAGTCAGTCAGTCAGTTTATTGTGTTTTAGCAAACAACCTTTCTACACATAATGTATAATGTAACAGTATCATCTAAGGTATTTCTCTAAAATATGTTTTCAATGTCTTCAGGTTGGCAGATCGACAGAGAGCCCCATAGATTTTGTTGTAACAGATACAATTTCTGGCAGTCAAAATGGTGATGAAACTCAGATCACCCAAAGCACCATCTCCAGGTTTGCGTGCCGCATTGTCTGTGATAGGAACACACCATACACAGCCAGAATCTTTGCAGCAGGATTTGACTCTTCTAAAAACATATTCCTTGGGGTAAGTACATGTAGTTTCTCTGCAAGCCTTTCTGTCGTGATAACTTGTTGCATAAACCAGCCCTCTTATCACAACTTGATGGCTGTTTGCTGGCATTCAACTGCTGATTATTTTTTCTTAATATGAACACATAGTACATAGGAAACTGTCAGATTATTGTCCATCTAGCCCCAGCATAGTCTACTCTGAATGGCAGCAGCTTTGCAGTGTCTCTGCAGTCCAAAATCTTTCCTATCACTTGCTACTTGATCTTTTAAACTGGATATTCTAGAATATCAATTTGGGATCTTCTCCATGCAAGACTATGTGCTGCATCATGAGCTAATGTTACCATAGTAAATCTGAAAGTAGGATTGATTAATCTCACCCTTTGCTTCCTCATTGCAATGTGGAATCAAGTTCCCAATTGGGCAAAATTGACGATAGAGGAGGTGATGGAATGCTAGTGGAATTGCAGAAAGGCCCATCCTTCCATTTGCTTGAGAGGTGCTGGAACTGCTGTCTGTAAGCTTGGTTACCACGCTGAAAGAGGAGGTCCGGCAACTTGAGGCCCACCTGTCCACACTTCAAGCCACTGGGTAGCATGAGGACATTCTTGCTAGACTAGAGTGGACTGTGCTGGAACAGAGATGTAGGCAGAGTACCCCTAGGGAGGAGGAAGATTGCCCAGTTCAGGAGACAATACTCTGGAGGAACATGACACAAAAAGTAGGACTATCAGGAGCCATGCTGTGTCTCTGGAGCTACAAAATTGATTCTATGCCCTCACCTCAGACTCTGATTCTTGGCCAGAGAAACAAGAACAGTGGTTGCAGACCTCAGAAAACATCAAGGTGGCAGCAGAAGGTACAGCGTACAGAACAATTCCTGCTGCTTCCCAGAGAAGGAGGAGTCATGTGGTGGTGGCGGCAGGTGACTCCTTATTGAGTGTTATAGAGGCAGCAGCAGTGTGTTTCATGGTTTCATTTATCTCTACACAAATGCACAGAGTATGAGAAACAAGCAAGAAGAACTTGAGCTCTTAATACAGGATGGCAAATATAGGCTGCTGGGGTGAGACTCATGAATGGAATGTAGAAAGTGAGGGGTACAACCTGCTCAAATGGAATAGATCAAACAGGAAGGGAGGAAGAGTAGCAATATATGTAAATGATGTGTACACTTGTGAAGAGATCCATGGCTTGGAACATGGAAGGCAGATTGAGAGTAGGGAAGGAGGCAGTTTTTCAGATAGTTGGGGCTAGGCTGTTTAGGACTTTAAACACTAATGTGATTTTCTTTCTGTCCCTTCTGATATAGAGGCAACCTGTTTTTTTAGCCAAACTATTAGTAATAGTTGTAATTGTGTGCAGATGTTTACTTTGCTGTTCTGTGCTAAATGTTGAGTTTAGAATTCGAAGCAACCCTTCCTTTATTATAGCTATTTTTCTTTGGGAAACTTACTTGTGGTTGCAATCTTGAATACCGTTACAAGTTTTGAATGTGGAAAGGCTGAGTAATTTATCTTTTATTTCTTCCTGTGGCCTTCTATATAGGAAAAAGCAGCAAAATGGAAGAATCCCGACGGACACATGGATGGATTAACAACCAATGGCGTTCTAGTCATGCATCCAAAAGGAGGGTTCACTGAAGAATCGAAACCGGGAGTCTGGCGGGAAATTTCGGTTTGTGGTGATGTGTATACTCTGCGGGAAACAAGATCTGCTCAGCAAAGAGGCAAACTAGTAAGTTGGGAAGTTCATGACAGCGGTTTTATTTCAAAACTTTCTAGCCATATTTCTCCATATTACTCAAATCGGCTTCCATATGAAAAGAAACCATAATTAAAAATGCAACCTAGATAGCATAAGGAGTAAAGCAACAGAAACAATACAGCAAACAAAGCACTAATCCTCTAGTCCTAAAAATCTCCTAAATAAAAGTGTCTTAGCACCAGGAGAAAGGGGCCAGGAAGACCTAGCTAGCAATCCTTGAAAATGTGGTAGCTAATTAATTATCAGTTAATTATTGAGATAACAGCCCTTAAGATATAATAATAATGGAATAATTATTATTTATATGCTGCCCGTCTGGGTTGCCCCAGCCACTGTGGCCAGCTTCTAACAAACTGTAAAACTACAGTAAAAATATACTGATCCTAGGCCTAAAGCTCAATGCTGCCATTTTCAATAAAGCATAGAAGTAGCTAATAAGCCACTGAAGTTGGGGTAATAATTCTGTTGGGTGCCCTCACACCAGCTTCCAGCTAGGACTCGTGATGTTTTGCAATACTTGTAGCCTCAGTGGCAGCCCCAATAGAGCATGTTGCAGTAATCTCACCTTGATGTTACCAAAGTGTGCATGATGGTAGCCAAGTCTTTCCATACCACTGGGAATTGTCCCTTACTGGGCTCACAGTGGTTGCCTTGTGGTATGTCGCAGGTTAACTTGAATGGTGGCTTAATGTTTTGTCCTATCCTGTGGCCTTATAAGGGAGGGGAAAAATCCATCTTGCTCCAAAAATGGAATGTCTCCTGAATGCTAGGCAGAAAATGCTGCTTTGCATTCTTCTCAGCCTGCAGTTTATGTGATGGATGGTTCTGACCATGACTGTGAGAGTCTGCAGTATGACCTTTCTGCTTCATTTAAATCCAAACTTGTTGCTGACGAATTGCGTGCCAAAAGAACAAAAGTTTCAGAAGAGTTTTAGTTTTGAACACAATGCGCGTGACAATCTTGAAGTAATTCTGGCCTTGTCTCCTAATAAGCTGAGCCAGTGTGGTGTAGTGGTTAAGAGAGGTGGACTCGTAATCTGGTGAACCGGGTTTGATTCCCCGCTCCTCCACATGCAGCTGCTGGGTGACCTTAGGCCAGTCACACTTCTCTGAAGTCTCTCAGCCCCACTCACCTCACAGAGTGTTTGTTGTGGGGGAGGAAGGGAAAGGAGAATGTTAGCCGCTTTGAGACTCCTTCGGGTAGTGATAAAGCGGGATATCAAATCCAAACTCCTCCTCTTCTTCTTCTGAATGTGTGAAGACATGCCTGTTGATGATTTCTTGCACTTTTTGGCCACAGTTGTGTACAATTGTGGCCAGACTCACTGTGCATGCATATATAGTGATACCTCAGGTTACAGATACTTCAGGTTACAGACGCTTCAGGTTACAGACTCTGCTAACCCAGAAATAGTACCTCGGGTTAAGAACTTTGCTTCAGGATGAGAACAGAAATCGCATGGCGGTGGTGCGGCGGCAGCAGGAGGTCCCATTAGCTAAAGTGGTACCTCAAGTTAAGAACAGTTTCAGGTTAAAAACGGACCTCCAGAACGAATTAATTTCTTAACCCGAGGTACCACTGTACTCTTGCCAACTTGCCATGTTATGCCTCTGACAAAGTGGGCTTTGTTACAGTAAATGTGTTTAGACTTATAAGAGGCCACAAGACCCTTGCCACAACATCATAGTATCATGGCTATCCTGCAGGATCTGTCAAAAGATATTACTCTTGTTTATTCAGTTACATCAGTTTACATGACACATTGAATGACATGTGCATTGTAAGTTCCACTCCTTTTGCCTAATTTAGCAGTAAGCAAGACGACAACAGTTGAGGAGGAAATGGAGATACCAGGACAGAAAGGAATTTGGTTTTGCTTTTTTTGTTTAATCTGTAGCAGCTTGCTGTAGAAGAGGGGCTATTGCATCAACATTTCTACATAAAATCCATGTAGGAGAAGAGAAGGAAGCTGAACGCTACATTGGATGTACAAGAGGCTGACAGAAAAGGGGTGTGTGTGGAAAATGCATTGCGTGGGGTGGGGTCACTTCGCTTCAGAATGAATTAGCTGTCAAACCGTTCTCCATCTCCGTCTGCCCTTTTAGGTGGAAAATGAAACCAACGTCCTGCAAGATGGTTCTCTCATTGATCTGTGTGGAGCCACACTCCTGTGGAGAACAGCAGATGGTTTATTTCATACACCGACTCAGAAACACATAGAGGCTCTACGGCAAGAGATCAATGCAGCGAGACCCCAGTGCCCCGTGGGGCTGAACACGCTGGCGTTTCCCAGCATCAACCGCAAGGAAGTGGTGGAAGAGAAACAGCCCTGGGCTTACCTCAGCTGTGGCCACGTCCATGGCTATCACAACTGGGGGCACCGTAGCGACACAGAAGCCAACGAGCGTGAGTGTCCTATGTGCAGAACCGTTGGTCCCTATGTGCCTCTCTGGCTCGGGTGCGAGGCAGGCTTTTATGTTGATGCTGGTCCTCCAACGTATGCTTTCACCCCTTGTGGGCATGTGTGCTCGGAGAAGTCTGCCAAATACTGGTCCCAGATCCCACTGCCACATGGTACTCATGCGTTCCATGCTGCCTGCCCTTTCTGCGCTACCCAGCTGTCCGGAGATCAGAACTGTGTCAAACTTATTTTTCAGGGTCCAATTGACTGACGACACCATTTTACAGATGACCACGATAAAGCTCACATGGTTAACAATTTACTGTGAAGATAAAGAATTTGCCACTAACTCTAGATTTTACCTTTTTATAGGATTGTTATTAATGAGGGCTTTTCGGGGGCGGGTTGGGGGGAGAAACCAGCTGGGAGTAATGTGGAGTGTGGTGATACACTGATACCTGGAACCAAACAGATATCAGTGGCATTGCATGCTCAACAGAAGCATGTTCATGATGACATCTTCTTGGTAAAATTGTAGTATATTTGTAATATTTTTTTCTTAGTACCCTTGATCAGAAGAAGAAAAAAAAAAGATACCAATGTCTTAATGATTTTTTAATCTTGGATTTTTTAACAGAAATGCTTTTCTTCTAAACTTTGACAAGCCTTTAAGACACATATTTTTTCAAGCTAAAAGGAGCATACAGAATGTAATTTGTCTGTCCTTTTCTCTCTCTCTCTCTCTCTCTTTTTAATTTGCAATATAATTAACTTGAATAGTTCATTCTCAAAGAGGATGTACTGAATGTGTGAGCAAACCTGGGTGAATGTTCACTAGATACATGCATTAAACAAGCCGTGAACACGAAAGGTTGGCTTCATAAACAATAGCACAAAAATATTATGGAATTCTGCAGTGTGGTGTAATGCAGCTGTCCAAAAAGAAAGAAAAAATACTCAAAATTACTTGAAATTTGGAGATCGCTGTCACTTCGCATATTAATGTCTTTTTGACACAGAAGTTACCCTTGCATGTTCTTCCTGTATTTAGCATTACGCGTGAAACATAATGTGGGAAGATTTAAGATACGGGTTATCTGGTCCAACAGATGTGTTAGGTCACTTTTTTTATGTGCAAAAAGATTAGTTTGCTTCTGACTTTCCTGAGGCAGCACAACTCTCTGACAGCCACTGTACTACCACCCTGCCATGTGTTTTATAGATTTCGCACCAACATTAAGCTAATTTGTGACCAACCTTGGGCCCCTTCATACGTTGTCATAGCGTTGCAATAGCCACTTTTCTATGGCTTTATCCTTTGCCCTTACTGTGTGTTTGAATGACTTTGTTATATGGCTGTGCCGTGTTGTGCATGCCCTTTCCACCAAGGCTGGTCTTGCCTACATGGCTCCATCATTTTCTGGTGTTGCTGCAGCACCATGGGTTGAAGCCAATGAAAACTGGCTCCTTCACCAATGTGGGAACACAGGATTTTGCGATAACATGAAAACAGCTTTCATGAAAACCCAGGGATGGTAAGGCACAATATGATATCAGCCCTTTTCAGCTTTGCATCTGATGCAATTTGTGTTACTTTTTACATATATGCAGTTACATTCGCCATGTTCACAGTTTTCTGTCCGTTTCTAATTCTGCCTTTTTGGCTTTATTGCCACTTGATATCGTTTCCCCTTGCATGTCTTGGCCCTGTGAGCAAACTGACTTGTTATAAATCTAGTTATTTAAGTGGCTGCTTTGCTACATCAGCAAGAAGGTTTCGGTCTGCTCTCTTGCAAAACGTAAGACATGCTGGCCAAGATGTGATGGCTGGTTTGGGACACTCTTTGAGTCTTAAGCATGCGAGTCAACAAGAATCCTCCTACAGATGGTTAAATATTTGGTAGCTATTTTGAAATCAGTAATTAAAAATAAGCTGTTTTGCTGAGCTTCCTTCTATGATGCTGTCCAATGTGCAAACATCCTGCAATAGTTTAACACAGTTTATTAACTTTTCAGTTTGCCATCTGTCCTCCCCACCCTCCTTTTCTCTATTTTGAGATTCAGAGAAACACCAAATGTTACTATTAAATACCCAGAATTAATTCATCCCCTATGTGGTTTGAAATTCCTGGTTTGAAGTGGGTGGGTGGAGTTGTGGGAAAGGAGGCAACTCAGTGCTCATTGTGAACTGACTGGGATTTCATGTGCTATAATGCCCTTACCATATTCGCATTTTCATCTGCTTGGGGTATTTTTATGCTTCTCCATCCCCCTCCCACCGTACTTGTGGTATCAGAGGTATTAGTTCTTCAATGTTGACATGAAAAAAGAACCCACAGGGAAAAATTAATTGCACATCTGAAGTGATTCTGGCAGTTTGGATCTCCATTTTGTTAAATTCACAGCAACCCCTTGCTATGTGTGTGCCCTTTGTATAAATATATAATTTATATGATTTTAATATATTGTGTATATACTTGAACTGGCCTGTTCATATTTTGGATGTAATATTGTTTTATAGTTAACCTTTTAAACATTTTCAGATGTTCATTGCCCACTGGGTGATGGGGCATGTTGTTTTTATCTGCTGCTGTTTAATACAATTTTGCTGTATAAAAAAGTTCAGCATTTTAAGTTGATGCACCAATTTCTTTTGTTTGGAAAGGTTTCACTCACTCTGCTGCATTTTCTGTCAAATGCCATACTCCGTAGCTTGCCTGCCCCACTCAGTAGGTTGGGAAATAGGGCCAATTGTTTTATAAACACTTTGTCCTAGTGCCTTTTTAAAATGAGTGCTCCTCACCTTTGATATTCCTCAAGACAAATGTGTAGCTCAAATTCTGACGATATCCCTGTTTTTGTGTCATGGTTTGTAAGGTTTGCAACCCCATCCTGATCTTTTATCATAGGTGCCTCAGACCCCTCCTTTATTCTGTCTGCTGCTCTCCAGGCTCTGTTATAAAGAGGCCTTTTGCCGACTGGCAAAATATCATAAAATCAGAGTTTTGAAATCTGCCTTGCTTGCCAACTTCAAGGGCAGAAAAAACACAGTAGCGATGACTCAGGCCCTGCTCAGGTGTAGAATATTCCCACAATTAGGTTTCCTTCCATGTGTGAATGTATACCTAGAGATTGTTCCCACTTCAGTTGTGGATTACATTGAAGCTACTCCAGACTCTTTCAAGAAGGATCCATTGGACTGTCCAGCCTGTCATTCTGAATCCTTTTTTGTGACCTAGGCTCCGCACGGTGACAGGTGCACCTAGTGGGTGGATTGCTGGTGGGCCGCTTTGAGAAACAAGAGGAACTGATTTACTGTAACATTAACGTCAAACGTGATGGATTCACCCCTGTTTTCATTGCATTTTTGTGAGAAGGAGAATGATGTTGGAACAGTTGGAAGATTTCCCAGGTTTCCATAATGCTCAGGCTGTGTTCAGTAGCTCTGAAGCACTGACTTCTCTGGCATGCTCATTTCCATAAAGTTTTCCAGTGTTCTGTATATCCAAAGAGTTGTCCAAATTGCATTGCTTTTCACTCTTCTCGTAGTTCCTAAACTTCCTAGTTGAAGTTTAGATTATCCCAGACTTTACCATGAATGGCAAAACTAGTGTATAAGATCTCTGTTGTGCTGCCATGATTGTCAGTGTTTGAGAGCACATTGAATCCGGACCCATGCTCCATTGCTGATTAGCACGAGAAATACTGAAGTCAGAGGAGTTAAGTTCTCTCTGAATCAATCCAGATTTTGTTGAACAAAGTCTCATTGTGGCTAACACGAGTGAGTGATACTGCTGGCGTGTAGGGCATAGGTAGACTTCACAATTTTTTGCCATTGAAAGCTTTCATACCTCCATGTTGTAAGACATTGACTGGTTTAGTAAACAATAGTTTTACCTATGTTGTGTGCATCTGTCTCTGAAAGCATCATAACAATATGAAATCTGGGTTTTTTTCCACTGAACTGTTCTTGTTTAGCTGCTTCCAAACAAGCTTTGTCTAAACTCCAACTTCTGGCTCTAAACCTCTTTTGCTGCTGATGCTTGTATGTCTTTCTCACTATTTCTAGGTAGAAAGTACAGGAGTAGTTAATGTCTGTAGAGAGGAAGTTCATTTTGAACTGCCTAAGATTGATTTATGATGGCTACATGTTCCATGGAAGTTGGCTCTCCAGTTCTGGATAACCCTTTTTGGTGCACCTGTTTTTAGAGAATAGCCTAATTTAGAAAATCCATAATAACTTACTCTTCTAGCCCCAGCTCTCCTTTTTGCCCCAGATTTGATTTTAAATGGGCGTGCCTTAACCAGTCATATCAACCCCATGATCCAAACGACTCTGGAAAATAATTTGAGCCCAGCAGCAACTTTGGTCCCTTAAAAATTTAGTGAACAGTCCTAAATTGTTCTTGAGATGTAACTTTCCCCTGCAGAGATCAGCAAACCATTTCCCTTTAAAATAAGCAAAACAAAAAACAAAAATTCCTATCGATCCCAAGTTGCTTATGCAAATTTCTCCTTGGCTTCACTGAGAAGCTTGCTTGGGGGGAAAAAAGAGCATTCATTGTTTTGAGAGAGGTGGTTTCTTTGCAGCAAAGCAAGCAAGGAGTCTTGTGGCACCTTAAAGAATATCAAATTTATTGTGGCATCAGCTTTCAGAGACTCAAACACACTTTGTCAGGCTTGATGAGCCCATGAAAGCTCATGCCGCGATAAATTAACTGGTATTTAATTTGCCCCAAGACTTTGTGTGGTTTAGAGCACTTTCTAGTTTTTGATAGCTGTTGATCTTGCTGGCGCAGAAAATGCATGTGATAATTGTTTGAAGGGCAATCTGGAAGGAAGAGCAAAGCAGGGCAGTGGGTAGTTGTGGAATCGGAGTGATTTGGGATTTTAACCTAGCCAACCTGTGCTGTTTCTTGACCAGAATGGTGGTGGTGTTTAACTTTGTCAGAAAAGCCTATTTCAGAGAAAGAAAAGCGATCAAAGTACTTGATCTTCTCTGAGCCATAAACAGGAGGTGACTGAGGGCTGAGATGGTCACCCAGAAGTCGTGAAAAGCATTTATTTTATTTTATTTTGCCACATCTCTTCCCCATCAATGGCAATACCATTTCAGTCTTGTTTCAGACCATAGCACACAGCCTCTGGCGTAAGTTTCCAGATACTTGCTGAATACTGTCTAGAACAAGCAGTGGCTCTTCCCTCTGATGCCCCCTGCCCAGCCTGATCTTCAAGGTTCTTTCAACAAAGGTGCCAGGGACGGAATCTGAGACTGTTTGCCTGCAAAGCCATGCCTTTGCCAATGAGCTATGGATTTTCCTGAGGCTCCTATGGTAGTTTGCCATGTATCTGAGAGAGATTTCAGCAGCAAGCCCTCTGCAAACGCATTTCAAGGCACACATGACTTTTTGACATTCTCCTTGTGAACTCGGCACCTGGATAAAATTGTAGCATGATCCAACAAGTAAAAGTCTATTTTTGCTATGCTCTAAATACATTTCTTAAAAACAAAACAAAAACCCAAGCCCAAATTTCAGAACTGCATCTCATTCCCATGAGCCCACTGGGAATGGGGGTAATGGCAATGTTTACTTCAAAAGTGTTACCAGCTGTTGAACGTTCTGAGTTATGTTTGTGAAAGCTGGCCTTTTATATACATCAATGTGAATGGATATTAACACAATTTAACTGTTGTACGTTTTGGAAGTACAAGCCATTTTACAGGAGGGGGGAATAAAAGGTATTCGAGTATTACCACCTGACTCCTTTTGATTCTTTTTCACTCTTCAGAGCTGTCAGAGGAATTCAGTGTTTGCTTTGTGAATAATGCTTAAAGGCAGCGCTGCATTGTGTGACCAGTTGAATAAATATTTGTGTGAGAGTGAAAGAGCAAGTGAGAACGCCCTCTTACTAGATCTGAGTAGTTATGCTAGTGCCATGGATGGACGGACCTCTTTAGTGGACCCTAATTCATTTAAAATGCTGGCAACGATATTTGAATGACACAAATTTAGGTATTTTGACATAAGATTTCAAAGGAAAACAAAAATGAAAGCTTCTCTAGACTATGGTTAATATGGTGAAAATTGAGCATTGGGTCAAGCGAAGGAGCAAGAAGGCTAATGTGGTCTGTCTCTAACTGCCTCTTTTATTTGGGAACCACTTGGCTGCAGTTCAGCTCCCTGTGCCTAAGTGCTAAGTCCTGCTGCGGTAACCTGGTGGGAGGGGCTGATCAGGTGGGTCTTTCCTAGCTGGGTGTCAGTTGGGTAGAAATTACCCCTACAAGTGCACACATTTACAAACACCCAGAAATACTAGCAGTCAAATCTTGGTCAAATGAGGAATAGAGGCGTCCGGAAAGTTTGATGTAAAACTGAAGTCTGTGTGGCATAATTTGGACAAATCCAGTTTCATGGGAATTAGGTGTTGTGAAACTCTGCATTGTTAACTTTCTTCTTGTGCAAAAGAGGAAGCCTTACGTCAGATGAGTTCCCAGAGTATATGCCATCCTTGGGCTGCCTTTGTTGGCCCAGATAAAAAACAACACCAAGCCATACTTTATTAAACCCTGCCCAGCCACTTAGCTATTGATCCCTTTAACATTGTCTGAAACCATGGTATCTTGTTTTACAAAACTTTGTTTGCTTTAAGTACGGCTGGTATTGCGTGTGAACACAGCATCCTTCCTTAAGTGTGTGTTTTTTTGGCCACTGCACCCCTAATGCTTACCAAGCTACAAAGGCAGTAGGTAAGAGCAGTTAGAAAACAAGCTAAATAATGCAGAAACAAGCCATGGTTTGTTTTTATCGTCTGTGGGGCAACTCATGGTCAAACCATGGCTTAGCATAATGTGTGAACCAGGCCATTGGCAATATATATTGGCGCAGCTTTGCTTGCTAGCTGTTCCCTGTCTTCATGTAAGGAGATTGAAAGGGAATGGCTGGATGATGAGGAATGGAAAATGTCGAAGGAGAAAGATTCAGCAGGAGAGGAATCCAGGGCTTTAGGAAATCCACTTTTCTGACAATTCTTCCTGAAAACTTAGCGCAGCAGCTTGGACGCAGCTTCCACCAATTCTCAGCTCAGAGCTTTTCTTTTTATCTCAATAACTTAACGCATACAAGTAGAAAGGGATGGAGGGTGGGCAGATCCTCTAGGACAGGGCGTCCCAACTTTTCATACCAAGTGAGCTGTAAGAGTACTTTGACACGGAATCTGTGAGCCGCACACTACCTAGTTGCAAGGGGAAGTAAGACCAAAACCTGACTCCCAACCCCCAGCCCTCATGCTGCCTTTCCAAAGCCATGCAAGTGAGACACTGGGCTTTGGGAAATAAGGCACGAGGCCTCTGACAGGTTCTTAGATATCATATCAATGGTATTTGCCAATTTTAGCAAAACTTGAATGTTCACATTCTGTTCTAAGAAGCCCAGTTAAGAGATGTGAATGAAACACACAGCTTTATGGCCACTGCAGCTACATCCTCTTCTGGCTTATCACAGAATCATAGATTTGGAAGGGACCCCAAGGATCATCTAGTCCAACCCCCTACAATGCAGGAATATGCAGCTGGCTAATGCGGGGATCAAATCTGCAACCTTGGAGTTAATCAGCTCCATGGTCTAACCAACTGAGCTAACTCTGGCAGGTATTCAGTTTCCGAGCTTCTCGGTTTTCAAGACTTGCAGTCTATTCCCTCCCCCCTCCCCACCAAGTTGGTATAAAAAACCCCTAAGGACTAGAAACTTTGTGGGTTTTAAAAAAATATAGGGATGGAAAATATGAAGATTCTGAAGATACTAAAGTCTGCCTCATATCTGGCTGACTGACCGAACCCAAAGGGTGCTCATCAATGGTTCCTCTTCATCCTGGAGAAGAGTGACTAGTGGGGTACCACAGGGTTCTGTCTTGGGCCCGGTCTTATTCAACATCTTTATCAACGACTTGGATGATGGACTCAAGGGCATCCTGATCAAATTTGCAGATGACACCAAACTGGGAGGGGTGGCTAACACCCCAGAGGACAGGATCACACTTCAAAACGACCTTGACAGATGAGAGAACTGGGCCAAAACAAACAAGATGAATTTTAACAGGGAGAAATGTAAAGTATTGCACTTGGGCAAAAAAAATGAGAGGCACAAATACAAGATGGGTGACACCTGGCTTGAGAGCACTACATGTGAAAAGGATCTAGGAGTCTTGGTTGACCACAAACTTGACATGAGCCAACAGTGTGACGCGGCAGCTAAAAAAGCCAATGCAACTCTGGGCTGCATCAATAGGAGTATAGCATCTAGATCAAGGGAAGTAATAGTGCCACTGTATTCTGCTCTGGTCAGACCTCACCTGGAGTACTGTGTCCAGTTCTGGGCACCACAGTTCAAGAAGGACACTGACAAACTGGAACGTGTCCAGAGGAGGGCAACCAAAATGGTCAAAGGCCTGGAAACAATGCCTTATGAGGAACGGCTAAGGGAGCTGGGCATGTTTAGCCTGGAGAAGAGGAGGTTAAGGGGTGATATGATAGCCATGTTCAAATATATAAAAGGATGTCACATAGAGGAGGGAAAAAGGTTGTTTTCTGCTGCTCCAGAGAAATGGACATGGAGCAATGGATCCAAACTACAAGAAAGAAGATTCCACCTAAACATTAGGAAGAACTTCCTGACAGCTGTTTGACAGTGGAATTTGCTGCCAAGGAGTGTGGTGGAGTCTCCTTCTTTGGAGGTCTTTAAGCAGAGGCTTGACAGCCATATGTCAGGAGTGCTCTGATGGTGTTTCCTGCTTGGCAGGGGGTTGGACTTGATGGCCCTTGTGGTCTCTTCCAACTCTATGATTCTATGATTCTATGATATCCAATGCTTATGAAAAGGACCTTTGAAGTGCCTTCCAACTCTCGACTGCTCTGTCAACTTCACACACAGAATCAATCTGCCTTGGCTGCCATCACTGTTACAACGGCAACTTGCTCTGAATCTCTCACAATAGCCTATATTCTGTTTCTCTTGGCTCCCCTCCTATGAAATATTCCTGGCTTGATCAGGTAGGAGCTTTTAGAGTGTGGCAAATCTCTTTCTCTGATCAAAGTCCTCATTTTCTCTCTTCTGGTGATTAACTAATACCAGTCTCACTCTTCTAGTGTGGGTGACCTCACACTGCGTTAAGCTGCCTATCACTTCTATTAATAGGATTATTATGTAAAATGCTCAATAATACCCCAAAGAGATCAAACGGGAACACGGGGAGAAATTATTATACTGGCTCGCTTCGCTGCTTTAATTTCTGCAGCCCTGTGAGAACAGCAAGCAAAGCGGCAGCAAAAACAAAGCACCCTTCTGGATGGGGAAGCTGGGGTGAGGGTGCAGTTTAAAAGGGTGTGTAGGGGTGCCTGTGGGGTGGAGATCCTGAAGCCTTAACACAATGAGTGGAGTAGTGGACGTCGGTGGGCCAGGTTAGCAAAGGGAAGGTACAAGTGTAGTGAAATGATGAGCGTTTGGTCTATGGAGAACCTGATGCATGCTCTTTTGATGTTCTTGGACTCCCAGCTTCCATCAGCCCCAGCCAATATGGCTCATGGAGCAGGGCTAATGGAGGTTAGGAAACCTGTGGCCCTCCACATGTCTATCCCCGGCTTAACCCTTTAATGCTCAGCCCCAGCTGAAATGAAACATGGGGAATTGGTGCATTTTAAGGAAGGGAGAGTGATGGGCCAGAGCATCTAATTTGCGTGCAGAAGGCCTCAGGCTCAATATCCAGGTAGGTATTGTGTGATTTTATATCACAGAATTGTAGAATCAGAAGGGACCCTAAGGATCATCTAGGCCAATCTCTTGCTATGCAGGACTATGCAGCTGTCCCATACAGGGATCGAACCTGCAACCTTGGTGTTAATCAGCACCATGCTCTAACCAACTGAGCTTGGGGAATAAATAATAATAATAAAAATTGTCCAGTAGCACCTTGCAGACCAACTAAGTTTGTTCTGGGTATAAGCTCTTGTGTGCATGCACACTTCTTCAGATACACAGTGTATCTGAAGAAGTGTGCTGGCACACAAAAGCTTATACCCAGAACAAACTTTGTTGTTGTTTATTCGTGTCCGACTTTGTGACCCCATGGACCAGAGCACTCCAGGCACTCCTGTCTTTAGAACAAACTTAGTTGGTCTCTAAGGTGCTACTGGACAATTTTTTAATTTATTTCGACTGCGTCAGACCAACACAGCTACCTACCTGAGCTTGGGGAATTCTTTTTTTTTTTTTTTAAGGCTAACTCCAGCCTTATTATACAGAAAGGGATGGAGATAAAACAGACTAGAATCTTAAGGTGCATGTGTTGTGCTGTTGTTGCATTATCTGTTTTCAGTATCTTAGAGCAGGATGGAATTTACAGTATATGGAAGCCTTAAAATAATGCTCACTTGCTTTGCTTTCTGGATATAAGGGCCAGGTGGAAGGCGGGTGTTCTCAGTATCTGACGGGACAGGGGTGAGTGATTCATGAGGTTTGGTGGACACTTGTCATTAAATATAGGCTAAAAAGAGGCCTCTTGAAGATTATGTTCATTATCTACATGTTAATGGGCATGCGCAAAATAGCTGCTTGTAGACCCTAGAGCTTCTGCTGCTTTGATTTTCAGGGAATGTGTTTTGCCATATTACATGTCAGGCCTTTTGTACATATGCATATATATTGGCTCTCAATTATCACCTGTGGTGCAGACACCTGCCACACAGCCTTGCACCAGCTGGCCACGCAAAGATTGCCAGGTTATCAACTGGACCGTGAAGGGCAAGGTCTCTGCATGGAAGGAGTTAACCCGGTTCCAATAGCCATGAGCTTTCCCAAGGACCATATGGCTTGCAGCATCTATCAGGCTTTAGGCAGCGTACGACTTGTCTGGGAAGCTACGGGTGGCTGGCTGCCTCATCCCAATGATGAGACAACAAAGCTTTATCCTAAAATAACTGAGCTTTCAGAGCCTGGCGTTCAAGGAACACCACCTCCACAGCACTGGCATTTGAGAAATGACTAAGTCAGCGTACTTGGCGTGATTTTGGGTGGTAAGGAGCTTCTGAGCTGCGGTCAGCCCTATCCTTTTTGATAATCCTGAGAATGTGCAAATTCAGGAGTGCAGGGTCCCTCAATAATAGCCACAGCCCTGCTAATATTATACGCTAATACTATAATTGGATAATAATTAGGGATGCGCTGCAATGATGGATGCGGATCTCTGTTCGTTGCCTTTTTGCTAGATGTACTCTTTTTCGGTGCACGTACGTGGGCAAGTGATTTGGAGTGCTGCAATATATTCTTTCGGAGTCACTTCAGGAGTGTTTTCCTCTTAAGTTCCATGGGATATAACAGAACTTGCACACCGTTCTCTTGGAACTGAAGCACGTTCTGCTTTCAGTGTTTCTAAATGCTTAGCTTTGTGGCGCACAGTGGCTAAAAAGCCCTTCCATGCTTATCGGGTGGCTCTCGTACCCTGGAGTCAGGACCCTGCTGCAGAAATAGTATTAGGTCTTTATTGGAAGCCCCCAAAGAAATCATTGGAGTGCTTTTAAAAAAAAAAACTGGGTAAATGTGAAAAGTGGAGCTACTAAAATAAGATCAGCTTGTTCATCTTGAGAAAATGCTCGTTGTCCTTCTTTTGCATGCTACAAGCACACACAGATCAACTCACCTGTGCTTTTTCTTGAAGCTTTTCTACGCATGTGAAGAGCTGTCCTTTCTCCATCCATCCATCCATCTACCCCCCCAAACCCTACACAGAGCAGGTGCAGCCATCCAACCCCTGCCTCAAAAAAATTCAAAAACTTGTGCAAATATTGACTGGGGTGGGATGCCCGGGGCCATTGGGCTGCATCTTCCATCAGGGTTGCCCAAGACATCTTGGTACCCAAGGGGCAAAACCCAAGTGGCACAATATTTTCAAAAAGGTGGGGTATTTAGGGGGGGGATCACTAGCCCAAGAAAACTGGTAGATTCTATCCAGAAATGTGTGATAGAACTCATGTTTGCATGCATGTTACCTGTTGATTTAGTAATTTTGTAGCTTCCCGTGGTGGGATTGGCTAGTGATCTCAAGGGTCAGATGTGCCCGGCATTCTCTTTATGTTTAAGCACCAGTCAAAGACTTTTCTCTTTCGCCAGCCTTTTGGCCTTTCGTTCAAAGGGTGACATTTTGGCCTCTTTTAATGGGGCGGGATTTGTTAGTCCTGCCTTTTAATTGTATAGCTGTGTTTTTAGGGTTTTTTTGTTGGTTCTTAATTGTTTTTAATGCAAGTAATATCAGTAATATCAATAATTATATAGTATGGTAGCTTGCTGGGATCCGGGTGGCGTTGTGGTCTAAACCACAGAGCCTAGGGCTTGCCGATCAGAAGGTCGGCGGTTCAAATCCCCCTGACGGGGTGAGCTCCCGTTGCTCGGTCTCTGCTCCTGCCAACCTAACAGTTCGAAAGCACGTCAAAGTGCAAGTAGATAACTAGGTACCACTCCAGCAGGAAGGTAAACGGCATTTCCGTGCGCTGCTCTGGATCACCAGAAGTGGCTTAGTCATATTGGCCATATGTCCTGGAAGCTGTACGCTGGCTCCCTTGGCCAATAAAGCAAGATGAGCACCGCAACCCCAGAGTCGTCCACAACTGGACCTAAAGGTCGGGGTCCCCTTTACCTTTATGGTAGCTTGCCCGTCAGATCCATGGAGGGCTCATCGTGCAAACATATTGACAGCATGGGGATAAGTTCCTGGAAGAGCAGGACATGATGATGAATTCAGTGAGGTCTACTGTGGCCCCTTTAACCTCCCTGATCCAATCTTCTTGCAATACTTCAACAGCAGCTATTTATTTATTTATTTTAAAGCAAGGTTGGCTCATCTGTTGCCTTCCAGATGTTGTTGGACTTGAACTCCTTTCATCTCTGACTTTTGGCCATTCTGGCTGGTTCTGTTTTTAAATGCACTGAATACCCAGCCATGCACTGAGCCAAATCTCCCTGGATAAAGTCCAAATATACCATGCTGATTAAGTTCTAATAGAGAAGCTACACTTAGTTTTGACTGATCCCATTGCTGCCCTTTTGTTGCAATGTATGGCAGTCACCAATAGCAATAATAGATCAATTCTGTTTTCAACATCCTCTTAGAGGGCCAATTCCATTTAGACAAAACCTAGGGCAGCTCTTCAATTAGGAGTATTCTTGACTTTGTGTCTCCAGTTCTTATCAAAGAAAAATTAGTTATCAATGTGCTGGATGAGGCAAAAGGTTTATTAGTAATCAGTTTGTTAAACTGGCCAGATCTTTGCTTAGCAGCTTATATAAAGAATTGGACTACCAAACAGCATGTGTGATAAATTAAGCTGTCAGCATTCACTCTGGCCAGAGAGGAGACAACGTCTCCTAAGCAATTGGCACAATAAATCAAAGCACAGGAATCGCCAAATGGTCAGCAAAAGTCCTTCGCCTTGCACAGTGTCTGTGCATATGTGATATGCACCCAGAAAATATATCTGGCTGCCTTGGGATGGGGAGGGACAACAGTGGATAGAGCCACATGTACAACAACAACATGCATTGATGTCACGGGTCTTCTTAAAATATATAAATAACTTTCATATTTCTCGCACTTCAACACATGCACACTCCACACAGGGAGTGCTGCAAATGGTGTCCCATGATAGAAGTGGCAAATGGGTTTCCAAATGCACTGGAAGCAAAAAGTGACACGAACCCCAGCTGAGTAGAAGAGATGTCGTTGGAGGACAAAGGCATACTAAGCTCCTACTTGGGAAAACGTTGCAAAAAAGGTAAGTGATGAAATATTTGCAAGATAGTCTTAAGCGTATTCGTATTGGGCTGTATCCAAGTAGAACAGGTGTGTGGAAGCTTTGGTCTTCCAGAGGTTGTTGAAACACACCTCCCATCATTCTTGGCTATTGGCCATGCTTACTGTAGGTGATGGGAATTGTAGTTCTGCAATACGAACCTATACAGACCCTGCAATCATCACCAGAGGCTCCCCTTCGTGTGCCTGCTCCACGAGCAGCCTGGAGGGTCCGGCACAAGAATGGGCCTTTTCTGCAGTGGTTCCCCATTGGTGGCGTGCCCTCCCCATGGAAGCTCACCTGGCACCTTGATATCTTTAGTCACTAAGCAAAAGCATTTCTCTTCCTTGAGATTCCTGCATTGCAGGAGGTTGGACTAGAAGCCCCTCAGGGTCCCTTCCACCTCTACAACTCTGTTGTTGTTTAGTCGTTTAGTCGTGTCCGACTCCTCGTGACCCCATGGACCAGAGCACGCCAGGCACTTCTGTCTTCCACTGCCTCCCACAGTTTGGTCAGACTCATGCTGGTAGCTTCGAGAACACTATCCAACCATCTCGCCCTCTGTCGTCCCCTTCTCCTTGTGCCCTCTATCTTTCCCAACGTCAGGGTCTTTTCCAGGGAGTCTTCTCTTCTCATGAGGTGGCCAAAGTACTGGAGCCTCAGCTTCACGATCTGTCCTTCCAGTGAGCACTCAGGGCTGATTTCCTTAAGAATGGATGGGTTTGATCTTCTTGCAGTCCATGGGACTCTCAAGAGTCTCCTCCAGCACCAGAATTCAAAAGCATCCATTCTTCGGCGATCAGCCTTCTTTATGGTGCAGCTCTCACTTCCATGCATCACCACTGGGAAAACTATAGATTTTACTATACGGACCTTTGTTGGCAAGGTGATGTCTCTACTTTTTAAGATAACTCTATGATTCCATTATTCTTCCTGGCCTTTGTCTAATTACACAAACAAACAAGCTTTGTGAAAAATTGTCAGTAGCTTGGACCAAGCCCTTATTTTTGCACCCAGCGCTGTCTACCAGGAAGTTCTTCTGTAGCCTGGTGCAATCTCATGTTTCTGTCATCCTCTTTTCCTCCTTCTCCTCCTTGGAGGAGAACCCCGCTTATGAAACATAAAATTACTCATGCAGGAAACTGAAGGATGCTGTGCTTCTATGTTTAATAGCTGCTCCCCCCCCCCGCCCCCTTATCGCTGCCGCTTCACTATTTTTTATGCCCGATATAAATATTTTCTGCAGTAAAACCAAGGCAAGAGGAATGCGAAATGGACTCGGAGGCATTTGGGATAGATTTGTGAGCTTCTAGGCAGTGATCTGCAAGCCAATGAAGGTGGTATAGCCGGGCTTCAGTGTTTTTCGCTTCTGCAGACGTCAGTGAGGCAGAGGCAGTTTATGAGCCTTAAGTGGTCTCTGGACCACATCACAAAGGTTGTTTACTTTGGGCTAATCCAACCGGAGGCCAAGTTGCACACGTTGTTCTTTTCAAGTGCGGCAGATGTGAGAACAGTTTGTACTTCCCCTCACCTGAAAGATGTAGAATATGTGGCATGGCAGAGTACGGCCTTAGAAGCATAAGATTATCTAGTCCAGGGGGGTGGGGAGAAACTCTGGCTCCTACCCCACAATTCCCTATCATCTCTGACCATTGGCCAAGTTTGGGTTTCGAGGGAAAGTTTTGAAATATCATAGAATCATCAAAGGGAGCCTGAGGATAATCTATCCCAACCCCATGCGATGCAGGAATATGCAGCTGTCCCATACGGGGATAAAACCTGCAACCTTGGTATTATCAGCACCAAATTCTAACCAACTGAGCCATCCAGGCTGTTGGTCCAAAGGTAGGATATGTTACAATGGGGGGGGGGAGGGAATGTGTTAATTAACATGTTCAGAGTATCGACTGAGGGAGTAGCTGAGGACAGATGAAAATCGCTGTAGACGTGACCTTGCCAGTGATCTCGGCATGTTCACGTTGATTAGAACATTTGATAAGCGATTGACTTTCTAGCCTGAGCTGTTGTAGATCTTATCATCAAAGTGCTGCTACATATGGCAGTGGAATTGTTGTCGGGTTGTTAATTAATTGGGGTCACTTAGGAAATAAAAAAACCAAACCCCAATATCTTGTAAATCCTGGGCTTTTATCTTTTCTTTCTTTTTCTTTCTTTTTAAAAAGTAGTTTCTCTCTCTCTCTCTCTCTCTCTCTCTCTCTCTCTCACACACACACACACACACACACAAATATGCACTGGTCCGGGTAGACAAATGGTCTAACCTCCAGGATAAAGTGGTTTCATGTCTACCTATTGGTAATCTTTGGAAATAGCCAAGGAAGAGGATGCTGACAAGCTGGAACATGTACAGAGGAGGGCAACCAAGATGACCAGTGGTCTGGAAACCAAGACTTATGAGGAATGGTTGAAGGAGCTGGGTATGTTTAGCCTGGAAAAGAGGAGGCTGAGAGGAGATATGAGAGCCATCTTCAAATATCTCAAGGACTGTCACATGGAACATGGAGTAAGCTTTTTCTCCTGCTCTGGAGGGCAGGACTTGAACCAGTTACTTCAAACTACAAGAAAGGAGATTCTGACTAAACATCAGGAAGAACGTTCTGGCAGTAAGAGCTGTTTGACAGTGGAACCGCCTCTCACGGGAGGTTGTGGAGTCTCCTTCCTTGGAGGTTTTAAAGCAGAGGTTGGATGGCCATCTGTCATGGGTGCTTTGGTTGAGATTCCTGCATTGCAGGGAGTTGAACTATAGCCCTCGGGGTCCCTTCCAGCTCTTCAGTTCCATGCTTCTATGATTCTATCCTCAAACTTTTATTTATGTCAGCATACTTCATCTTCCTTTCATCGCCTGCCCTGTTTGATTAGCTGCGTCTCCTGTTGTTGGAAAGTGATTGGTTTTAAGCCTTGCCGTTCAGAGATGAGTGCTGATTTGGAGGGGAGGGCAGGAAAGGCCACCTCTTGACAGAGGCTCTGACAGGCTGGCTTGGGGAATTACATCCTTACCCATCAATTGTTCTCCCCAAGCCAAGCAGGGGCTGCTATCCCTGAATTAAAGTGACCTCAAACAGTGACCACCAGAACGATTGGTTTGCTTTACCTGCCAATGTGCTTACTGAGACATGGTGAGGTCACTGCAGTTTACACCTGCCTGCCTAGATCCACGTTGTTAATCTGTTAGAATTTTTCAAGCCAATGGTGATTTCTTTAAAAAAAGGAAAGTATCTATGAAATAGAGCTACTGGGAGACATGCGTACGCATCACTTGTCTCCTAGTAGTTCAGTGATAGAGCATGCAGAAGCTATGGGTTCAATCCTTGGCATAGTTCATTGAATTGTTAAAATTTCGATACCACTCAACTAGGGATGGGTTAGTCTGTCACAATTTTGGTTTCTCTCAGTTTCTGTTCTCCACATTTCAATTTGTGATTTTTCTCTGAATTTTGCAATGCAGCTCTCCAACCAATAAAGGCACATAAGTTTGCACAAAAGTCCGCACGGTCATTAAAAAGACAAGCAACATGCATTACTGTACATTATAGCAAATTGTTTTGCAAAGATGTGCATGTCAATCAAAACTGTGTACCAAAATGTGTGTAATTAGGAGACATTCGCTCTCAAATGCTGCCTATGAGGTTTTGTTTTTGAAAAAAATAAAATTGCAATTTGCTGCAGGAATATGCAAACGTGAATTTACGACTGGGAAAATGAGAAATGGAGAGAAACCAAAATTGACAGTAATAATAATAATAATAATAATAATAATAATAATAATAATAATAATAATAATTTATTATTTGTACCCCGCCCATCTGGGCGGCTTCCATAGAAACCAAAAATACACTAAAATATCACAGATTCACACATCCTTAGTCTCAACTGAACAGGGGTTTGGAACTGACAAGGGGAGCCCCATATGTGATCCTAATAAAGCAAGCAGGCTTATGTGAGCAGTGGGGGCCTTTTAGCAGCCCTAAGCCGAGTAGTGCTTTAAAGGTCATAGCCAGCACTTTGAATTTGGTCACACGAGTCAATGAATTTATCTCTCAGAGTTTAGTAGGAGATTTATGGGGAAATGGCCGTCCGTTGCCTATAGTTCACCCCAGCACTGCACAGTGAAAATACTATTGTGGCTCATAGATGCGTGTTCAAAAATATACGTATAAAATAACATGAAGCAATGTTGCAAGAGAGCAACTTCCCTTTTCCTCCCTCCCTCCCTCCCTCCCCTGTAGTTCAAGGCCCTTGGATTCCATGAAGTAATTGTCTAAGCCTTAGCCTCTACGGGAAAGACATCGCAAGCGAACCAAATAATTAGTTTTTGCTCCAGCGATTAATATAACTCACAAACAGGTAATCTCAGCCCAAACAGGCATGTCTGCAGCAGCCTGTCTTCAAGAGAGAGGAGGGTGGCCGGCAGCAGACCCCATTTCCAGTTTTAGAAAACATTGGCAGCTTCCCCCAAAATGGAGCGTGGCACCTGGAAGGTTGTAGGATCCTGCAGGATTCAGACTAGGAAATCCAAAAGGAGCAGGATCTCTCTCGTTTTCTCTCTGCCCTGACCCTCCTAAACAGCAAGCTTGTAAGCACCATGCCAAAATTGTTTCGAACCTTTCAAAAGCTGCTGAACAGAATGTCGCCATCTTATTTATTTGCTGGATCCATTTTTTATCGCCCCTTTCCAAACTGGCGCCCACTATCTTTAATTTCCAGATATTTTTGTTCTGGCAAGCCTTTCCAAATGGTGGGTGAACGAGTTTTTACCATGGGTGTCTACTTGGTAATTTATTTATTTTTTTAAGTTGTGCTCTGTTTGTTTAACCTGTTTTTTAAAGCTGTTTTTATTATATTTTGTACATTGCCTTGGGGTGTGGAAGGCGTGACAAACTCCCTCACTCCCTCAGAATGAGAACTGGGTAACTTGACTGTTTTTCTGGCTGTTTTAAAAAAACCAGCTCTCCCTGTTAGCAACACTAGAGAGGTCTGTTTCAGTTTTCTGTGGTAGTGTTTTCCACAGCCAAGTGTTTTACTTGTGTGAAGGATGCTTTTTGGCTGCTTATTCCCCCCAAGCAGAGGTTCATTTTAATGAGGAGGCACATCTGGAACAAAACTAGACTTTTTATTTCTTTACACTCAGTGAGGTTTTTAAGCTCGATGGTTATTCAAGTGAGGCACAATTCTTAATTTCAGGCAAATGCTGTCTACACAGAGCTTTAAAACCTTATTGAGTACTCTAATTTGAAACCTAGTCTGTGGATACTAATAGAACGGTTATTAGTATCACAATATCAGCAACACTCTCACAGCTTCTTCTGGGATTTTTTCTTTCCCCTCAGGGAATTAAACCAGGTTGCCCTGCCTAGTTAACCCCTAATTTCTCACAAGGCCCTTCCTTGTGTGCCCCCCTCCACGGGAGGTCCAGAGGACGGCAACATGAGAACAGGGACTTTTCTGTGGTGGCTCCCCATTTGTGGAATGCTCTCCCCAGAGAGCCTTGCCTGGCCCCTTCATTGCATATCTTTAGGTGCCAGGTGAAAATGTTCCTCTTCTCCCAGGCCTTTGACTAATTAAACAAGCTTTGGCTTTTAAAAATCTCTCTCTGTGTGATTTCTTACTGTGTTATGTATTTACACGGGGGTTACGTTCTGGGGCACCACACGCATCCGTGAAATCACGTATATTTGAAACACCATTGAGAAAGCCTGCGAACACCCCATCCAGCCCCCTCCCCATTCTGCCCCTTTTTATGACGTTTTTAGTCACTTCAGGGTTTGGTGCAGATGCTATAGAAATTTAATAAATAAAAATAAATAAAATAACAAAACAGGTCCCTCTCTATCCAGATTCCTATGTAGGTGCTTTCCCAAACCCTCCCTGATCCCTGACTGGCAGTTTAACTGCCAGTTCTGAATTTTTGAATTGCCAGCTCCTCCTGATTGGCTGGTGTTCGAACCATCTCCAATTGGTTGCTGGGTCACCAGGAGGCTGGCCCAGAGTCCATCTATCCATCACAGAAGGTGATCAGTTCATCAACAGCAATAGTAACTATCAGGGTCCCATGGTCTCAGCGGGGTCTTGGGCCTTGAGGTGGCGTGAGCCACCCTTTTAATTTCCCCGCCAACTCACTCCAGTGCATTGTGGGGAATTTTAAGCGAGGGGGTGCAGCTATCCGCATCTGGCCCTGATCTGGGAGCATGAGTTTGCCACGTTCATCGCACTGGTTGTGAAATCTGCTCCCGTAATATTCCAAGAAAGTGCATTCGGCTCCTGAGAGTTTCATTTCTCGTGCGCTTTGGAGAGGTCTATGGCTGCTGAGAAACGTTGTGTGGCGAGTTCCCGCACCTCCCCCCGTAGAAATAAAGACACATGACACAATTATTAAGGTTAATGGGCTAAATAAGGCCACAACTTTATTGGTTACAGGTGATGAGTGGTATTGGCTTAGGCATTGGTCCTAACTGACTATATCCGGCTTCAGCCCGTCCGCTTGAAGTCTGGGAAGGGTTAACCACCAGTAGGGGGAGCCTTGCTGATGCACGTCAACTAGGAACTCCCCTGGCATCACTGCTCGGGGGCGTGCCTTAGGCCCTCACCTCTATAGGCTTCGGACAGGGCCATGCCCCCCAGAATCCTTTACCGGACTACCCTTCAAAATGCGGGGCAGGTGATGGCGCTTCCTCCCCTCTTCCAACTACAGAATTATACCAATACCTAACCGCCAATACCCAGGAAGTTGTGGCGATTTGCTACGAGGTAGGCGAAAACCAAGTGGCTGGTGCCAATTTGCCAAGTGGGAAAATTCCTACCAGGCCCTTCAATGGCGACCAACCAAGGTCCATAGCAAGGTCAAGGAACGAAAACCTTATAGGGCGGGAGGGTGGGAAAAGCAGGAACAGCTGGTAGGAGGCAAAAGAGGGAGATCCCCTGCCGTGCCTTCCTTATATAGGGCAGGCCACGCCCCCAGAGCCAGCCGATTGGCTGGCCAGGGGGTGACACGGCCGGGGATTCCCCCAATCGCGCGGGGAGGGGGGGCATGACTCCCGCAACCTCCACCTCCTCTGCAGGGCGGAAGTGGCTTTTTAGGAAGTAGCAATTGGGATTCTGAGCCAAGTTTTCCTATTTGTCCGCATGGAGTAGTCGACCCTGCTGCTGCGTAACAAGGCGCATATCGAACACAGAGCGTTTTGAGCTCTTCCCGGCCGCTCGGCCGCTGGCTGGTGCACATCTCTCAGACGGGCAGGAATTGATCGTATTGATTAGGGAGTGTTTGGCGCCTGTAGCTGTTTCAGGTGCAACGATCAATTCCCTGCATGTGTGTGTTTTACGACACACAAACCCTCCCGCTTATGGCAGGAAGAGATCAGCGGCTCTGACGTGGAGCAGCTGCCGGAGAGGCTTGCAAAGGAACCGTGTGTGTCTCTCTCCTGACATTTGAAGGGGGGTAGGACCAAATCCATTTTAGAAATTGATTTATGCTTTAATCGGTCTCAGGGCTTCATTATGCTGTCCATTAGCCCGACTGATCCAGGGGCCTTATGTGTTAATGCGCTGAGCGAGCGCTTGATGGGTTCGTCTTTCATGTGTGACCCAAACGGCTCAGTGATCCATCTCCCCTGCCATTGATTTATTAATGATGTCTTAGTTATTGGAGGGGGGCGCTTTTATAGTGCCTTCCTGTCACATGCGTCCCCTCGAGGAACCATGGGTCGGGGGAAGCTCCCCCCTCTCTTCAAACCCCCTTTTGTATTCCTCATAAGGCGGAAATAAAAACTCCCCCAAAACAAGCAACAGAGATTAATCGGAATGGTAAACGCAGCACAGAAAAAACCTCAATGCGATGTAACCTTATTGCAAGCAGAAATAATGGAATCCACGACTAAATTTTTGTTCTCTTTGTGTGTCTTTCAGAGAAAAGAAAAAGCACAGCGCGCACACAAAAAGACACTGGGGGGAACTACTTGCATGAACTATAAATTAAGCTAAGAGGGTTAATTTATAAGTGAGGACAGGATCACACTTCAAAACGACCTTGACAGATTAGAGAACTGGGCCAAAACAAACAAGATGAATTTTAACAGGGAGAAGTGTAAAGTATTGCACTTGGGCAAAAAAAACGAGAGGCACAAATACAAGATGGGTGACACCTGGCTTGAGAGCAGTACATGTGAAAAGGATCTAGGAGTCTTGGTTGACCACAAACTTGACATGAGCCAACAGTGTGATGCGGCAGCTAAAAAAGCCAATGCAACTCTGGGCTGCATCAATAGGAGTATAGCATCTAGATCAAGGGAAGGAATAGTGCCACTGTATTCTGCTCTGGTCAGACCTCACCTGGAGTACTGTGTCCAGTTCTGGGCACCACAGTTCAAGAAGGACACTGACAAACTGGAACGTGTCCAGAGGAGGGCAACCAAAATGGTCAAAGGCCTGGAAACGATGCCTTATGAGGAACGGCTAAGGGAGCTGGGCATGTTTAGCCTGGAGAAGAGGAGGTTAAGGGGTGATATGATAGCCATGTTCAAATATATAAAAGGATGTCACATAGAGGAGGGAGAAAGGTTGTTTTCTGCTGCTCCAGAGAAGCGGACACGGAGCAATGGATCCAAACTACAAGAAAGAAGATTCCACCTAAACATTAGGAAGAACTTCCTGACAGTAAGAGCTGTTCGACAGTGGAATTTGCTGCCAAGGAGTGTGGTGGAGTCTCCTTCTTTGGAGGTCTTTAAGCAGAGGCTTGACAACCATATGTCAGGAGTGCTCTGATGGTGTTTCTGTTGATATCAAGCCCATCAATCAGAGGCATTTGGCACTCTCCAGGTGCCCGGCTTGATCCCTTGTTGGCCTCCCCCGTCAGCGACTCCCGGCAAGACAAGGCGAGGTCTTTATCGGCCGATCCTTCTTCAAACGTGAAAGAAGAACACAGCCACTCCTCCTCCCTCACTCCCTGCCATCCCCAGGGAGGGGAAAGAGACAGACAGAAATGTATTTACATGCCTTTATTTCTGTCTTTCCTCAGTGCAGAGAACAACATGTCTGCACCCTCTGATACCCAGCTGCAGAGAGGGAATAACTCCACCCATGTACTTCCAGTACAGGGTCATGTGCCACTCTGAGCTAACATCCGGTGCTCAGTGCACATAATAGACTGTCCCTGCTTCCCACGGTACAGTCCCAAAACATCAACATCCTGTTTGGCTTTCCAGCCATCTGGAGCACTCAGCAGCATTGCTCCTTTTTCGTAACAACCTCCCCCAAAAGAATCAATGCGTGTTGCGGCAAGCAAAGCGTGATCCAGAGAAGAAAACAAACAGTTGTTATACACATAACACTCCCCTGTTGTTTCAGTTCCACCCTTGGAACTACCCGCCACTGGTTTCCCCAGTGTACCTCTCTGGTTGTCTGGCTTCCAAGGAATGAGTGCATCTGCATTACCTTGGCTAGCAACTCTCTGTTGTGTCTTTGTCTCTGACTTAGACACAGCTCCAACCTGTCCTTGGTTGTTTACAACAGCAACACATGCAACAGCTAAGTTAGCAAACTCTTTTGAGTACCTCTTAGGTGGTTGACCCTTTGTAACTCTCTCAGACCTACGTATGAGGTGCTGATCCTCTCTGCTCACTGGTCCTGTCTCAGGACTCTTAGGAGAACCAGTTCCAATAGCAAACAGTGGTTCATCCTTCACCTGTGAAGGCCTATCCATTGTGTGAGACTTCCTCTCAATGACTGTGACAACTGAGCTCTCCGAGCTATCAGTGTCATCACTCTCAGTACCACTGTACTCTGTGAAATCATCATCATCAGAATCGTCCTCTGTGGGAAATGTGTGCACTATCACTCTCTCCTTTTCAGGAGCACTCTCTAGAAATTTTGTAAGAATCACCTGACCAGATTCAGACAAAATTACTCTGTAGAGACCCTTTTCATATCCCACAAAAATGCCTCTGGCATTCTTTACTCCACCTGGAGCTTCTGTCCTCACATGAGACCCAAAAACCTTGAAATGGGCAACAGAAGGTTTTCTCCGGAACAGTTTCTCAAAAGGAGAACTTCCCAACTCTTTTGAAACCTTTCTCACCCACGCATGACAAAACGACATGAGTGACTCCGCCCAGTACTCATGTGGCAGATGTGAACAAAGCAATTGCGCATTCATTCCCTTTTGCAATTCTTTGTTCACTTTTACACAAACACCCCTGTTCCACGCTTCCGCTGAAACAGCAATCTTGTGTCTGATCCCCTTCTTCTGCAGGAACCTCTGGAAATCCTGTAAAAGAAAAATCTGCTTCTCATCTGTCAAAAGACAATCAATGTTAGCATCATGCATGTCTTTAACTTTGTCACAAAACTCCCGAAACCTTTCTAAGGCTTCCTGTGGCCTCTTTAACACATAAACCCAGACATAGTTAGAGAAATGATCCACACACACAAGATAAAATCTTGCATTGCCTCTAGATGGTTCTAGAGGACCAATCACATCAGCATACACCCGCTGAAACGCTCTGTTGACCCCGGTCACCTTCTTGGTGCTCGTTTTGGTCACACCTGCAAGAGAAATCAAGTTAGACTCAGAATTACATTCCATGTAATCACTTTGCTCAAAGTCCAACAAATACAGTCCACCTTTCTGTCTGGCAGAAAGATATAACTCTCCATCTTTGAAGATCTCGCAGTTCTTATCATCATAGGACAGTCTCAGTCCTTTCTTTGCAATCTGCGAAACACTCAGCAGATTGAGCTTCAGTTCAGGAACCAAGTAAACATTGTGTATTGTCAAGTTCAGACTCTTAAGATACACAGATCCAACCCCAGTCGCCTCCAGCTTCTGACCGTTGGCTTGTTCCACAGCGAAGCTTTGCTTCTTAAACGTCGAAAAGAGTCCTCTGTGCGGGGACATATGAAAATTACAGCCCGTATCGATTACAAAAGAGTGTCCAACATCTGGCGTGGTTCCTTTCGCCATCAGGGCCTTTGCAGGTTTCACCGAAGACTTGGTATGACCTTTGCCTGCTGCCTCAGGCTTTGCTGAGCGGCCCTTCGCTCCTTTCGGCTGGCGTGGCTTCTTGCAGTTCCGCTGAAGATGCCCAGTCTGTCCGCAATTGTAGCATCGGACAACGTTCAAAGCTACAGCATCCTCTCCAGTAGCAACATCAGTGGGGGAATTAGAACTCCGTTCTTCCCTCCCCCTGTCCTTCACCTCCAGTGCAGCATGCCTGTCGTGTTCATCCTGAACCACGGCACTCAGGGGCACTCCCCCCTTCTTGGCATCCATGCTGAACTCAAGCCTCAGCTCTCCACTCTCGAGCTAGTAAAAATCCAAAAGCTCCTTTTGAGCTGTCTTTCTGCCTCTCTCTCAGGCAGGCAGGCAATCTTCAAACTGCCTCAAAGTCAAAACAACTTTCGCTTTCCCGGCTCTGACTGAGCCAGCACCAGGTGTCAGTAGTTTTCCACTGCCCTGACTGTCGTTGCTTAGCAACCTTCCCCGGGACGGGAATCCTTATCTCACCACAGGAATTCCTGGTATGCAAGCCTTTCTTTCAGAGCTTGTTTTTTTTCAAACGCAGCTCTCGTGAACCAGAGAATAAATCAATCTGCATTCACACTTTTAGCCCGATATTCAGCATACCTTTTTGGGGCTCCGTTGCTTGGAAAACACCCCCTCTTGGGGCCAGCTGTCTGTTCAGCTTCTGGCTGCAATTGCAGACGTTATATTCTTTCCTTGGTGCAGAGGATGGCACACGATCCATCAACCTCTCACCTCTCATGCTGATTCCCATGGATCAGATAACCAGCAGCATATGCTACCATATGTTGATATCAAGCCCATCAATCAGAGGCATTTGGCACTCTCCAGGTGCCCGGCTTGATCCCTTGTTGGCCTCCCCCGTCAGCGACTCCCGGCAAGACAAGGCGAGGTCTTTATCGGCCGATCCTTCTTCAAACGTGAAAGAAGAACACAGCCACTCCTCCTCCCTCACTCCCTGCCATCCCCAGGGAGGGGAAAGAGACAGACAGAAATGTATTTACATGCCTTTATTTCTGTCTTTCCTCAGTGCAGAGAACAACATGTCTGCACCCTCTGATACCCAGCTGCAGAGAGGGAATAACTCCACCCATGTACTTCCAGTACAGGGTCATGTGCCACTCTGAGCTAACATCCGGTGCTCAGTGCACATAATAGACTGTCCCTGCTTCCCACGGTACAGTCCCAAAACATCAACATCCTGTTTGGCTTTCCAGCCATCTGGAGCACTCAGCAGCATTGCTCCTTTTTCGTAACAGTTTCCTGCTTGGCAGGGGGTTGGACTCGATGGCCCTTGTGGTCTCTTCCAACTCTGTGATTCTATGATTCTATGATTCTAGGGTATTGTTGATTTATTAACTGTGGTGTCCTCCTCATTGGGGGGGGTGTGTGTCTGCTTTTATAAGGTCTTCCTGCCATGTGTCTCCTGGAGGAACCTCCATTTTGTCAAACCTTCATTTTCATTCTGAAAGTATCATCACACAAGAGGTCTCTACAGTTCATGGGCCGTTTTTGTTCTGGAGCGCATGAGTCACTCTCAGTTCCCCGTTCCTTACACTGTGATCAAGAGTCCTAGATTTTAGTATCCTAGGATAAAAATCACCTTGCCTTCTTCAACCAGAAATCCAGTTTCTGAATTTCAATTATCCAGACTATACTGAATATTCTCAGATTTGGTTGTGGGGTTGTTGTTTTTTGGGTGGGGAAGAGGAGAAATTCTAGCAATATTCATGGCAGAGAAAACTGGAAGATGGGGTGAATGCCTGCCTTTCCCCCAGTCCAATTTGGCTCCATTTTCTTTTTTTCTTTTTGCTGTGGTGGCTAAATATTCTTTCTACCTGATGTGTCCCCCCCTTTTTTTGGTTAGACAAGTGGGTGATCCTGATCAGAGATTGTGTAGTGAATTTTAGTACTCACAGCTCCAAATAACCAGTCAGATTTGGCTACAGGACATGATGACATCACTGGGGGCAAGTGAGGGCAACTGCTTCGAATCTACCTTGGAGGCCCTTCCCCAGGTCTCACTGCCATCAGAGGTGAGGAGAACCATGACTGGATGAGGGCAGCCTTGCCCAACCTGGTGCCCATCTCTCCCAGTCAAAACGGCATACAAGAATAGTATACAGTAGTACCTCTGGTTGCAAACGGGATCCGTTCCGGAGGCCCGTTCGCAACCTGAAAAGAACACAACCCACGTCTGCGCACACGCGGGTTGCAATTTGCCACTTCTGTGCATGCGTGTGACGTCATTTTGCGCGTCTGCGCATGCACAAGCGGCGAAACCCAGAAGTAACCCGTTCCGGTACTTCCGGGTCGCCACGGGACACAACCTGAAAATGCTCAACCTGAAGCAAACGTAACATGAGGTATGACTGTATGAGGAGAAAATTGTGCTGAAATGCTGTTGAATTTCCAAGGTTGCAAATACAAATTGTTGTGGCAACATGGAGAACTGAAATTAAGATGGGGAAGGTGAGATGAAAGTGGCAGATCCATTCATCTCTACTTTGGGGGGCATCACCATTGGCTGCCACTGAATTACACACATTTGCATGTACACGATCTCGCTCAGCGATCGACGTGCAAGAGCCGTGCATGCATGTCCCCATGCGGCAGCTCCATCCATGGAGGAATTTCTTCGCTTCTGTGAAACGAGGCTCACTGTGTGGTCTGGGTGAACTTTGGGTGCCTTCCAGTAGTTTGTTTCCAGAGTGTAGATGCTCCACGATAACTTGTACTTCCAGCTGCATTAGCTTCACGTCAGCGCTGCAAAACCGGGCTCTTGATAAACATCCCTTCCCCTCTGATAATTCATTTGGAAAGAGCTCATGCGAGGCAAAGCCCACTGTATATTTTCCTTAGGAACTGTGTGGGTTTATTTATTTATTTTTTTGGAGGGAAATGTGTTCACTCTTCTTGGCAACCTTGAGCTGTTTGTGTGTCCAGACCAGTTTTAAGCCAGGCCTCCTGCAAAGTGCATGTCTTGTCTGTTACTGAATGAATTTACTTTATTGCGGTCACAGACCAGCATAGGCAAAACATCTAAATAAATAGCACAACAGTATGAATCTAAGCGGGTAATTATTAAATAAATGGGAGCAAAAGCCAAACGTAGATTGAAACATATATATAGAATACTTAATTAAGCATAAGTAATGAGTGACGCGGGTGGCGCTGTGGGTAAAACCTCAGTGCCTAGGACTTGCTGATCGTAAGGTTGGCGGTTCGAATCCCCGCGGCGGGGTGAGCTCCCGTCGTTCGGTCCCAGCTCCTGCCCACCTAGCAGTTCAAAAGCACCCCTAAGTGCAAGTAGATAAATAGGTACTGCTTTATAGCGGGAAGGTAAACGGCGTTTCCGTGTGCGGCGCTGGTGCTGGCTCGCCAGTTGCAGCTTCGTCACGCTGGCCACGTGACCCGGAAGTGTCTTCGGACGGCTCCGGCTCCCGGCATCTTGAGCGAGATGAGCGCGCAACCCTAGAGTCGGTCACGACTGGCCCATACGGGCAGGGGTACCTTTACCTTTACCTTTACCTTTAATGAGTGAGTAAAAACCAATAAGAAAAATTAAAAGAGACCAGTTAAAACAGCTCTATGGGGTGGGGCTTCAAAAGTGTGGATCTAACAATATGGGTCTTCAATTTAGGACTGATTTGTAGCATAGACCATCCTTCGACAAATATCTATCATGTCTGTTATTGACCAGATTAATTAACGAACTCTGAGTACTTATGCAAGCAGGTGAAGACTTTCTTGTTCCAATAGGTTTTTTGGGAACCGACTGCTTTCAATGAAAGGGCTGGTGCTGTGCTATTTTTATTGTTAATTATTTGTAATGGTTTTAATAGATTTTTTATATAGATGCATAGTTTTGATTCTACCAATGTTCAGTTGTTTTTTAATTATTGTATTTCTCCTCTGTTTTTAACGGTTCTTATTTTTAGCGCTACGTCGCTTTGCGTCCCATCGGGGGGAAAGGCGGAGTATAAATAAATAAAAATAATAAAACAATAAATCAAGGAGAAAACCAAATGTTCTCAAGAACAAAAGCACACTTACTTTGTTTTAAAATGACAACTGTCATCTTAAGAACTGTCCTCCTTTGCCTCCCTTACTGGCGAGGAAGCATTGCCTAAGAAGGAGACTGTGTCTGTACGCTTTAGAATTAGTCATAAAAATAATAATTAAACATCTGCTGGCTGGTTAATTGGGGTCATCTCTTTCGTTAATAATTCAAATACTTTAACGACAACTTTACAGTCAGGCTGCAGTTTTTTGTTAATTAATTTGTTAGGTTTTGGTTAAAGTAGTTTACAATGTAAAATGAAAGCAAGTCAGGTTAATGTTTCAGTGATAGTTGCTAACTGTAATGGCAGGTCACGCAACTGTGTCTTTGAAAGCACTTTGATGTGCAGATGTGTGGAGGCAGTAATGCTTATCTCCATGCCATGAAACCCTTCGGTTTCTGATATCTCTGCATGCTGAAATCAGGCAGATGTTCAAGGCGCAAAGCACCAGGCGAAAATCTGGACGCAAGATGAAATTTCAGAGATATCAAATATCTGAAGGGCTGTCCCATGGAAGATGGAGCAAGCTTGTTTCCTGCTGCTCCGGAGGCTAGTGTTGTAAACAAAAATTGCCCTTTTCCCTTATGGGGTATCCAAGAGCCCATATAGAGTCCTTACATAGGTTCCCTATTGGTAGGAGAGAATAACAGAGGCCAACCAGAGAATATTGAGAAGCAAAGCAGCTAGTAAGCTTGATCTTTATTGATCTGTTGCAAGAGGGTGCTCCCCTCACCCGCAGGAGAGGAAGAGGAACCCAGAAAAATGGCGCGCAAGGCCTTATAAAGACTTTTGAAACTGCCACCCTGTAGATCAAGACCACCCCCAGAAACATCATACATACATCACAGAAGGGGTGTAACCTAAGACCACCCCTCAGATACATCACACATACATCACAGAAAAGGCGGTCTAAACAGAAATTTGAATGTTGTTTTTCTCCTGTCTGGCAGGTTACTTGATTGGATTGCCTGGGGAGCCGAGCCAGTCTTTTGTAATGATAAATACTTTGTTCCTGGGCCAGGTCACAGGCTCACGCCCTATTCAAACACAGACATACCCTTAAGATAGGATTTGTGAAGGAAAAGACAGTGGGGAGGCTTTTCCATTTTCCTTTGACCTTGCAGAGAAAAAATTTGGTCAGTTTGGGACAGTTTGGGAATCAAAATGGTTCCAGGTCGGTCTTCCTGTGCTGATCTATGTATGTGCTTGGTTGGTACACTTATGAACATTACCATATATCTAAGGCCATAAAATTCCTATCACAGTAGGACTTGAACCAATTCATTCAAATTACAAGGAATGAGATTCTGGCTAAACATCAGGAGAAACTTTAGGACAGTAGGAACTGTTCAGCAGTGGAACAGACTGCTTTGGGAGGTGGTGAACTTTCCTTCACTGGAGGTTTTTAGCAGAGGTTGGGTGACCACCTGTTAGAGATTTTTTAGCTGTGATTCCTGCATTTCAGGAGGTTGGACTAGATGACTCTCAGGTTCCCTTCCAACTCTACAGTTCTGTGATTCAAGACCTTTGCAAAACCAACCGACCAAAAGCCATGGCAGCATAAGGAGGCTCTGCCCAGAATACATTTCCCATTGAAAGACCTTAGGAAAGATGAGTCAACAACCCCACTAACACTGTGAATGAGTAGCAAACTTAGTTGGGAACAGGACATTCTGGCCCTGTCTCACCTCTTCAAAGCCTGCTGCCTCCTGTGAAAAGGAAGGATACAATCTGTATCGGAGATCCTTCGGTTGCTTAACCCTTTCTTCATGCACCAGTTTCTTCCTGCATCTCTCCAGCTAGTAGGTGCTTAGCAGGATAAAAGGTTAAGTGCCCACATCCGGACTGAAGCTTCTCTACTGCAAATCACAGCATCCCCATCCTGCTGTGAAGGAGGCAGAAGCAACTCCAGACTTTGAAAGTCTTGTGTTTAGCCATTTCAGAGAACATGTCCCACACTTGCCGGCTTTGACCGGGTGCTCTGCAATTTAAGCTACTGACACATCATCAGGGATGCTAGCAGACCATTTCCTTTGTTAAGCAGATGGCAGGTTAATATTCCAGGAAAATCAGCTGATTATGTTTTCATCAACAGGTTAGGTTAGGACAACTTTCGTCAACCGGGCAGCCCCTAGATGTTTTGGAATATAATTGTCATAAGCCCCAGTTAGGGGCAGATCTACTATGAAACTAACTTAAAATTCAGGGCCCTTAATCCCAGAAGTTTTAAAATTTTGGCTCTAGCAGATCCAATTTTAGTTACACAACTCTCATATTTTTGAAGACTCAGAAGAGAAGCCTGAATGTAAACGAGATGCAAGGAGTTTATACCACAAGCTGGGAAAGATGGAATATGCTATTTATTTATTTTTAGTCATTTGGGAAGAAGTGCTAGAGCATTTGGAAAAAAAAAAACAAGTAGGAAACTCCAAGCACCTGGTATTTAAAGGTTGTCTCCTGCTATCTACCGTATTTTTCGCTCTATAGGACACACTTTTTCCCCTCCAAAAATTAAGGGGAAATGTGTGTGCATCCTATGGAGCGAATGCAGGCTCCTTGGCTTCAGCGATAGCAATGCAAAGCCTCCAAAGCGCAGAGGGAGCTCTCCCTCCGCGCTCCGGAGGCTACGCGTTGCTTTCGCTGAAGCCTGGAGAGCGAGAGGGGTTGGTGCGCACTGACCCATCTCACTCTGCAGGCTTCAGGGATAGCCGCCTGAAGCCTTTGGAGCACAGCGGGAACTCGCGCTGCGCTCCGAAGGCTTCGGGTTCCCTTTACTGAAGCTGGGAGAGCAAGACTCTCCTGGCTTCAGCAGAGAGGGAGAGCTGTGCGGCGCCCCTTCAGCGAAGTGGGAGGAGAAATGGAAGGGGCTCCGTTTCTTCTGCCGCTTCGTTGAAGGGGCGCTGAGCAGAGAGGGGGAGATATTATTTTTTTCTTGTTCTCCCCCTCTAAAACAAGGTGTGTCTTACGGTTGGGTGCGTCCTATAGAGCGAAAAATACGGTACTTTCATTTGTTGAAGAACTCGGAGAAAATTCAGCCAATAGGACTGCACACTGTGAATCAGAAGCTAAAGGTTAGTGTGAAGATACCACCCTAAGTTATTCTGATGCTTCCAAACACATTGTTACAAATAATTTTTCAGATGGAAAAGTGGTATTGCTTCTTTGATAGGAGCTGACAAATTTATATCAGCTCAATGACTGCTTGACAATCCAGCTGAGCAAGAGGTTTTGAGCAGGTTATGAAAAATTTCTCCCAGAACTGGTGAACAATCCTGAAATTAATGAGGACAGTATTAAACTGATAGTATCGTATCACAAAGACAACATTGACCTCAAATTAGTAAATAAGTGTAATCAGTTCAAAGAATATTTGCACTTTGGGAAATCCCAGAAGAAAACCATCTAAAATGCAATGTACAGAGGTTCTGCAGCTTATTTGTGACCAAAACCTAATTGAAGTGTTCCCCAATATTACTACTTCACTTAAGCTGTACTTGACATTGCCTATCGTGAGCTATGAAGCAGAAATTGATTTTTCAAAGCTATCCTTTATAAAGAACAAATTTCAGTCTACCATGACTGAAGAGTGCTTAAATTCTTCAAGCATATTGTCTCTAAAAAATGACATTGCAAGGAAGTTCTCATATGATGAAACTGTATGTATGTTGCTAGAAAAACCAGAAAAAATAGTATTTTGTCAAATGTGCTTCATGTAGTATTTAGTCTCATAGGTGTCTAAAATAAAATGTTGTATTGACTGTAGTGTTTTGTTTTATTTTGTTTTGCTTAGTTTTGTTTTGTTTCACCATTCTATGAGGCATCATGTTTGTATATAATTTCCGTAATTTCCATCCCTACCATAACTTGAAAACTATAAGGAATAGGACATTTTTATTCACACCAATGACTTTGACGTGTGAGATAATCCAGTACTGTGCGCCAATTTTAAGGAAAAACTGAGATGTGGTAGTTATTATTATTTTTTAATTGTGGTGATCTGTCATGGAACAACCCCACTGAAGAAGATAACAGTTGTTGTTGGTGTTGTCAGTTAGATTTATATACCATCCTTCATCATAAGATCTCAGGGAGGTTCACAGAATAAAACTTTACCCATGTATAAAAGGTTACCCAGACCTCGTTGCTGGTTGCAAAGGGGCTCACAAGGGAGACAACTTGGGCCCCAGGTTATGGGTGCCCAGTGCACATGACGTCATGATGTCATGTTGTGACGTGACCTCATGACATCACACACCCCCCCCCCAGCCTCAGAACCTGACTTCTGGTGGCACCGGAAGTCAGGTTCTGTGACCTCGCAAGACCTCTGAAAGCATCTCTGAGGCCTTGTGAGGCACCAGAAGTTGCGTTGGGGGCCATGTGGTGTGAGTGTTGAGCACCCACAACAAAATTGTTGCGGGTGCTTGGGCACCCAGAGCCCCCTATAGTTGGCACCCCTGGGTGCCTCCATAACAGTTCGAGCTTCCAGCGTTCTAAAAATGTAGGTTCTCCACTGGCTCCAGTCAACACAGCTGTGCTGACTTGGGGATGATGGGAATTGTAGTTCAAAACATCGAGAGGGGAGCACCTTGTTGGAGAAGGTTAGGTTACGTGATGGTTTCCTGATGAGAAAGGCATCTCTGTGCTTCAGTGCCATATCCGAGTTCAGAGAATGCCCTCTGTGCTTTAGCTAGCTAAGGGGGAGCAGGCAGACATAAGCTGCTTCTCTCTCTCTCTCTCTCTCTCTCTCTCTCTCTCTCTGTGTGTGTGTGTGAGAGAGAGAGAGAGAGAGAGAGAGAGAGAGAGAGAGCGCACAAAAAATTCCCGGCCGCGTAACCCCCTAGCCGGCCTGTGCTGGTCCCAAGGGTTAACCGTGCGGCGAGGTCCGAGTCCAGTCTGAGGTCGAGGGTGCGGTATGGAGGCAGTCCGTCAAGGCTGAAGCTGGGTCCAAGGCAGGGAGTCGGGTGAGGTCAGGAACTCTGGCAGAAGAGCAGGACAGGGTGCAGGCAGGAACAGGCTACCAACAATGTTGCTCCAGCAACTTGGGACTGGAGCTGGCTGGCTTTTATCTGCCCTGAGGCATAGGGCGGCCCCGATCCTCTGGTGACTCGCCTCTCCTGGCCTGGAGGCGAGCACTCCTCCTGCGGGAACTTAGTTCCCTCCGCCTCTCTGCCCTGAGCCTCTGCAGCTCAGGAGAGGCTGGAGGGTCACCGGACCCAGAGGCAACCTCATCTTCCCCTGACGGGGCTGAGAGTGGAGCACCTGCAGGCAACGGGTCCTCCATCCCCTCAGGAGCCAAAGCAGACTCAGCTGGTGCCTGCACCTGAGGATCCAGCACAGGTAAGGACCCTTCAGGCTCAGGCCCCAGCCCCGGCTCAGCTGGTTTTGGAGGCGGGGACTCCTGTGCAGGCTGGGATTCCTCAGGTTCAGCCTCCGAGTCTGAATCCCAGGCAGTCACAAGGCCAATTGGATGACTCGGGGGCATGGCCTGCATGATAAAGGGGCAGGACAAGGCCAGGGATCTCCCTCTTTGCTGCCTGCCAGCTGTTCCTGTTTTTGACTCCTTCCGACTCTCTCTCTCTCTCTCTCTCTCTCTCTCTCTCTCTCTCTCTGTGTGTGTGTGTGTGTGTAAAAGAGCAAGAAGAATCAGTTCTGCTGAGGCATTACTTAACCATGCATCACAGGCAGAGGAGGAAGAGGATGGGGCCATCCCTCATGAATCCGCCTGCCCACATGTTGGAGGCAAAGGCCTGTCTTGGTGAGCCTGCAAACACACACACACAGAAATGCTGGACCCTGTTTGTTCAGAGTGTGAAATGCCATAGAGCAAGCTCCCTGCTCAAGACTTTTTCTTCCGTTGTGTGGAGGCCGAGGTCATCAGGGGACATAATTTTGAGGGCGGGGCTGGGGATTGGGACCATGCTCTCCCACCTCTTACACTGGGGACCCTGTGAATGAGTAGCATCCAACAAGAGAGAGATGGAAAAAGCGTGGGGTAAACTTGGAGAACAAGCACACCCTAAAGAAGAAAAATGGGGATTTGGTGGGACCAGCAAAAAGCTTTAGGCGTCATGGGATCACAGTGGGGGATCTGCAAGGGCAGTCAATCTTTTAATGTCATTTGGGGGGTCTCAGGGGCCACAGTCCCCTGGTTTTCCATGTTTTATAATGTGTGGGGAGCTGCCCCTCCAAAAGATTGCCCTCCCACTCATGGAGGTTGATTGAAATGGAAACTGGGGGGGGGGGATTACAGCTGATGCTCACCCCCCCAGTGCCACTGCTGACATGTAAAATTAACCCTGCTTTCAACTGCCTGCAGAAGCCTCAAAACAATACCCAGGTCTGTTCCGGCAGTTCTGCAGCTTGTTTCTCGCCTGTTGGTTTTTTCTCTGTTCCAATAAACGCCTTGTTATTAATCCCGGAGATGGAGGAAGCTGGCAAGGCAGAGTTTCCTCTGTTCGGATCTACCTGCTCCCCTGCAGGCAGCCAAACGGCAGCGAGGGCTGCTCATTTAATGCTGGCGGAGCCCCGCGAGAGGAAAAACCAGAGGCCTGTGCCATAATTTCCCTCCCCTCCTTCCTGCCAGCGATGGCACTTCAGGGAAAGGAGGAGGTGGTTTGCACCGAAGATCATTATGCCTGAAATATGCCAGCAATTTTGCTGCCGTCTGCCAGGAGCTGTTTTGATTTCGCTGAGGGTTCCCCCCCAGTCCCTCCCCTGAGCAAGAAGCGTGCCATCTGATTGCAAAATCACAATATTGATCAATTCGATTTGAAGTAGAGCCAGCTGCTTAATTTCTGAGTGCGCGCTCTCTCTCTCTCTCTCTCTCTCTCTCTTGTGTGTTTCTCTTTAATCTGGCCTTGGAAGCAAGCCTGGAAACTCCAGCAAGGTGGGGGGTGGCGGCGACAGGGTAAAGAAATAAAAAGGAGAGCAGGAAAGAGAAAACGGAAGCGTTGGTGTCACGATAGATTTGCAGAATGGCCACAGTCTTCGACAGTCAAATTGCTATCAAGTCCCCTGGTACTTGCCAGGCAGTAATTTCCTGAACTGTGTGCCACAGCAGGATTGCTGGAGCAGCAGGAGAGAAACACCGAAGGCTTTGCGAAAACATGGCAGGAAGCCGTTTCTGGGCGTAGGGAGGAGGTGAGGGGGGGGGCAAATTGGTCCATTTTGGTTTCTCTCCATTTCCAGCTTTAAGTCCGGTTCTCCACATTTCAGTGTCATTTTGCAATATTATTTTCATTATTTTAGAAAAGTCCACATGAAAATCCACAAGCATTTTAGCATTTACCTTTCTCCTACTCTAGAAATTTTCTCCAAGCGATTTTGCTTAACATGCGCATTTGGGCAAGCAGCTTCCCTCCATGTAATGCATTTTTTTTTGCATGTTATTTTCACCATTCTGTACATTTCTGTGCACACTCTCCCCCCCCCACTCCAAAAATCATGGACATTTTATAAATATAATTCAGAGAGGAGAACTACAATGCAAAATTCAGAGAAGTATGAATTTTGGAAGCTATCTGTGATTCTGCTAACGAATTATTTCAGAAAGTGTGGATCTGCTCGCTTCACCTGTAAATGTGAATTGAGTTGGTTCTCTCCTCCTTCCCTAGTTGGAGAATATCCAGACAAGAAGAAGAAGAAGAGTTAGGATTTGATATCCTGCTTCATCACTACCCGAAAGAGTCTCAAAGCGGCTAACATTCTCCTTTCCCTTCCTCCCCCACAACAAACACTCTGTGAGGTGAGTGGGGCTGAGAGACTTCAGAGAAGTGTGACTGGCTCAAGGTCACCCAGCAGCTGCATGTGGAGGAGCGGGGAAGCGAACCCGGTTCACCAGATTACGAGTCCACCGCTCCTAACCACTACACCACACTGGTGGAATTCACCGTCATGCTATGAATAATGTTTTGTTAGTACAAGGGTTTCGGCTTGCCAGACAGAATGATTCCCTTTCTCCTCTCTCTGAACGCTGTCTCAGGGGTTCTCCTGACATGCCCCTAAAGGTAATTTGGGGTGGAGGACAACAAGAAGGGAAGCCCCATTGTGCAAGCAGAAGGTCTTGTACAGCGCTGCTTCTGCTCCTGGGGTTTCTGGTGATGTTTGGAGGCAGGTTAGATGTCATGGACTGGTTGGACGCAGAGGAATGGTGGGAGGAACCAGCTGGGAAACCACCAAGGAAAGAAGGTGCAGAGCCCAGTGAGTGGTTGTTGTTGCTGTTTAGTCGTTTAGTTGTGTCCGACTCTTCGTGACCCCCTGGACCAGAGCACGCCAGGCACTTCTGTCTTCCACTGCCTCCCGCAGTTTGGTCAAACCCATACTGGTAGCCTCGAGAACACTGTCCCACCATCTCGTCCTCTGTCGTCCCCTTCTTCTTGTGCCCTCCATCTTTCCCAACATCAGGGTCTTTTCCAGGGAGTCTTCTCTTCTCATGAGGTGGCCTAAGTCTTGGAGCCTCAGCTTCAGGATCTCTCCTTCCAGTGAGCACTCAGGGCTGATTTCCTTCAGAATGGAGAGGTTTGAAATCTGCAATGCTTAAATGGGCACAAGATGTTGGACATGACATAATGTTTGCTGACTGGGAACAGTTGTGGATCACAGGTATGAAATTCACGGCATGTAATGCCTTAAGAGAGAATATTATAAAAATGGTTTATAGGTGGTACATGACCCCAGTCAAGCTTGCGAAAATTTATAATTTGCCTGATAATAAATGTTGGAAATGTAAAGAAAATGAAGGCACATTCTTTCACCTTTGGTGGACGTGCCCAAGGATTAAGGCTTTCTGGGAGACGATATATAATGAACTGAAAAAGGTATTTAAATATACCTTCTTGAAGAAACCAGAGGCCTTTCTTCTGGGCATAGCTGACCAATCGGTGTTAAAGAAGGATAGAACTTTCTTTATGTATGCCACAACAGCAGCAAGAATACTTATTGCAAAATATTGGAAGACACAAGATCTACCCACTTTGGAAGAATGGCAGATGAAGGTGATGGACTATATGGAATTGGCGGAAATGACCGGCAGGATCCGAGATCAGGGGGAAGAGTCAGTGGAAGAAGATTGGAAGAAATTTAAAGATTATTTACAGAGATATTGTAAAATTAATGAACTTTAGAATAATGTTGAATTAAAATTAAGAGGTTTCTAGCTGTAATGGGTTAAAAGAATATGAAAAAATGGGTTTATAAAAGTAAAATTTCAAGATCACAACAATTTAAGAATAAAGATTTGGGTAGAATAAAGAGGGAAACAAATTGCTGAGCTATTAAATTGAACTGGAATACAAAAAAGAGAGGTATGAGGAGGTCCAAGAAACAAGTAAATGAAAAATAATGTGATGGAAATATTTTTTTTCTTTTTCTGTTTGTTTTTATTTTTTGTAATGTAAAAATCTTAATAAAAATCTTATATAAAAAAAAACAGAATGGAGAGGTTTGATCTTCTTGCAGTCCATGGGACTCTCAAGAGTCTCCTCCAGCACCATAATTCAAAAGCATCAATTCTTCGGCGATCAGCCTTCTTTATGGTCCAGCTCTCACTTCCGTACATCACGACTGGGAAAACCATAGCTTTAACTATATGGACCTTTGTTGGCAAGGCGATGTCTCTGCTTTTTAAGATGCTGTCTAGGTTTGTCATTGCTTTTCTGCCAAGAAGCAGGTGTCTTTTAATTTTGTGACTGTTGTCACCGTGTGCAGTGATCATGGAGCCCAAGAAAGCAAAATCTCTCACTGCCTCCATTTCTTCCCCTTCTGCTTGCCAGGAGGTGATGGGACCAGTGGCCAGTGAGTGGTAGTGGGACTATAATGAGTTGTCAGAGGAAGAAGAGGGAGAAGACTGGGAAGAGGAGGTGTCGGAAGCAGAAGGGGTAACAGGGCTAAGTGAGCTGGGAGAGTCTGTGGCAGAGAGCAGTCAAGAATCAGAAGCTGAAGCAGGCAAGTGGGAGGAGGGGGGCCAAGAGGCAGAACTGAGTCAGGCTGGTGAAGAGTCATGGATGCGTCCCCCTTTTGCTGTGATAAGCTTTCCCTCCCCCTTGTCTCCCAGGACCAGAAGAGGCATGAAGAGGGAGGAGAAGAGGTTGGCTTCATGCAGATACAGTCTCTGATTGCTTGGGGGGGGGGACAGGGAGAGGAGGAGACATATATGGCTGTGGAAAGACAGGGCAACTGATTCACGGGGCAAGACCTACTGGAGATGAGCTGCTGTGCCCATTAGGCCTGACACTCTGCCAGGTGAAGACCGTGTTTTTGCTAATCAAGAGTTAACTCCAACTTTCAACGGTGTGATTTCCTGCCGTCACACTCTTTGACATTAGACAGCATTGCATCAGAGCAAGAGGTAATGCTTTATAGATTAAAACGTCAGAAAACAGAACATTTTAGAGCAATGTTCTTAGGGTTTCAAAAGAAAAACAAAACAAATAATTGCTGTACGGTCAGCAGTTACTAGGCTGTCTACATTGAAATTGAATTGAAATTGAAATACTTTATTGTCACTTGTACAACTTGTATACAGCGAGATTACACCAGCACCCCCCACTCAGCTCTTTTAGTCTTAATTCCCCTTGTTTACAGACGCACACCCACCAAACCCAAAAGTCAGTTGCCCTGTTGTTACCTTTTCATTCAGCAGCCTAACAGCCCATGGATAGAAGCTGTTCTTTACCCTGTTGGTGCGACTAATCATGCTTCTATATTTTCTGCCCAAGGGCAGGAGATCAAGAAAGTGCCAGCCAGGGTGTGAATAATCATCCCTGAGAATTTTCCTCACTCTCCTGAGGCAACGTTCTTCCGCTATTTCATCCAGCCCATAATATCTTGTGCTGTATTCACCACCCTCTGTAGGCATTTCCTATCAGAAGATGTCAAACCAGCATACCACACCGTGATCCAGTATGAAAGGACACTTTCTATTGTTGACTGGTAGAAGGAGATCATCAAATGTTGATTGACATCGTTCTTCCACAAGACTCTGAGGAGATGGAGTCTCTGTTGGGCTTTCTTAACCATCTGGGTTGTATTGCCAGTTTTGTGCAGGAGTAGGTGAAGTATTGGGAGCTCAGAGCCGCAGCGTATGAACGCGCCGCCATCTTGGAACGGATGCAATTCTTATGCACTGGGATATTTGATTTAAACATTTGATATTTCAGCGTGTTTGAGAGCTTGACGTGCAATGGCATGTTAAGAAGAGCCCTGCTGGATCAGACCCAAAGGCCTATCAAATCCAGCATCCAAGTTCCCAGTACAATGTCAAATAATCCAGTCAGGTGCTTTTAGAAAGCCTGCAAGCAGGATATGACACAACAGTCTCTCCTGTGTTGGTGCCACAACTGCTCTTCAGAGATTCAGCTGCCTCTGAATCAGGAATTTCCACCTTGCCATCCTGCCTATTTGCCATATCCTTTACAAATTTGACTAATCCTCTTTCAAAGCCATCTAAATCAGTGGCCATGGCATGGAATTCCATATAAAAATTAGACACATAGAGTGAGACTCTGCAGCTCAGAGTGATTTCATAAATGATTTTACATTTATTATATTAGTACCTGAATATTTGAGAGATGACACGCGATAGTATTTGAGTGCATTTGATAATGGGCACGCAATGGTATATAGTATTTGGCAGGGCAGATCGGTGTGACATGCAATGGCATTTAACATTTGACAGTTTTGTTGATGGCATCCATCTGTTGTGTGAGACAATGGAGGCGTGTGGCTTTTGGGGGTGAAGTCAAAATTGTAGCAGAGCTACAGCACCTTATGTGGCCACAAAGATCGATATGGAAGAGAAATAAATTAAGAGATGCCAAGGAGCCTATAGCTTTTGAACATTAAAGGATCTGGATGTGTTTTTGTTTCGTTTTGATTTCTGCATTCACTTGAAATGGAAAAGCCAGTGAAAAGCCAACCAATTGCGCATTTTTATTTATTTATTATTTCATTTTTATTTATGGGATTCATATCCTGCCTTTCTCATGACGGTGTGCAGTACTGTGACAAATCCTCTAAAATAGAATTCTAAAGTTACCAACGGCAGTAATCGGCAGCAGTAAAACACAACCTATTTTCAATTCGGCTTTTTGGGGGGTGGGGGGTGGGGGGCAGAGACCGGCTGAGGGAAGACGGTAATTTTTGAGCTGCGAGGCTCAGGGAACCGCAAGCCTGTCTTCTGTGGGATCCGACCATCCTTGAGAAAGAAGTGCTGTGCCTGAAAAATAGGTCAAGAAGACGGGTCCTGAAAACTTCCTCAAAGGCTTTTCTCAGGAGGCTGGTTCCTGCCAACACCTGTTCCTAGATAATCTGGAAATCCCATCAAAACAGCCTTTCTCTCAGCAAACACTGGCGAAAAAACATACCCTGACAGGCTCCCGGTAGCCAGATCGCTTAAACAAGCAGGGCTTTTCTCAAGACCACCCAAGGCCTGGGTGGGCCTGGGGGCTGTCTTGTTTTGATTGCTGCGGGTGCCTTCCTCCCCAGGCAACCTTTACGCACCTGGGGCTCCCCCCACAGTGCCTCGGTGCCACCGCTTTGGTATCTGCCGATTGCAACGGAGGAAGGAAATGACCTCAGACGGAAGGTTATTTTTTAGAGGGCAAGCGTGACGCAGGAGAGGCCTGCCAGAGAGGAGGAAGAGACAATGGAAGGAAGGAGAATCTCCCACCCAGACCAAATTTCCTGCTCTTCCATAGCCCACCCCCACCTCCTGTCTCAGATCCCAAGTCTATCTTTACCCCTGCAAACATTTTTTTATCCTTCCCCCCCCCCCCACCTTCCTCCCCATGCCTGAAGTCAGCAAGGCGTTTTTGTCCAATCCACCCATGCCGTGGAAAGCTCCTGTTTCTCCTAAGTGACTTTTACTTTAAATTTTTGCATTTCCCCGTATCTAACCTTTGGGGCGCGGGTGGCGCTGTGGGTTAAACCACAGAGCCTAGGACTTGCCGATCAGAAGGTTGGCGGTTCGAATCCCTGCGACGGGGTGAGCTCCCGTTGCTCAGTCCCTGCTCCTGCCGACCTAGCAGTTCGAAAGCATGTCAAAGTGCAAGTAGATAAATAGGTACCGCTCCGGCGGGAAGGTAAACGGCATTTCTGTGCGCTGCTCTGGTTCGCCAGAAGCGGCTTAGTCCTGCTGGCCACATGACCCGGAAGCTGTACGCCGGCTCCCTCGGCCAGTAAAGCGAGATGAGCGCCACAACCCCAGAGTCGGTCATGACTGGACCTAATGGTCAGGGGTCCCTTTACCTTTAACCTTTGAACACAAACGGCCATATTGGTTAGCCCAGTTTTTTTCCAAACAGCTGAGAGCAAAGGGATAGTCCCCCCTCCCTCCCCCCCGGGATTAAACAGGATTCATGGAAATCATAGTGCTTGGAAGGAAGCTGGGAGGTCATCAAACAGAGCCTCCTGCGACTCAGGGTGCAACTGTAGCATCCCTGGCAGATATCTGTCTGGCCTCTGCCGAAACAGCTTACGTTTCCCACTGAAAGGGTTTGTGAGAGAATTGCCCACCCTTTGCAGGAGCACCTTGTGCTGCAAAGGGCTGCAAAATTGATCCAGGGAATGCAGTGTCTCCCCTACGAGGAAAGTAGCTGTATTGGGGGCTCTTTAGAGAACAGCCAAGTAAGAGGAGACATGAAAGAGGCTGCATCAAATTATGTATAATGTGAAGGAAGAGTATCTGAAGAAGTGTGCATGCACACAAAAGCTCATACCAATAACAAACTTAGTTGGTCTCTAAGGTGCTACTGGGGACGCGGGTGGCGCTGTGGGTTAAACCACAGAGCATAGGACTTGCCGATCAGAAGGTCGGCGGTTCGAATCCCTGCGACGGGGTGAGCTCCCATTGCTCAGTCCCTGCTTCTGCCAACCTAGCAGTTCGAAAGCACGTCAAAGTGCAAGTAGATAAATAGGTACCGCTCCAGTGGGAAGGTAAACGGCGTTTCCGTGCGCTGCTCTGGTTCACCAGAAGTGGATTAGTCATGCTGGCCACATGACCCAGAAGCTGTACGCTGGCTCCCTCGGCCAATAAAGCGAGATGAGCGCCGCAACCCCAGAGTCGGTCACGACTGGACCTAATAGTCAGGGGTCCCTTTTAAGGTGCTACTGGAATTTTTTTATTTTGCGGAGAAAAAGGACGGAGAGTGGTTTTTCTCCCTATTGCCTAACCCTAGAACTTAGAGATATTAATATTGCGCAGTTTGAAGCAACTGGATGCGTGAAAACTGACTCCTTTTTGCAAACGGAACATTGTTCAATTAAAACTCTGCTTGCAGAACTTTCTTCAAAACAAAAGCATCAAGTGTTACATCCAACCAGTTCCGTAAGACACACGCTGGTCCAAGACACAGGCTCAGCGTCTTACAAAATATGAAATACTCCAAACAGACCTAGAAGCGGAAGTCTGTCTCTCCCCAAAGCCTGCATCCTGCCTGAGGCTGTGTGCTCTTAGAAAGCTTCATTCGCATCCTCACTCCCACAGAGAACAAAGGACACTCTGGCCACCACCCTTGCAAGATAGCGATTTTGCAATTCCATACCTCTCATGTGATCTAAGGTTAAACACTCCCGTGTTAGCTAGCAGAAAACAGCAATAGTTAATTATCAACTCCGTTAAAGCTCAGAGTCCCTTAGAACACTGCAGTGGAATTCCCCCAGAGTTAGCAATGCACATTTAGGCATTCGCCATTTCAGTATCAAGTAAATAATTATTCTTAACAATCCTATGGAGCTAAATGTTGGAAGATTGGCTCATAGTTCCCTCCCATAAGAGGCATTGATGGCCACCAACCTGGACAGAGAATCGGGCAAATTCATGGAGGAGGAGAAGGCTTTCAGTGGCTGAATATCAGTTGTTGGGAACTGCAGGAGTGGAGAGGGCTATTGCTCTCGGAACTTGCTTGCAGCTGGCCACTGTGAGAACAGGAAGCTGGGCTAGATGAGTCCTTGGGCTCTTCTTATGTTCTTGTGGCTCATACCCATCAGTGGAATGTGACCTTTAAAGAGATCCTGGCCAGTGGCCATTACCCCATCTTGTGACAGTGAGTCCCAGGAACCAATGGTGTGCCCTGCAAGGAGGATGCTCAGTTTGTCTGCCCTGCATCTACAGTGGATGCTTGGGTTGCGGATGTGATCCGTGCGGGATGCACGTTCGCAACCCGCAGCGTTCGCAACCCACGTCTGCGCATGCACGGGTTGCGATTCGGCACATCTGTGCATGCGGCAATTTAGCACTTCTGTGCATGCACGACCGCTGAAACCCGGAAGTAACCCGTTCCAGTACTTCCGGGTTTCGGCGGTCCGCAAACCGAAAAAACGCAACCTGAAGTGGCTGTAACCCGAGGTATGACTGTACTGCCAAAGAACTCCGCTGGGTGACTCAAAGCTCATGCACTGCCAGAGGAGGCGAGAGATCTCCATTGACTCCCACCCCCCACGCCAGGCATCACTGTTCTGCTGTCAGCCAGGCAAAAGCGACTTTCATAGCAGGTGAAAAGCACCTAGGGACAGCTGGAGGGGGGGCGATAAAGGTTGGCAGGACAAGAAGCAGATAAAGACGAACTTAGAGCACGCCGGCAGCACTTGCCGGAAAACGTCTAGTGCTCTCTCGCTGGATTTCATGCACTTAGCGCAAAGTTTATGCATCTTCCTGTTAGTCGTTCATTCATCCAACATTTTTCAATGCGTTTCCGTTCCTTTTAAAAAAGCGGAATTGTTGTACTAGGGCTATGGAGCTCTTTAATACACTTTAACCGTGCAAAACCTAAATTTCCCAGGATGTGCTGTAATGCCTGCTGCAAAATATGCCTTAGCCTCATTTAGTACTAGTGCATATTACTAATTCAGGTGTGCTAAAAGTAGTAAAGGCTGGAAACCTTCTTGAACTTACTTACTTATTTATTGCATTTATACCCTAACTTCAGGGACGCGGGTGTCGCTGTGGGTTAAACCACAGAGCCTAGGACTTGCCGATCAGAAGGTTGGCGGTTCGAATCCCCGCAATGGGGTGAGCTCCCGTTGCTCAGTCCCTGCTCCTGCCAACCTAGCAGTTCGAAAGCACATCAAAGTGCAAGTAGATAAATAGGCACCGCTCCGGTGGGAAGGTAAACGGCGTTTCTGTGCGCTGCTCTGGTTCGCCAGAAGCAGCTTAGTCATGCTGGCCACATGACCCGGAAGCTGTATGCCGGCTCCCTCGGCCAATAAAGCGAGATGAGCGCCACAACCCCAGAGTCATCCGCGACTGGACCTAATGGTCAGGTGTACCTTTACCTTTACCTTATCCCAACGTCTCGCCAAGGATCTCAAGGTGAAGTAGATGGTTCTTCCCCTCTTCATTTAATTCCACAACAACCCTGTAAGGTCACCCAGAGAGTTTCATGGCTGAATGGGGATTTGAACCCCAGGTCTTAGTCTGCCACTTTCAACCACTACAACGCACTTTACAAGGAAAGCTAGTATGTCTGGGATGAATTATCTGGCATGGCTCTTCTCCCAAGTATGTTGCTTCTCCATGTGCACGGAGTGAGAGCATTTGAACAAGCAATTCCCCAGCGGCAGCTTAAACTGGAACAGACAAACTAAGTCGGGAATGAATTGGCCATAAAGGGAAAAATAAAGTATTGCTGCCATCTTCTGGCCAAAAGGCAAAGAAAGGAAAATGTATGGATAGTGAGAGAAGTTGGGCAGAAGGTGGCGCACAAAGGTTTAAGAATCGCACAACACCACAGTTTCAGAAAGATTGTTCAGGGAAACAGAAATACAGTAATACCTCGGCGAACGTCCGCCTCGTCTAGCATCCGTTCTACGTCCACGGCAAACCCGGAAGTACCGGGACGGGTTACTTTTGGGTTTGCTGCTCATACATGCGGAGAAGCGCAAACCACTCCACGCGCAGACGCGATGCTTTGCCCTCCGTCCTTTTTGGCTAGTGGCCAGGCTCCGGAATGGATCCCGGTTGCAAAACAAGGTACGAGTGTAAATAAAGGAGGGCAGGGAATCTCTTAGTGGAGAGATCCTGTCCTACCTGGGCTCCTTTATTCCATGTGAATATTTGCAGAGAGACTCAAATGTTTGGATAATACGAATGTCTGTTTCTTTAGCTCTATTCAGGAGTCCCGAATGGAGCTTGAGTCAGTGGCAGGCGACCTATGGCAAAAAGTGAGTGATGCCTCTCCAAACAGTGCCTCGCCCTGGCCAACAATTCCTGAATTATGTGCAGACAAGTGTGAGGCTGTAAAAGCTGCCTTGTGAGAACTGAGCCTGCCACACAATGTTGACCTTGTTGTTGTTGTTGTTGTTGTTGTTGTTGTTTAGTCGTTTAGTCGTGTCCGACTCTTCGTGACCCCCTGGACCAGAGGACGCCAGGCACTCCTGTCTTCCACTGCCTCCCGCAGTTTGGTCAAACTCATGCTGGTAGCTTCGAGAACACTGTCCAACCATCTCGTCCTCTGTCATCCCCTTCCCCTTGCGCCCTCCATCTTTCCCCACATCAGGGTCTTTTCCAGGGAGTCTTCTCTTCTCATGAGGTGGCCAAAGTCTTGGAGCCTCAGCTTCACGATCTGTCCTTCCAGTGAGCACTCAGGGCTGATTTCCTTCAGAATGGAGAGGTTTGATCTTCTTGCAGTCCATGGGACTCTCAAGAGTCTCCTCCAGCACCATAATTCAAAAGCATCAATTCTTCAGCGATCAGCCTTCTTTATGGTCCAGCTCTCACTTCCATACATCACTACTGGGAAAACCATAGCTTTTACTATACGCACCTTTGTTGGCAAGGTGATGTTTCCACTTTTTAAGATGCTGTCTAGGTTTGTCATTGCTTTTCTCCCAAGAAGCAGGCGTCTTTTAATTTCGTGGCTGCTGTCTATTGACCTACCCCTTGCTGAATCAAGCCAGTGGCCATTTTGTCTAGCATCCTGTTCTCACAGTGGCTGACCAGATCCCTGTGGGAAAACTGCCAGCAGGATTCAAACACAAGACACCTCTCCCTTCCTGTGGTTTTCAGCAACTAGTATTCAGATGCATTGCTGCCTCTAACTGTGGGGACAGAACAGAGCCATTCTGTCTAGTAGCCATTGATAGCCGTGTTAGTTACAAAAGTGTTATGATTTAGTAAAAGTTAGGATTGATCAAGGTTTGATTAAACTTTGCCAAACATGGAAACCCCCTGGATTTAGTTGTGCTGACAAGACAAGACTGCTCTGCAGAGCTCACTGGATGGGCCATTAGTAGGGGACAAAGGAAAGCAGTGGCCTGAAATAAATAATAAAAAAGGTCTTATATATGTAATAAATGTTCATAAATCTACCAAGCAAATGTGTACATAAATATATAAACCACATATCTGAAGCAGAACAGGAAAACAGCCATGAAGCCATTTTGGCTCCCAAACTGACCAAATGTTTTCTTTGCAAAGTCAAAGGAAAATGGAAAAGCCTCCCCGTTGTCTTTTCCCTCACAAATCCTGTCTTAAGGGTATGACTGTGTTTGAATAGGGTGAGCCTGTGACGTGGCTCAGGAACTAAGTATTTATCATTACAAAAGACTGCCCAGGCTCCCCAGGGTATCCAATCAAGTAAGCATTAACAGGTAACTTGCCAGACAGGAGGTAAAGAATGACAGGAGGTAAACAACGCACTCAGATTTCTGCTGTAGACCTCCCTTTCTGTGATGTAGGTATGATGTATCTGGGGTGGTGGTCTTGAGGTACCCCCCTTCTGTGATGTTTCTGGGGGTGGTCTTGGACTCCAAGGTGGGCAATTTAAAATGTCTATATAAGGCCGGGCACACCTTGCTTCTGGGTCCTTCTCCTTTCCTGCGTGTGAGGGGAGCACCCTGTTGCAACAGTTCAATAAAGATCAGGCTTACGAGCTGCTTTGCTTCTCAATATTCTCTGGTTGGCCTCTGTTCTTTTCTCCGACCGATGGAGAACCTACAAAGGACTCTATAAGGGCTCTTGTGTCCCCCATAAGGGAATAAGGGCAGATTTTCGTTTATTACAGGCCCATCAGGGAAACCATCAGAGGGCAAGGCTGCCAGGCAAGGGGGTCCCCTTCTTTGCTGAATGTTAGTAGGCAGAGGGAAAGGACAGGCTATGGGCTTCAACTTTGAATGACGTAGGCTGGGAAGAGGCCCCTGGAGGCAGTTAGCAGCAAGAAGGAGAAGGGGGGAGGCAGAATGCCCAGTGAGCTGGCAATGACAGACCACACCTGGAATATTGTGTCCAATTCTGGGCAGCACAATTTAGGAAGGGTATTGGAACATGTGCAGAGGAGGGCAACCAAGAGGATCAAGGATCTCGAAACGAAGCCTGATGAGGAATGGTCGAAGGAACTGGGTATGTTTAGCCTGGAAAAGAGGAGACTGAGAGGAGATATGAGAGCCATCTTCAAGGGCCGTCACATGGAAGATGGCAATAAAGGAAAGAACAGGGTGGTGATGCAGTGACTATTGCAATCATCACAAGATAATATCCCCAAGGCAACTATCTGTAAACAAACAATAAACGTCCAGATGGAAGATGGAGCAAGCTTGTTTTCTCCTGGTCTGGAGGGAAAAACTCGAACAAAGGGCTTCAAGTTACAAGAACATTGGGGGGAACTTTCTGACAGTAAGAGCTGTTTGACAGTGGAATGGTCTCCCTTGGGAAGTTGTGGACTCTCCATCCTTGTAGGTTTGTAAGCAGAGGTTGGATGGCCATCTGCCATGGATGCTTTAGCTGAGATTCCTGCATTGCAGGGGGTTGGACTAGATGACCCTTGGGGTCCCTTCCAACTCTACAATTCTGTGATAGGCTGGAACAAAGAGACACAAAGACGGCTCTTTGCTGTCCTGTGAATCCAACGCTGCCCTTAATGGGGAAGCCAGACCCTCATAAGACGTAAATGCTCTGCATTTCCTAAAAAAATTATACATAAAAACCAAAACCATTTCAAATATTAAAATACAGAGTTATTTCGAACCCTTTGACCTCCTTCCCTCCCTCCATGGGTTCCATCTAAGATTAAATTTACTGCATTTTATCCTTATCTATCTGTTATATAACCATAATTGCCATAACAAATTTCATATAACAAGTGTCTTTACATCCATGCCAAAGATTTTAACTGTTTACAGTGGTCTTTTAAATAAATTGCAAATTTGTTCCAGTCTTTAGAAAATACTTGATCTTACTGGTTTCGGATCTTCCCTGCAATCCCTCCATCTAGGTGCAGGTTGTAGATACAAGAAAACCAAATATCATAAAGACACCACAGTCGCTGTTTTGCCTCATTGTCCCAAAGGGAACACAGACTCTGGTAAACAAGCTCTGCTTGTGGAAATTGGGGTGGAGCATAACAATACATTGAAGTTGATGGCCATCACTGCCTTCTGTGAGAGCAAGCTCCACAATATAACTATCCACTGCATGAAGACCTGCTTCTTCTTTTTAAAATAATTTTTATTGAATTTTCAATTTTACAAACAAAACAAATGTTTAAAGGTAAAGGGACCCCTGACCATTAGGTCCAGTCGTGACCGACTCTGGGGTTGTGGCGCTCATCTCGCTTTATTGGCCGAGGGAGCCGGAGTACAGCTTCCGGGTCATGTGGCCAGCATGACTAAGCCGCTTCTGGCGAACCAGAGCAGCGCACGGAAACGCCGTTTACCTTCCCGCCAGAGCAGTACCTATTTATCTACTTGCACTTTGACGTGCTTTCGAACTGCTAGGTTGGCAGGAGCAGGGACCGGGTAACGGGAGCTCACCCCATCGTGGGGATTCAAAGCGCCGACCTTCTGATCGGCAAGTCCTAGGCTTTGTGGTTTAGCCCACAGCGCCACCTGTGTCCCAAACATTTTACTTACCATTAAATATCCAGCGACTTCCCTCTGTCTCCTTCCTTGGTTTATTTTATTTACCTTCTCTTCCTTCATGTTTTACTAAAACAATTATTGTCAGTTCTCTATTTTTACATCCCTCAAACAATAATTACACTGTTGGTTTTATCTTAATGCGGCCAGCCTTTTCAGCTGGTACACTAAATATTTTCCACTTTTCTTTAAATATACGATCTTCTTGCTCTCTTATTTTATATGTTAAACCTGCAAGTTCTGCCTATTCTAACACCTTAAGTTGCCAGTCCCCTTCACCTGTGACCTCTTTCATTTTCCAGTTTTGGGTTAACAAAACTTGAGCTGCTGTTGTGGCATACATAAATAAATTTCTCTGATATCTGGGAATTTCTGTCCGGATTATTCCTAACAAAAAGGACTTTGGTTTTTTTGGGGGGAAGTTATTTTAAACATTTTTTTCAGCTCATTATAAACCATTTCCCAATACAGTGGTACCTCTGGTTATGTACTTAATTCGTTCCGGAGGTCCGTTCTTTTTTTTTTTTTTTGAATTATTTTTTATTCATTTTACAATACAAAAATATAAAAACACATAACACAATTTTTCACAAATACATTTTTTGGAGTTCCCTCAGCTCTTCTGCAAATCCTCAGTTTTAGTCCTTCCGGAGGTCCGTTCTTAACCTGAAACTGTTCTTAACTTGAAGCACCACTTTTGCTTATGGGACCTCCCACTGCTGCTGTGCTGCCACCACGTGATTTCTGTTCTCATCCTGAAGCAAAGTTCTTAACCCGAGGTACTATTTCTGGGTTAGTGGAGTCTGTAACCTGAAGCGTATGTAACCCAAAGTACCACCGTATTCTTTTACCTTTTTCCATGTCCACCACATATGAAAAAAGTACCTTCCATTCTTTACATTTCCAACACATATCAGATTCTGAGTTACACCTCTTAGCCAACCTACTCATCTATGAATCATTTTCATATAATTCTCTTTCAGTGAATAACATAAAGTAAATTTCAAACCATACTTCCAAAATTTCTCCCAAAGGTTTAACTCTATATTATGTCCTATATCTATTGCCCAGTGTGTCACTGAAGCTTTAACTAGCTCATCTTTTGTTTCCCATGCTAATAGAAAATTATACATTTTACAATGTACATTTTACAGCGTAAAATGTAAGATATACTTTATTTTATCCATCCAGAATCTTCTAACCTTCAGCTTCATTAGATTTCTACAAGTTCTAGTGTTATGACGGAAGGAGAAAAACTTTTCTCTGTCCAGTTTCTCTGTTCTTTTTCAGACATTTGCCAACTCTATAGTATGCTTTTTGAGGTGAGGGGACCAGAACTGCATACAGCATTTGAAATGCGATTTGCACCATGTTGTTGTTTGTTTAGTCGTTTAGTCGTGTCCGCCTCTTTTTGACCCCATGGACCAGAGCACACCAGGCACTCCTGTCTTCCACTGCCTCCCGCAGTTTGGTCAAACTCATGCTGGTAGCTTCGAGAACACTGTCCAACCATCTTGTCCTCTGTCTTCCCCTTCTCCTTGTGCCCTCCATCTTTCCCAACATCAGGGTCTTTTCCAGGGAGTCTTCTCTTCTCATGAGGTGGCCAAAGTATAGGAGCCTCAGCTTCAGGATCTGTCCTTCCAATGAGCACTCAGGGCTGATTTCCTTAAGGCTGATTTGCACCATAGATTTCTACAAACAGGTCCTACTGGCTGCCTGCCTGCTCCTCATTTGCCCATTCAGTCCAAACAAACCTTTGAGATGCTGTTGGTGTAAGTGTGCGTCAAGGAATCAAAACTGCCCTGACATACTCTTTGTTGTTGCTGTTTAGTTTATTTCTCTCTCTCTCTCTCTCTCTCTCTCTCTTTTTAAAATGATTTGATTTTTCAAATTAAAATTTTACAGTCACATTATCCGACTCACAACATAAAAACAAGATTCCTAGGAATCTTTTGGACTTCCTTCCTCCCTTTTGTGGGACCTGATGTTAATCATTTCCTCTTGCATCTTTTATGATAATCCAAATATCTTACCTCTCCACTGTGTCCAAAATTCACCATTAGACTACAAGTGATATTCCAATCCTACTAATGATTTTAACTGTTTACAATGGTTTTTAAGATAAGTTATAAACTTTCCGCATTCCTTATTAAAATTTCGGTATTCCTCATTTCTGATTCTTCTGGTCATTTTGGCCATTTTGGCATAATCCATCAACTTGATCTGCCATTCTTCTCTGGTAGGGACTTTATCTTCTTTGCATCTCTGGGCCAATAAGATCCATGCTGCTGTGGTCACACACATACATAGATTTCTGCTCCCTTAGGATTTTGGCACCTAGGATTCCTAAAAGGAAGGCTTCAGGTTTTTAAAGAAAAGGTAATTTTAAACATTTTTTTTCAACTCCTTATATATCATTTCCAAAAATTATTTTATTACCTTACATTTCCACCACATATGATAAAAGGTGCCTGTTTTATTTTATTTCTCTGTATTGTTTTGTTTCTGGTGTGTGGGGCCAATCTGGATGAGACCCTAGGCAAAAGATTTCTGCATTGCAAGAGTTTGGTCTAGATGACTCTCGTGGTCCCTTGAAACTCTACAATTCCACGATTCTGTGACCATCTAGTTGAATATTGGGTGGTATTCAGCTGCCACATCCTATCAGTGCAAGAATTTCCACTTGGGCCAAGGGACTTTCCCTCCTCCTCCTCCCCAACTCTGCTCCAGAGGATTAGGGAAACCCTTTGAACCAATTTATGGGAGGAAAGCAGAATACTCTGTTGCAGAAGCAGAAATCCTTGTGCTGATGGAATATTCACAGAACGCATTGCCAGTGCTATTATTGGTTTGGCTCATCAGTCCAAACGACACCCACTAGTCCAGCCTTTCTCACCCTGTGGGTCCCCAGATGTTGGACTACAACTCCCATCATCCCTAGCTAGCAAGGCCAGAGCTCAGGGATGATGGGAGCTGTAGTCCAACAACATCTGGGGACCCATAGGTTGAGAACCGCTGCACTAGTCCCTTCCAAACCTGTGATCCTGCATATGGGAGCCTAGAATCTATCGGAGGAAGATTCCTTTGGCCAAAGAGTGAGCTCTTTGGCCATAGAAACAAAAGGAAACACCACAACGTCCTTGGATGAAGAACAAGAGGACAACAAGGGAGAGTAGGGAGTGTGAGTTTGACTGATGCTGGAAGCTGGGGAGACAAAGACACGTTCTGGTCTGTGCTGTGCTTTGGGGATCTCCAGGAAACCAAACGGGGATGCAATGGGCCTTCTTGTTAGTGGTGGCCTGAGGAGATTTCACCCCTCCCATATCCAAGAATCTGTTGATGTTCTCTGCTGATTCTCGAGAGAGGAGGGGGCGGTTTCTGCTCTCTACTTATTCCGCTCCGTCCTCCGATCAAAGACAGAGAGAGACTGAGTGTTAGAGAGAGTGTTATCTCTGTGTTGATAAGGTTGCTGCTAAGAGCAGCTGCAGACACTCAGTGCCGTTCAGCTTCTCTATTTAGCTCTGTATATAGTTTGTATGATAGTTGTAGATAGAATAAAGAAGATATTCTACAGAGCTGCTCTCCGAGTCGTTTATGCTCTGCTATACTCTGCTGTGCGACGACTGTCTTCTTGTTGAAGTGAATCTGGTGCTCACATCTCTAAGCTGTGAGTCCACAGCACTTTGACCTGTTCCTGTGCAGAAGGTGGTCTCTGGAAGTGCTACGCAGCTCGCCTAGCCCAGTCGGGGCTGAAGTGTGTGAGTCCAGTTGGTGCCACTGGCTCAAGGGCGATGCTGACATGCCCGTCCTGTGGAAGGCCCTCCTATCAGATGTCAAGGAAATAAACAACTATCTGACTTTTAGAAGACATCTGAAGGCAGCCCTGTTTAGAAAAGTTTTTAATGTTTGATTCTCTTTTTAATATTCTGTTGGGAGCCACCCAGAGTGGCTAGGGAAACCCCAGCCAGATGGGCAGGCTATTAATAATAATAATAATAATAATAATAATAATAATAATAATAATAATAATAATTCCCTGATTGGCAGTGCCTCTTCCAGGGTTTCAGGCAGGGGTTCTTCCTACCTGGAGATGCTCTGCCACTGATCTACAGTTCGAAGTGCTCCTTGCTTTCCTGCCAAGTCAGGAGCCACCGTCATCCCTGTTGAATGATGCTATTCCGCTGGCTGGCCTTAATCTGCTTCTCCTTCTACCAGAAACAGCTGCTGCTTAGCCTGGGCATGTTTACATTGAACTTGCAGGTATATATACATCTCCGTCTCTCTATCTCGCAGCTCCCCACCAGCAACCGTAATTCCCCTTCTGTTTTGCAATCAGCCTTCCCCCACCAAAGGATCATCCAATTTAAGTCACAGCTTCCCCTGCAAGCGTGAGCCACCACTAGGGGGCAATACATCATCTAATTACACCAAGTAAAGTCATGGTCCTTTGGCAAAGCCACCCCTGATGAACTTAAATGGATTTTAAACATTAATATAATAGGTATTTAGTTAAGAATAAGGAGGACGGGGGTGTTGCGGCGGGCGGGGGGAAGAGCGTTTCAAACCAGCCAGCGGGTTCCGAAGGATGCATTAGGAATGCCGAGTTCTGAGTGGCTACTGGATTTATTTCGATATTTAGGAGAGTTCCAATTGTCAAGGAGGCGCAGGGAAGCTAATTCGAGGAAAAGCTCATTTTGATAAATGGCGGTGCAATGACCCTCATGAATCGCAGACTTATTTCTGGAGCTAATGGAGGGTTACTAATTTCACGCCGTCGGAAGGCGCTTCTTCATTTACTTACCAAGGCCTCCTGCGGGCCAAATGGAGAGGCTTGGCAAAACAGCCGGGGGCAGAAAAGTCTTCTTTTGGCAACAGCTGACAGGAAGCTCTGCCAGGATTGCGAATTTGAGGGAAAAGGGCAAAAGCCGATGGGCCAAAGAAGGATCTTGTTGTTGTTAACCTCTCTATTTATTAACCTCCCTGCACTCCAGAAACATCTAGGGCAGGGGATGGGGAACTTTTCTCACCCGAGGGCCCCATTGTCCCATAGGGAACTTTCATGCCAATAGGGGTTGGGACCAGAGGCAGAAGATCTGTGGGGCCATTTATTTATATAATGGCAGTTCTATCCCACATTTTCTTCTAAGGAGTTCAAGGTGGCATATCCAGGTTTCTCGCCCTCCTCACAGCAGCACGGTTGGGCAGCAACCATCCCAAGGTCACCCAGTGGGTTCCGTGGCCAAGCGGGGATTCGAACCCTGGTCTCCCAAGTCCTAAGACCAACACTCTAGCCATCGCGCCAGACCATCGAACCGCAACAAACAAGCCGTCTGCACAAGCATTCCTGTTTGAGTTGAATCATTCCCCCTTCTCTCCACTCCTCACACACTGTTCTTATTCCCCCCATGCTACCAGAGCAAATGGGGGGTTATGGGGGGCATGTAGGGGAAGGAGAGGGGGAAAGCCCCATTTTTACATAGAAGTCCTTGTGCAGGGCTTCGGCTGATGGCACTGGTTAGGTGCACCACACACAATATCCTGTTGTAAAGGTAAAGGTAAAGGGACCCCTGACCATTAGGTCCAGTTGTGACTGACTCTGGGGTTGCGGCGCTCATCTCGCTTTACTGGCCGAGGGAGCCGGCATACAGCTTCCGGGTCATGTGGCCAGCATGACTAAGCCGCTTCTGGCGAACCAGAGCAGCACAGAGAAACGCCGTTTACCTTCCTGCTGGAGCAGTACCTATTTATCTACTTGCACTAGTGTGCTTTCAAACTGCTAGGTTGGCAGGAGCAGGGACCGAGCAATGGGAGCTCACCCCGTCGCGGGGATTCGAACCGCCGACCTTCTGATCAGCAAGTCCTAGGCTCTGTGGTTTAACCCACAGAGCTCCTCCATATAAGAGGATGTCATCCTGTTACATTGAAGTGGGCCTGGTGAGGGATAAGACGCTGCAGGGGCAAACACCAAGGGCTCATGCAGACTTCTGATTGTCCCACTCCTTCCCCACCCCCAGAAAACCCAATCTTTACCGCTGAATTGGCACAAACGTCAAGCAGGTTTTCCACAAATAGACATTTGCTCCGATTCAGCACTAAAGAATGAGTTTTCCCGGGGAAACAGTGGGGCAAACAGAACACCGCTCTCATCTGTGCCTGCAAAGAATGGACAAGCAGAAGTGAAGAAGAGTCCTGAGAGTGGTAGCAGAAGATCCCTAGGGATCTGGTGATAGAGCTCAACTCTGCTTTAAGTGGACTTTGTTGTTGTTTAGTCATTTAGTCGTGTCCGACTCTTCGTGACCCCATGGACCAGAGCATGCCAGGCACTCTGGTCTTCCACTGCCTCCCGCAGTTTGGTCAAACTCATGTTAGTAGCTTCGAGAACACTGTCCAACCATCTCGTCCTCTGTCGTCCCCTTCTCCCTGTGCCCTCAATCTTTCCCAACATCAGGGTCTTTTCCAGGGAGTCTTCTCTTCTCATGAGGTGGCCAAAGTCTTGGAGCCTCAGCTTCAGGATCTGTCCTTCCAGTGAGCACTCAGGGCTGATTTCCTTAAGAATGGATAGGCTCGATCTTGCAGTCCATGGGACTCTCAAGAGTCTCCTCCAGCAGCATAATTCAAAAGCATCAATCCTTCGGCAATCAGCCTTCTTTATGGTCCAGCTCTCACTTCCATACATCATTACTGGGAAAACCATAGCTTTAACTATACGGACCTTTGTTGGCAACTAACAAGTCATAAAAGGGTTTTTTGCGTTGAATATTGTTGGGTTAGGTTTGGGTCTGGGTTCAGGGGTTCCAACATGAATAAAATATTGCCCCTCCATAATTGATCACATGCTATGAGACACACACACTATTTGAATAATAATGCCCATTAACTTTTTTGGGGGGTCTCAGCCTCCTCAAATATTTTAGTGGGGGCGGGGTCCCTTTGGCCTCTAGGAGTTGGCTCCTATGTTTGGGACTTACAAGCAAAGCAGAAGTTATAAGCCGAGCCTATTCCAGCAGAATCAGGCCCGGTCAAGGCATGGCAGATCAGCACCCTGGACAGCTTTATGCGGAGCTGTGGAAGAGGTTGTCACAGCCTGTTCTATACCATCTCGGCTTCCCTCATCATCCTCAGATTACTCTGGTGTACTTCTCCTGCTCTACCTTCAGGGAATATGTAGGATCCACTATGGAGCCTTGAATGACTCTCTCAAGAGGGACAGAAGGGAAGACCCCCACTATTCTTCAGACAATTTTGGCCTTTTGCTGGGACAACACCCAAAGTGCTCATGGGGAGCTGTCCAGGGTCCTGATCTGCATGGGAAACTTTTTCAGCGGAAGGGATGCTTTTTGCCTTCTGTGCTACCTTCAGAGAGCCTCGCATCAGTGACGGGCAGGACCAGAGGCAAAAGGGCAGGTCAACAAGTATAAACATTTGTTTGTACAATTGGCTAGTTCTACTCTCACACACACCCCTCTCTCTCCATCCAGGCAAGTGAGAGGCTTTAACAGAGTTTACATTTCAGTTGGACAAATACACTTGAGGTGTGTAGTCTCCAGAGAAGGGGTGAGGCCTGGGGAGAGTTCGAGGGCCACATTCTGCCCCAGTACCTGAGTTTCTCCACTCCTGGGGTGGAAGACAGTTTTGAGTGGGGTGACCTGTGATTCTCCCAAATACTATTCCTGCTCAGGGTGGCACTGGGACTCAGATGCAGAGGACATGGTGATTTGTTTATTTATTGCATTTCTACCCCACCTTTTTCCTCCAAGGAGCTCAAAGTACTGTACATGGTTCAGTGCCCTCCTCAATTAATCCGCACAACAACCCTGTGAGGTAGGCTAGGCTGAGAGGCAGCAGTTGCCTCAAAGTCACCCAGTGAGCTTCATGGCTGAGCAGGAATTTGAACCCTGGTCTCTTAGGTACTAGCCAGACACTCTTAAGAACTACACCACACTGGAAGTGTTTTTCTTGGTAGTTGTACAAGCACACAACACAACCAAGTTTTCGGATATGGTTAAAGGTAAAGGTAAAGGGACCCCTGACCATTAGGTCCAGTCGTGACTGACTCTGGGGTTGCAGCGCTCATCTCGCTTTATTGGCCGAAGAAGCCAGCGTACAGCTTCCGGGTCATTGGCTAGCATGACTAAGCTGCTTCTGGCGAACCAGAGCAGTGCACGGAAACGCCGTTTACCTTCCCGCTGGAGTGGTACCTATTTATCTACTTGCACTTGATGTGCTTTTGAACTGCTAGGTTGGCAGGAGCTGGGACCGAGCAATGGGAGCTCACTCCGTCGTGGGGATTCGAACCGCCGACTTTCTGATCGGCAAGTCCTAGGCTCTGTGCTTTAACGCACAGCGCCACCTGCATCTCCTTCGGATAAGGTTAGTGTAGCTAAATAAACTGGATACGATTGCATATATACTGATATGTGCCCTGTTGACATGGGAGATTTTGCCACTGAACAAAGAGCAACATCCATGAATTTCGCTTGTAGTCTGAAGCATTGGGTTTTTTTTTTAATGCTTACAAAGAAAGGAAGTGTCTCAGACTACGTGTAAAAGATGCGGAACCTTTTCTTGGTATTTTAACCGAACACAGAAAGTCCCGTTTAAGGTTAAGACTCCTGAAATCGGATTAAACCTGTTTGATATTTGGACAGGTTTTTGGTGCCCTCTCTCTTCAGGAAAAGGGCAGGTGATGGGTTCAAAGTGAAGGATGACCTCGGAGTTGAGATGCTGATAATTCTGGAGACTCTGGGACCAGTAATACCAGGGGGGGCGAGGGGGGAGCGAGGCGGGGCTTACCTTTAGGCTACCACAATGCTGGCATGAGCCCCATCATGATCTAAGCAAGGAGATTGATCCAGGTCGGGTATTAAAGGCTGGAGTGGATTAAACAGAAGAAATTCCCCTTGTAACAAGTGGAGGGGGGGTGGACTTCAAAAGGCGGATTTTGTTCTCGCTGAAACAAAGAGAAGTAGATTGCCAGCCCAGCCCGGGGGCAAGCCTCTTGGTGGCTTTCAATTTGCTGAAGTTGGATGAAGAAGCAGGACGCTTGTTTGGGCTTTTGAGCTCCAAAGATCTCCCAGGGGAAAGAACTTTAGATTTAAAGGCTCAGGCTCTGGGACGACACGGTTTGTCCTCATTAGCTTTTTCGTTTTGTTTTAACGGGAAATGTGTTCAGCAATCCTCCCAGGCCCACCTCCCTAGAGTTGGCGTTAGCCACAAACTTGACGGCAACAAGGAAAAGCGGACCTTGTCAGCTCTGAATTTTGTTGCTGTGCATCAGCTTCTCTGCGGCTGATGTTGTTGGATTGCTGACACACACACACACACACCCCAGCCTTGCAGCACTTTGAAGCCACCAGTCCTGCGATGTGAAGGGACCAGGAGCCATATGGACATGGCACCCTTGGCTTCCCAGGAAGAACATCAAGGCAACGGAGAGCCCAATCCACCAGCCAAAGAAAATACAGATACGAGGAACTCATTTCCTCACTCCTTGCCTGACAGAAGACTCTGCTCCAGCCAGGGCCAAATCTGTCCATTTCAATTCCCCTCGGTTTCTCATTTTTAATTCAGTTCCCCACAGATCCACATTGGTTTGTGAATGTTCTTTTTCCTCAGGGAAACTCATCAGCACTGGAATTTCTCCCTAATATACATGGTTTTGTATGCGTTGGGTTCTAGCATCTGATGTTTGTGCAACGTAATTTTATTGTCTTTTTTTTTTTGTAAGGAGGATATAATACTAATACTACAGTGGTACCTTGGTTTATGAAATTAATCTGTTCCTGAAGTCCGTTCTTAAACCGAATCTGGTCTTAAACTGAGGTGCGCTTTCCCTAATGAGGCCTCCTGCCGCTGGTGTCCTTCCACCATTCGGATTCCATTCTTAGACTGAGGTAAAGTTCGCAAACCGGGACACTACTTCTGGTTTTGCGGAGTTCATAAACTGAATCGTTCGTAAACAGGGCTGTTCGTAAACCGAGGCACCACTGTAATACTCATACTACCCCATCCATCTGGCTGGGTTGCCCCAGCCACTCGTACCATACAGTGAAGAAAGAACAGACCCTCCTTAGCTTACTTGACTTCTCAATAATACTGCTCCATTTTGATGGCCTTTTAATCTTTAATAACCTTCCTAATTTGTCAAATCAAAGTTATGAATGCCCTGCCTATTATTTGATCCATCAAACAGCCTCAAACATCTTATTTGACTCACTTGTGTGTTTTCGCCACTTCACATTGACTGATGATGCACCCCCACCCTCACCCATCATGGCCCCCCACCCCGTGGGTGAGGGTGGGGATGCTTCTGGCTTGTCCCATATTCCACACCCTCATTTACCTTGGCAAGAAAATTGCAGTAGCCCATACAAGTGGTAAAGGTAAAGGACCCCTGGACGGTTAAGTCCCATCAATGGCGACTATGGGGTTATGGAGCTCATCTCGCTTTCAGGACGAGGGAGCTGGCATTTGTCTGCAGACAGCTTTCCAGGTCATGTGGCCAGCAGGACTAAACTGCTTTTGGCACACAGGACACCACGACGAGTGCCAGAGCGCATGGAAATGCTGTTTACCTTCCTGCCACAGTGGTACCTATTTATCTACTTGCATTGGCCTGCTTTCGAACTGCTAGGTTGGCAGGAGCTGGGACAGAGCAATAGGAGCTCACCCCGTCGTGGGGATTCAAACCGCCGACCTTCTGATCAGCAAGCCCTAGGCTCAGTGGTTTAGACCACAGCAGCACCCGCATCCCTTGCAAGTGGTAATAGGAAGTGGTAGTGGTAAAAGCCATAGCACAGTGATGGCAGTTCCCTCCTCGCGAGAAGTGAGGTTACAGGGAACCAGGCAGAGGGCCTTCTCGGTGGTGGCACCCACCCTGTGGAACGCTCTCCCATCAGATGTTAAGGAAATAAACATCTATCTGACTTTCAGAAGACATCTGAAGACAACCCTGTATTGGGAAGTTTTTAATGTCTGATGTTTTATTATGCTTTTATATTAGTTGGAAGCTGCCCAGAGTGGCTGGGGCAACCCAGTCAGATAGGCAGGGTACAAATAATAAAATTATTATTATTACTGCCCTGGACCAGGTAACAGTTTTGTAAGGAATCTAGCGTTGCCATCTGAAGAGCCAGCAAATACCAGATTCTGCTCCAGCTCTGTGTGGGCTCCCCACTTCCCCGCTCTGCCCGCAGAGTGCTTGCTAGGACGTGCTAATGTCACCACAAGAAGTGTGCAGGCAGCCATTATTCTTGAAGCCGGCAGCTCTAGCGTTTGAGCCTTCTCCCTTCTGTTTCCCCCTCTTTTGCTCGAAGGAAATGGCTATTACTTGTGCTGGTTAATGGAGCCCCCATGCTGAGGAGCAGTGTTTCTGTGAATATCGCTTGCTGGAGAGCAAACAGCAAGGAAGGCCTTTGCCTTCATGCTCTGGGGGTTAACTTATATAATAATAATAATAATAATAATAATAATAATAATAATAATTATACCCCGCCCATCTGGCTGAGTTTCCCCAGCCACTCTGGGCGGCTCCCAATCAAGTGTTAAAAACAATACAGCATTAAGTATTAAAAACTTCCCTGAACAGCAGCACACGGACGTGTGATGTTTGAAAGAGAAATATTGGTTAGGAGGAATCTTGTCCTGAGAACCAGCGTGGTGCAGTGGTTAAGAGCGGTAGTCACGTAATCCAGGGAACTGGGTTCGCGTCTCCGCTCCTCCACATGCAGCTGCTGGGTGACCTTGGGCCAGTCACACTTCTCTGAAGTCTCTCAGCCCCACTCACCTCACAGAGTGTTTGTTGTGGGGGAGGAAGGGAAAGGAGAATGTTAGCAGCTTTGAGACTCCTTAAAAGGGAGTGAAAGGCGGGATATCAAATCCAAACTCTTCTTCTTCTTTTTCTTCTGATCAAGCAGGGTTCTTGCTCCTCCATGAATTCGTCCAGTTCTTTTTTAAAGCCATTAGTGCCCGCTGCAGGAAAGAGTTCCACAGTTTAACTTTGCATGGAGTATTTTCTTTTGTCCACCCTGAATCTTCCAACATTCAGCTGCCCTGACTCGTAGCGTTACGAGAGAGGGAGAAAAGCTTTTCCCTCACGCCATGCAATTTAAGAAGGATGTTGACAAGCTGGAACATGTGCAGAGGAGGGTGACCAAGACGATCAAGGGTCTGGAAACCAAGCCTGATGAGGAGCGTTTGAAGGAGCTGGGTATGTTTAGCCTGGAAAAAGAGGAGATGTGATAGCCATCTTCAAATATCTCAAGGGCTGTCACATGCAAGAGGGAGCATGCTTGTTTTCTCTTGCTCTGGAGGGCAGGACTCGAACCCATGGCTTCAAGCTACAAGAAAGGAGATTCCAGCAAAACTTCAGGAAGAACTTTCTGACAGTAAGAGCTGTTTGGCAGTGGAACGGTCTCTCTCTCTCTTTTTTGATATACTTTTTATTAGGTTTTCATTTCATATAAACAAACAAAATACACTGATATTTCATATCCTTTTACAACTATCTTTCTTCCTGCTCTACTGAGCACTGACTTCCCTCCCTCCAGCAGGTTTTCTTACTCCAATCTCTAGTCCACAGTTCCTTGATAATATCTAGTCCACCTCATAAAACTTATTTCAACCCAGGAGACTCTTGAGAGTCCCATGGACTGCAAGAAGATCAAACCTCTCCATTCTGAAGGAAATCAGCCCTGAGTGCTCACTGGAAGGACAGATCCTGAAGCTGAGGCTCCAATAACTTTGGCCACCTCATGAGAAGAGAAGACTCCCTGGAAAAGACCCTGATGTTGGGAACGACAAGGAGAAGGGGACGACAGAGGACGAGATGGTTGGACAGTGTTCTCGAAGCTACCAGCATGAGTTTGACCAAACTGTGGGAGGCAGTGGAAGACAGGAATGCCTAGCATGATGTGGTCCATGGGGTCACGAAGAGTAGGACACAACTAAACAACTAAACAACAACAACGTCTTCTGATTTCTACAGTACACACTTATATAGTCCATAAATTTACTCCATTCTCTTTGGAACTTTGTTTCCTCTTGGTTGCGGATCCTGTGGGTCAGTTTTAAAAGAGTCTGTGTACTGGTGCAGTAAACGCTTCCGCTGCGCTACCAGCAACAGTTCTCTTTGCAGAGCATTAATTAAGTCCAGTGCAGAGATTCTTGTTGCAGTACAAGCTTCAAAGTCTCAGCAGCAAAGAAATAACGACACAGGGAAGCCTGTCTTTCCAAAGACAGGTTTATTGCAGAAAGATAACAGAAACACCTCCGGAGCTTTCAGACATTTTTGCTTCACGCCCCACAGGCAGAGAAAACAAACACTCTTTATATACTGAGCAACTTAACAACTTAACGAGCTTGACTACTTAAAGTCACATGACATTGCTAACTTGCCAGCGTCTTAGGTTTCACACCTTAACAAGTTTTGCTAATTCCGCATAGTCAGCCATCTTCGTCTGCCACTCCTCTACAGTTGGTAATTCCTGTACTTTCCATTTTTGGGCTATCAAGATTCTAGCAGCAGTCATGATCAATCTTTTGTCATCCTTCTTAATATCCTCCCCCATCAAACCTAGCAAAAAAGCTTTTAAGTACATTTAAGCATCTTTTTTAGTTCGCTGTAGATCAATTCCCTTCCCCCCCATTTTTTCACATGTCCACCACACATGAAAAAAATTCTCCATCCTTCTCTTTACATTTCCAACAATTTCTGCTACTCATCCTATTTTTGATAGTTTGACAGGTGTTAGGTACCAGCGGTATATCATTTTCATTACATTCACTTTTAAAGTAGTACATGATGTGAATTTTAAATTCTCGTTCCATAGTTTCACCCATACATCATACTTGGTATTATGCCCAAAATTTATTGCCCATTTTCTCATTGCCTGGAGGTTCATCTTTTGTGTTCCATTCTAACAAGAAATTGTACATTTTCGATAGTAATTTGGACCTGCTTTCTAATATTTCAATTTGAAATTTCGATATTTTTTTTTTGTCGTCAAATCCCACTTTTTTGTCACCCTTCAACACATCGGTGGAACGGTCTCCCTCGAGAGGCGAAGGACTCTCCTTCCTTGGAGGTTTTCAAGCAGAGGTTGGAGGGCCATCTGTCAGGGATGCTTGAGTTGCGATAATTTGCATTGCAGGGGGTTGGACTAGATGACCCCTGTGGTCCCTTCCAATTCTAAAATGCTATGATTTTATAATTTTACACAGTTCTATCCTGCCACCTCTTTCTTCCCTCTTCACAGAAATAAAAATACCCCAACCTTGCAAGCTTTCCTTCTGATGCACACATTTAAAAACCGTGTCCCAGGCAGGAAATATACATTTATTAAGAAACCAGAAGCATTTCTACTGGGCATTGTAGGAGATGATATAAATAGAAAAGATTGTAAGCTGTTTTTGTATGCAATGACGGCAGCAAGAATATTGTTGGCACAAAAATGGAAGCAAGAAGAATTACCGACGAAAGAAGATCGGAGGATGAAATTGATGGATTATGCAGAATTAGACAAACTGACAGGAAGAATTCAAAACCGGCAGGACCAGAGAGTCACAGAAGACTGGTGTAAATTTACGGACTATTTGAAAAGTAATTGTGATGATCAGATTACATTTGTAGGTTTGCAAGAAGTTTTGTGAGGTGAATAATTTGAATTATTGCATAATTGGATAAAAAGGAAGATGTTAGTTAAGATAATTAAAGGCAATATGAGTTTAAGAAATGCAGAAGAAATGATAAAAATGGGGGATCATCAGAGGTCCTGATGGAAGTCCAAAAAGACTGTATAAGATGTGAAATTTTGTGGTATGTACGATTATTAATATGCTTTAAAATGAATAAAAATTATTTTAAAAATAAAATAAAAACCGTGTTCCAGGAAACGTTAAGTCTTGGTTGACCCTGTGAGGTGCTTCTTAGATACTGTTTTTAAAAAAACATTCTTAGCAATGTTACTACCTGGAGTCTCTGCTTTGGGGGGGCTTTGGGGTGTGTTTCTGTATCTCCTCCCTTGCTGCAAAAACGGAGAAGTGAGACTAGTTGTCTCCTGCTAAATTCCTGAAACTTGCAAATGATCCTCTGGGCCAGAAGAGGAGAGCCCAGTCTGAGGCAGCCTCTCCAGAGCTGTCATTTCCCAGGATCCCACAGAGTCGAGAGCGACGTTTGCCGGAGAGTCATTTAAATATTACCGGTCACGTTACATTGTGGTTGTTTGGAAATAATTATATCCATATCACAGACAGTAAATAATAGATGTTCTTTCAGTAACATTTGATTCATGTTCTGTTTTAATATGGCAAACTTAGAAGTAATTTAATCTCCCAGTAAATTGAACTGGTAGGGGGTTCTTCACACAGAAGATTGCAAGTTATTAATTCCAGACAGTCTTCGTCTTGTACAATTAGTCACTGTTTGCAGCTGGAAATGTTTTATTAATTTTCCATAGCAGTTGATTTTCCACAGTTTTCTCAGTTTAAATTAAGCAGTAAGAGCTGCTGTTCCTTCTTAAATAAATTTCCTTTCCACAGAAAAGACACATGCCTCTGGCTATGTCAATTTCCCCATTTGATTAAAGTACCAGCAGGCAATTAATAACTTAATGCATTTTAAAGTACTTTTGGAAAAAGTAATTTGAATAGCCAAACTTGTATAGCTTGAATTGATTGTTGCACAAGGTTTAAGACATGCTTTCTTATTTATTTATTTTATTTAAAAGAAGTATGATATCTCACAAAGGACGAATGAGAAGGGGGGGGGGAGACAATGTCACAGCCTGGGGGGAGAGTAGGGCCACTTTGACGGGCTCCGTGGTTTATTAAGATCTTAGGCTATCTGTAAAGAGTAAATAACAATAGAAGCACAGGGGCGGAATTATAAAGAAAAGCAGAAAGAGGAGGTTGGTCCGATGTGTAGTGCAAAAATACCAGCAAGGAAAAGAGGCTTCTAATTATGAATTTATGTCCCTGTTTTTATTCTCTGGGACCTCTCAGGAATTATCAAAGATTCAACCATCAACATTCGCAACAAATATTGATACTGATGTGTGCATAAAGCTAGATAGAGAAAATAGCGAGGAAGCTAATATCATTATAAAAGGGTGCCACATAACACCCATTCCACGTTTTTAAGAAACCAATCTTTTAGTGTGGCAGCTCCCACACTTTGGGACACCACACCCTGTCTATTGACATCAGGCTGGCACCTTTACTGTACATTTTTTCAGTGCCTGATTACAGCATTTTTGTGTCGACGATGTTGATGTTGTCGAATGTTGTCATGCATTTTAATCTGTTTTTAAGTTTACAGTTGATTTAATGTTTTCTTGGAATGTTTTAAACTATTATTATTTTTACGCTTTAAAGGTAAAGGTAAAGGGACCCCTGACCATTAGGTCCAGTCATGACTGACTCTGGGGTTGCGGCGCTCATCTCGCTTTACTGGCCGAGGGAGCCGGCATACAGCTTCCGGGTCATGTGGCCAGCATGACTAAGCCGCTTCTGGCGAACCAGAGCAGCTCACGGAAACGCCGTTTACCTTCCCGCCAGAGTGGTACCTATTTATCTACTTGTACTTTGACGTGCTTTTGAACTGCTACGTTGGCAGGAGCAGGGACCAAGCAACGGGAGCTCACCCCGTCGCAGGGATTCGAACCGCCGACCTTCTGATCGGCAAATCCTAGGCTCTGTGGTTTAACCCACAGCACCACACGTGTCCCTTTTATGCCCTATGCATAATCAAATTATTATTATTATTATTATTATTATTCTTCTTCTTCTTCTTCTTCTTCTTCTTCTTCTTCTTCTTCTTCTTTGCTGCTTTTTCCCCTGATGGAACTCAAGGCAGCTTATAAACAAAAATAAGAACCACTAAAAACATAGGAAAAAACCAATCATTACAAATCTATTGAACTATTTAAATATATAAAATCTATTTAAAACATACAAAACGTAATTACAGTGAATTACAGCACGGCACCAACCCTTTCGTTAAAAGCAGTCAGTTCCCAAAAGCGTGTTGGAACAAGAAGGTATTCACCAGCTGGCAGAAGGACAGCAAGGAGGGAGTGAGTCTGGCTTCTCCAGGGATGGCATTCCAGTGTCTGGGAACAGCCACCAGGAAGGCCCCGGCACTCAGTTGAACACAGAAGCTGTGTATTAATCTTCCTATATACATAGAAATGTAAGGCTGTCGTCACGCAGCCCCCAGTGGAGGATCTGTAGTGCCTCATCACAATCCTGTATTTGCATGAAATCAGAGCACAGTCCTCATTGGATATATTGAACCTGGGACCTTCTGCTTGCTGAATGCATGCTCTTCCACGGAGCTACAGCCCTTCTCAACATATCCTCCTAGGTGGGGCAGGCTGTTCCATGAACCCCCAGAGGATTCAGAAAGTCTATGTTAAATAGAGGAGCATGAGATATCCCCCACTCAACTAGGCTTTCCCCATTGAATTCTGGAATGTGCATTAGGAACAACAGAGACTCCATTTCCTCAGGGTCTTGTAAAAGAATAATGTGGTGCAGTGGTTAAGAGCGGTGGACTCGTAATCTGGTGAACCGGGTTCGATTCCCTGCTCCTCCACATGCAGCTGCTGGGTGACTTTGGGCTAGTCACACTTCTTTGAAGTCTCTCAGCCTCACTCACCTCACAGAGTGTTTGTTGTGGGGGAGGAAGGGAAAGGAGAATGTTAGCTGCTTTGAGACTCCTTAGGGTAGTGACAAAGCGGGATATCAAATCCAAACTCCTCCTCCTCCTCCTCCTCCTCCTCCTCCTCCTCCTCTTCTTCTTCTTCTTCAACAACAACTGATGAACTCCTTTTACAGGTCCAGAATAGAAAGTGTCCTTTCATATTGTATCACAGTGTGGTATGCTGGCCTGACAGCCACGGACAGAAGGTCTCTACAGAGGGTGGTGAATACAGCACATGATATCATGGGCTGTCCCTTGAGTCCGCTAGATGACATTGCAAGGGATCGTTGCCTTAGGAGAGAGAGAGAAATTCTCAGGGATGACTCGCACCCCGGCCATCACCGCAGGAGATATAGAAGTATAATCAGCTGTACCAACAGGCTAAAAAATAGCTTCTGTCCGTGGGCTGTTAGGCTGTTGAACGAAAAATAACATAGTGAAATTGGCTTGCAAGGTGGTGTGTTGTTTGATAAGAGATTGAGTGTTGCGGGGGAGGCTTGTTTAATTTCAGTGTACACAGGTTGTCCAATGACAATAAAGGTATTATTATTATTATTATCATTATTATTATTAGGAACGTGGGAACCTAGGAAACTGCCTTCTACTGTAGCCATCTTCAACTATCTCAAGGGCTGTCCCGTGGAAGATGGAGCAAGCTTGTTTTCTCCTGTTCTGGAGGGCAGGACTCGAACCCATGGCTTCAAGTTACAAGAAAGGAGATTCCAGCAAAACTTCAGGAAGAACTTTCTGATGGTGAGAGCTGTTTGAGAGTGGAACTGTCTGCATTTTAATGTTTCATTGCTGGCCTTGAGGCAGAAGTGATTGGCATCTGACAACCCCTGGAGTGCCGCAGTCTGCCCATTTCTGTTCTAGAGCCTCCGTCTCTCCTCGCACCTGGACCCCATTAGTCCCAAATACAGCCCTCAGCAAAAAAACAAAACAAAAAGGTGTTCTGCTGGAGCATCTCGGGAAAAGCTCCCTCTTCCAAGTTAGCAGTGACGAATATAGGATTTGTAAAAGGGATGGCAAAGGCGACAAGCTCACATCTCAGAAAAACAGTACGGGAGATTGTTGCGCCGCGGTCTGACCAGCAGAGGTCGCTGCCGTGCAGCAGGAGGTCCCTGCTGCTCCACCTACCAGATATAGCCCGCAAAGCTCTTAATCAGACTCTCGAGGGAGGCATTCCATTAGGATTACCGCACTGGAAGTTAAGCACACGTTCTGGGGCTTTGCTGAATCAAGGCCTAAGTGCGCTCAGACTTCGCCGCACGCCGGCAATCTGGGAATACGGCAGCATCTGGAAAACAGACCCTATTTTTAACCACAAGTCTTTCTGGTATCAATATTCCAGATTATATATATCGCAGAAATATATACCTTTCTTTCGCTTTCAGTAGGCAGCCAACCTCCGTCACAAGCGCCGGAAGCGGCCGAGGCGACTGGACGTCCCATGGACTGTCCCCCTTGGCCAGGGCACAGATTATGGAATTTACCTTCTGCAAACTGTTGTTCTACCTAGCTCAGTATGTCCTACAGTGTTGCATGAGCCTCTGTGGTGTAGTGGTTAGAGTGTTGGACTAGGACCAGGGAGACCGGGGGTTTGAATCCCCACTTGGCCATGAAGCTCAACTGGGTGACCCTGGGCCTTGCCTCTCCGGCTAACCTGTCTCACAGGGTTCTTGTGAGGATAAAACCGTGGTGTAGCATGGGTTGCCAGTTCCCGGGGCCACTCAGAGCAGGCTGGGGAGGGAACGGATGGAATACGCATGCGCATTCAACTGCCTAAATGCATCGGCTTCACCCAGGAGATTGCAGCCGCAGAGATAAGGAAATTTCGTTGTCTGGAGAGGTCACTTCCTGGTTCACATGGAGAAGCCATTTTCAATGGAGCCCAGTGACAGAAATGTGCCGCTATTTCGAGGCAGTACTGAGTGTTTTGTGCCTCGGTCAACCCCCACCCCATGCTATGTCACTGGGATAAAACGAGGAGTTGGAGAACCATGTGCACCACCTTGAACTCCCTTAGAGGAAGAAGTGGTATATAAATGTAATAACCATATTTTTTGCTCTATAAGACTCACTTTTTCCCTCCTAAAAAGTAAGGGGAAATGTGTGTGCGTCATATGGAGCGAATGCAGGCCGCGCAGCTATCCCAGAAGCCAGAACAGCAAGAGGGATTGCTGCTTTTGCTGCGCAGTGATCCCCCTTGCTGTTCTGGCTTCTGGGATTCAGAATATTTTTTTTTCTTGTTTTCCTCCTCCAAAAACTAGGTGTGTCTTATGGTCTGGTGCGTCTTATAGAGCAAAAAATACAGTAAATACACTGACTGGCAGGAACATTCCAGGGTTTCAGGCAAGGGAGTCTTTTCCCAGCCCTACTGGGAGATTATGCTATAGGGTGAACCTGGGACTGTCTGCAGGCAAATCAGGTGTCCACTGCTGAGCTGAAGCCCCTTCCCCACGACTGCAGCCCCCTGCCCACTCCCAAAGCTCAGTACAATGAAATCAGTGTTGAAAGTGCTGGGATGCAACTCGGCTTATATTAGGGCTGGTAGATTTGCATGGGAGGAAAGCAGACAGAAGAACTGCCGAGCTTCCTAAACTGTCTCACTGCCCCTTGATCTCTGTGCAGACCTCTCAGCAATTGCTAGACGGATATTCTTAATAATAATAATAATAATAATAATAATAATAATAATAATAATTTATTATTTATACCCCGCCCATCTGGCTGAGCTTCCCCAGCCACTCTGGGTGGCTTCCAATCAAGTATTAAAAACAATACAGCATTAAATATTAAAAACTTCCCTAAACAGGGCTGCCTTCAGATGTCTTTTAAAAAGAAGATAGCTGCTTATTTCCTTCACATCTGAAGGGAGGGTGTTCCACAGGGCGGGCGCCACTACCGAGAAGGCCCTCTGTCTGGTTCCCTGTAACCCTGTAACCGCATCTTAGAGATGCGGACCTCACTTCCTGTTCCTTTCTCCAGAGTAGACATCTTCCCCTTGTCTCCTTCTCTTGCAGAAATCAAACAGCAAGCAGGGCCCCCAACTTAGGTTAGTTAGAATAGGAATTCTTTACTACCCAATATGTATTTCCTGGGGTAAACAGCAGCTTTCTCATTTTCTTACCTGAAGTCTCAACGTGATCAATTTCAGGTAGAAAGCAAGATGATGCAAGCAAGGATTCATAGCTCGACTCAAGTTCTGATGTTGCATACAGCCCCCATACGCCAACAATTAAAACCACGCCAAGCCCGAAGTAGGAACTTGAAATCACTACTATCTTTAATTTTCAGGGTAGAAATCTAGGAAGCTACCTGATAACCAAGGCAGAAAATTCCCACAGGAACATAGGGAGCTCTTTATATAGAGTTAGACCATGGGTAGGCAAACTAAGGCTCGGAGGCCGGATCCGGCCCAATAGTCTTCTAAATCCGGCCAGTGGACAGTCTGGGAATCAGCATGTTTTTACGTGAGTAGAATGTGTCCTTTTATGTAAAGTGCATCTCTGGGTTATTTGTGGGGCACAGGAATTCGTTTATTTTTTGTTTCAAAATATAGTCCGGCCCCCTGCAAGGTCTGTGGGACAGTTGACCGGCCCCCTGCTTAAAAAGTTTGCTGACCCCTGAGTTAGACCATTGGTCCATCTATCTCACTATGCCCCACACTGACTGGCAGCAGCACTCCTAGGGCCATTCCCAGCGTTTCTTGGAGATAAACCTGGGATTGAATCTGGAGTCTTCTGCATACAGTGCATGTGCTCTGCTCCTGAGCTGTGCTCCTTTTCCTTTTTTTCCAGTTGACCCAAAGGGGTTTGCAAGAAGCTCGATTCCGCAGAGGACTTTCTGTCATCTCTTCCTGGTAGCGAGGGATCAGGCTACAAGTTATTTAGGGATGCTTTGGTCCACACTACATGCAATGCCTAACCTTCCCCACTAGATGGAACCAGATGGTGACATTTGGCTCAGCAGCAAGCGCAGAGTTACAGCGCCAAAAGGAAAAAGAGATTTCTGGGACAAACGGTTTGTTTGTCTGTCTGTCTGTTTGTTCAACTTGTATACAGCTTTGCATTTCAACATAAATCTCCAAGCCGTTTACATATATCAACAAAAATTGTTGTTGTTTAGTCGTGTCCGACTCTTCATGGCCCCTTGGACCAGAGCACGCCAGGCACTCCTGTCTTCCCCTGTCTCCCGCAGTTTGGTCAAACTCATGCTGGTAGCTTCGAGAACACTGTCCAGCCATCTCGTCCTCTGTCGTCCCCTTCTCCTTGTGCCCTCCATCTTTCCCAACATCAGGGTCTTTTCCAGGGAGTCTTCTCTTCTCATGAGGTCACCAAAGTATTGGAGCCTCAGCTTCAGGATCTGTCCTTCCAGTGAGCACTCAGGGCTGATTTCCTTCAGAATGGAGAGGTTTGATCTTCTTGCAGTCCATGGGACTCTCCAGAGTCTCCTCCAGCACCAGAATTCAAAAGCATCCATTCTTCAGCGATCAGCCTTCTTGATGGTCCAGCTCTCACTTCCATACATCACTACTGGGAAAATCAACAAAAATAAAACAATACAAATTCCGCATTCGGTGTTACTACTAACAATGATGATTCTAAAATCATGGAAGGGATCTCAACGGTTATCTACTCCAAACCTTTGCAATGCAGGAATCTCAACACACGGCCCCCCATCTCATTTGAAACCATACCAGACACTACTTAGCTTTGCAACTGTGCTGTTGGTTTTATTGCTGCACCATTTGGGGGGATAATTATTCCCACATTTTAAGTAACATAATTGCACAACAATAAATCTCGAAACAATGTACAGGAGGACATAAATAAATAAAAAGCACAGAGGCAAATCATACACCAAACATCAAAACACAGCAGCAGCATCAAAATGCAAGGTAATTACAGCATAATCTCATAAATGGTGCCCCCCCCATAGGATAGCATGTAATACAGCCAGGAATTCAGAAGCTGTGCTGACACCCACAAGTGCTCAACAACCACATTCTCATTGCACCCACCATATCACTCCCCTCAATTCTCAGTTCTGCAAAACACACAACCAATAATCATGTACAGAAAGATTGGCATCTACAGAAACAGTAACTCCAATAACTGTTAGAGGATTCGGGACAGATAAAATAACTTCTTTAACCACGGCATAGGCAAACTTTATAACTCGCTCCGTGTGTGTCATGATTGCCACACCCAAAACCAGAGCTTTTCCAAACTTTTCACGATGGTGACACACTTTTTAGCCGTGCATCATTTCGCGACACAGTAATTCAGTTTTACTAGCAAAACAGAGGTTAAACTCCTTTTTTAAAGATAATCTTTATTGATTTTATGATTACATACTATACAAATAGACATTGCATTTACATTTACTCCTAAGAGTTGACTTCCCTCCTTCCTCCTTCTGGCTTTTTTATGTCATCTCTAAGTTTTTTGCATTGTCTTTATCGATTTTGTATATTGTTGTTCTTCATTCAAATTTATCCGCACCTTATCCTATGTATAACATACATTTTCCCCGTTCTTTTTGAAATGTTTCATCACCCTGTTGTCGAATTTCCCCCATTAATTTGGCTATTTCCGCATATTCCATGACCTTGTACTGCCGCTCTTCTACTGTTGGCAATTGTTGTTTCCACACCTGAGCCAGCAGTAATCTCGCCGCTGTCGTTGTGTATAGGAACAATTTCTGATCCTTCTTATCAATATCCTCTCCCACCATCCCCAACGAGAATGCCTCTGGTTTTTTCAGAAATGTGTACCTAAAGATCTTCTTTAATTCATTGTATATACTTTCCCAAAAAGCTTTTACCTTATCGCATGATCACCACATGTGGGAAAAAACCACCTTCTTTCACCCCACACTTCCAGTAATTCTTGCTTCCTGCAAACCAGAGGTTAAACTGGCCCCTTTCCAGGAAGAGAGTGGGGAATGTTTGCACGACACACTGCTGAAGAGATTTCCCCACCCTGGTCCAAAGTTGGAATCTGGCATGTGCATTAGGAATGTGAACAGAGACATAGGAAGCTGGCATATACTGTACTAGGGCTGGGTGATATCTGGTTTTCAATATAGCGATAAATCACCAGCTAAAGGAAGGAACTATGCAGAGGTGAACAGGACAGTGTCCTGGCAACTGCTACTACTTAAAGATCTAAAACTGAAAAATGATATTATCAATCACCTCATGGTTACTTTCAGCAGCAGGCAAGCCAAAATGCATCCCAACAGGACTTTTGGTTTTGGGCTTGGGTAGCGCTGTGGGTTAAACCACAGAACCTAGGACTTGCCGATCAGAAGGTCAGCGGTTCAAATCCCCGCGATGGGGTGAGCTCCCGTTGCTCGGTCCCTGCTCCTGCCAACCTAGCAGTTCGAAAGCACGTCAAAGTGCAAGTAGATAAATAGGTACCCCTCTGGCGGGAAGGTAAATGGCGTTTTCGTGCGCTGCTCTGGTTCACCAGAAGCAGCTTAGTCATGCTGGCCACATGACCTGGAAGCTGTATGCCGGCTCCCTCGGCCAATAAAGCGAGATGAGCGCCGCAACCCCAGAGTCGTCCACGACTGGACCTAATGGTCAGGGGTCCCTTTACCTTTACCTTTACCAAATGGTGGTATTCAGGACAATCCAAAGTATGGCGATGAGTCATAGTGAATACAAATAATCTGGGACTGCCAGCAGGCCTAGCTGTTACACACACTATGATTTGCCATATATTGCCAGCTCAAATATTATGAAACAATTATCACAATGTGAACTTCAAACCGATTTTGGACAATATACTGTTGAATGGTTTCTTTAAATATTAAGGTTCATTATTGTTTCACAAGATGTGTATCTCTTTAAAGGCCAGAGCAAATAACATGACCTAGTTTTACAGCTGTGAAGCAGTACAGCAGGTGCTGTTAAGTTGTATTAATTAAGCTGTGTCAGCAAATGGGTATAGTATATAAAGAGCAGTACCCTGGTGAATGGATGGGTCATACTTATAGATTTAATGTAAGAGGAGTTTTTGGTTTTTTAATTTTGTTGTTGTTTAGTCATTTAGTTGTGTCTGACTCTTCGTGACCCCCTGGACCAGAGCACGCCAGGCACTCCTGTCTTCCACTGCCTCCCGCAGTTTGGTCAAACTCATGCTGGTAGCTTCGAGAACACTGTCCAACCATCTCGTCCTCTGTCGTCCCCTTCTCCTTGTGCCCTCCATCTTTTCTGACATCAGGGTCTTTTCCAGGGAGTCTTCTCTTCTCATGAGGTGGCCAAAGTACTGGAGCCTCAGCTTCAGGATCTGTCCTTCCAGTGAGCACTCAGGGCTGATTTCCTTCAGAATGGAGAGGTTTGATCTTCTTGCAGTCCATGGGACTCTCAAGATTCTCCTCCAGCACCATAATTCAAAAGCATCAATTCTTCGGCGATCAGCCTTCTTGATGGTTCAGCTCTCACTTCCACACATCACTACTGGGAAAACCATGGCTTTAACTATACGGACCTTTGTTGGCAAGGTGACGTCTCTGCTTTTTAAGATGCTGTCGGATACTTTTGTGTTTCTTCATTGTTTCCTGAACGTGTGGTATCCCCGGCACGCTTTCTGCACCGCAATTAATCTGCTAAATACGGAACAATATCGCCCAGCCCCAGCATATACTGAGTCAGACATCTACACTGACTGGCAGCAGCCCTGCCTGGAAATGCCAGGGATTGAACCCAAGACCTTCTGCATGCAAGGCAGACGCTCTCTACCACTGCGCCACAGCCCTTCCCCAGCTTCCTGCCCCCGCCGGCACAGCTTGAAAAGGCTGCTGTTTCCAGATCAATCTCACAAGCTCCAGTTTCCACAAGTCCAGCCTCAGAGAGAATCCATCTAAATGTAACTGACCAAATCCTCAAATCTCCAAATAACGAAAACAAGGCGATGCAAGTAATGCAATCTGCCGGAAGTTGGCTGCAAAGTGACTTGGATCTCCGCTGGCTTAGGAGAAAGTGTCCATTAACGAGGGATTAACATGAGTGCAAGGGAAGCACATGGCCAGGCCACTCCAAGTAGGGAAAGAGCTGTTCCGTTTGCCTTTGGGGAGGGTGCAGGGAGGCAACGCTTTAGATGTGCCCCCCCCCTCAGTGGCAGAGAACCATTTCCTGAATTTTGATGGGAGAAGCAGGGAGACCCAAACTGATCTCTGCCTCCCCCACTGCCATGAAACCATTTGGAAAAGTTGCCAAAGTTCTGCAGTCAAACAGCAGGCCTCTGTAGACGCCCTTCTTATTGTGCATTCATGGTGATTTGTGCTCCTGAAGAAGAAGAAGAAGAGTTTGGATTTGATATCCCGCCTTTCACTCCCCTTCAGGAGTCTCAAAGCGGCTAACATTCTCCTTTCCCTTCCTCTCCTACAACAAACACTCTGTGAGGTGAGTGGGGCTGAGAGACTTCAGAGAAGTGTGACTGGCCCAAGGTGACCCAGCAGCTGTATGTGGAGGAGCGGAGACGCGAACCCGGTTCCCCAGATTACGAGACTACTGCTCTTAACCACTACACCACACTAAAGCTATCAGGGTGGCGTTATCTGATCCAGCTTTAAATATTGTTTGCACCCGCAAAATGTTCAGAGCAGACAAACATCCTTGTTTCCAAATTGTGCATGGCCTTGAATCCTGCAACTTAAAAAAAATATATTTTTTTTTATTAGGAGTTTCAAAATAATGGTCAGTCAAAAATACATCATCCTCATTCCCCCCCATTTTTCCCTCCCCCCTCCCCAAAAAGAAAAAAGCCCCCCCCCCCGCCAGACTTCCCTCAGCTCCTCTCTCTGGTTTCTCAGCACATGTTAATCTCTGCATGTTATAAAATTATAAAGATCCTTAAGTTATCTATATATATGTTATCAATAAAAAGTCTGTGTATGTTTATTCAAAACCTGCCAAGGAGTCCAGTTCATTTTGTTGTTTCTTTAAGTACTTTGTGAAAGGTTCCCATTCATCTTTAAAGTCACAGTCATCCTTGTCGTGTAGTCTGTGCGTCAATTTCGCCAGTTCTGCGTTACCCATCAATTTCTCTTGTCGCAGTTCTTTGGTCGGGATTTCCTCGTTCTTCCATCCTTGTGCTATTAAGACTCTTGCCGCCGTTGTTGCATACATAAAAATGTTTTTCAATTTCTTTGGCAGGTCTTTTCCTACAATCCCTAACAAAAATGCTTCCAGGTTTTTTTTACAAATGTTAATTGGAACATTTTCTTCAACTCATTGTATATCATTCCCCAATTTTTTTGATTTTACTACAATCCCACCACATATGGTGAAAAGTCCCTTACATATGGTGAAAAGTCCCTTCTTTTTCCTTACATTTCCAGCATATATTTGAAGCAGTTTTATACACTCTTCCTATTTGCACTTGGGTTATGTACCATCTAGAATCCTGCGACTTTCCAAACCAAAAATGTTCCTGGGTATGTGTGTCGTAGTCCCACTTTTGTTCGCCACCGTGCCTTCCACATGTGCTGCGCCGGGAAAATTATGGGATGGTGTCTCAAACACAGGGGTGCTCTCCTGGCTTGGTCACATCCACAGAATGGAAGATGGCAGGATCTGCAAGGATGTGATCTATGGGAGCTAGATTATTATTGGCACAGAAACGGAAGCAGGAAGAATTACCAGCAGTGATCAGAGGAGGGATGACTGCTGGGAGGAGTGCAGAGAGAAGAAACGCCATGCTCTGGTTATCTCCCGCTTGGACTACTGCAATGCACTCTACGTGGGGCTACCTTTGAAGGTGACTCGGAAACTACAACTAATCCAGAATGCGGCAGCTAGACTGGTGACTGGGGGCGGCCGCCGAGACCATATAACACCGGTCTTGAAAGACCTACATTGGCTCCCAGTACGTTTCCGAGCACAATTCAAAGTGTTGGTGCTGACCTTGAAAGCCCTAAACGGCCTTGGCCCAGTATACCTGAAGGAGCGTCTCCACCCCCATCATTCTGCCCGGACGCTGAGGTCCAGCGCCGAGGGCCTTCTGGCGGTTCCCTCCTTGCGAGAAGCAAAGCTACAGGGAACCAGGCAGAGGGCCTTCTCGGTAGTGGCGCCCGCCCTGTGGAACGCCCTTCCAGCAGATGTCAAAGCGATAAACAACTACCTGACATTCAGAAGACATCTTAAGGCAGCCCTGTTCAGGGAATTTTTTAACGTGTGATATTTTACTGTATTTTTGGTTTTTTTGGAAGCCGCCCAGAGTGGCTGGGGAGGCCCAGCCAGATGGGCGGGGTATAAATAATAAATTATTATATATATTATTATTACAGCAGAGCAGCAAAACTGGAGGCCTCCATATGTCCTGGCTGCAACAAAACATGTCTCTCCCGTGTTGGTCTCTACAGCTACCGCTGGTGCTGTAACTCTGCAACTGTTTGACTTCACCCCTGAAGGCACGCTCTTCCATCTCGAGATAGACGGATGCCAGCCTAGGGCAAGAATGCCCCAGCAGGTGGCACTAATTTGGTAACATTGCAGAAGCATCTCAGAACAGCTAATCACAGCAGAATAATACGCCCACCTGAGCAACAGAACTTCCTCCCCCACTCTCCTCCCCCTGCGTGTCCCCTAAATTTGTTCTGATTTCCCCCCAGCCCTCCAGAGCAGATTTGGGGGTGGCATGGAGTACCCAGGGGGTGAGAGGGGGAGGAAGGCCCTACCCTGCAAGCAGAAGTCATGTCTGAGCTTGCAAGCTTCCCCCAGTGGTTAGCCACTGTGAGAAAAGAACTAGATAGGATACTGGCCTGATCCAGAAGAGCGCTTCTTGTGTTCTCTTGCTCTTACAGACACCGGCTGCTCTGCTGTGATTTTTGACCCTGGGTGTCAAAGAGGAGCAGCTGCACTGAATGTGGAATTTAAGCAATATCTGTTGATTTTTGTTGAGGTATGCAGCAAAAGGTATAAAGCAGTATACAAGATAGATGATGATAGATATAGATAGATACCAGTAGATAGATAGATGATAGATAGATAGATAGATAGATAGATAGATAGATATAGATAGATAGATACAGTAGATGATAGACAGATGATAGATAGATAGATAGATAGATAGATAGATAGATAGATAGATAGATGATAGATAGAGATGATTCAGCAGTTCTCAACCTGTAGGTCCCCAGATGTTGTTGGACTACAACTCCCATCATCCCCGAGCTCTGGCCTTGCTAGCTAGGGGTGATGGGAGTTGTAGTCCAACAACATCTGGGGACCCACAGGTTGAGAAATAGATGATAGATAGATAGATAGATAGATATAGATGATAGAGAAGATGATAGATAATCCATCTGTATGACAAATAAGGAACATGGTGTCATGGAAACAGAGGGATGGTGGGAGGAACCAGCTGGGGAACCCCCAAGGTAAGAAGCCTCAGAGCCTGGGGAATGGTGGTGGGACAACGATGAGTGGTCAGACGGAGAAGACTGGGAAGAGGAGGTGTTGGCAGCTGACGATGTAACAGGGTTTAGTGAGCAGGAAGAGTCTGTGGCAGAGAGCAGCCCAGAATCAAAAGCTGAAGCAATAAACCTAACAAATTTGATGTTGGCACTGGAAACTCCTGAGATTGAGGGTCTGGTAAGATTGGAGACTCTTGAGAGTCCCATGGACTGCAAGAAGATCAAACCTCTCCATTCTGAAGGAAATCATCCCTGAGTGCTCACTGGAAGGACAGATCCTGAAGCTGAGGCTCCAAGACTTTGGCCATCTCATGAGAAGAGAAGACTCCCTGGAAAAGACCCTGATGTTGGGAAAGATGGAGGGCACAAGGAGAAGGGGATGACAGAGGACGAGATGGTGGGACAGTGTTCTGGAAGCTACCAGCATGAGTTTGACCAAACTGCGGGAAGCAGTGGAAGACAGGAGTGCCTGGTGTGCTCTGGTTCATGGGGTCATGAAGAGTCGGACATGACTAAACGACTAAACAACAACAAAGATTGAGGGTCAAGAGACATAGGGTTGTGGGAAGCTGCCCTATAGTGGGACAGACCTGGGGAAGTTGGCAGGAAGAAGATTGGCAGAAGCTGGCAGAGGTGTTTGGGTGATGCTGCCAAGTGGTCCTTGTCTCTGGCTCCCCATACTCTGGATTTCTGAAGTCGGTGAGGTTTTCTGGAGACCATCCCTGAACACAATGAAAAGAACTGCTGTGCTTAAGCAAACCAGCTGATATTTCTAAATAAATGGCTTTCTAAATACATTTAGCTGTAGTGACCGTTCTAACTTTTTCTTCAAAGGCAGACAACAGAAGATCAGATACCTGAGTGTTACACTAACACTACTTCTTCTTTGGCAATCACTCATAGCCGAGTAAGATTGTCTTCCATGAACACAGTCTTAACGGTGAGTCCGTAAGTGATTGTGGAGGCCAATTCTGGATCCACACATCCTTCCACAGTGGGGACATTGGTTTCCAGGTGGGAGTTGATCACGGTGTGGATTTGCCAAACGTGCTTTCCTTTTAACACCTTACTCCCTTTCGTCCTGAGTTCGTGCTTCTTCAAAGTTCATGACGCCTTTGGTAGAGACTATTTTCCCATTGGACCTCTCGCATGCCAGTGTTTCCCAATTGCCAGAGTTTATACTACATACCTTTAAGATTTGCCTGGAGAGAGTCTTTAAACCTCTTTTGTTGACGACCAGCATTACGGTTTCCATTCTTAAGTTTGGAATAGAGTAGTTGCTTTGAAAGATGATAATCAGCTTTGGGTGTACAGTGGTACCTCGGGTTAAGTACTTAATTCGTTCCGGAGGTCTGTTCTTAACCTGAAACTGTTCTTAACCTGAAGCACCACTTTAGCTAATGGGGCCTCCTGCTGCTGCCGTGCCGCCGGAGCATGATTTCTGTTCTCATCCTGAAGCAAAGTTCTTAACCCGAGGTACTGTTTCTGGGTTAGTGGAGTCTGTAACCTGAAGCGTCTGTAACCTGAAGCGTATGTAACCCAAGGTACCACTGTACATCTGTTCCAGCCCCCAACAAAAAAACAATTATTTAATTTAATTTTAAAAAGGTAAGGGAACTTAGTTCCCCCGAGTTCCTGCTCAAAACCCCTCATGGGTATATAGATTTATTATGATTATTGTATTTAGTCACTCCTCCATTGACTCCTGAGACAGACAGATGCCGCCGACAACAATTTATATTCCACCTTTCCCCCAGACCGGGACTCAAAGCTGCTTGCAAAAATTAAAGCAACATCGGTAAAATGCAAAAAGCAAAACACTTATAAAAGAGACTCATCAAAAAGTAATTAAACTTTAATAGAATCAAAACAATATAAAAACAAATGTATTAAAATACAGATCAAAAGAAAAGCATGGCACTATTGAAGCAAATTTCTTAAGAAAACAGTCAAAGGCCTGGCAGAATAAAACAGTCTTCACTTGCTGGCGGAAGGACAATGAGGAGCCAGTCTAGCTGTAGATTATGCCAGCGGTTCTCCAAGGTTTTTTTTCCTCTGGGCCAGACTTTCAGAATAAAAATTTGCTCATGCCACACCGAATTTTTTATTGATAAGAAATACATTGGGAAACAAGAAGAAACAACACCTAGCAGTGCTTGATTTATAACGCAGAACACAATGACTTTATAATACGATCACAGGATATCCAGAAAGTATAAAGCAGCTACAAGAGAACACCGATCATTTCCAAAATATAATTATAAACGAGCCTCTTACATATGTACTTTAAGTATGTACACAAACTCAATGAAAGGTGTGAACTTGCTTTTGCCGGGCAATCTCATTTATATCAGATCTAATTTGGGACAAATAAAACTCTCATTTCCTTATCAGGCAAGGAGGGAGGCAAAGAGGAAGAGGTGAGTCAGGCTGGTGAAGAGTCCCAGATGTCTCCCCACCTCCCGGGTAGCAAGCTCCCCTCTCCCCAGTCTCCCAGGACCAGGAGAGGCATGAAGTGGGAAGAGCAAAGGCAGGCATGCCGGCGTAGTCTCTGATTGCTTGGGAAAGTAGGAGGAACCTTCAGCAGCTGTGGGAAGGCAAGGACCTTCAGACTCTGCACTGCCTCATAGGGGCCAGACTAATTGAAGAAGTGTTGCTGTGCTCATTAGGCCTGGCATTCCCGAGCAGATCCTGTTTCTTCTGATGAAAAGTTTTCACTTTGTGTGGTTTACTGCTGGCTTGCTTCTGACACATAGGCGGCTGCCTTGTACGGAGCCAGACCATTGATCTAGCAGGCTCTGTATGGTATACACTGCCTGGCAGTGTGACTCTCCAGATTTTCTGGCAGGATGTATATCCCAGCTCTGCCTGGAGATAGGCATGGAATCTAGGACATTCTGTACGCAGAGCAGATGCGCTCCCACTGAGCTGCGGCCCTTCCACAAATCACAGAAAACTAGTAGAAAGCACCTCCCTGAGATGGAAGGATATTTTGAAAAGGAGGATCCTTTAATTCTGTGTGCCTCCAGGTGCAGTTCAAAGTGCTGCATCAAAGATACAGGTTTCCCCACCTCAATGTGAATGAGGCCCTACAGAGAGTTGCTGACATCATCTCTCTCCCTCTCCCCCCCCCCCCCCCCGCCATTGCCCCTGGCTTTGCGGTGCCAAAGACGACTTTTGAAAGAGCCTTGAGTTACAGAGAGAGAAAGAAAATATCTGTGGAAGAAAACTGCCTTGAGCTGTTCTTTAAGTTAATTATCACTTCTTTGGGTACCCTGAATGGCTGTTCAATGACAGTGTCAGCGAGTGGAAAGAAGCAAATTACTTTAATTATGGAGTAATTGCACAGAGTGATGGTAATTAAATCTTGATCAGTTTAAGTGAGCGAATTAATTGCTCCAACTTGGAATGCAAATCACAGCGAGAGGAGTTGTTTTGTAGTTTAATTAACACCAGCCACTAAATTCTTATCATATCTAAAATGCTGCCCATTAATGAGTTTGAATCTGGGCTCACCTTAATAGGAACTAGGACAGAATCCCTGCTGCGGAAGGTATGGCAGGCTGGGCGAAAAGGGATGGGGAACTTAATATTCTTGTCAGTTGTGCAGATATTAGTTGCCCACTCCACTCTGCCTTCCAGTGTAACGTGCAAATAGAAATATTTCCATATAATTAGCTTTTGGACCCCTTTCTTTTCAAAATTCCCTGATCTGCTAAAGAGTATCTGCTTTCAAATATGACGGGGGGGGCCTCCCACCAAGTTGCATCTTTGCAACAAGATCCCTTCTGTCTTCTGTCACTCTTCTGTAACCAAACCCACCCACCCATTTCCTGATACCTGTCTCTCCACTTCTGGAACTTCATGCCGTTGCAATAAACCTAACAAATTTGATGTTGGCACTGGAAACTCCTGAGATTGAGGGTCTGGTAAGATTGAGGGTCAAGAGACATATTGTTGTGGGAAGCTGCCCTATAGTGGGACAGGCCTGGGGAAGTTGGCAGGAAGAAGATTGGCAGAAGCTGGCAGAGGTGTTTGGGTGATGCTGCCAAGTGGTCCTTGTCTCTGGCTCCCTGTACTCTGGATTTCTGAAGTCGGTGAGGTTTTCTGGAGACCATCCCTGAACACAACGAAGAGAACTGCCGTGCTTAAGCAAATCAGAACTTCAGGTTACAGTTTCCGCTAACACGGAAGTAGTACCTTGGGTTAAGAACTTTGCTTCAGGATGAGAACAGAAATAGCGCGGTGGCGGCAGCGGGAGGCCCCATTAGCTAAAGTGGTACCTCAGTTAAGAACAGTTTCAGGTTAAGAATGGACCTCCGGAACAAATTAAGTTATTAACTAGAGGTACCAATGTAAATGGCTTTCTAAATACATTTAGCTGTCGTGACCGTTCTAACTTTTTCTTCAAAGGCAGACAACAGAAGATCAGATACCTGAGTGTTACACTAACACTACTTCTTCTTTGGCAACCACTCATAGCTGAGTAAGATTGTCTTCCATGAACACAGTCTTAACAGTGAGTCTGTAAGTGACTGTGGAGGCCAATTCTGGATCCACACATCCTTCCACAGTGGGGACATTGGTTTCCAGGTGGGAGTTGATCATGGTGTGGATTTGCCAAACATGCTTTCCTTTTAACACCTTTCTCCCTTTCGCCTTGAGTTCGTGCTTCTTCAAAGTCCATGACGCCTTTGGTAAAGGCTGTTCTCCAATTGGAGCATTTGCAGACCAGTGTTTCCCAGTTGTCAGTGTTTATACTACATTCCTTTAAGATTTGCCTGGAGAGAGTCTTTAAACCTCTTTTGTTGACGACCAGCATTACGGTTTCCATTCTTAAGTTTGGAATAGAGTAGTTGCTTTGAAAGATGATAATCAGCTTTGGGTGTACAGTGGTACCTCGGGTTAAGTACTTAATTCGTTCCGGAGGTCTGTTCTTAACCTGAAACTGTTCTTAACCTGAAGCACCACTTTAGCTAATGGGGCCTCCTGGTGCTGCCGTGCCGCCGGAGCACGATTTCTGTTCTCATCCTGAAGCAAAGTTCTTAACCCGAGGTACTGTTTCTGGGTTAGTGGAGTCTGTAACCTGAAGCGTCTGTAACCTGAAGCGTATGTAACCCGAGGTACCACTGTACAGGTGCCCAGCTGGCCTGGGTCTCCTGGCCCTGCCTCTCACCCCCTAGCTCCTGCTGGTCCAGCCTCCCACTCCGTCTGGGCTGTGGCCTCTGGTCATTCTCCCCTCAGGCCTGGCAGAAGAAAACTACAGATGGATGGAAGCCCAGTGCTCTCCCCTCTGCTTTTCATGCAGAACGTCCTGGGTTCAGTCCCCAGTGGCAATGTCTCCTGCATGAAACCCCAGAGAGCTGCTGGCATTCTGTGTAGGCAATATTGAGCTAGATGGAGCAATGTTGTGATTCACTATAAAGCAGTGTCTGATGTTCAGGGACAATGCAAAGGTTCAGGGACGATGCACCTGCTCCTGTTCAGAAGTGCTCCAAACTCTCAGGACAAAGGGAACAAGACGTCATCTTGCTCTGGAACCGATCTCATCTTTGGGAAAGTGCCTGTGTTTTTTTGGGGAGGCGGGGGGAAGTGAGTGGGGGGCAAAACATCTGGATCCCCCTCGTCCTTTTATCTGCCCATCTTTGAGAGATTTAGTAGCTTACTTTTTATTTTAGTCTCTTCCAACACATTTCTGCAAAGCTGCTTTGGGCTGAGTGCTTCTTAGTCTCCTTTTCTGTTTCTATTTAAACATATAAAAATGTTTTTAAAAGCACATTTGGGGGGGTGGAGATGGGGGGGTGGGCTGCCTAAGAGCGAACTGGAGACGTGCCCCATTTGAGTCTTGTTTACAACGCAGCTCAGCGGCACAATAAATTGCAATAGATTAAGATTTCCACTAAACTGCGTATGTGTGCGTATATGTGTTGGGGTTATGTTTTTGTTTTTTGTTTTAACTCTTCTCAAAGTGCAGAATCTATTAGTTCACAACCTTATGTTTCAGTCGGAAGAAAGTAGCTTTGCACTCCATGAAATGTGTTAATGCACGGATAGAACCCCTCTTATCCTTTCGCTTTCGCCAGTTCCAATCAGCAGAATGGATTATGTTTTTAATAATCTGACATTAGTATTAAAAGTGATATTTAAGGCATTAGTCCCTGTAACTGGCACAGCGCGTGAGAGGGCCGCAGCGTCCCCCTTCTCTCTTTGGCGACAAAACATATGTTTACGAAACAATGCATTAGCGAAAGGGGACCAGCCAAATACGTGGAGATCAACGGAGGAGACTAGATTACGCTCCGAACATCACTTCCCTTCTGCTTCCCCCCCCTCCTCCAATTAGTGGAGAGAGAAAGATTTGAGAGCCATTATGGAACTGATTGTGGAGAAACGGATTACAGAGACAGTTCATGACTGGTGGGCAGGGAGGCCGTGGCTACGACCGGAGGACCAAAATTTGGCTCGGCGTGGGGAAACCCAAGCGCGGCTCTTTGGGCATCTCCGTTTGGCCCTTGGCCAAACCACATCTCCCCTAGAGCCAGTTTCCCCCCACTTACCTGTCCTGCTCCTCACCCTCCATAAGTACCAGGCTAGAATGTATCCTTGAACTCTGATCATACCTCTTGCCTTCCTGGGTAGAGGACAGGGAGGTAGAAGAAGAGTTTGGATTTGATATCCCGCTTTATCACTACCTGAAGGAGTCTCAAAGCGGCTAACATACTCCTTTCCCTTCCTCCCCCACAACAAACACTCTGTGAGGTGAGTGGGGCTGAGAGACTTCAAAGAAGTGTGACTGGCCCAAGGTCACCCAGCAGCTGCATGTGGAGGAGCGGGGAAGCGAACCTGGTTCACCAGATTACGAGTCTACTGCTCTTAACCACTACACTACATTGGCAACATACACACTGGTGTATATGTAGAAACGAACCATAGAATCATAGAATCATAGAATCACAGAGTTGGAAGAGACCACAAGGGCCATCGAGTCCAACCCCTGCCAAGCAGGAAACACCATCAGAGCACTCCTGACATATGGTTGTCAAGCCTCTGCTTAAAGACCTCCAAAGAAGGAGACTCCACCACACTCCTTGGCAGCAAATTCCACTGTCGAACAGCTCTTACTGTCAGGAAGTTCTTCCTAATGTTTAGGTGGAATCTTCTTTCTTGTAGTTTGGATCCATTGCTCCGTGTCCACTTCTCTGGAGCAGCAGAAAACAGCCTTTCTCCCTCCTCTATGTGACATCCTTTTATATATTTGAACATGGCTATCATATCACCCCTTAACCTCCTCTTCTCCAGGCTAAACATGCCCAGCTCCCTTAGCCGTTCCTCATAAGGCATCGTTTCCAGGCCTTTGACCATTTTGGTTGCCCTCCTCTGGACACGTTCCAGTTTGTCAGTGTCCTTCTTGAACTGTGGTGCCCAGAACTGGACACTGTACTCCAGGTGAGGTCTGATCAGAGCAGAATACAGTGGCACTATTACTTCCCTTGATCTAGATGCTATACTCCTATTGATGCAGCCCAGAATTGCATTGGCTTTTTTAGCTGCCGCGTCACACTGTTGGCTCATGTCAAGTTTGTGGTCGACCAAGACTCCTAGATCCTTTTCACATGTACTGCTCTCAAGCCAGGTGTCACCCATCTTGTATTTGTGCCTCTCATTTTTTTTGCCCAAGTGCAATACTTTACCAGGATGAAGAGGAACCATTGATGAGCACCCTTTGGGTTCGGTCAGTCAGCCAGTTATAAATCCACTGAGTGGTAGCATAGTCAAGACCGCATTTTACCATCTTCTTTACAAGAATATCATGGGGCACCTTGTCAAATGCCTTGCTGAAATCAAGGTAGGCTACATCCACTGCGTTCCCTTCATCTACCAGGCTTGTAATTCTGTCAAAAAACGAGATCAAGTTAGTCTGACATGACTTATTTTTCAGAAATCCATGCTGACTATTGGTGATCACAGCATTCCTTTCTAGGTGCTCACAGACTGTTTGCTTAATGATCTGCTCCAGAATCTTCCCTGGTATTGATGTCAGACTGACTGGGCGGTAATTATTTGGGTCCTCTCTTTTCCCCTTTTTGAAAATAAGGACAACATTTGCCCTCCTCCAGTCTGCCGGGACTTCGCCTGTTCTCCAGGAATTCTCAAAGATGACTGCTAGTGGTTCTGAAATCACATCTGCCAGTTCTTTTAATACTCTTGGATGCAGTTCATCTGGCCCTGGAGACTTGAATACATCTAGACTAGCCAAGTATTCTTGTACTATCTCCTTAGTTATTCTGGGCTGTGTTTCCTCTGCTGAATCATTTGCTCCAAATTCTTCAGGTTGGGCATTGTTTTCTTTATCGGAGAAGACTGAGGCAAAGAAGGCATTGAGGAGTTCAGCCCTTTCTGTGTCCCCTGTTTGCATTTCACCATCTTCTCCTCTGAGTGACCCCACTGTTTCTTTGTTCTTCCTTTTGCTACGAACATATCCATAAAAACCTTTTTTGTTGCTTTTAACCTCTCTAGCAAGCCTGAGTTCATTCTGTGCTTTAGCTTTTCTGACTTTGTGTCTACACGTGCTGGCTATTTGTTTGAATTCCTCTTTGGTGGTTCCCCCCTTTTCCATTTTTTGTACACATCCTTTTTTAATCTTAACTCAGTTAAAAGTTCTTTAGATAGCCACCCTGGCTTCTTTAGGCACCTTCCATGTTTCCGTCTCATTGGTATTGCCTGAAGTTGTGCTTTTACTATCTCCCTCTTAACAAACTCCCAGCCATCATGAACTCCCTTTCCTTTTAGTATTACTGTCCATGGGATCTCACCCAGCACTTCCCTAAGTTTTATGAAGTCGGCTTTAGAAAGGTAAAATTAGCACACGTTGCTTTGTCCACCTTTGCCTCTAGCCATTTCCATCACTGGCACGTGGTCCCCAAAATGTTGCCCAAAAAGGAATGGTCAGGTGCAGGTGCCAGGAGAGGATCAGTAATAACTCACATGGCGTCCATGAAGTTAACTCGTTAGTCAAAGAAACAAGACAGCTCAGGAGGTCAGGCCTAGTGAGCACAGCAACTCTTCCCAGATCTTGCTCCAATGAGGCAGTTGTGGAGGCTGAAGGTCCCCACTTTCCCACAGCTCCCTATGTCTCCTCCTCTCCCAGGTGCTTTCTAAGCAATCTGAGATTCTGTCTCTGCATCTGCCTCTGCTCCTCCCTCTTCATACCTCTTCTGGTCCTGGGAGACCAGGGGGGAAGGGAGCTGGTCGCAGCAGGAAGGGGAGAGAACCTGGCTTCCTCACCAGCCTGCTTCATCTCTGCTTCTTGGCTCCCCTCTTCTCTAGCCTCTGCTTCTGCCTCTGAGTCTGGACTGCTCTCTGTCACAGACTCTCCCTGCTCACTACAACCTGTTGCCACGTCAGCTTTTGACACCTCCTCCTTCTAGTCTTCTCCCACTGAGCCCTTGGGGGTTTCCCAGCTGGTGCCTGCCTCCATTCCTCTGCATCCAGCCAGTGCACGATAGGAATGTGGACCTTTGGGAATCTTTCCAGCTGCAAACTTCAGCATTGTCCACTTACTTCTGGCATTTTAGCAGAGATAGCCTGACGAGATGTTGTTGTCAGATGGGAAGAAGATGGGCTTAGGAGCTGATAACGTCACAACCACTCAGGCCATCTTCTCAATTATAGAGCAAGGTATGTGTGCACCTTCAACTGAGACCAGTGGTTACTTGGCAGCTAGTGCAATTTTTTTCAGCAGCAGTATAACATGACAACGATATTCTGCCCTGCTGAGCGGTTGATTTTATATCCCTTTTTCTGTCCCGGCGCCCTCTAAAGAATCCTGGGAATTGTCATTTGACAAAGTACTAAACATTCTCCTGGAACTTCAGACGCTGGGGATTTCAAGCTGAGACCTCGTGAAGGGTGAAAAGAGGCTCCACCAGTGAACCCTGGTCCTGTCAAATGCATTCAATAGCTGTGTAAAAATAGGCACTGCTCAGTCACTGTAATGTCAGAGGACAACTTGTGTCACTGAGCAAGCTATCAGAGATTAGAAACCCACAATCTCTGCTGATCAAGCTTGTAATTGACAGTATGGTTCATGGAGAAGGGCGTTATGGGAAGATGGCAGCATAGATCACGTCGGAAGATGAGGGAGAGCTCTGTCAGTAGAGCATGAAGCGCTTAATCTCAGGGTTGCAGGTTTGAGCCCCACGTTGGGCAAAAAGATTGTGGCAATGCAAGATTTCTGCATTGTAGAGGGTTGCATTAGATGACCAGATGGGCCGATGGCCTGATCCAGCGGGTCTCTTCATATGTTCTTATCTCTCCAAATAGAGGACTGCCCTCTGCAGAGTGGGGAACATGGCCACCCTAACTCTTAAGCCAGTTTAAGTGTGTGAATACTGTTTTGTCTTATGATCAGCCTGTTAGTTCTTTTTAATGACTCGCCTGTCTCCTGCCCCCACCCCCACCCCAAAAAGTGCCTCTGAGTGTTTTCCTATTAACCTTATCACCTGATGGGCGAAAGAAAAGGTTTAACGGAAGCTTAGGCCTAATTGGATGGCATTTCTGTATTTTCTTATGTAAAACTGGTTCTGGTCCATTGTTTTTATTTATTTGCAATAACTGTGCTCATTGGACTTTGTAATGACAATGCCATGGGTGAAGAGAATTTGCTCTAAGTATTATTCTCTCTCCCTTCCGTTATCTCCTGCCTCTCCTCTAAACTAGGCCTCTCAGGAGAAAAGCTGCAACAGACCCCGGCAGGAGAGGCACCTCGCTGAGTACACACAGCTTCGGTTGGTTTTGGAGATGCCTGCTCCAGCTGCGTTTGAGATTGCTTTACAAATATCTTGTTTATTTTTCCCCCTGCTCTCTTTCCACCTTGTGTACTTGCTAATACAGAGCAGGAAGGGGAAAGGAGGCAAAAGAGCGAGAGAGAGAGTTGGGCATCGTACGGAGAGAGAGGTGGTGCCATAAAGCAGGAAGTCCCGGATTCAAATTTTGCCCGTGTGCAACGAACTTTCTAAGGGTTAAAGCAAGTCTTCATATCCAGTACCGACATTCACATACTGTAGATAAACTCATCCCCGGTGCCTCCTACCAGTGCCGGATTTACGTATAAGCTAAACAAGCTCTAGCTTAGGGCCCCACTCTCTTGGGGGCCCCCAAAAAATGTAAAGGAAAAACAACAACTGGATGTACATTTCCAAAATATAAGATAAAAAAAATAAAAATAAAACCTATATCCAGCAACAGTGTTTTGTGTTGTGTAGGGTCCTATGATGTAAGTCATGGGCCCTGCCTGCTAGCCTGCTCCCTCAAATATCACTGGTTTGCTCATTTTTATATAAAGGGTGCCTACATTCTGCATGGACTGGTCGCATGGCAACATGTGCAAATGGCTTGAGATACATACCTATTAGGTCAGTGATGGCCAAACTTGGCCCTCCAGCTGTTTTGGGACTACAGTTCCCATCATCCCTGACCACTGGTCCTGTTAGCTAGGGATGATGGGAGTTGTAGTCCCAAAAAACAGCTGGAGGGCCAAGTTTGGCCATCACTGTATTAGGTCCAAAAATTACGATATAGCATATATTCAACACAAAAAAGCGACAATTTGTTGTTGACATAGGACAGCTGGACATATCAAGGGCCCCATTACCTTCAGGACCTTAGGGCCTCATCAGACCTAAATCCGGCCCTGCCTCCTACACCTTCAAGTGTCCCTATTTTCCAGGGACAGTCTTGGATTTGCAGAAAGCGTCCCTGTTTCTTATTTGATCCCGGAATGTCCCACTTTTCCTTAGGACATCCCTATTTTCATAGGAGAGATGTTGGAGTTATGTAACCCGTGATCCAAGGAGATAAGCAACTATACAGCCTTTAGAAGACATCTGAAGGCAGCCCTGTATAGGGAAGTTTGCTGAATGTTTAATGTTTCATTATGTTTTTATATATGTTGGAAGCTGCCCCGAGTGGCTGGGGCAACCCAGTCAGATGGGCGGCTGTAGTAGTAGTAAAACAACAACATCATCATCATCATCAACAACAACAACAACAACAACAACGGGGATGTCCCTATTTTCATCAGAGAAATGTTGGAGGGTATGAAACGACACAATTCTTATCACTAACATCATTTGTACTCCCAATGATGTGAACGATTGTAAAACTTATAAAACAAGAAATTAAAAATGACTTCCAATTAGTCTCGCTGTGCTTTATCTGTTGATTATTTTACACTGATCAGGTACATATTTCTTATATAGTTTTTGTTAAATTTCCTACAAACTTATATTTATACAATGCAAGGTTCAGTCTAATTCTGCCAAAAAGAGGGCCAGATTTAATGAAGTGAACATGCATGAAGGCCAACCACAGTTTTCTCGAAGTGGTTGAGCTGTTTTTTTTACAATTTCCCCCCCAAAGTTGTTGAGCTTTATCACAGATTCTTTGGACTCTGGCCTGTAATGCATTGTTGTTGTTGTTTATTCGTTTAGTCGTGTCCAACTCTTCGTGACCCCCTGGACCAGAGCACGCCAGGCTGAAAAACCAGAGAGAAGAGCTGAGGGAAGTCTGGGCGGGGGTGGGATGATATGTTTTTGATAAATTGTTATGTTGAAATTCTTAATAAAAAATATTTTTAAAAAAGGGGAAAAAAGAAAACGCTTTCCGGCTAACCGATAGCAGCGAGGAAAGGTTTTCTAAATCTATTACACTCCACTGTGCAATGCAATGTGGATTTGGCATATCACGATTTTGAGTTTAAACTGGGCTTCCTTGCTTTCGGACCCACCTCTTCGCCCCTCGCCACCTCATTTTCTTCCTGCTGTTGCCTTCCTCCATTTCCATTGCTCTCAAGTCCCTCCTTGCATCTCTTGCTGACTTTCTTAAAGATATTTGACTTTTTCTTGACTTGTTCAGGGTCGTAGCTTTCGCTGTTCCTTATACTGATCCTTTCCCCTCAGATTCCTCCAGTTCTGTTTCGCTGACTCTCCACTAGAGTATGCTCAAGTGTCACAAGTTTTAGAGCTACAGCGCAAGGTGAAGTGTTAGAAACTTAAAGCTTAATCTCAGGACTAGCTCTATACCTGGAAGGGGAAAGTATTTTCCTGTTTTTTCTTCAGCTTTTTTTTTTAAAACAAAAAACACCTTAATTATAGAAAACTACAGAAAACACCAATCCACACCTACAGCAAAATATATTAATTGAATCAAATAAGGTTAACAAAAAAAGCACACCCCTGAAAATGTCATGTCCATCTCATTTTCCAAAAACCCGCTAAATGCAGACTTAGGCTTCACTTACTGGGTGTCCTTCAGATCCTTTGGACTACAACTCCCATCATCCAGTGCAACACTGTGGTGTTGGGGCTGATGGGAATTGTAGTCCTAAATCTCCTGGAGGGCGCCAGTTGCACAGGCACTGATTATTTGTGAGACAAGAAATTTGGTATAACAAATCATAGACTAGAGCAGAATGCTAGTGGATCTAGCCAGATCGCTTCTGTTTCACTCCTCCCCAGTGGTGTCTGTGCACGTGTGTCTTAAATTTCCCAGAATGAAAGATTTTTCAGAAAAACTTGTAGGGCTTATTTTTCCACATAAAAATGTCCCTTTTGTAAGACTGTTAGTAACAATGAATGGATGCAAGTTGCAAATACAATACTGGGCAAGCTTGACATTTTCAAAGTTTCTAACTTTGTTTATCCTTTCATAAAGGATGATAACCCTGAAGATTGTCACAAAAGACTCTCACAAAATTTATTAATCTGATCTGTTCAATGGGTGGGTGGGGGGGAAGGAATTACTGTAAATGTATCTGTTTCCATGTTAGATACTGAAAGTGAATAAACATTTGTTACCCCCCCAAAAAAGTTTCTACCATCGTTTCCTAAATGCAAGGAAAACACGGTAAATTAGATCACTCTCTACGGCATCAGAATTCCTTTTGCAAACTGTCAATTACCCCATGCAAATGACCTGACTTGCACTGAAAATTGTTCAAGTCCAACATTTCCTGGAAAACACAAATCACTGACCATCCAGCTTGAATCTGACCCACCCCCCGCCAGCACTTCCATTCATTTCAATGGAGGGAGCAACATTTGTTGTTGTTTAGTCGTTTAGTTGTGTCTGACTCTTCGTGACCCCATGGACCAGAGGACGCCAGGCACTCCTGTCTTCCACTGCCTCCCGCAGTTTGGTCAAACTCATGCTGGTAGCTTCGAGAACACTGTCCAACCATCTTGTCCTCTGTCGTCCCCTTCTCCTTGTGCCCTCCATCTTTCCCAACATCAGGGTCTTTTCCAGGGAGTCTTCTCTTCTCATGAGGTGGCCAAAGTCTTGGAGCCTCAGCTTCACGATCTGTCCTTCCAGTGAGCACTCAGGGCTGATTTCCTTAAGAATGGATACGTTTGATCTTCTTGCAGTCCATGGGACTCTCCAGAGTCTCCTCCAGCACCATAATTCAAAAGCATCAATTCTTCGGCGATCAGCCTTCTTGATGGTCCAGCTCTCACTTCCACACATCACTACTGGGAAAACCATGGCTTTAACTATATGGAGCAACATTATGTGCATTGAAAAGGTGTGTGTGGGAGGGGGACACACACACCACACATGAGCACCTGGGCACACCCAGACCTCTGAACCGGGGTGGCTACCTTAGATGGTCCACGATCGCCCACCTGCTCAGAATTTGATACACAACATTTCAATCAAGCCATCCCTTAATCTCCTCTCTTTTCCCACTCCCCCCTTTCCTTAAAAAAAAAATTAAATGAAATGCAAACCTAATTTCCCAAACGTCTCTGCTTAGATTTAATCCACATGACTGTTCTATCATCCCGGTTATGTGCTCCGCTATATCTCTCAAGCCCCCCCCCTCTCCATTTGTATTCAAAACCCTTTCTTTAATCTCCTCCAGTACTCCAGGTACAGCTTCTCTAGTCTTTTGTTACAATCCCATAATGATTTCTGTGAATGTGTGTTTTATTCTTCTATCAATACTTCCCTGTACTCTATTTGCTTTCTAAACTACTGCCACGCGTTGAACTACTGTTTCTTTTTAATAAAAAAATATCCTTTACTACAATCCTCGGCCAGATTTGCATCTCTCTCTCTCTCTCTCTCTCTCTCTCTCTCTCTCTCTCTCTCTCTGTGTGTGTGTGTGTGTGTGTGTGTGTTTTCTTAGATATCCTTCTGTTTGGCATACAAACATCCTCCATACAATGCACTAAGTCCAGTGTCTGAAAATGGGAATTCAGGTGAGAGAAACACACACACACAACCCCCCCAACAGTTTTTACATATAAATCACATGCATATGTTGTCCTTGCAGCAAGGGAGCAGGGGCTTAGCTGCAGGACAATTCTGCAAGAAGTGGAAGCTGGTCCATTAGAGAAAATGAAGCAGTGTCTCACTAACTTTAGTCCAAAGAACCTAAGGACTATTGGCAAAACCTGTTGGTGTTTCGCAACTTTCTGACTAGACCTAGCAGAGAAAACGCAGAGTTCACAGAAGCAATTGGCAACTTGGCTGCAGACAGGATGGACAAAGCAGGAACCAGGAACTTGTAGTTAGGTGTTTATTATATTGCTGTTGTTGTTGTTTAGTCGTTTAGTCGTGTCCGACTCTTCGTGACCCCCTGGACCAGAGCACGCCAGGCACTCCTGTCTTCCACTGCCTCCCGCAGTTTGGTCAAACTCATGCTGGTAGCTTCGAGAACACTATCCAACCGTCTCGTCCTCTGTCGTCCCCTTCTCCTTGTGCCCTCCATCTTCATCTTTCCCAACATCGGGGTCTTTTCCAGGGAGTCTTCTCTTCTCATAAGGTGGCCAAAGTCTTGGAGCCTCAGCTTCAGGATCTGTCCTTCCAGTGAGTTTATTATATACAATGGACTATTTACAGGAACAGAACAGAACACGGATCTTTAACTAACTCTCTCTCACACAACTCACAACTCCTGCACTGAACTGACACTCAAACTCGTACATTCCAGTTAGTAGGCCATTAATCATTATTCCTGTGAGAGAGCTTGACCAATCATGGAGCTGTCTCCATGCCTCTGTATCACCAGGCAGACTTACTCCTTCACATTGCCTTGGCTGTCGGCCAAATGCTAATTTTCTGTGTGGGTAGCTGCACGTATTCAGATTCCCAACAGCCTGTTGGATGAGGCCAATGGCCCATCTAAGTCTAACATTCTGTTCTCACTGGGGCCAGCTAGATGCTCCATGGGGAAGCTTGAAGGCAGGACCCAAGCACAAGAGCTATCGCTCTTCCTGCAGTTTCCACTGACTGGTTTGTAGAAACATCTGTAGAGGCAGAGCACAGCCACCATGGCTAGCATGTCAGGAGTTCAGCCTACACTCGAGTAGGACCCTGGCAGAGACGCATGCCCGACCTGGCATGTCTCCTCCCTCCTGGTCGATCGTTTGGGAGTTTCAAAAGCTTTGTTCTGCCTAAACATCACAGCGACCAATGCCAACCGACACCGGCACACTCAGGGATCCGCAGAGTTTGCACAGATTGCGTAACAGACCTCAGCAACTCAGCATTTTGGCTAATCTACTTTATTTACATATAAACACACACGGAGCACTGCAACATGGCTCCCTCTCTCTCTCGCATCAGACAGCAAAGAGAAAAAGAACAAAGGACAATAGTCCCACTTCACGGAACGCAGTAACACAAACATCCTGTCTCCGTCACTTCCAACTCTGCGGAGTCAAAACATATACCGTCATGTGAAAGACAAAAATCCCATGACTGCAATCATGGACCAGGAATTCTAACAGCCATTGACAGCCCTCTCTCTCCTCCATGAATTTGTCTAATCATCTTCTAAGCCATCTATGTTAATGGCCATCACTGCCTCCGACGGGAGTGAATTTGGATATTGAACATTTCACTCTAGCCCTTTACTTCCTGCTCTTTCTCTCTGTCTCCCCAGCCTCCCACCCCACAATTTGCCCAAATTTACTTCCTTTTTAGGATTATTCTGTATCGTGACAGCTATTTCAGCTATGCAACAAAACTGGTTGACAAAGGGAAGGGGTGGGTGGGGGACTGTGCACCTTCAAGGCTTGTTAATTCTCCCGGAAGAAGTCATAACTGTATTATTATTATTTTAATGTTCCATTCCAAGCAATCCTTCACAAATTCCAGCTTGTTTGCACTGAGAAGTCACATTAGATCTGCTCTTGGGTGCTTAGCGCAAGTCTTGCGTTTTGAATCTCATCTGTGCTATGAACTCAAAAGGGGGCCTTAGGCAAGTCAGTCTCTCAGCCTCAGTCCTTCCAGCTGCCAAATGGGTATAATACCATATTGTCTTTTACAGTGATGAGGGGAGTTGTGGTTCAGCAAACCCTGGAGTCTCCCTCTCTCATAAATAGCAGAACTTGGGCCTATTCAATGAAGCTGAATGTCTGAACACAAAAAGAGGTGCGCTGGATCAGGCCAGTGGCCCGTCTAGTCCAGCATCCTGTTCTCACAGTGACCACTCAGAGATCTATGGGAAGCTGGCAAAGGGCCTGAGCGCAAGCGCAATCTCCCCTGCCATAAAAGAGAATTGGTGCAGATGCATGTACACGCATGCACTCTCCCCACGTTACGTGCACGCTGCATGAATTCGCGGTGATAACACAGGCCGGTTGCGGACCTGAAATCAGGGTGTGGTGGTATAAACCATTGCTAGAAATGCACAACATCAAAAAAATGAAGTTCATGTCCACTGGGCCCATCACCTCCTGGCAAATAGAAGGGGAAGAAATGGAGGCAGTGAGAGATTTTACTTTCTTGGGCTCCATGATCACTGCAGATGGTGACAGCAGTCACAAAATTAAAAGACAGCTGCTTCTTGGGAGAAAAGCAATGACAAACCTAGACAGCATCTTAAAAAGCAGAGACATCACCTTGCCAACAAAGGCCCGTATAGTTAAAGGTATGGTTTTCCCAGTAGTGATGTATGGAAGTGAGTTGTTGTTGTTGTTTAGTCGTGTCCAACTCTTTGTGACCCCATGGACCAGAGCACGCCAGGCACTCCTGTCTTCCACTGCCTCCTGCAGTTTGGTCAAACTCATGCTGGTAGCTTCGAGAACACTAGCCAACCATCTCGTCCTCTGTCCAGCTCTCACTTCCGTACATCACTACTGGGAAAACAATAGCTTTAACTATATGGACCTTTGTTGGCAAGGTGATGTCTCTGCTTTTTAAGATGCTTTCTATGTTTGTCATTGCTTTTCTCCCAAGAAGCAGGCGTCTTTTAATTTCGTGGCTGTGAAGCTGGACCATAAAGAAGGCTGATCGCTGAAGAACTGATGATTTTGAATTATGGTGCTGGAGGAGATTCTTGAGAGTCCCATGGACTGCAAGAAGATCAAACCTCTCCATTCTGAAGGAATCAGCCCTGAGTGCTCACTGGAAGGACAGATCGTGAAGCTGAGGCTCCAATACTTTGGCCACCTCATGAGAAGAGAAGACTCCCTGGAAAAGACCCTGATGTTGGGAAAGATGGAGGGCACAAGGAGAAGGGGACGACAGAGGACAAGATGGTTGGACAGTGTTCTCAAAGATACCAGCATGAGTTTGACCAAACGGCGGGAGGCAGTGGAAGACAGGAGTGCCTGGCGTGCTCTGGTCCAGGGGGTCACGAAGAGTCGGACACGACTGAACAACAACAGAATATACTTGACTGTCCTTCCTTTAGTGTATTGCTTGCATCCCTCTGGAGGCAGGAATGGCCACCAATTTGGATGGCTTCCAATAATGGAGGATAATAATGTCTACTTAACCATGATGTCTGTGCTGTGCCTCCACATTTGCTTCTGAATACTAGTGGCTGGAAACTTCAGGAAGGGAGAGGGCTCTTGTGGTCATGTCTGAGCTTGCAAGCTTCCCCCAGTAGTCAGCCACTGTGAGAAAAGAACTAGATAGGATACTGGCCTGATCCAGAACAGCGCTTCTTATGTACTCTAGCTCTTACAGACACCGGCTGCTCTGCTGTGATTGTTGACCCTGGATGTCAAAGATGAGCAGCTGCTGTACTGAATGTGGAATTTAAGCAATATCTGTTGATTTTTGTTGAGGTATGCAGCAAAAGGTATAAAGCAGTATACAAGATAGAGAGATGATGATATAGATAGATGATAGATAGATACTGTAGATACATGATAGATAGATGATAGATAGAGATGATTCAGCGGTTCTCAACTTGTGGGTCCCCAGATGTTGTTGGACTACAACTCCCATCATCCCTGAGCTCTGGCCTTGCTAGCTAGAGGTCATGGGAGTTGTAGTCCAAGAACATCTGGGGACCCACAGGTTGAGAAATAGATGATAGATAGATAGATAGATAGATAGATATAGATAGATAGATATAGAAGATGATAGATAGATGATAGATCTGTATGACAAATAAGGAACATGGTGTCATGGACGCAGAGGGATGGTGGGAGGAACCAGCTGGGGAACCCCTAAGGTAAGAAGGTTCAGAGTCTGGGGAATGGTGGTGGGACAATGATGAGTGGTCAGAGGCACAAGAAAGGAACTACAACAACAGCAACAGAACTGCGCACCAGGCGCAATTGGGAGCTTCATTTGCGCGTTCTCGGTAGTAAAGTGAGGCTTGCCCCGGCGTGGCACGCGGGAAGGAGGTGCAGAGAAGGAGGACTGCCCTCGATGCGGCGATCTGGGGCCTCAAGGAACCCCTCAAGGAACTACACGCCTCCGCAAAGACTCCCCATCTTAGCGACCCCGTTTCCCCGCAATCTCCCGGGTCCTCTCGTGCCTGCAGTACCGCTGCCCGCCGGGCGGGGGAGCGCGTCGCCGCAGCCAGGCCAGGCAAGCGGAGAGCGCTCCGGCGTGGGCGCAACCACCGCGTAGGGGGTGCAGGAAGCTTCCCTCCTCCGCGCCCTCGGGGAATGGAACAGGCCGGCGTTGGCCGCGCCCACAACCCGGAAGCCGGCGGGCGGGCGAGCGGGCGGTGAGACGGGCTGGGCCTGCGCATGCGCGGCTCCGATCCATGGGGCCGCTGAGTGGGGCCGGCGCGGTGGGCGCGGGGGTGGCGGCCTTGTACGTGGCGGCCCTGCCCCTCTCCGTGCCCGGGGGAGACTCTGGTAACGTACCCGTCCCCCTCCTCCTATCCCCATGATGCGGCGAGGGGCGGGACCCTCTCGGCAAAATCTGCATATATTTGCATATTCTAATTTATGTTAATATGGAGCCTCCTTGGTTTGTGCGGGTTGTCCCCCCCCTTTCTCCTTCTCCCTCTATTTATTATGTATTACATATTTCATTATATATTTATTGGTTTCATAAAATTTATGCATCTCAACTTTGGAACTCCCTGCCTCTTGAGGGCGCCAGCTAAAAATATTCCTCTTCAGACAAGCCTTGCTTACCCAGGTTCTTAGAAAGCGGAGGTGACCTTAATCTGTTTCAGTACTTTAGATTTGTAGGGTTAAAAACAGGGTTGTGATTTTCCCCACCGCACCCCACACTCGGTTATTGCTGCTTTACCTTTTAGTAACCCCCCCTTTTTATTTTAAAAAAGCAGGGTATAAATTTTATGAAATAAAAATATGAAAATTGTATGTGGGGGAAAATACGCACCTCAGAGTGGTTTTACAAAAATATAAAGCAATAAAAGTATCACCAAAAAACCAACAAACAAAAATCCCTCCAAGGCGTTTTACGAGAAGATAAAACAATTAAATCCAGAATTCTCAACCCTACTTTAAAGAGTTTTAAGGAGGTCACTATTACTCCCCATTTGGTAGGTTCAAAACTCACATCCACTGCATACATATAAAGCACTTTATTATATTATTATTATTATTATTATTATTATTATTATTACGTGACCTCCAGCTCTCAGAGTTGCAAGAAATAAAACATCATGTTAAAAACACTTTAAAACAGTTTAGAGTCATGGAAATAGGGTGAGTTCTAAAATTATATACCTCACGTGTCAAAAGCCGGGGTGAATTTATAAGGAAAGTGCCAGGAGCACGTCTGTGGGGAGGGAGTGCCGCAACTTTGGGGCTACCACAGAGAAGGCCCCGCGAGCTTCTTAAGGGCAGAGGAAAGCCGCTCCTCAAGTAAGTCTCCCAGTGTAGTGCAGTGCCTGATGGACGTTTACAAAATTTGCATGGCATGGAGAAATTGGATAGACAAAACTTTTTCTCTTTTCATAGCACTAGAACTTCTGGGCTTTCAACAAAGCTGGATGTTGAAAGATTAAGGGCAGATGAGAGAAAGCCCTTCATGCAGGACATAGTTGAACTGTGGAACTCCCTTCCACAGTAGGCAGTGGGGCCACCAACTCAGATGGCTTGGATGATTAGAGTCCAGGGGTCAACAAACATTTTCAACAGGGGGCCGGTCCACTGTCCGTCAGACCTTGTGGGGGGCCAGACTGTATTTTGGGGGAAAAAGAAGAACGAATTCCTATGCCCCACAAATAACCCAGAGATTCATTTTAAATAAAAGCACACATTCTACTCATGTAAAAACACCAGGCAGACGCCACTAATAATAATAATAATAATAATAATAATAATAATAATAATAATATAAATTTTATTTATACCCTGCCTTCCCCAGCCAAGACCGGGCTCAGGGCAGCTAACACCAGATATAAAGCAATTGATTGAAATACAACTTGAAAAACAAGATTAAAATACATTAAAATGCAGCCTCATTTCAGCAGAAACTCAAAAACTTTTAGGCGGGGGGGTGAAAATGCATTTTAAATAAAAGGACACTTTCTACTCATGTAAAAACACTCTGATTCCCAGACCGTCCGTGGGCCGGATTAAGAAGGTGATTGGGCCGGATCCGGCCCCCGGGCCTTAGTTTGCCTACCCATGGCATGGATGATTAGACCTTCAGGGAGCAGAGAGCTTTCCACGATTCCTAGCCATGATGACTATGCTCTGCCTTCACTGCTGGAGACAGCAATGCTTCTGGAATACCAGTCGCTGGAAATCGCAGGAGGGGAGGGGGCTCCTGTGTTCAAATCCTGCTTTCGCTGGTCGGCCACTGTGAGCCTGCTGGAGTAGATGGGCCACTGGCCTGATTCAGCAGGTTCTTTCTTACGCCTTTATGGCTGCTTCTCATTGGGCTGTTGGGGGAGTTCCTCGTGAAGGTATTTTGTGCTTCTGTACAAATGCGAGTGGCGCTGTGGTCTAAACCACAGAGCCTAGGACTTGCCGATCAGAAGGTCGGCGGTTCGAATCCCCGCGACGGGGTGAGCTCCCGTTGTTCGGTCCCAGTTCCTGCCAGCCTAGCAGTTCGAAAGCACGTCAAAGCTTGCCATTTGGCCTTCGTCAGTCAGGGTCCATGGTGCTCACACTTGGGGACTCCCTGTGGGAGTTATGAAGCTAGGCTAAGCTGGCTTGGCAGCTGAAGGAAATCCGTTTTGAAAGGCAGGTCAGTGTGCACCATCCCTGGGAGCCAAAGATGCCCATCCGGCCTCAGGCTAAGGAGTAAAAACCACATGGAGAAACACAGGGAGCTGCCTCATAGCAAGCTAGACTCAATATAGTCTACACTGACCGGCAGTGGGTTTCCAGGACAGGGGTCTTCCCCATCCCTTCCTGGGCATGTTGGGGATTGAACCCGTGACCTTCTGCATGCAGAGCAGGTGCTCTATCACTAAGCTCTATCACCGGATCCCTAGGGATCTTCTGCTACCACTCTCAGGACTCATCTTCACTTCTGCTTGTCCATTCATTGCAGGCACAGATGAGAGCGGTTTTCTGTTTGCCCCACTGTTTCCCCGGGAAAACTCATTCTTTAGTGCTGAATCGGAGCAAATGTCTATTTGTGGAAAACCTGGTTGACGTTTGTGCCAATTCAGCGGTAAAGATTGGGTTTTCTGGGGGTGGGGAAGGAGTGGGACAATCAGACATCTGCATGAGCCCTTGGTGTTTGCCCCTGCAGCCTCTTATCCCTCACCAGGCCCACTTCAATGTAACAGGATGACATCCTCTTATATGGAGGAGCTCTGTGGGTTAAACCACAGAGCCTAGGACTTGCCAATCAGAAGGTTGGTGGTTCGAATCCCCGTGACGGGGTGAGCTCCCGTTGCTCGGTCCCTGCTCCTGCCAACCTAGCAGTTCAAAAGCACATCAAAGTGCAAGTAGATAAATAGATACCGCTCCGGCAGGAAGGTAAACGGCGTTTCCGTGCGCTGCTCTGGTTCGCCAGAAGCGGCTTAGTCATGCTGGCCACATGACCCGGAAGCTGTACGCCGGCTCCCTTGGCCTATAAAGCGAGATGAGCGCCGCAACCCCAGAGCCATCTGCGACTGGACCTAATGGTCAGGGGTCCCTTTACCTTAACATTAAATCTGACCTTGGGATTCAACTAAGCCGGCTGATACCCACTCCTTTGCAGCAATACTGACCTTACATGCCATGGGAAGGGAGAAGTGGGTATTGGAAAAAGGAGGTGCTCCCTGTTTTGTGCATTCTGCACATCACTGAAGCATTGCCAAGTGGCAGCTGTATGGATTTCCTGGAAAAGTTTGAATCAGATTCCCGCCCCCCCCCCCGCCCCGCAAATACATCAAAAAATTTTCAGTTTGCACCAGGAAAATTCTCCGCTGCATCGGAGAATGGTAATAGTTTAGCATGTTTGCTTCGCTCATGCTTACTAAACAAAGACATTTTGAAACTGCTCAGATTGCCTAATGCTATATTTGCAAGTGCCAGCCATTCATCTGTCAGGGTCATTACTGGGACTGTGCAAACGTCAGTCTCCCTTAGCAGAACTTTGCTCCTCCCTGGTCCTTTCCACTGCCATGCCGTGCTAAGCTAAACCAAGGATTGTCTCAGAGTGTCATCCGAACCAGGATTTATGGTTTGGCTCTCTCCTCCCTAACCAAATAACAAGCTTATAGGTTCAGTGGTGCCTTTATAGGATTGCAGTTTAGGCTGCTGAGATAGTTTAGCGTTACGTCGCTGTTGGAGAGTGTGGATTCGGCAAATACCGAAAATATAATTTGCAGTTGTTTTTCTCAGTTCAGTCCCGCCCTGAAAATGCAGTTAAACTCTACAGTAGCAACGTTTTGTGATTTGCACGTGCAGTACAACCAAGATGGAGCGGTATTTTAAGCAAATTGTCCCCCAAGTGTAGAAATGTATGACAGACAAACAGTCTCTCAGGTGGTCTTGCCTGGAATATATTTGGAAGCCAATAGGATCAGAAAATAGTCCTAGGAGAGATTGTTGCTTGGCCCCATGGCGTTTGAGTTGTGGGGTCCTGAAAATTAGTCCATTCTGTCCCCTATGCTGTTCAACATCTGTAGGAACCCCTTGGGAGCTGTCATTTGGGGATTTGGAGCATGATGTCATCTGTATGCAGCTGTTATCTCTCCATTCCCTCTGAATCAGGAGAGGCTGTGAAGGTGTTAGACCAGTCCCTGGAAGGAGTGGGGAACTGTGGGTGGCTGATTCTTGGAAATAAAGTATTAGGTGTGTTCTGGGAGGGGCTGCACAGATCCGGGAGTATTGTGCACCAGACACTCTTATGTCTCGCCAGAGTGGTGCATGCTCAGGTTATCTCCCGCTTGGACTACTGCAATGCGCTCTATATGGGGCTACCTTTGAAGGTGACTCGGAAACTAAAACTAATCCAGAATGCAGCAGCTAGACTGGTGACTGGGAGCGGCCGCCGAGACCACATAACACCGGTCCTGAAAGACCTACATTGACTCCCAGTACATTTCCGAGCACAATTCAAAGTGTTGATGTTGACCTTTAAAGCCCTAAACAGCCTCAGTCCCGTATACCTGAAGGAGCGTTTCCACCCACATTGTTCTTCCCGGACACTGAGGTCCAGCGCTGAGGGCCTTCTGGCGGTTCCCTCGCTGCGAGAAGGGAAGTTCCAGGGAAACAGGTGGAGGGCTTTCTCGGTAGTGGCACCTGCCCTGTGAAACTCCCTCCCACCAGATGTCAAGCAAATACTGTAAACAACTATCTGACTTTGAGAAGATATCTGAAGGCAGCCCTCTTTTAGGAAGTTTGTAATGTTTGATGCTTTATTGTATTTTTAGTATTTTGTTGGAAGCCTCCCAGAGTGACTGGGGAAACCCAGCCAGATGGGTGGGATATTATTATTATTATTATTATTATTATTATTAATAATAAATTTGTTTATTTATTTATTATTATTTGGTGTCTCTGGCCAGGAGTATTTATGCCCAGCTTAGGCTGGTTTGCCAGCTGTGGATGCCCCTGGACTGGGATAGCGTGACCTCAGTTGTCCATGCCGCAGTGACCTCCCACTTAGACTACTGCAGTGTACTCTTTATGGGGCTGCCCTTGAAGCTGGTCCAGACGCTGCAGCTCTGCACTTGCTGCCAGTGAGCTACTGAGCCCAAGGTGTCAGTGCTAGAGTAAAAAGCCCTAAATAGTGCGAGACTCAACTACCTAAGATAGCGACTTTCCCAGTAACAACCATCTTGGGCCCTACAGTTGGCCAGGGGAGACCCAGTGGTGGTGCTGTTTCCTGCTACTGCCCAGTTGGCAGTGACCCATGACAGGGCCTTCTCGGTGGTGGCTCCATGTTTGTTCCCTGCCCTCCCCAGTGAGCTGCATCAGTCTCCCTCATTATTGGCTCCCAGCGGAAATTTATAAAGGCATCCTTGCTTACCCAGGCATTTGATGGCTGGTAGATATTGGCCCTGGCAAGTTTGAAATTCGCCACTGCTTTTAACGTTCTTAGTGCTTTTTAAGTGCCTTTAAACCTTTCAAGTTTGCTTTTATTTTATTTTAAGCTGTATGGTTTTATAAATAGCTGGCTTGATTCCCTCCAGATACTGTTGGACTCCAGGGGTTTCATTCAACGTAGCACGAAGCAAAAATTCCATCAGTGCTAGGATTGGTATCCATTTCACAGCCAGTTAGCTCGATAAGTAGATAATCTGATTTCTTGCCGCTCTTCCCAGTAAGGTCCCAGGGCGGTTTGCAACAATTTTTTTTTTAAAAAAGGTTAAGATTGGTTTACAACAAATGACAGTCGAGAGAGCCCAGGGTGGGTCCTAAAACATATCTCATGTTTCAGAAGCCATGGTACAGGTGTGTCTTCAGGCATGTGATGAAAACCACCTAAATAATACGTCAGGTGCGCCTCCAAATATTTATTGGTGCTGAGCGCTGGAGCCGATGGGAGTGATTTGCTTTGGACGCTCGTGTTTAATTCAGACCTGCCCAAAAGTACTATCCTTCCTACAGTAATGTGAAACAGATTTGGCTAATGCCATCTGACATATCTTACAGTGCATCTGATCCCATGTACAGTGCTTTGAAGATGCCACCGGCCGAACGAACATTCTTGACACCACTCTTCTCTTTCATTTCATTAAAAGAAATTGCAAAAAAGGTGAAAAAATAATTCAGAACAGGGCTTTTCGTACACAATAAACTGAGGCCAAATATAATGGCAACGCAGCAGAGAATTCACAAGTCCCTTGGGAATACACTGCCACAGGTATATGGCCATGTTAGGGTGGTCCCCTGCTTCAAAATGCGAAGCTGCAGATATTTTGGGAGACAATGAACGATATCGGTAAATCGGTATTGAGCCGAGCTGCTGTGGAAATGGAAGTTTGCATGGTTATTTCACATCCCTTTCTGCAATACTGTTTGCGTCACCCGAATAGTTCCATCATCATCATCATCATCATCATTATTATTATTATTATTACAATACACCTTCATTTATCTGCTGATAGAAGTGCCGAGAAAAAAAAACACGCAACAAAAGATATTTTGTGCAACGACATCAGTGGGGGAAGAAAATATTCTTGGAAAAATTTCATGCTGTTAAATCTCCACAGATTTACACTTTTATCCAGTCAAATTAATGCAAAACCCCCAACGCAAGGGTTTGGATTTTCAAAACTTGGGAGGAGTGTCGTTCCCTAATAGTAATTATTGGTTTTACATTATTTTTTCACAGGGGAGCTGATCACAGCCGCCTATGAGCTTGGAGTAAGTATTAGTTTTATTGTTTAATCAATGCTCTCATTAACAGTTTTAGGAATTAAGGAAGTTTAATTAAGCATGGAGTTAAAGTAGATTAATTTATTTTCAAACCACAGTTTTTGCTAACTTATAAGTACAGCACGCGACAATTTACTCCCAAGTTTTAAATCCAATTAAACTAAATTATAAAGCAAAGGCTTTACTGTATATACAGTAGTTGGCTTATTATCAACCCAAATTTTGTATAAGCTGGGGAGAATAAAATAAATCGGGTTAACAATTTTAATAAGTTTTGTTATTTAATAAACTTTTATTACGGCGTGTGATCCCCTTTAGGCGAGACCTTAGGACTGTCATCGCGGTGGTAATCCGATAGCAGTGTGGTCTTTCAGCTTGCTAACCAATAAAATAGTTCAGAATCTGTTCTTTCTCTCTATTTTGGTCGAATCGTATATGTGCATGTATATATATTTGGAATCCCAGCCTTTTGAATGACCCTAATATATTATGAACCCAAACTTCAAGCCATTTAAAGGACAATGGCGACGAGTCCCACCGCATCTCTTAAGTGGTGCATTCATCTCCTTGATGAATGTAGCAAATCCACTAAGGCAAATATTTCTGCAAAGTTTAGAATCGGCACTTTAGAGAGACGAGATGAGATGAGAAGGGGTGGGGGAGAAAATCTGCTTTTTTAAAAAAGGGACTGTGCTCTGACTTGCGTGTTTATTATGAGGCAGATAAAGCACTTATTTCTCCATCAGACAGCCCTTGTGTGACATCTTCACTGCAAAGCCTTCTCTGTTTGTTTTTCCCTCCTAGGTTGCTCACCCCCCAGGCTATCCTCTTTTCACTCTTTTGGCTAAACTGGCAATTGAGCTGCTCCCTTTCGGCTCGGTCGCTTTCCGCGTGAACCTGCTCTGCGCTGTGCTCGGAGCCGCCGCAGCGCCGTTTTTCTTTTACACCGTGGCCAGGTAAAGTAGATGCTGCTGGTATATATTTCCCCCCTGCTTTTCCGGGATCTGCAGTTACTGGGTAGGATCTTTTAATTGTGGAGATGAGCTTCTCCCCGACACAAAAGCAGCAGCGGCGGTGGCAGTGGCTGCTGTCCATGACAGGCTGTGCATGCAGAACCGAACAAAATGCATAATTTTCCGGGCGAAGGCAGGCCTTGACAGGACATGACGCTAGCTCTGTGTGAGTCCAAGGGAGGACTCCTCACCCCCCCCACCTCGCCTCACTTGCTTTCCTGGAGTGGCTAACGGCTTCTGAAACACCAAAGGAGTTTCAAGAACAGTTTGTAACATGGGTGTTTTGGGGATTCAGTTTTGGGAAAGCGGCGGGGACAGGGGATGTCGAAAATTGTGCATGGCTAGTGCAGGCCCCTTGCATGAGTCTAAGCTGGCCTTTGGATCCCAAGCTCAGTTGATTGTGGAAAAAACTACAGAGCACCAGAGAACTAATATCTCTCTGCCCTGATGCATCTCGGCTCTCGGCTCCATTCCAGAAGCGGAAGCTGGCGGATGCTCCCTCGTGGAAGCTGCCTGCTTGGGGTTACGGAACAAACCAGACACTTTGGGAAATGGAAATCCACCGTATCAGTAGGGCTGGGCAATCTATTGATACAGAGCTTTCCAAACGATGCGTCGCGACATGTTCGTGTGTCGGCTGCAGTGTGTAGCTGTGTCGTGCAAACACTCCCTGAACTTCCCCAGGGCTGGAAAGGGAGCGAGCAGACGGCGGTTTGCTAGCAAGACTGAATTGCTGTGCCGCGAAAGGATGCGTGTCTAAAAAGTGCGTCACCAGCACGCAAGGTTTGGGAAGCTCTGTATTGATATATCGTCCCCAAACCGGTTTTTGAAGTCCGTATCGTGATAGAGGTTTCAGCGTTCTGGACCCGGCAAGATACCGCGAATCGTGATGGGCGTTCATTTTTGACCTGGCAGTATATTGTGAACCGTGGTGTGTGGGTGTGTCTGCCACGCAGAAATCACAATGTAGGAAAAACCGTGACTCCAGCCGATGCCTCTGCGTAGCTCCATCCTTATTTCAGACACTGTGATATATCGCGGTGTTTAGCTGGTGATATATCGCGATGTTGGAAACTGGATGTCGCCCAGCCCATGTATCAGCAGGGCAAAGTGTTCCATGCAGATTGTACAGCTTTTGCACTCATCCTGGTTGCCGCTCTCACCTGTGGGGAAATGGGCAGAGGCCCATTGCCTGAATTTGGAGTCCCTGCACTCGGACTGCTTCTCCGTGGCGTGTTCCATTTGCCTAAGCAGAGCTGGCACTGCCTGCCTAAGAAGGAGGGGAGCCTTTGGGGGCCGGCAGAGCTCAGCATGTGCCCTGGATGTGCATTTAGTCGAGGCATGTACATGTGCTGGCCCCGCAAATCCCCAAGCATAAAGCATTTCGTTTTCAAACATCCCTGCAAGAGCGTACCCCGGACTGCATTTCTGGGGACGTTAGGGCATGATCTTAGGAACATAGGCTGCTGCCTTCTGCTGAGTCCATTTAGCTTAGTATTGTCAACACTGGCTGGCAGCAGCTCTCCAGCATTTCAGGCAGGGAGTCTCTCCCCGTCCTACCTGTAGAAGCTTGGGAATGAAGCTGGGACCTTCTGAATGCAAAGCAGATGTTTTGCCTCTGAGCTACGGCCCTTCCCCCTGATTTTAGAAGTAAGCAGCTGATCTAGTTATTAATCTTGTATCCCCTTCCTTTCCCCTCTCAATTTCTTGCTTGTTTCTGCCTCCCTCCCTTCTATACCCACTTCGCCTTTCTCCCTTTCTCTTAACCTTATTGTAGTTCGTAGTCATATCCTTAGTGGGAAAACGTCATTCATAAATTGCCTTCTAAAACAATAATAATATCTGCAATCAATCTAAATTAATTGGGATACATTCCGTGAACTGTTTTGCTTTAAACAAACGGTGCACACAAGGAAATATCTGCTATATACTAAAAGCCCTTCCCTCCTTTGGTTTAGCAGTACAACTCTACATTAAAGTCAAAAACAACATTCAGCTGAATCGTCACGGCTGCCGAATTTTCAGTATCCACCCCAGCGCTTGCTGCAAACTGCTAATTGATTCATCTGGCTACAGTTTATATAATTTAAATTTTGTATCGGGCCTTGGAGTCTTCACAAAAGTTAAAAACACACGCACAGACAACATCCCCCCCCCTTGCCGGAAAACCCCCAACTAATTTATTTCAAAAGAGTGGCAACATTGTTCAGTCTCGTTGATGCTGATCAGGTTTATCTAACCAGAAGTAACAATGTTTGTCATTACAAAAAGACACAGATGTCTTTTTTTTAATAAGTTAACAATACACGCATCAACTGTACTGGCAAACTTTTAATTGCTGGCGTTACGAAGGGGAGGCAGCTGCCTGCTGGTGCGTTATTCCACCTGTGTGTACAGTACAGTGACTTGGAATACTGTACTGACCAAATAATATTGAGATGCAGCTTGGATTGGCAGGGGCCGCAGTGGCAATGGGAGATCATCAGTTGGAAGTGTGTGTGTGTGTGTGGAGGGGGAATTTTCAGGATATACCGACTTGCAAGAAAATATGAACAATCTTTCCCTTTTTTTGCATTGCAGGATTCTCTGCTGCTAACCATGTGCAAAAGAGAAAGCATTTTGGGGTGGCCTGGCTTGGTTATTCGTTAAATTTATACCCCTGTCCTTCCTTCCAAAGGAGCCCAGGGTGGCAGCTGCTACAGTAATTCAAAAATACATTTAAATAATGGTACTACATTAGCTCCCCCCGCGTCTTTCTGTATCCTAACTCATAGGTGAGAAATGGTATTTTGGACGGTTCAAACCATCTTTTTGGGCCGGCTTTGGCCAGCCCAGTGGCCTCCAGAGAGTTCGGACTGCGCTGGCTGTGCTGTCAGGGGCTCACAGGAGTTCATATTAATTGTTTCAGTCTCAGGGTGACTCAAGAAGATAACATACAAACAGATAAAATCGCCGAGAAGCCAGAAGTGTAACCAACGACGTACAACGCACAATTCTCCAAATTCTCAGCCAACAACACAGTAAGGACAAGCCTTACCTGGCTCTGCTCAAAGATGACCACAGCTGTAGAGGCTTGCTCAGGGGTAGGCAACCTAAGGCCCGTGGGCCGGATGCGGCCCAATCGCCTTCTAAATCTGGCCTGCGGACGGTCCGGGAATCAGCGTGTTTTTCCATGAGTGGAATGTGTCCTTTTATTGAAAATGCATCTCTGGGTTATTTGTGGGGCATAGGAATTCATTCATTTCCCTCCCTCCCCAAAAAAATATAGTCCGGCCCCCCCACAAGGTCTGAGGGACGGTAGACCGGCCCACGGCTGAAAAAGGTTCCTGATCCCTGGGCTAGCTTAACCACAGAAGGCCTGGGCGGATGGAAGTGTTTTTGCCTGGCATCTAAAAGCTGTCACTGGAGATGCCAGCTGTGTTCCCCTGGAGAGGATTCCAGAATCTGGTGGACACCTGAATTGGTGCCGGCTACCTGAGGCCCTCTTCACCCTCACTTCTAGCAGGGTGGGAGACTGCTCCCTTCTCCCTCCCTACTGTGATCCCAGGCAATTGTGATATATTTAGGGAGGGCAGCCATCTGGGTCTTTCCCAAATGAGCGGCGTAAGACTGCGAGTGGCCCCTGTTACGTATGCTGGTGAGGCTGATAACAAATTGGCGCTGCAGCAAAATGTTGCAGCGTGGTAGTGTTCCTGTTCAGGATGCTTATATCTCCCGCCTTACTTGGTTTCCCTTTCTAATCTTATTATCATCCTGTTATTACAATTAATACCATTTTTTCAAGTGTTCAAAACGCTTTTGAGTGCACTGTCTACTTGTAAGTCTTCCAGCAACCCTGTAAGATAAGTCAACATCGCCCATGACACAGGTGGAAGGACTGAGGGATATCTGTCTATTTTACTATCTAAGGGCATGCTTGTCTAAGGCCACCTGTTGAGTTAATGAGAGGATTCGAACTGGTGACTTCCCGATTTGTAGCTGCAATATGCATCATGCTGACCACAGTGTTAGGGCCCAAGGCCAGTCATATCAGTCTTTCCTATCACCCATTCTCTCAGTTGGGAATCAGCCGGGTGGGGAAAACCCAAATGATAGGCCTCACCCACCTGGGCAGTCACATGCATAAAGTAGACACAGGATTGTATCATAGGAGAAGCAGCATCCACACCTCTGTGGCTTCTTGTGGAAGGATTGTTCTGATTGACAAGGGTCAGAGAAATAGGGCTTGTTTAATGACTTGGGGATAACAGTATAAGGGAGATAAATGCTGCAAGGGAGAGCATTTCAACAAACAATCCCAGGCTGGGATAGCTGGGATAGCAGGCTTGTTGGTTTTTGAATGTCTGATGTAGATTTTTTCAATTTCGTTGTTCTGTATGGGACAATGACAATAAAGATTATAATCGTATCGTAATATACAGGGCAGTGATATACTGGCACACTGCTAAGTCATACCAAAATAGATCACCGAGGCAGCTACTCTAGAGTAAGGAGTGTGGACAAGCAAACAAATATATTGCAGAAGTAAATGTGATTTCTTTCTGTGATTTATTTGTTTGCTTGTCCACAGTGCTTACTCTGGATTAGTTGCTTTGGTGATATATTTTTGCATGAGCAGCCTGGCATTTTGTATTAATCCTACCTAGCCACTTAACAATAGTATGTTTCCTGCCAACAACCCACGGCCTGAAACTATGGTTTGCTGTTGGCACAGTGATTTTTTTTGTGCCAGTGAACTTTGGTTTGTTCTAACCGTGGCTTGGCCGCTGTGTGGAATCCTTCCCTTAACCACTGCTCATTTTTCCACCTCATCCCTCACCAACGCAAGAGCAGCTGGGAAACAAACCAGATTTCTGGAGAAACCATCGTTTGTTTGTTTGATCATCTGTGGGACGTGATTTCTTAAACAAACCATGGCTTAGTGTTACATGCGAACAAGACCAGTGTCAAGGCAATTGTTAAGAAACCCTGTCATGGGACTGTGCCAAATCGGCAAAGGCTGTCTCACCCACATCAAAATGCAGTTTTTGTTTTGGCTATAACCGATAGCACTCTGCCAAGAGAGGTTTCTTGGACTGGTATGGGCGTGCGGGTAAACCAATCATTTTTCCAACTGAAACTGAAGGTTTATGAGTATTTCTGTACAGGGGCTATTTCGAAGATACGTCAAATAAAGCGTCACATTCTCTCCCTGCTCCCCAACCCTATCATGCTAGCAAATTATTTAGTTTGATGGCAGTGCGTTGGCCTTGCCAAACTGTCCGTGGGCAGGGGTGGCTCCTCTTATTTAGAACCCCAGTTATTCATTATTAACCATTCCTATATTGCTTTCGAAGCTCAGGAGTGCTTTGAGAATCCTTATTCCATTCATTTTTCGGGGGCGGAAACCACCCACCCTTAATAATCCCCTTTAATGGGCGTGGAACTGAGGCCAACCGATAACAAGTTGCCCCAGGGTATTCAATGAAAAATTTCATGGCTGGGTGATGCGCTGAACCCACATCCAAATGCCAGCAGTGTAGCCATGCTCGTTCTTATGGCTCGGGGGCTTTCCTAGGGAAATGCCAAACGCCGCTTTCTGCAGACGACTTGTTTCGGAGGCAGACCGGGCACCTTAGATCAGCCACTCTTTAATTCCTTACGAGTGAAATTTCAAGGGAAAGGGAACTTTGCGGGGCTTGCGCGTGAACAGCCTCCTGCAAGCGGAGAAGGGAGCAGCCAGCCTCTTTTGAAGATCCTCATTACACATTTTCTTTTCTACCAAATAAGAATTAACATTGCTTGAAACCCAGACCTGCTCCGCCAAGCACTCCTGCCAGGCTTCCTTGAAAGAGATGCAAGGCTGTTCAGGGAAAAGCGCCTGGTGGACTCCGCTCTCGCTCGCTCGCTGGCTGCTCCTAGGCTGTGATAAATGTTTTACATACTGTGTGCCTTTGGGCACAGCCGCCTTCAGTGCCTTATTTGCTTAAGTACACCTCTCTAATATTTCATGAATAGGGGCTTCCCCTATCAGATAATTCATCCTTAACTAATTTTCAGCGTCGTTAAAGGAGTAGGGTTAATAGCAATAATATGGGGAAAGGGCCCCAAAGCTTTTTGGAGGGAAATATATAAAGCGCGCATTCTCAAGGCAAAGAGTGCTTTTGTCATATCGGCTGGGAGCAGCGTTGAGCCTAATGTTGGAGAAGAATAAATAATAATACTCCCAAGTTCCATTAGTGGTGGCGCAGGGGGGCGAGGGGGCAGAAATCCCCTCGTCTATACATTTTATTTTATATTAATCTCTAATGCATTCCTAGTAATGCCTCTCTTTGTAAGGATACGTCCTCATCCTCTGTTTATTCTAAACATCACAGGATGAAGCCTTACGAAGGAATTACATTTGTGTGCGGGTTTTTTGTGGTGGTTGTTGTTGTCCTACAGCAGAAAGAGAAAAATAATAAACAGGTAAATTGAAAATAAAATCGCAATGGCAAGCTAATTTTGGGAGGTTTTTTTTTTAAAAAAACACATCTTTTTTAGGGAATTAACAATTCATGCCTCAGACGCCAGGCATTTGAAACTCTGTATAGTATTAGGGCATGTATTTACTGGAAAAGAGTGGCCAAATGTGTCATTCAAACATCTTGAAGACTGTTTTTTTGTTTTACACATCCACAAACCCAGTCTTATAGGAACATTTCAATAAGGCTCTTTTAAATGTCCTTTTTAGTGTGCATTCATGATGATTTCTGCTTATGACAGTATTTGGGGCAATCACTGTTTCGTTAAAACATTTTGGGGCAGACCAACTGTTTCATTTCCTTTTTTTAAAATACAATTTTTATTAATTTCTTTTTAACACAATATTTCAACATACCAATAACAAAGCATATAAATTCTTTGCTCTACTGATCTTGTGACTTCCCTCCACCCCTTCAACAGGTTTTTTATTTTCAAGTCTTTGTATTGCACTTTATATCCTCCGCTTCTGACCTTTATATCCTTATAGTCAACTCTGTCTCTTGGGTCAAAAAGTTTTAGAATTTACAATTTTTCGTCGCAGAGTTAATATCAGTCCTGCGAGTGTCTTCACATTTTTACAATAATTATTCATATACCCAATAAATCCAAGTGTTTCGTTTCCAATCCGTGTGCGTCCTGTAGTTTCCTGCGGAATGAACCACGAATGTTCCAGGTTTTTAATTTGGTTTTTTTTTTGGCCCACCTTCTTTGCGCTCCAGCGCAAGGGTGCCGCTCTAGACGTCAATCGTGCTGTGACATTGGAAAGCATTAAAGGTAAAGGTAAAGGGACCCCTGACCATTAGGTCCAGTTGTGAACGACTCTGGGGTTGCAGCGCTCATCTCGCTATATTGGCCGAGGGAGCCAGTGTACAGCTTCCGGGTCATGTGGCCAGCATGACTAAGCCGCTTCTGGCGAACCAGAGCAGCGCACAGAAACGCCGTTTACCTTCCCGCCAGAGTGGTACCTATTTATCTACTTGCATTTGACGTGCTTTCGAACTGCTAGGTTGGCAGGAGCAGGGACCGAGCAACGGGAGCTCACCCCGTCGTGGGGATTCGAACCGCCGACCTTCTGATCGGCAAGCCCTAGGCTCTGTGGTTTAACCCACAACGCCACCCGTGTCCCTTGGGAAGCATTACAGAACAACTATTAACTCAGAAGGGTGCTTGGGCTGTCCACTATAAAACCCACCGGTGATGCATTTTTATTGCATCAGCAATAACGGTGCAGAATACACCCACGGAACAGCAGTGGAGGGGTGCAGTCGCAACTTCTTATACATCACCCACTCTGTCCCAGCTCGCTGCAGCTAGTAGGCCTTCTCAGGAGTTTTGCAGTTTGAGGACAGCGCTTTCCTGCCACGTTAATGGGCCTTTCACACCAAAGCCAGACATAGATCGCAACCTCCAGCACGGAACATTTGTACAGCCAGCTCTGACAATAAGCCACAGAAGTGTTCCACCGCAGCAATGTTTGCGGGATGTTGTACGCTGTGATGTTGCACAGTCACTGTGGGTTGCAGACCACATGTACCTCAGCTGTGGTTTACATGCATTCCCCCACCCCGTGATAAACTCTTCTTCTTCTTCTTCTTCTTTTTTTTTAAAAAAGGTGAAATTAAGTCTAAATGACACTCTGTAGAACAGCCGCAGGAATGCTTGAAGTCCCTTTGGGACATTCTTGCTTTTTAAATTTATTTTAAGTGCCTAAAAAGTTTGCCTTCTGCTCCTCTACCTAAAAAGATTCAGGAAATATTTACAGCAGCTTTTCCTGACCTGGTACCTTGCAGATGTTTTGGAATGCAACTCCCATCAGTCCCAAACATCTGGCCATGCACCAGGTTGCAGAATTCCAAGGTATGTCATTTCAGGGTGGTGAGAGTGGGTGCAACTGAGTTCTAGATGCCCCCGAGGTGTCTCCAAATACGATATCAACCCCCCTATATTTGCATAGGGCAGAGTGACCTTTAAAAAAGTCTTCCGGGGTCTCTTTTGGGTGGTGGGGCTCAGAAACAAGAAAAATATATATCTCAAATTCCTTCTGTAATCCAATAGGTGCTTGCAAATATACGGAAAGTCTGTCGCTTTCCTTTTTTCCTTTTTTTTAAGGCAGCAAATAATTAATGAAGTGCAGATCCTCCGGGGAACAACGGCAGTTCAAGTGGCAAATCTGTTTTCCCCCTCAGACAATAGGCACCCTTCAGAAAGGAGCAGACCATCTCTATGGTAATCTGGAGCCGAGAGCGGCCTATTGATTTGGCAGAAGAAGACATTATACAGTGTCAGTTGGGGTTGTTAACAATTTCATTTGTTGCCTGACCTGAACTTAACCTTCTGGAAACCTTTTTCCTTCCGTGCGCATATAAGCGCACGGAGGCTGTTTGCAGCGCTGACAGTTGAGTACAGTAAAGAATCGTTGCTTGGCTTCTCGCTGGCATTTTTTTTGTTTGTTTTTTGTGTGTTGTTTTAATTTGGTTCTGTTGTTTTATAACCAACCAACGAACCATCTCTCCCCCCCCCCCAGCCATCACTTTCCACAATTTCCTCTCTGTATATGCTATGTAAATCAGTTCTTTTAACAGATTCTGGTCCTTTGTCCAGTGCTGTGTTTTGAGGCATCTTCCCCAAGTTTTCCTCTTCGTTTTCAGGTCAAGATAGTTTCATTTTAATGCTTAATTGAAGGAGGCTTTTTGATTCGTACAATAGTTTCATTCATTCCCACTTAAGAGGACATTGTTCTACACGCGGGATTAGTGTTAACTGTATTCTGACACTTTGTTCTTCTAATCATGGTTTGAATTCTGCCAGGTATTTAGGACTCTCCCCCCCCCCCACTTTTTATGTGAACGGGAAAAAACAACCACCTTCCAGTTTCCATCTATACTTCTTGCCTGAAATAGGAATTCCCTCCCAGAAAAATCTCTTTTAGTCATCTCCTTAATTTTTATCACTTCAATTTCTGCCTGAGCAGATCTGATATGAAAACCTCTGTTTTTAACAGCTGTTACTGATTAGGTTTAAAACGACTCAGCTCCTGAATTTTCCATCTTTTAACTTTTTGGTGTTTTTTTAATGCCAGTTTAATTTTTTAAGATATCCTTTTGACAGAATTGGTTTGCGTGGGTGTGCTGGTTCCCCATCTCCTTTTTCCTTTTGAGGAGGGGGCACCTTTTTTATGTTTTGTATGCTAACATTTCAGCCCTTTCAAAACAAATGTTGCAGTGGTTGTTCAATACAATCCATATGCATTCATTCTCTCGCTTATTTTATTTATTTATTTAAAAATATTTTTATTTATTTGTCAGGAAGTGCAAACAACGAATATAAAGTAGGCGAAGAATCAGAAATGTAAAGCATAAAGTGGAAGGGGAAAAGTACAAAGATAATAGCCCAGCTCCAAAAGAATAATTAAAGTATTGACTCATACCAGGATTCCCTTTGCAAATAATGAAGAAGTGGAAAAACAAAAGTGTTATCTACCTGTGAGTTCCGACATCATTGAAAGCAAAAGTTCTATAGAATCTTAGATGAGCCATAATATTTGCTTATTCTTCCTTCTAAGTGAAATTCTTGTATTCTTTCCGTTAAGCAGGGATGGAGTTATAGGGTGTTTAGCAATACTCATTTTAGCAGTTGTGAAATGTGCTGCATTGCACATGGAGGAAGAAAGGGAAAAAAGCAGAAATCCTTAGACCTGGGATGTAATTCTTTTACAAAATGTCTCTTCCTAAGGTTTTGCAACTGTACTGAAGAATGTTGCGTTCTCCCAAGACTGCCGAAAAGAAATAAATTCACATTAACCAGTATTCCCAAAGTGGAAAGTTATAATTCATTCCATCCGGGTTTGAAACTGCAAGATGGGTGTTAGGGTATAAGGCCACCCTCATGTTTGTTTTGCCTGTGTGTGTATTCAGAGAAACACAGGAGAGGACAAGAGCATAAATTAAAAGCAAACGTTAACTTTTTGCTTGTGTGTGTAAAGGGTGAAATCACTACAAAATTCTCTCTTGTTTACATTATGGCAGGAGACGTTTACATTTTTTCCTAGGTAGAAATACATAGCGAGAGCAAGCCTTGCCCCCTTTCCTTTAATTTTTAGCTTTCATTCTTGGCATGTGGGAACTCTTGAAGCAGAAGCCACGACATATTGGCTCATCTAAAATAAAAGCAAGGCGTCCACAGGGCAGCTGACAAGCCACATCGATTTGCCTGCCTGTTTGCACCCGCAGCCGAAAGTCACAGAACAGCACTGACATTTCCCCCCCCCTTACCCTGAAGTGAAAGGAATCTTAAATATGCCGTGGAGGGGGCGAGGGGGGGGGCGAAGGTGGCTTCTCCAAAGTTAAGCCAGAACTGTGTAAATCAGAAGGTAAATTTGGTTTCAAGTCACAGTCTGCTAAAGCGAAAGGCTAGCTCTTTGCTGCGAGTTTGCAATGCACCCATTTTGCAGCTCTCGGATCCTGAGTTTAAACGGGACGAGTTGACTCCCACTTTGGATTTATATTCCCTTTCCCACCCGCCTCTCGATCTTTTATAAACTTGTGGCTCGTTTGAGGAATTGTTCGGCTTTCTTCGCAGAATTTGAGGGTGCTTGCCTTTGTTTGACCATGCAGTTTTGACTCCTTCCTTCTATGGCCTGGTGGTGAGGCTGCTGTATCAACCACCACCCCTCCAAAATCCTGAAAGAATCCTTACCTGCCTACTGTCAGGCAAATTAATTGATCAGATTTTCCACCTGCGCGGGTGTCTCCCTTGCTTTCATATGCCAGCCTGGAGCAAATGGAGACTTTACTCTTTAAGCCCAGAGCTTATTCTCTTCAAACATTGTATCTCTGACCATCATCCCATTCAGCGACGAGCAGAAAATTAAAACGCCGCACTTTGAAAAGGGAGTGCGGAATCTTCCGATTTAAGGTATATTTGGGTACATTTCTCCCAGATTAGACTATTCCCCTTTGTCTGCGGTTCTTGCAAGGCTCTTTATAATTTCGGGAGCAGCTAATACTTAAGTAACAAGTAGCTTCTAAGTTTTAGCAAAGTGGGGGTGTGGAATAATAGGCTGTAGAAAGCTCTTCTATTAATTTCCCTTTTAGGAGACTATCTACCATGACCCTTTGGCTAATTGATCTCTCTCTCACACACACACGGAGAGATATTTCCTCCCCTCTCTCTCACTTGCAGCAAAGTTGCATTGCATTAGACTTTATAGGGACCTTAACCGATTTCCCTCATTTGCATTTGCTTTAAAATAATTTTTTAGCAGATGCTGGGTTTCTTTCTTTTTTTTGTTAGACTCAAGGATCCATGCTTCATTTTTGGGAGCCGGGAGGGGGGTGTTGGAAAGAAAAAAGCAGGCCAGCGCACCCCCTCCCACCCTTAATTTTCTCCCCCCCCCAAAAAAGGGAGTCTTTCGTGACAGCTAGTCAGAGTTAGAATTAGTTCAAGGAAATGTTAATAAAGCGCTGCCTGGCCTAATCCTCTTGATATCGCCAGGTATCCTCCTGTTCACGGGTTAATTGCTTTAAAAGCGGAGGCAGTATTCTGAACGGTGGGCTGCTTCACCTTTTCACAGCTGTTCCCATTGAGTGACAACTAAATCCCATGTGTAAGATGGGGAAGAGCTCAATCTCCAATTGGGAGAAAATTTATGTAAACCGCAATCCCTTCAGAATGTGCGGAAGTCATAGACTTTCTTGATTTACTCTGCTTTTCCAAGAAAGCTCCATTGTCCCCGTCCCTAAGTCCCATCAACCCTTTGTAGCCGAATATCACAGCCGAGGCAGATAGCTTGAAATATATAAATGCTATCATAGCTCTGATTAATAGCACCGCTTATGAGTCAGGTCTGATAACGCGGCTGCTCTCCACTCAATTTCAGATACCGCTAATGGAATCTGTCTTCTGCAATTGTAATGTTAGAAGGTCTAATTTGCTATGGAGCTTGGATCTGTCACCAGTAGGGGATTGCGGGGTCAGAAGGGAGCTGGCAGGTTTTTGCCCTGAAGCTTGTATCTCTCACTTTGAAAGGCGCAGCCCCCCGCCTGTTAGTGAGCTGATAGGCCCCTCTGTGGGGTTTATGCCACTTCACACAATAGAGGAGGGCTTCCTAGCCTGCCTTCATAATTGTGAAGCGAGCTCATATTTCCACAGCCCTCTCCGCTGCATAATTTCTAATAAGTGGGCTCTTTTTTTTTTTTTTAACAAATGTCAGATTATGAAAAGTTTCCTCAATTACAAAAAAAAACTTATAAAACATTTAAATTGCTTAAATCTGTTTCCTGCAGAGTTTCCTCTTTTCTTTTCCTTCCTCCCACCCCTCCAACCTCCCCCCTTCCTACCCCATACCCCTAACTTTCCGTTCCACCACTTGGCATCCGGGCATCTCTTCTTAAACTACACCAGTTGAAGCTGTAATAAAGTGCAGGTTGGGTTTTTTTTTAAAAAAAGTATGTATATAGAGAGATTTTTTGGAAAAAAGCATGACTTGGAACGCTAGATTGGGCCGCAACGTCAGCCCTGGCTGCCTTAAGGAGATAGCCGCCCGCCGTAGAGTTAGGTGCAACTTCTGATGACACCATTTTTGCAATTTCTGGGGGAAAGTGCCCTTTGGAGTGTGTTTGCACTGTGCGGCTGCTTTCACGTAACACTTCTCGCGCGAGAGAAATCGTAGGAGCTCCACCTTCTTCAAACATTCCGCAGAACCGTCACTCCAAAGTAAGTGTTTTCTAATCCCTGGACCTGCTGAACTTCCGCCAGGTTTCATTGGTAGAATTGGAAAAGAGGGAGAGACTTGACCTGTTCTAAATAGGATCGGGCCTTTGATTGGGGCACCAGAAATTCTCCTTTGTAACCCGCCCAAACCTAGACAGCATCTTAAAAAGCAGAGACATCACCTTGCCAACAAAGCTATGGTTAAAGCTATGGTTTTCCCAGTAGTGATGTATGGAAGTGAGAGCTGGACCATCAAGAAGGCTGATCGCCGAAGAACTGATGCTTTTGAATTATGGTGCTGGAGGAGACTCTTGAGAGTCCCATGGACTGCAAGAAGATCAAACCGATCCATTTTTAAGGAAATCTCTCCATTCTGAAGGAAATCAGCCCTGAGTGGTCACTGGAAGGACAGATCGTGAAGCTGAGGCTCCAATAACCACAAGGGAGCCTGTTTGAGAATCGTAGAATTGTAGAGCGGGAAAAGCAGCTAAAAGAAGCCCTGAGAGATGGCCGTCCAACCTCTGCTTAGAAACCTCCAAGAAGAAGAAGAAGAGGAGGAGGAGGAGTTTGGATTTGATATCCCGCTTTATCACTACCCAACTGAGTCTCAAAGCGACTAACAATCTCCTTTCCCTTCCTCCCCCACAACAAACACTCTGTGAGGTGAGTGGGGCTGAGAGACTTCAGAGAAGTGTGACTGGCCCAAGGTCACCCAGCAGCTGCATGTGGAGGAGCGGGGAAGCGAACCCGGTTCCCCAGAATACGAGACTACCGCTTTTAACCACTACACCACCTTCCACTGTTGGACAGCTCTCACCATCAGAAAGTTCTTCCTGACGTTGAGTCAGCATCTCCTTCCTTGTCATTTGAATCCATTAGCCTGGGTCCTACATTCTTCTGGAGCAGGAAAAAACACCTTCCATGTGGCATTGTTGTTTGTGTCCATCTGTTTCGAGAGACAGCGGAGTTCACCTCCGGGGCTGAAGTCACACTGCTGGAGAATCCAGCACCTGCTGTGGTTGAAGTAACTCATAACTGCTGCCTCCTGCATAGTTTCTGCTGCGTTAGCAGTGCTGAAGTGACCTCCCCATGGCGCAAGCCTAGGCAGTGTGTATGGAGGTCCTGGGCTGCCCCCAGGTGACAAGACCCCCCCCTCCGTCAGCCTCACTGATGTGGTCCAAAGGAAAGCAGAGCAATATGCTTGGCACCAGCTTGGCTGCAGGAGTTGCTGGAAGGAGACATACTAAGTGCCACATCCAACTGCCTTAGGGAGTCCACTCCAGATTTGTGTAGGGTTTACTTTACAAGGTTGTAAAGACTGCAGAGCCCCTTCATGGATCACTGCCTTGCCGTGGCGAAGGGGCTTGAATAACTCAGAGAAGCTATGAGCTATGCAGTGCAGGGCCACCCAAGGTGGACAGGTCATAGTGGAGAGTTTTGACCAAACGTGATCCACCTGGAGCAGGAACCGGCAAGCCACTCCAGTATCCTTGCCAAGAAAACTCCGTGGACAAAGACAACAGGCATATAAAAGTTATGACGCTGGAAGATGAGCCCCTCAGGTCGGAAGGCGTCCAACATGCTACTGAGGAAGAGCAGAGGACAAGTCCAAGTAGATTCAGAGCTGATGAAGCAGCTGGGCCAAAGCCGAAAGGACGCTCAGTTGTGGGTATGCCTGGAAGCGAAAGGAAAGTCCAACGCTGTAAAGAAAAATATTGTATAGGAACCTGGAATGTAAGAACCATGAACCTTGGTAAGTTGGATGTGGTCAAAAATGAGATGGCAAGAATAAATATTGACATCCTGGGCATCAGTGAACTAAAATGGACGGGAATGGGCGAATTCAGTTCGGATGTCCATCATATCTACTACTGTGGGCAAGAATCCCGTAAAAGAAATGGAGTGGCCCTCATAGTCAACAAAAGAGTGGCAAAAGCTGTACTGGGATGCAATCTCAAAAATGATAGAATGATCTCGATACGAATCCAAGGCAGACCTTTTAACATCACAGTAATCCAAGTTTATGCACCAACCACTGGTGCTGAAGAAACTGAAATTGACCAATTCTATGAAGACTTACAACACCTTATAGAATTGACACCAAAGAAGGATGTTCTTCTCATTATAGGGGATTGGAATGCTAAAGTAGGGAGTCAAGAGATAAAAAGAACAACTGGCAAGTTTGGCCTTGGAGTTCAGAATGAAGCAGGGCAAAGGCTAATAGAGTTCTGCCAAGAGAACAAGTTGGTCATCACAAACACTCTTTTCCAACAACACAAGAGACGACTCTACACATGGACATCACCAGATGGGCAGCATCGAAATCAGATTAATTATATTCTCTGCAGTCAAAGATGGAGAAGCTCTATACAGTCAGCAAAAACAAGACCTGGAGCTGACTGTGGCTCAGATCATCAGCTTCTTATAGCAAAATTCAAGCTTAAACTGAAGAAAGTAGGAAAAACCACTGGGCCGGTAAGATACAATTTAAGTCAAATCCCTTATGAATACACAGTGGAAGTGAGGAACAGGTTTAAGGATTTAGATTTGGTGGACAGAGTGCCTGAAGAACTATGGATGGAGGCTTGTAACATTATACAGGAGGCAGCAACTAAAACCATCCCAATTAAAAGGAAATGCAAGAAAGCAAAGTGGCTGTCCAACGAGGCCTTACAAATAGCGGGGGAGAGAAGGCAAGCAAAATGCGAGGGAGATAGTGAAAGATACAGGAAATTGAATGCAGATTTCCAAAAAATAGCAAGGAGAGACAAGAAGGCCTTCTTAAACGAGCAATGCAAAGAAATAGAGGAAAACAATAGAATGGGAAAAACCAGAGATCTGTTCAAGAAAATTGGAGATATGAAAGGAACATTTCGTACAAAGATTGCCATAATAAAAGACAATAGTGGAAAGGACCTAACAGAAGCAGAAGACATCAAGAAGAGGTGGCAAGAATACACAGAGGAAGTATACCAGAAAGAAATGGATGTCTCGTACACCCCAGGTAGTGTGGTTGCTGACCTTGAGCCAGACATCCTGGAGAGTGAAGTCAAATGGGCCTTAGAAAGCACTGCTAATAACAAGGCCAGTGGAAGTGATGATATTCCAGCTGAACTATTTAAAATTTTAAAAGATGATGCTGTTAAGGTGCTACACTCAATATGCCAGCAAATTTGGAAAACTCAGCAGTGGCCAGAGGATTGGAGAAGATCAGTCTACATCCCAATCCCAAAGAAGGGCAGTGCCAAAGAATGCTCCAACTACCGCACAATTGCACTCATTTCACACACTAGCAAAGTTATGTTTAAAATTCTACAAGGCAGGCTTAAGCAATATGTGGACCGAGAACTCCCAGAAGTGCAAGCTGGATTTCGAAGGGGCAGAGGAACCAGAGACCAAATTGCAAACATGCGCTGGATTATGGAGAAAGCTAGAGAGTTCCAGAAAGACATCTACTTCTGATTCATTGACTATGCAAAAGCCTTTGACTGTGTCGACCACAGCAAACTATGGCAAGTTCTTAAAGAAATGGGAGTGCCTGATCACCTCATCTGTCTCCTGAGAAATCTCTATGTGGGACAAGAAGCCACAGTTAGAACTGGATATGGAACAACTGATTGGTTCAAAATTGGGAAAGGCGTAAGGTAAGGCTGTATATTGTCTCCCTGCTTATTTAACTTATATGCAGAATTCATCATGCGAAAGGCTGGTCTGGATGAATCTCAAGCCGGAATTAAGATCGCCGGAAGAAATATCAACAACCTCAGATATGCAGATGACACAACCTTGATGGCAGAAAATGAGGAGGAATTAAAGAACCTTTTAATGAGGGTGAAAGAGGAGAGCGCAAAATATGGTCTGAAGCTCAACATCAAAAAAACGAAGATCATGGCCACTGGTCCCATCACCTCCTGGCAAATAGAAGGGGAAGAAATGGAGGCAGTGAGAGATTTTACTTTCTTGGGCTCCATGATCACGGCAGATGGTGACAGCAGTCACAAAATTAAAAGACGCCTGCTCCTTGGGAGAAAGGCGATGGCAAACCTAGACAACATCTTAAAAAGCAGAGACATCACTTTGCCAACAAAGGTCCGTATAGTAAAAGCCATGGTTTTCCCAGTAGTGATGTATGGAAGTGAGAGCTGGACCATAAAGAAGGCTGATCGCCGAAGAATTGATGCTTTTGAATTATGGTGCTGGAGGAGACTCTTGAGAGTCCCATGGACTGCAAGAAGATCAAACGTATCCATTCTTAAGGAAATCAGCCCTGAGTGCTCACTGGAAGGACAGATTGTGAAGCTGAGGCTCCAATACTTTGGCCACCTCATGAGAAGAGCCTGATGTTGGGAAAGATTGAGGGCACAAGGAGAAGGGGATGACAGAGGACGAGATGGTTGGACAGTGTTCTCGAAGCTACAAACATGAGTTTGACCAAACTGCGAGAGGCAGTGGAAGACAGGGTTGCCTGGTGTGCTCTGGTCCATGGGGTCACGAAGAGTCGGACACGACTAAACGACTAAACAACAACAACAACAAAAGACTGCGGAGAGAATAACTGGGTGCACTCTTCCCACCTTGGATCAAATCTCTTGATCTCTTTCAGCTTCTGCCTTCTGGAAGAAGGTACAGGGTAATAAAGACTAGGACTAGCCACCTGAGAAACAGTTTCTATCCAAATGCGATCTTGGTTTTAAATGCAGTGTAAAGTAGTCTCTATGGGAGTATATTGTATTCAATTATGGGGTATCAGAGTTTTTAGGGGCATACCAGGCTGGGATAGTTCGGATAGCAGGCTTGTTGGTTTTTGAATGCCTGATGTAGATTTTTCAATTTCGTTGTTCTGTATGGGACAATGACAATAAAGATTATCGTATCGTATCCTTAGCCCATGGGTAGGCAAACTAAGGCCTGGGCGCTGGATCCGGCTCAATCACCTTCTAAATCCGACCCGCGGATGGTCCGGGGATCTGCATGTTTTTATATGAGTAGAATGTGTGCTTTTATTTAAAATGCATCTCTGGGTTATTTGTGGGGCATAGGAATTTGTTCATCCCCCCCCATATAGTCCAGCCTCCCACAAGGTCTGGGGGACAGTGGACCGGCTCCCTGCTGAAAAAGTTTGCTGACCCCTGCCTTAGCCTTTTCTTCTCCCAAAGATGTCCTGCAAGATGTCTATGTAACAGCCCTCCAGATAGTTGAAGATCTGAAGTCCAGAGGTGTCCACTTGTTAGCCCATAACTTTACAGTAGAGCACGTGTTGTGAATGCATGTTTCAGTCCACACAGCACCTCCATTTTTAAAGGGATCTCAGATGACAGGTGACTGGGAAGACTTCTGTGCCAGAAACCCTGGGGAGTTGTTGCCTGTCAGAGTGGGTGACATTGGCCGATGTTGACGAGTGGTCCAACGCAGTATGACGTAGCTTCCTGTCCTCACTGCGCAGATGCAACAGCCCCCAAGGGAATTTTATCTGATAGCCCCACCAAATTTTAAAGGGGCCCAATTCAAGAAGTGAGAAAATGCAACGTGCAAAGGGGAGACTTCGGCTCGAATCTTTGCTCGGCTATGAAGCTTACTGGGTCAATCATACTTACCCTAACTCACCTCTCAGGGAAGTTGTGACTTCTCTTGAAAACTTTTGTTATTGGGCAGGATATAAATATATAGAATAAATAAATTAGTAATACATTAAATAAATGGTTCCCGATTGCTGGTCAGCAGGGGGGGTCCATAGCACCGTTCACATAACAAAAACAACCAAACAGATATCAAAATTTTCAAAACTAGGGGGTCCGTGGCTTGGCTTTTGAAAAACAGTACTTACTTAATTGGGAACCGCTGTATTAAATAAATGGTGTCAGCTTTGCAAATAGCGATAAACATTTTATTTCAGCAAGCTTGCCCAGGCGTACAATTTTAGGCAGCCATATTTATTTTAACCAATTTTTACCTGTGTCTTTTCACTATAATTATTTTTGCATGTAGGTTTCACCTGTGTTTGATCTGCAGTTTTATTCTCTGTGTGGCTACTTAGAAAGTTTTTTGATTGAGTGGTTGAATAAATCTTCCAGAACAAAACGAATAAATAAACGTGCTTCTGGAGCCATCTCACACATTGGCCCACAGCACTCCGTAGCTCTTGAGAAATGATTCCTGGCTCACTTTTCCAGCTACTGCTCATTTTAGACTTCTGAAAGAATTTCTTTTAAATAGCGGGAGAGCCCCCAATTCTTGTTGGTTTGGTTTTTTATTCGTATAGGTGCTAATCATTGTTCGCTTCAGGTGAGAAGGAAAGAGACCCTCTCTTTCAGGACAGATAAAAAAAGGACTTCATCGCACAGCACCTAGTTAAACTGTGGAATGAACTCCCTCCCTCCCTCCAACCTTTGTTGTTGTTTAGTCGTTTAGTCGTGTCCGACTCTTCGTGACCCCATGGACCAGAGCTCGCCAGGCACTTCTGTCCTCCACTGCCTCCCGCAGTTTGGTCAAACTCATGCTGGTAGCTTCAAGAACACCATCCAACCATCTCATCCTCTGTCGTCCCCTTCTTCTTGTGCCCTCCATCTTTCCCAACATCAGGGTCTTTTCCAGGGAGTCTTCTCTTCTCATGAGGTGGCCAAAGTATTGGAGCCTCAGCTTCAGGATCTGTCCTTCCAGTGAGCACTCAGGGCTGATTTCCTTAAGAATGGATGGGTTTGATCTTCTTGCAGTCCATGGGACTCTCAAGAGTCTCCTCCAGCACCATAATTCAAAAGCATCAATTCTTCGGCGATCAGCCTTCTTTATGGTCCAGCTCTCACTTCCATACATCACTACTGGGAAAACCATAGCTTTAACTATACGGACCTTTGTTGGCAAGGTGATGTCTCTACTTTTTAAGATGCTGGCTTTAAAGGAGGATTAGACAAATTCATGGAGAAGGAGAAGCCATTGATGGCTTTTTCCCAGGATGGCTACACTCTGTCCTCCCCAGTTGGAGTCAGCAATGCTTTCCAATACCAGATGCTGGAAACTTCAGGAGGGGAGAAGGCTCTTGTGTTCGAATCCTGATTGTGGGTTTGCCACACAAATCTGGTTTCCCACTGCGAGAACAGGAGGCTGGACCAGAAGGACCATTGGCCTGATGCAGCAGCGTGTCTTCATCATCATCATCATCATTTTTTATTTGTATACCGTCTTTCTATCTTACAATACTCAAGGCGGTTTACAAGCTGAAGAAACAAAAAATGTACATCTTATAACAATCTAACGCAATACAAAAATGTGATAATAAAACGAAGCTGTAAAATAAGCAACCTACATCAAATAAAGTAACATTCAACAATCATTAAAGGTAAAGGGACCCCTGACCATTAGGTCCAGTCGTGGCCGACTCTGGGGTTGCAGCGCTCATCTCGCTTTATTGGCCGAGGGAGCCGGCATACAGCTTCCGGATCATGTGGCCAGCATGACTAAGCCGCTTCTGGCAAACCAGAGCAGCGCACGGAAACGCCGTTTACCTTCCCGCCGGAGCGGTACCTATTTATCTACTTGCACTTTGACGTGCTTTTGAACTGCTAGGTTGGCAGGAGCAGGGACCGAGCAACAGGAGCTCACCCCGTCGCAGGGATTCGAACCACCGACCTTCTGATCGTCAAGCCCTAGGCTCTGTGGTTTAACCCACAGCGCCACCCGCGTCCCTCTAATTATTAGAACAATTATTAGAATAGTACAAAATAATATCAACATATAAAAGTTTAAGAGAAATCCACTCAACAGTTACAATAAATACTTTCTAAACTATAATCGATAAAACAACGGCAAACCACAGTACATAAAATAATGCAATACAAATTGAGAAGCAGAGATTAGAGGGTGGAGCAAGGCAGGTGGAAGAAGGCCTTGCCTGATGGAGTCTCTCCCCTCAGAGTGTCCTTATTGGTAACTGATTGTAAGACTTTCCTGGACCAGGCTAGAATTGGTGACTGATCTAGAGGGATGTTGTCTGTGCATAGGGCATTTGTGTTTTTTAGGGATCGGGCAGAAGGCGCCACTGGTGTGTTGTAGTGGCTATAATGCTGGAACGTGATTTTTAATTTTTTCAACGTGTGCTTATTACGTATAGACATTGTTGTAAACCGCTTTATTATATTTTATGATATAGCAATGTGCATATTTTTATAAATAAGACCTTGAGCTGGCTCCCTCGGAAGAGCACAGAAAAATTACAACATATTACATTGCTTTTTCGCATATTTCAATCAATGGCTGTTGCTGTTTTACTGTGCATTTTTAATTACATATTTTGATTACAGGTCTTTTATATTTTAATGCCTGCGTTTGCATACTTTTAAACTGCTTAGAAGTCCTTTTTTGCCATGAAGTGGTATATAAATTAGGTAGTTGACTCAACAAAGCAAAATGAAGCAAGCATTGCCACTACCCTTCCTTATTTTTTCCCGTCCCAGATGTGGAGACAGACTGACTGGACTTAACTGTCCAGAGGTCCTTTACCTTTCCTTACCTACCTGTGCCAAAGTCCATTAAACTGAGCCTCCCGGTCAAATATCTGTGGTTGCTGTTGTTTGTGCTGTTGTGTAGTCCAGGCCTTAAAAAGGTGTGGGGGGGGCAACACAGTCTCATAGCTGACCCCCATTTTTTCCCCCATGCTTGTTTGAACAGCAGCATTAATGTGTGCCTGGGTCAAAAGTTTCGGGGTTGCTTTTCTTTAAAAAGCAAAACCTTTGGCTAATATTTGAGGGGAGGAAGTGTGATGCAAGAATCCAAACTCCTTGCTTTACGTCATTTTTTTTTGTGCAGGGAGGGGGCAGAGATCAACAATCACCAACATTTCAGCGGTTAGATGCCATTTTGGAACGCTCCAGAAGGAAGCCACATGTGGACACGCTATCAACTGGGTCCCTGTTGGTGTGGCGGTCCGCCATTTTGTTTCTCTCAGAATATTCCTCAGGAGGAAGCTGCGTTAGCGTAGCCGGGAGGGGTCAGCGAATTTCGTCCTTGGAAAACACTGAAACACTACACCTGACAGCCTGCGAACAGGACCACAGGGCTCTGGGGCTGGTTTTTGGCGCAGAGCCAGCCTGCCCATGGCGGAAAAACAACCCCAAGACCCTGTTCTCTCATATAAAAATACCAATAAACTGTCATTAACGTTTTGTGCAGGCCTGTCAAGTCATGTTTGAACGCAACTGTCAGGGAACTGCCATCGGAACTAGAGGAGGAGGCGAGGCTCCACAGCGATGCTGGAGAGGGGCCAAGCAGGGAGAGAGGCAGGTCTCCGGCTGGGGAAGAAAATCAGCGCAACACCAGGGATAGAGGGGGGTCGATGGGGGAAGCAGAGAGGAGGCTCCAGGACTCTTCGCAGGAGACCAGCGAGGAGAGCACAGGTCCTCCGCTGCCCACACCCACCCTGCGCAGAAGACTTCCGCGCAGGGAAAGTAGGCGGCGACTTGGCGTCAAAGAACTTCTTTGCTGGAAGAGGTTCAAGAAACGCCCACTGACGGATTCTGCTAGCGACTGAACAGCCACGGAGTGGATGGCTGTCCAGACAGAAACGGTTTAACAAGGCAACCTAGCCCAGAGCGGCGGTAACTTACGCACGAGCAACCCCTAAAGCCATTACAGCAACCTTAAGGCGTAAGGGTTTTTTGATTTTTTGTTTTGAAAAATAAAAATAAAACCTTGCATTGGGATGGACCAAGATCGTGGTGAGAGCACTTTAAACTTTTTAAAAAAGATCTTTATTGAAACTTAACATATATACATAATAACCAAGATTCCCAATGATTCCCTCACATAAAATATAATACCTAAATTACAACAGCTGCATAATTATACACTTAAGTATAAAACCCACCACCCACCCTCTACTTCCCTTCCACGCATAAAGTATTAACAATTAACAGATAAAAGGGAGAGAGGAGGACTGGCATTACCAAATCTAAAATTATACTATGAAGCCTGGCGTGGCTAAAAGAATGGATTGTATTGGAAAACACTAGTATTTTAAATCTAGAAAGTTTTGACAGTAGGTATGGATGGCACGCCTACCTAGCGTACGAGAAGGTTAAGGTACGTAATGGCTTCAAAAATCATATACTCTGAGAGCACTTTAAACCTTTGTCCGCTCAGCAGTCCTGGTGGAAATTGAGGCCCCTGTGTTTATGGTATTCAACCGTGCCAATGGGAGATCCCCCCCCCATCACCACCACCACAGTTCGTATCTGAAGAAGTGTGCATGCAGAACAAACTTAGTTGGTCTCTACGGTGCTACTGGACAATTTTTTAAATTTTTAAATTTATTTCGACTTCGTCAGACCAACATGGCTACCTCCCTGAATCTAGAACCGCAGTCCAGTTTCATCCTCGGTCCCCTCAACCACACTTTTGCTGAACCCGGGGCTGCTGCAGGATGCTTGGAAACGGATGTGAAAGCTATTGCAACGGGTGTTTTTGTGTGTGCGCGTGTGAGAGAGAGAGAGCACTCCTGTGCATGCACAGAGTCTCCAGCCCTCACTAGCTCTCTCTGAACTCTCAACCAATGGATCCTGCTTCCCCCAAGCATTTCAGAGCTGAACGCTTGTAATCAAGAACCGATCCAGAAGTCCAGATTATGGCATGTTTTTAAAAAGACCCCAAACCCAAAACAAGAAAAGCCTTGCAGTGGGTGCGTCCCCCCAGAAAGGTGTATTTTGCTGCTGCTGTTGTTGTGGGTTTCCAGATGGGTAGGGACGTCAGCCCAGAAGGACAACGAAGGCTCCTTCAATTTTGTTTTTCCGTCTGAGGGGTGGGGTGTGTACGAAGAGTTGTTGGAGGAGACGGTACATTTTCTTGTTATCTGTGTTTGCAGGCTTTCTGGCAAGCATGCTGCAGGAATCTTTGCTGTGGGGATGTTTTCGTTTTCTCGCCTCACATGGCAGTGGTCCATCACGGCAGAGGTTTTCAGCTTAAACAATCTGTTTGTGGGGCTGCTGATGGCTCTCTGCGTGCGCTTCCGGGAGGCTGCGACCGCCAAGGAGAGATCAAAGGTAGACCGCTCACGATCAAAAGCCATCACGATAGATTATTTCCTTCCCCACCTACACCATTAATGGAAGCAACCCGAGCCTACAAATAATAATAATAATAATAATAATAATAATAATAATAATAATAATAATAATAATAATTTATTATTTATACCCCGCCCATCTGGCTGGGCTTCCCCAGCCACTCTGGGCGGCTTCCAAAAAAAATATTAAAATACTGTAATACATCAAACATTAAAAGCTTCCCTAAAGAGGGCTGGCTTCAGATGTCTTCTAGAAGTCTGATAGTTGTTGTTCTCTTTGACATCTGGTGGGAGGGCGTTCCACAGGGAGGGCGCCACCACCAAGAAGGCCCTCTGCCTGGTTCCCTGTAACTTGGTGTCTCGCTTTGAGGGAACCGCCAGAAGGCCCTCGGAGCTGGACCTCAGTGTCTGGGCAGAACGATGGGGGTGGAGACGCTTCTTCAGGTATACAGGACCGAGGCCGTTTAGGGCTTTAAAGGTCAGCACCAACACTTTGAATTGTGCTCGGAAACGTACTGGGAGCCAGTGTAGGTCTTTCAAGACCGGTGTTATATGGTCTCAGCGGCCGCTCCCAATCACCAGTCTGGCTGCTGCGTTCTGGATTTCAGCCTTCCAAGATGTTTTGGACTACAGACCCCATCAGCGCATGGCCGTGAAGGCTGGGGGTGATGTGAGTTGTAGTCCGAAACATCTGGAAGAAGCTGAGTCTGGGAAGGTTTATCTCGGACCAAACTGCATACGATGCTTTAAGACCTGGAACAGACGAAACTGTCTGCTACTGAGTCAGACCATTGGACATCTAGTTCAATATTGCCTGCCCTGACTGGCAGCAGCCCTCCTGAGGTTCAGATCGACCTACCTGGAGGTGCTGCCAAGTTTTGAACCTGGGGCCGTCTGCATTTAAAACAGATGCTCTTCCACTAAACCCGGATTTGTTCCTGTAGGAACGCGGGAGACTTCTTCCTACTGCCTAAGTAGGATGGTGTTTCCTGCTTGGCAGGGGCTTGGACTCGATGGCCCTTGTGGTCTCTTCCAACTCTATGATTCTATGATTCTATGATTCTATGATTCTATGATTCTATGATTCTATGACTGCTTGTCCATCTAGCCCAGTATAGCCTGCTCGGACAGGCAGCAACTCCTGTGAACATGAGAAGAGCTCGGCTGCCAGATCAGGCCAAAAGCCCAACTATCCCATCATCCCTGCTCTTATTCCCAGAGACTTCCACAACACCTGCTACCTGAGCCTCTTTCTAAACCCATAGATGGCTGGGAGGTTGCACCAGTGCTGTAGAATTCCCTCCCTGCTGAAATATGAGAGACTCCCATCAGTGTCGGCATTCCGCCGGCTCCTGAAGACGCAAGCGTTCCATTGAGCAGAATTTCTTGTTTTATTGTTTCAGCTGTTTGTTTTATTTTTACTTGTTTTACTTGTTATGCATTTTGTTTTTAAAAAACGATTCATTGTTTACTTTAAGTATCTTTTTAATGTTGTGTGTTTTAAATATGAGTTTATTTTATAGCTGTAAACCGTGTAGAAGCCATTTTCGCATATAAACGGTATATAAATTAATAAACGATAATATATGTGCTGCACCAGTGAGAGGCATTCTCTCTCTCTCTTTCTAATTATTTTCTCTGATTATGAGAGAAAATGAGGTGGTGGGATTTTAATTTTTTTAATGAAAAATGTGGTGCATGAGTTGAGATGATACTGCCCCAACAGTTTATCTCTGTAGCCTGTCTCACAGTTGAGAGAAGAGTCTTAAGCATGTAAGAATTTCTGAAAGGTGGTGCTTTGTCCTGGATCTTAGGCAAGTCAATCAAAAAATTACATTTTTTGGGTATTTTTGTAACAAAAAACTCACCAACTTTCAGGCTGCCCTCGTTTTTAATTTTTGAAACATTCACACCAAAGGCCTATTTAGTCTTATTTCCTTCAGTGGCCAACCGGTAAAAACAACAGTCCCTGTTAATCCCATTTAACCTCAGTCCCTGGTTATTAGGGGTGGGGGCAAATTTCAATTCAGTTCACCTCTGAAAGCGATTTTACCTAATTCACACTTTCAGAAACACTATGGCAGGGCTGTCCAACCGATCGACCGGGATTGACTGGTCGATTCCCGGGATGTTAGAGTCGATCACAGTCGATCACGGGCTCTTTTTCCTTTGCGGGGAAAAAAGAGTATCCAGCCCCGCTGCCTTGCACTGTCCTCCATTCGCACACGATCGGAAGAGGCTGTTTGTTTCCTGAATGATAGTTTGGTGAGAGTTTTTCCCCTTTCCCCCCTAAAGAAAGCTCAACATTTTATACCTGTCCCTCTAAAAAAGGTGAACAACATTGACTTTCCTCCCCACAAAAAGTTCAACAACTTTGACTTTCGTCCCCCCAAAAACTCAACAACTTTGACCAAATCTCAACAACTCTGATCACTGCCATATTTTTTTTCTGTGAGTAGATCGCAGTCCCTTGGGAGTTGGACGTCCCCAGACTCTGGTAACCGAAACACAGTGATTCTTTGAAATTTGCACTTCTCTGAAATGTGCAATGCAATTCTCCAGCAAAGCATAGTGTGCACAAAAATGCATATATTGGACTGAAGTGTGTATAAAAATGCACAGATTAGTGAGGGGGAGGGGAGTTAGAAATGCATTGTATTAGGAAATTTCTTTTCAGAAATAATAATAACAATACTACTACTAATAAGAATACAGCAATTTATTTATAGCCCATCCATCTGATTATCATATTTCTATATAAAATATTCCCACAAGCATCTGGTTGGCCACTGTGGGAGCAGGAAATTGGACTAGCCAGATCTAGCACGTTCTTCTTACGTTCTGAAAAAACAATTTAAAAAGCGACGATTAGATGCTCGTTTCGTTTCCTTTTTGCAGATCTGCAAAGCGGGCGCCTTCTGCTGTGGCCTCAGCTTGTGCAACCAGCACACCATCGTCATCTATGTGATTTGTGTCACGCTGTGGGTTTTCTCCTGCTTGCTCAAGGAGAGGGTGAGTACCCACAAGCGCACTTTGGAAAGAAGACTTGGGTGGCCGAGAGAGTCCAGGGATGAGCGTGGCCAGACACTCTTCGCAGCCTTCTCTCTGTGGCGCTGTGGTCTAAACCACTGAGCCTCTTGGGCTTCCCGATCGGAAGGTCGGTGGTTCGAATCCCCACAATGGAGTGAGCTCCTGTTGCTCTGACCCAGCTCTTGCCAACCTAGCAATTTGAAAGCATGCCAGTGCAAGTAGATAAATAGGTACCACTCCAGTGGGAAAGTAAACAGCATTTCCATGCACTCTGGTTTCCGTCACAGTGTTTCATTGTGCCAGAAGTGGTTTAGTCCTACTGGCTACATGGCCCGGAAAGCTGTCTGTGGACAAACGCCAGCTCCCTTGGCCTGAAAGCAAGATGAGCGCTGTAACCCCAGAGTTGCCTTTGACTGGACTTAACTGTCCCGGGGTCCTTTGCCTTTTACCTGGGCATGCAGAAAGGGGCAGAGCTTGCCACCCAAAGTTGCAGGAGGGAGATTCTAATAGCTTGGAGGAGGTAACTTGGAACTGGTCCCTTGCAGTGCAACTGACCGAGTGCAAAATGGAAGACATCTCTAGGTGGTTTGAGGAAGTGCTATTCCCCTTGGGACCTGCGCATAAAAGCAAGCCTACAGTGAAGGGTTAGGGGGTTTGCCAGTTGGTTCCAGGAACCCCCATTATTGTGAGGAGGGGGTGGTTTTGTGATTTTTTTTTCTGTCCTGGGAGAGAGCCAAGGTAGATGCATGGAGTTTTGGGTGAGAGCCAGGAAGCTGGCAGGTGTCTCAGAAGGAGAAAGAACTGGGAATAGTCCGTATTTGTTGGTATTAATGGTTTTATTATTGTAACTTGCTCTACGCGGGGCCGCCCTTGAAGCTGACCCAGAAACTCCAGCGGGTGCAGAATGCCATGGTGAAACTCCTTACAGGGTCCTCACCGCGGGATCACATTCATCCAGTGCTTTACCAACTGCGCTGGCTCCTGGTGGAGTACAGGGTTGGGTTTAAGGTGCTGGTTTTGACCCTTAAAGCTCTATGTGGCCTAGGACCCACGTACCTACGGGACCGCCTCTCCTGGTATGCCCCGCGGGGAACCTTAAGGTTCACAAATGACAACATTTTGGAGGTTCCAAGTCACAAGGTGGTTAGGTTGGTCTCAACTAGGGCCAGGGCCTTTTCAGTACTGGCCCCAATGTGGTGGAACGCTCTGTCACAAGATACAAGGGTCCTGCGGGACTTGACATCTTTCCGCAGGGCCTGCAAGACAGAGCTGTTCCGCCTGGCCTTTGGTTTGGACTCAGTCTGAGCCTTATGTTTCCCTCCCCTTATGATTTTGACTTTTAAAATGAGGCTGCATTTTAAATTGTTTTTTTTTCCTTTTTCTTTTTTCTTATTATGTTTTTACTGTAATTTTATTGGTGTTAGCCGCCCTGAGCCCGGCTCTGGCCGGGGAGGGCGGGGTATAAATAATTTATTGTTGTTGTTGTTGTTGTTGTTTTATTCTGTGTTTTTGTAACATTATTTGTTGTTTTAGTTTTCTATACACTGCTTGGAAAGGTTTTTATCACATATTAAAACCATGTATAAAAATATAGCCCTTATGTTTTTATATCTGTTGGAGGCTGTCCAGAGTGGCTGGGACAACCCAGTCAGATGGACAGGGGACAAATAATAAAATCACCATCATCATCATCATCATCATCCCCGTTATCATTCCAGACAGCAAAAAAATAGGTCTCTGTTCCCAAGGACCTTACAATCTAGAATGGGTTGCTTGTTATGTATTAAAGTGCAGTTTTTAAAAAAAAAACAAAACAACAACAACCATGCAACCAGTTTTCAGAGGTCTGTTGCCCCTGAACATGGAGGTTCTGCTTTGCTAATAGTTATTGATAAACATCTTCCTTCAAGAGCTTGTCTAACTTTAGCCTCAGAAAGAATGCAATAATCCTTTCAGTTGCCCTGTTAGCTGCGTTTTCCTGTCACAGTAAACTGTGGTTTGCCAATGTTAGGCTTAGTGGGATGTCTGAACCAGGGATTGTGGGTCCCTCTGCTCCTAAAAAAGCCATAATGTAAAGCCAAGATTTGTTCTTTACTTACTAATTGTGGTGTGAGCAAAAGAAATGATAGTCAGTGCTTCAGACTAAACGCCAAGCTGCAGGCCGTGGTTTGTGGTTCCTCTCACCCAGCGGGGAGGAGCAAAGGGAGAACAATCTGTAAACAGCTAACCATGGTTTACTGTGACATGCAAACAGAACTGTTGTCTTTTACAGTTAGACATACACCCATTCTCTTCTGAATCCTTCTGTGCGGCTGCGTCCTGGCACTCCAGAGCTAGAAAAATAAATGGGATCAAGCTATTGACGAAGAGCATGTTGTGTGTGGGTGGGTGGGGGACAAGCCTTAGTTATTTAATTTAATTATGGGCGAAGGGGGTTGCAGGTGGAAAGCCAGCCAACTCTGATCATCGCAAAGTGGTTTATCTCCGCATTGCAGCGTTTCCCACCACCCATGGCACAGTTTCAGTGGCGAAACGCACCACCAACATGATCTTTCGGGCAGCCTCTAATATTATTCGCTTCACTTTAAAAATTTATCCTGCCATGCAGAAGAGATCAGAGCGATGTCATTTCCCCCGAGTAATCCACGGAGATGGTGCCGTTTTCAACATCGCCTTTTCGCGGGGACTTAACGTGCAAATTGAGAGATCAGTTCTGTGTGTGTCTATATATATATAGACACACACACACACACACACACACACACACATATATATATATATATATATATATATATATATATATCCATATGTTTCCTTTGCCTTTCCTTGATGTCCGATGGCAAAGTTCCGGCACGACCCCACTGAAATAATCACCATGGTGCAATTTGTCATTTTATTTATTGGTGCAGGAATTGTCCCCAGGCCACATGCTAAAGTTGACTTTCTGCTTCCTGGCCGGCTGCCTGCCGTATCTCTACCTGCCTTCCTCTTCCTACCTCAACAAAGCGCGCTGGACCTGGGGAGACCAGACAACCCTTAAGGGATTTACGACCCATCTTCTCAGGGAAGAATACGGAACCTTCAATTTGGTAAACCGGGGGTTGGGGGAGAGAGGGGCTCTCTTTCGGAGAACAAGATTTCTCTTCTGTGTCTTGAGTCCGCGTGGCTCCGAATCTTTTAGACGCACAGCCTGGGATCCTAGTGGCAGAAGAGCTTTAAAAATTGTTATTTCTCAAATAGCGGTTTCGTAGCCCCTGTGCTTCTTCTTTGGGGTGGCTAAACCGCTTGGTAGCTAGAGAAATAAATGCGATCTCCCTCGTGCCGCTTAATCGTAGTTATTTTGTTCCGAAGGGAAAATGAGCAGGCCGGTGAGGCCGTCACAGCTGCGGTGTGACACTCTGCTCTGCTCGTGTCAATGGAAAGGGAAGGCTGAACATATGCAATGAATTGGAGGCATAGCTGTCAACCGTCCCTTATTTAGCGGGAAACTCCCTTATCCCAGCGCCGTGTCCCGCTGCTGCCCCTTATTGATGGTGTCCCTTAAATTTCCCGGGTTTCAAAGGAAGCAGCTCCTCTCCCTCCCTCCCTGCCTGCCGGCCAGGGAGGAGGGAGGCTCCAACTGTGTTGCTTGGCTGCGTTGCTCACCCAATAAGGAGTCTAAGAAGGACTGGGGGGTGGCGCTTGCATGCCTTGTGCCGATCAAATTGGCCACGTTGCCTGGGGACTCGCCTTTGCTCAGCGCTTCCCAGCGGAGAGGTGACGGTGGTTTTCCTTGCTGCATCCCCTTAGCCGGGTTGCTGCGCTGTGGGAACCACCGCTTGAGGCTTTGTTTGGCTGCTGGCTGGGCTTTCTGCCTTTGGCTTGGAGGGGCTCAGAAGTTGAACATACCTGTGCTCGCAAAATCCCTTATTTTGGCTGCTGATCCCTTATTTTCGAGGCTGCTGGTCCCTTATTTTCAAATCTGTAAGTTGACAGCTATGATTGGAGGTGCCCTGGGCAGGGGGTGTCCAACAGATATCCAGCTGCTAGCAGTTTCCAAAAAGGTAGTGGATTCGGTCCAGAAAATGAGGATAAATCTATCAAGGGCTATGAGCCAAGATGGCTCAGCTCTGCCTCCACGGTTGAAGGCAGCAATGCTTCTGAGCATTGTCTGGAAACAGCAGGAGGGGAGAGGGCTCCTGTGTTCGAATCCTGCTCCCTGGTTTCCCACAGGCATCTGGTTGGCCACTGTGAGAACAGGATGCTGGACTAGATGGGCCGTTGGCCTGATCCTGTAGGCTCTCTTTACGTTACCGGGACCAGCGGCAAGTGACTCTGAGGAAAGTCCGCGATAAGGGAGGACATGGCAGTGGCGCAAAAATTTATGCCTGGAGAAAGTGCATGGGGATTTTTTCCCTCTCTCCTTTTCTAGAACTTGGGACCCTCCGATAAAGCTGAATGTTGGCAAATTCAGGACAGGAAAAATAAAGTGTACTTCCGCCCATGGAGTTGGCTCTGACAATATGTAAAAATCCTGGGGTTAACCTCTGGAAAAAGAGGGCAGGAACCTATTGCAGCATTTGTTGAGTGTTTTTCTTTCCTGTGTAGGCAAAATTAGAGAATGGATCGAGTATGGCTGATATATTGCTGTAAGTGAATCGTTTAATTTCTTTCTTGGTCTGGGAGGGCTCATAACAAAATCCTACACTGGTGACCTCTTCTTCTTCTTCTTCTTCTTCTTCTTTGTCAAAGAGAAAAACGACTACCAGACTTTTAGAAGACATCTGAAGGCAGCCCTGTTTAGGGAAGCTTTTAATGTTTAATATTGTATTTTAATATTCTGTTGGAAGCCGCCCAGAGTGGCTGGGGAAACCCAGCCAGATGGGCGGGGTATAAATAATAAATTATTATTATTATTATTATTATTATTATTCTGTGTATTATATGTATATCCTTCTTTTTTCACTGCTAGGGACTCAAGGCAATTGATAAAAATAGGAGCTGCTAAAAACATAGGGAAAATCATTTAAAATCCAATTAAACATTGAAAAAATTATATACACACACACATCATACAAATAATTTTAATAAAAGCAGCACTGCACACCAACCCTTTCATGAAAAATGGTCCGTTCCCCAAAGCACATTGGAATAAAAAGGTCTCCCATCTGCTGGCAGAAGGAAAACAAGGAGGGAGCCAGGCTGGCTTCTCTAGGGAGGGAGTTCCAAATTTTTGGAGCAGCCACACAGAAGGCCCTGGGGATTATACGGCTGCAGCAGGCAGCAGCATTTTGTCTTCCCACAATGCCGCTGTTGTAACATTGTTCCAGGGCAGGGATGCTCAGTGGAGTTGATCTCCGTGAATTCTCACACAGCTGACCAGCTTCGTACCTCTTGGAACCAATGTGCAGATTGGAATTCATTATCCAATGGTCTCTTGCACTTCCCAAACATTTTGACATGTCGGATGTATCGGAATGTACAGTCATACCTCGGGTTACAGACACTTCAGGTTGCGTTTTTTTGGGTTACAGACCCACCGAAACCCGGAAGTACTGGAATGGGTTACTTCCGGGTTTTGGCGATCATGCATGCACAGAAGTGCTAAATCGCGTTTTGTGCATGCGCAGAAGTGCCGAATCGCAACCCTCACGTGCGCAGATGCGCCTCTGTGGGTTGCAAACATGCATCCCGCACGGATTGTGTTGGCAACCCGAGTGTCCACTGTATTTAAAAATGAAAATACTGATGTAACGTTGGACATGCATGTTTTGAAAGAAGATGCTTTTCAAAAAAATGAGTTTAACAATCTTTAAACACATTTTTGAGAGGATTAATGTACAGATGGGGACGCCGGTGGCGCTGTGGGTTAAACCACAGAGCCTAGGACTTGCCGATCAGAAGGTCGGCGGTTTGAATCGCCGCGACAGGGTGAGCTCCTGTTGCTCGGTCCCAGCTCCTGCCCACCTAGCAGTTTGAAAGCACGTCAAAATGCAAGTAGATAAATAGGTACCGCTCCGGCGGGAAGGTAAACGGCGTTTCTGTGCGCTGCTCTGGTTCGCCAGAAGCGGCTTAGTCATGCTGGCCACATGACCCGAAAGCTGTACGCCGGCTCCCTCAGCCAATAAAGCGAAATGAGTGCCGCAACCCCAGAGTTGGTCACAACTGGACCTAATGGTCAGGGGTCCCTTTACCCTTTACCTTTACCTTTAATGTGCAGATGAATGTGGCAATTGGACGGTGTAGACGTCTGGGGAACCACAGTTGAATTTGACGCAGGCTGAGTCACTTCACCTTGAAACACCGTGGGAACCAGCGGCCAAATATTCATTGGAACCTTGGGCAAAATACGTCTTTAAAGGGTGGTCCAGGGCAGGTGTCAACTGTGGGCCATGCAGGGCCCCAGCAACTGCCCAGGCCTGCCTTGTTGCATCAACTTAGTCTTCCCAATTGTCAGAATAGGACATCATGACTTCCACTCCATGGCTCCTGAGACCCCGTGATTTTTCTGCCAGCGGTTGTACTGCCGTGATTTGTCGATGCATTGATTTGACGGATGTTGCAACACCTCCTTTTAGCTTTTAATATTTTGACTTTTGATGCCTTTGCAGTTTCCAAGTGACTGACATGAGGACGGAGCTCTCCGCCATCACCCAAGCCCTTGCGATCATCGCATGTTTGTGTGCAGCAGTGAGGTAGCGGCAGGTTTTTGTGGGTTTACTTTTCAAAATGTTGTGGGCTGTATTCTCCTCGGTTGTGCGTTGCTACAAACCAGGCCTTTGTGGGGTGTTTGGACCGCTCCCTTATTGTACCGATTAGTGATTTTATGGCTGTGTAGCTTATTTATTTTATTTCACTGCAGTCTTTGTATTCCACCCTGGGAACCTTGTCTGAAGCGTAGTTTTAACGATCACATTAAAAATAATGATTTAAGCCAATGGCAACCACCTTTTGCCTGGCTGTCTTTGGAATCACATCTCTGATGCACCTTTCGTGACGTTAGTTGTGTGTGCTGCATCTTCTGCCGTTCTTCAATTAAAACGCAGCTTTGTCATTTGCATTTTTCCACCTTAATCACTCTCTTAATCGCAGTCTCTCTCCCCTCTCCCCCTCTTCTAGGCCCAAGATGGAGAAGCCAAATTTAGTCTGGCTGTTCACTTCAATGCTCCTTGCCTATTCATTTTTCTTTGCTTGGAGAGCAAATCTGGATATTTCAAAGCCGCTGTTTAAAGGAGTGGTATGTTTGCTTTCAAGGTTGCTATTTACGTTGTTGTTTTTTAAAAAACCAAAATGCCTGGTTTTAATTTAATTTAAAGCTTATTTCAGGATTTAGAAATTGCTCTGCGATGTCTGAGCAGAGAGATGAATGTCTGGGGGAGGGAGAGAAAAGTTCAGGGGGGGGATGTATTTTTCCATTTCCCCCCAAAGCCCATTTCTTGGGGGCGGGGGCGGTTCTGGAAAAAAATGAAAAAGAAAAAGCACTGTGACATGTGAAAGGCTGTAGAAGTTTGTTTCAATCTGGGCAAACTTTCAGCTTTTAGAAAGTCTGTGATAGATAGGGTGACAAATACGAAGAAGCAAAAAGAGAAACTGATAGTGATATCTCAGATAATGAGACTGATTAAATTTATGGTATTCATCAACTCTTGGGTCCTTCCCTTTTTCGCAGAAAACATGTTATGGACATGAGTGCTGTACTTGACTTTGTTGAGGACTGGAGAAAACCTAATAATTTTCAGCATACATTATACTTTTCTCTTTTTTTCTATAATGTTGATGCGTTCCCTTGTTTTTATTGTTTTATACCTGCTCCTGATAGACTGGCCAAATGAAAAAAGATGCCAGGTTGTAACTAAAATTACATGCAACTAAAATTTAAACCTGAAAATTCCAACTGTCCCAGGCAGAGATTACCTTCTTTGCTGGTGATGCAAGGGATTTAACCTAGGGCTTTCTGCACATGCTCTGCCAGTGAGCTGTGGCCCTTCCTCTAGATTTCGGAAAATCGAAAGACAATCTCCCAGGTCTATATTCACCAAAGCTGAACTCCATGCAGTGTTTTGCAAACATGCATTGTGTGGGAGATTTGCAGTCAAACCTAACAGTGCTAGTTAGTATGTGAAGGGGTTAAGGACCACATAGTTCTCAATTACTAGAGTAGCCTCTGTGATGTCACATCCTTTCTCTGTCTCTCTATCACGCTGCAAGCAAGGAAGCAGAAATACATCAACTTTGTTCTCTGCCTCTCATATGTATCTGAGGCTGCTTTGCTGTATATATTTCAGCTAAGCACATTTACCTGCATTTTATTGTTGCTACTAAGGAAAATTCAACTCTGAGACCTAGCGACTGTAAGTAAAACATTTTAAACTTACCTTGCAGTCTGTGGTCTTAAGGCCAGGTGCCTTAAGAGCTGGGATGTATTAAAAAGGTTTAAAAACCTATTCTTAGGCGTCAGTAAATCTGCCTAACAGTGAGATTTAAACTCCAGTACTGGGTCTCTTTAGGTGCAAGCCCTGCATTTTAAAAACAGGCACAAGCCATTTTGTGTTACTCCAAACACAGGGGTCTCTAGAGAATCAGTTATAATTAATATATCCTTACTATAATACCTAGGATAGCTCAGTTGGTGGAGCATGAGCCCCACGTTGGGCAAAAGATTCCTGCATTGCAGGGGGTTGGACTAGATGACCCCCCGTAGTCCCTTCCAACTCTGCATTTCTATGAGTCTAATACCCATCACATTTCTACACAGTTGGGGAAACGCTGTCTGTCTATCCTTCTGCAGGTTGAGCGATTCTGGATGCAGAGCAATGCGGTGGTTGCTGTTCTAGCCGGCCTCGGTTTCTCCTCGCTTTTCTCTTTTGCAGAGGGGTTAGCTGGAAACAGGCGAGTGCTTCGCTGCCTGGAATGGCTTTTTGCTGCCGTTCTGGTTACCGGGCAAATCTACTCTAATTACAGGTAACTGCAAGAAAGAGCACAGTGGGTTCAGCTTTGCAGAGTGTGCTTAAAAGTCCAATTAGCGTCGTGTTCATTTCCCACTGTTCCCTCAAGTGGTTCAGGGCAGCCACACCTGCTTCTCGCTTCCTTATTTATCCATGCAACTCGTGTTGTAAGGAGGCATCGTCTTCTGTTCTCCCTTGTATCCATCGCATGCAGCGCCGCTTCCGTTCCACTGCATTTCGCCTTTCGCTAAATGCTACGTCATTCATCTGGCTGCCCTGCTGCTACATGCCATCCCACTCTGTGCAAAGGAAAGGGAATGCAAACAGGGAGGGGGATATAATCAGTTACATATCAGAAGGAGCAGGAACAACAACAAATCCCAAACTGGTTTGATTTCCATTCTGGACATGGACATGGACATGTAAGCAAACATCAGCCATTTTCCCTTCCGTTTCCATTTCCATTGAAATTGTCTGATGTCCCTACTCACAACACCCTTGCGAGATAGGTTAGGCTGAAAGATAGCAATTGGCCTATTTATTACTATTACTATTACTATTTACTACTACTACAGGTTTTTTTATTCTTTTACTCGTACCCAGTCACTCTAGGCAGCTCCCAACAAAATACAGTGGCACCTCGGGTTAAGTACTTAATTCATTCCGGAGGTCCGTTCTTTTTTTTTTTTTTAGGAAATATTTATTAAGATTTTACAGAGACAAATATACAAAAACACATAATAAAAAAATAAAAAATAAGTAAACATACAGAAAAAATAAGAAAAATTAAAAACAATTATTTTTCATAACTTAAAACTCATTTGCTTGTTTCTTTGACTTCCTCACACCTCCCCTTCTTGTATTCCCATTTAAATAATCAAATCAGCAAATCCTTACCCTCTTTCATTTATCTTATCTCTATAACTTAACATTTTATAACTCAGTATTTTCATCCATTATCAATTCATTTTTGCATATTCTTATTAACTTTGTTGCTAATACCACTTATTTCCAATCCAACACCATTTTAGTTATTTTTTTACCTGTTTATACCCTTCTTCCATATTCTTAAAGCATTACAGCTGGAAACCCCTTAAATTCTATCCAACATCATTCTAACATTCATTAATTTTACAATATTTCTGTAGATAGTCTTTAAATTTCTTCCAATCTTCTTCCACCATCTCTTCTCCCTGGTCTCGGATTCTGCCAGTCATTTCTGCCAATCCGGGGGTCCGTTCTTAACCTGAAACGGTTCTTAACCAGAAGCACCACTTTAGCTAATGGGGCCTCCCGCTGCCACCACGCCGCCGGAGCATGATTTCTGTTCTCATCCTGAAGCAAGGTTCTTAACCCGAGGTACTATTTCTGGGTTAGCAGAGTCTGTAACCTGAAGCGTATGTAACCCGAGGTACCACCGTATTCACAACGAAACACCAACCATTAAAAACTTCCCTATACTGTACAGAGAGCTGCCTTCAGATGTCTTCTAAAAGTCATATAGTTGTTTATTTGTTTGACAACCGACGGGAGGACGTTCCACAGGGTGGGCGCCACTACTGAGAAGGCTCTCTGCCTGGTTCCCAGTAGCTTCACATCTCGCAGTGAGGGAACCACCAGAAGGCCCTTGGAGCTGGACCTCAGTGTCCAGGCTGAACGATGAATGTGGAGACGTTCCTTCAGGTATACAGGGCTTAGCGTGGATCTGAACCCAGGTCTCCCTGCTTGTAGTCCAATCATCTTGCTACGCTAGCTCTTGCTTAGAACCCTTTAAGACTTTGCACTGCTTGGGCAGGATGGGAGCGTCTTCTAAAAACGTGCCACCTGGGATCTTATTATTAGCAAAAACGCTTCATCAGGGCAGTGCTGGATTTACGTATAAGCTAAACAAGCTATAGCTTAGGGCCCCACTCTCTTGGCCCCCCCCCAAATTATGAGTCTTTGTAAATTGTGTTTCTAAAGGAACTTTTGTTATTGCCAAATGCCAATGTGTTTGCATTATTAAGTTTGCAATGAATAAAAAATCATTTAAAGTTAGAGCTTAATAATTATTTTACTATTAATATACAGGGTGAGGCCCCGTGGAACATGTGTACTCTTTTAAAAGACTCACCCTGTACTTCTTCTTAATTGTATTTCACTATTTTGAACCGGGAAGGGCGGGGTATAAATAAAAATTTATTGTCATTATTATTATTATTATTATTGCATTGCTTGTAGAGAATGTCAGGTCCTTAATAAACAAACACTACGCTGCCCAGTGGCCTGTCATTGCTCTTGGAAAGGTTTGCAAATGCTACAAATCCTGGGATTCAGAGCCACGCTGTGTCTCTCACTCCTGTTTATCTAGCTGAGCTACTTGGGGATGGACTAAAAGCAACACAAAACAGCTTTTCCTTTTCTTTCCCATTATCTCTTTCCGCCCAGTGTCTGCGACCAAAGCCACAACTACGTCGTTGACCGCTTTGCGAGGAACCTTTTGTCCTCCATGCCTCCAGATGCCATCGTCCTGCTGAGAGGGGACTTGCCCGGCAATTCTCTCCGTTACCTCCATTATTGTGAGGGAGTGAGACCTGACGTTACCTTGGTGGACCAAGAAGTAGGTGGAAAGCGAGGTTTGCATACTTTACAGAGTGTGAGATGACAGTTCCTTGCAAGGCATGGGAACAAGAGAAGCTGCTGTGCTGGCCAGACGTTGGTCCATGTAGCTCAGTCTTGCTGATGCCGCGAGCAGTTTAAACCAGAGTTTCAGGTCAGGCAGGTGACACTCCTGGCCAGGGCCGGATTTAGGTTTGATGAGGCCCTCAGCTCCTGTAGGTAACGGGGCCCTTTATATGTCCAGCTGTCCTTTGTCAAAAACAAATTGTCACTGGTTTTTGTGTTGAATATATGCCATATGGGAATTCATGGACTTAATAGGTATCTAAAGCCATTTGGACATAACAAAAAAATGTATTTTATCAAAGTAATTGTTGAACTGAAATACAATTAAGAAGAAGTATATTAATGGTGAAATACAATGTTCTAGGGGTTGTTTTTAGAAGTCTGCAACGGATTAATCCGTTTTGCATTACTTTCTATGGGAAAGCACGCCTTGGTTTTGGAACGCTTTGGTTTTGGAACGGACTTCCGGAACGGATTAAGTTTGAGAACCAAGGTACCACTGTATATAGAAATGAGCAAAATAGTGATATTTTAGGGAGCAGGCTAGCAGGCGGGGCACATGACTTATATCATAGGAGCTTACACAACACAAAACACTGTTCCTGTATGTAGGTTTTATTTTATTGGTTTTTTTATTTTATATTTTGGAAATGTACATCCAGTTTTTTCCCCTTTAAATTTTTTTGGGCGCCCCCCCCCAAGAGAGTGGGGACCTAAGCTATAGCTTGTTTAGCTTATACGTAAATCTGGTACTGCCCCCAGCCCTGCCAGTTTGCATTTCTTAGTGCAGAAAGTATTGATCTGATGTGTAGAGATCTTTCCTAATCTACTTAATTCAAGAGGCTTCTGGAAGGACAGGGTCCAGGCAGGAACTACAACCAACAATGTTGCTCCCGCAACTTGGGACTGGGACTGGCCGGCTTTTATCTGCGGCCCTGATCCTCTGGTGACTTGCCTCTCCTGGCCTGGAGGCAAGCACTCCTCCTGCAGGAACTTAGTTCCCTCCGCCTCTCTGCCCTGAGCCTCTGCAGCTCAGGAGAGGCTGGAGGGTCACCGGACCCAGAGGCAACCTCAGCTTCCCCTGACGGGGCTGAGAGTGGAGCACCTGCAGGCAACGGGTCCTCCATCACCTCAGGAGCCAGAGCAGACTCAGCTGGTGCCTGCACCTGCAGATCCAGCACAGGTGAGGACCCTTCAGGCTCAGGCCCCAGCCCCGGCTCAGCTGGTTCTGGAGGCGGGGACTCCTGTGCAGGCTGGGATTCCTCAGGTTCAGCCTCCGAGTCCGAATCCCAGGCCATCACAGCAGCCTTAGTGTCAGGTTTTAGGTATGTTTATTTACATCGATGGTGCTTCGAGTCGTAGAAGCCCACAGGCCTCATCTTTAATTTCATCTCGTCTTGCCTGCGCTAGATGATGACTTACCACTGGTACTTACTGAAGATGTCAAAACATTTGCCTGGCGTCATTTTTCCTGGTAACCGGTGGAATCCTCTGGAAGGGACGCTGCCCGATGGGACGACCACATTTAACCTCCATCACTTTCTCAAAGTAAATAAACAGTAAGCATTCCTGTTCGCATAATAGCATTCCTTTTCCCCATAAAAACTGCATCAGTTCCATTCTCAAATTGCTCTGTGTTAGAGGAGGCTAATCTCCCAGCTGGGGCCCTGATTGGGACCACCTAAGTGTTTTTGTGTGTCCCCAAAAACTACTCACCTGCCCCAAGTTTGATAGCAGCAGCAAAAAGAAGTAGACTTCTGGTGTCACCACACATAAAGCTCTGATTCTTCCTTGGCTCATTAAAAAATAAAGTTAACCACCCTTGCTTTCTATAGCGTCTGAACCTGCAATCCAAAGTACAGCTTTCCTCCTGAACACTCATGTTTACATCAAGAATTGGTATAGGTGTGTGTTGTGTGCATGTATATATGTTGAGCACACACACGTTTTTGTTGTGATTGTAATTCATTACCTACCTTCACCCTAATGATGTCCCAGGGTGGGTTACAGCAAAACTATTGAAATAATAATAATAATAATAATAATAATAATAATAATAATAATAATAAAATATTTCTACTCCGTCCATCCATCTGGGTCTCCCCAGCCACTCTGGGTGGCATCCAACAGAAGGTTAAAAATACATTAAAACATCAGTTATTAAAAACTTCCCTAAACAGGGCTGCCTTCAGATGTCTTCTAAATGTCAGAGAGTTGTTTATTTCCTTGAAATAAGGAATAATGGGAGGGCATTCCACAGGGCGGGCGCCACTACCGAGAAGGCCCTCTGCCTGGTTTCCTGTAGCTTTGCTTCTCGCAATGAGGGAACCGCCAGAAGGCTCTCGGCGCTGGACCTCAGTGTCTGGGCAGAACGATGGGGGTGGAGATGCTCCTTCAGGTCTACTGGGCCGAGGCCGTTTAGGCCTTTAAAGGTCAGCACCAACACTTTGAATTGTGCTCGGAAATGTACTGGGAGTATTGAAAACAGTTTTAAAAAAATATTTCAGAAATAAGATGGGTCCTTAAAAATAATGAGTTGTGGGTACTTCGTACAAATTCGTACAAATTCTTTTGTTGGTGTAATGTATTTATGGCTATGTTTTCTAAGTGTGTTGTCAGTCGCTTGGAGACATTTGTATAACAAAGAACTAAGAAGTCTAAAAGAATCATAGAGTTGGAAGGGAACCCCAAAGGTCATCCAGTCCAACAGCTCTTACTGTCAGAAAGTTCTTCCGTATGTTTAGTCTGTTAATAAGAATAGCTATATCCTTGCAATTATTGGTTTTCTGTAGAGGGCTGTGTACATATTGGTTACCAGTCTTTTTCTGAGCTCAGTTCAAAATGTTGAGTTTTGGCCGTTAAAGCCAGGATGTGACCCGAGTATCTTGCAAATCATCTCTCTACCCTCTCCTCATTCCCCAGTGATCCTGAGATGGTACACCTTTTTATTGCACAGCAGAAGGCAAAATATATGTTCTGTGTTGCTCCAGAGTGACCGTAAGTTACAGGAAGGTGGGTGTCAGTTGTGTTCAGTGTTGGAACACATGACCTGCAAGGTCCTCTGAGTCTTTAATTTTATGGTGAGAGCAGACTACAGACTTCTCCAGTCCAGCAACGTCTTCTCCACAGATTCTAAATTGCTGTGGGAAGCCTAGCCTAATTAATCTCTCTCTGAACAGTTTTAATTGTTAAACTCCGCCTTCTGCATGTGGTGGTTTCCTTGTTACCCAGAACCAAGCTACATTGTTGACATACGAGAGGCCTCCATCAGTATTGACATCTTAAAGTACCCATTTTTAGACGAGCGTTCCTCCTGTTCTCTTAACTTTAACTCCCTGTTGTGAATGTTTAAATTGCTGCTTTAACAGAGTGCATTGCAGTAAATCCAATCTTGAATGTAAATTAAATAATAATAATAATAATAATAATAATAATAATAATAATAATAATAATTTATTTATACCCCGCCCATCTGGCTGAGTTTCCCCAGCCACTCTGGGCGGCTCCCAATCAAATGTTAAAAACAGTACAGCATTAAATATTAAAAACTTCCCTGAACAGGGCTGCCTTCAGATGTCTTTTAAAGATAGGATAGCTGCTTATTTCCTTCACATCTGAAGGGAGGGTGTTCCACAGGGTGGGCGCCACTACCGAGAAGGCCCTCTGTCTGGTTCCCTGTAACCTCACTTCTTGCATTGAGGGAACCGCCAGAAGGCCCTCGGTGCTGGATCTCAGTGTCCGGGCTGAACGATGGGGGTGGAGACACTCCTTCACGTATACAGGACCGAGGCTGTTTAGGGCTTTAAAGGTCAGCACCAACACTTTGAATTGTGCTCGGAAACGTACTGGGAGCCAATGCAGATCTCTCAGGACCGGTGTTATGTGGTCCCGGCGGCCACTCCCAGTCACCAGTCTAGCTGCCGCATTCTGGATTAATTGCAGCTTCCGGGTCACCTTCAAAGGTAGCCCCATGTAGAGCGCATTGCAGTAGTCCAAGCGGAAGATAACTAGAGCATGCACCACTGGCGAGACAGACGACGGGCAGGTAGGGTCTTAGCCTGCGTACCAGGTGGAGCTGGTAGACAGCCGCCCTGGACACAGAATTAACCTGCGCCTCCGTGGACAGCTGTGAGTCCAAAATGACTCCCAGGCTGCACACCTGGTCCTTCAGGGGCACAGTTACCCCATTCAGGACCAGGGAATCCCCCACACCCGCCCGTCCCCTGTCCCCCCCAAAACAGTACTTCTGTCTTGTCAGTTTTCAACCTCAATCCGTTAGCTGCCAGCCATTCTCCACCTGCCTCCAGACACTCACACAGGACCTTCACCACCTTCACTGGCTCTGATTTAAAGGAGAGGTAGAGCTGGATGTCATCTGCATACTGATGATATTGATAATATTGGTGGTGATGATTTCTTTTGCAGCTCTAGTTCCCCATTTGTATTTTGTTTTTTGTTTTTGTGTGTGGCTTGTTTGCAACAGCAAAGAAACCTTTGTCTGCATTGGGCTCCACGAAGGTGACCCCACCTGGAAGAAAAGCCACTCCCTTTGGCCGTGGGGCTCCTGCGAGAAGCTGGTGCCTTCGGAAACTCCCTTCGACCCCGGAGAGTGGATCGAGAGAACCAGAAACCTCTACAACTGGAGCGAGGAATATGGGAGGTGAGAACAGCAAAACTGGTGGCTGGATTTGAAAGTTTGCAAACCTGGATGAAGAACTTGGATGCAGTTACATCCAGCCTAGTTGTCCCCAGTCTTCCTTGGCAACCTTAGCTCTTGAGCCATGGTGTTGGTCTCAGAAATGGGGTGTGTGGTGGCTTATACCGTATTTTTCGCTCCATAAGACACACTTTTTTCCTCCTAAAAGGGGGAAATGTCTGTGCGTCTTATGGAGTGAGTGTGTGGTTGGTTGCTGGCTCCCTTTCCGGCCCTGAACCCTTGCCCAGGCCTCCACTGTTGAATGTTCTGCGGAAGGAGGCTGTATGTTTCCCCAGCAACATGTGACTGGCTGATTATCTGTCTGGAAACTGTAGAAACTGCTCCTTTTCCTTTCCTAAAGAAGCTGCAGAACTGTGAGTTGAACCCCATAAAAACAGGATTTTTTCCCTTTGCAAAGTAAGCTCAACAACTTTGAGCAGATCCCCCCAAAAAACGGGTCTTTCCCCCTTTCCTCCTCTAAAAACTAGGTGCGTCTTATGGTCAGGTACGTCTTATGGAGCGAAAAATATGGTGCGTTACACCAGACTTTCCCGGGAGCTTTGGACTACAATTCCCATCAGCCCCAGCGAGCATGGTCCAGTGGTCAAGGGTGATGGAAACTGTAGCCCAGCAACATCTACAGGGCTATGTTACAGGCAAAACATTAAAGGCGTTTTAAAAATCAAGCTTCTAGTCCTTCTGATTGTGAAGCTATGCCTGTGGGCACGTGGGTTGTGCTTGCTGAAATCTCAGGAGCTGGAGTGGCAACTAAATAAGAATGAGAGGGAGGGTTTTTTGTTGTTGTTTTTTTTTGGTCTTATGTTGCTCTTTGCTGTTCCATCATAACCAGAATGCTTTGCAGAATGAGACATGGTGTCCAAATGTGCTCGACATCCCACGATTCAGGTGCCCCACAGAATTCTGCTGTCCCTGACGCAGAATGGCTTTGAGCGCCAAATTCCAGTGTTTGTACAGCGTGACCCTGTTTAATACTCTCAGTCTCTCTGTGGCCTTTTCATGTCTGATGAGCCAGTTAATCAGCTCCTGTTGTTAACTTCTTAAAGGTTCGATTCATCTTCATGGGAGTTGGTGGCAAACGAAGAGATGTGGCAAGCCAGGTGAGAAATCCGCCCCCACATATTTCCCCTTCTGAATGGGTTTTAAAGGGAAGGGAGACACCGTGGTGTCCACACGGGCCTTCATTTGGGAAACGACTATCTTCTTATTCTTCTTTGGCTATCACTTGTAGCCGAGTAAGATTGTCTTCCAAAACAGGGTTTTAGCAGTGAGTCCATAGGTGACTGTGGAGGCCAATTCTGGATCCACACGCCCTTCCACAGTGGGGACATGGGTTTCCAGGTGGGAGTTGATCACGGTGAGGGTTTGCCAAGCGTGCCTTCCTCTTAGCATGTTTCTCCCTTGTGTCTTGAGTTCCAGTGTCTTCAAAGCCCATGACACCTTTGGCAAAGGCTGTTCTCCAGTTGCAGCACTTGCAGGCCAGTGTTTCCCAGTTGTCGGTGCTTATACCACATTTTTTTTAGATTTGCCTTGAGAGAGTCTTTAAACCTCTTTTGTTGATCACCAACATTACGCTTTCCATTTTTAAGTAGTTTTTAAGTAGTCCATTTTTAAGCAGAGTACAGTGGATGCTCGGGTTGCAAACGTGATCCGTGCGGGATGCATGTTCGCAACCCGCAGCAGCGTGTCTGCGCACGCGCGGGTTGTGATTCAGTGCTTCTGCACATGCGCAAAGCGCGATTTAGTGCTTCTGCACGTGCGTGACCCCCGAAACCCGGAAGTAACCCGTTCTGGTACTTCCAGATTTCGGTGGGTCCGTAACTTGAAAAAATGCACCCTGAAGTGTCTGTAACCCGAGGTATGGCTGTAGTTGCTTTGGAAGACGATAATCAGGCATCCGAATAACATGACCAGTCCGACGAAGTTGATGTTGAAGAATCACTATAGCTCAGTGGCAGAGCCTCTGCTTTGAATGCAGAAGGTCTTTGATTCAGTCCCCAACAGCATCGCTAGGTAGGGTTGAGAGTGCCCCTTCCTGGAACCCCCCAAGAACCACCACGAATCAGTGACAGCGATCCTGAGCTAGATTGACCAATGGCCCAACACAGTGTAAGGTTGCTTCCTTTAAGGGGAGTGCCATGGCTCAGTGGTGCAGCACACAGAAGGTTCCAGCTTCGATCCTCTGCATCCCCAGATCCCCTGTCCTGAAACTCTGGAGAGCTGCTGCCGTTCAGTGTAGACCATACCGAGCTAGATGGGCCAATGGTCTGGCTATAAGGCAGCTTCTTATCTTCCTGTGATGATTGTGCCACAAGTTGCAGCAGTAAAACTGCTTTAGCGTTTGCAAAGCTAAGCAGTGTCCGGTATGGTTTCAAATTGGATGGGGGGGACCGCGTGTTGAGATTCCAGTAATGCAGGGGTGGGGCTAAATGACCCTGGGGGTCCCCTCCAACTCTGCAATTCTGTAATTAATAAGCAGGTGACACAATGAAGGCATTGGAGAAATATAGGAAGCAGCATTTTGTGACCTGCAGCCAGATGCAAATAGTGTCGGCATGAACCTTTGTGAATGCAAATAATTTCAAGCAGTGTTTCTCAACCTTGGGTCCCCAGATGTTGTTGGAGTACAACTCCCATCATCCCTGAGCTCTGGCCTTGCTAGCTAGGGGTGATGGGAGTTGTAGTTCAACAACATCTGGGGACCCACAGGTTGAGAAAGGCTGAAGTAGAGGAAGGCTGCTTTGAGGCCTCCTTTGCTTAGCCCCAACCCAGCAATAATACAGCAATACAACTGCTAGCCTGTTTGCAAAGCTAAGCAGGGTCCTGTATGGTTTCAAATTGGATGGGGCCCCCTGCATGCTGAGGTTCCAGCATTGCAGCGGGTTGGACTAGATGACCCTGGGAGTTCCCTTCCAACTCTAGAATTTTATTATTCTTTACTGCCACCATCTTCGGCACCACACCTGTGGCATAGTTTCTCTGGCTCCGTGTCCTCAGCCAACCCTGGTTCAGGGGCACCAGCTGGTATTTAAAGAACCCTTAACCCTGACAGTAATGTACTTCTGTTAGAATTCCTGCTCCGTGATTGCAGTCATGGGATTGTTGTCTATCACATGACGGTATACATTTTGAATCCACAGAGTGGGAAGTGACGGAGACAGGATGTTTGCGTTACTGTGTTCCGTCAAGTGGGACTATTGTCCTTTGTCCTTTCTCTTTGCTGTCTGATGCTAGAGAGAGAGGGAGCCATGTTGGAGTGCTCCGTGTGTGTTTATAAATAAAGTAGATTAGCCAAAATGCTGAGTTGCTGAGGTCTGTTACGCATGATGCACAAACTCTGCGGATCCCTGAGTGTGCCGGTGTCTGTTGGCATCGGTCGCTGTGGTGTTCGGGCTGAAGAAAGCTTTTGAAGCTCCCAAACGATCGACCAGGAGGGAGAGAACATGCCAGTCGGGCATGTGTCTCTGCCAGGGTCCTACTCAAGTGTAGACTGAGCTCCTAACAGCTTCCACTTTTTTGCAGGATGAAGACAGCCTTCTTCATTTTTGACCTAGCGGAAACGGCTCGTGTGTCTATGGATGTGAAAGCCCAGCTTTATACATATGCTTACAAGGTAGGTACCTTGTATTCTTTAACTTAAAGAAGCAGAGGGGAAGCCTTAGTGTGTATGATGGAGTTCTGTCCTGCTTTCTGACCTGGATCCCCAAGGAAACTTCCATTCTTCGCTCCCTTCCCTAGCATCTTCCTTTCCAAAGCTCTCTCCTTTCCCCTCCTTTTTGCTCTGCTGGACCAATCTTCCTGGGGCATCACAGCAGCACAGCCAATTACTGCCTGAGGCTTTGTCAGCTGTGGGCACAAAACCTCAAAGGTTTCAATCCTGTGCACACTTACCTGAGAGTAAGTCCTATTGAATTCAGCGGGACTTCCCTCTGCATAAATATGCATCAGACTGGGCTGCGTCTTACAATGTGTGTTTGTTGAACACGTACTACTTTTCTGCAGTTCTGAACGAATACTTAACTTATTTTTTTGCGGATTTTTGGTGCATCAAGCGTGACCTTTAAAAAAAATAACCTAAGTGAGTGTTAGTTTAAAATTTGAGAAGAATGAGGGCATGGTATGAACATGCGACATTTCTGCGGGTTTTCTGCAAATGTTTAGGAAGCAGGGTGGATAAAAATCAACGATTTTTTTAAAAAAATAAAGTTTTTTTATTTAAATCAGATTTTTTTCTATTTAAATCAAATTTTTTTATTTAAATCGGATTTTTAAAATAAAATGATTTTGGAGGGAAAATATTTCTAAAGATAGTTTTCTATTTAAGTTACATTATTGTCCAAAGGCTATTCATCAGGAAATAAGAATTTGTTTTAAGTTTTTCATGTGTGTTAAAACTCAGTCTAAGTTTGTTTTATAAAAAAAGTTTGACCACAGTAGTCAACAAACATGCATACATATGCTATAATGCTATTGTTTTAGTTAAATAAATTGTTTAAATTGTTATTAAGGAAATGATTATTTTTCTCCTTCCAGTAAAGTGCAGCGGAAAAGTTGTCCAAATATAAACAGTTACCGTATATATTCGAGTATAAGCCGACCCGAATATAAGCCACGGCACCTAATTTTAGCACAAAAAACTGGGAAAACCTCTTGACTCGAGTATAAGCCGGTTCACCACACCACAAACCTGGTGGTGGCATAGCTGTCAATTTTCCCCTTTTCTTGCGAGGAATCCTGTTCGGAATAAGGGAATTTCCCTTAAAAAAATGGGAAACGTTGACAGCTATGGGTGGTGGCGACAGCAGCGGAGGAAGAACAAGCAGCCTGAAAGGGCTGCTTTCCGGCCACTTGTCCCTCCGCTGCTGCTTCTGCCACTCGCAAGAGCAGGCATAGGAGCCGTGGTTGGGAGGGGCACAGCGCAGCAGCCGCCGCCGCCCCGCTCACTTGAGTATAAGCCGAGGCAGTGGCGTAGCGTGGAGGGTGCAGGGGGGGCCGGCCGCACCGGGTGCAACATCTGGGGGGGCGCGCTCGCTGCCTCCGGAGTTGCCAAAGAGCCTCGGGCGCAGGCTGTAGCAGAGCCCCATGTCTCGCGGAACCGATGAGCTGTCCGGGCTGAAGGCATCCGGCAGGCAGCGGCTCTCAGCGCTCGCCGCGGTCCCCGCGCGTCAGGGCCGCGGAGGGCGCGCCAGGCAGCCCCTCCTCACAGCCCCGCTGCCGCTGCTGCTGCTGCAGGGCCATGTTGCATTTTCCTCGCCTCTCTGCCCTCCTCCTCCTCCGGGCAAGCGGTGTCGTTTGGGCGGCAGCGCCAGCGGCAACTCGCCTCAGATCACCTGACATGGACCCGCCGCCGCCGCCATGGCTACCTTACCGTAAATACCCCAGCCCAGGCAGCAGCAAGAAGAAGCTGGCAGCGGCAGCAGGTTAGGGGTTAGGGGGCGCAAATTACTTGCCTTGCCCCGGGTTAGGGGGCGCAAATTACTTGCCTTGCCCCGGGTTAGGGGGCGCAAATTACTTGCCTTGCCCCGGGTGCTGACAACCCACGCTACGCCGCTGAGCCGAGGGTTTTTTTTCAGCATAAACAATGTGCTGAAAAAGTCGGCTTATACTGGGGTATACAGTGGTACCTCGGGTTAAGTACCGTATTTTCGCTCCATAGGGCGCACCTGACCATAGGGCACACCTAGTTTTCAGAGGGGGAAATCAAGAAAAAAAATATGATTCCCCCCCCCCCAGCTCTGGGAGCAGCGGACAGGCTGCAGGCAGCCTGTGCGCATCTCCCAGACCTTCTCCCTGCTTTTGCGGGAGGTGGGGGAATTCCCCCATCTCCCGCAAAAGCCCAAAGGAGCCGCGCACCCTTTAAGGTGCCCCCAAGAGAAAAGCCCCCAAGAGCGGCATGCTCTTTAAAGGGTGTGCGGCTCCTGTGGGCTTTTCTACGAGGTGGGAGAAGGGACTGATGCGGCCAGTCAGTCCCTTCTCCCTCCTGTGGAAAAGCCCTCAAGAGCCGCACGGAGCTTGTGTGCGACTCTTGGGGGCTTTCCCCGCCTGCCTCCCCCCTGCATTCGCTCCATAGGACGCACACACATTTTCCCTTGCTTTTTAGGAGGGAAAAAGTGTGTCCTATAGAGTGAAAAATACGGTACTTAATTCATTCCGGAGGTCCGTTCTTAACCTGAAACTGTTCTTAACCTGAAGCACCACTTTAGCTAATGGGGCCTCCTGCTGCCGCCGCACCACCAGAACCCGATTTCTGTTCTTATCCTGAAGCAAAGTTCTTAACCTGAAGCACTATTTCTTGGTTAGCGGAGTCTGTAACCTGAAGGGTATGTAACCTGAAGCGTATGTAACCTGAAGCGTATGTAACCCGAGGTACCACTGTATACAGTAACTTACTAAACCTCACAATAATTTCATAATGGTCAGTCTATGTATTTCTAACAGTATAGCCAAATCAGTAATTTTTGATATACAGTGGTACCTCGGGTTACATACGCTTCAGGTTACAGACTCTGCTAACCCAGAAATAGTACCTTGGGTTAAGAACTTTGCTTCAGGATGAGAAGAGAAATTGCGCTGTGGCGGTTCAGCAGCAGCGGGAGGCCCCATTAGCTAAAGTGATACCTCAGGTTAAGAACAGTTTCAGGTTAAGAACGGACCTCTGGAACGAATTAAGTACGTAACCAGAGGTACCACTGTAACTGTAAAAACTACTCTGAAAATTTATTATTCCCAAAATGAAACCTTCATCTGGTTGTAAATATTTGACTAGTGATTTAAATCAATTTGATTTAAATCAGATCCATCCTGTTCGGAAGAGCCTTCAAAACTGAGTTCTCCCCCCATTGCCTCTAGCTGTACAAGGAGATCGTCAGCACCCACAAAGTGCACCCGGTCAACTGGCACAAGAACTACGCGATTGCCTGTGAGAGGATGTTGCATCTTCAGCCAGGAAGGGAAGACCCGGAACTACTGCTGTCAGAAGCCATCAAGCACTTCCTCCTCTACACGGAGAAAGCAGCAGACGAGCCCCAGCAGAGCAGCATTTTGCAAGCTGTGAAACACCTGAAGAAGGAACTTCGGGGGTTGAGAAATATGAAAAAGGGCAGGGAGACTTTTCAGCAAGGCACAAAGTGAAGGAGTTGTGGACAACACATAGAAAATAACTCTTGGGGAAATAATGAAATGTAAGAAGAAAATGTAAGTTGAACAGTCTATGGGTGGAAGCGAAGTCAACCTCTTGGTTGCTTACTTTGTTAAAAAAAATTGGGGGAGAGCAGGGCCAGATTTAGGTTTGATCAGGCCCTCAGCTACTGAAGGTAATGGGGCCCTTTATACGTCCAGCTGTCCTTTGTCAACAACAAATGGTCGCTGTTTTTTCCTGTTGAATATATGCTATATGGTAATTGATGGACCTAGTAGGTATCAAAAGCCATTTACACATAACAAAATATGTATTTTATCAAAGTAATTGATACAGAAATGAGCAAACCAGTGATATTTTAGGGAGCAGGCTAGCAGGTGGGGCCCATGACTTACATCATAGGAGCCTACACAACACAAAGCACTGTTGCTGTATGTAGGTTTTATTTTATTGGCTTTTAATTTTATGTTTTGGAAATGTACATCCAGTTTTTTCCCCTTTAAATTTTTTGGGGGGGCTCCCAAGAGAGTGGGGCCCTAAGCTATAGCTTGTTTAAAGGTAAAGGGACCCCTGACCATTAGGTCCAGTCGCAGACGACTCTGGGGTTGCGGGGCTCATCTCGCTTTATTGGCCGAGGGAGCTGGCGTACAGCTTCCGGGTCATGTGGAACCAGAGCAGCGCACGGAAACACCGTTTACCTTCCCGCTGGAGCAGTACCTATTTATCCGCTTGCACTTTGACGTGTTTTTGAACTGCTGGCTTATCCATAAATCTGGCACTGGGGGAGGGTCTAAGAAAGGGGTGAAATGATAGAGGCTTTATGAAATGGCGTCAAACAAACAAACAAAAACAATGTGCAAGCTGGGAAAGTAGACAGAGAAGCATTTCTCTTTTTGCCAATAGTACTGGTGGCGCTGTGGGTTAAACCACAGAGCCTAGGACTTGCCGATCAGAAGGTCGGCTGTTCGAATCCCCGTGACAGGGTGAGCTCCCGTTGCTCGGTCCCTGCTCCTGCCAACCTAGCAGTTCGAAAGCACGTCAAAGTGCAAGTAGATAAATAGGTACCGCTCCAGCGGGAAGGTAAATGGTGTTTCCGTACACTGCTCTGGTTCGCCAGAAGCGGCTTAGTCATGCTGGCCACATGACCCGGAAGCTGTACGCTGGCTTCTTCGGCCAATAAAGCGAGATGAGCGCTGCAACCACAGAGTCGGCCAGGACTGGACCTAATGGTCAGGGGTCCCTTTACCTTTACCTTACTGAAACCTTTAGTCATCCAATGCTCTCAGTAGTTTGTGCACAAATTGAAGGGCATGTGTTTAAAACAGATGGAAGTGTTCTGCGGCCCAAGTGCAACAAATCCACTTTCAGAAAGGAACAGCCTTTTTGCAGTTGGAAAAGCAACAGGAAAATGCATTGAGAATTGAAGTGAAGGAGAGACTTGACGGGAAGATGTACCAACACCCCTCAGCCAGATCGGGAGCGATCGGAGGGGCCGTGCCCATTGCCAAATAAGTCCCCTGCAAACGAGTCGATGCAAACTTTCAACGGAGTCTCTTGCGGGCTACTAAATCCAGCCCGTTATTTGGAGAGCCCAGCAGCCTCATCGGCACAGCGCTCCTTTCCGTGCACCATTTGCAGCCTCCGAAAAAAAGTTGCAAATTTTCTGGTGGCATCCCAGGATTGTTGTAATTATCCAAAGGGGTGGGACCATAAATCTAGCGGTTGAGCGCCCGCTTTGCATGCAAAAGGTCCCGGGTTTAATCCCCAGCACCTGTCGGTTGGGCTGGGAATGCCCCCTGCCTGAAACCCTGGAGAGCTGCTGCCAGTCAGTGCAGACAATACTGAACTATATGGACCATTGGCCTGGCATGGTATAAAGCAGCTTATATCTTCCTATGAATTCTGGCATTTGGTCTTAATCAGGATTACTCACCATCAATACAAAATTCATTATCCTTAGGATGATGGCTACTGCCAGCCAGAGAAGGCAATACTGGGCTAGATGAACAAATAATCTAACTCTGTATAAGGCAGCTTCATATGCATATAATGCACTGAATGCGGAGCTTTCGTTGAGTTTGGAAACTGTGGTTAGTACAAAACGCACCCGCTAGGTTGCTAACTGGGACTGGGTGCATTTCGGCTGTTTTAAGACAGCTGTCCCCATCTCTTCTGGGTGGGTGGGTGGACTAATTCAGGGTGCTGGTTTTGACTCTTAAACATCCCCAACCTGCCCGACTTGTCTCTTACATCCATCTCCAGTGCCTGTTAGCTTCCTCCTTAATCTCAGAGTTGCCCTTGTAGAACTCAGCAGGGAGGAGGATGGAGACAAAAACTAGAATTAGTTGAACCCGGTGCTATTTTTCCAGAAAAAGAGGTGCTGGATCTCACTGTGAACACCTCCCTCATTCTTTTGGAAGGGCAATTTTCTAATGCTCCTCTACATTTGCTTTTTTAAAGTGTATATTGCCATTTTGTTTTCGTTTCTCATTGTGTTAGCTGCTCTGGGGGGTGTTTTTCTTAACCTGTGGGTGCACGATCGTTCATCGAATAAACAGATAAATTACCCTGTTTTCCTGCCTGTTTTGTAGCATCCTCTTGCCGCTGCAAAATCGCTTAGAGTGAATAGACAGTTGCAGTGCCTGCAAACAGTCAGGTTGTTTATCCATAGCATCGACCAAGGAGGAATGACCGCCATCTTTGTCCCTGCCTGTTGCCCATGCATGCTGGAGCTGATGCGAGTTGGGAGTCCAGGGACAATTCTGGTGCAAGGACAAAAGGCCCACCTGAACAGCCCCTCGCCCTCTTACCCACACCTGGAAACTCCGTGCTGTCCTGCTCCCAAAACAACACTGCCTGCGGGGAAAGGGCCAGAGTCTCCTGAAACAGGGTTAATAATAATAATAATAATAATAATAATATGCCCCCCCCTTTCTGGATGGGTCGCCCCAGCCATTCGGGGCAGTTCCCAACAAAATATTAAAACCACACTAAAACACCAGCCATTAAAAACTTCCTTGAAGAGGGCTGCCTTCAGATGTCTCCTAAAAGTCAAATACAGCGGACGCTCAGGTTGCGAACATGATCTGTGTGGGATGCACTTTCGCAACCCGCAGCAGTGCGTCTGCACACGCACAGGTTGCGATTCGGCGTGTATGCGCAAAGCACGATTTAGCGCTTCTGTGCATGCGCGGCTGCTGAAACCCGGAAGTAACCCATTCCGATACTTCTGGGTTTCGGTGGTCCGTAACCCGAAAAAATGCAGCCTGAAGCATTTGTAACCCGAGGTATGACTGTAGTTGTTTATCTGTTTGACATCTGACAGAAGGGTGTTCTGCAAGGCAGGTGCCACTACTGAGAAGACCCTCTGTCTGGTTCACCAGGTGCCTGAGTCTCCCAGTAACCCCAACCCTTTTTTCATTACTGAACTGATTGCCCGACCCTGGTTGCCCTCTGGAAAGCAAAGCTCCGCTTGCCACCAAACATCCACCCAGCGCGTCCAGAATGAGGCCTCCTCGTTCCTTGCAGCGGCCGCGGTGCTTGAAGGAAGCCAACGGGCAGAAGTTTAATTCCAGCGGTCCTCCTGGGGCCCCCGGCCTCCCCGAGTTTCTCAAACAACCTTGTTCCCTTCGTCTCAGTTGCACAAACCGGTTGCCAAGTAAACACATTTCTGCATTTTCCTAATTACTTTCCTATTTGCGTTTTGCCTCCCCTGTTTGTTCCTTTTGCAGATCTGGTCCTTGTAATTAGCTGCCGGTCCTGCTGCTCACATGTTGAAAAGGAGAATTTGTGGAAAGCGAATAGGGGGAGAGTGTTTTTCTTTTCACCCTCTTTTTTTTTCTCTCTCTCTCTTGTGTGCGTGTGCTGGGTTTTTCTTAAACCCTCCCCCCCCCAAATTTTATTTTATTTTTTGTTAAAAGAATCTCCCCCCACTCCACACACCGCCTCCTCGCTTGCGGACTAAAAGGGAACGGCGTTAAGAAATGCAAATAATGGCTCTTTATTTGATTATGACAGTTAATTAATAGCAACCTGTTTTAATGAATTAAGTCACTCAGGGCCCTTCAGCACTTGGGTAAGTAGTAGCCAGAATCTGTAGGGATTCTCGGCCCCCCTGCACCCTGCTCCAATTGTGTAGCCGCTAGACTCCAGAGCACTTACGCAGGCCCCTGTATAGAAATGTCCCCTTAATGAAGAGGGAAGGTTTTAGGAGCTCGCTTGGCATTCAAAGATCACTGGCGAGCTATTCAGGGGCGGAGGGGGGAGAGAGCCCCTGCACCCCCACCCCACCCCGACTATTCCTCCGTACGAGGAATAGTCACAGTTCCGCACCATTGTTCTAGCCAAGGTCCTTGATCAAAAAGGCCTCCTGGTGAACTCCACTGGGCTCCCTTTCAGACGACAGCCATAATTAAAACCACTAATTCTCTTTTAAAAGTGCTACAGGATGCCATTGCGGGCCCCTGTTTTGGAGTGTCCTTTGTGATGTCATAAGCCGTTGAGGGCCGGGAGTTGGGTTTGTATGATGGGATGGGGAGCTCTTTTTTTCTTGAGACCAAGAGGTGCCCGTCACCAAGTTTGCTCTGCAACAAGGGTTCCTGTGACAGCCGTTGACGAGGTCTTGACTACTGCACAATCCCCGAACCCTCCATCTGCCTCCTTGTCCGCTGCAGCCAGGAAATAAATCTCAAAGGGGGATGGATGAGAGGGGAGGGGGACGGGCTGGGAGAGGGTGGTGGCAGTGGGGCTAATGGTGGGGGCTGGAGTTTCGTTGACTGATCGGCCAGGGCTTTATTGGTCTTGGCGTGACACCAACGGAGACAATCCTGCGCTCCCTTTCTCCGGCGGTTTGAAGATGCCCACTGGAGCCTGCCGGGCTCAGAGCACGGCCTTTTGAACAGCATCAATGGACGCAACAGTTCAGCTGTTAGGGGGACAAATAAACGAAGGAGGGCTCATTAAGACCTTTTTTTGGCTGTCTCGGTGCCTTTTGCCCTTTTATCACACTGCCTTATTAGTCTCCTACTCATCTTGAACCGGGAGGGGATGAATAGGAGTTGTCGAGCGCTAATTGGCAAAGACTTTTAATCATAGGCTAAGGACTTTCGCTGACTTGAAAGTAACTTCTCCATGGGAAGGGGCCAAGAAGAAATCACAAGTCGTTCCTCTTCCCCACCCCTTCGCTCTTGTCTACAAAAGCATTATCAGAGGGAGGGAGAGAGAGAAAGAAAGAGAGAGAGAGAGAGAGAGAGAGAGAGAGAGAGAGAGCGCTTGCTTAGTACTTGGTAATAAAAAAATTGAAAAAATGCGAAGTTAAGCAACCGTTTGTTCGCCTTTAAAGGCACCTACTTTTAAAAGGCAGCGGTGGTGCTCCACAGCCTTCACAGTTGCTCAGTCCCAAGGAGTTTGGGCAGACCTGCTCACGAGTAAGCATGCTGGGGTGGCCATTTTAGGACCCAATATTGATTCAGAAGATAAAAACGGGTGCCCTTCTTTTATGGAAATGGAACACAAATAAATCTGGCACCAAGAGAAGTATGTTCATTTCCCTCCTGCCAAAATGTCTTGCGCTTTTCTCGAGTACAATTAAGAACCACCAATCTCTGTGCTTTTTCAGGATGCTGTGAAAATCTCCTCTATGTAAAAGTACTGTTGTCACATTTTTCAGTATTCAGCATATAAGCTCACCGCTGGGCAAGCTGTTAGATTATTTTGCTCGTTTTTCTTTGTAATAGAATACTATTCTAAAACATGTTATAGTATATAATGTAAACATCTACGTAAAAAAGTCTCATCAACTTTATTATCTTGTTAAACTAATTAGACAATATAAGGGGCCTGCCGTATAAAACACTATTTTCAAATGTTTAAAAACTATTTTACATTGAGAGTATAAATATATAATATAATTCACACAATGTCTTAATAGTTGATACTTAGTGTATATAATTATGACAATACAGTCACAATTCTGGCATCTAGATCGTAAGTGTGTGTGTGTGTGTGTGTGTGTGTGTGTGTGTGTGTAAAAAAAGTATTTGCACTTAAATTCTCACTGATCTTTCTATTTAAGATATTTCTCAACTGCTTATTGAGCCAAAGTAAAATCTCCAGCGACAGCATTTGAAAAGCAGACTGCTTGATAGATTAAAGGATGCCTTAGGAGAAAGGTTTACACCTGCCTCCTGCTAAATTAACGCGATGTGACAGAGGTGTGTAAAATTATTCATGGAGTGTGGGAAAAGTGAACAGAGAAAAGTTGTTCTTCCTGTCTCTAATATCAGAACTCAGGGGGAATCCAGGGAAGCTGAATGTTGGATGACTCACCATGACTATGGAATGGTCACCAACTTGGATGACTTTAGAAGAGGAGGAGATCCTTGGAGGAGAATGAGCCCAGCACTGGCTGGCAGCCACAATGTATATGTTCTGCCAGCACTATCTGAGACTGGACAAGACTGAATACCAGTTGCTGGAAATAGGAGGGCGGGGGGAGAGGGCTGTTGCGTTCAGCTCCAACTTAAGAGCTTCCACTGATGGGCAGCAGGTTCTTCTTATGTACTTGGTTGGGCGAGAGCCCACCCCAATAACCAATACACAGGCAATGTCCAAAGGGAAAAGGGGCAACTCTTATAAGGCAGCTTCCTTTATCCAGTGGGTAGAGATCCTTCATGAGCAAATCAGGATCTGCACAGGAGTGTCAGGTCTAATCAACGCAGCAACTCAGGTCTTGACCCCATGAAGCAGTTGCCGAGACTAAAGGTCCACTGCCTAAGCCTCCTGTTTCCCTGGTCCTTCCCAAGCAATCTGAGACTCCTCCGACGTGTCTCTGCTCTCTTCATGCCTCTTCTGGTCCTGGGGAGACCGGGGGTGGAGGAGCCTGTCGCAGCAGGAGGGGGAGACTCTTGTGACTCTTCACCAGCCGGACTCATCTCTGCCTCCTGGCCTCCCTCCTTTCCTGCTTCTGCTTCTGCCTCTGATTCTGAACTTCTCTCTGCCATGGATTCTCCTTGCTCACTAAGCCCTGTTACATCTTCAGCTTCTGACTCCTCCTCTTCCCAGTCTTCTCCTTCGGACCGTTCATCATTGTCCCACCACCACGCTGAGCTGTCTTTCCTTGCGGGTTCCCCAGCTAGTTCCTCCCACCATTCCTCTGCACCCAACCAGTCCATGACACGGATGGGGACAAAGCTAGAAATAGCTGACTCAGCCTGCCATTGGCTCTGGCGCCCCCTGCTGTTGGGCTCCCTGCCTCCTGCCCTACCAGTTCCCCTGGGTACCAGCCAACATGGAGGAGATCACTGGTTTGTTCCCCATGTCTCCAGGTGGAAAGATCTTGAATAGCAGGACCTGGAAATAATATCTGCTTGGAGAAATTTATGCAACATCAAAGTAGACTGACTGGCAGCTACAGTCTTTTCCCACAGGGCTCTTTAGACTGTAGCATTTATCCATTTGCCATGAGCTAGACCCAAACTTTCTTGAACTATGGACTTTTTACAACAATGGGACAAGTCAGTCATGAATCAACCTCAGTCCCCATTGATTTCAGTGGGACCTCAGTGGAAGCAACGTACAGTGCGATTCTACTCAGAAGTAAGCTTTATTCAATTCAATAGGGCTTACTCCACGGTAAGTGGGGCTAGGATTGCGGCCTTTGTCTGGATCCTACCCAATATCTTCCCCATGGCTCAAAGCAGTGAGCAACCACGTGCTCAAAGAACAACCAGGCAAATGCTCAATAGCTGGAGACCATCAGATGTGGGTTGAACACAATGTGAAAAAGGATATAGGAGGGTATCTTAGCAGATCACAAGCTTAACTCGAGTCAACAGTGTGATGCAGCAGCAAAAGAAAGCTAATGCTCTTCTAGGTAGCATCAACAGAAGTATAGTGTCCCCATCAAGGGAAGTAATAGTACCACTCTATTCCGCCACGTGGGTGGCGCTGTGGTCTAAACCACAGAGCATAGGGCTTGCTGCTCAGAAGGTCGGCTGTTCGAATCCCCACGACGGAGTGAGCTCCCGTTGCTTGGTCCCTGCTCCTGCCAACCTTGCAGTTCGAAAGCACGTCAAAGTAGATAAATAGATACCGCTCCGGTGGGAAGGTAAACGGCGTTTCCATGCGCCGCTCTGGTTTGCCAGAAGCGGCTTAGTCATGCTGGCCACATGACCCGGAAGCTGTACGCCGGCTCCCTTGGCCAATAAAGCGAGATGAGCGCGCAACCCCAGAGTCGTCCGCGACTGGACCTAATGGTCAGGGGTACCTTTACCTTTTTATTCTGCCTTGGTCAGACCACACCTGGAATGCTGTGTCCAGTTCTGGGTGCCACAATTTAAGAAGGATGTTGACAAGCTGGAACATGTGCAGAGGAGGGCGACCAGGATGATCAAGGGTCTGGAAACCAAGCCATATGAGGAATGGTTGAGGGAGCTGGGTATGTTTAGCCTGGAAAAGAGGAGCTGTGATAGCTGTCTTCAAATATCTGAAGAACACGGGTGATGGAGCAAGCTTGTTTTCAACTGCTGCAGAGAGTAGGACCTGAATCAAAGGATTCAAATGACAAGAAAAGAGATTAGGAAGATCTTTCTGACAGCAAGAGCAGTTTGACAGTGGAACGGATCACCTCGGAAGGTGGTGGACTCTCCTCCGCTGGAGTTTCCTAAACAGAAACTGGATGGCCATCTAGCTGTGATTCCTGCACTGCAGAGGGTTGGACTAAATGGCCTTTGGGGGTCCCTTCCAACTATCTACAATTCTATGACTCCAAGAATGTTTTGATCAAACCTGGGCCGCCGTGCTAGCTGCATATTACCGCTGTCAGGTTGACCCTCGCTGTAGGAGATCAGTGCAAACCTCACCCCCTCCACCCTGCCAAGATACCATAATTATTTCTCAAGTTATATATTTTTTGTTTCTTTTCTCTCCTTTTTTTCTACTGTGCCATCAGCGTTTTCCTGATAAGAGCCCACATTTTAAGTGGTATTATGCTAAGTAATTATTTGTACCGGATGGGAAATTAAACAAATTTTTGCACAGCCATGAAATTATGCCTGCCACGTATTTACTTTGGTGACAGATTTTTTTTTTTTTTTTTTTTTTTGAGTTTGGACAGGCTGGGTGGCAAGGGAACAAAAAGCAAAAAAACAAAAAACCGCAGAGAACCAAGAATAATAACTCCCCCCCCTCGCCCCCCCACAAAACCCCCCTACCATAGGTAAGTCCTTGTAGCAAAAATTTTTTGGCTGGATCAAATATTAAACCTGCTACTCCAAATTTCACGCTTTGGATTCCTAAAGCAGATGCGAGCGGAAGTTGCCAAATTTTAATTGGAGGCAGCGTGGCCTGCGCTTGCGGCTTCTCTCCAGCAGAGGGCAGGCCAGAGAAGACCTGGGGAGCATCTCTCTCCGTTTGCAAAAAAAAAAAGGGGGGGGGGCATCTTTGACAGAGGCAGCCTTGCAATTGTTTCCTTCAAAATATGTAGCCGCATGCTTGCGTGTGCGTATTTACATTTTGGAATGTGTTTCAGAATGCGGGCGTCAGATTTAAAACTTCCCTTCTCCTCGTCGGCACGCTGGAGACGCCTTTAGAGGCGCGCTCTCCTCTGTTTACAGATGCAGGTTGCTAAATGGTTGGATTTAATTGACACACTAGAACGAGCCCTTGCATCTCCTTCCTCTTCTTCTTCGCCCGACTTTTCTTTTTCTTTTTCTAATGGTGAGAAGGGGGGAAAGGAAATAGGCCACCTTTTAAAGACCCAGGAAGGAGAGGGGAAGCAGAAATGTCAATCCACACAGAGAGACACCCCGGTAGTTCCTTGGTTTTTATTAAATACCCAACTCAGTGCTGGATTTAAAGGTAAAGGTAAAGGGACCCCTGACCATTAGGTCCAGTCGTGACCGTGACCGACTCTGGGGTTGTGGCGCTCATCTCGCTATATTGGCCGTTTACCTTCCCGCCAGAGCGGTACCTATTTATCTACTTGCACTTTGACGTGCTTTCGAACTGCTAGGTTGGCAGGAGCAGGGACCAAGCAACGGGAGCTCACCCCATCGCGGGGATTCCCCTTTAATTTTTTGGGGGGCCCCCCAAGAGAGTGGGGTCCTAAGCTATAGCTTGTTTAAAGGTAAAGGGATCCCTGACCGTTAGGTCCAGTCGCAGACGACTCTGGGATTGCGGCGCTCATCTCGCTTTATTGGCCGAGGGAGCCGGCGTACAGCTTCCGGGTCATGTGGAACCAGAGCAGCGCACGGAAACGCTGTTTACCTTCCTGTCAGAGTGGTACCTCTTTATCTACTTGCACTCTGACGTGCTTTCAAACTGCTAGGTTGGCAGTAGTGCTTACGTATAGGCTAAAACAAGCTATAGCTCAGGGCTCCTCTCTTAGGGGCTCCCCAAAAATTTAAAGGAAAAAAACTGGATGTACATTTCCAAAATATAAGATAAAAAAATAAAACCTACGTACAGCAACAGTGTTTATTGTGTCGTGTAGGTTCCTATGATGTAAGTCATGGGCCCCGCTTGCTAGCTTTCTCCCTTAAAATATCACTGGTTTGCTCATTTTTATATAAAGGGTGCCTACAGTCTGCATGGACTGGCTGCATGGCAACATATGCAAATGGCTTGAGATACATACCTATTAGGTCAGTGATGGCCAAACCTGGCCCGCCAGCTGTTTTGGGACTACAATTCCCATCATCTCTGACCACTGGTCCTGTTAGCTAGGGATGATGGGAGCTGTAGTCCCAAAACAGCTGAAGGGCCAAGTTTGGCCATCACTGTATTAGGTCCATAAATTACCATATAGCATATATTCAACACAAAAAAGCGACGATTTGTTGTTGACAAAGGACAGCTGGACATATAAAGGGCCCCAATACCTTCAGTAGCTTAGGGCCTCATCCAACCTAAATCTGGCCCTGACCCAACTAGATATACGAGTAATGAAACTTGGCATTTAGATTTTATGCATTTATGACTGCAGTTATTCCCCCTGCTTTTCCCCAAGTTATTATTTCTTTTATTTTAATTGTTGCTGTTCTATTTAATGGTTGCCGTCCTCCAGCCCATCATGGCTCATAGAATCGTAGAGTTGCAAAGGATCCCAGGGGGTCATCCAGCCCAACCCGCTGCAATGCAGGAATTTCAGCTAAAGCATCCATGACAGGTGGCCCTCCAACCTCTGCTTAGAAACCTCCAAGGAAGGAGAGTTCACCACCTCTCGTGGGAGACTCTTCCACTGTCGAACAGCTCTTACTGTCAGAAAGTTCTTCCTGAAGTTTTGCTGGAATCTCCTTTCCTGTAACTTGAAGACATGGGTTCGAGTCCTACCCTCCAACTCTTACTGTCAGAAAGTTTTTTTCTGCTCAGTGGGTCGGTGCATCTGGCTGCTAAGCAGAAGGTTGGTGGTTCAAGCCCACCCAGAGACGGCTGTGGGCAGGATTCCTGGATTGTTGGGGGTTGGACTTGATGACCCTTGGGGTCCCTTCCGACTAGGATTCTATTATATGATATGCCACCTTTCTCCTCCTTTCGCCAGTGTGGTGTAGTGGTTAAGAGTGGTAGTCTTGCAATCTGGTGAACCGGGTTCGCGTCTCCGCTCCTCCACATGCAGCTGCTGGGTGACCTTGGGCCAGTCACACTTCTCTGAAGTCTCTCAGCCCCACTCACCTCACAGAGTGTTTGTTGTGGGGGAGGAAGGGAAAGGAGAATGTTTGCTGCTTTGAGACTCCTTAGGGTAGTGATAAAGTGGGATATCAAATCCAAACTCCTCCTCCCCCTCCTCCTCCTCCTCCTCCTCCTCCTCCTCCTCCTCCTCTTCTTCTTCTTCTTCTTCTTCTTCTTCTTCTTCTTCTTCTTCTTCTTCTTCTTCTTCTTCCTCTTCTTCCACCAAGGTGGAATACATGGGTCTTCCCCTCTTCATCTGATCCACACAATGATTGTGTGGGATAGGTTGGGCTGAGTGAGCGCAACTGGCCAAGGTCAGTCCTTTGTGGCTGAGTAGGGTTTCGAACCCTGGTCTCCCAGGCCCAAAGGCAGAGGGTGTCATGTACATGGTTCTTCCACTCCCCATTTTATCCTCACAACAACCCTGTGAGGTGGGTTAGGGTGGGATGTTGTGACTGGCCCGAGCTCAGCGTAGCGAGCAACAGGGCTGAGTGTGAATCTGAATCTTTTTAATAATAAAATTTTATTTATATCCTGCTCTCCCCAGCCAAAGCCGGGCTCAGAGCGGCTAACAACAGTAAAAATAGCACAACTTACATAAAATCACAGTCAATTAATTGAAATACATTTTAAAACCAATTCAGAATCAAATTAATGGCAACCATTGGGCTAGAGTTCTGTGAGGATTGCCAAAGGCCTGGTGGAACAGCTCTGTCTTGCAGGCCCTGCGGAAAGATGTCAAGTTCCGCAGGGCCCTAGTCTCTTGTGACAGAGCGTTCCACCAGATCGGGGCCACAGCCCAAAAAGCCCTGGCTCTGGTTGAGGCCAGCCTAACCTCCTGTGGCCCGGGATCTCCAAGATGTTTTTATTTGAAGACCGTAAGGTCCTCCGTGGGACATACCAGGAGAGGCGGTCCCGTAGGTATGAGGGTCCTTGGCCTAACCTGACACCCTAACCACTGCACCTCACTGTCTCTTTAGAATACAGGCGTTTTGTTTGTTCATCCGCGTTGCCTGAAGACTGAGACAAGAATGACACAATAGCCCTGTAAGGTCAGTCTGCATTAGCCTGGAGATAGCTTCTCCCTCATAGAGCTGAAGGTGTTTTGAAAGAAATGTTTGTGTGCACTCATTCTCCTTTTGCCTCTATTTAGTCAAAGTTTTGTGCAATTCAAAAACCAGCGATTTCTACTTTCCTGAAAGTCACAGCAAGACTGCAGTGTACATTCATGCAAAGTACCACTTTCAGTTCTTTTGAAAGAAATTACGTGTTTCTTATTATTCCCATGTTACAGATGGGGTGGGGATAACTGAGGCTGAGAGATAACAAAGGCTAACCTAAGGCTACCTGCCGAGTTCGTGACGGAAGTGAGATTTGAGTTGGGGATCATTCACAAAGGACCCTGAGCTTACCCAGAATGCCAAGCCATTGTGGGAACAAACCAAAGGTTCCTCAGCCAGCCACAAACCATGGCTTTGGACCACAGCTTAACCATGGACAGCAGCCAATAAACCGTGAGTTAATGTTAGACAGCTTTGCCTCTTTCATTTCACAAATGTTTTGTGTCACTGGGAAGGCGGGAATTCTGTACTGATTTGCTATGGATGAGAGCCAGTGTGGTGAGCCGGTGTGGTGTAGTGGTTAAGAGCGGTAGTCTCGTAATCTGGGGAACCGGGTTCGCATCTCCGCTCCTCCACCTGCAGCTGCTGGGTGACCTTGGGCCAGTCACACTTCTCTGAAGTCTCTCAGCCCCACTCACCTCACAGAGTGTTTGCTGTGGGGGAGGAAGGGAAAGGAGAATGTTGGCCGCTTTGAGACTCCTGAAGGGGAGTGAAAGGCGGGATATCAAATCCAAACTCTTCTTCTTCTTCTTCTTGTATGTGATGCCAATAACAGGTTTGATGATGATGATGAATAAACCGTGAGACAACCAATCAAACCATGTACCTCGAATTCCCAATCCACAAAGCCACTCCAGGAGGATACAATTGCCGATGGTATCTAAAGCTACTGAAAGACCAGGGAGGATCAACAATGGCCACATCCTAACCTGACCTACCTCACAGGGTTGTTGTGGCCTGTGGAGAAGGGGTTTGGCTGGGGAGAGTCCCAGGGTCCGGGCTGAGAGGCCCAGGAGGCTGAATTCAGCTGCTAGGAATGAGGTTCGTCACTGTTGCATTAAGTATTAATATTTCATTAAGCGAATTCCATTCATAAAAAGAGGGGTGGGGGTGGGAGAGAGAGAACGAAAGAAAAAAAAGTGAGTGAGAATGATAAAGGGGGGGGACTCCCCCCTTACCATACATGTGTATATTCTGATTATCCTAATAATACACATATAATTGCCAATAACCTAATATATTCTGTGTAAACTCATTCCAAATATCATTGCATTTATCCAAAGAAAGTCTGTGTCTATAAGCTGTTGCCAATGTTGTCATGTTGTCAAGCCATCAATGAAGGGGAATCAGCACACAGAATCCATTTTCACTGCCTTGCTGTCAATTTCCATACAATGGGTATATAGTTCAAGAGCATATTTACCTCTGAAAAACTTAATCTCCCCCACGGTCTCCTGATCATGTAGTGTAGGACACAGTAAAAACATGTTTGCAAGAAGCATTGTCCATATTACATCTCCGACAAAGAGCTACACCAAATAGTCCCTTTTTATACAAACCTTTTACAACTTTTTATACACCTTATACAGGTGGCGCTGTGGTCTAAACCACAGAGCCTAGGGCTTGCCGATCAGAAGGTCAGCGGTTCGAATCCCCGCGACAGGGTGAGATCCTGTTGCTCGGTCCCTGCTCCTGCCAACCTAGCAGTTCGAAAGCACGTCAAAGCGCAAGTAGATAAATAGGTACTGCTCTGGTGGGAAGGTAAACGGTGTTTCCGTGCGCTGCTCTGGTTCGCCAGAAGTGGCTTAGTCATGCTGGCCACATGACCTGGAAGCTGTACTCCCTCGGCCAGTAAAGCGAGATGAGCGCTGCAACCCCAGACTGGACCTAATGGTCAGGGGTCCTTTACCTTTTTAAAGGGAGTTCAATAGATTCTAAATAGCATTTTCTGTTGTATAAGTCTTGGTTTAAGATCTTAAACCCCTGCATTAAGCAGAGTGAGGCAGCTGGGATGGCACTGGGGTAATGGGAACAGCCTCTGCTGCCTCTGCAATGATTCTCCTGAGAAGCAGAGCTTTGTGTGTCCTCTCCCTGCTGCTCTCAGTTGTGCTGTTGGGGATGCTGTCCTGTCCAGCAGTGCTGAAGTCAACTTGGACTGCCAGAGCAGTCAGTTTCTCTTACCTGCGATGGCTCCTTCTGGACAGGCCTACCAATGGCTATAAGGCCCCATGGCTATGTCCAGTGCCGGATTTACGTATAAGCTAAACAAGCTATAGCTCAGGGCCCCACTCTCTTGGGGCCCCTCCAAAAATCTAAAGGGAAAAAAAACCTGGATGTACATTTCCAAAATATAAGATAAAAAAAACAAATAAAATAAAACCTACATACAGCAACAGTGTTTTGTGTTGTGTAGTTTTTATATAAAGGGTGCCTACATTCTGCATGGACAGGTTGCATGGCAATGTGTGCAAATGGCTTTAGATACCTATTAGGTCCATCAATTACCATATAGCATATAAGGTAAAGGTAAAGGGACCCCTGACCATTAGGTCCAGTCATGGCCGACTCTGGGGTTGTGGCGCTCATCTCGCTTTAGTGGCCAAGGGAGCCAGCGTACAGCTTCCGGGTCATGTGGCCAGCATGACTAAGCTGCTTCTGGCGAACCAGAGCAGTGCACGGAAACACCATTTACCTTCCCGCTGGAGTGGTACCTATTGATCTACTTGCACTTTGACGTGCTTTCGAACTGCTAGGTTGGCAGGAACCGGGACCGAGCAACGGGAGCTCACCCCATTGCGGGGATTCGAACCACCGACCTTCTGATTGGCAAGTCCTAGGCTCTGTGGTTTAACCCACAGTGCCACCCGCGTCCCTTTCTCTTTTAGTTATATTTTATTAAATTTCAGAAGTTTCACATATACACTCCAATCCACAATAATTTTTTATTTCATTTTGTTGACTTCCCACCCCGTTTTCCATGGTATTTTTTCCTCCCCCCCCCTTTGCTGCACCCTATCTTCTGTCTCTTAAAGGTAAAGGTAAAGGGACCCCTGACCATTTGGTCCAGTCATGGCCGACTCGGGTTGCGGCACTCATCTCACTTAATTGGCCGAGGGAGCCAGAGTACAGCTTCTGGGTCATGTGGCCAGCAGGACTAAGCCGCTTCTGGCGAACCAGAGCAGCGCACGGAAACGCTGTTTACCTTCCCGCCAGAGCGGTACCTATTTATCTACTTGCACTGGTGTGCTTTCGAACTGCTAGGTTGGCAGGAGCAGGGACTGAGCAGCGGGAGCTCACCCTGTCGCGGGGATTTGAACCGCCGACCTTCTGAATCGCAAGCCCAAGAGGCTCAGTGGTTTAGACCACAGTGCCACCCGCGTCCCTCTGTCTGTTACACCATTACAATAATCTCTAATTCCTTCTGCTGATCATAGTTCAATGCCTGCTTGCAAATTCATCATACTGTAGTTCTTCCTTTAAGTCATCCGAACGAGTCCTTTTGTCTTCCTCAAGCTCAGTGAGTCAACCGAGTGGAAATGCTACTTCCATCCTTAATCGACAGATGAAATTAAAGTGGTTGAAAGATGCCTGTGAAACCAGGATCCTTCCACCCTTCCACAAAACTATCAGGTTTAGGTTCTCTAACCTTGCCAATTCTGCACAGCCCATCACCTTGTTTATCCATTCTTCTTTGGCAGAAACTTTTTATTCCTTCCATTTTTGTGCATAAAGAATCCTTGCTACTGTTGTTATCAGAATCTGCTTTTCCCTTTTTGTCTCAGTCCTCTGTCCCACCTGCCCCAAACCAACTCTGTCCCAGTTTCTCATGACAACAAGCCAGCGCTCTGAAGATTCACTGCTTAAGCGATAACCTTTGCCACGTGGAACATTACACCCCACGTGGCTTCCGGGATCACATAACACTGGTCCTGAGAGATCTGCATTGGCTCCCAGTACATTTCCAAGCACAATTCAAAATGTTGGTGCTGACCTTTAAAGCCCTAAATGGCCTCGGTCCAGTATACCTGAAGGAGCGTCTCCACCCCCATCATTCTGCCTGGACACTGAGATCCAGCGCCAAGGGCCTTCTGGCGGTTCCCTCATTGCGAGAAGTGAGGTCACAGGGAACCAGACAGAGGGCCTTCTCGGTAGTGGCACCCACCCTGTGGAACGCCCTCCCTTCAGATGTGAAGGAAATAAGCAGCTATCCTATCTTTAAAAGACATCTGAAGGCAGCCCTGTTTAGGGAAGTTTTTAATATTTAATGCTGTATTGTTTTTAACACTCGATTGGGAGCTGGCTGGGGAAACTCAGCCAGATGGGTGGGGTATAAATTATTATTATTATTATTATTATTATTATTATTATTATTATTATTATTAATTCTCCCCTTCTTGGTTGAAAGGAGATTGCAGGCAGACCTTGGTGCCAAAGATAGCTAAAGGGCCCCTTGCTTGCCTGGTGTATATGTGACTCCCTCCTGCTGCAGACTGCAATGTCCCTTCCAGTTCTGTCATCTCTTTCCGCTGCTGGGGACCTGGGATCTCCTCCTCTAACCACATGGAAACACCGCTCTGACTTCCTTGGCTCTGCGCAAACGTCACGGATTGTCAAGCCTCCTTCATTAACACTCCTTTCTCTTTTTCTTTTTCTTTGCGCCGAAGAAACCTTTAAACCTCTAAATCTCCCTCCTGCGAGCCAACCTGCGCGTCTCATGCTCGCGGTGCGTCTGCAAGCATGCGCTTAGCAACGATCCCAGATATAATTGGAAATTTAATAAAGCTGCTAAAATATTTGGTGGGTTTCAGCTTTTCTTCTGCTCTCAGCAAGAAGCGAGGCCTTCCTGGTTTCACAGGCATCTTTCAACAACTTTAATTTCATTTGTCGATTAAGGATGGAAGTAGCATTTCCACTCGGTTGACTTAACTGGGCTTGAGGAAGACAAAAGGACTCATTGTTTGCAATGTTCGGGAGTGGTTTGATAGTCTCTCCCCCCCATCCCCGCTCTGACTCTCTCTCTCTCTCTCTTTCAGTTGTATTTTCTAAAGCCAGACATTAAGCCGTAGGTGGCATTCTTTACATCTGACGTCGAAGCGCTTTTGTCAGGTGTTGAGTTGACAGGATTTACCACAAGCTCATTTTAGATGCGAGGAGCACTGAAAGAGAAGAGGAGGAGGAGGAAAATGCTCCTGTCGTAGACTGGGATGTGCCAGTATGGTTGAACATCCCTAGCTCGCTAACTGTTGCTTACCACACAGTGCATTGGCAGATGTTCATGGGAAATTACTTGGCAAATTATAGCCCCAGGGCGCAGCGGGCAACCAAAATGCAAAGGCCATTTCCTCATTCTTGACGGATGGATTTTCTCGACTCACTTATCAAGGAACTGATAAAAGGTAAAGGGACCCCTGACCCTTAGGTGCAGTCGTGGCCAACTCTGGGGTTGCGGCGCTCATTTCGCTTTATTGGCCGAGGGAGCCGGCGTACAGCTTCTGGGTCATGTGGCCAGCATGACTAAGCCACTTCTGGCGAACCAGAGCAGCGCACGGAAACGCCGTTTACCTTCCCGCCGGAGCGGTACCTATTTATCTACTTGCACTTTTGACGCACTTTCGAACTGGTAGGTCGGCAGGAGCAGGGACCGAGCAACAGGAGCTCACCCTGTCGCGGGGATTCGAACCGCTGACCTTCTGATCAGCAAGTCCTAGGCTCTGTGGTTTAACCCACAGCGCCACCCGCATCCCAAGGAACTGATGCCAGTGTCCATATACTGGCCGGCCTTGTGCATGTGACGTCACTCCTACAATTTCTGTAGTTTAGCCACCAGAACTTTTCCTTGATATTCAGAGACCAACTGCAAAGTTCAGCAGCTTTTATCACTCTCTTGTGTGAGGTGAACATTGCCTCTATTATTATTATTATTATTATTATTATTATTATTATTATTATTATTATTTATTCAACTTATACACCGCCCTATACCTGGAGGTCTCACGGCATTTCACAAGACCACAACATATAAAAGCAAACCAAAAGCAATAACCCAATAAACACCCCCCCAAGGCATATTCTAAAAGGGTGTTGGATGTCAGTAAGATCAACCAAAGTCCTGGTTAAAAAGGAACCTTTTTGCCTGGCACCTAAAGGTGTATAATGAAGGTGCCAGGCGAACTTCCCTTGGGAGAGGATTCCACAGACAGGGAGCCACTGCAGAGAAGGCCCCGTTCTTGTGTCGCCACCTTCTGGACGTCTTGAGGAAGAGGCAAACGAAGGAGGGCCTCAGAAGCGAACACCCCTCAGAAGCGACTGTGATGCACAGAAGCTTCGCTGGAGAAGTTCTCCTTCCTTGGAGGTTTTTCAGCAGAGTTTGGATGGCCCTCTGTCGTGGATGCTTTAGCTGAGATTCCTGCATCGGAGAGGGTCAGACTAGATGACTCTTGGGGCTCCCTCGCAACTCTGCGATTCTGTAATTCTGTGAGATGTCCGGAGATTTCTTTTTTATTATTATTAATATTCTTTATTGATTAAAAAAATTGCATGTCTATACAACCATTATGTACTATCTCTTAGCAGGTTTTAAAAAAGAAAACTATATAAAATAGAAAATGTATAAAGAAATAAAAAAATAAAGAAGTAGCAAAGATAAGAAACAAAGAAATAAAAAAAGACAAAATTATTTCCATAGTAAAAGTATTCATCGACACAGTCCCTTCCCATCCTTCTCATTATTCTTTTTTACACAGGTTTACATTATATAATATCATTTCTTTCTGCTTTGTATACATTCCTTTGATCTTTTTCTTTCCAAATATCACACAATTTCTGCTAATGTGGAGTTATTTGTGCAATAAAGTTTTACGTGATTCTTAAATATTATCCATTCTCTAGTTGCTTTTCATTTCGATATTCCTCTAACTGATCCCGTCAGTTTTGCTAATTGTAGATATTCTAACATGAGTATCTGCTGATCTGTAATCTCTGGGAGCGTTCTCTTTTTTCCAACGGAGATTTCTTATCACATACTGTTTTTCACCTGTAACGGTTCTCAAAGAGTAACAAAAGCCATTTTGAAAGGTGATATCAGAAGAACAGATCCAGAATACCAGGTGTTATCAATGGTTTCAAACTGTGATGTTTTCCAGGGCCGGCCTTACCATTAGTTTGAGTGTAGCAGTGGCCTGAGCTGAGTCAGGAGGTCCCAGGACATGGGGGGCTTGGAGGGAACTCAGGAAAAGTCCTGGAAGAACAAAGGGTGTGTGTGATGCTAAGCTCAGGCACTGGGGTGCCCATAAGGAGGGTGGTGTCAAAAACTTATCGGAAATGCTTTATAATGAGATGAAAAAGATGTTGAAATATACATTTTTTAAAAAAAACCAGAAGCATTTTTACTTGGTATTAAAGGTAAAGGGACCCCTGACCATTAGCTCCAGTCGTGACCGACTCTGGGGTTGTGGCGCTCATCTCGCTTTATTGGCCGAGGGAGCCGGTGTACAGCTTCCGGGTCATGTGGCCAGCATGACTAAGCCGCTTCTGGCGAACCAGAGCAGCGCACGGAAACGCCGTTTACCTTCCCACTAGAGTGGTACCTATTTATCTACTTGCACTTTGATGTGTTTTCGAACTGCTAGGTTGGCAGGAGCAGGGACCAAGCAACGGGAGCTCACCCTGTCGCGGGGATTCGAACCGCTGACCTTCTTATCAGCAGGTCCTAGGCTCTGTGGTTTAACCCACAGCACCACCAGCATCCCAATGTTGAAATATTTTTTTAAAAACCAGCAATGTTTTTAATTGGTATTATAGGTGAGGATATTAACAGACAAGATGTTAAATTGTTTCTATATGCAACAACAGCGGCAAGAGTATTGTTAGCCCAGAAATGGAAACAAGAAGAAATACCGACGAAAGAAGAATGGCAGACAAAACTAATGGACTACGCAGAATTGGATAAAATGACAGGAAGGATTCGAAACCTGCGGGACCAGAGATTTATAGAAGATTGGAAGAAATATACGAATTATTTGAAGAGCAACTGTAATCAACAAATTAGGCTAGTAGGACTACAATAAGTTTTGTAAGGAGGAATATATGAAACCTTGCAAAGTAGAGAAAGAAGAGAGATATTAGTTATGAGACTTAAATGTAATAGTGAAAGTAAGAAATGTAAATTAAGTGAAAAGATTGGAAAATTTTCAGATGTGATTGATGGAAGTCATAAAAAAATTGTATAAGATATAAAAGTATGTTTAATTATTCTTGAAAATGATATGTTAAAAAACTAATAAAAATATTTTAAAAAAGAAGGAGGGTGGTGTCAGGTGCTACCATGTGGAGGCTGTTTGCCTGTACATACCAACTCTTAAATATTAGCATTTCAAAGCCTACTTTGTCCCAAGCACATCTGTGTGTAAGCCCCTGACAACCTTCAAAAACCTCCTAACAACAAAGGGAAATGGTAAAGGGACGGTATCCGCAATATACAAAATACTACTCCAAAATCCCACAAACCCCCTAGACGCAATCAAAAAACAATGGGAGAATGACATAGGCTATGAGATTAACCCCACTCAATGGACCAGAATGTGGTCTAACCCCTCCCCCTTTAAATCCATATCAATGAAAAGAAAAGAACTCACTCTGAAACTCACCTACAGGTGGTACCTAACACCAAGAAAACTAGTGCTAAAACACCCAGGAACCTCACCAAAATGCTGGAGAGGGTGCACCTCCACAGGCACATACCTCCACATGTGGTGGGAGTGCCCCAAAATCCAACTATTCTGGACAACAGCCACACGAGAAATATGTAAAATAACTAAGCAAGTATTAGACATCACCCCAGAATTGGCCCTACTAAGCATCTTCCAAGACAACAATGCCCATTTACACCACAAAGAACTCATAACCCACCTACTTTCAGCAGCCAGAAACACTATAACCAGACACTGGAGAGACCTGTCAGGAGTAAGCATGGACCAATGGTACCAAATAGCATGGGAAACAGCCCGGCTAGAAAAATTAACCAATAAACTGAAACTGACATGGGGACAAACAGAAGAAGATGCCTTTACCCCGGTATGGCTCCCCTTTATCACATACACAGCCCAACAAGACAATGACAATAATCCACAAACAGCATACAAATCAATATGGGTAACCTGATCCAAAACACCCACCCACCCCACTCACACACGAAAACAAAGATCACCACATGATGCTCTCTTTCCAAAGTAGCCCCCCCCCCAGCTTTGATGTCATTAAGGGAATAGGGTGAGTTGATATACCGTATTTTTCGCCCTATAGAATGCACCGGCCCATAGAACGCACCTAGTTTTTTGGGGGGGAAATCAAGGGAAAATTTTTTATTCCCCCCCCCCAGGTTTGCGCAGCCACCCCCAAGCTAGAAGAGGGAGACGGAGCGCTCCGTCTCCCTCTTCTGCCTTCAGGGACAGCCTCTCTAGCCTCCGTGGGGCAGCGGCTTGCCCCGCTGTCCCCCGAGCTTGTGGGGCTGCCGATGGGGAGAAGCAAGCTTGCTTCTCCCCCCCCCCCCGCCAGCCTCCAGACCAGGTCCGGGAATAGCGGGGTGGCGGGGAAAAAGTGTGTCCTATAGGGCGAAAAATACGGTATATATATTTAATGATGCAACTTACAAGTTGAATATCCATTTAGAATTCCAGCACAGCTAATCCTCCCTCGCCCACAAAATAAACATTTTTTTAAAAAATTTCATTGCACGATGCTGCCCATTTGAGTGTCTGTTATCTCCACCTCGAAAGCCAATACAACTCAGCTTTCAAGACAAAACGAGGATGATTTGGCTTGAAAGGAGGGCTGGGTTCATTGGTGGCCAGGCACAATGTTTTTGCAGTTCGCCAAAGTCCGATAATGAGGGCAATCAAGCCCCTTTGCTTCAGGGGGTAAACCGATGCTCCCAGTGAGAGACCTCATCACTGGGCGCTGTTATTGGGAAACGAATGTGCTTAAAGTATCAGGTATTGGTTAGTGCTTCAGGGCAAGACTCCAGGTTTGATTACCCAGTTTTCTGACTCAGTGAGCAGGAAAGCTCTGCCTGCGCTGAACCAGAGGAGAAAAGCACAAAGGTTTGGAAAAAAGAAAACATCACTTTGACGATGCCGCCGTATGCCCAACAAATAAGTAGCTTGAACACGAAGAGCTCCTTTAGAGTGTTTTCTTTGTTTTATATAATTTTCCCTCTGAAGAAAGGGACAACACGGGAAATGTGTTGATGGAAGAGAACAAAAACACACTCGGGCAGTTAATTCCACCGCCCCTTTTGTTGTTCCGCCATCCAGAGGAGTGGCATTTGCTATCGCGGGCTCTTGGCCAAAGCCATTGGTAAACCCCATTTTCCTCCGGATAAAATCATTTCAGATTAGCAGCCCCTGCGGTGGCGGCAAAACTGTAAAACGAAGCCCATCTTGTGTGTTATTGCTTAAACTATTCAGGTATTCTCTTTCTTGCGTGTACTGCGAAGGTGCTCGCGGCAGAAATTCAATCTCTTTTCTAATTATTATTTATTTGCAGAAGTAGCCGCAACGGAAAGGACTTGGTCGCTTTCCAGATATTCATAAAGAGGCCATCGTTCCACATAGGCTTAGGTGGCTCGGGATTTATTTGTTTAGATTGGTAGCCCTCCCACCCCCAAGGCTTGGGGTGGGTAACGGAAGCCAGAATCAACAAAATGCAGCAGTAAGTCTTTCGATTTGTTCATGCATACTGCATTGGCCACGATAGGCAATACTGGTGTCTTCTAGATGCTGTAAGTATCCCATTCCCATCACCTGCAGCCAAGATGCCCAATGACTGGGATTGATGGGAGTTATAATTCAAGAATATATGGAGGATACCAGATTGGACACAATCTGACCCAGGGGGATCTGGGCCTGCCTCAACCTGATCTGGCCAAATCCTGAGTTGATCTGAAAATGCAGTGCATGATTTAGGTCAGTGCGGGCGGTTCTGCCACACGGGGTGCCAAGCTGAGGGGGTGCAACATTGAGAAGATCCATAACTGATAAGATCTAATTTTTTGCCTTGCCACGGAGGGTGCCATGCTATGAAATATTACCCAGATCTGCCCCTGAGTGCAGGATCCGGCCATATCTGGGACACAGCCCTACTATTTAGTCTCTTGGTTAGTTTCATTGTGGCAGAAGGAAGCCGAATTGATGTGATGGGGATGGTGGTTAGGTGATTTTTCTGTGTATCCGCATTCCACTTTACTGAGGACAGTCCTCTATATGAAGTATCTGCCTGGTCCAAGTCTGATATATAAATAGAAATAACCATGGCTTAGGGCCGTCGCATTTATGGGACCGCCTCTCCTGGTATGCCCCACAGAGGAATTTAAGGTCCATGAATAACCATAGTTTAGAGGTCCCGGGCCCTAAGGAAGTCAGATTATCCTCCACCAGGGCCAGGGCCTTTTCAGTGATGGCTCCAACCTGGTGGAATGCTCTGTCCCATGAGACTAGGGCCCTTCAGGATTTAACCTCCTTCCGTCGGGCCTGTAAGACAGAGCTATTCCGCTTGGCCTTTAATCTGAATTCAGCCTGATCTTTTATTTCCCTTTTCTTCCCTCCCCCTCCCCCTTTTATGAAGATCACCCGCTCTGAGACCCCACAGCTAATTCTCCCCTGGCCTCCTCGCTGGCCCAAGTAGGACCAATTCAGCCAGCTAGCCCTGGGGATTATCTAATGCTTATTTCCCCTAAACTGATTTATGAATGTTGAATTTTATTGCTATTCATGTTTTTATACTGTATTTTATGCTGCTTTTACAATTAAGTGTTTTAAATTTGTTGTTAGCCGCCCTGAGCCCGGTTTTTGAACTGGGAAGGGCAGGGTATAAATAAAAAATTGTTATTATTATTGTTGTTGTTGTTGTTGTTGTTGTTGTTGTTGTTGTTATAATGGGAGACCCGCAGGAGCTATTAAAGTTGCCGATCAACTTGTGAGCACCTGAACTACATACTGGCTGAGAAGGCACACACAGATCACCTGGGCAGAGTCTTGCTCCCCAGTAGGGTGAGATCCCCACCTAGTTAAATTACAGAAATCAGTTCGCAGAAATTAGCATATCTAAATGTTTTGAAAATGTGCCTTGCCTTTGTTTTGGGTGATGCAAACATAGTCACCCTAACTGGGCTACAGGTCTCTACTTATCATATCAACCTACCTGAAGCATTTTGATTCATTTCCTCTGCACCCAAACACATTCCCAGTTCAGCAACCCCCGCCTAGCATCAAGTGGATTGTTTAGCAAATCATTTCATTTCCTTGCCATTGTCCAAAAAGGTAATCAAGTATATTGGATACAATAGTTCTCTGTAGGAGGGAAGCCAGCCCCCCCATCTTATTTCTATTCATATAAATTTCATATATATGACTTCCCAAGCATTTATAAATATTAATACAGAATGCTCGGCAAGAACAATACATAACAATAATGAGAATCGCAAAATCCCATCCTATTGATTCTGGTGTCTCAGCAGCTTTAAGGATTAGCAGGTGAACTTTGGAGTTAAAATATTGCTTTGGGGGGAAAACAAAAAACAAAAAAAATGATAATGTCGAAATGTTAAAAGAGGGAAATAAGGCCCCTGAGTTGAATTCCCTGTGGCCTTGGATCAGGTATTCCACCACGGCTAGGAATTGCTGGTGCTGAGAGATCAGAAGCTACCCATGCTATTTCCCTAGAGGGTCTCCTGACCTTCTCCAGCCCCTGTCCTGCCCCCAGCCCCCCAGCCCCCAGACAAGGTACACCACCCTTCCATGCAAGAGAGGAATCCTAGCTCAGTGGTAAAGTACCCGCTTTGCATGCAGAAGGCTCCATTTTCAATCCCTGGCTTCTCCAGGTAGGTCTGAGAACTGCTGCCCATCAGTGTGGACGTATTATTATTATTATTATTATTATTATTATTATTATTATTATTATTATTTATATACCATCCTATGCCCGCAGGTCTCAGGGTGGTACACAGATGGTAAGCTAGATGGACTCAGCTGCCACAGGAGCCTGCCAGTCCAAAGATGGAGTTCACTCTTTATTAGTGGTTTTTTGTTTTTTTTTTACGGTACATTTGTCTCTCTTCTCTTTTTGGCGATCACTTGTGGCCGAGTAAGATTGTCTTCAATAAACACGGTCTTAACAGTGAGTCCATAAGTGACTGTGGAGGCCAATTCTGGACCCACATGTCCTTCCATAGTGGGGACATTGGTGGGAGTTGATCACGGTGTGGATTTGCCAAGCGTACCTTCCTCTTAGCATGTTTTTCCCTTGCATCCTGAGTTTGAGTGTCTTCAAAGCCCATGACACCTTTGGTAAAGGCTGTCCTCCAGTTGGAGCGCTCGCAGGCAAGTGTTTCCCAATTGTTGGTGTTTATACTACAATTTTTTAAGATTTGCCTTGAGAGAGTCTTTAAACCTCTTTTGTTGACCACCAGCCTTACGCTTTCCATTTTTAAGTTCAGAATAGAGTAGTTGCTTAGGAAGACAATAATCAGGCATGCGCACAACATGACCAGTCCAACGAAGTTGATGTTGAAGAATCATTGCTTTGACACTGGTGAATCTCCTTGAGTTACAAAGTACACAAAGGAAGAATTGTGCACATGTAAATAAGCAAATAGGGACGTGGGTGGCGCTGTGGGTTAAACCACAGAGCCTAGGACTTGCCGATCAGAAGGGCAGCGGTTCGAATCCCCGCGACGGGGTGAGCTCCCATTGCTCGGTCCCAGCTCCTGCCCACCTAGCAGTTCGAAAGCTCATCAAAGTGCAAGTAGATAAATAGGTCCCGCTCTGGCGGGAAGGTAAACAGCATTTCTGTGCGCTGCTCTGGTTCACCAGAAGCAGCTTAGTCATGCTGGCAACATGACCCGAAAGCTGTACGCCGGCTCCCTTGGCCAGTAAAGCGAGATGAGCGCCGCAACCCCAGAGTCGGTCACGACTGGACCTTATGGTCAGGGGCCCCTTTACCTTTACAGTGGTACCTCGGGTTAAGTACTTAATTCGTTCCGGAGGTCCGTTCTTAACCTGAAACCGTTCTTAACCTGAAGCACCACTTTAGCTAATGGGGCCTCCGCTGCTGCCGTGCCGCCGGAACACAATTTCTGTTCTCATCCTGAAGCAAAGTTCTTAACCTGAAGCACTATTTCTGGGTTAGCGGAGTCTGTAACCTGAAGCGTATGTAACCTGAGGTACCACTGTACCTTTAAATAAGCAAATAGATTTATTCCCCCCCACACACACACATCAACCCATCCATCACGGTTGCAACCAGGCTTCACAGATTGGCCGGGCACCCATGGCCAAGCTACCTTGAGCACTGCCACCAAAATGTGGGTCAGGACAGAACCCTGGGCAGCCGAGTCGATGGGTGGCAAATAAGACTGGCATTGAAACGGTAGGCGGAGCAGACTCCTTTCTCCCTCGGCCGAGTTCCTCCCATGGTTGAGGACACACCAGAGGTCAGCGGGGTTAGACAGCAATAACAGCTGGAATGGCAGCCCTAAAGAATGGGGAGGGGACGAGACAAGAGTCGGGATGAATAGCAGCCTGCAGGCCTTTTCATCCCTCCATTGAGAAAATGATGCTCTGGGTGGGACGCCTCCTCTTCCTGCCTCCCCTGCCTGCCCATCAAGTGTTCCTCCCGCCCCGACAGCCCATTCATAAAGGGAGAGTGACGGGAAACAGGGTCTTGTATTCCCCGCTGGCTCTGGTAATGAGAGGGGAGTGTCTCAGGCCGGCAGCCGGCCCCAGATGTCGCAGGGATGAGTTCGGAGATGTGAGCTCCAGGCCTTAGCAGAAATTGGGCCGGCGGCAGGTGGCTCAGGCTGGGGAATTGATGCTGGACCCAAAGGAAGATGGGTGGGGTTTTTTTAAATAAAATAATCCTGGGAGTGACAGGTGCCCTTTTTATCTACTTCTGTACTTGCACAGTCACCTATCAATCTGAATGTGGCCGCCAGCAACGGCTTCACACACAAGAAACACAATAAAATGAAACGGGAAGCAGCCAGTGCACTTTTTATTGCGGGACAAAACAGTTCTTTTCTCGGAGGCTTTGCTACCCCCCCCAAAAAAAGGGGGGGCAATTGGTAATAAACCACACAAAACATGAAGATACCTGAAAATGCAATATCAAAACTGTTCCCATTTCAATCTCATATACATACAGTGGTACCTGGGGTTAAGTACTTAATTCGTTCTGGAGGTCCGTTCTTAACCTGAAACTGTTCTTAACCTGAAGCACCACTTTAGCTAAGGGGGCCTCCTGCTGCTGCCGCACGGTTTCTGTTCTCATCCTGAGGTAAAGTTCTTAACCTGAGGTACTATTTCTGGGTTAGCAGAGTTACAGATAGGTAGCCGTGTTGGTCTGCCATAGTCAAAACAAAAAAATTTTTTTCCTTCCAGTAGCACCTTAAAGACGAACTAAGTTAGTTCTTGGTATGAGCTTTCGTGTGCATGCACACCTGAAGGGTATCTGAAGAAGTGTGCATGCACACGAAAGCTCATACCAAGAACTAACTTAGTTCGTCTTTAAGGTGCTACTGGAAGGAAATTTTATTTTTTGTTTTGGGTTAGCAGAGTCTGTAACCTGAAGTATCTGTAACCTGAAGCATCTGTAACCTGAGGTACCACTGTATATCAAGTTTAGGGGAAGGTGGGAGAGCACCTGCTTTGCGTGCAGAGAGCGGTGGCACCAGTAATGGTGTGGCGGGCACAGAATCATAGAATCGTAGCATTGCAGCGCTGGAAGGGACCCTGAGGATCATCTAGTCCAACCCCCTGCAATGCAGGAATATGCGGCTCTACCATACGGGGATGGAACCTAAGGGGCAAAATATATTCCTAGGCAGGTGAGATGTGGCCCACATGCTAAGATTGCTGAAGGAAAAATAGCAGAATAGGTGAATGACAGGAATCCCGCAATGGGGAAGGGCAATGGGGAGGGGGAGATCCTTGCTTTTGGGTGTGTGTTTTTGTACCCCCCCCCGGACCCCCTTACTTGAAAAATGTCCCCAGTTCAGTCCTCAGCATCTCCATGAAAGGCTGAGGACAACTCCCTTTCTGGAGAGCCACAGCCAGTGCCAAATCACCCTGAAAACATATATAAACCTTAAAACACGACCTCGGGGGTCACATATCATAAAATAGAATACAATCACAATTTTAAAAATAATTAAAACTAAAGATACAACAATAATATCAATAACAGCAACAGCTCTCTCGACTCCACCTCTGGCGTGTCCTCAGTGGAGCTCAGCAGGAGGAGTGCAGTGGTCACGATCCCTTCTCTGGGAGTCTGGAGGCTCGCACATTTATGCTAAGCCATGTGTGTCCATGGGTGCACGCATGTGTAAGAGAGGCTGGGTTTTCATGCCTTCCTTGCGGCCTTCCTGAAGGGATCCTGAAGGCATCTCCCAAACTGGGCATAAAACCCTGATTGAAATGGATCCAGAAAATCCGTTTCTTCCCAAAGTGACTGGATCTGGTCTGCAAGCAGTCGCAGGCCAGACTTGGATAGCTTCAGAAGTGTTTCTGGATACAGTCATACCTCGGGTTACAGCCGCTTCAGGTTGCGTTTTTTCGGGTTACGGACCGCAGAAACCCGGAAGTACCGGAACGGGTTACTTCTGGGTTTCGGCAGCTGCACATGCGCAGAAGCACCGAATCACAACCCGTGCATGCACAGATGTGGGTTGTGAACACTGCAGGTTGCAAACGTGCATCCCGCACGGATCACGTTCGCAACCCGAGGGTCCACTGTATTCCTGTATTGGCCTGCCTCCCAAGTACAGATCTTGGAGAATTCCAACAAAAACAGGAATGGGGGCAGAAATGGCTGTGTTTACTAATCTGTCCACTGTACAGAATGGAAGTCAGTGGGCAGTTGCTGTTCCTTTCAGTCCACAAATTATACTTTATTGATTATGTCCCCTCCCTACTCAATTTGCATTGCATTCAGTTTGCATTGAAATGGATGGGGTGCAATAATGTAACAACAATGTAATTTCTCTAATTAATTGTGTTAGGTGAAGGTAAAGGTAAAGGGACCCCTGACCTTAGGTCCAGTCGTGGCCGACTCTGGGCTTGCGGCGCTCATCTCGCTTTATTGGCCGAGGGAGCGGGCGTACAGCTTCCGGGTCATGTGGCCAGCATGACTAAGCCGCTTCTGATGAACCAGAGCAGCGCACGGAAACGCCGTTTACCTTCCCACCAGAGCAGTACCTATTTATCTACTTGCACTTTGACGTGCTTTCGAACTGCTAGGTTGGCAGGAGCAGGGACCGAGCAACGGGAACCCACCCCGTCGCGGGGATTCGAACCGCCGACCTTCTGATCGGCAAGTCCTAGGCTCTGTGGTTTAACCCACAGCGCCCCCCGCGTCCTAATTAATTGGGTTAGTTATTTTATTTTTCCGCAGCAGACAGTGAGGTGAATTATGTGCTTTTCAGTGGAAGGATGAAATGCAGCAGAACGGAAACACTCCTGCATGCGATAGATACTGGGCAGAATGGGGAAGGACGCCGTCTTACAGCCCTAATCCCAAGAAAGACTGCCTCTCTTTCTCTCTTCAGCCACATGGATCCCTTTTCTGAGGGCTGAGACCCTATCTGCCTGCGGACTGTCTTGCCAGAGTGGTGCATGCTCTGGTTATCTCCTGCTTGGACTACTGCAATGCACTCTACGTGGGGCTACCTTTGAAGGTGACCCGGAAACTACAACTAATCCAGAATGCGGCAGCTAGATTGGTGACTGGGGGCGGCCGCCGAGACCATATAACACCGGTCTTGAAAGACCTACATTGGCTCCCAGTACGTTTCCAAGCACAATTCAAAGTGTTGGTGCTGACCTTTAAAGCTAAAGGCCTTGGTCCAGTATATCTGAAGGAGCATCTCCACCCCCATCGTTCTGCCCGGACACTGAGATCCAGCGCCAAGGGCCTTCTGGCGGTTCCCTCCCTGAAAGAAGTGAGGTTAAAGGGAACCAGGCAGAGGGCCTTCTTGGTGGTGGCGCCCTCCCTGCGGAATGCCCTCCCACCAGATGTCAAAGAGAACAACAACTACCAGACTTTTAGAAGACATCTGAAGGCAGCCATGTTTAGGGAAGCTTTTAATGTTTGATGTATTACAGTATTTTAATATTTTCTTGGAAGCTGCGCAGAGTGGCTGGGGAAGCTCAGCCAGATGGGCGGGGTATAAATAATAAATTGTTGTTGTTGTTGCTGTTGTTGTTGTTGTTGTTATGCCTTTCTGTCAACACTTTCTTAATGTGCTCTTCCCACCGTGAGCTAGATCTGCTCTTCTGCAGCCTGCCCCCTTTCCTAAAATGTGACAAATGCGCTGGTCTCATCTTGAAGTGCCAGGGAAAAATGGCAGCTGGGACTCAAAAGTGCCAAGACATATTTACTCTCCGTGTACATGTTGAACGATTGGTGTGGGGGGGGGAGGGAATTGCACCTCCCCTCCTCCCCGATTAAAATTCATACCCTTTAACCCGCCGAGATCTCTATCATTAAGGCTGATTCCGCGAGGTGCCTTGATATTCTCAATTATTTGTATGCCCGGGAATCCCAAATAAACATTTGTGAAATTCATTTCGAAAGACGTTAACACTTGTGAAACCTGCGTGCCCCAGAGGGATTAGATAAATTTCCATGTCAAATATTTGAAGCCGGAACACTTCTACAGAAACAGTGGGCTCCCCCTCCCTTTCTTTTTTTTTGGCCCTGTGTTTTGATGCCTTTCATTTCCATAAACTAGATTACTTTCTGAAATTACTTTCACACAGAGAACAGTTTCTATTGAATTCCAGTCAGTGAGCTCCTGGGAGTGTGAGGTGAATAAAAATATCAGTCGGCCAAGAGTAACTTCCAAGATTCACATGCATTTGAGTCTCATGAAGAGGGCAGCATGAGTTTCACATTTATATCTTGAAGAGAGTTCAAGATACGCCAAGAAGGCTGATTGTCTTAGAATAATTGCTAAACAGCACCCTACTTTATTGCCTCTCTCTCTCTCTCTCTCTCTCTCTCTCTCTCTCTCTCTCTCCCCACTTCTTGTGCCTAGCTAATAAGGACTTGAGCTGTGTACTTAAGGAGAGATTTTGCCAGCACACAGAAGCGATTTCCCTAGGACTCATGATCATTGCTGGGAAATGGCAGGGAATATACAGGCCAGTCCAAACCCTGACCTTCCACTGCTCCTACCACAACAAACTTCATCCAGTGCTTGGAAGATGGCGATGGGCTAGATGCAGTTCAATTAACTGCAGCCAATTCATTGAAGTTTCCCAGTAGTGATGTATGGAAGTGAGAGCTGGACCATAAAGAAGGCTGATGGCCGAAGAACTGATGCTTTTGAATTATGGTGCTGGAGGAGACTCTTGAGAGTCCCATGGACTGCAAGAAGATCCAACGTCTCCATTCTGAAGGAAATCAGCCCTGAGTGCTCACTGGAAGGACAGATCCTGAAGCTGAGGTTCCAAGACTTTGGCCACCTCATGAGAAGAGAAGACTCCCTGGAAAAGACCCTGATGTTGGGAAAGATGGAGGGCACAAGGAGAAGGGGACGACAGAGGACGAGATGGCTGGACAGTGTTCTCGAAGCTACCAGCATGAGTTTGACCAAACTGTAGGAGACAGTGGAAGACAGGAGTGCCTGGCGTGCTCTGGTCCATGGAGTCACGAAGAGTCGGACACAACTAAACAACAACAACAACAAGATTTCTCTATTCCATTCTACCAGGCCCTTATATAATGCTGGTACAAAGGGACCATTCATTTATTTGCTTTCTTTTCCATCTTCTTCTTTGGTGATCACTCGTAGCCGAGTAAGATTGTCTTCCATAAACATGGTTTTAACAGTGAGTCCGTAAGTGACTGTGGAGGCCAATTCTGGATCCACACGTCCTTCCACAGTGGGGACATTGGTTTCCGGGCAGGAGTTGATCATGGTGAGGGTTTGCCAAGTGTGCCTTCCTCTTAGCCCGTTTCTCCCTTGCGTCCTGAGTTCGAGTGTCTTCAACTTCCACTGTACTCAAGTGGACATCCCTTGCTTCAACGGCCAATTATGAGATGGCACTTTATCTATCTTGCTTCTCTCTTTTTTTCCAGCTGCAAAAGCAGATGGGTGAGGCCATTTCAGGTTTCAAGTCTTCCTCCTTTCTGGGACAGTCAACCAGATAAAGGGTTGGGTTGTTCCACCCCTCCCCCTCCCCTGCCCGGTTGGATGTCATTTTCTGCCTGGCTTAGAACCGATCAATTGATTCATCAACTGATTAACCATAATAGTACAGTATCTCAATAGAAGGTTTGGGATCATTTAATTAAATGTCTCAGTGAAATAGCATCCCAGACACAAGTGACTTAAAATTACCTGACCTCCTTGCCTGAATAAAGAGGTGGATGTAGAATGTCTGCAACAATGCTATCAGTGCTGAACACTTCCTTTTATTTACAGGGTACAATTCTGATTAATTTCTGATTAGTGGATTCAGCCCACAGTTTTGCTCCTTCCTCCATCCCTCCTGACCTCCATTCCTGGCTCTCTCCTTCCTCCCCTCAAATATGCTGAAGATCCACACACATAACAGCAGCCATGGGGCATAACCAGCAATATAAAATGTGGGGAGGGAATCTACCCCTGAAAGATCGATGAATTGTACAAACTGAAACAGCCGCGTCTGAGAACTAGAAATTTAACTTGGTTCACTAGACTCACTTTGGGCTCTTGTGAGATGCTCCCATCTGTCTTTAAGCATCTGTCTCGTTTTGCTTTTTCAATTACATTTCTGTAGGTTTTCCGAATAGGGGTTTACTAGTATTAATTTATATCGACAACTTAACGTGCTGCTTAACGCTGCTGGTTTCTGCACAAGAGAAAACAATTTGAACAAGAAATGCCAACTTAAAATCCCTGCTGAATTGTTCTTAAACAGGGTGCCTGAAGTTCAACAGCAAGAGAACCTGCCATATTTCAGGCAGGAGGGAGTTGGGGGCCACAGTAGTGAATGCACAGCTGCCGCTGGTTGATGTGATCTGGGGCTCTGAGCCATGGGTGACCACTAACAGAGTCTCCCCCAAAGACCTTAGTGATCTGGCAGGGATATAAGGAATCAAGTTGCCCTCAAGGTATCCTGGACCAAAATGGTTAAGAGCCTTGTAAATGAATAGAGGAACTTGGCCTGGGAACATACAGGTAGCCAGGGCAAGCATCAGAGTTATGGTCTGGCATTCGTGTGTCCCCATCAACAATCTAGCCATAGTGTTTTGCACCAGCTGAAACTTCCAGACCAGACCTAAGGGAAGCCCCATGTAAAGTGCATTGCAATAACAGAATATCCAGGAGCACACAGAAAAGATCATACTGATTATCCCAAGCAGATTGTCATTTTTGCAGCGAGATTTTATGCACCTATAACCTGGAGGTAGGGAATAATAATAATAATAATAATAATAATAATAATAATAATACCCATCTAACTGGGCTGACCCAACAGCCACTCTAGGTGGCTTCCAGTATATACAAAAACTTAATAAAACATTGAACACTAAAAAGTTTCCCTATACAGAGTTGCCTTCAGGTGTCTTCTAAAAGTCATATACCTGTTTATTTCCTTGACATCTGACGGGAGGGCATTCTGCAGGGCAGGCGCCACTACCGAGAATGCCCTCTGCCTGGTTCCCTGTAACCTCCCTTCTCGCATGGAGAGAACCGCCAGAAGGCCCTTGGAGCTGGACCTCAGTGTCTGGGCTGACCGATGAAGGTGGAGATGCTCCTTCAGGAACACTGGGCTGAGGCGGTTTAGGGCTTTAAAGGTCAGCACTAACACTTTGAATTATGCTTGGAAATGTACTGGAAGTCAGTGTAGATCATTTAGGTCTGGTGTTATATGGTCTTGGCGGCCGTTCCCAGTCACCAGTGCAGCAGCCGCATTCTGGATTAGTTGTAGTTTCCGGGTCACCCTCAAAGGTAGCCCCACGGAGAGTGCATTGCAGTAGTCCAAGCAGGAGAAAACCAGAGTTTGTACTGGAAGGACTGATAGGAACTGAACGCTGATGGGGATGTTGGAAATCTTGGAATCAGCTTTAGAACTTCTGTCTAAGCTTCAAGTTGACGCGGAGCGGAACGCAAGACAGAGCAAACGAAGGCAACAATAACTGAACATGATTTGGGGGTTGGTGAACTCTCTCATCCCCACTGCAGACTACAAAGCACACGCTAGGATTGCTTTGCCAGGTTAGGAAAGATTTCGTTTCCAGCCCTCCAGATCTCTTAAAACACCAGAGATGCAAATTTGGCTCGGGGTAGTCCGCTCCCTTCTAGTTCCCGGGCCTTTAAACGTTGTTGGGGATTCATAAGCAGAGACTTCCAACTTCATTTTCTCTGATCTCCATCCCTTCTGCCCAAACTGGCTGCCTTCACTTACATTTGATCTTTACCCCCTGTGGACGGTGTGCTCAATATAATCTTCTGATAAAGAAGCACTTACTGGAAGAGGATGAAGTTGGCCCGTTCAACGCTGAGTGGAGCTCTAATTAAGAATTAAAAACAAAACAAAACAAAAAAGGGTTCCTGGTGCTTGCCGCTAATGATATGTTTGGTAAACTTGTTTAAAACAATGCAGCATGTGTCCCTCCCCCCATATGCAAATTGGCAGTTCAGCGGCGCGTCTCCCGTCGAACAGCAATTAGACATAATTTGGTCCTGAGATTTCGACATTTGTCTTTATGTCACCAAGTTTACGATTAAAATCCCTTCATGTTGATTCAGGGCGTGACTTAGATCCTTAAGCCTTCCGCAGGCAATCAAGCCATTCAGAGGCGCAGCGGCGCCGAGACGCACCCGATCAAAACATTGCAAGCGTTCCCTGGTTAGCCCCTTAATGGCCCAATCCAAGACCTTGCTGCGCCAGAACATTTTTTTTAGAGAAGAAGAAGAAGACAGGGGAAAATAAATGCGATGGAGGATCTCCTATGCAACTGGAAGGGCAGGTTCTAAGTGCGGTCCTGTCCCATCTCAATCAGGGACAGGTAACCATTTGCGACATGAAAGGGAACAGCAACTACAGGTTAACCGGGTTATTGATGGCTTCGTATCTGTGAGTTTGTTTGTTGTTATTAATATTATTTTATTTATTTGTATCCCGCCTTTTTCCAGGCCTGGACTCAAGGCGGCTTACACAAGTTTAAAACAACACAGATAAAATACCCAAAAGGTAAACCCATATAAAAGATAATTATTAAAAGGTAATTTCTCTTGGGACGCGGGTGGTGCTGTGGGTAAAACCTCAGTGCCTAGGACTTGCCGATCGCATGGTCGGCAGTTCGAATCACCGCGGCGGGGTGATAGGTACCGCTTTCTAGCGGGAAGGTAAACGGCGTTCCGTGTGCTGCTCTGGTGCCGGTTCGCCGGAGCAGCTTCGTCACGCTGGCCACGTGACCCGGAAGTGTCTGCGGACAGCGCTGGCTCCCGGCCTATAGAGTGAGATGAGCGCACAACCCTAGAGTCTGTCAAGACTGGCCCGTACGGGCAGGGGTACCTTTACCTTAATGTCTCTTGGGGGGAAAGCAATGACAAACCTAGACAGCATCCTAAAAAGCAGAGACATCACCTTGCCAACAAAGGTCCATATAGTTAAAGTTTTAAGATGGCTGGACAGTGTTCTCGAAGCTACCAGCATGAGTTTGACCAAACTGCGGGAGGCAGTGGAAGACAGGAGTGCCTGGTGTGCTCTGGTCCATGGGGTCACGAAGAATCGGACACGACTAAACAACAGCAACAAATTAAATTTAAAACAACATAAAGAAGAATCTATTGAAATACAGATAGTAAAACAGCTCTTCACTATTAAAATCCCATTCCTTTTCTTTTTTAAAAAGTCATTCTCAAAGGGTCTGTCAGAATAAAACAGTCTTCACTTGCCAATGGAAGGACAACAAGGAGGAAACCAGTCTGGATTCTCCAGGGAGGGAATTCCAAAGTTGCTAGGGAGCAGCCACCAAGAAGGCCCTTTCCTGCATCCCCACCAAGTGAGCCTCCTCTGGAGATCTCAAAGCCTGGGCAGGTTTGTGTGGAAGAATATGGTCCTTCAGATAGCCTGGGGCCTTTCTCCCCAGGTGCACCATTTTAAACAGAATCATAGCAAACATTCTAAAAGACCAGAAACGTTGGACTCAGCTATACAGCTGCAAATAAAACGTTTTAAGTGTGTTGTGAAGTGCAGTATACAAATGTGACACTAGATGGCGATGGTGAGCTATGGCAAATTCAATCTATTTTTCAAAACGTTTTTTAAAAAAGCATTTCCACAGTGTTTTTATATGTGTGTGGATTCCACCATTCTAAAACAATTACAGTTCAAAACCACCAGCCAGCCTCACCTGCTGATCATAGGGTCTGTATGTATTATGACTGAACTGAAACACCCCTTCCTATGTTGCCATGGACAGCAAAGTAAAGGAAGGGCATTTCAGCTTTCAAGGAGGGGCAAATTCTGAGTAACTGTACACGTGTGTGCAAAACTCACCAGGGCACCCCTGGGTTCCACTTCTGGTGGCCACCATCTTTAATTTTGGAAGGCAATGACAACAGCATACTGAAAGAGTCCCACTGGATCAGGCTTAAAGGCCTGTCTCATCCAGCATTCTAGTCCAGTGGTCAACCAGCTACATTTGCAAGATTTGACATCCTTCCGCAGGGCCTGCAAGACGGAGCTGTTCTGCCAGGCCTTTGGTCAGGGTCCAGTCTGACACATTTTCTCTTTGTATAAGAACAAGCACGAAGGAGGTTTCCCAGCCCACTCACAGGTCCTTATAATATCAGAGGAAACAGTTGGTCCTGGCGAGTATTAACCACTTTCAATTTTAACCTGAGGATTGTTATTTGTCCAGTTTTAGCTTTAACTTTAATTTATTTGAATTAATTTTGGGATGCATTTTAATCGACTGATTGCTTGTTTTTATGCATATTGTATTATTTATATGATGTTAGCTGCTCTGAGCCCAGCTCCGGCCGGGGAGGGCAGGGTACAAATAAATTATTATTATTATTATTATTATTATTATTATTATTATTATTATTATTTATTATGGAAGCTTCAAAGTGAAGCAGAGAGAGGAAATTAGAGTAAAGGGAAGAAAGCCAGCAAACTGATGCATCTCTTATGTTTTGCAGCCAACCTCCTCAACTTTCCACGCTTCAATTAAAGCTCAGGGGAAGACGTCGTTTTGGGACTTTAGTACAGTTTAACCAACAATTCTTGCTTTGCCAGATGGGCACATGAAGGGACTGAAGCTCACAGAGCTTTCCTGTAAAATTTCCTAGAGAGAACTCTGTGAGATCACTTCCTTTGTCTGCCTTGGCAGGAAGCTGTAACACGAAGAGGCACCTTGTTGGCCACTGTGAGAACAGGACCCTGGACTAGACGGGCCACTAGATGGAGAGCTCTTCTTGTGATTTTATGTAAAGCTTGAGTGGTCATAGATATGTTCTGCTTGCAAAAATTTAGATTTGAGTTGCGCAACAACACACCAAACTCTCCGTTGTTGTACACTTGTCTCCATCTTTTCATACTCTTTTCAGAAGCTTGGGGGAAACATGCAGTTTTTAGAAACCCGTCTTCAACTCTTATAAACATGTGAGCTGAAAGGTGTTCAGTTGTCCTAAGGCAGGGGTCTGCAACCTGCGGCTCCGGAGCCGCATGTGGCTCTTTTACACCTTTGCCGCGGCTCCGGGGCGGATACTAGCGAGGGGAGGAGGCGCATTGTGCGCCCCGACACTCCCCACTGTGGCGGGCGCTGTACTGGCTGTGACGTCGCATGGGGGTGGTGCGTGCGTTAGTCACGCACCGTCCCGACGTCACCTTCCCGCCCGCCCGCTACATTGTAAGGGGCATGTACGCTGGTCACTGCATTGAAAGGGGGCATGTACGCTGGTCACTGTTTTGAAGGGGAGTGAAGAACACACACACACACAAAAAGGTAACTTGTTAATTTAACGTTTATTTCTATGAGGAGGAGTAATTCTGAGGGGTCAAACAAAGAAATAATAAAAAAGTGACAAAAAAGTTATTTTTATGATGTCGAGTTTTGCGGCTCCCAGTTGTTGTTTTCTTCGGAAACAGGTCCAAGTGGCTCTTTTTGTCTTAAAGGTTGCAGACCCCTGTCCTAAGGGATTGGATTTTCCATACATTATGAAATGACCCTGAGAGTAGCTAAGCAATGTACCAGATTCTATAGATGCATCTGAAATCAGGTTTTTCAGGCATTCCATTTCATCCCATCAAATCTGGGTGATTTTTCCCATTTTCAGGCAAATGTCAATGTCAGAGCATCATGCTCTTGAGGTTGGGGAAGGCTTGATTATGCTAATAATTTATAGTCGAATGATCTGTTTCCAGCATTAGGCGAGAGCATTAATAATTTCCAATCGCTGCATTCCAAACACCAAAATTAAATTAGGTATTGTTTAAAGTGACAATACCACACATTTGCTTGAAAGGAATTTAGTGTCAGCTCATTGTTTGGAGTGCAATGGGTGGAAATATGAGTGAGGCTAGAAGTGTCAATATCTGCCTCTATTAATTGTATTGAAGCAGTAGATAGAGTTACATGGACCGTTTCTCTGTGTGTTTGGTTAATGTTTTTGCGGGAAATTGGTGTTAGCTTCGACTTAGGCAAACTTACACTTGCTTCGCAAAGGGTGGCGCAGGGAGGGGAGAAATCAATTGAACAACTCAATAACTGGTCAACCTCAATCAGTCTTGGATTCACCCCTTAAGCTACACCGACCGCTGAAAGAGCTGTATTGACTCTGCAAAATTAGAAGCCGGGATATTCTCAGTTCTGCCCGAGAAAAGCTCCGTCCTGTGGCTTGTATAAATCAAGCAAATGACGAGAAGCTAGGCATATGTTGTTTGCATAATTCCCTTCTGTGGGTTTGTACGGCTTTGCCCAGCATTCTTGTGGTCGCAGTGGAAGGAGAGGACCTCTGCCCTGGTCCAAGGGCAGGGCCTGAAGGCACAGAAAGCAAGCAGCTTGCTGAAACAAAGGAAATTTGGGTCTGGGCAGTGCCTGGATCGTGGACCTCTTACGGCAAGAGCAAGGAACCTCAAATGGGGCCCTTGGGGCCTATATTCCTGGCCCTTGGCTCTCCTCAGGCTACACCTTTCACTGACCCTGCTCTGCACCATCCTGGAGTGTTTTTGCCTGACAAATAATAATAATAATAATAATAATAATTATTATTATTATTATTATTATTATTATTATTATTATTATTATTCACATTCTAAACAACTGCCTCAGCTGTCATGCAACCCAAAGGGGCTTACACAGTCTTCCCAGGTGGCTTTTCATCCAGACACTCAATGCTAAACTGTGCTTTTATATCAAATTTCCTTTTCTGCGTATACTGTAATACAGAAGAAATATAGAAGTAAACAAATATCCTTCACCTGTATGTTATTCTCAATGCTACGCACATCTCTAAGACCGCTTAGAGGTTTCTGAAATGCTAAGTTGCAGATAAATGATTTCAAATATATGAAATACACAAAAAAGTAAGCAGACTTTACCTCAGTGTACCCTAGTATATGAATTTTGTACATGTTACTTGGCATTGGAAAATTCAGAGAAGTGTGAACTTCAAAAGACGGTTGTGTTTTGGTTTCCATATTTTTTCAGGATGTGTGAATTAGGAAAGTCCAGCTATAACTGTGAAATGAATAAAATTCTTTCTGCATCCCACATTTTGGAGGTAGCTTTTTCTGACTTAAATAGATTAGTTTTTCCTTGCTCATTTTGCTACTCAGGACCAAGAGTAGGAATGTTTCAGCTTGACTTGGGAAGTGTTTGGGGTGGAATAATTGCACTGGACGGAGCATTTTCATAATGTTTATGTAACCCTGTTCAAAGGCGTTCAAAGGAGAGAAGTGCGAAGATTCAGAATCCAAGGTCATGTCAGGAATGGAGCGTCCAAGTCGCTTGTCAGAAGATGGATGTGATGGATGTGTTTTTGCAATGTTTCCATTTAGTGTGACTGTCAGCGGGGTCCTCACCTGCTAATCTGAAAGCAAACATTATGCCCAATCCCTGGCAAGACTTCACAGGTCAACTGAATTCTATTAGGGATCCCCTCCCCAACAAAAAGATCAAATTTCCTTTATTTATCAACAGTGCTCTTTTCTTGGTGCTTTGAAGTTCTGATTTCACACTGAAGAGTAGAACTATGGAACTCTCTCCTGCAGGAGGCAATGATGGCCAACAACTTGGATGGCTCTAAAAGAGGATTAGACAAATTGGGGGGGGTGGATTGCTACTAGCTATGATGGAGTACACCAGTTGCTGGAAACCACAGGACGAGAAGAGTGCTCTTGTATTCAAATCCTGCTTGCTGGTTTCCCAAAGGCATCCAATTGGCTCCTTTGAGAACAGGATGCTGGACTGGGTGGGCCATTGGCCTGATCCAGCAGCCCTTAGGTTATTTTGAATCCATGCAAATAAGGGTTGGGCCACCCAGTAAGGGCTGGGGCACTCTGCTGGGTGGGCTTGCAGCACAAAACATTCTGGTTGCTGTCAAGCTTACTGGTGCACCCTTGCAGCTCCAATTGCCCAGTGGCATCAGGAGAGGTGGTCAAAGTACTCTTGGCCTTCCAGACAAGAGTGACTGATAGAAAGGTCAGAGGGCCCATAACCAGTCCCTGGTAAGGTAAAGGACATGGGTGGCACTGGGGTCTAAACCATTGAACCTCTTGGGCTTGCTGATCGGAAGGTCAGCGGTTCAAATCCCCACGGCGGGGTGAGCTCCCATTACTCTGTCCCAGCTCCTGCCAACCTAGCAGTTCGAAAGCACACCAGTGCAAGTAGATAAATAGGTACCACTGCAACAGGAAGGTAAACGGGGTTTCCGTACACTCTGGCTTCCGTCACAGTGTCCCGTTGCACCAGAAGTGGTTTAGTCCTGCTGGCCACATGACCAGGAAAGCTGTCTGGGGACAAATGCTGGCTCCTTCGGCCTGAAAGCGAGATGAGTGCCGCAACCCCATAGTTGCCCTTGAATGGACTTAATCATCCAGAGGTCCTTTACTTTTACCTTTTTACCTTTTTAACCAGTCCCTGGGTCTGGGGTAGTACTGGGCAAACCTGTTAGTTTTGGTTTCTCTCGATTTATCATTTTCCCAGTTTTATATTCAGTTATAAGCTCTTTTACATCAATTTAAATTGTTATTGTTTTTGAAGATTCACCCCCATTTAAGTGCAATTTTTTCCTAAAACAGGACCATCATTTATTTGTATGTCACTTTCCCAAAGTTAAAGCCATGCCCAAGGCGGCTTGCAAGAAGGCCAGATTTACATAATTCCAAAAATATAACAAAAGCAGTCACAAGCGATAAATAATAACATATCCAAATGTACACAATGAAATTAAACAATCCCTCTGCAAGTCATGATAAGATCTAAAAATAGCGATAGCAATTTTTAATACAATTAATAGCAAAATTAACACCTCCAAAATAAAATACCTGTGTTTGTATGTTATTTTGCCGAACATACTGCTTTGCAAAGCGCTTTTCCTTAATAGTATGCCCTTTTGTATTTTCACTGATAAATTATATGCACTAGTATATGCATTTTTGTGAACATGACTTGGACGGACCATTGTGTTGCAGAATCCAGAGAATTTCAGAGAAACACAAATTTTGAAGGACGACTGTGTTTCTGTTCATGCATTGCTTTGGAAAGTGAAAATTCAGTAAGTTCTCATTTGAAAGTGAACCGAATCAAATTTCTCCCCATCTGTACACCAGGCTTCAGAATCATAGCAAACAACTTCATACTGAGCCAAACCATTGGGTCATCTAACTTAGCATTGCTTGCACTGGCTGGAAGCAGCTTTCCAAGGCTTCAGAGAGGAAGTCCTTCCCACCCCTTAGTGGAGATGCCAGTGATTGTAACTTTAACTTGGGGCTTCAGGTCAGGGTGTTCCTTGAAATTGGAAATCTAGCTCTTCATTTATTTGCAGGACTGGCCACCCCCCGCCCTCACTTGCTCCACCGTATTTACTCCCTCTGTGAATTAATCTAGAGGGTCCGGCTGTAAGCTTTCCTGAAGACTCGGTTAATTATGCTCTCGGCTGTCCCCATCTGTCTAGTTGTGGCCATGCTGGCTGCTGCTTGCAGAAATTGATGGCTTTAAAACTTTCCATACAGTGTGGATTCAGTAGACGCACAGAGAGAGACATAAGATCGTAAAAAGAGCCTACTGGATCAGGCCATTGGTCCATCATTTGGAATCATTTATTGCTTCGAACCATGGAGGCAAAGTTTATCCACGATGGCTAGTAGACATGAATAGCCTTCTCCTCCAGGAATTTGTCCAGCCACCTTTAAAAGCCTTCCAAGTTGATGGTCTTCACTCCTGTTGGAGTTAATTCCATCGTTTAACTATGTGTGCTTTCATTTGTCTTTCCAGAATCTTGGGTGTCCAAGTATTCTAGTTTTATGCGAGAGGGAGGAAAGCTTTTCTCTAGCCACTTTCTCCATGCAGGTAGGTAGCCGTGTTGGTCTGCCATAGTCAAAACAGAATAAAAAAAATTCCTTCCAGTTGCACCTTAGAGACCAACTAAGTTAGCTATTGGTATGAGCTTTCATGTGCATGCACACTTCTTCAGATACACTGAAACAGAAGTCACCGGACCCTTATATATAGTGAGAGGGTGGGGAGGGTTATTACTCAGAAGGATGGTGGGAACTGGTGATTGGCTGATAGGTGTGGTAAACCTGTTGACGACTGTTAACGGCTGCAATTGGTCTTACAGGAAAAAGCAAGGGGTGAGATGTCTAAAAATAGCTTTATCATGTATAATGAGATAAGAATCCAATGTCTCTATTCAGACCAGGTCTCTCCATGGTTTTAAGTTTGGTAATAAGTTGCAATTCAGCAACTTCCCTTTCCAGTCTATTTCTGAAATTCTTTTGTAATAAGACAGCTTCTTTGAGATCTTGTATTGAATGTCCTGGGAAATTGAAATGTTCTCCTACTGGTTTCTCTGTCTTGTGATTCCTGATATCAGATTTATGTTCATTTATCCTTTGGCGTAGGGTTTGGCAAACAGGGTCTTGTGACTTCTGTTTCAGTGTATCTGAAGAAGTGTGCATGCACACGAAAGCTCATACCAATAACAAACTTAGTTGGTCTCTAGGGTGCTACTGGAAGGAATTTTTTCACTTTCTCCATGACATCCATAAATTTATAAATTTGTATCATGTCATTTCCCCCCCTTAAACTTAGAATTTCCCAACACTGTAACATTCCCTCATAGAAGAGTTGCTCCACCCCTTTGATCATTTTGGTCAGTTACAATTAGGAATCATTCTGTAGAACTCCAGTCTTGAGGTTACCGACACATAGACAACTGTGGTCGTGCTTTGTTTCAAAAGTGGCGTGTGTGTATGTGTGTTATTGCCAGCAGAGTTACATTTCCCACTCGCTGGATCATCACCTTGTCGTGGTGAGCGGCCTTGCATGTTCCTATGACCCTTGTGAGCGAAGCCGTTGGGAATCTCAAACTGCCAGCAAGGTCACCCAAGGCATTAGCAGGGAAACCAAAATGCTTGTTTACAAAGCTATTGTACTACCAACCTTACTATATGCTTGTGAAACATGGACCACTTATAAACACCATCTCCAACTCCTCAAAAGATTCTATCAACGGTGTCTCCGAAAAAAATTACACATCACTTGGGAAGACAGGCGAACTAATGCCAGTGTACTGGAAGAAGCAAAGATCGCCAGTGTCGAAGCAATGATTCTTCAACATCAACTTTGTTCCCTGGTCATGTTGTGCGCATGCCTGATGATTGTCTTCCAAAGCAACTACTCTACTCCAAACTTAAAAATGGAAGGCATAATGTTGGTGGTCAACAAAAGAGGTTTAAAGACTGTCTCAAGGCAAATCTTTAAAAAATCTTTAAACACTGACAACTGGGAAACACTGGCCTGCGAGCACTCCAGTTGGAGAACAGCCTTTACCAAAGGTGTCATGGGCTTTGAAGACACTCAAACTCAGGACGCAAGGGAGAAATGTGCTAAGAGGAAGGCACGCTTGGCAAATCCACACCGTGATCAACTTCCGCCTGGAAACCCATGTCCCCACTGTGGAAGGACGTGTGGATCCAGAACTGGCCTCCACAGTCACTTACAGACTCATTGTTAAAACCGTGTTTATGGAAGACAATCTTACTTGGCTACAAGGGATCACAAAAGAAGAAGAAGAAGAGTTACATTTTAAGGAGGAATTTAGAAGGAGAAAAGGAGGCACCAGGCTGTTCTTCTGCGAGTATGTTGCGGGCATCGGAGACAGGAAGGGAGAATGGGCTGAACCATTTAAGAAAACATCGGAGGGTGGCAGAGTTGGAAGGCAAACACTTTCTCTTGCACTTCAATATAATTGCATGAATGTAGCTTTATTGGTCCACAAACAAATTTATGCCAAACAGGTCCCGTTTCTCCAGGACATGATCTAGTAGGGTTGCCATATTTCAGAAAGTAAAAACCAGGACACCCCGAAAGTTGTTGAGCTATTTATTTATTTTACAAAAACGCCAAAAAAAACCCATGATTTTCTGATTGATCCAGGACAAAGCACTGCCTTTCGGAAATTCCCCCTGGACGTCAATTCCGCCTTTGAAATCCCAGTAATGTCCGGGAAAACCTGGATGTATGGCAGCCCTATAATCTAGATCATGGGTAGGCAACCTAAGGCCCGGGGGCCAGATCGGGCCCAATCGCCTTCTAAATCCAGCCCACGGCTGGATTTTTACATGAGTAGAATATGTGCTTTTATTTAAAATGCATCTGTGGGTTACTTGTGGGGCATAGGAATTTGTTCATTCCCCCCCCCAAAAAATATAGTCCAGCCCCCCCAAGTTCTGAGGGACAGTGGACCAGCCCCCTGCTGAAAAAGTTTGCTGACCCCTGATCTAGATCTACTGAGCTGAGCTCCAAGGTTTCACAAGTTCTTCACTGCTGCAGCAGAAAATCTAGACCATGTGTGACTTACTTTTTTTTTTAAAAAAAGGTCTTTGCACAGGTTAGGTGTGTACATCCTTAACCCACTTCCATCCCCTCCAGCCCTGCCCTAGATTTTTAAGGTCAAGGCATCTGTAGCACTTTGTGAAATGCGTGTGACTCGACTTCATTGTTTACCTCAGGTTATTGGATGCCACAGGTGGACCGCTGGCCTTGTACACCTCCCTTTGCGCATACACAGACACACACACAACGCACACAGGTTGCATGCTTGTTTTATTTTTAGGAGCAATCTCATTTCGACACAAAAGTGACCCCGCCCTCCACTCTCAAGAAATGACACAATCAAAAGCGATTTCTTCCTCAGAGTAATTTCCAGCAACCTCCAGAGTAGGGTTTTTTTTTTAATTAAATAAACTTCATCCCGTCTAGCTTTGTGGTCAGCATTTTGAACCCCCTGCAGATGGGTCTAGAGGATTAACCACAAATCCTCCTCGACCCCAGCTCTAGCAGATGGGAGGCATGTGTTTGATAAATACTAGGACAAGGTCTGCTTCCTCCTGTTCATGACAGATAGAGCGTATACCCTGCAAATTACATTTTTAAAAAATGGTGGCCCTTTCACCCTTTAGAATGGGGGTGGGGGGGGAAGGACACAAATGAGATGCATTTCAGATGACCGCCATATTGTCAAGACACAATGCTCGAATCCAGTCTCACCTGTTGGGATAATGGGAGCTCTGGCGATGGAACTTGGAGCGCTCGTGTCTTGCTCAAAGGGATGCTATGGATAGTGTGTCTGTGTGCACATGTGCGGCTCAGACTCGCCACATTAGAGCATTTTCCATTGCCATTGAGTTCAAGGGGAGAGACATTAGCAAGTGCCTCTTAGGGAAACGAGTGGAACATGCTGAACTCTGGCGGGATTGTGCACAAGCTGGCAAGGAGGAAGGGCCTTAGCTCATTGGCAGAGCGTGTGCCTTGCAAGCAGAAGGCTGCAGGTTCAAACCCCGGGTACGGTTGGGAGAGACTCTTGCCTGAAATCTTGGAGTGCTGCTGCCAGTCAGTGTGGAATGTGTTTAACTAGGTGGACCAATGGCCTGACTCAGAACGTTCCTAATCATTTCCAGTTTGGGGGGGAAACCTTTGCTTGACAGAAGAAGACAATGAGACCTCTGCGCATAAGGTGGTATATAAATTCGAAGTAGGAGAAGGAGGAGGAGGAGAAGAAGAAAGCAGCTCCTTATCCTCCTCACAACCACCAATATTTGCTCGCTCAGCCCCTCTGGCCTAGAGCAAGTGAACAAGCTGGTTACCATGGCGAAGAAGAAGTGGGGCTGGCTCTACCATTAGGTGGAATGAAGCGGCTGCCTCAGGCGGCAGACACTGAGAATCGGGAGCAAGGTGCTGAACAGCAGAGCTATGTGTGTCATGACAGGGAATAATAATAATAATAATAATAATAATAATAATAATAATAATAATAATAATTTATTGTTTAAACCCCACCCATCTGGCAGGGTTTCCCCAGCCACTTTGGTTGGCTCCCAACAGAATTAAAAGACATCAGACATTAAAAAATTCCCTAAACAGGGCTGCCTTGTGATGTCTTCTAAAAGTCAGATAGTTGTTTATTTCCTTGACATCTGATAGGAGGGCATTCCACAGGGCGGGCGCCACCACCGAGAAGGCCCTCTGCCTGGTTCCCTGGTTCTCACAGGGAGGGAACCACCAGAAGGCCCTCGGAGCTGGACCTCAGTGTCCAGGCTGAATGATGGGGGTGGAGACGCTCCTTCAGGTATACTGGTATACTGGGAGGATGTTGACTCATCACCAGTGTTGAAATAAGAGCCAATCGCTGCTCAAGTTAGGTATTGTAGCTGGAATGGGAGGGCGGATGCTATCTTGTCTTGCGCTGGCTCCAGGAGAAGGAGCAGGTCCAAGGGACTCTTCACTGAGGTGTGGCTACTTGTGCCCAATCACACCAACCCTTGGCCCTAGCGCTATTTTAAATTACAAAATATGAGCTGCTATTCATGTTCATCACTACAGGGAATGAAATTCGGGGCCAAATCCATACAATAGTGATGTATGGAAGTGAGAGCTGGACCACAAAGAAGGCTGATCGCCGAAGAATTGATGCTTTTGAATTCTGGGCCTGGAGGAGACTCTTGAGAGTGCCATGGACTGCAAGAAGATCAAACCTATCCATTCTGAAGGAAATCAGCCCTGAGTGCTCACTGGAAGGACAGATCGTGAAGCTGAGGCTCCAATACTTTGGCCACCTCATGAGAAGAGAAGACTCCCTGGAAAAGACCCTGATGTTGGGAAAGATGGAGGGCACAAGGAGAAGGGGATGACAGAGGACGAGATGGCTGGACAGTGTTCTCGAAGCTACCAGCATGAGTTTGACCAAACTGCGGTGGCAGTGGAAGACAGGAGTGCCTGGCGTGCTCTGGTCTATGGGGTCACGAAGAGTCGGACACGACTAAATGACTAAACAACAACAAATTCACGTTCATAGGTGCACTTGTTCCTGGGTACCAGTAAGGCTGTACCTACCAAACCCAGGACAAATCTTATAAACTTGTGTCGTCCAAAATAATTCATTGGGGCATTTCTGCTCTTCGATCCAATCGCTTTGAACTTTCCGTTTGCTGCCAAAGATTGTCCACCTGTAAGCGCAACATACTGGAAACATAATCTGCTATGGTTATGTGGGGGCAGGGGCACTTAGCGGCCTAACTATGCATCTCCATGGCAACAGGGATGCAGCGACAGCTCCCTCCATCTTTCACCTGAGCATCATTGCCCTAGAGAGAACCACACCTGCAGAGCCTAAGCCAACAGCTGCAGTTAATAGCATACTGGACAACGCTGTAATTAGTTTGATTGCAAAAAGGCTCACATTTACAGGGTGTTTCAAGGGAAAGGCAGGGTGGGGGACGACGACTGCACAATTATATCTGGAATATCCAAATATACTACGATATTATGATTGATTCCCAAGTTTTCTTGCCTAATCTGGTTTGGAGATCTGCAGGCTTAGGTGGCAACCCGCAAAGCAAAGAAAAAATATTTTTCTACTTATAAACCCAACTAGCTTGAAGTATTTCTTAACCAGGCTTCAAATATCGAAAGCTGACTTGAGTTCCTTGAAGGCAATGGTGAGATGGGCTTAAGCTTCCTTGGAAGGTAGCGGAGTCTCCAGGTACGCAGCGTGGGAGTCATTTTGGACTCACAGCTGTCCATGGAGACGCAGGTTAATTCTGTGTCCAGGGCAGCTGTCTCCTGCTTGGAAAATGTTATCTCCTGCTTGGACTACTGCAATGCACTCTACATGGGGCTACCTTTGAAGGTGACCCAGAAACTACAACTAATCCAGAATGCGGCAGCTAGACTGGTGACTGGGAGCGGCCACCCAGACCACATAACACCAGTCCTGAGATATCTGCATTGGCTCCCAGTACGTTTCTGAGCACAATTCAAAATGTTGGTGCTGACCTAGAAAGCCCAAAACAGCCTCGGTCCTGTATACCTGAAGGATCATCTCCACCCCCATCGTTCAGCCCGGACACTGAGATCCAGCGCCAAGGGCCTTCTGGCGGTTCCCTCATTGCGAGAAGTGAGGTTACGGGGAACCAGGCAGAGGGCCTTCTGGGTAGTGGCGCCCGCCCTGTGGAACGCCCTCCCTTCAGATGTGAAGGAAATAAGCAGCTATCTTCTCTTTAAAAGACATCTGAAGGCAGCCCTTTTTAGGGAAGTTTTTAATATTTAATGCTGTATTGTTTTTAACACTCAATTGGGAGCCGCCCAGAGTGGCTGGGGAAACTCAGCCAAATGGGCAGGGTATAAATTATTATTATTATTATTATTATTATTATTATTATTATTAAGCAGATGTCAGGGATTCTTTAGCTGTGATTCCTGCATTGCAGACTAGATGACTCCTGTGGTACCTTCCAACTCTGCAATTCTATTATTTTATGATGACCGCACGTGTATAATGTTTGCCCATGTGTATATCTTTTCTACAAATAAAATGTAGACCTCGGAATGGCCAGGATCTGATTGGTCAAGGGAGAGGGGCCAATCACAAAGGTATGATGATGCTAACGAACAAGGGAAGCCCGTCACTAACATGTGATCAAAACAGGCCTCTCAGCACCATGACAGGGCCTGATGCTATAGGACGATGACAGCTGGCGCTTTACATCTTGTATTCCTATTGGTCGGCCAGAGGGAAGCCACCTCAAATCGACACAACACACTGGGGGATTTTGAACATGGGCCTATACATCATGAGGACAACACCTGCTGTGGCTTCTGAAAGACCAGGTATACTGTAAGGACGAGACCCAACTCAAGACATTTAGCTACATGAGGCAAAGGACAAGATGGCGCCCTCTCCAGAGACACATGCAGAAGCCAATTGGGCTTGCAGTTGAATCTTACACCGGTACTGGTGAAAGGACCGTATCCTCCATTGCACTTGAGGGCAGAAGGCTAGCATAGGGGATATGGGGAAGGCCACATGCTCTGTCCTCTCGCCACACCTCAGCATCTGCCGCCTGAGGCGGCTGCCTCACTCTGTCTCATTAGAGAGCCGGCCATGGTTCTAAGACACAAAAAAGTTGGAAAGGTTCCATTGTGGAAGCAGAAGTCATCCCACTCACACAATGACTTCATTGGACACAACCTGACGAAAACTTCTCTGCCCTGATCAGACCTATGCAGGTAATTAAGAGCACATCGGCAACAGTGGTCTATTGATGTTTGGGTTTTTGTTTTGTTTTTGTTTTTTTAAATTGCTTTTAACTTACTTTTAACTTTTTAGGATTTTACTGTATTTATATTTGTTGTAAAATGCTGTGATATATTTTTATGATACAGTGGTGCATGTATGTGTGTGTGTGTGTGTATATGCATATATATATATATATATATATATATATATATATATGGGACGCGGGTGGTGCTGTGGTCTAAACCACAGAGCCTAGTGCTTGCTGATCGGAAGGTCGGCAGTTCAAATCCCTGCGACAGGGTGAGCTCCCGTTGCTCGGTCCCTGCTCCTGCCCACCTAGCAGTTCGAAAGCACGTCAGAGTGCAAGTAGATAAATAGGTACTGCTCCAGCGGGAAGGTAAATGGCGTTTCCGTGCGCTGCTCTGGTTCGCCAGAAGCAACTTAGTCATGCTGGCCACATGACCCGGAAGCTGTACGCCGGCTCCCTCGGCCAATAAAGTGAGATGAGCGCCGCAACCCCAGAGTAGTCCGTGACTGGACCTAAGGTCAGGGGTCCCTTTACATATATATATATGCCTGGAGAACTAGTGGCCAGCTTTGCTTTTCTCCTCTTCTGCCTCCTAACTCCCTTTCCTTTTGTGCCACGTCTTCTAAATTGTATGTTTGAGGGCAGGGATGGTCTTACTGATATCTATAAGCTCGTCTGATAGTTCTTCTTTTTCCCCTTTGTTTTGCTGCTGGTTAAAAGTCTTGCAAATAAATAATAAATTTAAGAACTCATGCTGGTTTATTGCAGCTTAATTCCGCACCCCCACATCCCCAGCTGCCAACACTAGCAATAGCACCTCTCTCTCTCTCTCTCTCTCTCTCTCTCTCTCTCTCTCTCTCTCTCTCTCATCCTCCGCCTCTCCAGTTTCTCCACAGCTTCCGATCACCGTGCCCCCCCCCCCCCGAGTAATCGTTCAAGGTAGATGGTCGGTGTCAGCTGCCTTGCAAGGTCCATATCTCTTCGGCGTGTGGCTGGCTGCAGCCAGACGAAGGTCAGAATTATTATGGGGAGATTAAACGGTAGAATTTAATTATGCATCCTGTTGCTCCTGCTACATTTATTAATTCAGCAGTACAAACTTGACTGGGGCTAAACAAGCAAGGCCTGATTAATTTGCCAAGGCATCTAGGTAACAGATTGTGATCAAATCGGGAGGGGAGGCAGGGGGTGCTGTGAAGAGGAGGGGGGAGGGAGAAAGAGAGACCTGATCCAGTGAGATTGCAATGTGTTCTCTTCTATCTGTAGCATGAAGGACATGGAGCAGCCCGGTTTATCTTTATCAACGCTTTCCTCCGAAGGGAAGGAACACGCTTGCAGATCCTAATCAGTCCTAAAGCAATGCCACTCAATAATTACCCACCATCTCCACATAATCCTGGAACTAAGCCTTCACCCAATCCATTGGGGATACTTTCCTCGCCATCACCCTCCTTGCGCTTACGTGTGTTAGCTATTACTTTGGCGCACAGGCGATCTGTCCCTGGAGAACAGATTCATAATAGAAACCAATTAGGTTGCACTTGGGTTATCTATTTTTTTCCTCTCTCTCTCATTTATATATATATATATATATATATATATATATATATATATATATCCTCTGTGTTTGTCAATGACATTCCCCCTTCCCTGCCTTCCAGATTACACACATGTACACACAAAATGATCGCCGAAGAATTGATGCTTTTGAATTATGGTCCTGGACATGTATCACTGTTGGTCTAAGTATGTAAAATGTAACCGATATGCTTTTGTGCCTAATTGAACCATTACGTGTAGTGCTGTATATAAGGAAACCATTACGATTGTAACTAATGCCTTATCTTGGTGGGGAGGGGTGTTATGTACTGAAGTTCTCACCCTGGGCCAGCAGGGGGATACTGTAGATAGTTATGCAAATGAAGGATTGAAAGTGACGTTCAGTGATTGGCTAGTTACAGAAAATGGTTACTGTTGCATTCCTGTGGAGCTCTATATAAGCAGGCTGACTGAGGTCCTCAGTTCAGTTCTCTTCCAGCTTACAAATAAAGAGCTGCTTTGGAAGAATCACTGCGTCGTCTGATATGTTCGCCCACAACTTAACAACAACAACAACAACAATAATAATTAGGAACATCAGACCGAGGAGGCCAAACTGGGGAAGAGCCATAGCTCAGTGGCTTTGCATGCTGACGGTCTCAGGTTCCATATCCAGGCATGTCCAAGCAGGACTGGGAATTCCCCCTACCTTAAACCCCAGACCGCTGCCAGAAGAGGGTGGACTAGGTGGACTCTTGGTCTGATCCATCCAACTGGAATTGCTCTGGTTTCCTGCCTCTTCCTTCCTGCATCTCCTTTCTCAGGCAAAAAAATGGTCCTCTTGAACGCCAGGGCTTCACAGCTACTTGCTATGAAGGCCTATAGGAACCTCCGAAGGCTATCAGCCTATGGCTAATGAAATTGGCAGCAGGCAAGAAGGGGAGAAACTGTTGAAAGAAGCAGCCCAGGAAGAGCATCCACTATCAGGAGAAGACAGCCTTATTTTACAGAATGAATATTTTATTTCTCTTATGATAAATTATTTATTGCAAGCTGCTCTGAGTCTCGGGGAGAGAATCGGAGGGAGCGCCGTCGAAGGAAATTGCTTTTCTTGGAAAGTCTTGAGCGAGAGGGATTTGCAACGAAGAGCTGTAGCCCTGGTCCACACTCGCATTTGCTGCGATGTTTGGGTTTTGTTTCAAAATGCAGGCTTCTCGGTGGGGTCGTGGTTTTTGCTGGAGCGGTGGCCAAATCATTGTTGTTATTGTTTATTTCATTCATGCATCGCTTCCCACGAGGATCTCGAAGCAACTTAGAACATGTACAACTTTTCCCTGCTGCAGCCTGATTGCTTATTCACCTGTATCCTGCTAACACAGTGGTTCTCAGAGTTTTTCCTCTGGGCCACACTTTCAGAATAAAAATGTGCTCGTGCCACACCATATTTTTTTTTATTGATAAGAAATATATTGGAAAACAAAAAGAAATAACTCCTAGCAGTGCTTTATTTATAACACAGAACACAACCACTTTATAATATGAGTAGCTAGGGAAACCCAGCAAGATGGGTGGGATATACAGTAAATAATAAATTACTAAATTATTATATGACCGTGGGACATCCAGAAAGTATAAAAAATGAGAAAAAAATGAATCATTCCCGAAATATAATTACAAACGAGGCTCTTATAAATGGGATGAGGGTAGTGCTGTGGTCTAAACCACTGAGCCTCTTGGGTTTGCCGATCAGAAGGTCGGTGGTTCGAATCCCCAAGACGGGGTGAGCTCCCGTTGCTCGGTCCCAGCTCCTGTCAACCTAGCAGTTCGAAAGCACGCCAGTGCAAGTAGATAAATAGGTACCACTGCGGCGGGAAGGTAAACGGCGTTTCTGTGTGCTCTGGTTTCCGTCATGGTGTTTCCGTTGCACCAGAAGCGGCTTAGTCCTGCTGGCCACATGACCTGGAAAGCTGTCTGTGGACAAATGCCAGCTCCCTCAGCCTGAAAGCGAGATGAGTGCCGCAACCCCATAGTTGCCTTTGACTGGACTTAACCGTCCAGGGGTCCTTTATCTTTTACCTTTTTATATACGTAACTTAAGTTATGAATACAGACTAAATGAGAGGTGTGAGCTTGCTTTTGCCAGGTAACCTCACTTATATCCAGTGCTTTTTTTCTTAAAAAAATGTTTAGGGGTACAGTCATACCTCAGGTTACAGTCGCTTCAGGTTGACCAATAATAATAATAATAATAATAATAATAATAATAATAATAATAATTATTATTATTTATTTATATCCCGCCATCCCCAGCCAAAGCCGGGCTCAGAGCGGCTAACAACAATAGAAATAACACAGTTTACATAAAATCACAATCAATTAATTGAAATACATTCTAAAATCAATTCATTCTAAAATCAATTCGGAATCAAATTAATGGCAACCATTGGGCTAGAGTTCTATGAGGATTACCAAAGGAGGGGGTCAGACTGTGTCTTGGCCAAAGGCCTGGTGGAACAGCTTTGTCTTGCAGCTCCGTCTTGCAGGAAAGATGTCAAGTCCCGCAGGGCCCTAGTCTCTTGTTCCACCAAGTCGGGGCCAGTACTGAAAAGGCCCTGGCCCTAGTTGAGGCCAATCTAACCACCTTGCGACTTGGGACCTCCAAAATGTTGTTATTTGTGGACCTTAAGATCCTCCGCGAGGCATACCGGGAGAGGTGGTCCCATAGGTAAGAGGGTCCTAGGCCGTATAGGGCTTTAAAGGTTAAAACCAGCACCTTAAACCTGATCCTGTACTCCACCGGGAGCCAGTGCAGCTGGTATAGCACCGGGTGAATGTGATCCTGCGGCTCCTCATACCACAAGGACATAAGAAGAGCCTGCTGGATCAGGCCAATGGCCCACCTAGTCCAGCATGCCTGGATAGTTCAGTTGGTTAGAGCTGTGGGATGTAATCCACTGGGAGCAGTCAAGTACAACATTCCTTGTAGTGCTAGAGAAGACATGTGAGGGAATGTTTGGTCCAGCCAGTCGAAACTTCCTGGAACTGGACTGGAAAAATGGGAAATTGGGGGGGAACCAAAATCGACCGATTCACCTGTTAGTAATTGCCATACAAATACAGCAATTATATATGAACAATTAGTACACTGAGCAGTTGTACCTCTGGCACATTGATGCTACATGTGTATGAACCAGTGAATTATCAAGGACATTGAAAGAGACACTAGTTCTATGGAATGCTTTGAATACTTTGCCCATTGGGGTGGAGGAGAATAGGATTGTACCAAATAAATAATAATAATAATAATAATAATAATAATAATAATAATAATAATAATAATTTATTTATACCCCGCCCATCTGGCTGAGTTTCCCCAACCACTCTGGGCGGCTTCCAATCAAGTGTTAAAAACAATACAGCATTAAATATTAAAAACTTCCCTAAGCAGGGTTGCCTTCAGATGTCTTTTAAAGAGAAGATAGCTGCTTATTTCCTTCACATCTGAAGGGAGGGCGTTCCACAGGGCGGGTGCCACTACCGAGAAGGCCCTATGCCTGGTTCCCTGTAACCTCACTTCTCGCAATGAGGGAACCTCCAGAAGGCCCTCGGTGCTGGACCTCAGTGTCCGGGCTGAACAATGGGGGTGGAGGTGCTCCTTCAGGTACACTGGACCGAGGCCGTTTAGGGCTTTAAAGGTCAGCACCAACACTTTGAATTGTGCTCGGAAACGTACTGGGAGCCAATGCAGATCTCTCAGGACTGGTGTTATGTGGTGCCGGTGGCCACTCCCATTCTCACATTTCATATTTTGGGCCACAAGTCATGCTTTCCTAGGGGCCAGAAGTATTTCCCAAAATATTGCTCTCGTTGAACTTTTCTGTTGCTGTTTGGGCCCTCGTTTCCCCTTTATCATTCCCCTTCATCTTCTTCCTGGATTAACCATTCGGGTGATCCCAGCCAATCAGAGATGGTGCACTGAACAGGGTGATGCTCTGTGACACTATGAAGTCCATTCACTTTGGCTGTGCGACGACATCACTGAGAAAGGGCAATGCTTCCTGAACAGGCAGACGTTTTCCAAGCGATCACTGAAAAATTTGCAGAATTCTGCAAAACGTTTGCAGAAAACAGTGGGTCCTTTAAAAAAATATATGCTTGCTCTCCAAAAGCAATCAAGAAGGATGAACCCCCCACCCCAGCTGGCTCCTCCATTCCTAAGACATTCCTCCCACCAGCTTTTCCATACAGTCACGTTGGAAGTTTCTTGTTTAATTTAATTTCACTATCAGACATCATGGTTGAGGGATATCCATTAGTGGTTTATGATAATTTATCAGCTCGCTTGGGTAAAAATGCACATCTTGTATTTGGCATGTTTGTGCCAGAATCCCATCTGCTCCGCTTGACTAATACACCAGCCTCGGAAAATGATCTCTTCCCTTGAACAAAAATCAATATACGGTGCATATGTTTTTTCCTTGGCCCGCAAACATTTGCTGCAGGCCATTTTTTAAAATTAATGATGGCCAAATGCTTTCGCTCTTCTCCACTTCCCCAAGACCTTCCTCTTGCCAACTCCTATGTATGAGCTGGTACTACTCTTTCTAACTGTTGCTACATGGCTGGATCCGTACAGAACCATGAGGTTGCTTCCTAAGTGTCCCCATCACCCCCCCAAAAAACCCCCACATCTTCATCATCATCATTATTTGCAATGCCTTCAAAATCCAGGTGTGTTAGACTTGGCTGCAACTGATTAAATGGCATTATAAGGTAAAAGGTAAAGGGACCCCTGACCATTAGGTCCAGTCGTGACCGACTCTGGGGTTGTGGCGCTCATCTCGCTTTATTGGCCGAGGGAACCGGTGTACAGCTTCCGGGTCATGTGGCCAGCATGACTAAGCTGCTTCTGGCGAACCAGAGCAGCGCATGGAAACGCCGTTTGCCTTCCCGCTGGAGCGGTACCAATTTATCTACTTGCACTTTGACGTGCTTTCGAACTGCTAGGTTGGCAGGAGCAGGGACCGAGCAATGGGAGCTCACCCCATCGTGGGGATTCGAACTGCCAACCTTCTGACCGGCAAGTCCTAGGCTCTATGGTTTAACCCACAGCGCCACCCGCGCACAAATGGCACACTGGGGTGAGAGGCGGAAGCTACCTTTGAGTTCCTCCTCTGGGAGCTATTTCAGACATTGAGTGCTTCACAGGGAGTTGTAGACGTTGCTGGACTGTAAGAAGAGCCTTCTGGAACAGGCCAATGGCCCATTTAGTCCAGCATCCTGGCCAACCAGATGCCTGTGGGAAAACTTTGAGCAGGATCCGAGCCCGTGAGCCCGGTCCCCTCTTGCAGTTTCCAGCAACTGGTATTCAGAACCATTCACTTCCTCCAAACATGGAGGCAAAGCTTAGCCGTCATTGCTGGTGGAGATTGATAGCTTTATCCTCCATGAATTTGTCCAATCCCCTTTCAAAGCCATCCAAGTTGGTGGCCGTCAGGGCTTCCATCAGCTTCATTGGGTGTAGACAGCGTCTAGTGTTAGGAGAGAGGAGGGAGAAAACCTCCACTTCCTTCATGCCCTGCATAATTTTATCAACTCCAATCACGTCGCCTCTTAATCTCCCCGTCCCTAAACTTAGAAAGCCCCAAACTTTGCAACCTTTCTTCAGAGGGTACTCACTTCAGCACCATTGGCTAGTGCCATACTGACCAGGACTGATGGTTGTGGGAATGTTCAGGGATACAGGAGAGGATATATTGTTTGATTATAGCCTTTCCAACTTGTGTTAACAAGTTCACAATTTAGCAGAGTAACATTCCCCTTTTTAAACTTGCAGCGGATGCGTTTGCTCAGACTCACTAAAGCCTCTATAATAACTGTTCGGGTATTTCCCCCTTATTCCCTCATAAAAGATAAGACACGACACAGTCTTCTATAAAAGTATAAAAAGAGTTTACTCACATATCATTCTGTTCACAATCGGGATCCCAGAAGGCAGACTTAGCTTAGAAAAGTAACATACACCTGGAAACTATCTCATAAGGAGACAGTCAGCCATGACTGGACCTAATGGTCAGGGGTCCCTTTACCTTTACTTTACAACCCTGTGAGGTAGGTGTTAAGGTGTGGGTGAACATATCAGGCAACACAGCGATTCTTCAAACAGCTCTTGTTTATTCACAGGCCAGAACAGAACTGAACTGAAGGGTTTAGCCAGCCTGCTTATATAGAGCTCCACTACAACGCTACAGTAGCAACTTTCTGTAACTATCCAATCACTGAACATCACTTTCAATCCCTTCTTTGCATACGTGGACCTGAGTGAAAACTATCTACAGTACCCCCCTGCTGGCCCAGGGTGAGAACTTCAGTACATAACAGTAGGTTAGGCTGAGATACTGCGACTAGCCCAACGTCACCCAGTGAGCTCCATGGCTGAGTAGGGATTTGAACCCTGGTCTCCCAGGTCCTAATGTTACGCTCTGACTCCTACACTGCACCGGCCATGTTTCTGACTGCAAGCGCTTTCCCCCAATAAAACGACTTTCTGTATGGTATTTTCATCAATGTATGCATTTGTCTTTGCATGTGGAATCGCCTTAGTAATTTCTGTACACGTTACTCGGCTAGAGAACTGCCCCTGCAAAATTGGGAGCAAGGTGGGTTTCAAAAGAGGGCTGTGTTTTTGGGTTGCGTACTGCTTCGGAAACTGTGAGCTGCGTCGATTCGCTTTCGAACCCAAACTTGATCAAATTTCTATCCTGTTCCTACATTGACATGGACCTTGCCCAACCATTGGGCAGCTCAGCCATTTGGAGCCCAAGAGATCTTTCCACAAGCGATGCAGAACCCCTCGGAATGAGTGTCTCATTCCATCGCAGAGAACTTCCAGCCACGCTCCGGCTGCAGGAGAGAGAAACGGAAATCAAAATCTGTGCTGCCGAGTGCTGTTGTTTCCCCTAAAAAAACCCTCTTCTTCTTAAGAGATTGTGCCGGCCAGAGAATTGACTGTTGGTGAAGGTGGTATTTAAACATGATGGATACATTTCAAGCCAATGTAGGCTTAGCCTACAAATGAACAGCTTTTCAAAAGCTCTTTGATTACGCTGCTGCTTATTTATTTATTTTATTTATTGGGAGAGAGAGAGAGAGAGAAAGAAAGAGAAAGAGACAGAGGGAGAGAGAACGGACTGTTATTCACTCCAAAATGCCAGCTGAGGTTACCCATCTTCCAGCCGCTATCAAATGGGTTTGTAATTGTAAGGCTTGGCGATTTAATTAGACTCATTCTAAACACTTACATTTTTATCAATTAGTTAACAGGCTAAAGAGCAACTTATTGTTGGGGCCAAATCATTTGGAGGCTCCTGAAGCCTGTGTGAGGGCAAGAAGCCAGGGGAAAACAGCGTTAATATCTGTAATTAACCTCACGAGTCCTGGGCTGTTCAATTAGGGTCGACTCCCCCCCAAAGCCTTACCATCCATATGCCTTTTGTCAGATGGCCTTTTAATGTGAAATAATGGTTGGGGGGGGCAACGAACAAATATTAGCTTTAAAAATTCTACAGATGCATGCAGGAGACCCTTCCCCAAGGCTGCTGCCAGGTGCATGTCTCCTGGGCTATTTAGTAAAGAGATATTAATTCATCGCTGCCACCAGCAGCATGACATGATTATTCCAGGTTTTAAAAGATCAAGAAAGCTCTCTGTAACAGATCTCTGTGGGATCTTTCCAAAATGATCATCATCTGAGAAGACACGAGCTCCACTTCTTAAAACACCACCTCTGCCTCTGGACCCTTCTACATGTTCGATTTGTACAGGGAGCAGGGAGAGATCATGACACCCCCGTGTAGATCACATGTGACAGGTGCAAGGTCTGAATGACCCAGGGGGTCGAGGAAAGGCTGAACTATTAAATGCCCTTTCTGTGAATAACAGTCAGTTCCCAAAGGCCTGTTGGAACAGAACCGTCTTCACCTGCAGGTTGAAGAGCACCAAGGAAGGAGCCAGATCTGGCTTCTCCAGGGAGGGAGCTCCTGGGAGCCACCACCAAAAAGGCCCTCTGCCGTGTCCCCACTAAGTGTGCCTCTGAGGATGAGTGTAGGATGAGCTCCTGACACACAACAACAATGGGACACAGCACAAACACTCTCCACCATCCTGAAAAAGACCCCTAATCCCTATTTTATTTTATTTTATTTTATTCTTTGGTAATTTTAAAAAAACCCCACAGACACCAATAAATCAGTTTTAAAAAGGGGCAAGATTAGACGCAGATGGCCAAAGCATTTTTTTTTTTTAAATCAATACTCTTTCCGCTCTGCTTCGCTCCCCCTTTCTTCCTGCCCAGGGCGGCCCTGCCCTCTGCCTGCCCCTCAGAGCTGGTGTATCCCACCAGGCTGGGCCTCGGTGGCTGCAGCCTCTTCTCCTCCAGCAGCCAGTGTGGTGTAGTGGTTAAGAGCGGTAGTCTCGTAATCTGGGGAACCGGGTTCGCATCTCCGCTCCTCCACATGCAGCTGCTGGGTGACCTTGGGCCAGTCACACTTCTCTGAAGTCTCTCAGCCCCACTCACCTCACAGAGTGTTTGTTGTGTTGGAGGAAGGGAAAGGAGAACGTTAGCCGCTTTTGAGACTCCTTAGGGTAGTGATAAAGCGGGATATCAGATCCAAACTCTTCTTCTTCTTCTCCCTGCCCGCTCTCCAGCAGCCACTATGAGCTGCCCAATGGAGGAGGCTGGCAGCAGTGGCCATGGAGCGGCCATGGAGAGGCCACGGGATGCTCCCTTCTTCGCCACCGCTCAGGACCAGCCCTGGCTCATCCTCCTCCCTGAGCTCAGCAGCGGCAGCCCTGGCAGAAGAAAGAGGGGCATTCCAGGATCAGATCAGAAGCCGGGTGGCCTTTCATAATTCCAGGACTGCCCCTGGAAATTTGGGAATCTTGGAGGGTAGGGGTATTGAGAAGTATTCTTCTTCTTTGGCGATCACTCATAGCCGAGTAAGATTGCCTTCCATGAACACGGTTTTAACAGTGAGTCCGTAAGTGACTGTGGAGGCCAATTCTGGATCCACACATCCTTCCACAGCTTTGGGTTTGGGATGGGTTTTTGGAAGACGCCTGTTAGTGAATTTGTTTTATTTGTGTAGATCAGTGCACGCTGACCAATGTACAGTATTCGCAGTAAGTCTCTACAGTCAAACCTCAGTTTCTGAACAGCTCTGTTTTCAAACATTTCGGCCCCGGACGATGAAAACCCAGAAGTAAATGCTCTGGTTTTTGAACAATTTTTGAAAGCTGAACATCTGCCGCAGCTTCTGCTTGAGTACAGGAAGCTCTTGCAACCAATCGGAAGCTGAGCCTTGGTTGTTGAATGTTTCGGAAGCCGAACGGGCTTCCGGAATGGATTACATTCAACAACCGAGCTTTGACTGTGTTCCAATGGCATGAGTATCACGACCACCGATGGAGTCTTATCTGCTGCAGCCTTCATCCGCCTTCACAGCCGTTGTAACATACTGCTTGTTATCTTCTACCTGTTCTGCCATTGAGAACTTCTTGGATCATTCTTTGTCTAGCTCCTCCTCTTTGACCTTACCGCCTTGGGTGACCCTGCTGGGAGTACGAGACTCCCGACAGCTTCACTCACAAGGGTCATAGGACTGTGCAAGTCCAATCACCACGACAAGGTGATGATCCAGCGAGTGAGTCAGAGGCATACTTCCTGCACCGGCCAAAGGTCCCCCTAATCTAGCTCAGATTCTCATAGTGATCAACCAGATGTCCCTGTGGGAAGCCCAGCCAACAAGACATGAGTGGAACGTGGTCCAATCCACACTATGAAAACAGCAGGTTTGCTGGGCCGCTGTAGAGCTCAGATCTAAACTTTTGCGAGCAGAGCTTAGATGTGTGCTCTTGAGGAGCGCGGCTGCTGGATTGGGTCCAAGGCCCATCTAATCCAGCGTCCTGCTCTCACCAATGGGTCTACAACAGGAGTCAGCAAACCTTTTCAGCAGGGAGCTGGTCCACTGTCCCTCAGACCTTGTGGGGGGCTGGACTATATTTTGGGGGGGGGGATGAACGAATTCCTATGCCCCACAAATAACCCAGAAATGCATTTTAAATAAAACGACACATTCTACTCATGTAAAACCATGCTGATTCCCAGACCGCCCGCGGGCCAGATTTAGAAGGCGATTGGGCCGGATCTGGTCCCCGGGCCTTAGTTTGCCTACCCATGATCTACAAGAAAGGAGATTGCAACTAAACATCAGGAAAAAACTTTCTGGCAGTAAGAGCTGTTTGATAGTGGAACGGTCTCCCTTGGGAGGCGGTAGACTCTCCTTCCTTGGAAGTTTTTAAGCAGAGCTTGGGTGGCCATCTGCCATGGATGCTTTTAGTTGAGATTCCTGCATTGCAGAGGGTTGGACTGGATGACCCCTGGGGTCCCTTCCAACTCTGCAATTCTACAGTTCTATTATTCCTCACTTGTGCTTGGGGAGACCTACTGCTCAGAGTGGATAGACGTCATGCCTGGTAGCCATTGATAGCCTTTTCCTTCAGTAAAAAGCACAGTTCTTCTATTGACAAAGTCAAACGGTTCTGGACTCTAACCTGCTGGGACATCGGGTCTCCCAGGAGCGATAACTGGAGCCCTCGGGAGGAAGAGTGGCGAGAAATAAATCGCACCAGTGCTTGATTTCTATATAAACTGATTGCCGCAAATGGTGTTCTATCTACTCCCCACTCCCCACTGCCGCCCGCCACGATTCCCAATCACCAGACACTTTTCCCAGTATAAAAAAGTATGAAACCAAAGCAGGTAATGGGAACTTTGTTATCTCTCCCTTCACACACACACCCCACACTTCTTTTGAATCATGCTCCCATTCTCTTCCTTCCTTCCCTTTTTAAACAAAGCCGAAGAAAGAAAGAAAAAGAGGAGGGGAGGGGGAGGTATAAATTGTTGTGTAAAAATATGCGGAATATAATAAGCACCCTCGCAAAGAGTGTTTTTCCAGTGTCTGGCTGTTTAAAAGAACTGTTGACTACTGCGAGGCAAAGAGAAAATTTGCGAGAAAGGGTAGGACACAATAGAGGCCTGATTGTTAGATGGAAAGGTTGGGCTCTTTAATGGAAGGAACTTTGCAGTCATTTTTCAAATGTGATTTTATAATTGTAATAATAATAATAATAACCCGTGATGGTGGCGATGATGATAATAATAATCCTGAAAACATTAAAAAAACCACAACCACCACCCTTTCCTCCTCGTCTGATTTAACGCAGCGAGCCAACCTAGCTAAAGAGCTAGGCAAAGCAGCTGGAGAGACTGCAGTCCTCCTCCCGTCTTTATCGCAAAGATGCTTTCGAGCCTTATTTTTCCCTTCATTGAGAGGGGTCAGCAATTAATATCTGTGCATGCCTTGCCGATACGATGCTCTGGTTTGCTCTCCATGAAGGCCCCCTTTGTCTCCTTTGATAATGAGGCAGACAGTTCATGCTGTACAACGTCCAAGTTCCAGACAGGTGGGATAAAGAGGCGGCATCTGTCTAAATATTGAATGCCACGCTTTCCCCCATCTGCTGTGATAACAGCGCGAGGCTGCTTGGCTTCGGTTGGTTCCGCATACAGCTAGCCAGCCATATGCCCTATAGGATCCACGTGCCACTAGAGCGGCACAGTTAGCCAGGCAGCCTCGGGAGCTAGTAACCGAACGAGGGGAGGGGAGGGGAAGGGGGGAGAAGCCAGGGAGGGGAGGGGAGGGGTCGGAGGTCAGGCACGTGCTGGAGTCAGCAGGTGACAGTCAATACAGCCGCTGAAAGGACCAATCGGGCGCAGGGCCTTCCAAGTCGATTGACAGAATGAAGCGGGCTGCCAATCAAATTTTGCGACCGCATACCTTCCAGGCTAGTCAAATAAGAAGATTTAGAGCACATGGCAGCTCTTCATTTATAATCCTGACTTAGCCCAGCATGGCTTAGTGATAGTTCTGTTGACAGCTGATGGGCACCAGCCAGCTGGGGTAGATCTGAGGCAAACCCGTACTGTAAAATTAAAATTAAATTAGTGCCACACTTGGGCACGTTAGCTGGGCAACAGTTACGCAATCTGTTCAAGAGTCATCTTCAATGTCAATAATAATTTAAGCAGATGCAAATTCAGGAGGGGGAGGTGTGAAGTCTCCGGGGACAATTATTTGCCCTTCCCAACAGGCAGAGACACACTTTTCTCCCTTAAAGAAGACAGAAATCTGAGAGGTTTGACTTTCTTTGCCAAAAGGGGCCTCTCCAGCCCTCTAAGGTTTAAACAGGACTCTAATATCTATCTATCGCTGCAGCGATCATGGATCATGGCCACCCACTTTCCCCCACAAAGGGACATGATTCATTTTACTACATGCTTTTTGTTCCGTGCAGATTTTGGACCTAAAATGCATATCTGGTCTCTCTTAAAAACAAGCAAGCTTGTATTCAGTGTGGCAGTATATTTCTATTACAAAATATATTATTCAATGTTTTTAAAGAGGGTTTTTAAACGTAAGAGGAGGAGGGGGGAAATACACATGTTTGAGATGAAAGCATAGACTTAGCAGGCTGTTCTGTGGCTCCTTAATCTGTTAATCTTGTTACCCATTTCGATGTTTGTGTGTTTGGAGCAAAGCAAAGCAGAGCAAAGCAAAGCAAAGCAATCAATCTTAGCCTAGATATGAGGGCCCTGATCCACACGTGCTTCCGGTGTTGTCCATGGAGGAACAAGACAACTGAGCCTCCCAGGGCTCCTGCTGTGATCTTGCACAACCAAAGCGATGGTCCACACGAGGCCTGCACAGACAGCAAAACCAAGGACCAAAGTGGAGTACAGATCATTCCTTCTTGCTCAGAGGTTGGGAAACCTTCCCTTTCCAGCCCAGGGGCCATATTCCCTCCTGGACAACCTTCCGAGGGCCACATGCCATTGGTGGGCATGGCCAAAAGCAAAAGTTGGCAGAGCAACAATGCTACTTTTGTACAGTAGCCTAGTTTCTCACACATCTCTTTCCTCCATCCAGGCATGCAGAGACCATTGAGTTCAAGGAGACATTACAGCCAGGCAAAAACACTCAATCTGAGGGCAAAGTAAGGGGTATAACAGGGACGCAGGTGGCGCTGTGGGTTAAACCACAGAGACTAGGACTTGCCGATCAGAAGGTCGGCGGTTCGAATCCCCGTGACGGGGTGAGCTCCCGTTGCTCGGTCCCTGCTCCTGCCAACCTAGCAGTTCGAAAGCACGTCAAAGTGCAAGTAGAGAAATAGGTACCACTCCGGCGGGAAGGTAAACGGCGTTTCCGTGCGCTGCTCTGGATTCGCCAAAAGCGGCTTTGTCATGCTGGCCACATGACCCGGAAGCTGTACGCCGGCTCCCTCGGCCAATAAAGCAAGATGAGCGCCAAAACCCCAGAGTCGGCCACAACTGGACCTAATGGCCAGGGGTCCCTTTACCTTTAAGGGGTATAACAGAAGAGGCAAGAGGATTAGTTAGAAAGGTTTGGAGGGCTGCATTTGGTCCCAGACCTGAGCTTCCTCGCCCCTGCTCTGGTTCCATCCATTGCCTCTGCACATTCACCAGATGCTCCACATAGCTCTTATTGTGGGAGGAAATTACGTGACGTGTGTGGGTGAGCGGCAAAAGAAAGTGGCTGGGTGCCTGGATTCGAAATTTGCGCAATTTCCTGCAGGGAGAGAGCCCCATCATCAGAGATTGAATTCACAAAAGTTAAGTAACAGTTAGCGTTAGGAATAGAGGTTGTTAAACCTTTTTATCCTCTTCAGCTGCATACGACAGCTGACCTCTTTCTACCCATCTTGCAACGAGCAGACAAGACACTGGTAAGTAAGTTTAAAATGCTTTACTTACAGATTCAAGGCCTCAGTCAGGCATTGTTCCATGTGGCAGCAAGGATAATATAGGCAAAATACTCTTGGGTAGAAAGTACAGAATATAGTTCTGAACATGTGCTGTAAGCTCGGAAGCAAAATCACACACACCCTCCTTTACTGGTTACATGATACAGAGAGAGGGTGGGCATGACCTAGCTGAGTCTATCTAGCAACACAACTCTGTGGTCCTTTACCCCTTCATTCACTAACTATCCCTATGCTTGCTAGTTCTACCTGACTGCAATCTCTTGTACCAATAGAGCCCTCTTCCAACAGAGATTCAGCACAAAATAGCACTTTGAAAGGAGCTTCTGAAAGAGCTCTTGCAAAGCGCTTTGCAGAGGGTTGTGCAAGCACCACCAATCAGCTGTCAGCCTACACAGTTCCTCCTCCTGCCATTTTATCTTCACAACAACCCTGGGGAAACCGAGAGAGGTAGCAAGAGGCCCAATATCCTCCAAAGGGTTTCGTGGTTGGGCAGGGGTCTGAATCCCAAACCCAGTTCCAAGACACAATCCGCTCCACCGCGCTGGCCCTCCGTGGACCCGCAAGCTCTCCTTCTGTGTAAATGCTTCACCTCCATTCACAAACAGTGCAGCTAACCCCCCTGCTTGCGGGTGAGCTGCCCCGTGTCATATGGTTGTCACACCCTGAAAACATCCAAAAACAAAGGTGCAACGTCTGTGCAGAAATGTTACGCCAGCCATAAATCTTCAAACAAAGAGAGATGGAGCTTTCAAAGCATCCAGTATCCCCAGCATATCAGCACTTTACTCTGGTCTTCTAATGTATGATCAAAGGCTATAAATATAGTTTAAACAGCATGAAATAATCACTAGGTTTACAATATGATTTTTTTTTAAAGAAACACACACAAGCCGCACCAAACCCACCAAGCAAAAAACCTGCAACCATCCAATTGCCCCCCCCCCCATTTTTTTTCTGAAGGAGCAAGTGCAAACTAATTTTATGATGCGCAGCCAAAACCACGCTGGTGGTAGGGAAATTAGGGTTAAGAAGCCCACCTCCTTCCCACTTCCTCTTTGAAGTTTCCTTCCTTCTAGGGGAGAAGGTAATGAAAATATTTTACCTCCCCACTCGCAACAGGGAAGGGCACTGAGCCAAAGTGGGGGGGGGGGAGAGAATTCTGGGGGGGGGGGAACCTACCAAACACCAAGCGCACACAATTCACTGGAACATATCTCTGTACAATTGTAATAATGCCAAATGAAAGGCAGTGGGTTACTTTGTCAAAAGAATATCCATTCAGAAATGCAAATCCCTAAATGCAAGCCTGCCCAAGTGCAAAATAATTTAAAAAATTAAAATTAAGAAATGCATTTTCTAAGGATCTCAGGGGTTTTTTAAAAATAAGAGCAGGTTTCTAGTCCTTAAGAATGTGAGATAGGCACACTGCATATGCACAGCCCATCTCAGGAGGTTTCTATGCAGCGCTATTTTTCTGGAACCATGAACGCCTCCCTTGTTATCTTATCATGGCATGGGTGCCCACCTGAGAGGTGCCAGAACTCAGTTCTGGTGAGTTCTGGCTGAAAGCCCCGGTTCTATGAGGCTTCTGAGAGAAGCTATGAAATGAGAACATTTTGATGTTGTATGGCTTCTGCTTCTATAGCTCATAACTGCTGCCTGCCTGTGTTTGCAGCACTGAAGTGACCTCTCCAGGGTGCAGGCCTGGGCAGCGTAGTGTGCATGGAGGTCCTGGACCCCTTAGACGACAATAACTCCCTCTTGGCCTGGCTGATGTGGTCCATAGGAAAGCAGAGCAAGATGTCTGGCACCATATATTGGCTGCAGGAGTTGCTGGAAGGAGGCGTACGAGGCACCATCCAACCGTCTTAGGGACTCCACTCCAGATTTCTGTAGGCTTTGCTCCTTGGCCTTTTCTTCTCCCAAAGATGTCCCACAAGGCAATGGGTAGGGATTGAGGAACACCTGAAGGCTTTCTCACGAATGAGTATAGCTACAGGGCAGCTGGGGTTTAGGATCAGAGTTTTCCTTCTGCTAGATGGGATACCCTCGTACCTACGGGACCGCCTCTCCCAGTATGCCCCACGGAGAGCCTCAAGGTCCATAAACAGCAACACCCTAGAGGTCCCGGGCCATAAGGAAGTTAGATTAGCTTCAACCAGAGCCAGGGCCTTTTCAACTCTGGCCCCGGCCTGATGGAACGCTCTGCCTCATGAGACCAGGGCCCTGCAGGATCTGATTTCTTTCCGCAGGGCCTGTAAGACAGAGTTGTTCCGCCTGGCCTTTGGCTTGGAGCCAATTTGATTCCCTCCCCCTCTTTCTTTTTTCTTTTTCCTTTCTCCTCCTGTGATGAGGCTGCATTTTAATATTTTAATGTTTCAATATTTTAATGTTGTATTTTAATCTTGTTTTTAAGTTGTATTCATTCAACTTGTTTTTATTATTGCTTGTTAGCTGCCCTGAGCCCGGCCTTGGCTGGGGAGGGCGGGGTATAAATAAAAAATATTATTATTATTATTATTATTATTATTATTATTATTATTATTATTACCTTCCCAGGTGGACAAGTCCCATAGTGGCCTTCACAGATGCCCAGAGATACATGCCTCTCTGTGTTGAGGTTACCTTATCAATATGTGCCTCTCACTTCCAGAATCCCTTTGTGGAGGAAGACACAAGATCTACCCACCGTGGAAGAATGGCAGATGAAAGTGATAGACTATATGGGATTGGCAGAAATGACCGGCAGAATTCGAGACCAGGGAAAAGAGACGGCGGAAGAAGATTGGAAGAAATTTAAGGACTATCTTAAGAAACATTGTAAAATTATTGAAGGCTAGAACGATGTTGATTCAGAAATTAAGTGGTTAAAAGCTGTAATGATTATGTGATTAAGAAAAGAAACGTTAAAAATTATATAGAAATTAGGGGAAGGATTTGCTGAATTGACTTAATTAGAGAATGGAATACAGAAAGGGGAGGTATGAGGAGGTCGGGAAAGTAAGTTTTATGAATATAAGGGATGGAAATTATACTTGTTTTGTATGTGTTCTGTTTGGATTGTATGTATTTTTATTGTTTTTGTTTTTTATTGTTCTGTTTTTTCTGTTTTATATAAATTCCTAAACCTTAATAAATACATTATAAAAAAAAACAGAATCCCTTTGTGGAATCTATTTTACCACGATGTCTGCAAAAGGGTACTGAACCTTCTGTTCCTTTCATTCCATCTCCAAACAGCTGTTGCTCTTTTTTTTTATTGCTTGTCTTGTTTGTGGGCTGTCCTTGAAAACCAAAAACTATAGCTTGTAAACTAGGGTTACCAGATGTCCCCATTTCCCGGGGACAGTCCCCGGATTTGTGAATAAGTCCCCAGACAAATTCCGTCCCCGGATTTCATCTAATGTCCCCGGGAAATGCAGCAGCGGCAGTCTCAGCAGCCTGGAGCAGTTGCCTCTGGCTGGCTTCAGGAGAGATCCCTGCCCCCTCTGGCTTGCACGCGAGTAGGAGTTGGGATGGGGCTGTTCTGAAAGGCAATGTGAAGCCTCCCTTCCCAGCTGAGGGATCCCTGCCCCCTCCTGCTTACACGCAAGTAGGAATGGGATTGGGGCTGCTCTGATGGGAAGGGAGGCATCGTGCTGCCCGAGCCTCGCCGCCGCCGCCGCCACCGCCGCCGCTCTTGGCCCTCCTTCTCCGCCTTCCATGCCTGACCCACTGCGCACCACTTCCCCACCACCACCACCACCACCGAAGAACCAACAACTAAGGGGCTGCCCAGGCTCATGGAGAAAGGAGACAGAAGCCTCGGAGGAAGGGGAAACGTGGCAGTTGAGGTCAAGGCGGTGGCCACCCCTCTGCCGCCGCCATCACTGCAGCATCAATGTCCCGAACGTGTAGTAATTAATTAATTAATCAAAGTGTCCCCGGATTCATTGAAAAAAATCTGGTAACCTTATTGTAAACGATCTTGAGTGCACTGATGTAGAAAGGCGGCGTACAAATGAAACATGAAATGGAATTAAACGAAATAAAGACGTGCTTAAAGAACAGTTGCGTTTGTATAGCAGAAAGCAGTCCTTTCGTGGACCTTTCCTTCCTGGTTCCATTCCACATGAAACAGACTTTGCCAACCTGGTGCCCTCCAGATGTTTTCGACTATAACTCCCATCAGCCCCATCTAGCACAGCCACTTAATTATTTTTTTAAAAAAAAATTAAGGGGGGAAATAGAAATGAATGAGCAATTGCTTTGAGGAAGGCAGTAAGCAGAGCTTCTCCCCACTGCAAGGAACAGGAACTGACATGGCTCATTTCCGTGCTGGATTTTCTTTTCCCTGTTCAAGGTGAGCAGAAAGTGGCATGGTGGGAAATAGGAGTGTGCAACTGTGGAAAAGTTCTGTAGCGAGGAAAACGAGGAGTGGGCTGTGATAAAATCTCCCCGTCTGGAACCAGCCTCACCAAAGCCTTGGCCGCATGAGTGAACAGGAAGCCACTAATTAAAGGAGCAGAAGTTGAGAAGCAGATTTCAGAAGAAAAGGATAAGGAGGGAAATGAAAGGGACAGCAGCCCTGGGAAGCCTCAATAGCTGGTGCTGCAATTGCACTGTAAGGCTACACACACACACACACACACATATTTAAAGCCACAAAGAGTTCCAGGAAAAAAGGACAAAATGGGAACCACTGGGATGGAACAGTTTGGCAGCCACGTAATCTGGATTTTCTATATTTTTAAAAAATAATAATAATGAATGAACGGTGTCCCTTCTACAGAAGACAGGCTGAAAACAACGGCTGCATCAGGAATCATTCACAGGAATTATCCTGGGTATGTACAGAAACTGATTCAGGATTTCTAACCCCCACCCCCCCGCACCGCCTACAGCTTTGAAAGCTGTAGCTCTCCTGACATGAAGGCTGCAGTTACGTAAGCATGTTTATCTGTATCTGTGCCCGGCAATGAGAAAAACAAGTGGTGGGGTGGGGGGGTTCGCGGGGAGGGAGGGGCTGAGGCCATCCCCTTGGTGTGACCTTTCCCCCTTGTTGGAGCAGATGTGAGATGCAGCAAGTGGTTACATAAAATGGAGAGGAACTTAATGAAATGGCTGCAAATGTGACAGCGATTCGTGAAAAGATTAATTACCAGGAGTAAGGGCAAAACGATGCCAGGAACTGATAGGATTCATGCGAGCACCCCGGATACTGCTGCGCCACGAGGACCACAGAATGCAGCCTTAATCTGTTGGCCTACTGTCACCGCCCCCCCCCTCCAACCACAGAAACAACAGGATTCATTCAGGGAGGCAGGGAGGATTATGGTACACTTTCTCTCTGTGTGCTTGTCGCAAGCCGAACATGGATTTGCTCCCCAAAATAGTTTAAAAATAATAATACAGTGGTACCTCGGGTTACATACGCTTCAGGTTACAGAGTCCGCTAACCCAGAAATAGTACCTCGGATTAAGAACTTTGCTTCAGGATGAGAACAGAAATCGTGCGGCGGCAGCGGGAGGCCCCAGGTGGTGCTTCAGGTTAAGAACAGTTTCAGGTTAAGAACGGACCTCCGGAACGAATTAAGTACTTAAACAGAGGTACCACTGTAATTAAAAGTCCTTGTGAAAACTCATTAGCCTCTTTTGTGTGAATACCTCCTAATGTTTCTGTATGCGATTTTCCCTCGTCTACCCATGGTTGCAAAGCAATTTTCCTAATACAATTCATTTCCGAGCACAATTCAAAGTGTTGGTGGTGACCTCTAAAGCCCTAAACGGCCTCGGTCCAGTATACCTGAAGGAGCGTCTCCACCCCCATCGTTCTGCCCGGACACAGAAGTCCAGCGCCGAGGGCCTTCTGGTGGTTCCCTCACTGCGAGAAGCCAAGTTACAGGGAACCAGGCAGAGGGCCTTCTTGGTAGTGGCGCCTGCCCTGTGGAACGCCCTCCCACCAGCTGTCAAAGAGAACAACAACTACCAGACTTTTAGAAGACATCTGAAGGCAGCCCTGTTTAGGGAAGCTTTTAATGTTTGATGCATTACTGTATTTTAATATTTTGTTTGAAGCCACCCAGAGTAGCTGGGGAAGCCCAGCCAGATGGGTGTGGTAATAATAATAATAATAATAATAATAATAATAATAATAATAATAATAATAATAATTTTGCACACTCACCAACATATGCATCTTTCTGTCCAGGTCAGTGCATTTTTATACACATTACTTGGCTGGAGAATGGCACTGCAAAATTTGGAGAAATGTGAATTTCAAAAGACGGCTGTGCTTCAGTTCTCATAGAATCATAGCTTTGTGTTGGAAGAGACCCTGAGCGTCCCTTCCCATCCCATGTAGTCCAGGTTTGTCCAAACTTTTTTCAAAGAGGGCCAGATTTGATGAAGTGAACATGCGCGAGGGCCGAACAAAGTTGTTGACCTATTTTTAGGATTGAAGTTGTTGAGCATTCTCCCAAAGTTGTTGGCCGTTTTTAGGATTTTACCCCAGAAAATAAACTGCCACAGGGGCCACATTAAACCAACCGGCGGGCCGGATTAGGCCCCTGGGACTGATCTAGTCCAGCCCCCTACAATGCAGGAATATGTAGCTGCCCCCTTCGAACTTGCAACCTTGGCGGTATCAGCAGCACACTCTAACCAACTGAGCAAAGTGCAAATTAGATAAATTTGCTTTTAAATTAAAACTGGATCAAATTTCTCCTTTAACCTTGGCTTGCCCAATTTTAATATCATGTTGCTAGACCTTAAGAAACCCCTCTGATTGGGGGGGGGGTTGGCATTATTAATATATTTCTGTGCAGGAAACCCACAAGGTGTTCTTTGTGCAAATAAAATCATCAAGCCAAATTGTACAAGATCCCTCTGTTTCTTCAGTCGGCACATAATTTATTTCCTCTCTGTCTCCCTCCCTCTCTCCTCACCACAGCTTTCAGAGTTCAGTTTTCTAGGATTGCTGCTCTAGGGCAAAACCGGTGATTGTGATTTGAAGAAGAAGAAGAAGTTAGAAATATCCTTTGTATGTGCTTCTTGATTTCCTCGACTCTTTTTATGTGTGGTGGCCTCGACAGTCAAAAGCACTGTGTGAAACCACAAATTACCCCTGGCGGGGGAAAGTGAATTGAGCTCCATTTTGCAGTAGGATTAGATAAACAAGTTTGACGACAGTTCTGCTTCTGGTTGAGCTTTTCGCTCTTCAGAAAGTTGTATGGCTCTAAGAATCGGCTCCTCAAAGGACCGGGGGATTATTATTGTACAAACACTGCTAATAACTTTCGGAATGGTTCCAGGTGGATTCTGATGAAGGAGATGCCAGCGAGACATCATAAGGATTTTCCCCCAGACTGTTTAGCGTAAAAAAAAAATGTGACGGTTTCCTAGTTTGTTTATTTGTTTTTTAAAAAAATGCTGAGGGCAGGATTCAACAACAAGAACAACTATTATTATTATTATTATTATTATTATTATTATTATTATTAACAATAATAATAATAATATCTCACCCATTCAGCTGGGTTTCCCCAGCCACTCTGGGCAGCTCCCAACAGATTAAAAACAGAATAAAACTTCAAACATTAAAAACTTCCGTAAATCAGGGCTGCCTTCAGATGTCTTCTAAAAGTCAGATAGTTGTTTATTTCCTTGACATCTGAAGGGAAGGCGTTCCATAGGGCAAGTGCCACAGCTGAGAAGGCCCTCTGCCTGGTTCCCTGTAACCTCACTTCTCGTAGAGAGGGAACCGCCAGAAGACCCTCAGAGCTGGACCTCAGTGTCTGGGCTGAACGGTGGTGGTGGAGACGCTCCTTCAGGTATACTGGGCTGAGGCCGTGTTGGGCTCTCAAGGTCAGCACCAACACTTTGAATTGTGCTCGGAAACGTACTGGGAGCAAATGAAGGTCTTTCAGGACCGGTGTTATATGGTCTCGGCGGCCGCTCCCAGTCACCTAACCAGTCAACTAAGTTGTTGCTTGTGTGGAACAAGGTCTGATCATACAGTGGGGCTTTCCCTCCATCTTCTCCCCCCCACTGCTCTGGAATGTTGGGAGAATCCCCACCACACATGCAAGGAGGAGGACAAGAAGTTCCATTGCTCAATTGCTTGTGTGCAAGCCCCACTTAGCGCCAGACTGAGTTCCACCCTTAATTTCCACAATTTCATAAAATATACCAAAGCTGTGTACAACAAATAATGAACAGCCTTGTAAAAAAACCCCACAGATAAGCCACTAAAAAAATTCTTTCTTTCTTTCTTTCTTTCTTTCTTTCTTTCTTTCTTTCTAAAAGCCTAGTGGAATAGAAAAGTTTTCAGCCAGCATTTAGGAACTGAAGACCCCTGCTGATTCTCTGTTGGGTCCCTTCCAGCACTGCTATTCTATGATTCTAAGCATTCCACAAGTTTGGACCAATAACAGGGAAGGCTCAGTTTCATGTTGACATCAGGTGTGCCTCACCAACTCAGGGGACAGCCAAAGATGGTCCTACAAGTGACCTCAGTGATCAAGCTGGGATACAAGAGTTCAAGCGGTCCCTAAGGTATCCTGGACCTAAATTGTTCAGGACCTAAATTGGTTGCAGGATATCCTGACATCTTCGTCCAAAGCAGCACCTCTGGTGGTGACCTCATATGTCCTCAGTTCTCAGTATGCAGAAGATCTTGAGTTCAGTTCCTGGTGTATCTGCTTAAAGGACCTCAAGCATTAAGACTTCAGGTCAAGCTACATATTTTGTTGGCGCTCTGAATGTTAATATTTGCTTTTTAAAAAGTCACCAGTTAGGATCAGAACTACAGTGGGTGCATGTGTACACAAGACTTTCCTTCTGTGTCAAAGCCACAGTCCAGGTCACTCCACTGAAAGATGTGTACTTGGAAGCTTCTAATAGCAGCTTCAGGGGAAAACCTGGATCAGGGTGATAGAGCAGGTGTGGGGAAGGGTTAGATGCCCCTCCCATCACCTCATGGTCCTAATCCAATGGCCCCTCCCATTCCATGCCTGCTTCTAGAAAAAGCAAGTTATGTTGAGAATTCCAGATACAGAAATATGATAAATAACATCTACTTGGAAAGAAATGGAGGCAGTGAGAGATTTCACTTTCTTGGGCTCCATGATCACTGCAGATGGTGACAGCAGTCACAAAATTAAAAGACGCCTGCTTCTTAGGAGAAAAGCAATGACAAACCTAGACAGCATCTTAAAAAGCAGAGACATCACCTTGCCAACAAAGGTCCGTCTAGTTAAAGCTATGGTTTTCCCAGTAGTGGTGTATGGAAGTGAGAGCTGGACCATAAAGAAGGCTGATTGCCGAAGAATTGATGCTTTTGAATTATGGTGGTGGAGGAGACTCTTGAGAGTCCCATGGACTGCAAGAAGATCAAACCTATCCATTCTGAAGGAAATCAGCCCTGAGTGCTCACTGGAAGGACAGATCCTGAAGCTGAGGCTCCAATACTTTGGCCACCTCAGGAGAAGAGAAGACTCCCTGGAAAAGACCCTGATGTTGGGAAAGATGGAAGGCACAAGGAGAAGGGGACGGCAGAGGACGAGATGGTTGGACAGTGTTCTCGAAGCTACCAGCATGAGTTTGCCCAAACTGCGGGAGGCAGTGGAAGACAGGAGTGCCTGGCGTGCTCTGGTCCATGGGGCCACAAAGAGTCGGACACGACTAAACGACTAAACAACAACAACAACTTGACCCTAAGAACATAGGGAGATACCTTATACTGAGCCAGACCTTTGGTCAGTCTAGCCCAATTGATTGAACCTGGGAACTTCTGCAGGTAAAGCTGATGTTCTACCACTGACCTATGACCCTTGGCATTGTCCCCAAACCGAGCCGGAATGAGGGTCAGATAACAGGCACAGAACCTTCTCCTTCCTCATCTTCATTCAAAGCCCCGTGCCAGTCCTCCAGGTTGCAATGTAGCAATCTTCATACCCTTTCTATGTTATGAATTTGAAGATCTCCACCTACATTGTTCACTTTTATTTAACAGATTTCAAGGCTGGATTTGCACAGGAGGAGTGCAGAGCAATTTTTTTTTTAATGTCTTTCTGATAAGACCTTGGCTGCACTTGTGCTGCAAAGATGTTTTGTGGTTTGAATCCATGTCTTGTCTCCTGTAACTTGATATCTCAGCCATTGGTTTGGAAGGGTGAGACACCCTTTAGGGACTAATCATCAGCACCAGGTTATTGTTGCCTTGTTCAGATTCCCCCTTTATAATCTCATCGCTGTTGTTGCCGCCGCCACCTCCTTCCTTCAATTAATTAATTTCCACTTCCCCTGTGCCAGGACATTTCTTGAGTGTATCTTGTTTGGAAGAGATGAACCGTCACACACTTCATTAGCAAGGTGTAAATGATCGGAGAGACCCTCTCCACCCACCTGCTTAATTGGGTTAATGACGACTCTCTGTGGGCCTTTGTTTAAAGCAGTGTTCTCCAAGGCTCCCTGTAGACTTCATCCGTGGCTGTTCAGGAAATCTAGGGAAGAGTTTTTGAAAGAATGGGTTCACTTTTCAAGTCCTGTGCTTGTGTAGGTTTCTCAGAAAAAGATCATGGTGACATTACCTGCTAAGAAAGGTCTTGGGCACCTTCTGCGATGAGAAAATCTCTGCTCGATAACCTTTTCGAAATCAGGAGCAAACTATGCATTACACTGCGAAAGGTTGGGCTGGATGAATCCCAAGCTGGAATTAAGATTGCCGGAATAAATATCAACAACCTCAGATATACAGATGACACAACCTTGATGGCAGAAAGTGAGGAGGAATTAAAGAACCTTTTAATGAGGGTGAAAAAGGAGAGTGCAAAATATGGTCTGAAGCTCAACATAAAAAAAAAACAATGAAGATCATGGCCACTGGGCCCATCACCTTCTGGCAAGTAGAAGGGGAAGAAATGGAGGCAGTGAGAGATTTTATTCCATGCTCCATGATCACTGCAGATGGTGACAGCAGTCACAAAATTAAAAGATGCCTGCTTCTTGGGAGAAAAGCAATGACAAACCTAGACAGTATCTTAAAAAGCAGAGACATCACCTTGCCAACAAAGGTCCGTCTAGTTAAAGCTATGGTTTTCCCAGTAGTGATGTATGGAAGTGAGAGCTGGACCATAAAGAAGGCTGATCGCCAAAGAATTGATGCTTTTGAATTCTGGTGCTGGAGGAGACTCTGGAGAGTCCCATGGACTGCAAGAAGATCAAACGTATCCATTCTGAAGGAAACCAGCCCCGAGTGCTCACTGGAAGGACAGATCCTGAAGCTGAGGCTCCAATACTTTGGCCACCTCATGAGAAGAGAAGACTCCCTGGAAAAGATCCTGATATTGGGAAAGATGGAGGTCACAAGGAGAAGGAGACGACAGAGGACGAGATGGTTGGACAGTGTTCTCGAAGCTACCAGCATGAGTTTGCCCAAACTGCGGGAGGCAGTGGAAGACAGGAGTGCCTGGCGTGCTCTGGTCCATGGGGTCCCGAAGAGTCGGACATGACTAAACGACTAAACAACAACATGCATTGCACACAAATGCATGTAAACCAAACCCCTCTTCCTGGGGCTACCAAGGTGGTGCCCCCAAGTGACCTTGAGGACATCCCCTGAAACCCATGAAGCCTCACGATCTCCCCTACTACCCCTCTTTGGAAAGTACATAGAGGTAAAGCAGGAAGTTGCAAAACTGCCACTCTCTTCCTCTTTCAGCTCTATGCACTTTCAAAAGATGAGACCAGCAGCTGAAAGGGAAGTGCCTAAGAAGCTAGGATTTGGTGAGACAGGAAAATGGACTGGCAGGGGGGAAGTGGGCATCACCTCTCTTCTGTGACAGGGTTGAGTGGGTGGTGCCCATAGCTCTCTAAAAATTTCCTAAGTGGAATGCCCAAGTCTGGCTGTTCTTGCTCTTTGTGATATAATTTTGAGCAGAGAAACAGCTTGTGGAGGTTGGCTACTGTTTAGTTTGTGGTATGTTGGAGACGGAAAGGCAAGGCTGGAACTGGGATGAGAACTGTTGCTTCAGCAATGAATCAACTTGGGCTGGGAGCTTATATGTTGTTGTTTAGTTGTTTAGTCGTGTCCGACTCTTCGTGACCCCATGGACCAGAGCACGCCAGGCACTCCTGTCTTCCACTGCCTCCCACAGTTTGGTCAAACTCATGCTGGTAGCTTCGACAACACTATCCAACCATCTTGTCCTCTGTCGTCCACTTCTCCTTGTGCCCTCCATCTTTCCCAACATCAGGGTCTTTTCCAGGGAGTCATGAGGTGGCCAAAGTATTGGAGCCTCAGCTTCAGGATCTGTCCTTCCAGTGAGCACTCGGGGCTGATTTCCTTCAGAATGGATACGTTTGATCTTCTTGCAGTCCATGGGACTCTCAAGAGTCTCCTCCAGCACCATAATTCCAAAGCATCAATTCTTCGGCGATCAGCCTTCTTTATGGGGGAGCTTATATAGGAGTTGGAAATTGGATGCCTTGCCTTTTGCAAGTTCAAGTGTTTTCTGCTACTGCAAAGCCACCACTGGATACCATCCTTTGTGTGTGTCATTGCATAGAGTGACCGATCATAGAGCAAAGTAGTGCCTAGAAGGATGCTCTCCTCGCAGCAAGGAGCTTCTCGGTCTCTTTATGATTCAGCCAAGTAAAATTCCAAAAGCGAGTAAATATCCCCCACCTGCTTAGAATTGGACTTCCCCTTTTATATAAACCTCCCCGTCTTTCATGCTGAAGGAACCTTCCTTATCTGAAGGCGTGCCCATGGCTAAGAATGCACTAATTGCTCCCTTTGCACTACAGCTTCCTCGTTAAGCATTGTCCTGCGCTGTAACATAATCAGGACCTGACGGCTCTATCTCAAGACTCTTGCTTGCCACACCGTCATTATTATGAAATGAGCATGCAAAGGAAACAGGTGGGCAATTCGATCTCTCCGGAGATCTTCCCGTCTGAGGAACGTGGGAACGGTGGGTCTGGCCGTGGGTTACTCAGGTGTTGTGTAAGGTGACCCCGCAGTGTTCTTTTCAAGGGGATTTGAACAAAGGTCTTAATGCCACACCCCAAACCTCAGCTATTCACTTTGCCTGTGTGCACAGGAAGAGTCAACATTCTCAAACTCTTTATTATGAATCACTTTTCGGGGTTCCTGTACATTGCATCCAGCTGGATATCTATGAAGCTATACAGGGATTTTTGTTGTTGTTGTTGTTGTTGTTGTTGTTTAGTCATTTAGTCATGTCTGACTCTTCGTGACCCCATGAACCAGAGCACCCCAGGCACTCCTGGTCAAACTCATGCTGGTAGCTTCGAGAACACTGTCCAGCCATCTTGTCCTCTGTCGTCCCCTTCTCCTTGTGCCCTTCATCTTTCCCAACATCAAGGTCTTTTCCAAGGAGTCTTCTCTTCTCATGAGGTGGCCAAAGTCTTGGAGTCTCAGCTTCAGGATCTGTCCTTCCAGTGAGCGCTCAGGGCTGATTTCATTCAGAATGGATACGTTTGATCTTCTTGCAGTCCATGGGACTCTCAAGAGTCTCCTCCAGCACCATAATTCAAAAGCATCAATTCTTTGGCGATCAGCCTTCTTGATGGTCCAGCTCTCACTTCCATACATCACTACTGGGGAAACCATAGCTTTAACTATACGGACCTTTGTTGGCAAGGTGATGTCTCTTTTATTTTTATTTTTTATTATTATTATTTTATTATTATTATTATTATTATTATTATTATTATTATTATTATTATTACAGTGAACTGGAGACACCTGGATAAAGTTCACACTGATCACCTGAGAAGTGCTACTTTGTCTCTGGGCTTCCAAACGGCAACCCTGACACCTGGTTCAGTGCCGCAGGAAGGGATCACATGTAGACCCATGGCAGAGCACATGCGACGCATCTAGTGGGTTTTGGGTTCAATCCCTGGCCTCTCCTGATAGCAGACGATGGGGAAGACCTCTTCTGGAAATCCAGAAGGACTGCTGCCTCTGAGGCTGTTGCTCCGCATACAGGACACCATCTGAGTCCTCTCCAGCTGTTCCAGCTGTTCACAGCCGATCCCCTAACATGCCAATTATTGGATTGTTGGCACTCAAAATTCTGCCCCTCTTCCCACCCTATGCTATATTAAAATAATAGGATTATCTCGAGAGATATTAATGGAGAGCACTTATTGCCTGCAGACTTCACAATTTCCATCCTACCTTTCCCTCCACTCCTTCCCATAAAGACTCACCTGTCATCCTCCTCCTCCTCTCTCTCTCCCTCTCTCCCACTCTCATTACTCAGACTGGAGCTGCATTCCTGCTTTCAGTACCAGGGCCAAGTCTTCAACTATGCAAAGGAATGATAAAGGGGCAAAATGCCTTTGAGCCATTTGTGGGGAGTGATGGCCCCAGGCTCCAATGGATTTTCATATGATTAGACACATTGGCAGAGAATTAGGGCGGGTGTTGGTCATGGTTACTGTATGGAGCTCCCATGTTCAGGAGCAGTAGGCCTCTAAATTCCTGGACAAACCACATGAGAGGCTTTGTTTGCTTCCACACCTTGCTGAAGGGCTTCCCAGACTTTCCGTATGATCTAGCAGGATTCTTCTTGGATTCTTATGAGCACATGCAGTGTGGTTTTTTTCCATCACACACAAACATCCCAATTGACTCCAGGCTTATCCCACTTTCCCAAGGTCAGGGTGGATGGCAAGTCGGAATCTTAGCACATAGTTGTAACTTTGAGAGCTGGACCATAAAGAAGGCTGATCGCTGAAGAATTGATGCTTTTGAATTATGGTGCTGGAGGAGACTCAAGAGTCCCATGGACTGCAAGAAGATTCAACCTCTCCATTCTGAAGGAAATCAGCCCTGAGTGCTCACTGGAAGGACAGATCCTGAAGCTGAGGCTCCAAGACTTTGGCCACCTCATGAGAAGAGAAGACTCCCTGGAAAAGACCCTGATGCTGGGAAAGATTGAGGGCACAAGGAGAAGGGGACGACAGAGGACGAGATGGTGGGACAGTGTTCTCAAAGCTACCAGCATGAGTTTGACCAAACTGCGGGAGGCAGTGGAAGACAGGAGTGCCTGGCGTGCTCTGGTCCATGGGGTCACGAAGAGTCGGACACGACTAAACGACTAAACAATAACAATAAATTCCCTTATGCAAAAATGTTGAGACGGACAATGAGAACAAATAGCTGCCCCAAGCTCACATTATAAATCAAGGCAGAAGTAAGATTTTAATTCAGTCTTTCCCCATTTTGGGGAACCCACCAGTGCCTTGCGTGACTCAAAATTGAGGTTAGGAGAGGACCCGAAGTTGCATTTGAGTAGGAAAGACTTGGAACACGTAGCATATTCCACCTGTGAAATCAATGCAACTTCATAGAATCATAGAACTGTTGAGTTGAAAAGGACCACAAGGATCAGTTAGTCCAAACCCCTGCAATTCTGGAATCTTTTCCCCAATGTGGGACTTCAAACCACAACCCAAGATTAAGAGTCTCATGCTCAACTGACTGAATTATCTACCTATCTCTATATCAGGCACCCCCAAACTCAGCCCTCCAGATGTTTTGGGACTACAACTCCCATCATCCCTAGCTAACAGGACCAGTGGTCAGGGATGATGGGAACTGTAGTCCCAAAACATCTGGAGGGCCTAGTTTGGGGATGCCTGCTCTGTATTAAAGCCAGCATTTAAAACAAAGTTCTCCAAACTTTTCGTGTTGGTGACATACTTTTCAGAGATGCATCATTTCATGACACAGTAATTCAGATTTCCTAGCAGACGAACCCCTTTCCAGCCCTGGGAGGAGCACAGGGAGCATTCGTGTGACACACCTACACACTAACATGTCATGACAAACAGTTTGGAAAGCTCTGATTTAAAATATGAATTCTAGGGAGTTTCCCTTCAACCCAATACTGGTGTGTAATCTAATTATATTTGGTGTGTGTCTGTTTATCTTAAAACAGACAATGGCCTTTAAATAAGTGTGTGTATTGCCAAAAACCCCAAAGCATCCATTTTCATTTGTTTGTCTGACAAGCTGAATGATGTGCAAGATCGCTAACCGTTTCATAAGTAAAAGCTATCATTTTGAGAAGGAATAGCCACTTCTACAATTTTTTCATTTTATGTTCCCTCTTCCAGTAACACCTCGGGAGCAAAACAGCCTTTATAAATGAACAGGCTCGCTGTCAAGATCGTGTTGAGATGGATTAAGGTTAGTTTTTCTGCTTTTCACCACAGACTGAACATGGCTGCTGACCAGTTAAGGAGCTGTGGCTAGGAGCTGGTTAAAACAGTCGAGAGTTTGCTCTCAGCCTTAAGGAAGGCTGTGGTTAATCTGGCCAAGGTGACCAGGAAGAGAAAACTCACCTTCGCATGCTTGCAATGTTGTTTGGTTTTTCCTCAGTCGTGACCTTGACCTCGCTTGCTCTGTTCTCAGTGTGTCCTGCCAAGGATGTGTCAGGAGAGGGAGAGAGAGAGAGAGAGAGAGAGAGAGAGAGAGAGAGAGAGAGAGAGAGGAAGTTTACACACCTGGCAATGAGGACTTCTCAATGTCATGGCAATTAGGAAAGCAGCACTAGAGGAGGAGAGAGGAAGAAGGAGAAGGTGGGGGTGGAAGAGGGAGATGAATAAAATCCCAATACATTCTTTCAACATTGTTCAGTGATCTGGTTTCAATGCGGGGAGGACTGCAGATATTTGAGGGATGTGGACATGATCGTGCTTTGAGAACCACCCTGGCAACTTCCAACAGCCAATGCGGTGTTGTGGTTCAGGAGCCAGACGACAGCCTGCAAGACCAAGGCTCAAATTCCCACTTGGCCACAAAGCTCACTGGGTGACCTTGGGCCAGCTGCTCGCTCTCAGAGCCAGTGTGGTGTAGTGGTTAAGAGCGGTGGACTCGTAATCTGGTGAACCGGGTTCGCGTCTCCACTCCTCCACATGCAGCTGCTGGGTGACCTTGGGCTAGTCACACTTCTCTGAAGTCTCTCAGCCCCACTCACCTCACAGAGTGTTTGTTGTGGGGGAGGAAGGGAAAGGAGATTGTTAGCTGCTTTGAGACTCCTTAAAGGGAGTGAAAGGTGGGATATCAAATCCAAACTCCTCCTCTTCTTCTTCTTCTTCTTCTTCTTCTTCTTCTTCTTCTTCTTCTCAGCCTGCCCTAACTCACAGGGTTCTTGTGGGGATTAAATGAGTGGAAGAACTGAACCAAAGCAGTACAAAGAAGGCAGAGTTGCTACTGAAAATGTCATATTCCCACTGAAGGAGGACATTGTGGAGGAGGAGGAGGGAATAATAATAATAATAATAAATTTTATTTATATCCCGCCCTCCCCAGCCGAAGCCGGGCTCAGGGCGGCTAACAACAATCAAATAATCAAGGGCTCAGGGCTCTCATTTTTGGGGGCAACCCCATTCAAAGTGGTGATGTAACATTTGGCCCCCACATACAGGGAGACTAAAATAACAGACCGTGAAACAGTCTTCCTCTGGAGGTTGAGGGCTCTCCATTGGACGTTTTTATACAGAGGTTGGGTGGCCATCTGCCATGAGATTCCTGCACTGCAGGGGGTTGGACTAGATGACCCTCAGGGTCCCTTCCAACTCCACAATTCTCTGTTTCTATGGAAGTGATATAAAATGGTGTACCTTCAGATAGGCCTGAAGGCCCTGGCCACTTCCCAAATCGGACTGGAAACTGGGATCCAGAGTTTGGAGGTGGCGGGAGACAATCTCCCCTTCTCCAAAAAAAAACCCTAGATCGAAAAGAGAGAGAGAAATCTGTGTGTTTTCACAGAGCAACTCTGTCGAGTACTCTCGAGGTGGCGGCTGTGCTCACAAAGGCCAATCTGCCTTCCATTTGTTTCTACTCTAATGAGCCTGCCTCGTGGCTTCCAAATTGTTTAATTGCCGAGCAATTATCCATTACATACAATGATTCCATCGTGGTAAATGGCGGGTGTCAGTGAAAGGTATTCCGAGCCAATGAACACATGTTTACCCTGGGTGCTGAGATCCTGAATGGAGCCTGTTATTTCCAATACTGTGCGCCACGCATTGCCCCTTAATAACTGCCTGGAGCAGTTTGCTCGGGAGCTTGCAAAATGGAAAGGGAAGCAACCTGTAATGGAAAAGGAGAGAAGGATATGGGGGGATGGTTCCATCTTCTTCTGCTTCCCCTTCCATCAATTGGTGCCCATTGGCTCTGGTAGGGTGGCAGGCAAGGAGGCCAACAGTAGGTGGCGCCAGTGCGGATTGCATTTTCAGCTGAATTTGGGGAAACCACTTGAAGCATCCGTTGTGCTGAGCTACAGTGGTACCTCAGGTTACATACACTTCAGGTTACAGACTCCGCTAACCTAGTAATAGTACCTACGGTTAAGAACTCTGCTTCAGGATGAGAACAGAAATCGCGCGGCTGCGGCCATGGGAGGCCCCATTAGCTAAAGTGGTATCTCAGGTTAAGAACAGTTTCATTTTAAGAACGGACCTCCAGAACGAATTAAGTTCTTAACCAGAGGTACCGCTGTATTTCAATTGCTTTTATTTGATTTGCTCAATGCAAACAGCTGAAGGTCTGTAAATGTTGATAATAAACCCACTTTGTAATGGGGGGGGGGGTTGAATAATTTCAAAGGCAACTGTATCTAATAAATATATCCTCTCCTAGCATCTATACCAGGCATAGGCAAACTCGGCCCTCCAGATGTTTTGGGACTACAACTCCCATCATCCCTAGCTAACAGGACCAGTGGTCAGGGATGATGGGAACTGTAGTCCCAAAACATCTGAAGGGCCAATTTTGCCTATGCCTGATCTATATGCATCCCTACAACTCTAAAATGACATAGAACAAGGTGGCCCATCACTCTGGGGCCAGTTGTGAAGGGCTGGAGGACCCTCTGAGCTAGGTGGAGTGGGGCGGGGGGCATTTCTTCTCCCAAGCATTAACCCTAGGAGAGACCCCTGCCTGAAATCCTGGAGAACTGCTGACAGACAGTTCAGGCAATATTGAGGTACATCATCTAGAGCATGGGTAGGCAAACTAAGGCCCGGGGGCCGGATGCGGCCCAATCGCCTTCTCAATGAGGTCCATGGACGGTCCGAAAATCAGAGTTTTTTTACATGAGTAGAATGTGTCCTTTTATTTAAGATGCATCTCTGAGTTATTTGTGGGGCATAGGAATTCGTTCATTTCCAACCCCCACGCCCCCAAATATAGTCCAGCCCCCCACAAGGTCTGAGGGACAGTGGACTGGCCCCCTGCTGAAAAAGTTTGCTGACCCCTGATCTAGATAATCTCTAGACAGGGCTGAGAGACAACCCCTGTCTGAAACCCTGCCAGTTATTGTCGATAATACAGAACTAGATGGACTCAGTATAATGTAGTTTTCTATGTTCCTAAACTATATTATGTTGCCTATTTATGAGCATTTATTCCTTTTTTATAATATAATAATAATATATTTTTATTTATACCCTGCCCATCCACTGTGGGGGGCTCCCAATAGAATATTAAAAACACGATAAAACATCAAACATTAAAAACTTCCCTAAACAGGGCTGGCTTTGGATATCTTCTAAAAGTCAGGGAGTTGTTTATTTCCTTGACATCTGGTGGGAGGGTTTCCACAGGGCGGGCGCCACCACCAAGAAGGCCCTCTGCCTGGTTCCCTGTAACCTCACTTCTCACAGGGAGGGAACCGCCAGAATGCCCTCGGCGCTGGACCTCAGTGTCCCGGCAGAATGATGGAGGTGGAGATGCTCCTTCAGGTCTACTGGGCCAAGGCTGTTTAGGGCTTTAAAAGGTCAGCACCAACACTTTGAATTGTGCTCAGAAACGTACTGGGAGCCAATGAAAGTCTTTCAGGACTGGTGTTATATGGTCTCGGCGGCCGCCCCCAGTCACCAGTCTAGCTGCTGCATTCTGGATTAGTTGTAGTTTCCAGGTCACCTTCAAAGGTAGCCCCACGTAGAGCACATTGGATGGAGGTTCTGCAATGTCAGGTCAGGCAAATGTTATCCCACACTTTCCAGTACATCTCTCTATCACTTTCCTTACAGCAAACAGTTCGATTTTGTGGAGAAAGCAGGTTTGTTGCACATGAGTACCAAATCCACATTAATACCTCAATCTGAATTTGCCGGTATGTGATTGAATTCCACCTGAAAATAGCACCATTCTGAAAGCACCCTTGTGTTTAATATGGAACTTTTGCTATGTTCACTCGCTGTTCACAGGGTGTGCACACGACACAAATCATGGCCATCCTACATTTCCCCTGTGGCTCTTATAATGGAAGAATAGCTCAATCTCCATAGGTGCAGGTGTCCCTTGGAGCGATTTTCCTGTTTCGTTTTGTTTTAAATCTTTATTTATTGTCAACACTGATCTAGGAACATGCACAGAAATGAAAGAAAAAAGAAAACCACAGTATAAAATGTGTGACGTTCTTGGACACACTTCGCATTCCCATCAGTATACCTGGATATGCAATAAGGATAATTAAAGTAATAATAATAATAATAATAATAATAATAATAATAATAATAATAATAATTTATTATTTATACCCCACCCATCTGCCTGGGCTTCCCCAGCCACTCTGGGCGGCTTCCCAAAAAATATTAAAATACTGTAATACATCAAACATTAAAAGCTTCCCTAAACAGGGCTGCCTTCAGATGTCTTCTAAAAGTCTGGTAGTTGTTTTTCTCTTTGACATCTGGTGGGAGAGTATTCCACAGGGAGGGCGCCACTACCGAGAAGGCCCTCCGCCTGTTTCCCTGGAACTTCCCTTCTCGCAGTGAGGGAACTGCCAGAACGCCCTCGGTGCTGGACCTCAGTGTCCGGGTAGCACGATGGGGGTGGAGACGCTCCTTCAGATATACTGGACCGAGGCCGTTTAGGGCTTTCAAGGTCAGCACCAACACTTTCAGTTGTGCTTGGAAACGTACTGGGAGCCAATGTAGGTCTTTCAAGACCGGTGTTATATGGTTTCGGCGGCCGCTCCCAGTCACCAGTCTGGCTGCCACGTTCTGGATTAGTTGTAGTTTCTGGGTCACCTTCAAAGGTAGCCCCACGTATAAAGACTCTATATTTGTTCCTTAAGGAGATTCTACAGGAATATATTCACGAGATACAATTTCATACGTCAAAAGAACTTAAGAAGAGCGCTGCTCAAACAGGCCAAAGGAAAACAACGACCTCTCACACTCTACAAATTAGCACACGCAACATTTAATTACCTAGCAACATACAGATGACCTATGAGACACCCCATTTGGAAGAATTCTGCCAGATGACCCTTCCAGCCATTCCCAATGGCTTGTGCTTAGGGCTGCAGCTAAAAGACTTCCCTCTGCTGCAATTGCGGGGGCTGCACGTAAACTTTGCACAGCTTTAGAAAAGTGTGAATCAATACATGAGTTTAGGACTGAAGCTCCAGGTTTAAATCCATGCTGTTTGGCTTTTCTGGGTTGTTGTGAATAGAGTTTTGTAAAAAAATAAAATAAAATAAAGGAGTGGGGGGAGGGAGGAAGAATAACGCGAGCACACACCTGAAAGCAGGTCCACAATTGAACTCGCCCAGCAAAAGAAAGGTAACGAAATGGCAGAAAATGCCTGTGATTTCCCACCAAATAGCCCTGATTCAATTCTGGAATTGAGGGCAGGTGATCAAAGTCAGTTTGTGTTGCTGAAGGTGGAAAAGACATGGTGTGTGTGTGTGTGTAGGTCTGTGTCGATATAGGTTTGTGTGTGCCCCACGGAGGGGCTATTTTAAAATAAAAATAAAAATCTTCCCCATCGCTACATCTACTGCCCTAAACAACATGGCCCAATTCTGATGAATTTCCTCTCTGTATTAACCCCTTCCACCCCGCTATGAACAATATGCTGCTGTTTTGCACATCTGTCTGGATAAAGGACGGAGACACCTTTCTGTTCGCCTGCTTCTCTCCAAAGCTTTTTCTTTAGAAATCTGCCCCAGGAGAAGAGCTTAGCAGCAGTCAAGCAAAGTCAGAAGCAGCTAGCCCTGCCCTCCACTGCTCCCCCCTTGAACTTTTCCTTGCTGGAAACACTATTTGATCAAACAAGGCATCCGTAAAGAGGCTGCTGTGATCTGCCTCTTGGGGGTGTTTGTGAACCATCTGGTGAATCTCACCCTACATTGCAAGGTTGGTGTGAGGTTAAAATGGATGGGGAGAGGAACACTGCTCTGAGCTCCTTGAGGCGTGAGAAAATTATTATTATTATTATTATTATTATTATTATTATTATTATTATTATTTATTGTTATTGTTATTATATTCTGCCATTTATCCGAAGATCCCAGGGCTGTGTACAACATTAGAAACATAATTTACATAGCATGTAATAAACAACAATCAAACAATCACAGAAAAACCATAATAACTGTCCCCCTACATTTAAAATGCCATAGATTGGATAATGACCTAAGGCCTAGGTAAAGCGGACTGTTTTCACATGGCACCTAAAGACATGTAAAGAAGGCACCAGGTGAGCCTCTCTGTGGAAAACATTCCACAAACAGCGGGCCACCACAGAAAAGGCCCCTTTTGGTGTTGTAAACAGTACCATTTTTTTAATTACCAGTTTTTAAAATAACAAATATGTAACAATAGCAATTTTTTTAAAAAAAAAATTACTCCTGTATGCTCTAGTGATTAGTGTTGGACTAGGACCTGGGAGGTAAAGGTAAAGGGACCCCTGACCATTAAGTCCAGTCACAGACGACTCTGGGGTTGTGGCACTCATCTCGCTTTACTGGCTGAGGGAGCCGGAGTTTGTCTGCAGACAGTTTTTCTGGGTCATGTGGCCAGCATAATTAAGCCACTTCTGATGAACCAGAGCAGTGCACGGAAACACCATTTACCTTCCCACCAGAGTGGTACCTATTTATCTACTTGCACTTTGATGTGTTTTCGAACTGCTAGGTTGGCAGGAGCTGGGACCAGTAACGGGAGCTCACCCCGTCACGGGGATTCGAACCGCCAACCTTCCGATCGGCAAGTCCTAGGCTCTGTGGTTTAACCCACAGTGCCACCTGCATCCTGGGAGACCCGGGTTCAAATCCTTGCTCTGCCATGACACTCTCTAGGGCGGATCACAATCCCTCAGCCTAACCTCCCTCACAGGGTAGCAACAAAATGGGGAGAAAAAGGACAAAATGGGGAGGAGGTCAAAGATGGAGCCAACCTTGAGGTCCTTGGAGGAAAGATGGGGAATGAATAAATGGATAATCCAATTCCTAAAGGGGGAATACCTCCAGCAGCGTTGGAACGTCCGCCTTTGTTTGCCGCGTTTGGGTTCCAGGGGGTCCCCCTCGCCAATTCTATTCGCAGTATTCCGGGCACGTCGCGCATCTGCCGCAATGTCCCCCCACCCAAGAAAATACCTTGTGCTTCTTGACTATAGAACAAGGTCGCGAGAAGGGAGGGGGGCTGCAAAAAAGGGAAGGTGGTGGCGGTAGAAACTATTGCAGCGCCCCGGGACAGCGTGGAGCCAGTGTCAGACGAAGACTTGGGTTCGAATCCAGCCTCCGCAAACAAGCTCCCTGGGTGATCTTGGGCCAGTCCCTGCTTCTCAGCATTACTACGCAGGGTTTTTGTGGGGTTCAATTCAGGGGGGGGGAGATAAGAACCGTGGAGCCCACGTTTTGAGCTCCTGGGAGAGAAAAAAAGTGGGATATAAATCCAATCAATCAATCAATCAATCAATCAGACAGACAGGACCTCCTCGCTGGCGTCTGATGAGGCACGAAAGCCCCGCGCGTCCCTTTGAGGCGCCTCCCGCGAGGCGTTTCGTGGGGAGATTCGCGAAACCGGAGCGCGGCTTTCGGTGACCTCATTGCCAGCTTTTGTTGCCGCGGCTGTGACCAAAGCGCGGCGCCTCCTTTCTTCTCGGTCGGTACTTTTGAAAAGAACTTTCATCCTCTGACAGGGGGGCGATGACAAAGCCGCGACCAGTAATCCCCTCCTCTCTTGCCCAGCCAGCTGCCCTCCCCCGCCCACCCCACAGCCCGGAGATCTTTAGGCTGGGGGGAGTCCCCGGATTCCGGCCTCCCTGACGCACGTAGTGGGTAGAGGAGAAAGGAGAAAGGAGGGGACGATTCCGCAGAACACTCTGAGCACAACTGCCAATCTGACTCCGGTTCTGTTTTGACTCCAGGGGGTCATCAGGTTGAGGGAGCAACCAGCAGAGTTCATTGAAAAATGCAAAGCCGAATATTAGTAGATTTGACTCATCCGAATGTATTTTTTCAGACAGTCGGTAGATGAGCACACATTTCATTAGATCTACTGATATTTTTTAGTAGACCTGGCAATACAGTGGTACCTTGGGTTACATACGCTTCAGGTTACATACGCTTCAGGTGACAGACTCCGCTAACCCAGAAATAGTGCTTCAGGTTAAGAACTTTGCTTCAGGATAAGAACAGAAATGGGGCTCCGGCGGCACAGCGGCAGCAGGAGGCCCCATTAGCTAAAGTGGTGCTTCAGGTTAAGAACAGTTTCAGGTTAAGTACGGACCTCCGGAACGATTTAAGTACTTAACCCGAGGTACCACTGTACTGGAATAATTGCAGGATACAAACTGTCCTTCAGTGTATCTGGAGGCCTTGTGTGCCTCAGTTTACCTAGTTCAGACTGTTCAGGGCCTAATAGCTGTCAGCCTGGGAGCATCCCTGAGCTTGTACTGCAGCTGCTTTGTTGTTGTTGTTTAGTCGTTTAGTCGTGTCCGCCTCTTCGTGACCCCCTGGACCAGAGCACACCAGGCACTCCTGTCTTCCACTGCCTCCCGCAGTTTGGTCAAACTCATGCTGGTAGCTTTGAGAACACTGTCCAACCATCTCGTCCTCTGTCGTCCCCTTCTCCTTGTGCCCTCCATCTTTCCAAACATCAGGGTCTTTTCCAGGGAGTCTTCTCTTCTCATGAGGTGGCCAAAGTATTGGAGCCTCAGCTTCAGGATCTGTCCTTCCAGTGAGCACTCAGGGCCGATTTCCTTCAGAATGGAGAGGTTCGATCTTCTTGCAGTCCATGGGACTCTCAAGAGTCTCCTCCAGCCCCATAATTCAAAAGCATCCATTCTTCTGTGATCAGCCTTCTTGATGGTTCCAGCTCTCACTTCCATACATCACTACTGGGAAAGGACGACAAACCTAGAAGCTGTGAATGAAGACCTGGAGCCTGTCCTGTGATATTTTTCTAAACAAAAGGAACTAACAGAATCAAGGAATTGTAGAGTTGGAAGCAACCACGAGATCATCTAGTAGTCCAACTCCCTGGAATGCAGGAATCTGTTGCCCAACGTGGAGCTCAAACCCACAACCTTGAGATTACGATAATGTTCTACCAATTAAGCTATGGAGAATAGGGAATCGTCACTGTAAGAACTTAAAGAACTTAGCAGAACCTGAACTGAAGAGGTGAGCAGGAAGACACCCAACAGCAGGGGCAACTGTAGCTGCTGGAGACAGTTTTTGGGATCCCTTGCTGGTTGCGATAAGCACATGCCAAAGTCTGGATCTGACACTCTACAGGGATTGTTTTTAGTTAGCAACCAGGGTGGAGGACACCGGGAGAGAGTGGTTTCCCTGTTTGCTTGCTTTCTTAACTGATATATATGCCCCTCACCCCTGAGCCCACCAACACCCAAACTATAACATCATATGGTGCCAGCAGTTGTCTTGTTTCCTTTGAGCCAACAGCAGCCAGTACTGAACAGTACTCTACTGACTCCAGTGTAGAACAGGCCAGCTTAAGCCACCAGCGGAGCGGTGCTTAAAAAGCCATTTTGGCAGCGCTTGTTTGATGAAGCAATAGGAATAAAGAAATAACTTTCAGGATGACCCAATGGCCCTTGCACAGGGGCAAGCAATAATAATAATAATACAGTGGTACCTCGGGTTACAGACGCTTCAGGTTACAGACTCCGCTAACCCAGAAATAGTACCTCGGGTTAAGTACTTTGCTTCAGGATGAGAACAGAAATCGTGCTCCAGCGACGCTGCAGGCCCCATTAGCTAAAGTGGTACCTCAGGTTAAGAACAGTGTCAGGTTAAGAACGGACCTCTGGAATAAATTAAGTTCTTAACCCGAGGTACCACTGTAGTAGTAGTAGTAGTAATAATAATAATAATAATAATAATAATAATAATAATAATAATTTTATTATTAATAACCCACCCATCTGGCTGTGTTTCCCCAGCCACTCTGGGCAGCTTACAGCACATAAAAATGGTAAAACATTAGACACTAACAATTTCCAAATACAGGGCTGCCTTCAGATGCCTTCTAAAAGTCAGGTAGTTGTTTATTTCCTTGACGTCTGATGGGAGGGCGTTCCACAGGGCGGGTGCCACTACCGAGAAGGCCCTCTGCCTGGTTCCCTGTAACCTTTCTTCTCGCAGGGAGGGAACAGCCAGAAGGCCCTCAGAGCTGGACCTCAGTGTCTGGGATAGACGGTGGGGGTGGAGACATTCCATCAGGTATACTGGACTGAGGCCATTTAGGGTCACTGAATTAGGATTTTTACCTTTGTGCAAAGGCCATTGGATTCTCTTCTTAGTAACTGTATAAAAAGGTAAAGGTAGAGGGACCCCTGACCATTAGGTCTAGTTGTGGCCGACTTTGGGGTTGCGGCCCTCTTCTTGCTTTACTGGCCGAGGGAGCCGGCGTACAGCTCCTGGGTCATGTGGCCAGCATGACTAAGCTGCTTCTGGCAAACCAGAGCAGCTTACGGAAACGCAGTTCACCTTCCCGCCGGAGTGGTACCTATTTATCTACTTGCACTTTGACGTGCTTCCGAACTGCTAGGTTGGCAGGAGCTGGGACCGAGCAACGGGAGCTCACTCCATCGCGGGGATTTGCACCGCCGACTTCTGATCGGCAAGTCCTAGGCTCTGTGGTTTAATCCACAGTGCCACCGCGTCCCTTAGTAACTGTATAGCAAACAAGAACTAGGGACTCCTGTGGAGAACCAACATGGATACTTGGCATAAGCAAAGCAGAGATGCTGGGGATCTTCTGCAAGCAAAGCAGCTGCCTTGCAACTGGCCCACATCCCTTCCCATAAAAGTAAGAATCATGAAGTTGGGAGGTACCCAAAGGACATCTAGTCCAACCCCCTGCGATGCAGGAATCTCAGTTGAAAGCATCCGTGACATCTAGTTCAGAATTGCCAGACAGGGAGTCTCTCTCTGAGTTCTGCCTGGAGATACTGGGGATTGAACATGAGACCTTCTGTACTGAAAGCAGACTCTCTAAAACTGAGCTACGGCCCTTCCCCTCATTTCTAACTGCGCCCAAGAACTCTCATTTCATTCCTCTTTCCTCTCTCTCATTCCCCCGCTCTTTCCTCCTTCCTTCTTGCGAGCAATTCTATGCCTGTTCTGAGCCAGGCATATCAGGATCCCAGTATATATATATTTCAAGGGTATTTTTTTCTCTCTCTCAGTTGCTTGAGAACTGGGCTGGATGGTTTTCACGCGCACACATTTTAAGACACAAACATGCTCTCACTGAATCTGATAGAGGCAACAGCGACGGAGAACTATCACGACCTCTAACACTCAGTGACTTGGGTCTCAGTGAACAGTTGATCGCAGAGAACGTTCCTAACCAGTTTACATAAATAAATGTTTTCAGGAAAGGGGGACCCGCTTGTTTTCCGCTCTCGTAGCGCTTGTGAGAGCAGCCTTGCTGCGTAAGAACTCCACGGGAGAACCCCATGTCTAAATGTCATCCGGGAAAGCGCGCGCCTGTTTAAACACCCGTGCCAGACATTTACCTATCTAGATCAAGTCTCGATTCCCCATTTTCACTTCCGGAAACAAGAGAGATCTCCCGCAGCTTGCCCGTGGAGTGCAGGATCGGGCTCCTGCCCAAACACGTGTGTGCGGAAGGTTGGTCACGCCACACATTTAAAACATTCAAGGCGCATTTAAAGCTTCCCCCAATAGAATCACTGAAACTATAGTTTCCATCCCTTCAACACCCAGCTATAGCACCTGGCACCCTTGAAAAACTACAGTTCCCAAGGTTCTTAGAGGGAGCCTTCAAATGCGCGTTGGATGTGCTTTAAAAATATTGTGTGGATCGGGGCCCTCCTTTTGCATTCCAGCCAGTGCGCGTGTGTGCGTGTTTGAAATAACTGGAAGGTAACTCTTGATTTGTCTACTTGGCCTTCCATCCAAGCCACACCCAACGGAGTACAGTATTCTGGGCTTGACTGACAAGCTTCCCTTCTCTTTCTGGACTACTTGGCCGTCGCGTGTTTTGGAGAGAGCGGCTGGACTTCTTGCCAGGAGCTGCGCGCAGCGCGCCGGAGCCCAAATTATTCATTCCAGTAAATAAGTGGGCTTTGCGTGCGTGGATATTTCACCCGCCTGTAACCCGTTTTCACTGCCTGGGGAATAGATACCGTTAGAAATGTGGATTTTCTCGAGATATTATTATTACTATTAACAACACAAACAAACAATCAATCAATCATCAACGTCATTTCCCGTTGGCTAGATGTACTGCAGAGAGGAAGCCTTTAAAAAAAAAAGTAGTATTAAAAAATGTCATCTTGTGGAGATCATTACCAGAAGGCAGATCTCTGTTGGTAGATCTCTGGCTAGGATCTGCAGCTAGGTGGATTTCTGTGACTCCCAACCGTAGCAGTGAAATGACTTCTCTCTCGTCTCCAAATGCTGAAACGAAGAAGGTTGGGGGGTAAGCCAGTAGCTGTTTGAAGGGGAAGACAGGGAACCGGTATCCCCCAAACCTTTCCAAGTTTGCCCCAGCCTTCCGTTGGTGGATCTCGGGAAAATAAACCGGATCCCTTGCTGCTTGAGACGATGAGTGGGTTGAAAAGTAAGGCAATGTCGATAAATTGCCGAGGAAGCAAAGTCAGCTCCCAAAACGAGCAAGCGTGCCCGCTTCATTAACGTCTAACAGCTGCCATCGATTAATCAACTGTAACTTAAAAAAAAAAGTTGATTCACTCCAGTCGCAGCTGACAAAGCGATCCACGTGGCACAGAATAAAGCTGGAATTAAGACAGGGTGGACGTTTTGTGGCTCAGCCAGCAGAGGGTAAAAGTGGGCCGGCGACGGAGACGAGATTTAGAGACACAGCCCTATAGGGGCCTGGTGATGAGCCATCGCGTTTGCTCCGTCGGAATCCGCGAAACTCAGCGGTGCCGGCAAGCGCGAAACGCTTCGCAGGTACTCCGTCCAGCTCCGCGTGGGCGGAGCAGGAACACCCAGGAACAAAAGAAACGGCTTTATACGGGGTCAGACGGCTGGTGCATCTAGCTCAGTACTGTCCACACGGACTGGCAGCAGCACTCCAAGGTTTCAGGCAAAGGACATTCCTAGCAGGAGCTGGGATGGGGCTTGAACGCAGAACTTTCTGCGTGCGAAGCAAGTGGTCTATCGCTGAACTATGCCCTTGCTTTAAAAACAAGATTCTGAAGAAACTTCTCATTTAAAAACTGGGGGAGCCGCCCTAACCAAGACAGACGCTTGGTCCATCTAGCTCAATATTGTCTACACGGGCTGGCAGCAGCTTTCCAGGGTTTCACACAGGGATCTCGAATCCCCAACCCTACATGGGAGGTCCGGATCATGCTCTACCACTGAGTTACAGCCCTTGATTTTATGCTGTTGTTTGATTATTTTTTTCCCTTCAGCGCCCAGTCATTCTAATCATTGTTTTATATTGCTTTTAATAGTTCATTTTTTTAAAAAAACAAAAACAAAAAGTATTTGTTTTGCTGTGGATTCTTGGTATTTTGTGAAAGAATGCTTCTAATAAATAAATAAATAGATTTATTGTGTGGTCGCCTGGGGTTGATTTTCACGAGGAGCGGTTGTAAATTGAATACATATTGGGGTGACTGGTTCGTGGGCATCATCGGCCAAGGAAATCCATACCCGTGTGCACATGAGAATGGGTACTGCTGTTCCTAAGTGTCGTGTTATTACAGAATTAGGAGCAACTCTCCAACAAAGCAACACATATTCATCCAGAGAACCATCTAAGAGAAATTTGAGTGAATGCCATTGTCCTTTCCCTGGGAGTAATGGAGAAGAAGTTCTAGCGCCCCAGATTTAGTGCTTTTCAGTGCCGCTGAATTCAAATGGGACATTTAAGCAAGGGACTCGCCAGCTCATTGAAAACAACGGGATTTTTCACAATTGCCTCTTTGCAAATGAATCGTGTTGTTGTCGTTTAGTCGTGTCCGACTCTTCCTGACCCCCTGGACCAGAGCACGCCAGGCACTCCTGTCTTCCACTGCCTCCCGCAGTTTGGTCAGACTCATGCTGGTAGCTTCGAGAACACCGTCCAACCATCTCCTCCTCTGTCATCCCCTTCTCCTTGTGCCCTCAATCTTTCCCAACATCAGGGTCTTTTCCAGGGATTCTTCTCTTCTCATGAGGTGGCCAAAGTACTGGAGCCTCAGCTTCAGGATCTGTCCTTCCAGTGAGCACTCAGGGCCGATTTCCTTAAGAATGGATAGGTTTGACGTTCTTGCAGTCCATGGGACTCTCCAGAGTCTCCTCCAGCACCAGAATTCAAAAGCATCCATTCTTCGGCGATCAGCCTTCTTTATGGTCCAGCTTTCACTTCCATACATCACTACTAGTACTAGGATGTTTCTAAAGAACAGAAGAGGCCACCTTATACTGAATCAGACCATTGGTCCATCTGATTCAGTGTGGTCTACACTGACTGGCAGTGACTCTCCAGGGCTTCAGGCACGGGGCCTCTTCCTCCCAGACTTCCTGGAGATGCCGAAAATTGAATGTGAGACCCAACACATTTCTACCCAACGTGGAACTCGAACCCAAGACCTTAGGATTAAGTGCCCGACGTTTTAGTGACTGATCTAGCCAGGCACCGGAAAAGCACCTTCAGAGAAATGCTTTAACTGTATTCAGGACCAAATCCACTAGATTTCCTTTTTCAGATAACATATACAGGAGCGGGAGAAGTCTTGGATGCTCTTATTGTTGGGTGTGGCTGTGGCTGCGGGTTTGAGAATCCAATTGTGGAGTTGGAAGGGGACTCCAAGGGTCATCTAGTCCAACCTCCTGCAATGCAGGAATCTTTGGCCCAACAGGGGACTCGAACCCACAACCTTGAGATTAAGAGCCTACCGACAGAGTTACCAAGCGCTCAAGAGCCCCCACTGTTTTCCTGCTCCATAAACAAAAATGTACGGACCCATTGCAAGCATACCTGTGCTTGGCTGTGTGTGACCCTGAATTGGGGAGGAGGGCTTTGTAATGTTGCCATCTTGGGGTGGGGGGACAGTAGGAAAGGACCTCAGGTCTTCCATATTGACTCAACACCCCTCCATTCTGCGCACGGTCTCTGGTTCCAGTCTTTCTTCCTGGCATTCTGCCAACCTCAGTTTCTTTGCCCCATCTGTATAATGGGCACAAAACAGGCCTTGCTGCTTCTCAGAGTTTTTTTTTGCCATGGGCGGGTATGGAAAGCGGAAAGACCTGAAAAGTAAGATTCAGGAGCCAGAGTCAGATACCAGTGAAAGCTCCCGAAAGATCTTGCCGCGCCTCTGTCCTTGTTGGAAACAAGGGTGTGCACCGATGCGGGTTTGCAATGGCTGCAACTCCCCCCGCTGAACCCCCCTGGAGAGGATCGAACGGTTGCGGGTTCCCTCCGCCAGGAAACAGCAGCGGACCCTGCAACAAATTGTTGCAGTGGTTCCTCCCGCCTTAGAGGAGCGCTCCTGCAAAGGGCTCCAGGCAAGCGGTTTTCTCCGAGCAGGATCATCCCCTCTTCAATCCCGTTCCTTTTCTGCCTCACCCACAACAGTCAGCCAACATGCATAAACTTGTCCGGCTGGAAGGGACCCAACCCTCTACAATTCCCACGACCATTGAACACAGTCAGTCCTCACTGTGTATGTGTGGGACATGTTTTATGGCTTCCCTCCTAAACTACAATTCTGCAAACCCTGGTCTTCCTTGAAGACGCTGACCCCGCCCGCCCCGTCTTGTTTTTCAGGTTATGGCTATACAGCCATCAACACTCAGCACCTGTTCGCTCTTAGAAGGTTTTTCTCGCTGGGGGTTTTATCCTAGATTTGTGCTCCCCTTAAGGTTGTGATGCTTAAAGCGTGGAGATGTTAGGAAAGCAAAGGGATATAATAATCTCCATTGCTATATAGTATAGTATAGGATAGGATAGGATAGGATAGGATAGGATAGGATAGGATAGTATACATTGCATTACATTACATTACATTACATTACCATACATTACATTACATTATCTTCGCCTAAATTAATTTATTTGCTTCTTTATAACTTTGTATGTCGCCTTTCTGGCTCACTTGACTCTCAAGGCGGCTTAGCAAACCCTCGGAATGACACCAGCCGCTCCCCACCCCTGCCAAAAACAGCTTGCAATCCTAAACACGGAGCAAGCCCTGATGTGCTTAGGATGGCACCAACTACAGTGTTCTTGGGAAGAATATGCGCTCCTTAGCAACAGCCCGCTGATCTTCAAAGCAACGAAGCGTGTGTGCTCGTGTGCGTAAAAGCAGACTGCAATAACCACCCTTGGTCCATTTGAGCTCTGTCGTCCTACTTTTCCCAAGCCTTTAATTTTCTCGTTTTTATAATCCACTGGTCCGGGTGCCCCTCCCCTCTTTTCTCAGCAACCACGTGCACGAGAGCGTGGTCTAGTTTCAGGGGTCGCCCCCCCACCACCTCTCCACAAGGATGGGCTCAGACGTGGCACCATACAAGGGGCGAGACGCTTTGGGGGGGATGGAGAGACCGATAAGCTCAGCACTTGGAGGTCTCCCATTGTTTCCCATCGACTTCCTCGTGGGAGAAGGAGACCGGAAACCTCGAACTACGGTGGTGTAAGTGGCAAAGCCTCTCCAGCAGACTAAAGGCTGCGGGCAGAGGACAGCCAGCAACCTTGGAATCCGTGTTGCGCTTTCAAAGAATCCAAAGCGCTTCCCGCAGCCCGTACAATAATCCTGTAATGTAGTTCAGTCGCATGATTCCCATACGCTGTGCCTTAGCTGAGGTCCCCTACGGAACTCAAGGCAGAGGCTAAATCCGAAGGGCTCTGGGTGGGTGTTCCTGACTCCCTGTGTGTCAACTTCTCCTCGCTCAAGGTGGTGCGCATGGTTGTCCCCTCCCCATGTTATTCCTCTCAACAACCCTGTTAGGTAGGCTAGTCGGAGACGCAGGGACTGGTCCAAGGTCACCCGGTGAGGATTCGATCTATCTAAATTAGCAAATGGAAGAGTCGGACACGACTAAACAACAACAACAACAAAATATAGTTTGTCCGTGTGCGTGTGTGTGCACCTCTATATTTCACACAGACTTATTTTGTATTGCATTGTATGTATCCTATGAAACTTCTTGGAAAATAAGATGTTGTGCCATTTCTGCAAAAAGGCGCATCCGTAGGACATCCATTCCCTATTGCTGTTTTATTTCTTCTGCCGGCTCTCTGGAATTCTTTCCGATGCCTGCTTCTTTCATTTCACAGATTTCTCTCCTCCGTCCTCGTCCGCCATCTAAGAAAGAAAGAAAGAAAGAAAGAAAGAAAGAAAGAAAGAAAGAAAGAAAGAAAAAGAAATTCTCTTGGAGAGACAGTGAATGTGCGTGGAATCAAACTCTCGTCGCTTTACTGATTCAGGAAAGCCCTGAACTCAAATTTCTGAAATCAGAACGATAAATACAAGAAGGCAACAGCAGCGAGGAGTAAATAACACCGGATTTAAAATAAATAAATAGCTGTTCTTTGCGTCTCCTTGGAAACGGGCAATACTCCTTAGCGCTTGGTGGGGAGAAGGGATTTATGTCTCTTTTGTTTCAAACGAAAACAAATGATATTAAGGAACTGGAGAGGGGGAGAGAGAAAGAGAGGGAATCGGCAAGGGGGCTGGGGGCAGGGAAATCCCTCCACAGGCTCTAGCAGAGCTTAGAGAGGGCGGTATTTCTCTTCTGCCGCCTCCCCCCCCCCTTCGCACACTTTTCGCCCAACGGATTTAAAGGCAATCCCCTTTTTAGATTTGAAAAGCTAGCCTGCAGTTTGAAATTGACCAGGCTGAAGGTGAATTTCACGTTTCCGCATTAGCTTGCGCAAAAAGAGAAAAAAGTTATTCTGGCCAAGTTTTTTTTGGGGGGGGAGAGGCGGGGGAAGAAAGCAATGCAAGGGGAAGGGGTAAATTTTAATAAAACACAGGTGGCGTGTGGTATTTGTTTGTTTTTTTAAAAAAATAATGCAAAAATAAAAGCGCCCAGAGGAGGTGCGTCTCAAAAGAGAGACCATTTGCTTTACACTTCAATTCTTCTACTCGATCTTATTATCCCTGTTTACAGAAGAAATGCATGCTTATAACAGTATGAGATCGCTCATGTAACTACTCAAATAATGATGGTGATTCAGAAATGAAATATCTGTTCAGCCACAAACATATGAAAGCTTGCTCGGGAGGAACTCACGCTGCATTTCATGGGGTTTTACTCCCAAGTAATCATGGGGCCGCGTGATCCAGCGGGCCTTTCCACCCGCCCCCCTCCCCAAATGCACCTTCTTCCCCTTCTTTTTCCAGCAGAAACCTAATACAATCGTGTGTATATATGCGCGTGTTTTAAAATCAACTCTCTGCATTCGGCAACTTGTCATTTTGGAATCCAAGGCAAAGAAACGTGGAACAAGGAAACGTGCCTAAGTGAGCGGGAATCAATAGCCTAATCTTCAGGCTCAAACTCCTTCGAATCTCTCTTCCTCCCCCAACTATTCAGATGATATATTTTACCAAATTTCAGCCGTCGAATCCGCAGGAGGGTTGACTATAATATACATTATACACGAAGGATGAGTCGGGGGGAGAGAAGAGAGAAAGGGGAAATAGCCTTTTCCTGGGGGTCTGGGCAGGGTGGAGAGAGAAGGGAAATAACCCTAAAAATGAAATTAATTACCAAGACAAAAAAAAAAGCAATTGACGGTCACCTGTTCGATCCTATTTCCAGAGGGTTTAGAATTCTGCAGCAAAAGCAAGAAAAAGACTTAAGAGGTTAATCAGGGCAGCTTTTGGGAGCCAAAAAAGTCTGCTGGGTGTATTTGGCGCTCCATCTATTTCCCTGGCATTTAGCACTTCCCTTCCAAGTAAGTGGCCGTGGCCTAGGGTTACTCGGAAGTAAATCTCATGGAATTCACTGAGCGCCACTGCCCAGGATTATAGCCTTAAATTCAGACAGGTTAACCCGAGGCTAATTTACTGTTGCTAACTGCAAACTTTTGCTTTAAATCGTTAAAAACAAAACAGAAATTACAAGCAAGATGCCGAACCAGTCTCGCTTTAATCCGGTATGCACAACTATTTGGGGAAATAAACCCCTTTGGTGAGAAATGCAAGTAGTAAAATATTCGGGGTGGCTGCGGATCGCCTATAGCGCGGGTTCTTTGGATAACTTTTGCTAAGCAGCACTGAATTCTTCATCTTTTGGACTTTAAAAATAAATTCTCTCTCTCTCTCTTTCCCAGCAACCGTTCTTAAATTGCTAGAGAACTCCACCCGACGTCTTCCTCGCGCGTTAAAATCTAACCGAACTGGTTAGCGAAAAGGAAAAATTAAAAAGGGATTTCGAGCTGCGCCAGCTGACGTACCTTTTCTATCTTTTACGCTTTCCAGATAGATAATATCGAAAAGGACGCTTTCCTCCCCAGCCAATGCCATCAACTAACATCCACACACACCCTCGGCTGGGGGAGGGAAGTCCTCACGCACCTCCGTTTATTTGCGATCTGATTGTTCGGGCTTTGTTTATTTGGAAAGGATAATCTGACTTGGGATGCACGGGGCACGCACCAGCCCAAAGGATAAATTCCTATTGCTTGGAAGAAAAGGAATCGTTTCCAATGCCTGCCTCTCTCTCAACCCCCCACCTTTCCCCAAAATCTACCCACCTAATAGGTCGAGATTCTAGGAAGATAAAATGGTTGCAAGAGTTTTTCCTGGGGGGCGCGCGCGGAATGCAATGGGTACGATGGGTGTGGTGTAGGAATAGCAAATAAACAATTTGATAAATAACTTCGGCAAGAGGTTAGTCCCTACTAAAATTAATAATAATGGATTGACTGAGATCAGGATGTCTAAACTCTTTAACTTAACTTGGAAGCCAGTTTTTTTAAGAAAGGGAAATCCACGGGAACTCTGCCTCGTGTGAACGCATTTAGGAGCAGCGCATCACGCCACTGGGCCCTTTATGTGGATTTTCTCCTCCCTCTCTCTCTCTCTCTCTCTCTCTCTCTCTCTCTCTCTCCTCTTTTTGAAGGCATTAAAATGAGCTAACTCTTTAAATGTATTATATATCCCAGCGCAATCCGCAGCCCATAATATAAGCTAACCTTCTCGGATTTCATCCTATTCATTCGGTGCCCTCCCTGCTTAGCAGCTCATTTGCCGTTTAATAAAAATCAAAATAAAAGATCAAAACTCGGCATTGATTCCATCGCCATCACTTTGCCCTCTTAATAAATTGCACTGGGCGTCCACCCCGGAAACAGGACGCGGATGAAAGATGGCGAGAAGATCGCGGTCCTTAGGGTGGAGGTGGGGGATATTTTTGAAGGGTTCTCTCTCTCCCCCCGGTCTTTTTTAAGCAAACAAGAAAGGAAAGCTGGAAACTCGTTGAAACTTAATTTAAATGAGAAACCCGGGAAGACAATTTCTCAGCCCTGAAGAGGAAACGATTTTCCTAGCAGTTTGGGGGGGGGAGGCGGGGAGCGGCGGTGGGGAGCGCTGGAGGGTCTTTTGTGTCCAGCTGTAGAAATCATAGCTTTCAAAAACTTTTCCCAAACTCCTTTGTCCGGACATCACTTCTGCGTGACTGCTTCTCCTGTTCCGAGTACATCCTATCCCTTCTTAGAAAGTTTATAGGAGCTGCTCAAACACCCTTTTCGCCCCCCCTCCTCCCCTCCCCAGGATCTCTCCCACCCTCCTTTATCTCCCCTCCTCTCCCTTTCAACCCCCTAAATTAATCTACAAAAAAGTCCCACTCGCACATACACCACAGCTTTCTACTCTGCCCTAACAAATATCACCCCACCACAAAAAAAAGACGTTTACAGAAGTCCAGTTCATTTGCTAACCTAACCACAAAAAAAATACCCAATAGCCCCGAATCAAAGATCTGGCTCCTGTCTCCGGTGTGGAGAGATCAGTTTGTTGGTTTGGCAACCCACAAATGTTCCCAAAACGAATCACAGGGAGGTTATCTGAATATCTATATCTTTCCTGGCATTACAGCCTAGCAAGAGATACCCTGACCTACCTAACCCATCACCCAATTCTCTCCCTTCCTGGATCCCCCTCCTCCCCTCCCAAAAAAGTGAATCCAGATTTCAAAAAGTGCCTTTGCAAGGAAACCGGAAGACACGACCAATGCTTGTGCTAGAACCATTTTAATATAATTATACATATCTGCCAAATCCAGAAAAGAAAAGGTTTATGCATATATTTCTCTTTTTTTTTTTCAATTGCACATCTGCAAGCATTAAAAACAACAATGAATTTCTCCTTTTGGAAATTCAAGGTCAGAGCAATTGACCAATGTCTTAAATATTTGTCTCCTTACCCCCTCCCCCAACAGTAAGCTATTGTTAAGCAGATGAATTTTAAAAGTCCTTGTGTATTTTTGATCTATTGACAGGGTTTGTTTTCCAAATCTCGTGGTTCATTCAATCATTCAGAGACAGTTTGTTGTAAAAAGGTTTTTGTTTTGTTTTTTTTCAGTGCAGTTTACCTCTGGTGAAAGGCAATTTTTTTAAAAAAAAGAGAGAGAGAGAAAGGAAGAAAGAAAGAAAAGAGAGAGAAAGAGAAGTGGTCATATGTAATTCACTTGCTCAAATTTCACTGTTAATTATAACCTATTTAAAATCACAGCAGAACCCCCTGCTGGCACGGGGTCTATGGTTGCATACAATACAGGAGATCACAGTTTTAAAGTCTAGCACAGATTAAAAACCACATATGTACCATTTATATAAGACACACACTGATTGTCTCTTAAAAACTACATATTGACTCCTTATGGACATTATTCTTATTTTTTCCCCCTCTTAAATAAAGTAGTGCAGCTAAGACAATCAGACTCACAACCCCACATTGCTCTGAACCGAGTTCTTTCTTTGTGTTGTTTCCTGGATTCTCCTGTGGCCAACTTTGCCAAACGCTGGCTCGGAAGCAATTAAAGGAGCTCAAGAGAGAGAGAGATATAGACATTGTCCTTTTTTTTTTGTTTTTTTAAAAAATGTTTTGAACCAAAGGGTTGCATGACAAACTGGGGAGGAGGAGAGAGGAAGGGGTGTGTTTTCTTCCCCATACACACACGAAAAGAAAGAAAAAAGAAAAAAAATCTAGACATTTTCCTTTAAAAAAACAAACCACACACACACACAACCAATCCAGCCCACCCCACGGAAAACTTGGCCCATAGTTGGAAAGATCTTCCATCCCATTCAGACAAAGGAACTCAACAAATAGGCTAAAACTATGAAGAACATAGTGGGCTGTGAGTCTGTCCCCATAAGGTGTCCTTCCTTCTTCTCTTCCTTTCCAGAGCTTCTGAGCGAGAGATTAAATCGGCAGAATAGATCATGGCACACTGTCTTTCTTGTCTTTTCAGTTGTTTATTTACTCGCGTCCTGCTCGCGTTTCTCTTTTAATTTAAAACCAAAAGACCTGACTACAAGTTGGAATGTTCGACCTGCCATGGGCACTGTCTTGTCTGTCCCGACAACATCTTCACGATCCTTATTGTTATCAACCATCACCATCGAGCGCAAAAGGGTTCCTAACAGGTCTTCACAAAACCTGGAACTTCCAGGAGGACGTCTGGTCTTTATAATCCAAGCAGTCAGCATTGAAGTTTAGCTTCCAGGAGGCTGTCTGGTCCTTATAATCCAAGCAATCAGTGGTCGAGTTAAACCCCAAACTTGAAGCCCCATAGCCCTGGGTGGAGAGTGAAGCCGGAGACTGGTTGAGATGGCTGGCAACGGCATTGGTGCCCATGGGGCTAAGGGCAGCCCCTGGTCCGGGGAGCTGGTGGTGCATAGGGGTTAGATAAGATCCACAGTCCATCCCTCCAAAATAGGAGGTTGAGCCAGCGTACCCTTGGCTGTAGCCAGAAGCCTGAGTGTAGGTCATAGGGTAAGACCTCTGCATGCATGAAGAAGAGGTGGACAGGGGGTCAGAGAGTGGGGAGATGGAGGCAGGGCTCCAGATGGACACTGGGGCACTGCTGCTGGAGATGGTAGGGACTGAGGTGCTGGTTGGAGGCGTGAACTGCCCACTGGTCCCGCTCTCTGAACTCACTTCTCGGGCTGGAGAGCTCTTCTTCTTCGCGGGCCTCACTTTGTTCTGGCCCCCATTCTGCTGCTGCTGCTGCTGTTGGCGACACTTGGCACGCCGGTTTTTGAACCACACCTGGAAAACCAATAGGAAAAAGCGGGAGCAGAAGAAGAACGCTCGTTAGTCATGTAAATCACAGCAAAGTTGTACGCGACAATGGCTCTGATTTCAACCTAGAAGGTAGAATTTAAGGGCAGGAGGAATTCCACGGATAAAGGCCACCGCTCTGATCAAATCTCTTTTTTCCTTCCTTCAAAATTCCTTGTGTGCTTTCTTCAAGCAGGTCAAGAGTCAACGTTGGCTCACCACAATGCAGTGCGTGGTTTGAACGGCAGGTTTCAGGGAGCAAGGAGCATATTTGTTTCAAAACTTTGCTTTTCATGACAACTCTAATCCTATATCTGATCAGCTTTGCTCATTGAATGGAAAGATTACCTTTCGCATACCCTGGACCCCTCAAAGCACAGCAGGCTCTGGTGAGAGGCAGACAACACCTACAATTCAATTCGACAAATAACCTGCCTTAACATTTTTTGGGTGAACTTTTCAGTTAGTCTTCCCAATTTCTTTGCTCCCATCAAAATTCCTTGGGTATTTTTTTGTTTTTACCTAAGAAGGATATTCATTCATTCATTCATTCATTCATTCAGCTGAAGGAGAAAAATATGGTGATAGCTCTGATGGTAGTGTGGCAACATGAAAGCAAAGCCAACACATGTCTAGCTTGGAGGCTTCTCAGCTTGCATTTTGAGATTCTGTGATGGTTTATCACCTGCGACTGGTCAATGGGAGCCAAGAGCTGCGGTTTGAGTCAAGGTGACCAAGGTTGATGATCATGAGATTTGAACCCTCAGCAGCCAGATATGATTTGACTGTCCCATTGTACTCTCCCTTCTCTAAGCTTCCTCATATTTGAGACTCCCTGATTACCATATTTTTCGCTCTATAAGACGCACCAGACCATAAGACGCACCTAGTTTTTTGAGGAGGAAAACAAGAGAAAAAAATATTCTGAATCTCAGAAGCCAGAACATCAAGAGGGATTGCTGTACAGTGAAAGCAGCAATCCCTCTTGCTGTTCTGGCTTCTGGGATAGCTGCACAGCCTGCATTTGCTCCATAAGACACACACACATTTCCTCTTACTTTTTAGGAGGGAAAAAGTGAGTCTTATAGAGTAAAAAATACGGTACTTATCTGGTCTGGTTTTCTGTACCCAGCAAGAGAGGCTCCACAGCCTTAATGCAGCAAGGGATCATCACCAACGCTTGTATCTCAGACCACTAAAAGGAATGTAAGAGTTGGAAGTTCCTATATGGCACCAGCTTGACCTCAGGGGATTCCGACCAGTGATTTCGCATGTAGAACTAAGCAAACCCAATTGCTTAAGAAGGCCACTTTGGGGAAAGGGTGGGTGGGTGGGGGAGAGGAGAGAAGCCCCTCCCAAGCCCGTGAGCTTGCCAGCTTAGGGTACCCCAAGGACCTCCACTTAAGTCCTATTGAAGTCAAGCCCTTAATTAAAAAGAACAGAGTATTAGAAAGGGAGGGGTTTTTTAACAATTAAAGGAGCAATTGGGTGGGAGGGAAGCAAGCTTGTTCTTTTAAATGAGCTGCGTATTCTTTCCTCTTCCAGCCCACCTACAGGATCAGGCCTTTGAATGGGGAGCAGTCAGCTAGGAAGCTGAGTAACCCTCTCCCTGCTTCCCGTTCAGAGTCGCAGTAGGGTTGGACTGACATTAAAGGCCTCCATCCGAGGCGCATGCAAGGGAAAGCATTCTCCAGTGGAATCAATGGGATTTGCTTTCAAACAGCCTGGTTTCAAATGGGGCGTGTGCTTGTGTGTGTGCCAGTTCCAGCTTTTCCTCCCTCGAACACAACACCCTTGCCCCGTCCAAGAGGCGCAGTCCTCTGAAAGGCCACCCTGAGTCTCCGTGACGTTCTGGACTCCCTGACTTCCCAAGGCTAGGTCACGACTTTCTACCGCCCAAAGTTATGAGATGGAGGCTAGGTTTGTGCAGGGCAGCTGTGAGCGGTTGGACAGGATTGTACCATTTTAGACTATGGGGAGAGGGGTGTTCTTTTTAAATGTACCCCAAGTTAATAGAACTTGCTGCAAATAGGATAGCTTCCATAGGGATAACTTCAGGAAAGTTTTTAATGTGTGATATTTTAGTGTATTTTTCGTCTTTGTTGGAAGCCGCCCAGAGTGGCTGGGGAAACCCAGCCAGATGGGCAGGGTACAAATAATAATGAATTATTATTATTATTATTATTATTATTATTATTATTATATAGGGTGATGGGCAGTGGAGTAGCTCATTATTTGATGGAAGAATTCTAACACCTTCCCCTGTATAATGAAAAGCTCTCTCTCTCTCTCTCTCTCTCTCTCTCTCTCTCTCTCTCTCTCTCACACACACACACACACACACACACACACACACACAACTTCCTTCTTTCCCTCCCCAGTTAATTCCACCCTTCATCGTAACCTGATTAAAGGGTGGTCATGAGGTATAACTCTACATCACTAACAGCCATTAACACACCCACACCAGCAAATAAAAAAAAAATCAGAACTCCGTTTCGTATATAACATTCCTCCATCTGTCCTTCCCAAGCATAGGGCAGTATTAGGCCAGCTCAAAAGGCCTAGTGGAATGCTTTTAAAGGTAAAGGACCCCTGACAGTTTAGCTAGCTCCAAAAGCTAACCCCTGTGGGTACCTGCCTAGGTTCAGTAGGAAAAATATTCCACAGCCAGTGTGTCTCCTCCCCCAGAAGGTCCTATTTATTGTAAGTTGCGGTGTCACCGATTTTGTTTAGGGAGGGCAGAAGCAAAAGGGTTCTATGACAGAATCCAAATCGTGGGCAGAATAGTTCAACACAACCGCTGTTTCATGCTGCCATTTTGGTACCTGGGAGAAGAGGGATGCTTCTGCCTGACCCCTAAGATACGTAACAAAGGCGTCAGAAGAGCCTCGCTGAGGAGAGCATTCCACAAATAGGGAGCCACCACAGAAAAGGCCCTTTTTCGTATTCCCACCCTCCAGACCTCTCACAGAGGAAGCACACACAGAAGGGCCTCAGGTGATGACGACGGGGTCTGGGTCGGGTCATGGTACCCCAGGCCATTTCCCACCAGCTGCTTCGCAGTGGTTTCTGCTTGTTTTAATTTTGAATACTAAAAGTTTTGCTTATTCGGAAAAAGAGGAGGAGGAAGGGGGGGGGAGAGAGGAAGGAAAGAAGCAGCCGAGGAATGTGTTATATCCTTCCTGCTTTTTCCTCTTCTAAATATTGCTTTTGAATAGCAAAGTAAATGTTGCTTCTTAATATTGTTCTGGGCTGCAAGCATTTTAAATGTTTGGCATCATAGCCTACTGAGACACTGCTGCTTTTTAAAAAAGAAATAAATTTGGTGGTGCATAATCATGCTAAGTTTGCTTTACTCATTGTGTGATTCACCGTATGTTTTGCTCTATAAGACTCAGTTCTAAAAAGGGGAAATGTGTGTGCGTCTTATGGAGCGAATGCAGGCTGTGCAGCTATCCCAGAAGCCAGAACAGCAAGAGGGATTGCTGCTTTCACTGCACAGCGATCCCTCTTGATGTTCTGGCTTCTGAGATTCAGGATTTTTTTTTTCTTGTTTTCCTCCTCCAAAAACTAGGTGCGTCTTGTGGTCTGGTGCGTCTTATAGAGCGAAAAATACGGTATATTGTTGTCCACATTGATCAGTTCTAAGTAGAAAACCCCAAAATAAATAAATGTAAGTCCTACTAATGTTGCAAATGTTAGGCAGATTTGTCTTTAAAGAAAGCAGCCGCATCCCATTAACCTCTTCCTTATCTCTTTGATTGCTCAGCCACCTAATACAAAAATAGCATCTAGGCAAAAATACACAGAATGAAAAGCGTGCTGATTTGTGGTCAACCATTCGGAGCAGATGATATTCCACAGCCACTAGACCACAGTGGCTTCAGACCTACAGTACTAAGGAGAGATGCCTATCTGCTTGGCCACCTCACTCCCCAAATTTCTCACTAAGGGCTCATCCTCTGTCTCCCCCCCCCCCACTGTCTCCCAGGAAACCCGAACTTCAGAGCTGAATTAGAATAAATGGCAATTTATTCCGCAGAGTGCCGTCTGTTCTGATCTAGTGCTAAAAAACAGAAGCGTAGACAAGCCCTGAGTGTAACAGGACTGCTCTTTGCTGCTTCATCTGTGAGAGAGCATTGAAGAGAAGGCTCCTCTGTTGCAAGAGACAGCCTCTCTTAGCAGTCGGAAAGCCTTGAACGTTTCCACCAAGTGGAACTTCCGCAAGGCATGGAGAACAGCCATTTGCAGAAGGGAGCTTCCCTCCGCAGTCAGTAGAAACTGAACCGCACACACAGACATCTCCCTTCCCCTCCAGCAGGGAAGGAAGTGGGTCTTTCTCTGATCCTACAGTACAGATGGTGGGGGAAGACTTCTACAGGTTGTGTCTGTATCATGTTGTGGGTGGCAAACACGCGTTTCAAAGGCAATGCATTTTACGAACACGTGTGCCAAAAAGCTGTCATGGCTCCTAGCTCTCCGTCTCAGGTGCCATGAGGTTTGCTGAGCATAATGCAAAAAGACCCCCAAGTCTGGTTAATCCCAATGAGGACTAGTGGCCTCTTCATATTAATTACCGTATTTTTCGCTCTATAAGACGCACCAGACCACAAGACGCACCTAGTTTTTGGAGGAGGAAAACAAGAAAAAATATATTCTGAATCTCAGAAGCCAGAACAGCAAGAGGAGTCGCTGCGCAGTGAAAGCAGCAATCCCTCTTGCTGTTCTGGCTTCTGGGATAGCTGTGCTCCTGCATTCACTCCATAAGATGCACACACATTTCCCCTTACTTTTTCGGAGGGAAAAAGTGAGTCTTATAGAGCAAAAAATACGGTAAACCTTCGGCACATTTTTTAAAAATGTAAAACAGAATTGCAGCATGCACGTCAGTCATGCAGGCAGAGTTGTTGGAAAGCTACAACTACCTGCACTTTTGGTTGGAGGGCACATGTGTGAAAGTGAAGCGGCCATCAAATATATTCCAAGAAATATATTTTGAAAAGTTCAACCTGGTGACCTCCAGTTGTGTTGGACTACAAGTCCCATCAATGATGTGCTGGCTGGGGCTGATGGGAGTTGTAGCCCAAAACATTTGGAGGGCACCGGGTTGACGAAGGCTGGAATAGGTGCTAAAAATGAAAGCATGAATAAAGGTAACTGATTCCTTTACCTCCCAGTATGGGCATACTTCTACTACAAACATGTTGTTTATACACCTGTTTAACGTGGTAGTTACCGTATTTTTCGCTCTATAAGACGCACCAGACCACAAGACGCACCTAGTTTTTGGAGGAGGAAAGCAAGAAAAAATATATTCTGAATCTCAGAAGCCAGAACAACAAGAGGGATCGCTGCGCAGTGAAAGCAGCAATCCTCCTTGCTGTTCTGGCTTCTGGGATAGCTGTGCTCCTGCATTCGCTCCATAAGACGCACACACATTTCCCCTTACTTTTTAGGAGGGAAAAAGTGAGTCTTATAGAGCAAAAAATATGGTGACTGTGTTTAATAGGGATACTAAGGGTCCTTTTTCAGACATATCTGTATTCCAGTTCCCAGGCTTTCCCAGAGAGAGTGAGAGGCTATTAAACCAGTTTAAGTCTATGGTGCAAATTTGCCTTGCTGCTTCCTGTTGCTTAGAATACACTATTAGTGAGAGAGGTGATGTCATCAAGTGTCTCTTAGGGATGAAAGCACATATCTTTTGACGTGTCTACCGCACACCCTTTCTTGCAAACAACTCAGCCCATAACTACTGAAAAGCAAGCTTCATTGAACTAAGAGGTCTTTGCTTCAAAATTCAGAGCCCTTTCAAAGGGGAAAAATGTATACATGAAAGTCACAGGAAACCTGTATCTAAATTGAATCATGTTATGATCCAGGGGCTTGCAGATGGCTGGTGTTGGGGAGGAGGGAATTTTGGGGGGTGCGTGTGTCCATACAGCCCTCTCTCTCTATATTGCACATATATCCTATGCACAAGTATGACACCGCAGACAAAAATGCATCTTCAAAGCATGCATACAGAAAGTGAGCGCACATGTGATAGGCTTGCCAGATTTTGAAAAGCAAAAAAGAGGGCGCTATGACGACTCTCATTTTACCCTCTACTATATGTGGGCTATAGAAGCTGTGATATATTGCTGAGCAGGGCAGGAGAAGAGAAGAGGAAAGCAAGACTTCAGCCACCAGTTATGTCTCTGTCTCATCCAGAAAGCAGAGCCGTAAACATCTTGGCAAATTTGAAAAATCCACCCAGACAGACATTTTATTTCTGAAAAAGAGGACTTGTCCTGGAAAAAGAGGACATATGGCAACCCCAGATATAGTGTAACACTACACTGTAATCTGGATTTAGACTTAAATTTCTTCTTCATATAACATTTTGTTATGTGTGGATCATTTTTGCATTTATGGTCAGACTACCACGGATCCATTTTTGCACCTATTTCATCCAGCGGCAGACACACTCCACTGTAGCCAATGACAAAACAGCCCCCCCAATTTGGTTTTAATAGAGCTGGATTTCATCTAGTTTCAATCAACCCTGTGAAGTGAACGGTGGAGGGATATATTTTCTGCTCTCTCTCTCTCTCTCTCTCTCTCTCTCTCTCTCTCTCTCTCTCAAGACGGTTCAGGAATCTGGTGTGAACTCAAAGTGGAATACACAATGTGTGTAGTCATTTGGGGTGGGAGTAAATAATTTAGCATTAGGGTCTCCTTTTATATGACGGAACAGATACAGGGGCCTCTCAACTCAAGGGCCAATGGGTTGAGGGACTAAAGGCGATTGGGCTCAATTCTGATCAAAACAGCTGGCGAGGCCAACTAGAGAGTCGAGGGCATGTGTTGCAGCAGCCACCTGGGTCCAGTCTGTACCTGGGTGGGAGAACTACCTGGGAACCACTCGCTCCATGATGGAAGAAAGGAGTGGCATAAACATAAGATGAAAATAAAATATAGAAAGCCACAGAGGGCCTAGGAATTGCCTTCCACATCCGCTCAGTGTAATCCAGCATTTATCACTCTATGATTTAAACATCTTTGCCAGCCTATTTGGTGTTAAATACCACCTGTGGACCATCTTTAGATGGTTTTCCTTTAAAGTATAGCATGCCATGAATTTGAAGTTGTTTGTCCACAGATGTTCGCATAAGTTTAAATCAATATTGTGTTCCATATCCCTAGCCCAACTAAATCATTGATGACTTGACCAACTCCTCCTTCATTTCCTATCCAGTAACAGTTTGTACATTTTAGAAAGAATTTTAACCTTGCAACCTAATAAATTCATTTCAAACTGTGATCTCTGGTCTGCAAACCCCTTCCCCCCCATCTCCGAAGGACCTACATGTCCCACTGCCCAGAGCACATGGTGGCAGAAGTGGACCACCAGATTTAACACTGAGTGCCCTGGACAGGCCCAGCCCAAAAAATTTTGGACCTCAAAGCAAAGGACCAAAGCATGGATCTCCCTTCAGCACCCGCAATGGGACAGCAGTCTCCAAGGTACCAACAGACTGTATGGAACACACAGCTCTGTCCTCCAGCAGAAGGAAATGACCCTGATAGGCAAACTCGGCCCTCCAGATGTTTTGGGACTACAACTCCCATCATCCATAGATAACAGGACCAGCGGTCAGGGATGATGGGAATTGCAGTTTCAAAACATCTGGAGGGCCGAGTTTGTCTATGCCTGCCCTGATCCCTAGGGTTTATGAGGAACAGCCAGGAGGCTGCTCTCGCTGCCCCAAGCCCACCAGAACCTGCCACCTGTAGCAGTTGCCTCTCCTTGTCTCATGGTAGGGCCAGCCCCTGGCTCTGGACAGAGCGCGCAGAACCAACCCTGGCTCCTGCTGCAACAACAAGTTTATCTATAGGTGATATACATTTGCAGTCATTTGCAAATCACTCCAACCCGCTACTCCTTTCAATATGTGCAGAAATCATCCTAGATTTAAACTCTCTCTTTTAATGTAGTGTCTTAAGAGGTGGGAATAAAATCAGGAACTTTGGGGGGCAGGCGGAGGGGGGGGAGAGCATGCTAGGTTTGTACTTTCAAGGTCTACATTTTAGGGGCATCATCTGGGGAGACTTGATGGGTGCCCCTCCCCACCCTGTGTTTCAGGATTAATGGCTACTTAGCTCCCTTCTCTTATAATTAAATGTGTGCGTTTTCTTTTTCTAAAAATAGGCAGGTTACAAAACGTGAATGAGTAACCCTGCTGTAAGTTGTATGAGGTTTGGGAAAGCAATCAAAGATTCCAAAATGTATTTCTTTTTTGTTGCTGTATTTTAACTTTTATATCCTGCTTTTCCTTCGTTGTGGAACGCAAGGTGGCATATTGATGTGGTTCCCAGGCAGGCACTGACCAGCCACAGATCTGCTTAGTTACAGCAAAGCAAAACCGTGACCTCGTGTGCCTTCAGATTGTGTGTACCATATTTTTTGCTCTATAAGACTCACTTTTCCCCTCCTAAAAAGTAAGGGGAAATGTGTGTGCGTCTTATGGAGCAAATGCAGGCTGCGCAGCGATCCCAGAAGCCGGAACAGCAAGAGGGATTGTTGCTTTCACTGAGCAGCGATCCCTCTTGCTGTTCTGGCTTCTGAGATTCAGAATATTTTTTTTCTTGTTTTCCTCCTCCAAAAACTAGGTGCGTCTTGTGGTCTGGTGCGTCTTATAGAGTGAAAAATATGGTATATCTGGTTAAAGCCTTTGCTGAGACTCTTCCACCTCGCCCTCCTGGAAAACAGACACAGCACCCCGGTATATCAAACTCAAGCCACCCTGAAGACCCCCACAACCCCCACAAGTTCTCCTGAATGGTAACCACATGTCCTACTGCACAGGACTGTTGTGTGTGAGGAGGTAGAGACAGGATGAGAGACAAAGGCCTATCAAATTTATCTCTCCCCAATTCAGACCTCTTGACTGCTGCCCACCACATTAATCTGAAATGGGTGTGTGTGTCCACTGTTTAATCTGCCTTCACTTTTTTTTGGGGGGGGGGTGTTACACTGGAAGCAAGGACTATTGGGGATGGTCCACAGCCAAGTGGTACAGCATCTGAGCTATATGCAGAAGGTCCCAGGTTCAGGCATCCCCAGACAGGGCTAGGAGTGTCTCCTGCCTGAAACCCTGGAGAGCTGCTGCCAGTCAGTGTAGACAATATAGAGTTAGATGGACCAGTGGTCTGATTCAGTATAAGACGACATCCTATGCTTCCTCGTTTTGTTCTATCCATACCTCCGGGGTGCTAGAGAAGCAGAACATTGTCTACTGCACTGGCCGGTGGAGGCAGTTTCAGCCAGGAGTCTCTCTCCCTCTGGAGAGACCGCTGAGCTACGGCCCTTCAGACAGGGAGAGCCCTAACCCCACAAGCAGCAGCAGCAGCAGCAGCACCGCCGCCACCACCTCCTCGGCTTACCTGGACTCTGGACTCGGGGAGATTGATTTTGAGCGCAACCTCCTCTCGCATGAAGATGTCCGGGTAGCGGGTCTTGGCGAAGAGGGCCTCCAGGACGTCCAGCTGCGCCCGGGTGAAAGTGGTGCGCTCCCTCCGCTGCTTCCGAGGGGTGGCTGGGGAAAGAAAAGGACCGCAGGGGTTCAGGGGAAGAAGCCAGCGAGACCACCACCACCACGCCACCCGACTGGCAAACTCGCCTTGTGCGCGCGCGCGTGCCCATCCACAAGACCGTTAAGCCGGAGGCTTTGGGCAATCCCGAGGCCAAACACGTTTCCCACGGGAACGAGTCCCCACCCGGAACGCCAGGAGGCTTCTTCTAGAGTAAACACGACGGCAGGGCTCCGACGGCACGTCTACTCAAGGGTAAGCTCCAGGGAATTCACTAGGATTTCCTCCCAAGGAAGGGCGCCTAGGATCGCATCATGCCGTCGCGATCCTTACGCACGTCCCCCTGGCTTTCAAGGGGAGGCGCTCGGCTTCCTCGCAGATCTGCGCACACAGAGAGGAAAACCACGTTCCCCGGGGTGGGTGGGAATCCTTAGAGAGAAGTAGGGACTGCCCTCGGCTTAATAGGATCGGGCTGCTCGGCCAACCCGGGGAGAGAAAGCCTACTCAAGGGAACGGGACTTACTCCCGAGTAAACATGCCCGGGAGATGGGGTTCTAGCACAAGTCTAACCTTAACTCCCAAGGTCATGTTAAGTGGGCCTGGTGAACAGAGGAGGTGCGCGTCTACTCGGAAGTATGTCCTGTTGAGTTTAATGAGATTTACTCCCAGGTGTAGGAGATTGCACCCTGATTTCAGAAGACCCGAGGAGCCTCAATGAGCGACGCCGAGCGCCTTACGCATAAGTAAGCCGCGCGGATTTCAGTGGAGCCCAAAGCAGTCTTGGAGCGAAGGAAAGGGGGGAAATCCCACCAATCATTGGGATCGGGGCAACCTCCGGCCTTGCGCTAGAGCTCAGAACTTAGGCTACGATCCGCCCGCCCTGAGAGTAAACAAACTTGAGCGCAAGACGGGACTCTCACTTGGAGGAAGCTTCCATTCGGGCTGAGAGGCGTTCGCGGATGACGGATCCTATCACCGCGGCTGCAGATTCTCTTAAGCCCTTCTCTACCCGAAACAAGCCCTCAGCCCTTCTCCATCCAAACAGAAGACCCCCACCCCGCGCAGGGTCACCATCTCCAGGTCCTTAAGTTTGGAGCCCCCTTCCTCCCCAAGCAAGCTGTCAGAATCAAAATAAAAAACATAAATAAATAAAATAAATCCCTGATAAGTCTCCGGGGACGCGCCGTCCAGGAAACCCGCAAAGTTACGCAAAAGTTTCCTCACCTAGGGGAAATGGAACGCTAATTTTGGGGAGACGGGATGGAGAGAGTGGGGCGATTCTCCTTTGGTCCTTTTTCCTAGGGCGCTTAAACGTATGTGCCGTCGGAAGTCATTTCGGACGCCTGGAAAGTATCTATCGAAGATTGCAGGCAGCCACAACTCCAGAATCTAGCCGGGATCCCCCCGCCCGAAGTACCCTCTGGAAACTCCGACACGCTTTCCAGAATTTCTCTCCATCATTCCCTGGCCCGAGTCTCTGAATGGTTTGGTTTTTTGCTTACCTGGGTACCCGACGGACGGATGTAGAAGATCCATCCCGGAGGTGGTGAGGCTCAGCCCGTTGACGGCGTAAGGTGGTTGCTTAAGATAAGACATCATGCTAAAGTTGGGGCGGGGTGGAGGAAAGATGGCCAAAATTCCGGGGTGGGGATGGGAAGAGGGGACCGGATCCTCCTCTCCCGCCTTCTGGGTTTTCTTCAGGAGACTGGCGGGCGGAGAAGTCCTCGGAATGAAGACTGGAGCTCCCGGGTCTACTGGTTTTCAAAAAGAGGGGGAAGAGGGGAGAAGGAAAGAAAGAACGAAATAAATAGAAAGAAAGAGTGAACGAGATGAAGGGGCTGCTAGCGCGGGGAGGAAATAAAAGGTCCCTTTAAGGATCTCTTGCAAGATGGATTGAAAGGAGGCGCCGTCGAGGAGAACTGCTTGCAAAACCGCCAGATGCGCACTGCGGGCGCATCCCTCGGCGTGGCTGCCCAGCGGTCCTCCCCCCCCCCCCTCCCGCGCAAAAGTTACAGTGCATATATACAATAATTGCCTCCTTCTTTAGGAACACCCCCTACTCTCTCTCACACACACACACACACCATACACACAGAGAGACTTCAGGGCTACACAGGATTGCTATCGGGGGGGGGGGGCATTCGCCTGCGTTTCCCCGGGCTTAGCAAGTAGTTCATTGTCTCCGACCAAACTTGATTGGGGCCCATTTCGCAGACACAAAGAACTCCTTGGCTAAATAAATAAGGCCGCTAACAAAGCCTCTTTCCAGCCCCCAGCCCCCACCCTTTCCACGTTTTCCTTGTCGACAAAAGAGCGTATCTGTTGTCCGGACCCCCACCTCCCCCCCACAAGCTTTTTAATTACCCCGGATTTTGCAATTGCAAGGCAAGAAGCAACCCCCCCAAAAAGTTTAGAATTAAAATGCCCACTTTAAGAGAAGATCTAAGCTGGGGTTGAAAAGCAAGGGGGGGGGACGCCTCCCCTGCACCACCAGCCCCTCTATCATTGCATGCCTGAAGTGATTTCTTTCAGCAATTTCCCCCTAATTAGCACTTGGGCTAATTAGATTTAGAGGCAAAAAAAAGAAAAAGAAAAAAGACCCCCGTTTTCGAAGACTTTTGGAAATACTGGAAGGGGGGAGGGGAGCTTGTCGCAAGCTAAACAAACAAGTAATTAACTTTTGCAAGAAGTGGGAAAATCTTTTTCTTTTCTTTCCCCTCCAGTTATCTTTGGCGAAGGGGGTTACCTTAATTGGGAGGATTAGAACCTGTGTGTGAGAAGGAGGAAATCAGAGATCCCGGGCGCCCTCCCTCTTCCCAATTTCGGTTTGGAGACCAATCCGCAAAGATAAGGGAACTTGCACCGCTGCATTGTCCGTTCCTCTCTCTCTCTCCCCCCCCCCCATTCTCTCCCCGCCCTCCAGCGGCCTTTCGGAGGTGTGTGTGTTTATTCGTTTTAACACCTATTTGGATGTCAGCCGCCCTTTGAACCGCCCTCCCCGCAAAGTCCGATTGATTCCGTCCCCCCGCCGCTAAAGCGTCTCAGGATTCCGAAAGGTGATGCTAACTATTCCTGACAGATCCAGTCCTTGAGCATTTAAAGGAAGGAGATCGGTGACTCCAAGGATCTAATGAGCTCGAAATTTGAGGAGAAGGAGGACGTTGGACCGGTTACCCCCCCCCCGCTCCCCGCTCGTCCAGGAAATAAAGAATTTTGTGGACGGCTTGCTGCGTATAAACCGTTCTTATCTAATTTCTGTATTTTCGTTTCTCCGTGGGGGAAAGGCGAGGTTATTTCATTCTCACCTGCCCAGCCCTGCGAGGTTAGGCGGAGAGAGTTGAGTTTTGAACTCAGATCTCCCCAAATTATCACCACAATCTCTCCCACCCACCCCAAGTTTAGCAGACTTGATGAACTTGCTTCAACCCTTCCCAAGACAATCTTATAAAAACCGCTTCCGTTACTGGGAGTTTACAGCCACCCTAAATTGTTCCCACTTTAACAGGAGGTCCAGATTCCAAATGGAAATCCTACTTCGTTTCTGCCCGCCCCCCACCCCGAGCTATGTAGGCCAGCCATAAGGAACGTTTACTCGGGAGCAAAAGCCCTTTGACCTCAATGAGATTGATCTCCAAGTTAAGCGTGACTAGAATAGCAGGCGTTTACGCCTAAAATGAGTTTAATGCATTTCGTAAAACTTCCTTGGAAGGGAAAGCTACATTCCTTACCTCCGCCCGAGGTTTACGGGACTTACTTCGGAGTAAGGATGCAGAGGCTTGGACTGCACATCTATTCGAGTCTGCCACCGCCTTTCCTTACAGCCCCGATCCATTTATACAGAGGCAAATCCTTCCCAGGCGGATGACTCGCAAAAGCCTCATTAGAATCAAGCGAAACCCCCGCGAGGAACTGGATAATGACGCCATCTCTGGGAAAGCGAAGCCTGGAACTTAGGCCGATGACGTCACGAAACGCGCGCGCGCGCGCACACCCCCACACCCCAGACGACAGAATCAACGCCCCGACCTGCGCGTCGTTCTGAACATGCACCGGACCCGAGTCCACGCGTGTTTATTCCAACGGACGCGGGCCCATACAGACGACCACAAGAATCCCAAAGGAAATTCTCTCTGGGGGAACGTGCACGTCCGTATGCTCCGGCCCACAAGCAAAGAGGTCTTTTGCGGCAACCGCACATCAGGCGCGTGAGGTGCTAAAATGGTTTCCCGCATCCACGCTGTGGCGGGGCTGATTCTCACGTAGGGAGGGCAAGATATCGCAGCCTTACTTGGAAGGAATGCGCACCTATATCCAAGGAAGGTTCTTCCGAGATCCTGGCGCAACGCGGTCCTCCACACACACTCCTGTGGCTAGGAGTCCCCATTCATCCACCAGAGGTTTCATCAGGTTAAACGCGTGAGGAACCCTTTCAGTCGACCAACTCTGCACTGGAGAACCCAGGCTGGAGGGGAAACGTCGATTAAGTAATTGCTTCCCCGCCCCCTAAAGTTTAATTAATGGAGGAGATGTTAAGCAATTCGCTCAAATTTAAAGTGAAAAGGATCGCAGCGAGCCCTGAAAGAAGTATTAATTGGAAGCTCAGGTCTCAGGGAGCCAGGATGAGGGAAAATGCGGCTTAGAGTCCTGCAGGAATATCTCTATATAGGGAAATGCATAGTATCCGATCGCCTGCGGTGTATTAATTTTACCAGAAACTATTAAGCTAGTATAGGCAAACTGTTAGCCCATTAAAAAAATAAATCCAAAAGCCATATTAGACACTGCTTTGTGATATTTTGGTTGACCTAATAAAGGCATTAGCCTCTAATGTGGATTTTAAAATATATACCTAAACGTAAAGGAAGACGCGCATTTTCTTTTTGTCTTAAGAATTAAAAATGAGAGAGAGAGAGGATAAATGGCAATTGTTTCTAAATATATATGGGCCAAGCCAGCTAAAACTAAGAGTCCTCCAATCAGTGGGAAAGAATTCGGCAGGCGTTTAAGTTTCCCCACTGAAATCAAAAGGGCAAGTTTTTGGGCGGGGGAGGGGGAGAGAAAGTTCCCAGCTTAATTTTGCAACAATTTTGCCTGGCCTAGCAAGTTTATTTGCCTTAATACGCATTTTACAAATTCTATTTCTGTTATTCAGAAGCTCCACAATGCCCAATGGGGATATCTGAGCTTACTATCCAATCCCAATCCTAATACTTGTTATAAAATCTAAATTCATTTGGAAGTTAGTATTATTTATAAGTAAGGAAAATGTCTTTAGGATGGTAAAATCAACTTCTCTCCCCCCCGCTTTTTAAATTAAACAGATAGAATTATATAATTCCTTTTTTAAAACAACAACACTTGAGAAAGTTACGGTATTTAACGCTGATCTCCAAAGAACATTAGAGCATATATATAGGACACCTGCGCTGTTGTTCATTTATTTTAAAGCTATCCAGATCCATTTAAGTCAAACTCAGTTTTACAATTAATTTCAGTGATTTAACACCTTAGTACACGTACCCGGGAGTAAACCCTACTGAACGGAGTAAACTTCTGAGTAAACATGCCCAGAGATCGGGGTGCAATATTTTATTATTACTGTGTTATTATTAGCCACAGTCAGTCATCGGCAGCTGAGCTTGTGTCAGCTACACAATTATTACAGCGCCCAGGATCAGCTCAAAGGAAGCGCGTTGAAGCCGCTTTAATCGCTACTAATTATCGGCGCAATCCTCTCAGTGTTTACTCGGAAATATGTCCCACCCAGTCCAACTGCGTTTACTCCCTTGTAAGTGCGTCTTAGGGTTGCAGTTTAAGGCTGCGATTCTGTGCACACTTGACAAGGAACACAGCAGGACTTACTTCTGAGTAAGCATGGATACGTTTGCGCTGCAATCCTAGCCGCGCTTGCTCGGGAGTAAGCCCCATTGAACTAGGTGGGGCTAACTTCTGAGTAAATATGCATCGGGTGGAGGTCCCCTTTGGGTCTTTCGGGTCCGCCGCTCCCCAAACCCAATACTTTTTTTTAACCAAAGGCTAGTTAGAGAGAGATATACAGGATAAGTTTTGAAGTGTCCATCATGTTGCGTCGCTATTTTTTAAAAAGTCAGATCCTGTTTTCACGGCCTCCAAACTCTCCTCAAGTTTCCTTTAGAAACAGCATGCAAACCTTCTAGCTCTGAACCCGATCCAGCCCCCAGTCCAGCGTATTGAAGCACCATTTATTTCACCGGGGGAGGGGAGAGAACCACGTGCTCCAGAAATCCACTTTGAAATCCACTAGATTTCACCTAAAGAAGTGATTTCCTTTTAAAGAGGAATCCTTTCCTCTGGTAACCAGACGCGCGCATACACTTTTCCCACGGAGTGGAAACAAGACACTTGCTTTTGCGCGCCGAGGCTGCGACCCCCAAGTACACCTTACTCTCGAGGAAGCCTCCTTGACACCCACGATTCTTACTTCTGAGTAATCACCCTTCGGCTGGCGCGGCTAAAACTAATGGAGACAAAGAGACGCTCTCAGTTTTGCAAAGCTTTCGGGAGGGAAAACTTTTCCCTCGCCTTCCCTACCTGATCCGAAGTCAAGCCCGTTTAAGCAAAGGACGAGTGAGCTCGCTCGTCTGGCCTTGTCCACTGAAGATGTGGATCTAACGGCTGTTCCGTGCAATCTGTCGTTTCAGCCTCTCCCTCTCCTCACCCCCCCTCTCCAGACCCCCCCTCCTCAAGGACCCCATGTACCAGTTGCTCTGTCCCTGCTCAATTATAATTACCCCGTCCAAGAATTAATTATAATAAATGTTTTCTTGATAAACTAACGAGATAATCCGGGCGGCACACGTTCCTTAATTACGGGACGCCTGCAACAGCTCTCAGGATCATTTGGGTTGATTAATTTTCTGCATGGTGACGATGAAAGAAAACATTATATAGACTGGCAGAGGGGCGAGCCGAGAGCGCACCAGGGCCGTAAGCAGTTGGAAACCCCGCGTTCCCCTCCATGCCTCTTTGTAGACACGAATACTTCCCAGAAGGAAAACAACAACAAAACAAAAAACAGCATATGAATGCAAAGTCCTCTCTCCCCCTCCCCCACTTATCTGCTCTTCACTCCTTCCACAAATGCATACACCGATCTTTTTCTCAAAACCGAATTTCAACTGCGCGAATATTCCTAACCCTGGGCCTTCCCATAGTTCTGGATTCCGCGCAACCACTTTCGCACTTCTTTCCTGGGGTGGGGAGGAAGAGGAAGAAGGCGTCAGAAGTTCCCTATCCCCCCCAAAAAAAAATCGTTTGGGGTCTTCGAAAGCCCATCGGGCTGAAAATCTGGGAAGCCCCAAACGGGAGGGTGGGCGCTCTGACCTACACAGAGCGTCGTTCCGAATTAGTCAGTTCGGTTTTTCTCTAGGGCGTTCCTCCTATTTGCTAAAGCAGGCTTATTTCGGCGTAGGCTGCAAAGCTCTGTTTATCCACTTTCTTGGGAGTAAACTCCACTGAACTCCGAGCGAGAAGATGTACATCTTAGATCCTTCGGTCCTCAAACAATCCCAAGATCCGTTTGTTGATGGGAACAGAGGAGACGTGGATCGAACACGAAAGTGGGTCTCTCTGCTCGCTTAACTAGGACGTGGATTTCGGAGGACGTGGCTGACCCACGCTCTGACAACGAGAGGAAGTCCCATTGCTTTTACCTCCGAGTAAACGTGAGTAGGCTCGGCCTCCCTCGGGCCCTTTGCATTAGGACTTAAAACACCACCCAAGATTTGGAAAGTCGAATCCCACTAGGGCGCAGAAGGCGCGGGCCACGATCCCAAACGCCTCTCATGCTCTCCCTGCAATAAGAACCAAGCTGAAATGGGCGGGCTCTCCAGGGAATGATGCTTAGAACCGTGGAAGTTTCCAATAGGATATACTGCTTAAAAAAAAAAAGTTGAAGCACCTAAGAGCACAGAGAATATTTTATTTTTCCTTTATAAAAGAGAAGTTTATCTGCCCAAACCAAGTATTTATATTCAATATTATAGCTTGCCAAAGAACGCGAGCATTTACAAGACAAACCGATTGCAAAAAAATAAGCTTTCATTTAAGGTAAACATATACGACTCCGATATTTTTGCATAGATGCGTGCGTCCGATTCCACACATCCAACACAAGCATGAAATACTTTCTAGCCCCATCCTCTGGACGCTGACTCAGAAGGAAGCCCAACTGAATTCAGTGGGAGTTACTCCCAGGGAAGCGCGCATTGGGATTGCAAACCCAAGACTTACGTGGAAGCAACGGAGCTGTGCGCTTAAGAGCGCGTTTGCTTTAAAACAGAAAACACAAATAAGCCTTCGGGCAACAAAAATATTTTGCCCATTCCATACTCTAAAGTTCCTATATTTTTTAATTAAAAAGAAGGAGGAAATATCTCCCTGCTCACACGTTCAGGAGCTACTTCTAGGAAAACATTTAGACCTATTCGGTGATTTTTTAAGGAAATGCTGGATCGCCTGCCTGTGTCTCAAAAGCGCGTTACGCGCGTGTGTATTGCTCGGAGACAAATGCTAGGCCCAGGCGAAGCAGGGCAGGAGGCGCCCGCGATCCTTCGCGCGTTTACTCCGCCGCAGCGCCTCCCCAGCCCCACACAAGGGAGACGATCACCGGGACTCCACCCCACTGACGCCAAAGGGGCTTCCTTCTAAGCAAACCAAACTGGATCCGGGTGAGATGAGGAACGGTTGCCTGACGCTCCCCAGGAGAAAGAATCTGGGTCCGTTATCACGAGCGCTTTCTCAGGGTCAAACCAGGCGCAGCGAAGGGTGGTGCTGTTTTTTTGCACAAGCACAAGAGAAATCAAAACGGCTTTTCTGGTCCGCATGGAATATCTTTCCCCACCCACCATAAGAGAGAGAGAGAGAGAGAGAGAGAGAAAGAAAGAGAAAGTCAGGCTTAGGGGGTCTCCATTTTCCCCATGCGCGCCTTGTCTTGCTTGCTTCAGAGTGTTGTGCGACCCCAAAGCTTGCTACCTTAGCAACACCCGTACCCATGAAACCAACGAAGGCACGAAAGATAAAACGGGGAGGGGGGAGTCTCTCCACCACGTTGGTTCCTACCTGGCCAGCCCCCACCTCTCTGAACTTTACACGCCCCCTCCCCAACTACCCCTTTCTAGCTCAACTCTCTTCCATTTTAATCCAACTCTCCATTCTTAGAGTCTCCTTCGCGCGTTTCGAAGACCCAGCGCCGAGTTTGCCAAACGACCCCCGCTCCCCCCACCCCCGACTAGCGATCGGAGTCTCAGGGAGAAACCGACTTCTCAGTAACCCGGGAGCCGGGTGGATTTAATTCCCAAAGAAAGGAAGAAAAATAAATATTGGATTCACAACATGCCAGCTAAGCCGCAAACTTTACAGCGAAACCGTTTTCGCACCCCACCCCTTACTCCGGAGGGACGGTGGTCGCAAATCTATTTTGTGTACACTGACTGGGAGAGAAGCCTATTGAATTCAGGGAGATTTACTTCTGGGTAAACAAGGGCAGCTTGGGTCTGAGGCGTGAGTAAACCTAAGCGCTTGCTGAGAAGTTGCCTTTGGATTAACTGTCCGCCCCGCGCCCCCCTCCCCCCCAAAAAAATCCCCGCTTTATATCTCTTGCATTTTCATTCGGAATGGAAATTCTGGTTTATTTTTTTATTTCCACCGCCCCCGAGAAAAGAAAAGCAATTAACCCAGAAGGCCCTGGCGGAGCCGAAGAGGCTTAAAAAAGAAAACAAAAATAGACTAAACACAACGTGCTCGTTTCAAGTCGTTCTGCAAAACGGAATCGAAATAATAAGGTGACATTTTAACGACTTTTTAGGAAAACAAACAAAATATCTCTAGAACTCTATAGCCGAGATACGTTTGGTACTGTTGTAATTCCAGGGAAAAGAGCTAACCGCTTCTTTAAAAAAAACGAACAAACATATACACATGCCCTTTTCTCTAAGGAATGATAGAGGAAAGTCCCATTAAATTAAAATGCAACTTACTTTTTTTTTACGCTTCGAGGTTTTAAAAGGGAGGAAACTCTTAACGTTCGGGTTAAAGCGTTCTTTTAAAATGAAATTAACAAGATATAAAACATCAATCCTTTTTTTAAAAAAAAGGTAACAGATAGATTTCTCACTTACCTTAAAGCTTCAAGAAAATCTTCACGTTTAAAAAAAAGCAGGGGCAAAACAACGCGGCCGAGTTATCCGAGTTCGTCAAAGCCAGAGTTTGTTCCTCCTACAAAAGAGACCCAAGGAAGAGCGTTAGACACCTTCCGCCTTCTTCCAGAAGTAAAAAAGCTGTATTTTATATTTAGTTATTATTGTGATTATTGGGGGGGGGGAAGGAAGGGGAGGGTTTGCAAAATATGCTACCTGATTCTTAAACAATATATATTTTTTTTGGAAAAAAAATTAAAAAGCACCCCCAAGCACCCCCACAACCCCCCCTCTGGACAGTGGAGGGGCGTCGTGGCAGGTTGCGCTGGAGTAAGATTTGACTTTTTGAATAATGGTGGCGGAACGCTGGAAGGGCTCGCGCTCTCTCTCTCTCTCCCTTGCTCTCTCTCTCTCTCTTTCTCTCTCTCTCTCCCTCGTTCCCTCTCCCGGGTTGGTTTGCTGCGAAAGCGCCTGTCGGGCAACTTTTTTGACGCGGGCTCTCCAACCAATGGCAAGCAGGGAATGATTGACACATCTAAGCCAGAGGGAAGAGAATAAAAACAGACAACAGGGGGAAGAGGAAAAACAGGGCACAGCGTCGCCAGGGGGGCAATCAGACAACAAATAGCAGCTACTTTAAAAAAAGACACACACACACACACAAAATATATGTGTGTGTGTGTCATATATATATGAGAAATGCTACCCCCCCCCCATTCTAAAACACACACGCACATATTCTGGGGAGAAGAAGTCAAAGGACCTTGCAATTCCCAGGGGGGGGGGGCGAGCCAGGCTCGAGTTACCCTATTGCAATGGGGCAGAGAAAGGGAAGAAGAAAATGGAAAGGAAGGGGGGGCGAGGGAGATGGGGGCGATTAGCACCTTGGTAATGTAAGTAAATATCAGAAAGTGAGGTGTGTGGGAAGGAATCTAGCAGGCAGAAGAAAGTGCAACATCGAAAACCACCAAGATAATCGTATCGGTTTATTCGCATGCATTTGTTTATTCTTTGTGAACCGCCTTGGGGCCTTTTGGGGGGAAAGGCGGCATACAAAGAAACAGTAACATAAGGTATGTGAAGAAGGAAGGAAGTTGTCTGTGCATATCAGGAAGACTTTCGTGTGTGTGTGTATGTGTGGACACGGAGTTTAGGCCCAGCAAGTATTTCCAGAGTGGAGAGAGGCCGAAAGAGTGGCTGGGGAAACAGATGATTCAGGGTAGAAATAATAAAATAATTAAAATTATTAAAGGCCCCACAGGTCCGAGTCAAGCCGCAGTTCCACTTGACTTCATTACAGTGGTACCTCGGGTTAAAAACTTAATTCGTTCCGGAGGGCCGTTCTTAACCTGAAACTGTTCTTAACCTGAGGTACCACTGTAGCTAATGGGGCCTTCCGCTGCAGCCGCGCGATTTCTGTTCTCATCCTCAAGCAAAGTTCTTAACCCGAGGTACTGATTCTGGGTTAGCGGAGTCTGTAACCTGAGGCGTCTGTAACCCGAGGTACCACTGTATTCTAAAGCTGCGGTTTTCAATGGATACCAATATTGATGGGGGACACCTGGCTTAGTAGCAGTGCGGGTGAAAAGGATCTAGGGGTCTTGGTGGACCACAAGCTGGACATGAGTCCACAGTGTGGTGCAGCAGCAAAAAAGGCCAACGCTATTCTAGGCTGCATCAAAAGAAGTATAGTGCTCAAGAATAGTACCACTCTATTCTGCCTTAGTTGGACTACACCTGGAATACCGTGGTGGACTCTCCTTCCTTGGGGGTTTTTAAGCAGAGGTTGGATGGCCATCAGTCATGGATGCTTTAGCTGAGATTCCTGAATTGCAGGGGGTTGGACTGGATGACCTTTGGGGTCCCTTCCAACTCTAAGATTCTATGATTCTGTGACCCGCCTCCTCTCAATTCCCACGCAGACACATATCTCAACTTTTCAAGGAACTGTCCAGGAACAGTTCACATTATTTGGGGGATGGGGGTGGGAGTGGATGCCCCCCCCCGACCTTCTTGAAAAAGTCCACCAAGTCCACCAAGCGAAAGAGGAAGGTCACCCACAGCATTCCGAAGTCTCCAGCCGGGTAGCAAAGCAGTACGATTTATTTCATTTTTAAAGGCCTTCGAAAGCCCGGCCTCACATCCAATATGCCGCTGGAACAGGATGAAACGGAATCAGATTAAACTGAATTTTTTCGTCGCAAACCGCTTCACACCAGGGCTGGGGAACAGGGGCGATCTCTTCCAACTGCCTCACCCATGTATGCTCGGCGCTGCACAAAATAATTTGGCTGCTTTCCCTTTGGACAGCCGCCGTCGGTTTTGCGGGCGATCCTGAAGCTAGCAAACTGAATGTCTCATCAACAGGATGTGCATAGTTGCACGCGAGAAATTATTATTATTATTATTATTATTATTATTATTATTATTATTATTATTATTATTACTTTTCGGTCTCTGCCACGCTAGTGGAATGTGGCCTTTTGCGCTATTGATGTCCTTCCAATTAAATCGCCTCTTTATGTCGCTTTCTGACGGGGGATGTGTTGCAATCAAATGCGTTTCCCACTGCAATTAACGAATTATTGCAAAGCATCCCAGCCAACGATTTTCAACCCATGACCTTCCTCTCCCTCCTCTCCTATTGGGGAAGCCACCAATCTCTGACTGGATTGCCTTCTATTATTCTATTTCTATTATTTTATTTTATTTTTGTTGGGGTGGTGGTGGTGAGTTTATTTCAACTTGATGCATTTCTACCCAACGTTGTCCTTTCCGATGGCGTCGAGGTGGCCCGGCTGTACACAGGGAGCAGTCTGGAAGGAGACAATCCGGACACCCTCTCTCGATTGTGTTCAAGAGTTGTCGCCCTTTGGTGGCTGCGGAAATCTGGAAAGGACTGAGAAGCTGCTGTGTGTGGGTCTGGCTGCCTCCTACTTTTGAGTTCCGCGGGGCCCTGTTCAAGCAGAGAGGAGATAAAAAGCCTCCAGTCCTTCTCTCGCCACCCTTGTCGCCCCCACAGAACTCCTTTTAACGAGCCAGCAAAGAATTAATATCCACAACCATCCCTCGACAGTTCTTTGCAAATACGTGCGCGCGTGCGTTGCTGCTGTGTATGTGCAAGACCTTCGACACCGGTGCAGCAGTTAGGTAATTTTAGACTCTGGACTTAATGGTCTTATTGTGGGTGGGGTGGGGGCCCTGCGTGTCCACCCCCCGCTCTTTAGATGGCAATGTGCATTATGGTAGAACAACCCTGGCATATGGGCGCCCGCCCCCTCTCCTTCTCCGGACTCCTCCGCCGTAGCCCTGACCGGATTGCACTCCTGCGCCCCAATCCTACTTACAACAAACACTCCATCCTATTCCCAAGCTCTTCCTGGAAAGGAATGCCTGCTCTGTTGAAACCAAAATGGGGTTTAAACAAACAAACAAACCAAAACACAAGACAACACAACACTATCCAAATCGTGCGAACCTCAGGACAAAGTTTGGGCAGGTTAGCGGAGAGCGGGGGAATTTGGGAGTTGGGAAAGAGGACTGGGAAGAAGATCTGGACAATGAACAAACCAAGCAGGGAAATAGAGAAGGTTCCCACTTCACATCCCCAGCCTGGTAATGAGCAGTTTTCGGGGGTCGAAGATGCGCTTCTGAAATGGACCTGCTTTTTGGAACTGGCTCGGTCTTCTCCTGTCGCTGCGTTCAGAGCGAGCTGGCCAGCTCGGGAGAATCGACGCTCTCCCTGCCTTCTCCCTGCTCCCAGTCTCTCTTTTCTCCCTCTCCCCCCCTCTCCCCTCCGCCGCTTTGCCCCCTTTGCCCCCTGGTCCAATAACTTTGGCATAATCTCGCGGCCATTAATAAAATCAACTGGCCAGAAATGGGCACTGACTGCTGTGTGTTGGGCGCCTTAAATAAACAGCCCGCTCTCCCTCGCTCTTTAAAATTCTCCATCCACTTCAGATGTCTAAAAAAGCAAGATCGCCGTGATTTTGTCACGGTTTGGTAAATTTACCCCTTTAAGAGGCTTTCATAAATCCCAGAACACACCTTCAGCCAGATTTGAATATAGATTTAGGTTTTAAAACCGGGTCGCTGAGAGAACACTGCTTTATCAAAAGAGAATTTCAGCCCTTTCCTTTAGCTTAGCTATACGGATGCCCAGACGACTCTTACAAAAATAAATAAATTAAGGAGTGCAGGAGAGAGAAAAGGAAAAGGGAAAAGGGAAAGATTGGATCTGAAAAGGGGGGAGAAGGGGGAAGCGAGGGGGGACTTTTTAGTGGTGTAGAATAGAATCTGCACAGGGTTTGGGGAGATCAGCGCCTGGTACCGGCAAGGCTTTTTTTTGCAACTGATGGAAAAGTTGGGGAAAAGGGTGGGGTGGGGGGTGCAGGTCTTCCTCATCTGGAAAAAAGTGGGTCGCGCTTTTTTTTTTTTTTGTTTTAGTGAGGAAAGAAAAAGCCAGCGTTTCCTCCTCTCTCCGCAAGTTTCTCTATTTTTTTTCCCTGGTCCAGTTGGGAATCTTTACAGCCCCAAAGCCGGGATCAGCTCGGGATAAGGCGCCGCGGAAACTTGGCTGTTCCAGCTCTTTCTAGGAGGCGAGAGAAAAGCTCACTCCTAGCGCACAGTAAGTTACTTTTGCGAGTCTCTCTTTTAAGATCCGAATTCCTCCCCCCACCCTCTCTCTTTCTCCCTACCCCCCCACCCCATCTTACCCAGCCCCACCCCGGTTTGGACTTTTCAGCGCTCCTCCAAACGATGCCCCGGTCTTTGTTTTCTTTTATTGTAAGTTTAACTGACTTAACCTGTCAAGTGCTGCTCATATTGGCGAAGGAAAAAGTGGTCCAGTAGGAAGGGGGTGTGTGTTTTTTATTTGGAGGAGAGCAGGAAGGTAACTCAAGCCAGCACCTCTAGCACATAGCCGCCCCCACATTACCGCCCCCCAGCCACAGGAGCCGTTTCCACCACCCCAGACCCCTTTCTGAGCGCACCCTCCGAAAGGCATCTCTTCCTTCCGCGGTCCAGAGCCTCGCTCCGCACCTCGTCTCCCAAACTCTCCCCAAACTTTCTTTGAAGATGAGCAGAGATTTTCTCACTTCTTCTTTTTAACCCTTGACTCTCTCGGCTTGCCTTCCGACCACAGTAAATTGAGGTTAAGGTGGGAGAGAGAGAGAGAGAGGCGGCGGCATCTAGTCAATTTCCCAGGAGATCTAGTCCAGCTTTAGCGCGCATCGAATGTTCTATTATTATTATTATTATTATTATTATTATTATTATTATTATTATTATTATTGCTATCTTCTGCAGGGAAAATGGGGGATGTGGGTGAATGGGGCCAGTGTGTGTGTGTGTGTGTTTGAGTGTTTGAATTCAGTGTGCCAAAGATGATGCCCAGATTTGCACGGATTTCCTCTTCCTAAGCATATGTGTGTAGACAAGGCTAGAGGCATTATTTAGATTCGCACCGTCTCTTTTCCGGAGCGCCTGCTCCTAGCGCTTCAGCAACGAACTCCGAAGCAACTGTGAAAGTTGTCGCGATCTTTCGCTTCGCTTTTAATATCAGAAAATCGCTTTGCGTTGGCCGAGGGTGCAAAGGTCTTCCCGCAGAAGCACGTGCGCGCCTCGGGATGCTCCGGGCACACGGGAGGGGAGTGTGCAAAACCTGTGAGGAGTAGCTGAGGCAAAGCAGTGACTGGCACACACACACACACACACACACACACCGCTGACCCCCCCCCCCCCACAAACCCCCTCAGCTCAAGCGATGGGATGTGCGCTCATGCGCTCCTCGTTAAGTGCCCTTGTTTTTTAACTCGACCCGGCAAATCCTCACCCCTCCTAAAACATCCCGCGATCCTAAGCACAGCAGATCGAAGTTCTCAGCCCTATCCTATTCTCCTGCTTCCTCTTGGGATCTGACAGCAGCGCGCTTCGCTTCCAAGCCTGGTGCCTCGACGGGCGCCGTTCGGACCGAATTAAGGAAGCCCCTTTGGCTGGAGACGGGAGCGCGCCCCGCTGAGCGCATCCTTCCGCTGCACACCTCTGAAGTGAGATGTGGATCGGGCGGAGGCTGCGCGCGGGACTTGGAGGGGCGCGCGGGAGGTGGCAATTCCCCTTACCGTGGACTTTACTCTATTTTATTTTACCCACCCCCGCCTCGCCTGAGTCCTCTGCCGGTCTGGCTCCGCGTAGCCACCGCCTTCAATAATCCAGTCTCCATATAAAACAACCATTACAGTCCAATATATTTGCGTGTGTTGGCAAACTTTATAGAAAAGAGAGGGAGAGGAAGCGGGTGGGGGGAGGGGAGAGAAGGATCTAACCAGCCCAAAGCGAGAGGGGGGTGGGGGGTGGGAGGCTGCGAGGAAGAAGAAAAGGCTACCCCAGAGAGGCTTTTAAAGCAGTTCGAGACAATCTCTAATCTTTTTCGTTTGTAACCTCCCCCTCCCCGCCAAAACAGAACCTTTATTTCCACGTCGAAGAAAAGTTTCTTTATAAGGCGAGTCTCCCACAAACGCCCCCCCAAAAAACTTTCTCTCTCTATCCTTGAATTTATTTATTTTTCTAATTACAACCCATCATTTATTTGGAGAATCGATACCATATAATGCAGATGAGGAAGAGTTTAATCGGAGGGAAACAGAAAACTAAATTGGGGGGGGGGCAAAACTTTTTTGTAGCCTCTGCTTGATAGCATAGGGGAATGTTCGGTTTAGGTTTCTTCTTATTTTTAATCTAACAAAACACTATTTTATAGAAGTAAACGAAGGAGGGAGAGCTGTTTGTAAAAAGCAACAACCCCAAAACAAAATGAATTTCTATATCTATATAATTAATTTTGCCTTTTTCTTTTTTTGCCAGAAGAGAGGTTTTATTTTTTTCTTCACCTTTTCCACCCGGGCTGCTATTCCGAGCTGACCTCTTGCCTATTTCCAAATCCTCTCCCAACCACCAACAAATGTAAATTATTTGAAACTCTCTCCCACCCCGTCGAAAATAATATTAAAAGTCGAGAGGTGAATTTTGAATTAAATATTTACAATGCCGGCTCCCGGGGAAAAGCTAAAACTCTTTCCAACGTGTGTTCCTTCTCCTATTCTTCAAAACCTGAAAATGGAAAAGAAAGCAAAGAGGAATGCTTAGGAGATGTCTTTCGAAGCTCCTTAAATCCCATGCGAAGAAATGTCTCGACTTTCAGGAGTTTTCCCCCTTTGCTGTCGCGCAAGGTCCGCTGCTTCCAAAACCGCAAGACTGGGAAGGGAGTTCAGGATGCCGGCGAAGTCGGCCAAAAACGGACTTTCTCCCCAAAATGCTTCAACCTGGAGTGGTTGAGCGAAAATCAAAACAACAACAACAACCACCTCTCCCCGAACCCCTAATGTGTAAATCTAGATCGCTCTCCCCATTTATCCCGCGTTTCTGCCTGATTAAACCGGTTTATTTGTTCTCCAAAGCTGAGCATTATCCAAAAGTGAGAGGCCATTTCAAAACTTGATCTCCGCGCTTTTAATGTATGCGAACTAAATTGGGGTTTGGGGAAGGAGAAGTGAGGGAAATTATTTATTTTTTGATTTTTAAAAAAAGTTTACCCGAATAATTGCAGCTAAGAGTGGAGGAAAGTTGCTTATAAAAAAAATCATAATCATCCTCTCGTCCAATTCCCTCGCCCCCAACACCGGATCCGACCAGGTCGGTTAAATGACCATCGCTGTGCAATAGATGCCATGCAATATTCTGCATTTAATCTGAAGAGAGCCACATCGGCCAGTCTCCCCGCCCCTCCGGCTTTCTGTACGAAATCCCAATTTATTTAAAAGCGTGGTGGTTTAATAATAATACACAAGAAGAAAGCCCCGGTATTTAGTTCAGACAAGACCCCCCCTTTTTTAAAAAAATCATCTCCATCCCTCTTGGACTTTCTCGCTAATCACGTCTAATGAAAACGTAGGATTTCCCATTCTTTCGGAGTTGGGGGTTGTGCGTGTAGTTGGGGGTGGGGAGAGAGAGAACAGTGAAAATATAATGTATTGTCATTAGGAGAATTGACTGTGGGGCTGAAGGCAGCTCTTAATTGAAAAAGGCAACCTGTTTTTAATGGTGCGGCGGAGGAGAAGATTACAGACTTTAGCCAAACACGGAGTCAATTAATAAGGGCTGGGCGGGGGGGGGGCATTAACCCTAATGCAGATACATCGGTGTCAGCCGTCGGGGGGAGGCAGGGAAGCTCCTACCTGAGCCCTCGGGGAAGCGATGCACACCCCCCCCCCCGCACACACACTCTGCAATCCACGTCCACTCATTTTAAGCATATGGTCAATTCCCCCCCCCCCAGACAAGAAAAGGTTAACAGGGTCATTTTATTGTCTCGTTCCATTTCTTTCTTTCTTTCTTTCTCCCCCCCCCCCCCGAGTGAAGTATAGCTCAAGGCGGGGATAAATTTGCTCTTTCCCTCAAAATTCATCCCAGACCCTAAAGGCTATCTCCTCCCACCCCACCCCCCTCTCAGGAGGGTACATCAAACTCTGGGGTCAGGTTGGGGAGACATCTAGAGGGTTCTTTTGGAGCCCAAGGCAGGGAGGGCCCCGATCCCTCGCGCCCGGCTTTACTCTGAAGTAAGTCCCACTGGGTTCAACGGAGCTCTTTCCTAGGGCAGTGTAAATGATAAGGACTGTACTACCGGCAAGGGGCGGCGGGGGAAAGCTTGCTTCAGAGTTTTGTTTTGTTTTGCTCTTGCATTCAAACCTGCTTAGGATCGCGCTGCGCGTGCTTTAAATACACAGGGCATTTTCAATCAACAAGCAACGGGGAATGGTATCCTACATTCGCCCAGCGGCACCGACACACTGAGATCGCTCCACTGGGCAAAAGCAATCGGCCTTCTTAAGCCAAATATTTCTGATTTTTTTAAAAAAAACATTTTCCCACCTTTGCCGGAGTAAATATAACCAGTCCCCTGAAACGTTCAGACAAGCGACTACGTGTGTCGACATTTTTCACACCAGTGCTCCGCGCAAACTTTAGACCTCAGTTCTAAGCGCACTTGCAGCAGGATACTGTGTTGCGTTTGCTCTTGAAATAAGCTTCAAAGAAGCTGCGCGCCTTAGGATTGCAGGCTCAAGATCCCTTCGGAAAGGACTCCTTGCTATCCCATCAGCGGGAGTTTTGGCTGCAATCCTATACGCTCCGGGGCTGCGCAAAAATCCCATCGACTTCAGCCACCAAAGGATGGGCGCGCGGGCAAAGCTTTCGTGTTGGGTCTTAAAGCGGGGTAGGGGAGAGGCAACGGGTTGGATCTGAGGACAGATTTAGAAATGGCTCTTTCGACAAGGCGGTCGAAACCCTATACAAAGCAGCAAAACTCTCTTTGCTGCTTCCGGGTCTGGACTGAACGTGGGTTAAACCAAACTGGATTTGGCACGCTCCGGATTCCCAACTCGGATTACAATAATTTGTGAGTAAGCCCCATTATAAATATTCCAGTAAAATACCCCCCCCCCATTTTCCCCCCAAATAAAATGAGTATTGCAATCTGGGGCCTCCTTGGGGCAGAGACCTGCCTTGATAGTGAAAAAGAATGGACACACAAGATTTAGGTTGGGGCCGCACATTTCTTACGAGAAGTCCCATCTTGTGGCGTTCCGAGATTTTGCTTTTACAAATGAGTTACACCTGTTATTTATTTATTTATTTATTATTTATTTCACAACCCATTTCACCCCCCAAACTTTGCCCGACGCTTTTCGCACTAACACAGCAATGCAACTCATATTTCTGAGAGAATATCTAACTTCTTCCCTGGGGGAGGAATAAAACACAAACCAGTGAAACCTCTGTTTCTGGACTCCAAAGGCGCTTCCAGAAGGGCGCTTGATTTCAAGTTTGTTTGGGGATGCTTTGAGCCGATCTGGATCCGGATCACTAGAAGTCGTCCCCCCCCCCCCAGGCCTTAGGGTCCATTTATACTTCCCCAGAAACCTCGCCGACGCCTTGCCATTTTGCCCTGTGGGTCTTTGCGGCTTCTACTGCGTGTTTATTAGAAACTTCAAGGCGACGAGGTGAGAATCAGTGGAAATCCGGGTCGAGTCAAATCGGCTTTGATACACTCCGGATTCCCCAGCCCAGATAAGCCGAAACCGGGTAACATGCTAGACAGCAGACTTTCGCCGCCGCCCCTCCAAGCAAGCTATCCCTCTCCACCAAATTTTTAACGTTTGCATATTACTGTAAATATGGGCTAACAGAGAATTGGAGGACCAATCCGGTTCAGTCCGATAGGGAGCAATTGACTTTAGACCAAACATCTTGCCTGTGGGTCAGTCACCGGAGAGATTTGTGGGGAAGGTGATACAGAAACTGGGGAAGGGGGGAGAGGAGGAGGGAGGGAGGGAGAAGCAGAGAGATCTGCTTTCATCCCCCTGCCACTATATGGGCTTATGAAAACTTATGTTATCTAAAATAAAATGAACTTGCAGTGTCCGATTTTACTAAGAAGAAGGTAGGTAGGTTCAACGAGGTTCCCGGGAAGCTACCTTCTTCTTGAACTTACCTAAAAAACAAGAAAAAACAAAAAAAGAGCCAAGAAGTTTTAAGAACTTAGTAAAATCGGACACTGCAAGCTCATTTTATTTTAGATAGCTTATAAGTTTTCATGGCACTTTGTGAGTAGTTGTCTTATTCTCACAAATTTGATAAATAGTGAAAAATTGTTTTTGAACAGGAATATTAATTGCGTGAATAATTGTTGCCTATGTGCTATATGGGTTGCACAATCATCAATGGCACAGGTTGTATTTCTTCAGCACTATATAGTGTTTGGGATGTGGCGCTGTGAGTTAAACCACAGAGCCTAGGGCTTGCCAATCAGAAGGTCGGTGGTTCGAATCCCCACGACGGGGTGAGCTCCCATTGCTCGGTCCCTGCTCCTACCAACCTAGCAGTTTGAAAGCATGAAGTGCAAGTAGATAAATAGGTACTGCTCCAGTGGGAAGGTAAACCGCATTTCTGTGTGCTGCTCTGGTTTGCCAGAAGCGGCTTAGTCATGCTGGCCACAAGACCCGGAAGCTGTACGCCAGCTTCCTCAGCCAGTAAAGTGAGATGAGCGCTGCAACCCCAGAGTCGTCCGCGACTGGACCTAACGGTCAGGGGTCCCTTTACTCTTTATATAGGGTTAGGTTTGCTCATCCTTTGTCTAAAATAGGCCTCAAAAGTTAGGCACACGTTAAAAACAAATTCAAGCAAATGGAAACACCTTTAGGTTCCACTGGTTTCCATGCGACCTTGAGGTGTTTAATTTTGGATGACGCATTAAATGTTTTTTGTTTTAAAAGGTTCTACTTTAAGTTACTGTAAGGTGGGGGTAGCCAACACTACACCCTTCAGATGCTCTGACCTTCACCCCCCCAAAAAAACCATTAGCTTTGCTAGCTGTGGTCAATAAGAGTCCAACAAGATCTGGAGAGTACCGCATTGAACTACCCTTTCATTGCATGAATCGAGGTTAAATGTAACAGGTGAAGACTGCGGTGATGTCAGCCAAGGGTGGGCCTTCAGAAAAAGAGCAGGCGTGAACTGAGGGGATCAGTTTTGTTGCTCTTCATATGCCCAGTTAAGGGCATGTCACCCCACTTAAGCCCCATAGAGGCCAGGGTGACATGGTGGTTAGCGTGTTGGACTAAGACCTGGGAGGCCCCTGACCATTAGGTCCAGTCATGACCGACTCTGGGGTTGCGGCGCTCATCTCGCTTTATTGGCCAAGGGAGCCGGTGTACAGCTTCCGGGTCATGTGGCCAGCAGGACTAAGCCGCTTCTGGCGAACCAGAGCAGCACACGGAAATGCCGTTTACCTTCCCTATTTATCTACTTGCACTTTGACGTGCTTTCAAACTGCTAGGTTGGCAGGAGCAGGGACCGAGCAACGGGAGCTCACCCCGTCGCGGGGATTCGTGTTGAATGGTCACTTTAAAATGTGAAGGTTCATTATTGTTTCACAAGTTGTGTATGTCTTTAAGGGCCAGGGCAGATAACGAGACCCAGTCTTGCAGCTGTGAAACATAGCAGGTGCTCCTAAGTTGAGTTAATTAAGCTGTGTCAGCAATTGGGTGTAGTATATAAGGAGCAGCACCTAGCTCTCTACTCACCCTGGGGGATGGGTCGGGTCATGTTTGTTGTTGTTATTATCTTTAGTGTAAAAGGAGTTTTTGTTTTGTTATTAGTTATTATTTTGTTAGCCAGTGTGGTGTAGTGGTTAAGAGCGGTAGTCTCGTAATCTGGGGAACCGGGTTCGCGTCTCCGCTCCTCCACATGCAGCTGCTGGGTGACCTTGGGCCAGTCACACTTCTTGAAGTCTCTCAGCCCCACTCACCTCACAGAGTGTTTGTTGTGGGGGAGGAAGGGAAAGGAGAACGTCAGCTGCTTTGAGACTCCTTAAGGGGAGTGAAAGGCGGGATATCAAATCCAAACTCTTCTTCTATTAAAACCTTGTTAAAGTTATTTTTGAGTTCCTTGTCATGCATGGTCTCCCCAGCAAGCTCTCTGCAGCGCTACTAACCTGCAAATAGCCAACAATTCGAACCACCAACCTTCTGATCGGCAAGTCCTAGGCTCTGTGGTTTAACCCACAGCGCTACCCGCGTCCCAAGACCTGGGAGACCGGGGTCTTAAACCCCACTTGGCCCCGAAGCTCACTGGATGACCTTGGGCCGCAGTTGCTGCCTCTCAGCCTAACCAACCTCACAGGGTTGTTGTGGAGATTAAACGAGGAAGGGGGCGGGGAAGAGATCCATGTGCACCACCTTGGAGAAAAAAGTGGGAGACAGATGCAATAAAATACACGAATGAGTTTATCCCTCTCTCTTATATGCACACACACCAGTTCCATTCTCCAACCAATATTATCTGAGGCAGATATTTTAAGGGGATTAGGAGAGAGCTGGGAGACATTAGCCATTTCTGGCCTTTCTTAAAAGTACAACACACACACTCCAGGACACTTCTACTTTTGCCCTTGGCACTTTATGGTCTAGAGGGGAGGAGAGAACACTTCTGAGCCCCCAGATCTAATTTGAGGAATAGGTGAAAGGGAGAAGGGAAAGGGAAGAAACCCCTTCCTGCAGATGTGAAAGGGATATCTCATAGGAAGCTCTCTTATTGGTTAGTCTAGCCCAGGGTTCCCAAACTTGCTGCTTTTGGACTACAACTCCCATCGCCCCTAGCTAGCAGGACCAGTGGTCAGGGGTGATGGGAATTGTAGTCCAAAATCAGCTGGAGCCCCAAATTCGGGAAACCTTGGTGTAGTCTGTCGCTACGTGTTCTGATGGGAAAATGGCTTTCAGGAAGATGCTTTCCCTGACCTGGGAACCTGAGATCCTGCTAACTAGAGATGGTAGGATTTGAACACGGGACCTTCTGCAAGCGCAACATGTGATCTCCCATTAAGCCATGGGGAGGGACTCCATCAGGCAAGGCCTTCTTCCACCTGCCTTTCCCCACCCTCCAGTCTCTGCTTCTCAATTTGCATTGTATTATTTTATGCACTGTGGCTTGCCGTTGCTTTATAGATTGCAGTTCCGAAATTAATTATTGTTAAGAGTGGGTTTCTGTTTAATTTTTATATGCTGATATTATTATTCTATCCTATTCTACTGATTGTTGAATGTTACTTTATTTGATGTACATTGCTTATTTTAAAGCTGTTTTATCATCACATTTTTGTGTTGCATTAGATTGTTATAAGGTCTACATTCCTTGTTTCTTCAGCTTCTAAACCGCCTTGAGTATTGTAAAATAGAAAGACGGTATACAAATTAAAAGTGATGGTGATGGTGCAATTTCTTAATCCACCCCCAACTTCATTCACCACTTCCAAGCTGATTACTTGAAGGCTACTAAGAGTTTGCTGCCTGCCTACTGTACAGCTGCCTCCCCCAACCTGGTTGGGGGAAACATCTGGAGAGCACCAGGCTGGGAAAGGCTACTCTAAAGTCTCGGTTCTTAGGCTACAATTGCTTCTGTTCCTCCTCAGCCACAGCCCACACCCCTCTTGCTTTGTTTGGAACCGTTTGGAGAAAAGCAATGACAAACCTAGACAGCATCTTAAAAAGCAGAGACATCACCTTGCCAACAAAGGTCTGTCTAGTTAAAGCTATGGTTTTCCCAGTAGTGATGAATGGAAGTGAGAGCTGGACCATAAAGAAGGCTGATCGCCAAAGAATTGATGCTTTTGAATTCTGGTGCTGGAGGAGACTCTGGAGAGTCCCATGGACTGCAAGAAGATCAAACCTCTCCATTCTGAAGGAAATCAGCCCTGAGTGCTCACTGGAAGGACAGATCGTGAAGCTGAGGCTCCAATACTTTGGCCACCTCATGAGAAGAGAAGACTCCCTGGCAAAGACCCTGATGTTGGGAAAGATGGAGGGCACAAGAGGAAGGGGACGACAGAGGATGAGATGGTTGGACAGTGTTCTCGAAGCTACAAACATGAGTCTGACCAAACTGCGGGAGGCAGTGGAAGACAGGAGGGCCTGGCGTGCTCTGGTCCATGGGGTCACGAAGAGTCGAACACGACTAAACGACTAAACAACAAGAGCATGAGCACAGCCAGGATTTTTGTTAAAGGTAAAGGTAAAGGGACCCCTGACCATTAGGTCCAGTCGTGGCCGACTCTGGGGTTGCGGCGCTCATCTCGCTTTATTGGCCAAGGAAGCTGGCGTACAGCTTCCGGGTCATGTGGCCAGCATGACTAAGCCGCTTCTGGCGAACCACAGCAGCGCACGGAAATACCGTTTACCTTCCCACTGGAGTAGTACCTATTTATCTACTTGCACTTTGACATACTTTCAAACTGCTAGGTTGGCAGGAGCAGGGACTGAGCAACGGGAGCTCACCCCGTCACGGGGATTTAAACCACCGACCTTCTGATTGGCAATTCCTAGGCTCTGTGGTTTAACCCACAGCGTCACTTGTGTCCCATACACGATTTTTGCTAGGGGGGGTGCAAAAAGATGTTGAGCTTTTTGGGAGATCACGGGTAAAAAGGGAATAGGCTTTTGTTTTTTTTGGGGGGGGGCTGAAGACCACTTTCTCTTTCTGCCAGATTTCTCTCTCAATTTTCTGTCATACCCTTCTCTCTTCTTCTGACACCCTTTTCCTCTCCATCTCTCTGCTCCACCCTTTCCCCTCTCTTTCTAACATTCCCTGTTCCTCTCTTTCGGCCACCCCCCTCTCCTTCCCTCCCTCCCTCCCTTCTACCCCATCTCCCTTTTCCCCATCTTGTTCTCTCTCATTCTCTTCCTCCATGCCCAGTGAGCTGAGCCTGAACCGATAATGTGCCTGAGGCCTTTTGCAATTAGGCTGAGGACTATTACATTTTGCCAACCCCTTGATAAGAGCCCTTGGAGCAGGCAAACTCGGCCCTCCAGATGCTTTGGGACTACAACTCCCATCATCCCTAGCTAACAGGACCAGTGGTCAGGGATGAAGGGAGTTGTAGTCCCAAAAACATCTAGAGGGCCGAGTCCACCTATGCCTCCCCTGGAGAGTTCAGAACACACACCACCCCTGTAATGTAAGAGCCACCTTGAATATGCTTCAATACTAGAGAATCACAATATTGGAAAAAAACACCTGGAAGGAGAGCAAGACTTGAATTGTTACCAAAGTTGTCAATTTGATAAACATCAGCTCCTCAAAACTCTCTGATGATGGTCCACATTGCCTGCAAAGTATTTTACTTCCTGAAAAGTCACCAGAGCAGGAAAATGCTGCAATAATAATAATAATAATAATAATAATAATAATAATAATAATAGTACCCTGTAAGGGAAAAGGGACCCCTGACCATTAGGTCCAGTCGTGGCCGACTCTGGGGTTGCGGCACTCATCTCACTTTATTGGCCAAGGGAGCCGGCGTACAGCTTCCAGGTCATGTGGCCAACATGACTAAGCCGCTTCTGGCAAACCAGAGCAGCACACAGAAACGCCGTTTACCTTCCTGCCGGAGCGGTACCTATTTATCTACTTGCACTCTGACGTGCTTTCGAACTGCTAGGTTGGCAGGAGCAGGGACCGAGCAACAGGATCACACCCCGTTGCGGGGATTCGAACCGCCGACCTTCTGATTGGCAAGTCCTAGGCTCTTTGGTTTAACTCACAGCGCCACCCGCGTCCCAAGTACCCTGTAGGGTTACCATATTTCAAACAGTGAAAGTTCCGGACAGAAAGAAAGTTGTTGAGCTTTTGGGGGGTGCCAAAGTTCTCTCCAATAAAAATAGGGGTGTCTCATTCCATAATGACGATTTTACTATATATACCCCACACGTCTGACTGGGTTGCCCCAGCCACTCTGAGCAGCTTCCAACATATATAAAAACATAATAAAACATTCAGTATTTTAAAACCTTCTCTATGCCTTCAGATGGTTCAGGGGTCGGATAACTCCATCCCCTCCAACATTTCTCCAATGAAAATAGGGACATCCTATGGAAAAGTGGGACATTCCGGGGTCAAATCCGAAACCGGGGCGGCTTCTCTAAATCAGGGACGTCCCTGGAAAATAGGGAAACTTGGTCTGTGCCTAAAGTGCATGCAGCAATTTAATCAGTGAATTGGGACCATGTTTTTTATTACTGTTTTTACACACTAATACCCCATCCCATAGAATTCTATCAGTTATTTTTGATCTGCGCAACTGGAATGAATTTCTGGAACCAAACTGCTTTTTCTGAGCAGGGACAGTCAACATTAAGAAAAAGAGGTTGAGATGGACCAATATATATGTGGACTTTTTCTGGATCAAGGGACTTTTCTGCTTTTAGTTCTCTAAGCTCTTAACCTAGCTCAAGGTTGTCATCTGAACTAGCCAGATATTTAACCACAGATCAACCGCAGTCAGTCCATCATTTGGAAAATAAGACTTTAGAGCTGGCTTGGCCCAAAATGGCAAGTGGACATTTTGTTTTGGCGCCTGTAACCTTGGTTTAAGGAGCCGTAGCTTATATATTTGAGTTTCTAACACTGAAAGTAAGTTACTACCTACCCATCTTAGGTGCAACTATAACGTATAAGACATGGGTAGGCAAACTAAGGCCCAGGGGACAGATCCAGCTCAATCACCTTCTCAATCTGGTGTGCGGACAGTCCAGGAATCAGCATGTTTTTACATGAGTAGAATGTGTCCTTTTATTTAAAATGCACCTCTGGATTATTTGTGGGGTCTGCCTGGTGTTTTTACATGAGTAGAATGTGTGCTTTTATTTAAAATGCATCTCTGGGTTACTTGTGGGGCATAGGAATTTGTTCATTTTTTCTTCTTCAAAATATAGTCCGTCCCCCCACAAGGTCTGAGGGACAACGGACCGGCCCCCTACTTAAAAAGTTTGCTGACCCCTGGTATAAGGCATCTCAATCAGCAACAGTCCAGAATATAAGGTGGAAGAAAATCACTTACAACAGATAACGAAGAAGAAGAGGAAGAAGAAGAAGAAGGAGGAGAGGAAGAGGAAGATGAAGAAGAGGAGGAGGAAGAAGAAGAAAAGGAAGAAGAAGAAGAGGAGGAGAAGGAGAAGAAGAAGAAGAAGAAAAATTATTTTATTATTTATACCCTGCCCATCTGGCTGGGTTTCCCCAGCCACTCTGGGCTGATTACAGCATATCTAAAAACATAATAAAAACACCAAACATTAAAAACCTTCCGATACAGGGCTGCCGTCAGATGTCTTCTAAAAGTTGTGTAATTCTTTTTCTCCTTGACATCTGAAGGGAGGGCGTTCCACAGGGAGGGCACCACTACCGAGAAGGCCCTCTGCCTGGTAGTACCAAGCATCAGTAGTACCAAATAATGTTTGTTAGGAGGGAAATTGTTAGGTCAGTGGTAGAGCATCTGCTCTGCATGCAGATTCACTCCCCAAAAACTTTAGTTAGGAGCTAGAATCCTGGAGAGATGCTGTTAGTGCAGACTGTGCAGACAGCACTGAACTGGCTGGACCCAAAATCTTGACTTGGACTCCAATGTCCCTGTGTCTTAAAGGAAAGCTTGTAGCTCAGTAATAGAGCCCCTGCTTTGTAGAATATAAATAAACCTGGGAATAATATTCATTTTGAGAGCATTCACCCTTTTCTCCAAAGGGCGAGGTTCAATGACTCCTACCTGTCAGTATCCACCTCTTTTTATTAATTTATTTATATCAACTGTGACTAACTCTGCTATATCTCTTGGTATTAACGCACCTAGATGTTTAACAGATTCGGAACAAACCCGGAATTGATATTCCTTAAATGAATGTGTGATCAGATTTTGATCTATTGGCATCATTTCCAATTTGGACCAATCAATAGAGTAATCAGATATTGTACCAAAAGCATTTACTGTTTGCTTCAAGGAGGGAATACCAGTCTGAGGTTTCGAAATAAACAAAATGTAGCTGCTTCTTGCATTACTTTAACCCATTTTATAAACTCTAAAGGAAATCCATCTGCTTTGCACGCAGAATGTCCCAGATGCCAATCTCTGGCAACTCCAGGTAGCGCCAGAAAACATCCGTACCTGAAACCCTGAAGAGCTGCTGCCTGTCAGTGTCGGTAACCCTGAGAGAGATGGTCTGATGCAAGTCTATGGAAGTGTCCTGTGTTCCATGCTATTGCTTTAGCACACTGTGATATGTGCCCGCCTTTGGTTATAGAGAATCTGTGTCTTCTTTTCAATGTACCACACCGAATATAGCAAACGGAGGGGGTTCAAGGCTCAGCGGTAGAGCACATAACCATGTATATCTGAAAGGAGCATTTCCACCCCCATTGTTCAGCCCAGACACTGAGGTCCAACTCCAAGGGCCTTCTGGCGGTTCCCTCCCTGCGAGATGTGAGGTTACAGGGAACCAGGCAGAGGGCCTTCTCGGTGGTGGCGCCCGCCCTGTGGAATGCCCTCCCACCAGATGTCAAGGAAATAAACAGCTATCTGACTTTTAGAAGACATCTGAAGGCAGCCCTGTATTGGGAAATTTTTAATGTTTGATCGTGTTTTTAAAATTCTGTTGGGAACCGCCCAGAGTGGCTGGGGAAACCCAGCCAGATGGGTGGGGTATAAAATTATTATTATTATTATTATTATTATTATTATTATTATTATTATTGTTATTGTTATTGTTGTTGTTGTTGTTGTTAAGGGAGTCTGAGGTTCAACCCTGGGCACCTCCAGTGAAAACATGTAGGTCAGAGGTAATGGAATAGGGTTGCCATATTTCAAATTCCTGACACCCACAAAGTTGTTGAGCTATTTGGGGAAGCTTAACCCCCAAAATAGTGCTTTTAAGCTTTCTGAGCTGTTTCCGCTGCTTTTTCCATCACGTTGCCACACATCTGGGTTTCCCCTGACATTTTGGCGATTCAGCAAAATCCCCCCCCCCCAATGCCATTTTTACACCCGCAAACCAGGACATGTCAGGAGTTTTCATGACATGGCAAGCCTATAATGGAAGTACCCTCATCACAAATCATGCAGAGCCACTGTCAGCCAGAATGGACAATCCTGGACTTCATGGATAAATGTTGCAGCACCTTGTAGATTCATCAAAGTGTAGTAGAGTTGGAGGGGACTTCTAGGGTAATCTAGAAATGCAGGAATTATAGCACTGTGAGTCATAGCATTTGAAAGCGAGGCTGTGCCAAAATCACACATCTTTTTTCCCATTGAATAATCTCTCCCCACAAACTGTTTGTTTTTCATTGATTCTTCAGTGAAGCTCCTCTGCCAGTTTTCTAACAGCATCACCCAGATTTATTTCTCGTTGCTTTTTCCCCTGAACAAAAATGTCTTCTCCACAGAAAGGAATATTCAACTCTGGTTCTTATAACCACATTGCAGTCACCTTCCATGCACTGTTAACAGTTATGATCATGAGCTACAGAGTTCCTTGGTTGTAGGTGAAGCCAGAGTTTCGTTTCCCTTTTGTGCTACAGCAATTCCCCACTGCTGAAGAGACAAGTTGCCATTCGGCTGAAATGGCGGCTTGGTTTTTTAGCTGTGGGCACTGCCGGATCCGTATAGTTAAAGCTATGGTTTTCCCAGTAGTGATGTATGGAAGTGAGAGCTGGACCATAAAGAAGTCTGATTGCCAAAGAATTGATGCTTTTGAATTATGGTGCTGGAGGAGACTCTTGAGAGTCCCATGGACTGCAAGAAGATCCAACCTCTCCATTCTGAAGGAAATCAGCCCTGAGTGCTCCCTGGAAGGACGGATCCTGAAGCTGAGGCTCCAATACTTTGGCCACCTCATGAGAAGAGAAGACTCCCTGGCAAAGACCCTGATGTTGGGAAAGATGGAGGGCACAAGGAGAAGGGGACGACAGAGGATGAGATGGTTGGACAATGTTCTCAAAGCTACCAGCATAAGTTTGACCAAACTGCGGGAGGCAGTGGAAGACAGGAGTGCCTGGAGTGCTCTGGTCCATGGAGTCACGAAGAGTCAAACACGACTAAATGGCTAAACAACAACAACACAACTGCTGGGTCGGATACATGGCCCACAAAGACGTTAACAGCACTGGTATGCAAAATTTTAAACAGACAGACATAAAGTTTTCTTTTAAAATATGTGATCTTATAATTGCAGAGTTGGAAATGACCCAGTGTCATCTGGTTCAACCCTCTGCTATGCAGGATTCTAATTTTTTGTATGACAGTGTAAAACAGATATGCCATATATATATTTTTTTTGTGTGTATGGGGGAGCTAATCCTGTGTGCGAGAGAGTGCTACTGTCTGCTGTGAAACTTGTGGGAGTTTGTGGTCCCCCTGCCACACACCTCATGCAAGAGGACCGCTCACGCGAGCAATGTTACACCCAAGTCAGTTTTGGGATGGAGTAGGTGAGATATTGTAGGGATTCCTTGTGTGGGCAGGTCCTGGGTGCTCCCAGGAGGAGCTAAATGAATGAAAACTAGACAGAGGCATGAAAGGAGGCATTTGGGTCGGCAGAGTAGGAGTAAGGATGCATTCTTTGGCGATCACCCGTAGCCGATAAGGTATCACCCATTACGATCTCACTGAAATGTCCCTGCCTCCGTTTCTGCAGATCTGCTTTCCCCCCAGTGAGTTTCACAAATGATTTTATGCTTTCCTCCTGAATCCAGCACATATCCATTTTTAACCAGTTGGAGCTGGAGGCAGCAATGTTTTTGAATACCTCCTTTGGCGATCCCTAGTAGCCGAGTAAGATTGTCTTCCATAAACAAAGTATTAACAGTAAGTCCGGAAGTGACTGTGGAGGCCAATTCTGGATCCACACGTCCTTCCACAGTGGGGACATGGTTTCCTGGTGAGAGTTGATCACGGTGAGGGTTTGCCAAGCGTGCCTTCCTCTTAGCACGTTTCTCCCTTGCGTCCTGAGTTCGAGTGTCTTCAAAGCCCATGACACCTTTGGTCAAGGCTGTTCTCCAACTGGAGCGCTTGCAGGTCAGTGTTTCTCAGTTGTCAGTGACACATACCCTCCAACTGTCCCGATTTTCCAGGGACAGTCTCGGAATTACAGAAGCCATCCCGGTTCCATCTCCCCTCCACATCTTGGAAAACAATTATAAACGTGGTGTGTGCGTGCAGTTGTGAAAAACGGAGCTCTGTTTAGACTGAAAATAAAATACCTGCACCAAATGAAGCAAACGGTGAAACTGGTGTATAACGCCCTTTCTATAATTTTGAAGGAAAAGGTCACCAATTCACTTTAAATTCTTTAATTGCAATGCTTCGGCACCTAGCAATTTCTCAAGAAACGTGGGGCGTGTTGATTCTGTTGTTATGTAAATTGAGCCTTACACTGTCTACTCAGGAGTAAGTCTCGCTGTATTCAGTGGAGCCCAGGCAACCTTACACTGAAGTCTTAGGGATTTTTACTCAGAAGCAAGTCCTACTGAGTTCAATAGGATTTACTCTCTGGTATGTTCTTGATCATTTTCAGTCCCCATTATTATTATTATTATTATTATTATTATTATTATTATTATACCCTGCCATTTCCCCTGACAGGGGATCAAGACAGCTTGCCGCTAAAATTCCATTTCATTCCACTTATCCGTGGAACGTGTTGAGCACAATCCCTTCTCTCACACAACCCTTGACAACAACCCTGTGAGGTAGGAGAGGTGGAAAGGTTGCCCTTGACTCAAGGCGACTGATGTCGATGTGCACATGACGTCCATGTGTGCTGTGAGATGGGGAGAAGCTTCCTGGTGTAGACCAGGATGCCCCTGGTTTCATCGGAGAAATGTTGGAGGCCACGGAGTTGGGTTCACATCTGAGGCCTATGGATCCCCAGGGATGGGGAGGGCGGTCTTCTCATCCCCCCTGCCGGGATTGGGACCCAGCTGGCCAGGCTCCTGGGCCTCTCGGCCTCTAGCCCGCCACCGGGATCCCTTGTTCTCATCTTGTTGACGCCAGAGTGAGGGAGGAAGCCATGTGTCGGGTCTGGAGTCGACAATGCTGGCTCCTGAGCTTTCCTCCCCGCCGTTTGCCGCACAAAGGCGACGGCGGCCTCCTCCCAGCCTTTGCCAAGCCAGATTCCAGCCAGGCTAATCTCTGAGGGGAGGCAGGAGCAGAGAGACCTCTGCCCCTGTTTCCCTCCCTCCCTCCTTTCCTCCTTGCCTGCAAACCGTGCCCAGCTGCCTGGGCAAGCATCCCTAGAGTAGCAGGCAAGGTCTCTTCCCAGCAGATTTGGATGCCAGGCCCAGCCGCCCGCCTCTCCACCTCTCCCCAGACCCCGGGGCAAAGGCAGAGGCAGCCTTGGCCCTCCGGCAAAGCAGAGACGGGCAGCCCTCCTCGCAGACAGAAGGCTAGAACCAGCTTTGTCTCACGGATTAAGTCGGATAGAGACGGAAACGGCGTTATTTTATTCTTCCCGAGCTGTCTTTTCAGACAAGCAGACGGGGCCCCAGCCAGGTGGAATGGCAACTTTTGCCTTTTTTTTTTTGCGGCTCGACAGGCGGATGTTCAGCCGGTGCAGCTTTGCTTTGAGGGAAGGGGAAAGCTTCACCTGGTGAATTTCCACCAGTCTATAAAGAATTTCTGCCAGCTGCTATAAAAGAGATAGGAACCCCGTTTCTTTTTGGAGAGTTGGGGGCGGGGAGAGGAAAAAAAGGGGTGACACTTCCGCCGCCTGGCCACTCACCCTCCAGAAATGGACCGCCAAGCGGGCAGATGTATTGCCCCAATTAATATCTCTGCCTTTGTCAGAGAGACAAGCTGTAAGCCACCTGCTCCTCAGAGACAGGGAGAAGGGCTAAGCTGGTTTCCACAGCACAGACGGACAAACAGACTGAGAATTGTTCCATTATCAGTTTCTTTTCACGTACAGATGGACGCTGCTCTAAGGCAGGACCTTGTCAGAGAGGCTCGGGTTGCCATAGTTCTAAAAGTGAAAATCCGGACAGAAATGTTATTTGAGTAAAATCGGACGTATGGCCACCCTAGGCAGAGAGAGGGTTCCTCTCAGGCTGTGACAGAAGCCGACACAACCAGGCCGGCTGTGGGTTCAGTCAGACAACCTGCTGGGGAACCGACACCCAAAATTGGTATTTTGGAGTGTGCTTGTGTGAACACAACATCAGCAAGGGGTGAGATCGCTGTTCTCTAGGTGGTCTGAGCCCTCTTTCAAAGGGGTGCATTTTTTAAAAAAAGAAAGAAAGGGAAGCTGGGTACATTTTTATCCCCCTACACGATGCGTGATTACCACACAAGTACCGTATTTTTCGCTCTATAAGATGCACCAGACCACAAGACGCACTTAGTTTTTGGAGGAGGAAAGCATGAAAAAAAATACAGTGGTACCTCAGGTTACATATGCTTCAGGTTACATACGTTTCAGGTTACAGACTCTGCTAACCCAGAAATAGTGCTTCAGGTTAAGAACTTTGCTTCAGGATGAGAACAGAAATCGGGGTCCAGCGGCACGGCGGCAGCAGGAGGCCCCATTAGCTAAAGTGGTGCTTCAGGTTAAGAACAGTTTCAGGTTAAGAATGGACCTCTGGAACGAATTAAGTACTTAACCTGAGGCAGTGGCGTAGCATGGGTTGTCAGCACCCGGGGCAAGGCAAGTAATTTGCGCCCCCTAACCCGTGGATTTGCGCCCCCTAACCCGTGGATTTGCGCCCCCTAACCCATGGATTTGCCCTAACCCCAGTTGTTGCGCCCGGTGCTGCCCGCCCCCCCTGCACCCCCCACGCTACGCCACTGACCTGAGGTACCACTGTATTCTGAATCTCAGAAGCCAGAACAGCAAGAGGAATCGCTGCGCAGTGAAAGCAGCAATCCCTCTTGCTGTTCTGGCTTCTGGGATAGCTGCGCAGCCTGCATTCGCTCCATAAGACGCACACACATTTCCCCTTACTTTTTAGGAGGGAAAAGTGAGTCTTATAGAGCCAAAAATACAGCAAATCTTGCCTCAGGTTCAATAGGGGAGGTGGATAATTTGAGCTCACATCCATATGTGTGACCAGTGCAGTGGTTAGAGTGTCAGACTACGACATGGGAGGCTACAACCTTGGGTTAGAATCATAGAATCATAGAATCATAGAGTTGGAAGAGACCACAAGGGCCATCGAGTCCAACCCCCTGCCAAGCAGGAAACACCATCAGAGCACTCCTGACATATGGTTGTCAAGCCTCTGCTTAAAGACCTCCAAAGAAGGAGACTCCACCACACTCCTTGGCAGCAAATTCCACTGTCGAACAGCTCTTACTGTCAGGAAGTTCTTCCTAATGTTTAGGTGGAATCTTCTTTCTTGTAGTTTGGATCCATTGCTTCGTGTCCGCTTCCCTGGAGCAGCAGAAAACAACCTTTCTCCCTCCTCTATGTGACATCCTTTTATATATTTGAACATGGCTATCATATCACCCCTTAACCTCCTCTTCTCCAGGCTAAACATGCCCAGCTCCCTTAGCCGTTCCTCATAAGGCATCGTTTCCAGGCCTTTGACCATTTTGGTTGCCCTCCTCTGGACACGTTCCAGTTTGTCAGTGTCCTTCTTGAACTGTGGTGCCCAGAACTGGACACAGTACTCCAGGTGAGGTCTGATCAGAGCAGAATACAGTGGCACTATTACTTCCCTTGATCTAGATGCTATACTCCTATTGATGCAGCCCAGAATTGCATTGGCTTTTTTAGCTGCCGCGTCACACTGTTGGCTCATGTCAAGTTTGTGGTCAACCAAGACTCCTAGATCCTTTTCACATGTACTGCTCTCAAGCCAGGTGTCACCCAAGAGGCAGGTTGGTCCCTGCCTCTTGACTTAACCTGCCTCACAGGGTTGTTGTGAAAATTAAACGAGGAGTGGGGTGGGGGGAAGACCCATGTATGGCAATTTGAGCCTTTCTTGGAGAAGCAGGTGGGATATAGATGCAGGAAATAAGTACATAAATATTTAAAGCCAATGGGTTCCTTCAAAGAACCCTGGGAATTGTAGTTCACCTCACCCAGTGCCTCGGCCCAGTATACCTGAAGGAGCGTCTCCACCTCCATCGTTCTGCCCGGACACTGAGGTCCAGTGCCGAGGGCCTTCTGGTGGTTCCCTTACTGCGAGAAGCAAAGCTACAGGGAACCCGGCAGAGGGCCTTCTCGGTGGTGGCGCCCAGCCTGTGGAACGCCCTCCCACCAGATGTCAAAGAGAAAAACAACTACCTGACATTTAGAAGACATCTGAAGGCAGCCCTGTTCAGGGAAGTTTTTAATGTGTGACATTTTAATGTATTTTTAATCTTTGTTGGAAGCCGCCCAGAGTGGCTGGGGAAACCCAGCCAGATGGGCGGGGTACAAATAATACATTATTATTATTATTATTATTATTATTATTATTATTATTATTACCCCCTTAACAAATTACCCCCTTAACAAATTACACCCTTAACAAATTACAGTTACCAGGATTCTTTTGGAGGAAGAAGCCATGTGGTTAAAATCTATGGTGGGGAGACTCTGGACTTAATGGAGCCCCTCACGTTTCGATGTCAATCTGTTTTATTTCAGTTCTCTTAGGCCAGCTCTGCTATGTTTCTGGCCTTTCCTGCTTCTTCCATTTAGTGGGGCCCCAAACCTCTGTCCCAGAGTCCTAACCCAATGGCGCCGCCATTCTGGGCTTTTGTTTGTTTTTCTGATATTAAAACCGGGAGTTCCATAATCCCACAGCCACTCTCAACTGGATTCTTCAAAGGGGAATACCGGCTCCACGAAGCTGTGCACCTAATTCTGGGCCAGCATTGTTGCTGACCAGAACCACCTCAGCTGGCAGAGCACGAGGCCCTTAATCTCAAGGTTGTGGGTTCGAGACCCACGTTGGGTGAAAGATTCCTGCATTGGAGGGGGTTGGACTAGATGACCCGCGGGGTCCCTTCCAACCCTACAATTCTATGATTCTATCTTGGATCAAGATTTAGAATCCTCAGTCCACATCAAGTGCCCAGGAAATGGTTCGAGAACACCTCAGGATGTCCCTGGAATCAAATGGAGAGGAGATGGGAAAAGTTCTTTTGTCTATTTCTTTTCTGTTTTAATGTTTCAATATTTTAATGTTGTGTTTTAATCTTGTTTTTAAGTTGTATTCATTCAACTTGTTTTTATTGTTGCTTGTTAGCCGCCCTGAGCCTGGCCTTGGCTGGGGAGGGCGGGGTATAAATAAAAATAATAATAATAATAATAATAATAATAATAATAATTATTATTATTATTATTATTATTACATTTCTATCATGCCTTCCAGTCATTATGAAACCCAAGGAGGTGAACATGTGGCTCCATCCAGTCACTGACAAGGTCCAGATCTGCAAGGCTTCAGCAAGGGAGTGGCCCTGTGCCTAGAACACAGGGAAAATGTCCAGACCCCCTTCCCCAGGCATTTTATTTTCATGCTGGTGTTAAAGGGTATGAGGGACAAGGTGGGGCATCCAACCTCTGCTTAAAAAATCTTCAAGGAAGGAGAGCCCACAACCTCCTAAGGGAGACCGTTCCACTGTTGAACAGCTCTTGCTGTCCGAAAGTTCTTCCTGATGTTGGAATCTCCTTTCTTGTAACTTGAAGCCTTTGGTTCAAGTCCAGAGCAGGAGAAAACAAGCTTGTTCGCCCTTCCATGTGGCAACCCTTGAGATATTTGAAGATGGCTCTCATATCTCCTCTCAGTCTCCTCTTTTCCAGGCTAAACATACCTAGCTCCTTCAACCGTTCCTCATAAGGCTTGGTTTCCAGACCCTTGATCATCTTGATTGCCCTCCCTGGCACATGTTCCAGCTTGACATCATTCATCTTGATCATCATAATTAGCAATAGTAGTTTATGAATTGGTTCACATGAGAAACCCAAAAGCAATTTAACAATACGAAAGAGCTTTATGCAGAATGAGGGCCATTGTGAGGGGGGTACTGTTATACAGGGCCCATGGGTAGCAGAGGCTCCAAACTCTGAGCTTTCATTCTTTTTCTTTTTTAAAAAAGCAAGTCTCTAGCCCTCCCAGGCAGAAAGTTATGAAGCAAAATGTGGAGGAACCCTTCTAAGTGATTTCTGAGAGATTAGACGGCCATTCAGTGTTTTTAGCCAATGAACAAAGTCTGAGTGAGTTCTTTGGATAACAGGCAGTAGCAATCCCCGGGTGCAATTTCCCTGCTTCTGTCTTATTTTCTAGTTGTAGGAATCTAGTTGCTATTTCCCCTTCCCTAGCAACCAGGATGCCTCTTTCCTATGGTGGGCTCTCTGAGACGGCATACACACCAGACGTTATTTGAATGGCCTTCTGCATGGGGAAAAAACCCTCTCTGAAAATAGCAAACCAGCACAGAAGGCAAAGAGGTGGGCTAGGATCTTTATCACTTATGCACTAGTATTCTACTTGCAGGGATATATTTTGGGGGGTGGGGAAGCATTTCAAAAACATATCCCCCCCCCCCGCATCACAAACTGATACAACCCATTCTACTACATTGACTTTTCTTGCATTTCAGAGAGTTGGACTAGGGGGCCCTTGAAATTCCTTCAGTTCTATGATTCTATGACTCTGATACCTCATTCCCATACATGTCTGAAGGTAAAGGGACCCCTGACCATTAAGTCCAGTTGTGGCCGACTCTGGGGTTGTGGCGCTCATCTCACTTTATTGGCCAAGGGAGCCGGCATACAGCTTCCGGGTCATGTGGCCAGCATGACTAAGTCGCTTCTGGCAAACCAGAGCAGCTCACAGAAACGCAGTTTACCTTCCCACTGGAGCGGTACCTATTTATCTACTTCCATTTTGACGTGCTTTCGAACTGCTAGGTTGGCAGGACAGGGACTGAACAACTGGAGCTCACCCCGTCGTGGGGATTCGAACCGGCGACCTTCTGATCGGCAAGTCCTAGGCTCTGTGGTTTAACCCACAGCACCACCCGCGTCCCTATACATGTCTAAGTCCCACCTAAAATTTGGAAAAGGGAGGGTTGCTGGTGTAGGAAAAAAACTATCCCTTTTTGTGAAATGTGATTCCTGCATGTGTATCCAGAGGACATTTCAAGAGAGTTTGGGAAACAAAAGAGGGGCCAATTTTTCTAATTTTAATACAGCATTTAACAGTAATCCTGACACACACACAACACACACACACGAGTACCAAACTATTTATTTAACTTATTTGTTTACAAATGCATAATCCACACTTTCATAGAAACATAGCAAGGCAGAACACACCAGATCAGAGTGAAAACCACAAATATACCCACACAAACCTTTGTTTTAAAAGTTTTTGTTTTTTTAAAAAATTAGAAACATCGAACTAAAGCTTTTTCAAGAGAATTTTTAAAATATATATTTTTACCTGATACGTTTCTCTCCTCAAAAGACTCAGGAGCTGGGCCAATAACACAGGTGGCAACACTACACAGAGATGAGGGAGAAATAGACTTGTCACCCTATTGCTGAATCTGGGCTAGACACGGCCGTTTTGGTGCCTGCAATCGGCGAGAGCAGAAGACGGATTTTGTGCCATGGGGGTGTGTATGTGTGTGTTCATCAAAAAGAACTGTTTTATTTTTTTTAATATAAAAACAAAAAAAACCAAAAACACCAGCCAAAGCAGTTCAGAGAAGAGCACGGCGTCCAAATTGCATGGCAGCCCCAGAAGCAACGGCAAAATCCAGCACCGCTGCCACCGTCCTCGGCTGCTTGTTGTGGCTTGCCAATAAGCCAGATGCTGCCGGTTGCTCAGGAAGAGTCTTCCACAGCTTGATGTCCAGGCCCTGTGAGCTCCTTCCAAAAAGCAGCGGTGGAGCCTGCCGAGATGAAGGGGATGCCAGCACCCCATTACAATGACTCCCTCCTCCTGCTAACATTTCAGATTTGAAAAGGGGGCTTAGAAAGGATCTCCTGAAACACTCTCTCTCTCTCTCTCTCTCTCTCTTCTCTCTCTCTCTCTCTCTGTGTGTGTGTGTGTGTGTGTACCGGGCAATCAAGTCAATTTCTTTTTTTAAAAAAACACAACCTAAAACACACAAAACTGAATGCAAAACTCTTTTCCCCCTTCTGCAACGGATGCGCTTATTCCGCAACAGTTTGGCTTTGGAAAAGTGGACAGTGGGCGTATTTAATTGCAGGGCAGGATAGCTGTGTCAGACTGCTGCAGCAAAACCCACAAAAAGTTCTTGCCTATGAGGTTCTGCTCAAAATAGACCCATTGCAATGAATGGGCCGAAGCTGGTCATTCTCTTTAATTCTACTGGCCCTGCTCTGAGTTTTGCAGCACCTTAACTATTAATGCATGTATTCTCATAGGTTTTCATCAGCTACAGTGTACGTTTGCAGCTGAGCTGCAAGGATATATTATAGTCAATCCTCAGTTCCCCAACGCCTCTATTTTGGAATGTCTCAGCTCCCAAATGCCCCAAACCTGGAAGTAACTGCTCCCGTTTTTGAACGATTTTCAGAAGCCAAACGGCTTCCGAGCCGTGTTTTTAATTTCCCCCCATTGACTTTGCAGCCAGCCCATTGATCCTCGGTTTCTGAACTTTTCGGAAGCCAAACGGTCTTCCGGAATGGATTAAGTTTGAAAATCGAGGTTCCTCTGTACACACATTCTCTCTCTCTCTCTCTCTCTCTCTCTCTCTCTCTCTCTCTCTCTCTGTGTGTGTGTGGATTGTGAAGGGAAACACAGAAAGTACAGAGATATTGCTAGTTATCTTATGTCACAGGCCACCCAAATCTCCAAGTAGTGAGCAATTCCAGAGGTTACTCAGGGTTTGGTTTTTGTGGAATGAAAGTCAACAGAGACCTTGCTGGACAGGACTATTGGCAAGGCAACTACGGCAACGGCTCTCGCCTCTACAGAAAGTTCTGGGAGAATGTGATGCTGACAACCAAGACCAAGACCTACCAGGCTTGCGTTTTGAGCATGCTGCTTTATGGAAGTGAGCCGTGGGCAACTTACAACCACCACCAGCAATGTGTCAACATGTGCTGCATCAGGAAGATTTTGGGCATCACACGGCAGGACAGAGCCTCAAACAAAGATGTGCTCTCCCATGTCAACAGTCCCAGCATGTTTGCACTCCTGTCTCAGCGACATCTACGCCCGCTTGGCCATGTTGGCAGAACGGAAGGTGACAGGATCCCCAAGGATGTGATCTACGGGGTTATGTCCTGCTCAGTTGGCACCCAAAGTCACAGAAACTAAGTGGGAGGATGATTTGGCAGGAGTGGGTGTTTGGGCATGTGCCACAGAGACAGGAGGACTCTGATGCCCAGCATTTTCCAAGCAAACACCCCAAACAAATGCCCTATGAAAGGAAGTTTGCAATGTTTGGGGCTTTTTAACTTAGAGAAAGGGCAAAGCTTAAAAGGACCCTGGCAGCTTCTTAAAGGGGCTGATTCTCCCTTCTGCAAAGAGAAATGGTTCAAAGTCAACAAACACACTGGGCTGCTAAGAAGTTTATGGGTATGTGTACTGGCCCCCCGCCAACTATCAGGGCCAGTCCAGGAATTTTTCGAACCAAGATAGATCGATAGATAGAGATTTTGAAATGGACACTTCACCATAAATTGGGTGAAAGCACATTTTGCTCTGCCATCTTGATTCAAAATGGCACCAAGCACCCAGACACTGATGAAGACTGCCACCCCCACCCTGAGAAACCTTGTGCCAAGTTTGATGGCGATATCTCAGGAGACACATGACCCTATGAAAAAAACAGACATGCCAAAGTGATGTTCCAGTCTGCCATCTTGATTCAGAAAATGGTTTATTGTTTCCAAAAATGGACTAAGACTGCCTCCCCCAGCTCAGGAAAACCTCGTGTCAAGTTTGACGACGGCAGTATCTTGAGAGGTGGCCAAATCTACGCCTTTAAAAAACCACAGGTGAAGTCACGCCAAAGTCATGTTTTGGTCTACCTGACTGGATTCAAAATGGTGTCCACACAGTGATGAAGACTGCCACCCACATCTTGTGGACTGAATTTTGTGATGATATCTCAAGAAGCGGGTGAACCTATGCCAAGAAATGGGAGAGGTCACATCGAAGTTGTGTTTTGGTCCGCCATATTGAATGAAAATGGGGCCCAGCAGGAAATTGGCAATTTTTACTGCCAGCCACTACCTCAGTTTGACAATGGCATCTCAAGAGGCAGCCTAACCTATAGACAGCAAACGAACAGACAAACAAACCACTTTCCAGAACATATAGTAATTAATTTTTTTTTAATGTATTAACTAAAGGGCCAGGAGCCACTAGGTGTTTCCAGCTCTTGCCTGTCCACCCTGAATACAGAAACAGAATTCTGCTGTAAAGGAGTTGGGATGTGTGAGGAGAAAAACAAGGATGGAGTAGATGGGGGAGGGTGGGAAAAGTGTGAGTACATAAAAGAAAGGGAGAGAGAGAGAGAGCAAAGCTTTCTTTTTGAACGAAGCCTCGGTAAATTCCATTTAAAAGATCCCACAACATGGTCAAAAAAAGGACAGCACAAGGCGAAATTGCAGCGTGTAATAGATGTTGCTGCAGTCGGACAGCTACAAACACACACACACACACACGGTTCAGCTGCTTTCTGAGTAATCAAGTGTTTCTGCGCTGCCTTGTTTGCAGCAAGGAAGAAAATGGAAAGCTCCTCCTCTTTCATTAGTCTGTGGGTCTGTTATTGTGAAGACCTAATGGGGCCTTTCGAAGCACCAGAATTGGCAAGGGCAGGACCAAGGTTGCAGAACCTCCCACACTGTGATCTCTGGGGCGTGCAGTGCAGAAGGACGGAGGCCCAGCCAAGCTCTTCTGCGCATGGATTACTGCATACCCTCCAACATTTCTCTGATGAAAATAGGGATGCCCTAGTCATTAATAATAATAATAATAATAATAATATTCCACCCATCTGACTGGGTTGCCCCAGCCACTCTGGGCGGCTTCCGGCACATATAAAAACATAACAAAACATTAAGCATTACAAAAAATCCCTATCCAGTGCTGGCTGCAGATGTCTTCTAAAGGCTGTATAGTTACTGATCTCCTTGGCTCTGGGGTCACATAACTTCATACCCTCCAACATTTCTCTGATGAAAATACAGACATCCTAAGGAAAAGTAGGACATTCCGAGATCAAATCAGAAACTGGGAAGGCTTCTGTAGCTCTGGGACTGTCCCTGGAAAATAGGGACACGGGTGTGTGTGTGTGTGTGTGTGTGTGTGTGTGTGTCTGTAATAATAATGAAACCTAAGGCAAACCCTGAGACTTGGCAACTGTATAGCCAGTCTTCCTTCCTTCCTTCCTTCCTTCCTTCCTTCCTTCCTTCCTTCCTTCCTTCCTTCCTTCCTTCCTTCCTCCCTCCCTCCCTCCCTCCCTCCTTCCTTTTTCCTTCCTTCCTTCCTTCCTCCTTCCTTCCTTCCTTCCTTCCTTCCTTCCTTCCTTCCTTCCTTCCTTCCTTCCTTCCTTCCTTCTTTCCTTCCTTCCTTCCTTCCTTCCTTCCTTCCTTCCTTCCTTCCTTCCTCCCTCCCTCCCTCCCTCCCTTCCTTCCTTCCCTCCCTCCTTCCTTCCCTTCCTTCTTTCCTTCCTCCCTCCCTCCCTCCCTCCCTCCTTCCTTCCTTCCTTCCTTCCTTCCTTCCTTCCTTCCTTCCTTCCTTCCTTCCTTCCCTCCTTCCCTTCTCCTTCCTTTTCCCTCCCTCCCTCCCTCCCTCCCTCCCTCCCTTCCTTCCTTCCTTCCTTCCTTCCTTCCCCAGAAGTACAACAGGCGAAAGGGTCTCCAGCCTTTGTCTGATCCCTTCCTGGCTGCCACATCTGCACCCCTCTATTCCCAAGTTCCTTTTATTTCTTCTGAGTGTGTCATGGCTTTGCAATATACACGGAGACTGATGATAAAATCTCATCAAGGCCCGCTAAAAAGATCTCCTTTATCTGTTTCGATTGGCTTGATTACACTGATTAGGGAAACACTGGAGAATTGCATGTGATGGGGATTAAATAATGCAATTAGCTTTAATAATTTCACTAAAAAGTAGAATTACATGGGAACAAAGGGAAGAAATGGAGGGGGGGGGAGGACCTGCTCTGTGTACAGCCTTTCAGATAAGTCACGATTCCATCCATCCTTCCTTTCTTCTTCTTCTCCCCTTTCCTATTATTCCCCTTACCCTGTGATCCTGGCATTTTAACACCTAGATGACTGCATAAAAAAAAGAGGAAATGTCACAGGGTTTTCTAGCTGGGTTAGCTACAGGGTTTCCCCCATTTCACTGAGGCACCATGAGGCAGCAATAGGGGAGTGGTCAGAGACATAAAGTAGGGAAGCAGTTCAGTAGAAGACAGAGTGGGTAAATTAGAATACAGTGGTACCTTGGGTTACAGATGCTTCAGGTTACAGATGCTTCAGGTTACAGACTCCGCTAACCCAGAAATATTACCTTGGGTTAAGAACTTTGCTTCAGGATGAGAACAGAAATCGCTTGGCGGTGGCGCAGCGGCAGCGGTAGGCCCCATTAGCTAAAGTGGTACCTCAGGTTAAGAACAGTTTCAGGCAAAGAACGGACCTCCGTAACGAAATAAATTCTTAACCCGAGGTACCACCGTAATAGAACTGGAGAGTTGGAAGGGACTGGAAGGGACTACAGCATTTCTCTGATGTTTATAGGGATAGTGAATAATAATAATAATTATTATTATACCCCGCCCATTTGACAGGACTGCCCAAGCCATTCAGGAAGGCTTCCAATACATATTTTAAAACATAATGAAACATGAAACTTTTTTTTTAAAAAACTTCCCGATCCAGGGCTGGCTGCAGATATCTTCTAAAGGTAGTACAGTGGTACCTCGGGTTAAGAACTTAATTTGTTCCGGAGGTATGTTCTTAACCTGAAACTGTTCTTAACCTGAAGCACCACTTTAGCTAATGGGGCCTCCTGCTGCTGCTGCCGCCCCACAATTTCTGTTCTCATCCTGAAGCCAAGTTCTTAACCCAAGGTACTATATCTGGGTTAGCGGAGTCTGTAACCTGAAGTGTCTGTAACCTGAAGCGTCTGTAACCCGAGGTACCACTGTATATTTACACATCTTCTTGGCTTCAGGGTCACATAACTCCATACCCTGATGAAAATAGGGATGTCCTAAGGAAATGCGGGACATTCCGGCATCAAATCGGAAACCAGGACGGCTTTTGTAAATCTGGGACTGGAAAATAGGGACAATTGGAGGGTGTGGAACCCAAGCAGTCATCTAGTCCAACGCAATGCAGGAATTGCAGCTCATCAAAGCTAAGTTATGGTGGCCCATCGCTTTGGATAGAAACCAGCCCACTGTACAAAGGGAACACTGACATTTGTGGCCCCGCCTACTTTTGCCTCTGGCCCCGCCCACCACAGGCATGTTGCTCAGAAGGAGCTCTGACTCTGGGTGAACAAGGGTCCCCCTCTCTTCTGCTTTGGAGTTTTGAACACCTGGGCAGGCCCCCCTGTGACTTGCGGCCCGTGCATCCCAACAAACCAGGCTTACTCCAAAGGGTATTCCCCACCTCCACCTTTTGCACTGATAGGATCCCTGTTATTGTTGTTTAGTCGTTTAGTCATGTCCGATTCTTCATGACCCCCTGGACCAGAGCACGCCAGGCACTCCTGTCTTCCACTGCCTCCCGCAGTTTGGTCAAACTCATGTTTGTCGCTTCGAGAACACTGTCCCACCATCTTGTCCTCTGTCGTCCCCTTCTCCTTGTGCTCTCCATCTTTCCCAACATCAGGGTCTTTTTCAGGGAGTCTTCTCTTCTCATGAGGTGGCCAAAGTATTGGAGCCTCAACTTCATGATCTGTCCTTCCAGCGAGCACTCAGGGCTGATTTCCTTAAGAATGGATACGTTTGATCTTCTTGCAGTCCATGGGGCTCTCAAGAGTCTCCTCCAACACCATAATTCAAAAGCATCCATTCTTCGGCGATCAGCCTTCTCTATGGTCCAGCTCTCACTTCCATACATCACTACTGGGAAAACCATGGCTTTAACTATAGGGACCTTTGTTGGCAAGGTGATGTCTCTGCTTTTTAAGATGCTGTCTAGGTTTGCCATCGCCTTTCCTGCAAACGTCTTTTGGCCATCATGACCGCAGAACAATAGCTGTGACGGAATCTAAACACCGTGTGCAGATGTGGCAGGGAAGGACACTGAGCTGTTCAATAAATATTTCTCATCAGAGCCCAAACTGGCATACATTATTCTCCCTATCGGGCATATCTCAAGATCTTGTTTACTGTAGTGAAGTGCTAATTGGGCTGCTTCAAAGCCTTTTAGTTGAATAATCATTATCAGCAAATAGCATTAACTGTTTCATTAAGTACCCTCTGTTTCCTTCCTCCTGGCATATCCTTTCGGGAAATGGGAGTGGAGGAGGGGAGGGCAACTTACCTGAGCAATCTCAACCTGGGTCTGATCTTTGAGAAGGTAAAGGTAAAGGGACCCCTGACCGTTAGGTCCAGTCGTGACCAACTCTGGGGTTGTGGCGCTCATCTCGCTTTATTGGCCGAGGGAGCCGGCATGCAGCTTCCAGGTCATGTGGCCAGCATGACTAAGCCACTTCTGGCGAACCAGAGCAGCGCACAGAAACACCGTTTACCTTCCCGCCAGAGCGGTACCTATTTATCTACTTGAACTTTAACGTGCTTTCGAACTGCTAGGTTGGCAGGAGCAGGGACCGAGCAATGGGAGCTCACCCCGTTGCGGGGATTCGAACTGCCGACCTTCTGATCGGCAAGTCCTAGGCTCTGTGGTTTAACCCACAGCGAATGCAGGCTGCACAGCTATCCCAGAAGCCAGAACAGCAAGAGGGATTGCTGCTTTCACTGCACAGCGATACCTCTTGGTGTTCTGGCTTCTGAGATTCAGAATATTTTTTTCCTTGTTTTCCTCCTCCAAAACTAGGTGCGTCTTGTGGTCTGGTGCGTCTTATAGGGTGAAAAATACGGTAGTTCATGTTGTATGTACAGCGCAGGAATCAATGGGCTTCATAGGTGTGTTTCCAACCTGTGGGACACATTTCACTATAGCTTTGAAGGTCAGATGGCACATCTGCTAAAAAATCTAGCAAGACCTGAAACACAGTTTTGCAATATTTCAGTATTTGAATTTAATAGGGAATTGTTGGCAAGGGGATGCGGGAGTCCTCTGTCAAAGCTGCACACCCAGGTTTGTGTTCCTTGGCCCGCTGAGATTCACTGATCCCTAAACATAATGCCCATTGTATATACCCATAAGCAAAGAGGGAATCTCTGTTAAATTGGCCAAGCTCCTTTGAATAACACAGTTTTTTCCCTGTCTAACCACAAGGGAATGTCATGATTGGTTCCCGGCCACACACACAGCCCTAACATGTTGTGCACTGTTAGAGTTGCAGTGTTTGGAACAAATCCTTGCAATTTTAGGCTGCAGATGCAGAATTGGTTGCAAGGGAATGTTCCCTTAAAAAGAACAGAGGCCAGGACACTGAACTTCTGCTTCACCTTAATATTGGGAGTAGGCAAGAAGAAGAGTTCCCTGAAAGAAAAACCAGCCAGCTTTCTTGGGTGGGTTTCTAGACTTCTTGATCATATAGGAGATGGAAAATTAATGATATATGTTAGACCTTTGAAGTCTCAAGTCAACTTGCCCTCTCTGTGAAAGTTGAAAGCTGTTTTATGTTGGTTCAAGTAAAAAAGAGCTATAAAAGGATAACTCCTGGATGCCAAGATTCAAGTTTGGGGCAAGCAGTCTTTGGTAAGAAATTTTAAATCACAAAATATGCGTGGAAATATAGGTTGTTAGACCTTATAAATTTGCCCCTGTGAGTTCCAAAATAGTCTCTCTTCCTTCAGGAAAGTTAAGAATTGATTTACTTACAAATTCTTCAAAGGCCACGTTCATGTGCTTTTCCATGCATCAGTCAGAAAGGTCGCACAGACAGCAAAACTTAGTTTACTTCCCAAGTGGCGAAAGCTTCTAAATTATTGGTACAGGAAGCCAGGAAGGGCTGCTGAGAGCCATGCGGTTGAGCTGGAGGAACAAGCTCAAACCTCTGAATTGAGCTTCTCAGCTAGACTGGGGGAGAACAAAGACTTGATTACCTAGTTCCTCCCAAGATGGGGGGGGGAGTGGACATAGCTAAGCCTAGCAGGATAGCTTACTCTATGGTATTAACCCCTTCATGCATTATTAGACTTAAGCATGTTGGTTATATGAGACTGGTTACCCACATCCCTCAATGGGATCCCTCTCAGTAAATGCCACCTCTGTCCTGGGGGGCAGTGTTGCCTCCACCATGATGATGCTCCTAAGTGTAGTCATTTACCTGCGCTGCCTCAGGAAGATTTTGGTTATCACATGGTGGAATGAAGTTTCAGACAAAGGTGTGCTCTCCCAAGCCACATTCCCAGTATGTTCACACAGGGAGGATGGTAGAGGAAAAGGCAGTGCCTAAGGAACCCAGCAGAGACATCACCTTGCTGACAAAGGTCCGTGTAGTTAAAGCTATGGTTTTCCCAGTAGTGATGTATGGAAGTGAGAGCTGGACCATAAAGAAGGCTGATCGCCAAAGAATTGATGCTTTTGAATTCTGGTGGTGGAGGAGACTCTTGAGAGTCCCATGGACTGCAAGAAGATCTCCATTCTGAAGGAAATCAGCCCTGAGTGCTCACTGGAAGGACAGATCCTGAAGCTAAGACTCCAATACTTTGGCTACCTCGTGAGAAGAGAAGACTCCCTGGAAAAGACCCTGATGTTGGGAAAGATGGAGGGCACAAGGAGAAGGGGACGACAGAGGACAAGATGGTTGGACCGTGTTCTCGAAGCTACCAGCATGGGTTTGACCAAACTGCGGGAGGCAGTGGAAGACAGGAGTGCCTGGCGTGCTCTGGTCCATGGGGTCACGAAGAGTCGGACATGACTAAATGACTAAACAACAACAAGCTCTCACTTCCATACATCACTACTGGGAAAACCATAACTTTAACTATACGGATGTTTGTCGGCAAGGTGGTGTCTCTGGAACCATAAAGGGGGGCGGGGACAGGAGCCATGACGTTGACCACCAACAGTTAGCAGTGACCAGCTCAGCAAACTGAGTAGCCGCACAAGGCCTCTGGTGTCTTTCCCCACTAGGGTGAGATATGCTCTTTTTTAATTTAAAATATAGTGACTATTTCTCTGTCAGCATCCGTACTTATCAGTCAGGACGTGCAGGTGTTGTGCAAATCTGCGCCCCCTTTGCTGGTGATTCCCATGTGGCTGCCGCTTTTTGTAATGAACAAGCAAAGAGAACAGAGAACGGCAGTTTATCTCTCTCATAGGGACGGGGAAGAAATTTGATTCAGTGTGCATTGAACGACAAATTTGCAAAATTTGTGCTTTCTGAACCAATACACAAACCCCCAAGACACAGTCATCCTTTGAAATTTTCACTTCTACGAATTTTGCAATGCCGCTGTCCGGCCAAACGATGTATCCAAAAATGCATTTACTGGGGTTAAGTGTGCATAAAAATGCATATAATTAGTGAATACGGGGAAACTGCCTTGCAAAAAAATGTGTCTGTTAGGAGAAAATCACACTAATATTCTGGTGAATTTTCATGAGGATTTTTGTATAATAAATAAATGAATCAGCCACTGATATGGAAATATAGAGAACTGAACTTAATATTGGAAAAAAGAAAAGATACCCAGGTGAAAGTGACAGATTTGCCCCTCCCCCCACTCTGGTTTTCCATTGGAGAAAACTCCCCATCTATTTCCCCTTGGACACAAAACTGCTTTCCTTTGCGGATGTCCTCTTAACACTTGAGCGCCAAAGTAGCACAGAAGGCACAAGACAGAAGGCTGTTGGTGGGCGCGATGTTTTATACATGCAAGCAGAAAACCCCTGCCTGAGTCCCATTTCAATGCTGACTATTTCGTTCCGCTCCACGAAATCCCCTTCTGCTGCCTCTGATTCTCCCACATGTACACAGACCTACTGATCTCCATATATTTGGTCATATTATACAAGCATCAGAACCGGAGCTACAGAGGAGGGAGGCTGTGGTGTGAAAGAGAAAGGGATGCGCTCAGCTACATCAACAGCATTTGGAACAGATCAGGAACAGGGATTTGGGAACGCACGGAGCACTTGCAGATTTCCAGCAGCAAACTGAGAAGCCATTGCATGAACAATGCGAGTTGTGGTTTTGTGTGTCTTGGATGAAAGGGAATTTCAGAACCTTCTGCAAATACCACGGGGAGCTTAGAACATTCAGGATTGTCTACCCCAGGGTTTCCCCAACATGGGTTTTCAGCAGGGGTTTTTGGACTACAACTCCCATCATCCCTAGCTAGCAGGACCAGTGGTCAGAGATGATGGGAACTGTAGTCCAGAAACAGCTGGAGACCAAAGTTTGGGAAACATTGGCCTACACTAACTGGCAATGGTTATCTGAGGTTTCAGATAAGGAGGCATTTCACAGTGAAGACGTGTTAGGGAACCAGGCAGAGGGCCTTCTCGGTAGTGGCACCCTCCCTGTGGAACGCCCTCCCACCAGATGTCAAAGAGAACAACAACTACCAGACTTTTAGAAGACATCTGAGGGCAGCCCTGTTTAGCGAAGCTTTTAATGTTTGATGTATTACAGTATTTTAATATTTCTCTGGAAGCCACCCAGAGTGGCTGGGGAAGCCCAGCCAGGTGGGTGGGGTATAAATAATAAATTATTATTATTATTATTATTATTATTATTATTATTATTAGAGCCCAGCTCTTGCCTCAACGAATGATATGTGAATCTCAATGAACCTTGAGGGAGTGGCGGCTCAGATTCCCCACATCTGTTTCAGACTCGTTCTTCAAGACCACATCTGCTGAACTTAAAGCATCCTTCCCTGACTGGGGCTGATAAGAACTGTAGTCTAAAACATCTGGAAGACAGTTCACATCTGGTGAAGGCTCCCTTAAGGAATGGGAGCGCTCCTACAAAATGTTTTTTTTCTACCACCTACACTTGTTACATATGTTGTGCCGCCTACATATTTACTCAGACACAGTGCTTTTTTTCTTAAAAAATGTTTAGGGGGTACTCTCATTTTGACTCAAGAAAATCACCATTTTATAGTTCAAATTGGGGAAAATAAATACAGTAAATACAACGAAACTGACCAATCGCCGTGCTAGATTCCAACTCCTACTTCACACATTAAACCAGGCATAGGCAAACTCCGGCCCTCCAGATGTTAGGGACTACAATTCCCATCATCCCTGACCACTGGTCCTGTTAGCTAGGGATGATGGGAATTGTAGTCCCAAACATCTGGAGGGCTGGAGTTTGCCTATGCCTGCTAAACGCTCACTTCTGTCTCAGACTCAGGAAACACCGTGACAGGAAATGAGACCACCATCAGGGGTAGAAATGGAGCTGACAATTCACCGTGCTAGAGAAGAAACTAAAATTTTAATTTTTTTAAGTTTCTTCGCCTGTTAGATTCACAAAATGTTTAGGGGTATGAGTACTCCTGCGCCCCCCCAGGAAAAAGCACTGTTCAAAAATAAATTCCAGCAGGGTGGTATTGGACCATCGATACCTTGTGTGTTCAGCACACTGCTTTACAGAAGTGGGCAATTTACAACCACCAGGGATGATGTGTCAACACCTTCCACATCAGGAAAAATTTGAGCATCACATAGCACAGGGGTCGGCAAGGCTTACTGGGCATGGGCCGGATCACTCCCACAGAGATACTCCGTGGGCTGGGCCAGCGCAGCGCAAAGCCGGAAATCGCATCTGCGCATGTCCGCGGCGCCGCAAATTGCTTCTGCACATGCCCAGACACCGAAAATCGTGCCTGTGCAGAAACGATTTCCGGTGTCTGGGCATGCGCAGAAGTGATTTCTCCTGGACCTTTCTTGTTGTTGTTTAGTCATTTAGTTGTGTCTGACTCTTCGTGACCCCATGGGCCAGAGCACACCAGGCTCTCCTGTCTTCCACTGCCTCCTGCAGTTTGGTCAAATTCATGCTGGTAGCTTCGAGAACACTGTCCAACCATCTCGTCCTCTGTCGTCCCCTTCTCCTTGTGCCCTCAATCTTTCCCAACTCTTTTCCAGGGAGTCTTCTCTTCTCATGAGGTGGCCAAAGTCTTGGAGCCTCAGTTTCAGGATCTGTCCTTCCAGTGAGCACTCAGGGCTGATTTCCTTCAGAATGGAGAGGTTGGATCTTCTTGCAGTCCATAGGACTCTCAAGGTCCATAAATAGCAGCACCCTAGAGGTCCTAGACAGCATCTTAAAAAACAGAACAGGGAACACATGGAGACTTCTAAGGCTTGCTCCTGTCTAGACTGGCTTGCAACTCTCGCTTCACTCCCTAGCCCTCTGTGTCAGGTCTGGGACGGGGAGGGGAGCTGCAGGCTGTTAGCAGAGAAGCTGGTGGAGCTGCCAAGTTCGATTCCTGTCTCTGTCCTGTGTGGGGCACTTGCCTGCTTCTTCCTTTTCATCCTCCTCCAAGCTCCCAGCCTCCAGTACTTCCCAGCTCTTTCCCTTCTCTGGGGTTTGGCCAGTTTCCCACCACCAGGAGCCAGGTTCCAAATCCTCTCCCTCTTTGCTTTCCCTGGGGGGCGGGGATCTTGGTTAGCAGCTTCCACCACACCACCTCATCCTGCCAGCCCTGCCTGGAGACACCAGGGATCAAACCCAGGACTCTTGGCACACAGGAAATGTGCCCTGCCGCTGAGTTACAGCTTGGATAAGGCCCTCAGCCAACCTTCAAGGGGTGCTTGGCCAATCTCAGTGGTAGGAGACCTGTGGACTTCCAGATGTTGCAGGAGTCCAGCTCTCGTCGTCCCTGATCTTTGGCCATGCAGGTTGGGGCTGAACGGAGCAACATCTGGAGGGTCATGGGTTCCCCATCTCTGGGGTAATTTCATGCAGGTGGCAAGGAGTGTTGTAACAGGTGGAAAGGGGTTGGCAGAGGGAGTAAAGTAGGTAGTTCCATCCACTTTGGGGACTGGAAGCCCTGCCCACTTTCAGCTCTTGCAACTGCTCCCCCCTATATATGTGACCCATAACAGCAAAGCAAAAAGGTTGCCCAGTCCCATTGCCAGAATTGGGTTGTGCACAGACCATACATTTACACAATACTATTTTTAGGAACTTGGAAATACTGTGATTTTTAAATGGGTACTGTAATTTGTGAGTCTGGGCCCATCGTGTCAATAATTGGGATAACATGCCAAGGTCACAGTTCATTCCACCATTGAGATTCAAAATGGTGCCAGGTATTGGCTGGGGAAACCCAGCCAGATGCATGGGGTATAAATAATAATAATAATAATAATAATAATAATAATAATAATAATAATAATTCAAATGGCAATGAATGAAGACCACCGAACCCCTCTCGGGAACCCTTGGTCTGAGTTGATGATGATATCTCTAAGGTAAAGGTAAAGGGACCCCTGACCATTAGGTCCAGTCGTGGACGACTCTGGGGTTGCGGCGCTCATCTCGCTTTACTGGCCCAGGGAGCCGACGTATAGCTTCCGGGTCATGTGGCCAGCATGACTAAGCCGCTTCTGGCGAATCAGAGCAGTGCAAGGAAATGCCGTTTACCTTCCCGCCAGAGCGGTACCTATTTATCTACTTGCACTTTGATGTGCTTTCGAACTGTTAGGTTGGCAGGAGCAGGGACTGAGTAACGGGAGCTCACCCCGTCACGGGGATTCGAACCGGCGAGCTTGGGATCGGCAAGTCCTAGGCTCTGTGGTTTAACCAACAGTGCCACCCGTGTCTAGAGGTGGCCAAACCTATGTCATAAAATTAGTGCAGTCATGCCCAAATAACATTTTGGTTGCCATCTTGATTCAAAATGGCACCCGGCATCCAAACGGCAACAAAGTCTACTGCCCACCTCAACTCAGTAACCCTTGTGATGAGTTGGGTGATGATATCTTGATAGTTGGGCAAACCAATGCTGAAGAACATTTCTGTTGCCATTTTGATTCAAAATGGCACCTGGCGTCCTTACAGTGACACAAAGCTCCCATATGTTGGGGACCCTCTTGCCAAACCTGGCGAAGTTGTATCGAGAATTGGCAGATGAGAGACAGACAAACTACTTTCCAAAGTATATACTAGATTTAAAGGGCATCTCTCCAGAAGAATCCTGGGAATTATAATTTACCTCTCACAACAACATTTCCAAGTGTGATGGCCTGGGATTCAGACTCGGAGGCTGAACCTGAGGAATCCCAGCCTGCACAGGATTCCCCGCCTCCAGAACCAGCTGAGCCGGGGCTGGGGCTTGAGCCTGAAGGGTCCTCACCTGTGCTGGATCCTCAGGTGCAGGCATCAGCTGAGTCTGCTCTGGCTCCTGAGGTGATGGAGGACCCGTTGCCTGCAGGTGCTCCACTCTCAGCCCCGTCAGGGGAAGCTGAGGTTGCCTCTGGGTCCGGTAACCTCCAGCCTCTCCTGAGCTGCAGAGGCTCAGGGCAGAGAGGCGGAGGGAACTAAGTTCCCGCAGGAGGAGTGCTCGCCTCCAGGCCAGGAGAGGCGAGTCACCTGAGGATCGGAGCCGCCCTATGCCTCGGGGCAGATAAAAGCCAGCCAGCTCCAGTCCCAAGTTGTGGGAGCAACATTGTTGGTAGCCTGTTCCTGCCTGCACCCTGTCCTGCTCTTCTGCCGGAGCTCCTGACCTCACCCGACTCCCTGACTTGGACCCCACTTCAGCTTTGACAGACTGCCTCCCTACTGTACCCCTCGACCTCGGACTGGACTCGGACCTCGCCTCACAGTTAGCCTCGGGAGCAGCACACCAAGCACCCTTAACAAACTACAGTTTTCAGGATTCTCCTCGCCCCCGTTTTTGTGTGGAGGTGGGGGACATCCTTTAAATGTGCTTTCAGTGTACGGTGTGCAATGCAGCCACGAATGTTCAGCTTATCTGGACATAAAGCACGCAGACACAATTTCCTTTTCTTTTTGGTAAGGAGAGCTTACTGGGCTCAGAGTGAAGAGAAATCTGAGATCCCACTGATGCGATGGATAATGATTTATAGCCAGAGAGCCACACTCCTCCAATAAGTGAAATCCGTTCTGTGACAAGGCTTGGGTTACATGGTGCACCATGTTGAAGCCGCAGGGCCAGTTGGATTCAGCCCTGAACTGCTCTTTTCCAGTGTGTTTTATTTAAATGAGGATGTCGAAACAAAACCTATTCCACCACCCCCTCTCTCCACCCCCCACCCCTTTGAACTGGGTTGAATGCACATATTATTACGGCTCCCTTCTCTGTTCTCTGTTTCCCCCTTTTAATTTACAAAGGAAATGCACCACCCTGATAGTATAGCACGCACCAAATCAATGAAATATTCTGAGTTTCCTATTCATTAGGCCCCTAAAGCACTATGTGTAAATTCTTTCGCTTTAATTACACACCTCAGGGATGTGCAAGTCAAAAAAAAGAGAGAACAGGGTAGGGGAATCAGTCAGACAAAAAGCCAGATCCCTGCCAAAACAGAAACGGGGAGTTGGGGGGGGGGACCCATTAAACTGGTAAACATTTATTTTCAGCTGGGAAATTTGCTATTAATTCATATAGTGGCTTTCCCGGCCGAAATAATGAGCCAAGCTGAACAAACCAAATGTTCACAGGGAGCTGTGGGGAGAACAGGCTGGGGCTTTGCAGGGCATGGCTGGGTGGGGGCCGGAAAATTATTCTTTGCTTCCCCAAGAATTTTGATGTCAGATATTCCCCAGTTGTACTCTGGAAGAGTCAAACTCTTGCCAAATATTCTCTGTGTCGAAGACGTTTGTTTCGGGATATCTCTGACGGTCAATTTCAGAGAGTGCCAATATTTTGGGGGCCCATTTGCAAACCACACCGACCACCAAGGGCACCAACCGCTCGCCGCAACTCTCCCCTATCAAGCTGTACCCCCCTCCCCCAAATTGTCCCCAAGCTGCAATTATTCTTTATAAAAAAAGGGATAGTCCAACATCCTTTTCTCAGTGACCAACCAGATGCCTGTGAGAAACCCCAAAGTGGAATCTCAGCACAAGAGTTGTGGGAAGAATGTTCAGGGCGCTGCCGCTGATTGCATAAAACAGGCATAGGCAAACTCCAGCCCTCCAGATGTTTGGGACTACAATTCCCATCATCCCTAGCTAAGAGGACCAGTGGTCAGGTATGACGGGAACTGTAGTCCCAAACATCTGGAGGGCCGGAGTTTGCATGTGTGAAGTTTAATATGTGAAGTAGGAGTTGGAATCTAGCACAGCGATTGGTTAGTTTCGCTGTATTTACTGTATTTATTTTCCCCGATCTGAACTATAAAATGGTGATTTTCTTGAGTCAAAATGAGAGTACCCCTAAACTTTTTTTTTTAGAAAAAAGCACTGTGTCTGAGTAAATATGTAGGTGGCATAACATATGTAACAAGTGTAGGTGGGGGAAAAACATTTGGTAGGAGAGCTCCCATTCCTTAAGGCAGCCTTCACTAGATGTGAACTGTCTTCCAGATGTTTTGGACTACAGTTCTTATCAGCCCCAGTCAGGGAAGGATGCTTTAAGTTCAGCAGATGTGGTCTTGAAGAACGAGTCTGAAACAGATGTGGGGAATCTGTAAAACAAAGGACTACAGTGGTATAGCGTGGGTTGCCAGAACCCAGGGGGTGGAAGAGGGAAAGGAACAGAGTATGGATGTGCATTCAACTGCCTAATGGTGTCCGTGTCACCCAGGAGATTGCAGTCGCAGGGATAAGAAAAGAAGGGTCCTTCCTTTGCCTGGAGAGGTCACTTCCTGGTTCGCGTGGAGAAGCCGTTTTCAACAGAGCCCGGCGATAGAAGCTCCCAGCTGCACTGAGGCAGCACCGGGTGTTGACATTTTGCGCCCCTAACAATTTTGCACTGGGGCAACTGCCCCTTGTCCCTCCCCCATGCTACTGAGGGACTATAATACTCCCAGGAAGTCCAGAAGCAATTGTTCCATGCGATTTGGCATTTGGTGGTGAACTGTCCCCTGACCTTGAACGCTCTATGTTGTTCCTGCGGTTCAGTCATTGATAGACCTGCCCTCCAAAGATTTCACCAGCTCATTCTTAAGAGATTTCCATGGCAATAACCATCACTACATCTTACAGGAGTGAATTCCAGAAGTTAATAACATACCCTTCAACATTTCTCCAATGAAAACAGGGACTTGCTATTCCATAGTAATGATGATAATAATTACCGTATTTTTTGCTCTATAAGACTCACTTTTTCCCTCCTAAAAAGTAAGGGGAAATGTGTGTGCGTCTTATGGCGTGAATGAAGGCTGCGCAGCTATCCCAGAAGCCAGAACAGCAAGAGGGATTGCTGCTTTCACTGCACAGCGATCCCTCTTGCTGTTCTGGCTTCTGAGATTCAGAATTTTTTTTTTCTTGTTTTCCTCCTCCAAAAACTAGGTGCGTCTTGTGGTCTGGTGCATCTTATAGAGCGAAAAATATGGTATATTTTTTTCTACCCCACCCATCTGACTGGGTGGCCCCAGCCACTCTGGGTGGCTTTCAACTTATATAAAAACATAATAAAACATTAAACATTAAAAAGCTTCCCTATACAGTGGTACCTCTGGTTGCAAATGGGATCCGTTCCGGAGCCCCGTTCACAACCTGAAAGGAATGCAATCCACGTCTGCGCACATGCAGGTTGCGATTTGCCACTTCTGCGCATGCTCCTGATGTCATTTTGCGCATCTGCACATGCACAAGTGGCGAAACCCAGAAGTAACCCTTTCCTGAAAAAACGTATCATGAAGCAAACGTAACAAGAGGTATGATTGTACAGGGCTGCCTTGAGATGTCACTTAAAGGCTGCATAGTTACTTAGCTCCTTGGCTCAGGGGGTCACATACCCTCCAACATTTCTCCAATGAAAACAGGGGTGTCCTAAGGCAAGCATAAGCAACCTTCGGCCCTCCAGGTGTTTTGGACTACAATTCCCATCATCCCTGACCACTGGTCCTGTTAGCTAGGGATCATGGGAGTTGTAGGCCAAAACATCTGGAGGGCCGAAGGTTGCCTATGCCTGTCCTAAGGAAAAGAAAAACCTACATTGTCCTGAAAGACCTACATTGGCTCCCAGTATGTTTCCAAACACAATTCAAAGTGATGGTGCTGACCTTTAAAGCCCTAAACGGCCTCAGTCCAGTATACCTGAAGGAGCGTCTCCACCCCCATTGTTCAGCCCAGACACTGAGGTCCAGCTCCGAGGGCCTTCTGGCAGTTCCCTCACTGCAAGAAGTGAGGTTACAGGGAACCAGGCAGAGGGCCTTCTCGGTGGTGGCGCCTGCCCTGTGGAACACCCTCCCATCAGATGTCCAGGAAATAAACAACTATCTGACTTATAGAAGGCAGCCCTGTTTAGGGAAGTTTTTAATGTTTGATGTTTTATTGTGTTTTTAATATCCTGTTGGAAACCGCCCAGAGTGGCTGGGGAGGCCTGGCCAGATGGACGGGGTATAATTAATAAATTATTATTATTAGTAGTAATATTAGTATTAAAAGTGCGACATTCCAGGATCAGGTCAGAAACTGGGATGGCTTCTGTAAATCTGTCCCTGGAAAACTGGAGCACTTGGAGGGTCTTTTAATCAAGCATGGCTTGAAACCATTCTTTCAGAGATAGTCTGGAACATTTTGCTTCCTTAGGTTGAAGGAGAAGCGCACACAGCTTTGCCACCTGATATCTCATTGCTGCTCATTCACTGCTCGCAAGAACCTAGCAGATCTGCTGGTCAGGCCAGTGGTCTATCTCGTCGAGTATCCTGTTTTTACAGTGGGTAACCTGATTCCTGTGAGGAACCCACAAGGATTCAGGCACATGAGCACTCTACCTTCCTGTGGTTTCCAGCAACTGGTATTCCGAAGCATTTCTGCCTCCAACTGAGATTGGACAATGGCTAGAGGTCATTGTTCAACCTTTTAAAGCCATCAAAGCTGGTGGCCATCACCGCCTCCAGCAGGGGCAAGTTCCATAGTGCTGTGTGAAGGAGCACACTCTGCAATGGTATCTTTGCTGGGGGCACTGTTATACAGTGGTTCCGCTCCTTTCTCCTGGGCCGTGTCCAGAAAGTGGTGTTGGGGGATGAGTGTTCAGATCCCTGGGCTCTCACTTGTGGGGTGCCTCAGGGTTCCGTCCTCTCCCCCATGCTTTTTAATATCTATATGAAGCCGCTGGGAGAGATCATCAGGGGGTTTGGGCTGTCAATATGCAGATGACACCCAGCTCTACCTCTCCTTTAAATCAGAACCAGTGAAGGCGCTGAAGGTCCTGTGTGAGTGTCTGGAGGCAGTTGGAGGATGGATGGTGGCTAACAGATTGAGGTTGAATCCTGACAAGACAGAAGTACTGTTTTGCGGGGACAGGGGGCGGGTGGGTATGGGGGACTCCCTGGTCCTGAATGGGGTAACTGTGCCCCTGAAGGACCAGGTGCACAGCCTGGGAGTCATTTTGGACTCAAAGCTGTCCATGGAGGCGCAGGTTACCAGCTCCATCTGGTATGCAGGCTGAGACCCTACCTGTCTGTGGACTGTCTTGCCAGAGTGGTGCATGCTCTAGTTATCTCCCGCTTGGACTGCTGCAATGCACTCTACGTGGGGCTACCTTTGAAGGTGACCTGGAAACTGCAATTAATCCAGAATGCGGCAGCTATACTGGTGACTGGGAGTGGCCGCTGGGACCACATAACACCGGTCCTGAGAGATCTGCATTGGCTCCCAGTACTTTTCTGAGCACAATTCAAAGTGTTGGTGCTGACCTTTAAAGCCCTAAACGGCCTTGGTCCTGTATACCTGAAGGAGCATCTCCACCCCCATCATTCTGCCCGGACACTGAGATCCAGCATCGAGGGTTCTTCTGGCGGTTCCCTCATTGCGAGAAGTGAGGTTACAGGGAACCACACAGAGGGCCTTCTCAGTAGTGGCGCCCGCCCTGTGGAACGCCCTCCCTTCAGACGTGAAGGAAATAAGCAGCTATCTTCTCTTTAAAAGACATCTGAAGGCATCCCTGCTTAGGGAAGTTTTTAATATTTAATGCTGTATTGTTTTTAACACTTGATTGGAAGCCGCCCAGAGTGGCTGGGGAAACTCAGCCAGATGGGCGGGGTATAAATATATTATTATTATTATTATTATTATTATTATTATTATTATTATTTATGGAGATCAGGTGCCAAGCATTGCAGGGCACACCAAACATCTCCTGAAAGCACCTACGGCGACAAGAAACTGAGGCAATCACTGAAGCTATGTAACCTTCAAGGACGAAACTGTTAGGATTTTTATCTATCCGAGCTGCTGCAGCGAGTACTGTGGAACTATGATTTGTGTACATCATGTGAGTGTCTCAGAAAGCGTGAGAAAGGAAGTCTGTATTATCTCTTCCTGTTGGAAGTTGGTTTCACTTCTGTTTGTGTCGTAGTTCTGTACAGCGGTACCTCGGGTTACATACGCTTCAGGTTACATACGCTTCAGGTTACAGACTTCGCTAACCCAGAAATAGTGCTTCAGGTTAAGAACTTTGCTTCAGGAGGCCCCATTAGCTAAAGTGGTGCTTCAGGTTAAGAACAGTTTCAGGTTAAGTACGGACCTCTGAAACAAATTACGTACTTAACCCGAGGTACCACTGTACTGGTGTTCAAAGAGCACAGATGTACTGGTGAAGTCTCTGGATACAGACTGTAAATAAAGTAGTTTTAGAACTACGATTGAGTCTTTCTTCTGCTATGGTAAGTCAGAAGATTAGCGTGCTCTTCTCAGGAGAGAAGGGTTGCTTGTCACTGGTCTCTCTGGACTGAGGGAGATGCACAGCCAGAGAGGACCACCGGAGAGGCGCTCCAAAGACTTCGGAAGTTGGTAACCTGTCCAGGGCGTGTTTCCAACAGAAACAAGTAGCTAGGTGAACAAATTTTCAGGTGAATGCCATGAAGTTTTTATTTGGGTTGGAGAAGTCCTCAATTAAATTTGGTTCTAGCCAGCATTGCAGCGCAGTCTTCCTGTATATTTGCCATGGAGAATGTTGGAACTGGTAATTATGGAGAAAGAGGATGCGTCTTCAGGCTGGCGTGTACAAGTGGGTGAACATGAGCACATGTGGGATGATTGAGGGAAAGGCGTGTTTGTGGGTACCTGTCTGGGTCTTGGACGAGCAGAGGTCACACCCTGTTTAGTAGAATTTAAAGTTTTGCATTTCATTTTTATTTTTTCATATATTGTCTGATTTTCCTTGTGATCTTTTCTGGTGCAGTCCATAAATACAAGTTTACCAGTATATATTTCAAGTGTACAAAGGCTTGAGGTACATAAATGATAAATAAGTAAACAATGGTATACAAATAAGTAAAGAAGAAGTTCTTCCTGGATCAGGTCCATGCCTTATTTAGTCCTATTCTCATAGTCCCTGATCCCATATCTATGGGAAATCCACAAGCAGGATTCAAGCACAAAAACATTGTCCCCTCCTGTGGTTGCAAAGTTCACCAGTGTCGAAGCAATAATTCTTCACCATCAACTTCGTTGGACTGGTCATGTTGTGTGGATGCCTGATTATCATCTTACAAAGCAACTACTCTTCTCTGAACTTAAAAATGGAAAGCGTAATACTAGTGGTCAATAAAAGAGGTTTAAAGACTCTCTCAAGGCAAATCTTTAAAAATGTAGTACAAACACCGACAACTGGGAAACACTGGCCTGCGAGCGCTCCAATTGGTGAACAGCCTTTACCAAAGATGTCACGGGCTTTGAAGACACTCGAACTCAGGACGCAAGGGAGAAACATGCTAAGAGGAAGGCACATTTGGCAAACACTCACTGTGAGCAACTCTTGAACAGAAACCAATGTCCCCACTGTGGACGGACGTGTGGATCCAGAATTGGCCTCCACAGTCACTTATGGATTCACTGTTAATACTTTGTTTATGGAAGACAATCTTACTCGGCTACAAGGGATCGCCGAAGAAGAAGAAGAAGAAGAAGAAGAAGAAGAAGAAGAAGAAGAAGAAGGAGGTATTCAAAAGCATTGCTGCCTCCAGCTCCAACTGGTTGCAAATGGAAATGTGCTGGATTCAGCAGGAAAGTATAAAATCATTTGTGAAACTCACTGGGAAAAAGCAGATCTGCAGAAACGGAGGCAGGGACGTTTCAGTGAGATTGTAATGGGAGATACAGCGTCTGATTTCCCCCCCAAAGAGAGCAGAGTTCCATATAAAAAACATAAAAATGGCTAAACCAGCAGTCATCTGTATCAGTCACGGCAGCTAAAATGCAGTCAATATTAGGAAGCAATAATTGCCATCAGGTCTATTTAATGATCGATGCAGCTGATGATCTATATCACCCCACAAAAACGCTGCAGATTAATCAATGCTTGAAAGGAAGAGCCCGATTCATGGCTCAGTTGTAATAAAATGGCCTGGACACCCAGGCCTGCGACTCCATTGGATGCAACATTTAAAACCATCCATTTTGATCAACTAGACTGTGGATTGGTTTAGAAATATTCTGAGTGGGTGGGTGGAACATCCTACAGATGGGTGTGCATGTGTGATGGGATAAAACCCAGTGCTTTTGGGGGGGAAACCAGCCTCATTTTGAGATTGCTCTGCATTTTTTTCGTCCTCTGGAGCAAGAGGCGCCCTCCCCACCCCACCCCCCGGTTCTCTCTCTCTCTCTCTCTTAGTACTGCTTGAGTAGCTGCTCCTTTGAAATCCAAACATTAGCATCCTATCGCTCTTTCCCTAAATAAAATTTAGCAGCCACATCATATTGGTTAGCAATGAATAAATGAATAAGACGGGCGAGAAACCAGCACCCCCCCTCCTTCTCCTCCCCACACTCCTATATGAAGAAGCAATGCCCTATTAATTTTGACAGACAAGTTGGCACTTAGTTATTTGAAAATTCAACATGGGATAAAGTTATGCAGCCTTGATTTTCCTTACTTTTTTTTTTTTTTTGGCCAGGGGAAGGAGGGAGGGAAAATGAGGATTTGGCTGGTTTTGTTTTTTTGTTTTTTTAAACCACCCCACCAAGCAAGTGCTTTGTCAGTCAGATTGTTCAGCTCTGTGTGGTGTTCCCAGCCACCCTGCTGGGGTTTTAAGACTGCCCACCACCACCCCCCAAAGCCCCTCCCCTGCAATTAGACAAAGTCAACACAGCAACTGTTTTGAGAACAGCTCAGAGTCGCAGAGTCGCAGCTATCAGAACCCCCCGGCCCAGGAATTCAGAGAGTCTCTGAATGCAATGGCTATTGCAACTTGGTTGTGTCTGGGCAATTTGTCGCAGGCATCCCTCGCCCATGCACCAAACAAGATACACTGGGTGCATTTTAAATTGCTGCGGGGGGGGGGACTGGAAGGTGGGGTGAGGAGGGGGCCCCTGGAGGAAGGAGGTGGTGATGGGTGTGAAACACAGTTGTGTGGTTTTTTTCCCCTTTTCTTTTTTTTAAGTCAGCTTGCAGCTAGGAAGCAGTTTCCATGCCTACTACAGCCTGGGCTAAAGAATGTGTTGGTCGCCACGCAGAACTCAATGAAAAAGATGAAGTAGGGAGTTGCAAAGGGGGAAGGGGGGCTGGAGAGAGAGAGAAAAGAGGCGAAGCTTGCTTGGCAGGGATGGTTCGGAATCCGCGACAGAGGCCTTGGTCTGGAAGGGCCTCGCTCCATGCAATTTGCAAACATGCCAAAACTTCAGCGGCATGTGATGGATGCCGGGTGGAATGCAGAGGTCGGATGGGGTCTGCCAGAAACTGGAATAGCCTCAGGAGGACTTTGCGTAGTCCGGAGACTGAAAGGCAGAGAGAGGGGAGGGGTCCTGCCCTCCCCCCACTTTTCCTTCTTTGCAAAGTTGCGGGATAACATATTGGTGCTATGCCTAACAGAGAATTCGTTCGCTACAAACCCCCCAACATTCCTCCGATGAAAATAGGGACGTCCTAAGGAAAAGTGGGATCAAATCGGAATCCGGGACGGCTTCTCTAAATCAGGGACGTCCCTGGAAAATAGGGATGCTTGGAGGGTCTGACGCTGTTGCCACCAGGCTCCAGAATGACATTGGGGCCCTGTGATGCCTTGTCACCAGATCTTCCTTCAGACTGGTTTTCCAGTGGCACTGGAATAAGCAAGCCTCTATACAGGGTGTTCTGTAATGCCCTGAAATGCCATATAGATCAGGCTGTGTTTTCTCCCCGGTGGCCTCTGCACAGGCAAGTAATTTCGTTGTCCCTGAGAGGGGGCAATGACAATAAAGATATTATTATTATTATTATTTTTGCTACATGGAGGTGGGGGTGGCACGCACGGTTCTCCCCTTCCTCATTTATTCCCCACAACAACCCTGTGAGGTAGGTTAGGCCTCAAGCGCCTTGGAGGAAGAGGCAGGATATAAATGCGGAGAGAATAATTGGGTGCGCTCTTCCCACCTTGGATCAAATCTACGCTTCCAGGTGCCATAAGAAAGCTGCAGAGATAGCGCAGAATAGTGCGCACCCCGGAAATGATCTCTTTCAGCTTCTGCCTTCTGGAAGAAGGTACAGGGTTATAAAGACTAGGACTAGCCGCCTGAGAAACAGTTTCTATCCAAATGTGATTTTGGTTTTAAACGCAGTGTAAGGTAGTCTCTGTGGGAGTATATTGTATTTAATTATGGGGTATCAGAGTTTTTGACGTGGGTGGTGCTGTGGGTTAAACCACAGAGCCTAGGGCTTGTCGATCAGAAGGTCAGCGGTTCGAATCCCCGTGACGGGGTGAGCTCCCGTTGCTCGGTTCCTGCTCCTGCCAACCTAGCAGTTCGAAAGCACATCAAAGTGCAAGTAGATAAATAGGTACCGCTCTGGCAGGAAGGTAAACGGTGTTTCCGTGCGCTGCTCTGGTTCGCCAGAAGCGGCTTAGTCATGCTGGCCACATGACCCGGAAGCTGTATGCTGGCTCCCTCGGCCAATAAAGCGAGATGAGTGCCGCAACCCCAGAGTCGGCCACGGCTGGACCTAATACCTTTACCTTTTTATCAGAGTTTTTTGGGGGGCTAGCCAGGCTGGGATAGCTGGGATAGCTGGGATAGCAGGATTGCTGGTTTTTGAATGTCTGGTGTAGATTTTTTTCGATTTTGTTGTTCTGTATGGGACAATGGCAATAAAGATTATCGTATCGTATCGTATCGTATCGTATCATCGTATCGTATTGTATCGTAATGAATAAACAGGTAACAGTGATGCCCCGACAACATTGCGAGAAAGGTCAGTGGCAGCCGCAGGGGCCCGCAGTTGCTTTTAACAGCAGAGGCTTGTTGTCAGACAACAACTCCCATCAGCCCCCACCGGCAAAGCTGATGGCCAGGAGGAGGATGGGAACTGTAGTCTCGACAAGATATGGATGGCATGAGGTTGGGGGAAGGCTGCTAAATATGGCAGCTTATTTACCAAGAGCCTGGCCTGGACCAAGTTGAGCACTTTTAATTAAACCTCTTTGGTTTCAGCAGGAGAGAGATGAAAGCGCAGGCTTCAGTTTTTCCTTGTTGAAATAAATGGCTCAAAGAGGATTACCATTCGGCACGGTCCGTTCAGTGTTTACTAGCGGTCAGCTATAGGGTGCTGCGGACAGACCGTTTGTACACTCCACCCCGTGGAGCAAGGCGGCTTGTGTTAGGGACACAGTGCACCCCAACAACTAGATCCCTGACAACAGGGATGAGATCACTGAGGGACCATCTAGGGACCTTGGCTGAACGTGGATCATTTGTGTCTCTTTTGGTTCCCTCTCATCCATGGAACATTTTCCTCCAATTGATGTTGTCCCCCAATTTCTGCTCCTTAATCTGGAAGTTTTCTATGCAACCGATGTAGCTCTCCTTTTTGGATTTCCAAAGTATTGAAATCTTGTTAAATAACATTTGGAATGTGGCTCTCTCCAAACGCCTTACTTGCCACAGAAGAGTAATTAAAGGTACTTCAAGGATAGACACTTTGGGTGAGATGTGGGCTCCCGTCCTTTTGCTTTATAAATGAGACAGAAGACACTTTTATTCCACCCTCAACACAAGAGTCTCTGTGGAGAGGCTAGTTAAATTGCTAATGCACAAATAAACTCAGTGCTGGATTACCAAATGGGCAGAGTAGACACCGGGGCCCCACGACAAAATAATATTGATTTGATCTTGATCCTGTTGGTTGGTAAAAACAAAAATGCACTAGGAGATCGTTTGTGAGGGCCCAACTGAGATTTCGACTGCCCAGGGGCCTCCACAGGTTTAATACGGCACTGATGAAACCACTGGACAAGTTACTGTAATTATACATTGTTCCTGTATTTAAAGGAAAAACAATAAAAAATTATTGGGGGGGGGAAGTATAGGGAACTTTCAGATTTAGAGAGGAGAAAATCTGGGAAGGAAATAGTTGGGAGAAAAATTCTGCACAGATGAGGCAGAATTAAAGGAGGCCCAGTAAGTTCACAATCTGTGTTAAACTGAGATATGGATAGACCCTTAATATCGGGGACTGAGGGCAAGTCTTGCTCTCACTTCAGTAGCATAACATTGTCGTTGTTTAGTCATTTAGTCGTGTCCGACTCTTCGTGACCCCCTGGACCAGAGCACGCCAGGCACTCCTGTCTTCCACTGCCTCCCGCAGTTTGGTCAAACTCATGCTGGTAGCTTCGAGAACACTGTCCAACCATCTTGTCCTCTGTCGTCCCCTTCTCCTTGTGCCCTCCATCTTTCCCAACATCAGGGTCTTTTCCAGGGAGTCTTCTCTTCTCATGAGGTGGCCAAAGTCTTGGAGCCTCAGCTTCAGGATCTGTCCTTCCAGTGAGCACTCAGGGCTGATTTCCTTCAGAATGGATAGGCTTGATCTTCTTGCAGTCCATGGGACTCTCAAGAGTCTTCTCCAGCATCACCAAATGGCAGCTGTTGTTTATGTGGGAGAAATAAAAGAGGCTATTGGAGAAGGGGACGACAGAGGACGAGATGGTGGGACAGTGTTCTCGAAGCTACCAGCATGAGTTTGACCAAACTGCGGGAGGCAGTGGAAGACAGGAGTGCCTGGCGTGCTCTGGTCCATGGGGTCATGAAGAGTCGGACATGACTGAACGACTAAACAACAACAATGGAGATACCATTGAGATGAGGGGAAGCAGAGGTACATGTTTAGCGGCTGCCTCTTTGCAGTGTCCAGAAATTGATCTTACTTACGTTGTCCAATATAACTTAATGAACACAAGAACATCCTGGCTGCTGGATCAGGCCAAAGGTGGCCCATGTAATCCAGCACCCTGTGGCCAAGCAGCATCCACAGTGGCCAAGCAGATGTCTCAATGGGAAACCCCATTTAAGGCGTCTCCACCCCTATCGTTCAACCCCAGACCCCAAGGTCCAGCTCTGAGGGCCTTCTGGCGGTTCCCTCATTGCAAGAAGTGAAGTTACAGAGAAGCAGGCAGAGGGCCTTTTTGGTAGTGGCACCCTCCCCATGTCAAGGAGACAAATAAATACACAACCTTTAAAAGACATCTGGAGGCAGCCCTGGACAAGGAAGCTTTTGATGTTTGATGTTTTGTTGTGCTCTTTTATATTCTGTTGGAGTGGCTGCGGCAACCCAGTCAGACGAGTGGGACACAAAACCCCCCCAAATTATTATTATGAACATTGTTATTAGTACTAACCCTGCCATTGCAAACGGGCACACAGATACAGCTGTAGCACTGAATCTGGATTGCCAACTCACTCCACTATTTTAACTGCAAGGCTTGCGACCTAACGCAGCTCCTATCTGGAGAGTGTCTCTCTTTCCGAAGGAAATCCCTTACATGCAATAGAACACACCACAAAAAATACGGGTGTTTTGTTTTTGCCTGGGTTGCATTCCATTTATTGGTATGTAGACGAAGGCGGGGGAGCAAGGGAGGCTTATTTGAATTCCTTAATGCAACTTGGGAGGTCAATTAAAATCATAGAAACATTGCATTTTAGGGTTAAAGAGGCCGGGGCAGGCAGGCTTCAGCCTTGTGTGGTCTTGCTGGTTTTCCTTTCCTCTCCTTTTTGCTGAAATCCTGCAGCTCAGTGATGTGTTATTAATGTAAATTGATAAAATAAGAGTGCATACTCAGGGTCTCTCAGCAGATAAGGCATAATAAATCTGGGTTAAGTGATCCTAAGTTTCAGCTCTTCCCTAAGAGTATAATTGCTTTGTTGCGTCGAACGGAAGTCCAGCTAAAGTACAACAACAACAAATAATAATAATAATAATTTTATTATTTATATCCCTCCCATCTGGCTGGGTATCCCCAGCCACTCTGGGTGGCTTACAGCATATCTAAAAACATACTAAAAACACCAAACATTAAAAACCTCCTGATACAGGGCAGCCTTCAAATGTCTTCTAAAAGTTTTGTAATTCTCTATCTCCTTGACATCTGATGGGAGGGCATTCAACTGGGAGGGTGCCACTACTGAGAAGGCCCTCTGCCTGGTTCCCTGTAACTTCACTTCTCACAGTGAGGGAAGCACCTTTCTGCACTTAGAAGATGCTCTGAAGGCTGCCTGCTTCCTTTGTTTGCAGCTCCTTAGAGCAGCTCTTTGGCCAGCCAGGAGATTAGATAGATAGATAGATAGATAGATAGATAGATAGATAGATGATAGATATAGATAAATTATCCCAGGAAGTGACTGTACTGTGACTGTAACATGCATTTCCTTCCTTTGAAATTGTTTTGGTGGGGGGGGGGAGAAGTTGTCTGCCCCACAGGGGCACGGACTCCCCAATTTGCCATAAGAACATGAGAAGAACCTGCTGCCGGATCAGGCCCATGGCTCATCCAGTCCAGCATCCTGTTTTCACAGAGGCCAATCAGATACCTGTGGGAAGCCTGAAAACCAACACTTTGAAAGCCAACCAGGTTGGTGAACATTGCTACCTCCAGTGGAAGTGAGTTCCATAGTTTAACTACATGATGCACAAAGAAGTACTTTCTTTGATCTGGCCTGAATCGTCCAACATTCAGCTTCCCTGGACGCCCATGACTTCTAGCATTAGGAGAAAGAGAGAAAAACTCCCCCCATCCTCTTTCTCTGGGCCTTGCATTATTTTATAAACTCCTTGTCACGTCACCTTGTCTTCTCTTTTCTTGTTCCTGTCCATCACATAACTTAGGGAATTTTTCTAATTCTAAATGAGTACAGTGGTACCTCGGGTTACATACACTTCAGGTTACAGACACTTCAGGTTACAGACTCCGCTAATCCGGGTTAAGAACTTTGCTTCAGGATGAGAACAGAAATTGTGCTCTGGCGGCGCGGCGGCAGCAGGAGGCCCCATCAGCTAAAGTGGTGCTTTAGGTTAAGAACAGTTTCAGGTTAAGTACGGACCTCCGGAACGAATTAAGTACTTAACCCGAGGTACCACTGTAATGGCAGAGCGAGTATCAGAGAAAGGGGTCAGGCGAAGGGGAGGCAACTGCAACGTTGCTTCGGCTTAGACATGACAAATCCAGCAGCGAAGGCAACGGCCCTCTGTGCATGCTCAGAGGTGCTCTCCACGTCATGGGTTTCAGGCTCGCCCTTGCTGTTTTTAGACAGGTTCCAGGACTGCGCTTAGACGTACCCTTTTCCATCTGAAAACCTCCGCGTGAATTTGAGATTTCTGAGTCAGGAGCGTGATGAGGGATTTCTCCATCTCGGTTGAGCTGTTACAATGGCGTTTCCTTTAGAAAGAAAATAATCTTATTCTTGACATGAACTCCCACACGGTGACTGACATCAAACCTGTTCTGCTCTCGGCTGATTTCCACAATGTCTGTTTTACAGTGTCCCCTGTCATAATGTTTTGTCATTTTCTCTCCCTGTTCTCCATTGACTGTCTTTAAGCTTTCTCTAGGCTGGAAAGCTCTGGGAGATTTATTTCAGGGGGTGAAAAAAACACACACACACCAATCCCTTCTGAAAAAGAGAATTTACACTCTGGGTGGGTCTCCCCCCTCGCCCAGCCTTTTCAAGGGCTTATTCTACCGTCATATGTTGGTGGTAAATACCAGATTGGTAGCAGCAGGAGGATATCAGCGCTGGAAAGGGCAGAAAGCCAGAAGGGACCCAACGGGTGCATCTTCTAGACCGAGAGTAAAAGTTCCACATTTTATGGTGGAAGCACCTCAACCTTCCAAACACAGTTCGGATTTCGTAACTTCACTGCAAAATGCAAGCAGAATCAAATTCTCCCCATCCCTAGTCTGGAGGGGCACTAATTCTCATCAGGCAGGTTCATGTTGCTTCATCTCCCCGGCCCTGGCTTAAGCCCACGGCTTCATTGTTTTTTGGTCATCTCCCTCTCCAGTTCAGTAGACCATCACTACTCCATGGTCCATAGGTCCTGTGGATGATGTCACCACCATGACATCACCAGCTGCAGGACCAATCCCCCCCTTTCCCCCTGCCACCTGATTTACATGCTCAGATTCAATTCGCTGCTACTTTCCCGCAGGAGGCTTCAGATGTAGGGAGAGGAGACAATGAGTCCAATGCTGGAGATGATTTACACAGCACAAAAAGACAAGAAATGCCTTTTTCTTTTTTCTGGTGTGTGCGTTGGGGAGGGGGCTAAATGTTCCCCTTTGATGTTGTAGCATCCCATACATAGGATGAATGGAGTTTTCGCTGGGCTCCAGCAGTGTTGGAACAATTCGGGATGCGGTTACTTTGCCCTCTTCCAGCAGCATAATTTGAAAAGGCAATTTTAATTAAGTCCTCGGTTGTTGTTGTTGTTTTTTCTTTGCATGCATTTCATGGTTTCAGTGTGCCAAAGAGTGTTTTCCCCTTCATGTTTGTTTCAGACAGCTGCGCGGAGAAACACAGAGACAACTTGATCTTAACCGACGACGGGGAGGGTTATTTGCAGTAGCCAAGAGCACTGTGTTGGAAGGTGAGTTGCCCACGGTGACATTGTCTCTTGATATTGTTATTTGTACAAACGGGGCGATAAAATAAGTAACAGAGATCCATGAAGGGCCAAAACAAGTCTAGCTGAGAACCGTTCATAGGCCTGTAGCGAAATTTGTGGGTGCGAGAGAGAAGACTTCATTTATTTATGATTTATTATATCTATAGAGGGGCAGGTGGGGCTCTTCTACCTGGGAAGGGAGAAGAAGAGGAAGAGTTTGGATTTGATATCCTGCTTTATCACTACCCTAAGGAGTCTCAAAGCGGCTAACATTCTCCTTTCCCTTCCTCCCCCACAACAAACACTCCGTGAGGTGAGTGGGGCTGAGAGACTTCAAAGAAGTGTGACTGGCCCAAGGTCACCCAGCAGCTGCATGTGGAGGAGCGGGGAATCGAACCCGGTTCACCAGATTACGAGCCCACCGCTCTTAACCACTACGCCACACTGGCTCTCCATCTAGGAGCCCATCTAGGAGAAGGAAAAGTCTGATCCTGAACCTCCACTGTCTTGTGGGACACCTTCGAGAGAAGAAGAAGCTCAGGAGTAAACCCTACACAAATCCAGAGTGGAATCCCTAAGATGGTTGGGTGGTGCCTCTTGCAAGTCCATTTCATTGCCTCTTGAGACAGAGAAATGCCAACCACAACATCAATATACCCCTTTCTCCTCAAGATGGTGCATATGGTTCTCTTCCTCCACATTTTATCTTCACAACTACCCTGTGAGGTAGGCTAGGCCTGGCCCAAGGTCATCCTTGTGAGATTCAAGGCTGAGTGCAGATTCAAACCCTGGTCTCCCAGGTCATAGTCCAACCCTCTAACCACTACACCACACTGGCTTTCCCCAACCTGATGTCCTTTGGATGCTTTTGTTGTTATAGTTGCATCTACACCATACATTTAAAGCACACTGCATCCCCAAAAGAAGCCTGGGAAATGTAGTTTACCTCTCACAGAGCTACAGTTCCCAGAACCCAGAACAAACTACAGTTTCCAGAATTCTTTGGTGAAAGACATGCAATTTAAATCTAACATGTACCGTAGTTTGGGCCCAATGACAGCCCAGACAGAATCAAGATTTGCTGAAGAACTGGGGTGGTGAAGATGCAGGTGAACCCTCTTAGAAGTGGTATAATAATAGTAATAGTAAAGTGGGTTAAGAACTTAATTCGTTCTGGAGGTCCGTTCTTAACCTGAAACTGTTCTTAACCTGAGGTACCACTTTAGCCAATGGGGCCTCCTGCAGCTGCCGCCGCGCGATTTCTGTTCTCATCCTGAAGCAAGGTTATTAACCCGAGGTACTATTTCTGGGTTAGCGGAGTCTGTAACCTGAAGCATCTGTAACCTGAAGCGTCTGTAACCCAAGGTACCACTGTAATAATAATAATAATAATAATAATAATAATAATAATAATAATTAATACCCCGCCCATCTGGCAGGGTTGCCCCAGCCACTTTATGACATTTCAGATTTTGCAAGCTATATTTTTGTTGTTGAAAGCTAGCCTCAAAATCCAGCATTTGCATTTTGGAGTCAGAAGCAGTTCTCAAAATGTGAATTTCTGCTCTCTCGATTGGCTAAATGAATGGATGAATGAAGGTCATCTAAAATCCAGGCAATCCTACTGCAAGTCATTGATCTGATACTGTCATACGTCCACTGCAGCAGCAGCAGCCTGGGAGCTACCATGAAATCTGCGGCTGTCAAATGCAAGTGCTAAAGATCTAATATTATCCACACATCCAGAGAATATTTGCAGAATATTTCACCTTCAAAGAGATAGCCAAGTATTTGATGGTCTTTCATTGACTGCATGACTCAACAGGGTATGGAATATTGTCAGATGCTAGACTAGATGGGCCCTGATCCAGCAGTTTCATCTTATATTCTTAAGCCCTGGTGGAGAAATTGACGAGTCCAGTGCATATCGCTCGGTTTACAAAGTTTGGTACAGTTCTGTTGTGTTAGTTAATTTTGTAGATCAGAGGTCAGCAAATGTTTTGAGCAAGGGGCCGGTCCACTGTCCCTCAGACCTTGCGTGGGGGCCGAACTATATTTTGAAAAGAAAGAAAGAAAAAAGAACGAATTCCTATGGCCCCACAAATAACCCAGAGATGCATTTTAAGTAAACACACACATTCTACTCATGTAAAAACACCAGGCAGGCCCCACAAATCACCCAGAGATGCGTTTTAAATAAAAGGACACATTCTACACATGTGAAAACACGCTGATTCCTGGACCGTTCGCGGGCCAGATTGAGAAGGTGATTGGGCTGGATCCGGCCCCCAGGCCTTAGTTTGCCTACCCATAAAGGTAAAGGTAAAGTGACCCCTGACCATTAGGTCCAGTCGTGACCGCCTCTGGGGTTGCGGCGCTCATCTCTCTTTATTGGCTGAGGGAGCCGGCGTACAGCTTCCGGGTCATGTGGCCAGCATGACTAAGCCACTTCTGGCGAACCAGAGCAGCGCACAGAAACACCGCTAACCTTCCCGCTGGAGCGGTACCTATTTATCTACTTGCACTTTGACGTGCTTTCGAACTGCTAGGGTGGCAGGAGCAGGGACCAAGCAACGGGAGGTCACCCCGTCGCTGGGATTCGAACCGCCGACTTTCTGATTGGCAAGTCCTAGGCTCTGTGGTTTAACCCACAGCGCCACCCACTACACATGCCTTAGATCAAAGACCACCAAGATGCCCAGAAGGATATCAAAAGACTTGCTTAGCTGATCTCTGGCATCTTCAACCAATGTATGTGTGCATCTAAAGTCAGGTCCTCACTCCTACAATGTCCCAGGTTGTTATCCCTTTTCCTGGAATCTCTGCCCCAATTTTGGTTTGTTTGTTTTCTGTTGGTTTGCTCTGGGCTGTATCATCATGTTACGGTTATTTGAAAAAGTGAATAAAAACATTCTTTTCAGAAATACAGATGAAATTTGGATTATTATTATTTTTGGGGGGTGGGGGGGAAAGGTAAGGGGAGCAAATTCCTTTCAACTTCATTTTACATCCTTGAAGTTAAGGCCGTCCAGAAATCCCCTTGTTCTACTTCAGTTGTCCCCCCCCCCCTGCCACAAACATTTGGTGCATGACAAACTTTAATGGGACTGAGCGGTCTATGTTCTTGCTTATCTGCACCTCCCCAGGCCTTTCTTTGCGATAACGCTTTCTCTCGCTCTCCTGTAGCACAGAGCTCTGGTTACTATGCCATCCCTTCTGATCATCACCATGGAGAGTTTCCACGCCAGCAATAAACACCCAGAATTGCTTTTAATACCTTGTTTGTATGCCAGGTGAACAGCTTGATCTTTGCAACCGTTCCAAAGAAGGGGAGGCCAAAGCTTGCCGGCTCTAACCCAGGATCACCCCAGGGGTGGCTACGCTGTGGGCCCTTCAGATCACAGAATCGTAGAAGGGACCCCAAGGGTCGTCTAGTCCAACCCTCTGCAAGGCAGGAATATGCAGGTGGTCTGTACGGGGATCAAACCCACGACCCTGGCATTCTCAGCATCCTGCTCTAACCAACTGAGATAACTGTTGGACTCCCAGATGGATGAGGAGTGGTTGAAGGAGCTGGGTATGTTTAGCCTGGGAAAGAGGAGACAGAGAGGAGATATGATAGTCATCTTCAAATTTCTCAAGGGATGTCCCATGGAAGATGGAGCAAGCTTGTTGATGACTCCAAGAGTCATAAAGTCCAACCGCTTTCAATGCAGGAATCGCATAGAATAGAATCATAGAATCATAGAGTTGGAAGAGACCACAAGGGCCATCGAGTCCAACCCCCTGCCAAGCAGGAAACACCATCAGAGCATCATCATCATCATCATCATCATTTATTTATACCCCGCCCATCTGGCTGGGCTTCCCCAGCCACTCTGGGTGGCTTCCAAGAAAATATTAAAACACAGTAATGCACCAAACATTAAAAGCTTCTCTAAACAGGGCTGCCTTCAGGTGTCTTCTAAAAGTCTTCTTCTCTTTGACTTCTGATGGGAGGGCATTCCCCAGGGCGGGCGCCACCACTGAGAAGGCCCTCTGTCTTGTTCCCTGTAACTTGGCTTCTCGCAGTGAGGGAACCGCCAGAAGGCCCTCGGAGCTGGACCTCAGTGTCCAGGCAGAATGATGGGGTTGGAGTCGCTCCTTCAGGTATACTGGACTGAGACCATTTAGGGCTTTAAAGGTTAGCACCAACACTTTGAATTGTGCTCGGAAACGTACATCCATGACAGATGACCATCCAACCTCTTCTTAAAAACCTCTAAGGAAGGAGAGTCCACCACCTCCTGAGGGAGATCGTTCCACAGACGAACAGTTCTTCCTGTCAGAAAGTTTTCCCTGATGTTTAGTCAGAATATCCTTTCTTGTAACTTGAAGCCATGGTTTCGAGTCCTACCCTCCAGAGCAGGATCATGAAAACCCTTAAGCCATCCTGACTTCTCACGATGTCTTCCCAAATTCTGCAAGTGGGGAAGAGGAGGTGGCGTCGGCGTCCCAGCCCCTCATGGTGGCACAGTGGGACCCGTGGGGAAGGGGCAAGGCCCTTCTGCAGTCATAGCCACCAACCATAGAGACCACATTGCTGCCTTGCAAACATCTGACGTAGGTGCCTCTTCTGACTCTCAAGGTGGGCTGATGGAAGCCTCACAGTTTTGGTATTCTAAGGCTCCCGCATTTGCCGGCATGGTATTGCTACATACGCCTCTTGATAACAGCCATGGGGGCAACTCAGCCAGCCCCACCCTTTCCCCATATCCATTGGTAGTGCATGTAAATAGTTGACCCAGGGGAGGGGACATTGATGTAGAATGGATTGTCCCTACTGTCATCTGAGGAATGTTGGAGGGTAGACAGGCAAAGTTGGATATTCTCTCTGTGTGTGAGAAGTTTCAAGAAGTAGCAGGAGGCTGAGTTTCTTTGTCTATGCAAGGAAGCTTTCTGTGGGAACTGTTCTTCGGATACGCGCAGTATGACAGGAAGTACGGCTAACAATGGTTCAGTGCAACTTGTTCTAACTTGTTGTGAGTCTCTTGCAGTGAGAGAAGCAGCGAGAGAGAGAGTGTCTTGGACTTCTGCTGGATTCTAAGCATGCCTTGACCATGACAGGGGTGAACGTCTGTACAGTCATACCTTGAAAGCCGAACGGAATCCATTCCGGAAGTCTGTTCGACTTCCAAAACATTCAGAAACCAAAGCGTGCCTTCTGATTGGCTGCAGGAAGCTAATGCAGGCAATCGGAAGCCCCATCGGACGTTCGGCTTCCAAAAATAGTTCACAAACCAGAACAGTCACTTCCGGGTTTGTGGTGTTCGGGAGCCAAAACGTTCGAGAACTGAGCTGTTCGAAAACCAAGGTACGACTGTGTATATTGGCTACCAATATGCTTTTATGCCTGTCAAGTAAACCTCTACACTTGACTGAATCTTTATGGCATCAGTGAGTGTTTATTGACAACTGTGTGTACCTTCAACCTTGAAGACACTTCCAAGGAAGGAGCTGAGTTGAGATGTAACTCTGCTGAGAATGGATACTGGCACACATGGGCAGACCCATTCCTTCTAAATCACCCATCAGAGGTTGATGGATGTTGTGGTGTTATCTCTGGCTTAGTCCTATCCTGATTCAGCTTGGCTGCTGTGAGCTCAGGATACTGGGCTCGATGGTTCTTTGGCCTGATCCTGCAGCAGAGCTCTCCTTACTTTCTTACGGCATGCCAGGGTTCTCTTATGTGCGAGCCAGGAGCCTCGTTCATTGGAATAAAAGGCCCACATGTGCTAACTAGTCAAGTGAGTTGTTTCCAAAGAAAGTGTGTGGTTTGAGTCCCTGTTCCCCCCCACCCCCCGCCACACACACTGGAAGCCAACGTGAAAAATTTGATCTTGACTTTAACTGAAGCAGGGTCGGTCCAAGGCAACTGTGTGTTCAAAGGGGTGACTCTGTTTAAAGTGGAAATGAAGACATTGTGTATGTATGGCAGTGCTACTGGTGATAATGTCTCTGATCTCCCCCTCCCATTTTTTATTAACACAACTGGCAAGGACTGGGCTTTTTTTGTTGTTGTTGTCTGGGTCAGACAAGTATTTCATCTAACCTCCAGTCAGGCCAGCCAAGGCGGAGTGAAAGCCAAGACTTTGCCCGTCACCATCTTGGACTCAAGTTCAGAGGGAGCTGAGTCTCATTCTTCAGATCAAAGCCAAGCACTCTAGCAAGGGCTTGGCGGAGAGGATAAAGCCCTGACTGTTGAACTCGTGACCTTGGTCGTTGCCCAAATTGGAGACTCGAAAGGAACGGGGAGACTTGCGCCCTTCCCAACTCAATCGCTGGGAGACGGTTGCCCGTATCACTAAAGCACCATCCTTGATTCCCCTACACCACCCCCTGTTCCCCCAAGTCATTTGGCAATCCTGGCATCCCTTTGCCAAGGAGAAATCCGGGGTTAGGTTAAGGCACAGAGCCGACGTTCCATCTCTGCTTGCCATCCTGAGAGATGGCAGCGTTCAAAATCAGACCAAGGTGCCTTCGATTCAGAGCCAGTGGAAAGACTCCAACCTGGCGAACAGACAAAGGAATCTGTTTGAGGGCTGGTGTGTTTTCAAGATGATATTCTGAAGGCCAAAAAAAAAGAGAGAAGGGGGAACAGGGGAAGGGGGAGAATGAAAACATTACACACAAGCCTTTCAAGGATTTCCATTTGCCGGACAAGTGTTACGGCGATCATATTATCTCTCAATAACTCCGATAAGCAGCAGGGATTTATTTGGGGGATGGCAAACTTCTGCGTATCCTCAAAGGCCGCTTTGCTATCCTATCACTCACCTGTGTGTATGTGTGGAAGTAATCACGCAAACACAAACGTGGATGGTCAAAGTTCCAAAACTATAAGAAGGAATGCACATAAAACAATAAAAATAGGAGATGCATATTAGTGTAATGTTTGTAAGATTCATTAAAGGAGAATATAAGGCTATGTACCCCTTACAGATGGTCCGTAGGCCGCTGTTGGTGCAGAATGTGTTGGCTACATTGCTTGGAGGGGCGAACTACTAGCAGAATGTAACACTCTGCCCATGCCGTAGGTGAGTGCTGTCTGAGGGAGAGCTTCTTCTGCAAATTCGAAAGATACCAGAAAGTAACTTGGAGCAGGGCTCTCTTTGGGGTGGCCCCTATTCTGTGGAATATCATTCCTCAAGAAATACAACAGATGCCCACTATCTGCACCCCAGGGAAGCAACTGAAAACATTCCCCCCCGCCAAACAGGCTTTCTCAGCTGGGTGACTGGGTCATTGTCACAAGTGTACATTTGTTAGGGTTTTAGCTTTGATTTAAATGTATCCCTTCACAACTTATAGCTCCCCAAATCATTTGGGGGAAGACATGACTGTTTAAAGTGCTTTAAATGTGTGGTGTGAATGTGGCCTAGGTCTGGCATCTAAAATTACCTAACCGCACCACTGACTATCTGACACGCTCCCATAAATGTTGCCACTTTCTAAAGTATCCTGGGTGGCAACGGGGCAGAGGGCCTTTTCGGGGGTGGCACCTCACCGTTTGCAAAGTTGTCTCCTGTCTGCCTTTCTCGGTGACTCATTATTATCCTTTCGACACTCGGCAAATAGCGTTTTATTTCCCCAGGCAATAAAAAGGCAGCCTGATTATTCATCACTCACCCTGATTTGCTTGCAGGGAGCTTAGAGGATGTTGGCTATTTAAAGCAGCATCCGCTCTGATTTGTTTGTGTGGAGAAGAGATGATGTTGCATCAGAGCAAGCACCAACTGTTTCCCTGCGCATTTCCTCATCTCTTTCCTGATCTTTCAGAGAAGACCTTTCTTGGACAGAACACCCAACCAGCTCTAATTGCACATCTTTAATTTGCTGGCGCGCAGTTGACTCCTACCTGAAATTAGCAGCAGCCAAGAAATGCCCTAATTTCAGATGCTCTCTCTTTATATATTTATTTATTGCATTTATACTATGTCCCTATTTCCATCTGAGGAATGTTGGAGGGTACATGTCCATTGAGACCAACCTTGTCAAGAAGAGGCAGTTGTGACCTGCCTGCTCCCTGAATAAGGTGTTTGTTTTGGCCTCACAATTCCAGCCAGTGTGGTGTAGTGGTTAAGAGCGGTGGACTCGTAATCTGGGGAACCGGGTTCGATTCCCCGCTCCTCCACCTGCAGCTGCTGGGTGACCTTGGGCTACTCACACTTCTCTGAAGTCTCTCAGCCCCACTCACCTCACAGAGTGTTTGTGGTGGGAGAGGAAGGGAAAGGAGAATGTTAGCTGCTTTGAGACTCCTTCGCGTAGTGATAAAGTGGGATATCAAATCCAAACTACTACTACTACTACTACTCTTCTTCTTCTTCTTCTTCTTCTTCTTCTTCTTCTTCTTCTTCTTCTTCTTCTTCTTCTTCTTCTTCTTCTCTTGGCCAGGGGTCAGCAAACATTTTCACAGGTGGCCAGTCTACTGTCCCTCAGACCTTGTGGGGGCCGGACTATATTTTAGAAAAATATATATGAAAAAATTCCTATGCCCCACAAATAACCCAGAGATGCATTTTAAATAAAAGCACACATTCTACTCATGTAAAAACACACTGATTCCCGGACTGTCCGCGGGCTGGATTTAGAAGGCGATTGAGCCGGATCCAGCCCTCAGGCCTTGGTTTGCCTACCCATGCTCTTGGCAATAAGCCCAAGCCACCTTTTCTGAAGAAGGACCTGGAGGTGAACACTTCTCCATGAGTGGCTGACAGCATTATCGAAATTGCACTTTGAGGGGCCAAGGTGGGAGGGTTGTGCCACAGCCCTCCGAGCTTCCAGTGTAGCTCTGGTTGCACATGCGAGTGCAAAAGGAATGGCCTTTTCATTCCCACACGTCTCACGTTATGTGACGAAGCTGGTCGGGTCAGTTTTTCCTTTCCCCCCCTTCTTCCTCAGGTTCCTTCCCTCCCATCCTGTTGTTCCGCTGCTAATTTGCTGGAGTCTGCATGCATCACCTTCAGAACTACGACGCGGCTAAACAGGGCTGGCTCTGTCGGCTGCTTGGATGGGAAGATGTTGCTTGGACCACTTTGCAAGGTTTCGGAGGAAGAGAAGGATGTAAGTGACATTTATAAATAAATACATAAAACACACGGGGGGGGGGGGCGGACACGGAAACAGCTTTGCAGGCATCCACAGAAGGTTGATTTCCTCACTCTTTGCAGACACAACCCATCTTTAAACTAAAAAAAAGCGGGGAAATGGATTACAAGCTTGGAGCTTGTAAGTGGTGATAAAAAAGCAATAGCATCCATTAATAGCAAGTAGGGCTCATGAACATCCGCAATGGGGGCAGTTCTCTCCCCCCTCCACCCGGATGAACCATAATCCCCAGAGTCCTAGCTTTTCAGTTTTTAAAAAGAGAAAGTTATTAGAACCTGAGATACGAGGCAAAAATGTACAGACCCATTCTTCTCATTTTTTGTTTGTGTGTGAGAGAAACTAATCCTTCTCCTCTTTCTGGGTTTTATTCCCCCTCAAAAGAAAAGAAATTTCTATGGACATCCATGGCAATATTCACTTTATTAATTGATTAAATGTCTAGATTAATAGGCTACGATATTTTTACTTAACTATTATTATTTTTTGCAAGTATTTATAAAAGCTGCTGACAGCCTGATCCATTTCAAAAGCAGCATTTGCCCCTTCTTTCTTTTCTAGGTCGATGTCTGCTGTGACAATTGTGTACATCACCTAAAAGCAAAGAAGATAAGTGCCTTTGTTTTAGTTTAGTTTTTTTTATTAAAAAAATGCAAATTCAGTTAATCAACTATAGTCACGTGCAATCAATTAATCAACCGTGACAGAGAATTCATCTGATCCGCTAAATTCAAATGCAGTCATAAAACATAATGCACATAATTCAATTAACCAACTTAATTCAAATGCAATCAGTTAATCAACTGAAACTCAGAGAATTACTCAATGTTAAAAGAGGCTGCTAAACGAACCTTGTTGTGCTCATGTTCTCCTTAAAGGTAAAGGTAAAGGTACCCCTGACCATTAGGTCCAGTCGTGGACGACTCTAGGGTTGTGGCGCTCATCTCGCTTTATTGGCCCGAGGGAGCCGGCGTACAGCTTCCGGGTCATGTGGCCAGCATGACTAAGCCGCTTCTGGCGAACCACAGCAGCGCACGGAAACGCCACTTACCTTCCCGCCGGAGTGGTACCTATTTATCTACTTGCACTTTGACGTGCTTTCGAACTGCTAGGTTGGCAGGAGCAGGGACTGAGCAACAGGAGCTCACCCCGTCGTGGGGATTCGAACCACCGACTTTCTGATCAGCAAGTCCTAGGCTCTGTGGTTTAACCCACATCACCACCCGCATGTTCTCCTTAAGGGTCTCCAACTGAAGCATCTACTTGGCTACTGTGAGAGCAGGATGCTGTTCCTTTCATTCCCCATAATATTTCATTAAAGCTTTCCCATAATACATTGTGTGACCAGGCAGCGACCGCCCTAGCCCCCAGGGACCACCAGAAAGGAATAATGACTCGTGACAACGTGTTATGGAATTAAAATTTGGCCACAACTTTATTAAACTTTGAAATGTAGGAACACCTTGGCTTAGGCATTGGGCGTGTATCCCTCCCAGCCCCTCAGCTGGGGGAACTGAGGCTCCTCAGGGTAAATGGTATATGGGGGTGATCTGCAAGACGCATGTGTTTGCAGGCAGCCCACCCCATATCCCCCCACACAGGGTATTTCACTGACAACCTTTCAGTGTATGGCCAATGACACCCATATTACAACCCCTTTAAGAGGGGACCCTGGAATCGCCACTGAAGGGGGGGTTGAGTCATCACTTCATCCCCCCCCCCATTTTAGGGAAGAAAAGACGAAAGGATTCCGCCCAAGGCCTTAAACCGCCAAAGTTGTGATGAATTGCTACGGGGAAGACAAAACCTGCCAATGCAGGAAAATTTCTTCCTGGTTCTTCAACAGCAACCAGTCAAAAGACCGTAGCAGCATCTGCTAAACAGGAAGAAAAAAGGTTAACCTGCAAACAAGAAACATTAAACAAAGGGAAGGTTGGGTGGGTGGGTGAAGTTCCTGAGCTGATTGCCTGGCTGCTGCTGGCTCCACCCCCTACTTATGGGACTGGCCCCACCTCCCAGCAGTGTAAATTGACTAACGGAGGCTGGGTGTGAACCCCCAATGAATAACACTGAGAGGCAGGCCAGCCCATACAACCGGTAACTTCCTTGAGGTCCAAAGTGGCTCGTGCGATCCTGCAAAGGGCACCCACAATGTAAAGTGTGAGTGCTCAATAGAACAGAAGAAACTAAACAAAAACAGGAAAAGGAAAAGAAAAGGCAGAGTCCTCACTCAAAAGTACCTCTTCACTAGGCTTCCTCAAACTTGGCCCTCCAGATGTTTTTGGCCTACAACTCCCATGATCCCTAGCTAGCAGGACCAGTGGTCAGGGATGATGGGAATTGTAGTCTCGAAACATCTGGAGGGCCAAGGTTGAGGAAGCCTGCTCTTCACCCTTGTCATGCACATAAAGAGATGGGCCCTCCCATCTCTCACTTGGGACCTCTCCTTTCTTCTCCCAGCCTCTCACCCATGGAGATCTTCCATTCTCTGCCTCTCTCTCAGGGTCCTTCACCAACCATCCATCACCTTCATGTGTGTGTGATCCTTGGACCCCAGGGCAGACGACACCAATGAAAACAAAACAAAGAGAGAGAGGAGGAGAAGGAGGAGGAGAAGAAGAAAAAGAAAAAGAAGAAATCAAAAGAAGGAAAGAACAGAAAGAGGGGGAGAAAGAAGAAGAAAGAGAAAGATAAGAAGGACTTCCGATTTCCCATCTGTCCTACATAAAAGAAATTATTCAAAACAGATAACAGATGTTCCTCATGAGGAAAAGTCATGCGGTGCACAAAGTTCCCCTGCCCTTGGTCTCCTTTTCTGGGCAAAGGGAGGTGTAAGGAAGTCCAATCTTCAGGGGCTGTTGGAGAATATATGAACCAAACTCCAGATTTCTATGTGTTAGAGAAGTTCCTCAGCTATCTTGATGTTCTCCATCACTTTGCCCATGAAATTCTGGACAGCTACCAGGGGTCAAGGGTTGCTCTGACAGCCCTTGGGATGCCGTAGTAGGGTGTGTCATTTTAGGGGGTGAAATTTCTTCACTTAAGGGTCTTAAAAATAAGTTTTTGGGTATGAAGGATTTAAATCTGCTGTTATTTTTGCGCCTGGGCAACATTTAGCTTGGTAAGTCTATGTTTGACAAATAAGCACATAAACTGCTTTCAGAAAAACCAAAGGATTTTAATTCTACCTTCTGAAAGTGTCAGGTAATGCGAAATAATAATAATAATAACAATAATAATAATAGTAGTAGTAGTAGTAGTAGTAGTAGTAAATAATGATATTAATGTATAATAACTGCATGAACTTGGAAGCCATTTGTAATGATTTCTGTGCAATTTTACGCGCATTTTACTTACCAAGCAAAACTAACCTATTAATTTAACCAAAATATTTTTGAATCCCCAAGTTACGTTACAACTTTTTGGCCCCCCTCATTTTTGGAATTTGAAAGCTGGAAAATTCAGTGCCCTAGGCTGCTGTGCCAACTCTGGGGTTCCTTGCCCTCTCCCCACAAAAGAACTGCACCACAGGGCTTAACCATAGTACTTGGGACAACAGCACCAATGGCTTATACAGAGTTCCAGCATAGAGTTTTGGAGTCTGCGACCCAGTTCCACAGCCAAGGGGGCATTGGGCATAGCTGTCAAGTGTCCCTTATTTGAAGGGACAGTCCCTTATTCCAGCGCCATGTCCCGCTGCTGTCCCTTATTGATGGATGTCCCTTAAATGTCCCTTAAATGATGTCCCTTAAATTTCAAAGGAAGCAGCTCCTCTCCCTCCCTCCCTGCCGGCCGGCCAGGGAGGAGGGAGGCTCCAACTGTGTTGCTTGGCTGTGTTGCTCACCCAATAAGAAGTCTAAGAACGACTGGGGGGGGGTGGAGCTTGCATGCCTTGTGTGTGGCTAGTTAATGCAAGCTGAGGGGTTTTTTGAATGCTGGACGCCATTTTGTTGCACGTGCTGCTGCAAACTTTGCAGTGCAAAGCCAAGCCAGGGAGCCATCTTAAGTTGAGGCTGCATAGGCCTTGTGGTGCATGTGATTCAGATTCTATTCAGTTGAACCTCTGGTTACAAAGTTGGTTGGACAGTGTTCTCGAAGCTACCCAGCATGAGTTTGACCAGACTGCAGGAGGACAGGAAGACTGGAGTGCCTGGAACAGGTGAGGCTGCAGGTCCCTTATTTTGGCTGCTGGTCCCTTATTTTCAAGGCTGCTGGTCCCTTATTTTCAAATCTGTAAGTTGACAGCTATGGCATTGGGAAGAGACTATCATCTTGCAAGACCTGCTCCTTGCTAAGCCTAAACTATCAGAACCTGACCTGGAAAGATAAGGACAAGTCTGACTCCAGACTTCTACTCCTCAGGATGTCTAGAGGACAGCAGAGTGTGGTACTCTTTAGGGGCTGTTGATGGGGGTCAAGATTTGCGGATACATTATTTTGGATGTAAATTGTCAGGAATGAGCCAGCTCAAAGCAAAGGTTTGCAGCCAACTGCAGAAAGCAGCCAAGAACAGGGGCTTTGATGTTAGGCAGGAGAGAGCTGGCAGCTGCAGACTTCGGCTCTTCCTGACCTTGACGGGCCGGCAGATAAGGTAGTAGCTGAGAGCAGGCTAGAACACAGCCAAAGCTTGCAGGAAGCACAAACAGGAGCAAACGAACTCAGAGACAGCCTCTCAGAAAAGGAAGAGGTGGGAGCTGATCCACTCAGTCCTAAGAGCCAGTGAATGGGAGGGCTGATAGATAGGAAGCAAAGCAAGAGACGTAAGGTTTGTAAGTTCAATATCTGCTGGCGAGGCCGGAAGGAGTCTTCAGAAGGGTCATCTTGAGTAATGCTGCTTCATTAGAGCCGTCCGGAGCTATCTGTTTGTTTTTGCAATAAATCCTCCTTTTTTATTATCTACACTTACTGTGTTATCAAGCTGGGAACCTGGGGGACCTGACATTAATCCAGACTACATTCTTGTATTTCTATTGTTAGACCTCATTCTGAATCATCCATAGATGGATTTATTTTATTGTCTCTTCAATGACTGGAGTTGTTCTCATTAGCTTATTTAAATTTTGCCATGAGTGAAAAATGTAAGCTTTCTTATGTTGGGAGCTGTCTTGAACATTGTTTACCATGGGAAAAAAACGACATACAAATAAACAGTTTTCATGTGTCAGTTGCTCACATTCCAACGACCATCTCTGTTTGTCTTCTTCAGGCCTGTTTCCTGGTCCAAAAAAGACAAATAAATCCATACATAAAGTCATATAGGTCTGCCTTGAATTCAGCCGGGCATCTTATCAGCCTGGTGTTGGGGTCAGTCACATGAACGAGTGGGAGGACTGAGGCCAGATCTTCATCTTTTCAAGCCCAAGATCTCCTGGTTCTCTCTCTGCCCCACCCCACCCCCCTGCTGGCAAAAAAATGTGCACAGCTAACCAGAGGATCCCGAAACAACAGTTCATCCAAACCTCGTAGCCCATATTCCATATGGCACAGACACAATTTGGGCAAAGATGTTAATGAGAGCTGGCGCCTGTTCAAACAGCAGAAGTGCAGAGAATGCATTATTTAAGAGGGAGGTAAATCGAATCGAATTAAATTCATAGTGAGCCCATTTTCATGGGGTCCCGTCTCCCTTTGAGGTGTGTCCCGTTAAATGCAGCGTCTGGGGGTGCGAATGCCCCCTCCCGCCTAACCCCGCTAGAGGTTTTAAGAACAAAAAAACCCCGCACTGTAAACAGATCATTTCCATACAATTAGTCTTCTGTCCTCACACAGGAACAGCTGGGAAGAGTTTCCAAACTTTTCCTTCCCCGCTTTCTCCCTTCCTCCCCTTCTCTCTCTCTCTCTCTTTCTCTTTCTCCCCCCACCCTTGTTTAAATTTGAGCAGAAAACAAAAAAGGATGAAGCAAGCCTGATGGTGACTTCTTACATTGTCTTGTGACTAACAGGGTTTTGTGTGCGTGTGTTTAAAAAAGAGAGAGAGAAAGAGAGAGAGAGAGAGAGAGAGAGAGAGAGAGAGAGAGAAGGAGCTCAACCTTGTGAAGTATCATTGCGGTGTTTTAGTTCTAATGCTACTTCTATCTTTTATCCTTTTTAATTAGAAGGCAAATTCTCAGACCGCCCGGCCTAATCCCTACACAGTTGAACAAAGCCCACTAAAGCCTTTGAACACTGTTGAGGGGGGCCGCAGCCCCCTCCCCGGTAACTGTTGGCAGAAGGAGTCAGGCCCTGACCTTATTCTCAAGCGTTTTTTTTCTGGCTCCTGATGTCTCCCTGCCCTTTTGGAACCTGGTCCCTTGTTCTTCTGTTCGGGCTGAATGGAGGAAGGGTGGGTGCGGGGAGAGAAAAGCAGGGAATAATATAGGGATCCCAGGAGATTTTCTAGGTGGGACGTAAGTTGCCGGGGAGGATTGCCAGAGGGGAAATGGTGCTCCTCAGGAATCAACCCAGCCAAGGGAACTGGAGCAGCAGATTATGGCCTTTGGTTCAAGAGATTTCTTCATCCCTCACTAAATCTTTTCAGGGACAATGCCATTTTTTAAACAATTGTTGCGTTTCCAATTAAGACAAGGGTGCGCTTGGACAAATGTGGGGTGGGGTGGTGGTGGCAGAGTTGCTGGTGGGGGTCCGAGGAAGGGGAAGGGGGGGCAAGAGATAGAACGCCTCCCTCTTCAAGTTTGCTCCTATATTAGATATTTGCCTCCCTATAGATCCTCGGGTGAGGGGGCGGCATTGAAATTTAATTAATAAATAAAATGAATAGATGTAACTGAAGATGCTTACACAAAGAACCAGATTCACACTTAACTGCTGGCAAGTATTAATAAGCAATTACTCTTTTAGTAGGCTGCTAGGCTGTGTCGTTAAATTGCAGGTAGAGCTCCCTTTATTAAAGACCAGGTGAAATATCCCCAAGTTGCGAGCAAGCATGCAGGTTCTCTAGAAGTCTTCTTCAGACTGGATGCTGAGTGAAAGTAACACACACCTATCTTAAGGTGACAAACGTCTGACAAAGGAATAACATGCTGTCAGCTGAATTCAGTATCTGAGTGTGCAGGGAATAAGTGCAGGCGAACTTCCTCATTTCGGTTCCTCCCAGTTCCTTATTTTTCCAATCTTAAATTCAGTTCTCCACACCCTGCTACAAAAATAATAAAATATTCTGCAAAAGTTCAGTTCTCCACATTTTCAGAAGTTCACAATTTTTTAAAGAAAGTCCTCGTGCACATTCATTGGCATTTTGCGGATAGTTTTTTCTAATATGTGTGCAATTTTGTCTGTGTCTTTTTTTTCATTCTTACAAAGTCATCTCCCTTGTTGAAATGCATTCCTGCATGCTGTCCTCACCAATACCTTCACTCTAAAGCACACTTGTATGTATTAATTGGCTGGAGAGGTGCATTGAAAAATTCAAAGTGAAAATTTTGAAGGATGACTTGAGTTTTGTATTGTATTGAGTTCACGTATTGTTTCAGAAAGCAGGAATTAGGTATGTTTGGCTTAATGAATCATCCCCCCCCCAAAAAAATACCTTGCAGAGAGCAACAATTATGACACACACACTCTGACACAAACACTTTCCCTTAACTGGCTATGATGCAATGTGCATCCTAGTAGTTTGGCAAACTGCAGATCCCAGAACAAACTTAGTTGGTCTCTAAGGTGCTGCTGGTTTTTTTTTGTTTTTTTTTGCATTTTTAAAATTTATTTCGACTGCGTCAGACTAACACAGCTACCAACCTGAATGCAGATCATCAAACAGAGGAAGAACACTTGCTGCTATTAAATGGCCTTGGCTTCCAGAACTAAGAGAATTTGTATTCAGTTCACATTAAGAGCTGCATTTATCAAATTTGTACCTTCCCTCAAAATTCATGCTTATCTGAATTTTGCAATGCAATTCTCCAACCAGCAACGGTTTGCAAGTACAGGAGTACAGGATCTGGTTTAAGGTGCTGGTTTTAACCTTTAAAGTCCTATACGGCCTAGGACCCTCATACCTACGGGACCGCCTCTCCTGGTATGTCCCACGGAGGACCTTACGGTCTTCAAACAAAAACATCTTGGAGGTCCCGGGCCACAGGGAGGTTAGGCTGGCCTCAACCAGAGCCAGGGCTTTTTCGGCTGTGGCCCCGATCTGGTGGAATGCTCTTTCACAAGAGATATGGTGCTGCGGGACTTGACATCTTTCTGCAGGGCCTGCAAGACAGAGCTGTTCCAATGGTTGCCATTAATTTGATTCTGAATTGATTTTAGAATGTATTTCAATTAATTGACTGTGATTTTATGTAAATTGTGCTATTTTTATTGTTGTTAGCTGCTCTGAACCTGGCTTTGACTGGGGAGGGCAGGATATAAATAAATTATTATTATTATTATTATTATTATTATTATTATTATTATTATTACACTAGATCAAGGGTGGGGAATCTTTCTTTTAGCCCAGGGGTCTCATTCCCATCTGGGTTACCTTCTGGTGGCCATGTCCCAATGGTGCATGGGGCTAGAGGCAATCGTAAGTGGAATAAGTGGTTGAAAAGGCACATTTGCACAGTGGGCATTTCTGCACACCCCACTCTCCATTCATCCACCTGACCTAGCAAGGGGCTTTGTTCAAGGACACATTCCAGTCCGGCAAAAACACCCAAGGAAGAGTACGAAGTAGGGCTGGGGAGGGGTGTGGCCTGGGAAAGAGTCTCAAGGGCCAGATGGAGAAGTTTGGAGGTCCATGCTTGGCTCTTGGGTCTAATGTTCCCTGCATGAAATCAGGAAGAAAAGGAAGAAGAAGAAGAAGAAGAAGAAGAAGAAGAAGAAGAAGAAGAGGAGGAGGAGGAGAAGTTTGGATTTGATATCCCGCTTTATCACTACCCTAAGGAGTCTCAAAGCGGCTAACATTCTCCTTTCCCTTCCTCCCCCACAACAAACACTCTGTGAGGTGAGTGAGGCTGAGAGACTTCAGAGAAGTGTGACTGGCCCAAAGTCACCCAGCAGCTGCATGTGGAGGAGCGGAGAAGCGCACCCGGTTCACCAGATTATGAGTCCACCACTCTTAACCACTACACCTCACTGGACCCATGCTGGAAAGAGAAAGTGGGCACAGCAATAGGCAGACAGAGGGGAGATGAAGTCAGATGTTTTTGCTGCCCCAGTATTTTGGGTTAGGCTAGAAATTCTGCTTCAGTGTGTTCAGTTCGGCCACTTGTTAACGTTGGTCTTTGAAGTCCTAATGAGACTCAGGCCCAGGCTGTACCACTGGGCTGGGACCGTACCACTTCCGACTGCTAGTGGCATTCACATGACTGAATGATTATCTTCGTCAGGTGTAGGGAACCTTTGGCTCCCCACACGAACTACACTCCCAACCTCATCCCTGGCCATTGGCCATGCCTGGTAAGGCTTTTGGGAGTTGTAGTTCAGCTACATCTGGAGGGCCAACATTTCCCCACATCTCATCTACACAAACAAACATGGATGGATGTCTGTATGAAAACTAGTATGTCAGAGCAAAGGTTCTAGGCTAGCCTCCTCCCTCTCCTCTCCCCCCTTCTTCTTCCTATTCCTCCTCGGTTCAGAGGAGCATTCATTCACATAAAGGAACCACTGACCATGTAAGTCCCCACACCTCCAACACCTCATTTTGGACTCACAGCTGTCCATGGAGGCACAGGTTAATTCTGTGTCCAGGGCAGCTGTCTACCAGCTCCACCTGGTACGCAGGCTAAGACCCTACCTGCCCGCAGACTGTCTCACCAGAGTGGTGCATGCTCTAGTTATCTCCCGCTTGGACTACTGCAACGCGCGCTACGTGGGGCTACCTTTGAAGGTGACCCGGAAACTGCAATTAATCCAGAATGTGGCAGCTAGACTGTTGACTGGGAGTGGCCGCCAGGACCACATAACACCAGTTCTGAGAGATCTGCATTGGTCCCAGTACATTTCCGAGCACAGTTCAAAGTGTTGGTGCTGACCTTAAACGGCCTTGGTCCTGTATACCTGAAGGAGCGTCTCCACCCCCATCGTTCAGCCTGGACACTGAGATCCAGCGGCGAGGGCCTTCTGGCGGTTCCCTCATTGTGAAAAGTGAGGTTACAGGGAACCAGACAGAGGGCCTTCTCAGTAGTGGCGCCCACCGTGTGGAACGCCCTCCCTTCAGATGTGAAGGAAATAAGCAGCTATCCTATCTTTAAAAGACATCTGAAGGCAGCCCTGTTCAGGGAAGTTTTTAATATTTAATGCTGTACTGTTTTTAACACTTGATTGGGAGCCGCCCAGAGTGGCTGGGGAGACTCAGCCAGATGGGTGGGGTATAAATAATAAATTATTATTATTATTATTATTATTATTACCTGTGTCTGAAGTGGTACAGACCAAGCACAGGTTGACTACCTCAGTGAGAAAAGGTATGATGGGGGAACTGTTGTAAGCTTTGGGGAAAGGAGAGCTGCAGGTCTGGCCTGGCATATTCTTTGTTAGGTAAACTAGTGATGATATGTTGCTATGGGAATTAAATAGTTGGCCGATTGCTTCTTGGTACAGGATCATTTGGCAGAATGGTCTGACCTTCCCCTCTCACAGCTAAAGATGAAAGCATCCAGGTGTCTTGCCTGTGGAAAGAACAATAGACTACAGGTTGAGAGAGAGAGAGGCTGAGAAAAATACAAAGATCTCAGTCCGTAGGCTCTGGAAGCTAACAGCATTTTTGCAAAGAGGGGGCTGCCTATCTCCCTGGAGATCTGACGTGAGAGCAGTAGATTATGGCTGTCTGATGACACACTTGAGCTGTGCTCCCTTCCATGCTCAACCTGTGTATTTGTAAATAAAAGCAAATATTACAAAATTGCAAATAAGCCTCCGGTGGCCTCCTTCCAACGGAAACCAAATCTGGGTAAGTCCTGGGTTCCTGCAAGTTCTCACTGTTCAGAGAAGTGGGGTGCACATAACAGAACTCTTCTAATGGACTAGATTGCTAAACAAATTCAGCAAAAAGGTCTGGCCTGCACATCCATGAGAGAGAGAGCTGATGTAATCCCGAGGATGTAAAAAACCCCATCTGATAACAGATGGGTGATGCAGTTATTGGGACAGAGGGGAAACCTAACTGCCTCCAAGCAAAAACCGAGAGAAAGGAATTTGAGGAATTTGCTTTCTGTGACTTCTAATGTTAATTGATTTATGCTCTCTGGACTAATGTGCAGATAGGAACATAATTATCCATTGGATCTCACTCTTCTCCAAATTTTATTAAGCATAGATTGGCTCAGGTATGTCCCAGAATACATATGTTAGGATGAAATGTAGGAATGTTTACACCGAGATAAAATGTACACTTAATAGAGATTGTGTGATAAAATGCATATTTAAATACAGCTTTTTGAACAGATGTTTGAAAAGTCCATTGATTAAGGTGAAAGCAGGATGGAACAGACGTGTGAATGGGCATGGGCAGGAGAGAGACTGATCCATTCCTACTTTATGCCAAGTAAAACTATTTATCCTCCTAGCCCAGTGTTGCATGCTTCAATGGGCATCAGCTCTCCAGGGTGTTACTCTCCAGTTGCTAATCTTTTAACTGCAAGGAGAATATATATATATATATATATATATATATATATATATATATATGCAAGGGGAACATTTTTAAAAATTTTAAAAAACTGCATTCCCTGGTTGCATTCTGAAGTAGTACAGTCCGTTCTGTAAAAACACATACACCAACACACACTACTTCATTCTATTATCTATGCAGGTATGCCCAAACACAAATTAGATTTAAGTCCAGACGAAGGTCCGATTCACAGCTGCTGCAAACACCCAAGGGCAGGGGTTGGGTGGATCTGGGGTGAATTTGACAGGAGCTAAACATAAGTGTTGAGCAGCCTTGGTAAATCAAATCAAAATCCCACCTCATCATTTTCCTCTCACCAAGAGGGTCCAATTTTATGTGCCAAAGGAAGCTAACAGAACTGGAGAAGATAGCCAGTCCCTGATACCTATATGTTAAAAAATCATGGCAGTTGGATGGAGAGTCACTGAACTCAAAGATTTGCTCTCCTCCATTCCTTCCAGCCTCCCCCCTTAAAATGCTTGTCAACACATCTTCAGAAAGTAGGAGGCCATCTTTTTCTGCTTTTTGATCTAGCTAAGTCTGGATTGTTTAATATATCCCCACACGTTGTTGTTGTTGTTGTTGTTGTTGTTGTTGTTGTTGTTGTTGTTGTTGTTGTTGTTCTTCTTCTTCTTCTTCTTCTTCTTCTTCTTCTTCTTCTTCTTCAAATATTATAATCAGGGCAGACACCTCCACAAATCAGGATTCCCACTTGCAGCCCCGTACCCGGCCTGTGTAGAAGAAGCCCTTTCTTCCTTCGCATCTGCCTCCCATCGCCTCCTCCACATCAACATTGCTCCGAGCTCTTCTGTGCGGTTTTTTTTTTTTGACGAGCAAAGCCCCACCATCGCCCCCTTTCCCCCATGAGTGTTAGGGATCAAAGATAACATTCTTTTCTGTCTGGTACACTTAGCGGACCTGCCTCCTCGCCGGTGGGATGAAAGGGACTCGCTAAACTGTTGCCATTTTGCAACATCTGCTATAATTCCCCTAAATCCAGATTTGTCTGACACAAGGCCCTCCCGCGCTGACATCACAGCCATGTGACGGTGTGAGGCCAGTTGCATCAAACTCGGAAAAACGGGAGCCTCCGGGCTATGGTTGCACGAAGCAAACCGGATTCTCTCCCTCTCCCTTTCTCTCTTCCCAACCCTCCCCCTTCCTTTCCTTTTGCTTTCTTGCCCGGGGGCCAAACACTTTTTCAAATGGCAAGTTTAAATCTTTCCCCTAGAAAGATACCCAGGAACGTAGGAAACATGTGCTTTTGTGAAACAAACAGACAAAAAAAATATCCCCCCCAGAAAACAACACAATAAGAAAATCTAGCTGGGCAGCTCGTAGTCAAATGACCTGATCACAAAGTACAAAACCCTGTGTCCCAATTAATTACGGCTAAGAAGCTCTGATACACAGAGAAGAGAAGGAGGATGTTAATCCTCCGCTCTGTCCTACATTCTTAAAATAGCCCGCATATATCACGGATAGTCACCCGCGGAAATAAAAACAAAAATGGCTGCAGGAAGGGTCCCAAGACCGAAAAACTGGATGTGGGGGAAAGGATGTGGGGAATGTCGTATTTGTGATTGCATGGAGCCCACAGGTTTCTGGGTGTGGGCGGAAGGGGGGGAAAGAGGGAGGGAAGCAGCAGCTCTCTGCTTCAGGGAAGGGGAGAGAGGGGGGGAAAAGGATGGCAGCAAATTCTCTCCGGGTTGCCTGTGACTCCAGAACGGGAAAGGTCACTCCCACCATGGGGTGGTTGCGCCTTGGTCAGAGCAAAACCAGGAGCTGCTGGACGCCCACCCTAGTTGTCGTGGTGTGAAGTCCCATCTTCACCACGGTGGCAAAGGCCCCATCTTCCAAACGGTTGGCTGCAAAACAAGAGTTTGGCTGCTGGGTGTATGAAGAGCAGAGCATGTCTGCAAAGATTTCTCTTTCTCCTCCGAAGAGGTCCAAGGTAGCCCAGGGCGAAGGAATGCAAATGAAGCCCTTAAAAAAAAAAACTCTGAAACTCTCCTGCACGTTCTCGACGCATCGTGGCTGAGGAAACTCAGCCAGATGGGCGGGGTATAAATAATAAATTATTATTATTATTATTATTATCATCGTCACCCAACATTTCCCTTACTGTGGCTCCTGCTGCTGTTTTTGCTTGCCTTTGTCTGGACAAATGCTTCCAGGGATTCTGAGTCCTTCCAGGCCGAGTTCATCTGAATTCCTCATGGTTTATATCGGGAATCAAAAAAATGGGAAAGGAAGCAAACCTACATGACAACACCCATTCCTATCACAAATGGCTGCTGGGCAATCGCATCAGACAAATGAAATGCACCTCCATCCCCAAACTCCCCAAATGGGCAGAGGAGACAGCAGATATTAAGAATGGACAAATCATTCTATTTCCAGTGTGCCTCAGTGACACATGTGTTCATTCACATCTCTGTTTTGTTCTACATTAATCTCCTATTTTGTTTTTTAAAAAGAGAAGCATGAAAATGCAGATACTTGAGTAATATTTAATAGTATTTTGGAATACCTAGCTATGTATCTGAATAATACATATTTAAATAACATTCAATCCAATGTAGGCATCTCCAGATGCATTTTATTCTAAAATACATGATTTGTAATGTGCTTTGGTGCACTATCTGATCTGAGGAGTGTGAAATCTGAAGGAGCATTACCGTTTGAAGCAGACTTTAACTGCAGAAGGTGTAAATCAGATCAGTTTATAGTGGTACTTCCGGTTACAGATGCTTCAGGTTACGGACTCCGCTAACCCAGAAATAGTACCTTGGGTTAAGAACTTTGCTTCAGGATGAGAACAGAAATTGCGTGGCGGCAGCGGGAGGCCCCATTAGCTAAAGTGGTACCTCAGGTTAAGAACAGTTTCAGGTTAAGAGCGGACCTCCAGTTCTTAACCTGAGGTACTACTATACTTTAAAATTCAGATAAACCGCATGACTCAGGCCCCCATAGTGCACATGGTGCCTGGTTCTTTATAAGTGAGTTTCTCTTGGCTGGTTTGGGTACCACGTAGAGTCAGGACAATTAATGGAGACTGCCTCAGGTAAGCAAGTATTTATCGGGAGTATTTTAAGTCTGAGACACAGCCAAAGAGGTACAGGCAGGTATCTGGTGACTTCTTGCATTTCTTCCTCTTTGAGGTCCCAATTTTTGAGAATGAGATCCACTTTTGGGAGTTCACCTGGGACTGATGGGAGTTTGTGTGTGTGTGTTTTCTCCCAGTAAACGTGTCTCCAGCAGACTGAAGCCTCCCTGGCTGCCCTGTTCTTCCTGATCTGAGACAGCTGCACGTGTGGAATTACATCACTATATCTTCCCTCGGGATTTAAAGTGCAGGCACCCAGGGAGGCTGCACCATGTGGACCACTGGCAAGATGATGTGCTGAAGGACGGAGCAAAATTGTGGCTGTGACCCAAGTCTGAACATGCCCCAGTGTGCTCTCATAAGCAATGTCCTGCTGATCTAACCCCGTTTTCCATGCTTAGACACCCCCCCAAGTTTATTGGTGCTCCATAATTAGGACACATGCCTCAACTGGCCCGTAACGGAAACAAGGATTTAACCATTCCTAGAGAGCTGCTTTATGTGGGTGGCTGTTTAATTAAACTCAAATCATGTCCTTATTTTAATGCTTTTGCAAGTCATACCTTCATGGCGATTGCCACTCCTCGGTTTTAACTTTGCCCTCCCTTCCCTCCCTTTTAAAAAAAAACACTCCACCAGCCTCCCTAAAAATGGCTCCCTCACGACGTCGTTTTTTTCCTAATACCCCCTGAAACTCCTCAAACTCTTTCCTGAAATACTTTCCTTGGCAAATGTATGTGTCAGAAAGGAGGAGCTGGGGAGGGGGGAAAACAAAGGCTACTGTCAAATTGATTAAGTGAAGGCTCATTAGAGAAAGTAACAAGAGGCAAAATCTGCATATGCATTGCAGAATTGTGTCTGATCTTGGCTAAGTCCTGAAAAGACAAAATGAGTCGAAACCTTCCAAGTTGTTCAAGGAAGAGGGGAGGAAGGGAGAAGAGAGAGAGAGGCAGAGAGAGAGAGAGAGGAAAGGGCCTCATTTCAACGAACCCTCAACTGGCTGTCACTCCTTATAAATACGCATTAGGACAACCGTTGCTAGTGGTACTTCAGTGAAGTACCTGCCAGTTTTTTAATGATAAATCTTGCATTTCAGGGACCGCGGAGCCAGCCAAATAAAACAACAGCAACAACAAAATCATTATGGGCCAGTCCTTGATAGACAAGGCCACAGATTCAGTTGGTGAGTGATTTGAGAAGGAAAAATTATAATTGTATAACTTATTATTATTATTATTAGCTAATTGCCAAGCCGTTATAATAATAATAAAAAAAACTAGACTAAAAAAAAAATTTCTTTTTAACCTCAAAAGGTAAGATAAAGCAACTTCTGGCTGGCTTCAACATATCCATCAATAATTGCTAAAACAGGAATCATGTGGGAGGGAACACCATAGGCTTAAGCCTTTGCTCAAGAGACACATATTATGGACGCTCAAATATTAACATTGCACTCTTAGAAAAAGAGAAACAAAAACCACAAGCGTTGTTTAATAGGAGGAGGAAAGAAGAGGCTACACCCTGGGAATGAATGGAAGGCAAACTGCTGAAATCAGAGGCTATCTAGATGCTGTTGGGACTCCAACTCTCATCATCCCTGACCACTGGCCTTGCTGGCTGGAACCTGATGGGAGTTGAGGTCCAACCACATCTGGAGGGCCACAGATTCCCCATCCCTGGTTTAAACCATGCCTGTTTGCAGGAACAGGAAGAAAGCAAAACACGGCAATCCACTTCTCCAGATCTAGTGTCCTATTTCCAGGGATGAAAGCTGGACCATAAAGAAGGCTGATCGCCAAAGAATTGAGGCTTTTGAATTCTGGTGCTGGAGGAGACTCTGGAGAGTCCCATGGACTGCAAGAAGATCAAACCTCTCCATTCAGAAGGAAATCAGCCCTGAGTGCTCACTGGAAGGACAGATCCTGAAGCTGAGACTCCAATACTTTGGCCACTTCATGAGAAGAGAAAACTCCCTGGAAAAGACCCTGATGTTGGGAAAGATGGAGGGCACAAGGAGAAGGGGAAGACAGAGGACGAGATGGTTGGACAGTGTTCTCGAAGCTACCAGCATGAGTTTGACCAAACTGCAGGAGGCAGTGGAAGACAGGAGTGCCTGGCGTGCTCTGGTCCAGGGGGTCATGAAGAGTCGGACACGACTAAACAACAACAAACACAAAATGAAAGCACCCGTTTCTCCTGTTGCATCGCCCCCCAGACTAACCATGCCCAAAACTTACTTTCTTCCGCACGAACGTACCTGAGAGCTGAGAATGGCAGCAGAGGTACTTTTCCGCAAGGGCCTTCAGAGGCAAGGCCAATGGAAGCTGGAAAGGGACCTCCTAGAGCAGCCTTTCTCAACCTTGGGTCCCCAGATGTTTTTGGCCTACAACTCCCATGATCCCTAGCTTGCAGGACCAGTGGTCAGGGATGATGGGAGTTGTAGGCCAAAACATCTGGGGACCCAAGGTTGAGAAAGGCTGTCCTAGAGGAAAGGCCCTGGTTGTGGCATAGCCTTCTCAGGTAGAGTCACCCAGCAGGGCACCCTCACTTTTATATTTCATTCTCCAGATCAACGCTTTCCTTGTCTTCCCAAGTCATTTCGATGAACACAGAGCACTGTCTGTAGCACAGATAATTATATTTGCCCAGAGACAAATAGTCGCCATCTCTCAGCTTCAAGACATCAAGATACCGTATTTTTTGCTCTATAAGACTCACTTTGTCCCTCCTAAAAAGTAAGGGGAAATGTGTGTGCGTCTTATGGAGCGAATGCAGGCTGCGCAGCTATCCCAGAAGCCAGAACAGGAAGAGGGATCGCTGCTTTCGCTGCGCAGTGATCCCTCTTGCTGTTCTGGCTTCTGAGATTCAGAATATATTTTTTTCTTGTTTTCCTCCTCCAAAAACTAGGTGTGTCTTATGGTCTGGTGCGTCTTATAGAGTGAAAAATATGGTAGTTGCTGTGAGGATGAAATGGGGGAAATAAAACAGATACAGAAAGCCCTGAGCTCCCTTGAAGGACGAGCAAGAAAGAAATATGACCAATACACACTAGAAACTACATTTTTTAAAAAATGGAGACAGATTCTGAGGAGAACAGGAGTCTCCCAGCAGAGACTCCAAGTGTCCCTATTTTCCAGGGACAGTCCCAGATTTACAGATGCCGTCCCGATTTCTGATTTGATCTCGGAATGTCCCACTTTTCCTTAGGACGTCCCGATTTCTATTGGAGAAATGTTGGAGAAATGTTGAAGTTATGCGACCCTCAAGCCAAGGAGAAAAGTAACTAAGCAACCTATAGAAGACATCTGAAGGAATGTTTAATTTGGAATTGGAGAATTGGTTTTCTTAATTGTATTGTGATTTGGTATTGTATTGTATTAATGTGGCATGCGTTGGATTAATATTAATGAAAAATTAATATTTAACAAACAAAAACAGAAGACACCTGACGGCAGCCCTGTATAGGGAAGTTTTTAAAAAATTTTTTACATGTTTTATTATGTTTTTATATATGTTGAAAACTGCCCAGAGTGGCTGGGGCAACCCAGTCAGATGAGCGGGGTAGAAATAATACAATTATTATTATGCAATAGGATGTCCCTACTTTCATCAGAGAAATGTTGGCAGCTGAGTTCTCTTACCTTTTAAAAATCAAATATTTGTGTGTGCATGGGGCTCTGGAACAGATATACCGTATTTTTCCGTGTATAAGACGCTCCCATGTATAAGACGCCCCCCCCCTTTTTAACCCAAAATTAAGAAATTAAGTTTTTTAGCTTTTTTGGGGTGGGTGAGGTCACTTCTGCCAATCGCTCACCCGCCTGCCTGCCACTGCCGATCGCTTGCCACAGCCATTGCTGATCACACACCTCGCTACGGCCACCTATTTTCTGCCCGTTCGCCACCACCACCAGCCCACCCGCCCCCTTGCCACAGCCGCCAATCGCCTGTCCAATTGCCGCAGCCACGGCCAATCGCCAGCAGGCCCTGCCGCAGCCACCAATCACCCACCCAATCGCCGCTGCCAATGTCCTGCTTGCTGCTGCCATTAATCGCACATACCCCCCTGTGCATTCACTATCCGTGTATAAGACGACACCCATTTTTTTAAGCAAAAGGCATCATCTTATACACGAAAAAATACAGTACACCCAATTCCCAAGCCAAAAATCCGCCTGTATCTGTAATCAATAAAGTTGTGACCATTTTTTATCCAGACCATTGTCTGCTTGAGTTTATTAATCACATCTTGTGGGATGGGTGGTTGTGGCACTGCAACCGGGTCCCCAATAAACAAACTTTGTGATGAGTTTCCTCACCTTTTCCCCCAGAAAAAGTACTGCTTTGGGGGAAGCCATGACTGTTTAATAGTGCTTCAGAATCGAGTTGGAAGAAACCCTGAGGGAAATCTAGTCCAGGCTCCAGTACAGGAAGCCATAGATGTATGAGGTGACTGTGGCCCTGGCAAGTTTTTAAGTAAGATGGCAGGCAATGGGCCAGCCACCCCATCCCAGAGTTTCTTTTTTCCTTCCAGAGCTGGGCTGGCTGACGCTTTAGGAGTCCGCCTCAACACTGGCAGTCGCCGTTCTCTCCGAATACTCAGACAGACCCAGCTGGCTATCTAAGTAACCTCTCCATCAAACTCCAGATTTGGTTTATCTCCATTCTCGCCTGTCTCTCTCTTTTTTAAACACTACAGTGGTACAAGCGAGGCAGCCTCTCCGTGCGACAGGCCGCAAATGACGTGATAGCTTTGACTGTAATCCATGAAAGACAGACACTTGGCTATTAAGACTAAAAAAAAAGATGTCGAAAACATTGCGGAAAGACACCCCTGATGCAAAAGCAGCTTGGCTTGTGGTGTCAGGTTTTAAAACACACACACATACTGAAAATCTGAATATGTAAACACGTCACTTTTCAGAAATTTAAACAGATGCACTTGGTTGGGAGCCTGTTTGCTTGTCGGAGTTATGAAACACACACACACACACACACAAATCCTAACCCTGCAACAAAACAGATTTATTGCCAGGCACGTTCTTTGGAAATGCGCAAATTATTGTATTGCCACAAAACTGTTTTTATCGCAGTGTCAGAAAGGCTTTTTTTTTAGTGCTGTTGTTGTGGTGGTTGGCGGCTCCTTTCCCCCAAATCAGCCTAAAGTCATAATATTATATATTTTGGCAGATCGTAGTAATCACAAATGTGAGACTTAAATCTTAAGCATTTCCCTTGCCCCCCCTTTCCTTAAATGCTCTTAAATGGCCCCATAGGAATTCTCACTTTGGGCTTTCCGGCAGACCCCAAATACCAGGTGGATTCCAGCACTTTTTAAATATAATGATATTTATTAAAGTCGCTCTGAAAAGAAATGTTGAAATGAACGAGCATCGGTGTTCCATTGAGACCCAAAACCGTACACCAAAAAGCCCTCCCCAAATGGGATGGAACTGTTTAATTAACAGAGGAAGGAGTGGGGGCAGGGGAGGGAAAGGCACGCCGTTAATCAGAAAGGATATTATTGCGCGACATGGATATAAAATCTGGATTTTTTGTTTGGGAAAGGTCGAGGGAAATATGTAATAATATATAGAGATTTCCACCCCCTCCGAAAGAGAAGGGGGGACAAAGGAAAAATGATTGACACAGCCGGGTAATAGTTGCACCATGGAGAAGAAATAAGTATGTGGTTTAAGAAAAGCACAGCAAGGAAGATAATGTTAGTCAAATGTGCTTTAGCGCAGCCCAAGCTGGGGGGAAAAATGCTCTTTTGCATTTGGTCGGCGGCGGCACTTCTCGCGAGCTGTAAGCAATTTAGACACAAGTGCACCTTTTAAACTAATTCCTTATGCCAGAATGAGAGAGAGAGAGAGAGAGAGAGAGAGAGAGAGAGAGAGAGAGAGAGGAGCCTGCCTCATTAATATGCCAGAATGGTCAAATGAGAGATTAATGACAAAGTCACCTGCTAAAGCGCCAAGGAACCTGTTGATTACGAATAAGCCTTCGAAAATAAGATACCGGTCTGTGGAGCAAAACGGAGACCAAAGGCAACAAGTGTTCCCGTAATTTATTCCTGCTTTGTACAAGGGCATAAAGCTCCTTTTATGAGCGTGTTTGGGGCCCCCGCTGTGAACCCTAGGTGTGTGCTTTTCCGCTGATTTATTAATTTTAGTTTCAATCAAAGCGTGTCACCTGCAGACACAAAAATGCAGACTTCGCCTCCAAACATAACAGCAAAAGGGGGTGGGGGGGTTGGAGAGAGAAAGCATTTAATTCTGAGAAAATAAAAGAAAAAATAAGCGTCAGCATTTTTTTTAAAAAAGAAAATAATAATAACGAATATGATATTAATACAAACACTAGACGAATCGACTCTCTGGCAGAGACGCCGAAACGGTTCTTGGCAATGCAGCTGAGAGTGTGTTGCTGAGGAGGAGGGAGAAATGCCCTCGAAATTAAATTAGACATTTTTGTCATACTTTGGAAGTCTGGGGAGAGTAAAGCTAACGGGGATCCTGTCCTTGGAGCAGCCATCACGGGCGAGGGTCTGCATTCTCCCACAACGAGCTGTGTGAACGAGTTCGCCCAACCCCCCCAGCCAAATGTGCAAAAAATTCTCAATTAGTTGTCTTTATTTGGTGAACACTATGGGGTACTCAGCTCCTCTATAGAATTATGGCGGGGAAGCCAGGCTCTTCACCAGCTTATTAGCATTCTCGCAGGGTTGGAGTACAGCTGATAGCAGACTGTTGCCTTCAGAAACTGTTGGTGGGATCCTCGCCACCCTCGTTCGGCTTTTGTCCTTCCCAGCCCCCCTATCCCAGCCAGCAGGAAGTTCTGCCCCATGTCCAAAGCCTTCTGGGACACCTTCATTGCATCAACACTTTGCCTGATCGACAGGCTCCCATCCTCTTTGTCTACCAGCGGCAAAAAGTCGCCCTCGTGTCCCACCCGTTGCCAGCATGCAGCCCCCAAAGGATTAACTGCAAGGGGACATGGCCCTCACTAGGATCTTTGCCGACAAGCCTAGACAGCATCTTAAAAAGCAGAGACATCACCTTGCCGACAAAGGTCCGTATAGTTAAAGCTATGGTTTTCCCAGTAGTGATGTATGGAAGTGAGAGCTGGACCATAAAGAAGGCCGATCGCCGAAGAATTGATGCTTTTCAATTATGGTGCTGGAGGAGACTCTGGAGAGTCCCATGGACTGCAAGAAGATCAAACCTATCCATCCTTAAGGAAATCAGCCCTGAGTGCTCACTGGAAGGACAGATCGTGAAGCTGAGGCTCCAAGACTTTGGCCACCTCATGAGAAGAGAAGACTCCCTGGAAAAGACCCTGATGTTGGGAAAGATGGAGAGCACAAGGAGAAGGGGACGACAGAGGACGAGATGGTTGGACAGTGTTCTCGAAGCTACGAACATGAGTTTGACCAAATTGCAGGAGGCAGTGGAAGACAGGAGTGCCTGGCGTGCTCTGGTCCAGGGGGTCATGAAGAGTCGGACACGACTAAACGACTAAACAACAACAAGAATCTTTGCCGTCCAGAGGCTTGGGTAGGGGCCTTTACTAGCAGGGCCACTTGGCTTGAAATTGGTTCTGATGCCTTCTGCATCTGCTTCTGTTTTTGTCTTTGAGGAACCCTGGTTAAAATATTGTGAGCATGAGCTGCAAGGTGGGTCAGCTCCGCTCTAGGATTTACAGAAGTTAAATCTCCAGTGGCAGCGGTGATGGTAGAGTTAGGCGTGTTTTGCGGGGAGCCTCCGTGGCACATCATGGCAGGAGCGTTGGCTTGTCTGAGCTGCACCGCACAGGGCCTCACTCTTGCCACCAGTGACCTGCCTTGGGAAGCCAGGAGAACAATAGTGTCCCACCTCAGTGGCCGCTACTGATTAGGAGAAATCTCCATGTAAAAGCTGATGAATTACATAAGGACTTTTTTCTTACACAATCACACACTGATGCGAAGAACTGAACTATGGAAAAATAAGAGACTGGGGAAAACTGAAATTGACAGAATTGCCCATCCATCTCTGTGGATCAGCTACAGAGGCAACCAGGCAACTGTCTACAAGAGGGTGGTCCAACATTTGATGCCCAAGCCCTCACACCATCTTCCAGGTAAGTGAGGCACTGGGCTTTGGGAAGGAGGTGAGAGGTCTCTGATAGGGCCCTCAAGTCCTTATGCCTCCTTCCTAAAGCTTAGTTAGCACTTTCCCGAATTTGGGAAGGAGGTGGGAGGGCTCTAGGATCCCGCCAGAGCCTCTGTGAGTGACTGGAGGTGGTTGGGGGAGGGTGGATGGTGACTAACGGATTGAGATTGAATCCTGAAAAGACGGAAGTACTGTTTCTGGGGAACAGGGGGCAGGCAGGTGTGGAGGACTCCCTGGTCCTGAATGAACCTGTGTCCCTGAAGAACCAGGTGTACAGTCTGGGAGTCATATTGGATTCACAGCCATCCATGGAGGCACAGATAAATTCTCTGTCCATGGTGGTTGTCTGCCAGCTCCATCTGGTACTCCAGCTGAGACCCTACCTGCCTGCAGACTCTCCGGCCAGAGTGGTGCATGCCCTGGTTATCTCCTGCTTGGACTAATGCAATGCGCTCTATGTGGGGCTACCTTTGAAGGTGGCTCAGAAACTACAACTAATCCAGAATGCGGCAGCCAGACTGGTGACTGGGAGCGGCCACCAGGAGCACAATTCAAAGTCATTCAAACTTGGAGGGTCTGCAGCACCCTTGGGCTTCATGACAGGAGAAAGGCAGGACAGATATCTTAGCAGAATAACTCATAATTGTCTTGGAGGGGGAGCTGCAGCTTATGCATTTGGAGAGAGTGTGCAGGGGCCTCCTAGCAGCTATTCATCATCGGTCTACATTTTACAGCTCAGCATAGAGTAAGGCATAAGGGTCAGGTGGCACAATTTTAATTCAAGTGGAACGGCAAAAAATCTTGGAAGTAGATAATTTTAGCCCAATACACCTGGTGTGTGTGTGTGTGTGTGTGTGTGTGTGTGTGTGTGTCATTTTGGCTACTTCTGCCTTCATTTATACCCAAACTAGGTTCTTGGGAGTGCAGCCTCCCTCTCATTTACACACAGACACACGGACATATCTTGCGTTCCGAATGTCTTTTCCAAGGAAGAGGGTATTTGCTGCTGTAGGGAAAACTCCCGCATTGACTAAATAAACAAGTTGTCTTATCAACTACTATAAGCCTTGAAGTCTAATTAATTTAGTCCTGATCAATACCCTTGAATGAGGCATTGATTTCTGGAGGTTTAATTCCCCCCTCCCCTCTTCCTCTCAAGGAAGTGGGAAAGAATTATGTACTCTCTGCTTTGCCCTTATTTTATTTTTTCTAAAAGGGTTCTTGCTGCTAAGGTGTTTCATACTGCTCACCTTTCAATGTGTTCCTTAAACTTGGGTAGGTGTGGAAGTTGGACGTAGAGCAGAGGAGTAAATTTCAAATTAGTAGTGTTCTTTGTTCCTGGCCCAGAACTGCCTTCTAGGTGTGGGAATATCATCTTCTTTCTTTTTAAAGATATCCACAGCTAGAGCATTCTTTTTAAAATAGGCATTTCCTCCAAACTACTATGATTGCTATCCCTTGGATCCAACAACCTCTTTGCTCTTTTCTTGCTTTTAAATACCTGGCGATGTTGGCCTCACAGTCAGAGACGAAGAAGGAACTGCGACAGTTGGGAAAAAATGGTTTTCAGAAAAATATAAGGATTTTAAAGTAAGCAAAATTCCTATCTTTACATTGCAAGGGCAATGCTAAGGTTCAGCTTGAGGGTAGTTAGAAAAAGAAATAACGAGAAGGTCAGGAACTTTGTGGTAGAATACAAGGTTTGGCCAACTTGGGGCTCTCCAGATGTTTTGGATTACAACTCCCATCAGCCCCAACTGAACCCCCCAAACTGGATCTCATCCCCACAAACTGAAACTACAAAGAAGAAGAAGTTCAACCAGTCACTAGATATGTACCTGCCTATACTTCTTGGACTGGGCTACAGGCTTAAACTCTCCCAATAAATACATGCTTACCTGATGCAGTCTCCATCAATTGCCCTGACTCTACTCAGAACCTCAATCAGCCAAGAGAAGCTCACCTGAAGAACCAGGCACCACGTGACCTGTGGGAGCCTGAGTCATTCACGTTCCTCTGAATTCTGACTTACACCTTCTGGAGTAAAAGTCTGCTTCAAGCGGTAATTCTCCTTTGGACTTCACACGCCTCTAAATTTTGCAATACAGTTCTCAGATCAAACAGTGTGCAAAAGTGCATCGCAAATTGCGTATTTTGGAATAAAATGAATCTGGAAATGCATTTGATGTTGGCATCCATCTGTCCTGAGAGACAATGGAGTGCGTCTCCAGGGGTGAAGCCAAACTGCTACAATATCAACACCGAAGCGACCTCACTGAGGCACAGGCCTGGGAAGTGTATACGGGGGTCCTGGGCTGCCCGGATAACAAGAACCCCCTCTCAGCCTCGCTGATGTGATCCAAAGGAAAGCAGAGCAATATGTTTGGTGTCATCTTGACTGCAGGGTTTGCCAGAAGGAGGTGTATCAGGATCCATCCAGCTGTCTTAGGGAGTACAGTGGAACCTCGGTTTTCGAACATAATCTGTTCTGGAAGACTATTTGACTTCTGAACACCGAGGATCAATGAGCAGTTGGTAAAATCCATTTAAAAAAAGGAAAACACACAGTGGAAGTCGTTTGACTTCCAAGGCACGTTCAAAAACAGAAGCAATTACTTCCGGGTTTTCGACATTCGGGTTCTGAATCGTTCGTCAACGGAGACATTCGAGAACCGAAGTTCCACTGACTCCTTAGCCTTTTCTTCTTCTGAAGATATCTTGCAAGCCAGTGGAGGTTTAGGATCAGAGTTTTCCCTCTCCTAAATGGTCTACCTTCCCAGGTTGATGAGCCCATCTGTCCATACATTGAGACAAATGTTATTTTTAAAGATGTATTACTTAAATGCACATTGAAGTACTGTATTAAATGTTAATACGCGGGAACCAGAGTAAACAATTATGTGTCCATGGTCTATGCTTCAAGTCTGAAGATTGAACGACCCTTGTACCCGTGTTCAAAGGTGCATTGAGACTTGTTTCTTTTCAAAGGAGGAGTGGTCAGAATGGAGAGGAGCGGTCCAGTGGACCTGGTTAACCCAAGGATGGGTCTACAAGACTGAAACTTACAGCCTACAATAGTTTGTTTTTTTCTTACTTATATACTACTGTTGAGCACAGGTGTGATGGCCTGGGATTCAGGCTCAGATGCTGAACCTGAGGGATCCCAGCCTGCACAGGAGTCCCCGCCTCCAGAACCAGCTGAGCCGGGGCTGGGGCATGAGCCCGAAGGGTCTTCACCTGTGCTGGATCCTCAGGTGCAGGCACCAGCTGAGTCTGCTCTGGCTCCTGAAGTGATGGAGAACCCATTGCCTGCAGGTGCTCCACTCAGCCCCGTCAGGGGAAGCTGAGGTTGCCTCTGGGACCAGTAACCCTCCAGCCTCTCCTGAGCTTCAGAGGCTCAGGGCAGAGAGGCGGAGGGAACTAAGTTCCCGCAGGAGGAGTGCTCGCCTCCAAGCCAAGAGAGGTGAGTCACCTGAGGATCAGGGCCGCCCTGTGCCTCGGGGCAGATAAAAGCCAGGCAGCCCCAGTCCCAGGTTGTGGGAGCAACATTGTTGGTAGCCTGTTCCTGCCTGCACCCTGTCCTGCTCTTCTGCCAGAGTTCCTGACCTCACCCGATTCCCTGCCTTGGACCCAGCTTCAGCCTTGACGGACTGCCTCCATACCGCACCCTCGACCTCAGACTGGACTCGGACCTCGCCTCTCGGTTAGCACCCGGGACCAGCACAACAGATCTCCCATTTTGGGAAAAGGCTGTGGCTCAGTTGCAGAGCACCTAGGTTCAATTGCCGTAGGTTCAACCATCAGCATCTTCAGGTAGGGAAGAAAATGTACCCTGTCTGAAACCCTGAAGAACTGCTGGCAGTCAGAACAGGCAGTGCTGAGCTAGCTGGAACACTGGCTTGACTGGGTTAAAAGGAAGAAGAAGAGGAGTTTGGATTTGATATCCCGCTTTATCACTACCCGAAGGAGTCTCAAAGCGGCCAACAATCTCCTTTCCCTTCCTCCCCCACAACAAACACTCTGTGAGGTGAGTGAGGCTGAGAGACTTCAGAGAAGTGTGAGTAGCCCAAGGTCACCCAGCAGCTGCATGTGGAGGAGCGGAGACGCGAACCCGGTTCCCCAGATTACGAGTCCACCGCTCTTAACCACTACACCACACTGGCTTCTTAGCTTTCAGAAACGCTTCACAAAACTTTGAACCTGACGTGAGGAAGATTCCCTGAGGTGGAACATGAAGTATTCAGCACGATCACAACTATTATCATTTTCAATTTTCCAAAACGATCTTAATTGAAGAAGTGCAGGGAATATTTGGCAAAGAGCTGCCCTCCGCAAAAACTTGAAATTAAAGTTGAAGATTTTGGAAATCTGCTCCTCAACCAAAGACACAATTGTTGTTCAAGAGTGAGAAGCCTACAGTTCAGTCTTGCACTTATCCACACCCTTGGTAGCCATAGGCGACCAGGAATTCCGGACAGGTGAGTGCATGGAAAGGCACAATCACAATTATTAACGTGGTTTAAAATGGTTCTGGTGCACACTGAGGCTGCGAAGATTAGGGAAGAATCCTTCACACCATCTCGGCTGCTTTTGCAAAACTATGGGGTAACTTTGGCAGAGTTGGGCCAACAGTAAAGGGAATTAGCACCCCCCCTCCCTGTCCCACACTTACAAATCAGCTTAAATTTCAGCCGTCTGTCCTAAAAGAGACTAGTCAGACCTTGCAAGCCCCCTTTTATTTCCAGGCCCCCCCCTCCCCTCGTGTCCGGCAGGCTGGACTGCCAGGGGGTGGATTCTTTTATGAAGGCTTTCTGGTCCAACAAAGCGGTATAAAATAGATTCCGCATCCTGCTCCCCCCCCCCCGCCCTGTTTCCGACTCCTTTCAAATCTAAATATAGAATAACGAATGTTTATTTTTAAGAGAAAGTTTCACCAATTTTTGCCCTTTCAAAGTAAGGTGTTAAAAAAGAGAGAAAGAAAGTTCGGGGCGGGGGCGGGGAGAGGAAACATAGGATTTCTTGCTAAGTTCCAGCCCTTAATCTCTCTTTTGGGGGTGGGTCGGGGGAATTGGAGTGATTTGTGTGGGGAGGGAGGGAGGGAACTTGACGAGTTTCCATAGACTTTTATTTTTTATTTTTTTACAAAAAGCTCTGTTACCGGAGAATGGGTTGAACAAACTTTCCTGATATGTGTGTGCCCCCCCCCACAAATCATTAATTGCCCCCCTCTCCTCCGCTACGGCCTATGTAAATACCCTTGCATAATGCCCCTGGCTTTTGTGAGGGGATTGCCAAGCAGTCGCCACTTAGATGTGGGTGTTTTGTGGGGGTGTGCAATCCCCCCACACCTTTCTTTCTTTTTTAATTTCAAGGCGTCATTTTAAAAGACTGAAAAGACGTCTGGCCTTAAGCTGTTTACCAACCGGGCCCAAAGCTGCCCCCAGTGCCAGAGAGGCGAGGGGGGAGAAGAGGAGGCAGGCGGCAAGGGGAACACGCCGGCACAATGGCGAGCGGCCATTTTCAGCCCCGAATTATTAGCCTAACCCCGAACGTCTCCTGATCTACACTTCTTTTTAAAGGACAAACGCCCTGAGCGTCACATGAATGAGCCAAAACTATTACAAGCCCCCCACCACTTGGGAAATCCTCTGCAGGGACCACGAAGCACAATGTTGTTGGGTAATCTCATTGTTTCCTTCGCCGGCGACCAGCGTTTTCCGTGCCTGCCTATGTTCAATTGGATGCAGTGGGCCTTTTTTGGGGGGGGGTTGTCAGTTATTAAAACACAGGCAAGTCCCGAATGCTGTATGGGCAGCACAGGACTAATGCCAGGGAGACAGCTGGATGTTTTTGCAAAGCTCAGGGAACAGGGAAGATGTGTTATACTGAGTCAGGCCATTGCTCTACGTGGGGCTACCTTTGAAGGTGACCCAGAAACTACAACTAATCCAGAAAGCGGCAGCTAGACTGGTGACTGGGAGCGGCTACCAAGACCACATAACACCGGTCCTGAAAGACCTACATTGGCTCCCAGTACGTTTCTGGGCACAATTCAAAGTGTTGGTGCTGACCTTTAAAGCGCTAAACAGCCTCGGTCCAGTATACCTGAAGGAGCGTCTCCACCCCCATCGTTCAGCCCGGACACTGAGGTCCAGCTCCGAGGGCCTTCTGGTGGTTCCCTCACTGCGAGAAGCCAAGTTACAGGGAACCAGGCAGAGGGCCTTCTCGGTAGTGGCACCTGCCCTGTGGAACGCCCGCCCATCTGATGTCAAATAAAGAACTATCTGACTTTTAGAAGACATCTGAAGGCAGCCCTGTTTAGGGAAGTTTTTAATGTTTGATGTTTTATTGTGTTTTTAATATTCTATTGGGAGCCGCCCAGAGTGGCTGCGGAAACCCAGCCAGATGGGCGGGGTATGTATAAATGAATGAATGCATGAATATTATTATTATAGCTCAATATTGTCTACACTGGCTGGCAGAGGCTCTCCAAGGTTTTAGACAGATGCATTCTTCCACTCCTAGTTGGGGATTGAGATTAGGATTATTTGTGAGAAGACAGATTATTTGCCCAATCCAGCAGGCTCTTCTTATCTTCTTGCCACTGAGCCAATGCCCTTCCCGTATAAGTGAGTGGCCTTCGTACGGCTTATATTTACAGGATAGCCCCCTCCAACTCTTGCAGGGCCTATTATGCAGGGGCCCCCATATGTAGAACTCACTCCCAGGGAGGTAGATCTGTCCCTTGTTTTATGGGGTCTAGACACAGACACTACAGCTGCTGATCTCAAACCTGGGCTCCAAGATGTTGTTGGACTACAACTCCCATCATTCCTAGCTAGCATGGCCAGTGGTCAGAGATGATGGGATCTGTAGTCCAAGAGCATCTGGCAACCTGGGTGTGAGAAAGGCTGTACTCAAGACTGGGGTGGCCATGTGTCTCAGAGCTGGCCCAGTCATTAGGCATGCCTCACCTCTGCCAGTGGCAAAGAAGTGTTACCACTGCTGGCACCAATAAGAATGATAATGATGATGATGATGATGATGATGATGATATTTATACCCCCCCCCAGCCAGAGCTGGGCTCAGGGCAGCTAATACCAGTAAAATTACAGTAAAAACATAATAGGGGGAAAAAACCAATTTAAAATACATGTTAAAATGCAATTTAAAATGCAGCCTCATCAAAACCATAAGGGGAGGGAAACATAAGGGTCAGACTGAGTCCAAACCAAAGGCCAGGCGGAACAGCTCTGTCTTGCAGGCTCTGCGGAAAGATGTCAAGTCCCGCAGGGCCCTGGTCTCTTGTGACAGAGCGTTCCACCAAGTCGGGGCCAGTACTGAAAAGGCCCTGGCCCTAGTTGAGACCAATCTAACCACCTTGCGACTTGGAACCTCCAAAATGTTGTCATTTGTGGACCTTAACGTCCTCCGCGGGGCATACCAGGAGAGGCGGTCCCGTAGGTACGTGGGTCCCAGGCTGCATTATGGGCAAGGTTGCGCCCATTTTGTGTGATATCTCACCCCAAATCTGCACATTCTTGCCTGAAATTGGCGCTGATGGCAATGGTGCTTCTCTGCCATTGGTGGATGTGGTGGCTGCAAGTGGAAGATGGAGCCAGATTGTTTTCTGCTTGTCTGGAGAGTAGGGCCTGGCCTGAACCAATGAATTCAAATGGTAAGACAGGAGATTTCAATTAAACATTAGGAAGAACTTGCTGGCAGTTAGAGATGTTTGACAGTGCATTGCATGGGCGACATTTTAAAAATTCTGCTAGACACTGACTTCATAGCAACCAGATGGTCATCCACCTCCATAAAGCCAGTGTGGCATAGTGGTTAGAGGGTTTGAGAACCGGGACATTCACAGGGAAATCAAAATGCTTGTTTACAAAGCTATTGTACTACCAACCTTACTGTATGCTTGTGAAACGTGGACCACCATCTCCAACTCCTCGAAAGATTCCATCAACGGTGTCTCCGAAAAATGTTACACATCACTTGGGAAGACAGGGGAACTAACGCCAGTGTACTGGAAGAAGCAAAGATCACCAGTGTCGAAGCAATGATTCTCCAACATCAGCTTCGTTGGACTGGTCATGTAGTGCGGATGCCTGATGATCGTCTTCCAAAGCAACTACTCTATTCCCAACTTAAAAATGGAAAGTGTAATGTTGGTGGTCAACAAAAGAGGTTTAAAGACTCTCTCAAGGCAAATCTAAAAAAAATGTAGTATAAACACTGACTAATGGGGAACACTGGCCTGCGAGCGCTCCAGTTGGAGAACAGCCTTTACCAAAGGTGTCATGGACTTTGAAGACACTCAAACTCAGGACGCAAGGGAGAAACGTGCTAAGAGGAAGGCACGCTTGGCAAACCCTCACCATGATCAACTCCTGCCTGGAAACCCATGTCCCCACTGTGGATGGACGTGTGGATCCAGAATTGGCCTCCACAGTCACTTATGGACTCACTGTTAAGACTGTGTTCATGGAAGACAATTGGCTACAAGTGATTGCTGAAGAAGAAGAAGAAGAGGAGGAGGAGGAGAAGGAGGAGGAGGAGGAGGAGGAGGAGGAGGAGGAGGAGAGTGTTGGGCCAGGGCCTGGGAGACCAGGGTTCAAATCCTCATTCTGCCATGAAGTGCCTTGAACCAGTCACTCCCTCTCAGCCCTACCCACCTCGCAGGGTTGTTGTTGTGATTAAACAAAGCGGGGAAGAACCACGTAAACTGCCTTGAGTTCTTGGAGGAAAACGTGGGATAAAAATGCAATTAATAACAAGTGAACGAAGAGATCCGTCTTAAGAAATTATTGATCGCTTGCACACTTATGAGAAGCCAAGGAGGGTTTAAAAAGTGCCTATATGTGGCCAAGGAATCATCTCATTCCATGGAGGGGAGGCAAAAATCTGGTTAATTACCATCACAATGCAACTGACTACAGCCACCATCTCCCTTAAAACCTTTTCTGGCGAGGATGCTCTGTGCAACCTTGCCTCCGCAGGTCACCTCCAGAGCTGATAACCTTTCCAGCAGACAAATGCATGTCAAATTGGCTCATCTAATTAGAAAGCTGGGGGAAGGTGGGGAGGAGGAGGAGGAGGAGGGAAGAAAAAAAAAATACCAACAGACTCCCAGAGAGAGAGAGAGCCTGACTGTGGCTGCAGATGAAGTCTCTCCCCCCCACACACACTTTGCTCTGGATGGAAACTGAGTCACTTAACATTTCAATAGGTTAATCAATCACCAATTAAAGGGAGAAATTGGTTAACTCGGCAACAATTAACATGACACTCTATTAAGCACACATTTCTAATTGCCACAGCAGAGAGCGAAAATTAGCATTGGGGTGGGGGAGCCTCTCCATAGGCAGTGGGGGCCACACATGGAGGTGGGTCCGGTGTTTGCTAGGAAGGGGATGGTGCAGGTTGAGGTGCTGTGAGGGGAGGAATAAAAACAGGATTTTCTCTCGGGCAGGGAAAGGCCTAACCACCTGCCTTAGATTTAGCTAGTGAGACCCAGCGGTGGCGTAGCGGTTAGAGTGTCGGACTAGGACCCTGGGAAACCAGGTTTCAAATCCCCACGCTCAGACATAGAGGTCCAGCTCCAAGGGCCTTCTGGTGGTTCCCTCACTGCAAGAAGCAAGGTTGCAGGGAGCCAGGCAGAGGGCCTTCTCGGTGGTGGCGCCCACCCTGTGGAACACCCTCCCATCCGATGTCAAGGAAATAAACAACTATCTGACTTTAAGAAGACATCTGATGGCAGCCCTGTTCAGGGAAGTTTTTAGTGTTGGGTGTTTTATCGTGTTTTTAATATTCTGTTGGGAGCCTCCCAGGGCGGCTGGGGAAACCCAGCCAGATGGGTGGGGTATAAATAATAAATATTAAAATATCATGATGGCCTTGGGCCAATCACTGCCTTTTCTCAGCTGAGCTTACCTCACAGGGTTGTTGTGGGGATTGAAGTAGAAGGGGGAGAACTATGTACGTCTCCTTAAGCCCCTCGGGATATACGTAAATGTAAGTAGATATATAAGGGACGTGGGTGGTGCTGTGGTGTAAACCACTGAGCCCAGGGCTTGCCGATCGGAAGGTCGGCAGTTCGAATCCCCGCAATGAGGTGAGCTCCTGTTGTTCGGTCCCTGCTCCTGCCAAGCTAGCAGTTTGAAAGCATGTCAAAGTGCAAGTAGATAAATAGGTACCACTCTGGCAGGAAGGTAAACGGCGTTTTTGTGTGCTGCTCTGGTTCTCCAGTAGCGGCTTAGTCATGCTGGCCACATGAACCGGAAGCTGTCTGCGGACAAACGCCGGCTCCCTCGGCCTATAGAACGAGATGAGCGCCGTGACCCCAGAGTCGTCCGCGACTGGACCTAATGGTCAGAGGTACCTTTACCTTTACCTTTAAGTAGATATACAGTGGTACCTCAGGTTAAGAACTTAATTTGTTCTGGAGGTTCGTTCTTAACCTGAAACTGTTCTTAACCTGAAATACCACTTTAGTTAATGGGGCCTCCTGCTGCTGCCGCATGATTTCTGTTCTCATCCTGAAGCAAAATTCTTAACCCGAGGTACTATTTCTGGGCTAGCGGAGTCTGTAACCTGAAGCGTCTGTAACCCGAGGTACTACTGTATAGCGTGTATGCAGCCTAATGGCATGAATCAGAGATGGCTAGACTTTCATAGCATCATAGAGTTGGAAGGGACCCAGGGGTCATCTAGTCCAACCCCTGTAATGCAGGCATCTCAGCTAAAACACCCATGACAGATGGCCTTCCAACCTCTGCTTAAATGACTCCAAGGAAGGACAGTTCACCGCCTCCCAAGGGAGACCGTTCTACTGCCAAACAGCTCTTCTGCCAGAAAGATTTCCCTGATGTTGAGTCGGAATCTCCTCTATTGTACTAAGGGCTCCATTGGCGCATGGCAAACCCTGGTTCAGGGGCATAAAGTGGGTGCAGCCAATGCACTTATTTTTTTATAAGTAGATGCAGTCAGAACAGGAATTCTCAAGGGCAGTAAGCAGGCGACACACAGGAGCGTTCAGTAAAACCAACCCAGTAGCCGGTGTCCCCTATGCAATTGCCTGGGTCAACTGCCTCTCTCTCCAGGCCTTGTCTGTGCTTAAGGGGGATCGCAGTCTCTCTGCATTTTCCTCCCTCGTATTCCTTTCTGACCTTAATTATGAACTTCCCAGCCTCTTGTAAATGAAGGCAATTGCAATCGAGCTCTCTTATCTCAGAAAGTGTCAGTCACACTCGCCCTAAAACACACGAGCAGATCGACCTAATACAACACATTAGCTTCAACTTTGCTTGTCGAAACTCTCGCTTATCCCTGTGGGGGGAAGAATGTGTTTCTAGTACTAGCTCTTCCAATAAATCAAGGTGGGGAGGGGGAGAAGGGATTTGTTTTGTACATAAAGCACCATCAGGAGGCTGAACAACATTGAGTCAGATGTGTGACCCACAGCTTTCGCCCTGTGGGCTGCTGCCACACACAAAACACGCACAGAGATGGAGGAAAATGAGCACAGATCCTGCTGAAAGTAGGCAGGAAGGGAAGGTTGTAGATCGGGGAAACTCACAGGACTACAGAAGACAACTCCTAGATGCTGAGGGGGTTTCTCCCTCCTATAAAATATTCTCCTATAAAATATTCTGATGGAAATCAGCCCTGAGTGCTCACTGGAAGGACAGATCCTGAAGTTGAGGCTCCAAGACTTTGGCCACCTCTTGAGAAGAGAAGACTCCCTGGAAAAGACCCTGAAGTTGGGAAAGATGGAGGGCACAAGGAGAAGGGGACGACAGAGGACGAGATGGTGGGACAGTGTTCTCAAAGCTACCAGCATGAGTTTGACCAAACTGCGGGAGGCAGTGGAAGGCAGGAGTGCCTGGCATGCTTTGGTCCATGGGGTTGTGAAGAGTCGGACACGACTAAATGACTAAACAAACAAACATAAAATATTTAAGGGGGCTGGACCACGTCAAAGTTGATGGGCATTGCCCTGCGTCATGTGATTGATTATGCAGCCTCTCCTCCCAATATTGTATTCAAGTTGGTACCCTTGCACTCATAATGGCAACACAAATCAAGCTGAAATTGAGGCTCCTTTGTTCAAGATTTTCCAGGCCAATTAATATCCTATGGTTTTTCTTTTGCAACTCCATACCCTTCAACAGACTTTCAGCCTCTTCCATTTATTTCGGGCGTTGTGTGCTCAAGCACCTGCGGCCATTTCAAGGAGGGTGGAACATTAGTCCATCTAACTCAGTGTTGTCTCCACGGACTGGCAGCAGCTCTCTATGGTCTCTATCCCCATCGTCCTGCCCGGACACTGAGGTCCAGCACCGAGGGCCTTCTGGCGGATGCCTGTAACCTCACATCACTGCGAGATGTGCGGTTTCAGGGAACCAGGCAGAGGGCCTTCTTGGTGGTGGCACACATCCTGCAAAATGCCCTCCTGTCAGATGTCAAGGAAATAAACAACTATCTGGTTTTTTTTATAGCAATTTATTAATCCCCCCCCAAAAAAACAAAAATAGAAACAACAACAACACAAAATCAAAATAATCCACAACAAATTGACTCCCCCCTAGTCCCTTCCTTGGCTCCATTATTTATCAATGTACCGCATGCCCATTGTTAACTTTGAAATTAATAACAATAATAATAATAATAATAATAATAATAATAATAATAATAATTTATTATTTATACCCTGCCCATCTGGCTGGGCCTCCCCAGCCACTCTGGGCGGCTTCCATAGAAACCAAAAATACAGCAAAATATCACACATTAAAAACTTCCCTGAACAGGGCTGCCTTAAGATGTCTTCTGAATGTCAGGTAGTTGTTTATCGCTTTGACATCTGCTGGAAGGGCGTTCCACAGGGCGGGCGCCACTACCGAGAAGGCCCTCTGCCTGGTTCCCTGTAGCTTTGCTTCTCGCAATGAGGGAATCGCCAGAAGGCCCTCGGCGCTGGACCTCAGCGTCCGGGCAGAATGATGGGGGTGGAGACGCTCCTTCAGGTATACTGGACCGAGGCCGTTTAGGGCTTTCAAGGTCAGCACCAACACTTTGAATTGTGCTCGGAAACGTACTGGGAGCCAATGTAGGTCTTTCAAGACCGGTGTTATATGGTCTCGGCGGCCGCCCCCAGTCACCAGTCTAGCTGCCGCATTCTGGATTAGTTGTAGTTTCCGAGTCACCTTCAAAGGTAGCCCCACGTAGAGTGCATTGCAGTAGTCCAAGCGGGAGAGACAGTCCGCAGGCAGATAGGGTCTCAGCCTACGTACCAGATGGAGCTGGTAAACAGCTGCCCTGGACACAGATTTGACCTGTGCCTCCATGGACAGCTGTGAGTCCAAATTGACTCCCAGGCTGCGCACCTGGTCCTTCAGGGGCACAGTTAACCCATTCAGGACCAGGGAATCCTCCACACCTGCCCGCCTCCTGTCCCCCAAAAACAGTACTTCTGTCTTGTCAGGATTCAACCTCAATCTGTTAGCCGCCATCCATCCTCCAACCGCCTCCAGACACTCACACAGGACCTTCACCGCCTTCACTGGTTCTGATTTAAAAGAGAGGTAGAGCTGGGTATCATCCGCATACTGATGAACACCCAGCCCAAACCTCCTGATGATCTCTCCCAGCGGCTGCATGTAAATGTTGAAAAGCATGGGGGAGAGGACAGAACCCTGAGGCACCCCACAAGTGAGAGCCCAGGGGTCTGAACACTCATCCCCCACCACCACTTTCTGAACACGGCCCAGGAGGAAGGAGCGGAACCACTGTATGACAGTGCCCCCAGCTCCCAGCCCCTCAAGACGGTCCAGAAGGATGTTATGGTCGATGGTATCAAAATCATTTAAGTCCATTCATAACAAAATTACAAGGGTTCCTAAAACCCTGCTAATATATTAATCTGTGTACAATGTTTCTGTATGTGTGCAATAAACACCTTCCATTCTTCCTTAAATTCATTGTCGTCTCTTCCTGGGAAATAAACAACTACCTGACTTTTGGAAGATATCTGAAGGCAGCCCTGTTTAGGGAGGTTTTTAATATTTGACGTTTTTATCATGTTTTTAATATTCTGCTGGGAGCCGCCCAGAGTGACTGGGGAAACCCAGCCAGATGGGCAGGATATAAATAATATATGATGATGATGATGATGATGATGGTGATGGTGATGATGTTTCAGACAGGGACCATTTCCTACCTTTCCTAGGGATGGCATAAGAACATGAGACAAGCCTGATGAATCAGGCCAGTGGCCCATCTAGTCCAGCATCCTGTTCTCACAGTGGCTTGTTGGAAGCCAGAGCATATGAGCACCAGAATCCTCTCCCTTCCCATTACTGCCTCCAGTTGTGGAGGTCTAGCATAACCCGTATGCTAAGTAGCCATCAACAGTCACCTCCTCCATCAATTTGTCGAATCTACTTTTAAAACCACCCAGGTTGGTGGACATCACTGCCTGCAATGTAAGCGAGTTCCAGAGTTTAACTTGGCACTGCACTTGAAGAAACACTTTCTTTGTTCTTTCCTGAATCTTCCGCTACGCAGCTGCAAACACTACCGGGGACTGAAGGAGTGTCTCCACCCCCATCGTTCAGCCCGGACACTGAGGTCCAGCTCTGAGGGCCTTCTGGTGGTTCCCTCACCGTGAGAAGTGAGGTTACAGGGAACCAGGCAGAGGGCCTTCTCGGTGGTGGCGCCCGCCCTGTGGAACGCCCTCCCATCAGATGTCAAGGACATAAACAACTATCTGACTTTCAGAAGACATATGAAGGCAGCCCTTTTTAGGGAAGTTTTTAATGTCTGAAGTTTTGTCATATTTTTAATATTCTGTTGGGAGCTGCTCAGAGTGGCTGGGGAAACCCAGCCAGATGGGTGGGGTATAAATAAATAAATTATTATTATTATTATTATTATTATTATTATTATTATTATTAAATGTTAGACCTTCTGCATGCAAAGCAGATGTTCTACCGCTGAGCTGTGGTCCTCCCTCCCAAGGGTGAATTCAGGTTCTCCCCACATATAGTCACATGATTTGGCTATGTCGTTTTAGGAACATCAGAAGTTGCCATAAACTGAGTCAGACCATTAGTCCATCTTGTGGGAGATGAGCAGACAAACCTAACAAATGCATATTCTTGCTAGTTAGCATGAGAAGGGGCTAAGTCCATGCAACTGTATTGCTGGTAAACAGATACTCAGACCATAGAAATACAACTGATAGAGAGGGCTCTGTGTGACGTCATTTCCCTTCCCCCTCCTGGAGAGGAAGGAACATAGAGTACTTCCTGTTACTATCTCTTTTCCTTTGACCAGCATTGGGTGCAGACATGCTTCCATTTGCTTCCGCTCCTGAAGCTGGTTATACTGTAAATATAAGTATTTTGCCTGCATAGTTCTTTACTGCTACTGTTGCCGGGAACCAATGCACGATTATAAAGTAAGTAAATCTCATGTTTAAATTTGCTTCACACGTTGTTGCCTGATTCTTTGTTAAGAAAGGAGAAGGCAGCTTTCTTCGTCACTGGACTTGCTCAAAACAAGGTTTTGCAGCCTTATTCCCATACGTTTAATTTTGTGGTTAAGGAGGGGAATTTTTAAAACTGTGTTCAACTCATGGATGTGGGGGCCAGGAGGGATAAATCAATAAACCTATTATAACCCCTGCCACACATCTAGCTCTGCATTGCCTACACAGACTGGCAGCATCTCTCCAGGTTTCAGGCAGGGGTCTTTCCCATCCCTACCCGGAGATTCCTCACTTGAATTTGAGACCTTCTGCTCAAAGAGAAGGCTCAATTTCAAAGGCCAAAGGCAGCAGCCAGCAGTGTTCCTACTGTGCCTGCGCTGTCCTGACCTCCCCACTGCTTGCTTCCTCCTTCTCCTGGTTGTTGTTGTTTAGTCATTTAGTCGCGTCCGACTCTTCGTGACCCCCTGGACCACAGGACGCCAGGCACTCCTGTCTTCCACTGCCTCCCGCAGTTTGGTCAAACTCATGCTGGTAGCTTCGAGAACACTGTCCCACCATCTCGTCCTCTGTCGTCCCCTTCTCCTTGTGCCCTCCATCTTTCCCAACATCAGGGTCTTTTCCAGAGAGTCTTCCCTTCTCATGAGGTGACCAAAGTCTTGGAGCCTCAGCTTCAGGATCTGTCCTTCCAGTGAGCACTCAGGGCTGATTTCCTTCAGAATGGAGAGGTTTGATCTTCTTGCAGTCCATGGGACTCTCCAGAGTCTCCTCCAGCACCATAATTCAAAAGCATCAATTCTTCGGCGATCAGCCTTCTTTATGGTCCAGCTCTCACTTCCATACATCACTACAGTAGTACCTCGGGTTACATACGCTTCAGGTTACACACTCCACTAACCCAGAAATAGTGCTTCAGGTTAAGAACTTTGCTTCAGGATAAGAACAGAAATCGGGCTCCGGCGGTGCAGCGGCAGCAGGAGGCCCCATTAGCTAAAGTGGTGCTTCAGGTTAAGAACAGTTTCAGGTTAAGAACGGGCCTCCGGAACGAATTAAGTACTTAACCCGAGGTACCACTGTACTGGGAAAACCATAGCTTTTACTATACGGACCTTTGTTGGCAAGGTGATGTCTCTGCTTTTTAAGATGCTGCCTAGGTTTGTCATTGCTTTTCTCCCAAGAAGCAGGCGTCTTTTAATTTCGTGGCTGCTGTCACCTCCTGGTTATCAGAGTGATTTCAATATGGGGAAGTAACACTGTCCCCACACATTGCCCTGGCTGGCTGCTCCTGCCTGCAAGCTAGTCTCTCTGGTCCCGAGGACTCGACACAGGCCATCCCACCTCCTTAGCCACACCCATCCCCGCAGGCCACACCCCTTCACGCTCCTGCCTTGCATCACCTTTGAAAGCTTTTGACTGACTTGAATGTGTCTGTGAGCTCTGATCATGCTTCTCGCTTGCCTGAATGGAGGCTGGAGAGGCGTGTGTGAAGAGCGAGCCTACCGTACCAAGGAAAAATTAACATTTCTTGCCCCACCCACTTCCCCCTAGCCCCGCCCACCCCTGGTATGCGGCCCCTGGGAGGTTGCTTAGAAGGGCATGGACCCTCCAGCTCAGAAAAAAACCACACACCCCTGCCCTAAAATAACCTTGGGGTAAAATTACACCTGTTTGTTTGGTCCCAAACCTGTGCTGTGCTGAAAAGGGATGGATGTGGAGGTGTTTGAAGAGTCATGCCAGCAAGAAGGGGAAGAGGGTGCTTAACCCCTTCCCCACCAACAGTTTCCTCCCTGAAATGTTTCCCAGGGAGGCATTCGTACTTACGTACTGATTTGTTTGTTTAATAATAATAATAATAAATTTTATTTAGACTCTGCCCTCCCCAGCCAAGGCCGGGCTCAGGGCAGCTAACATCCGATATAAAAACAATTGATTGAAATACAACTTAAAAACAAGATTAAAATACAACATTACAACATTAAAATACAGCCTCATTTCAGTGGAAACTCAAATCAAAAACTTTTTTGGGGATGAAAACGTCAAGTCTTCACCAAGGCTAACTTTCCAGACTGGTCCTATGTGGGCCAGAAAAAAGCCAGGGAAGTCCCCAAATAGGAGTTCCATCACAGAAAAAGAAAGGAAAAAGGAAAGAGGGGAAGGGGATCAAGTTGATTCCAAGCCAAAGGCCAGGCAGAACAACTCCATCTTACAGGCCCTGCGGAAAGAAATCAGATCCTACAGGGCCCTGGTCTCATGAGACAGAGCGTTCCATCAGGCCGGGGCCAGTGTTGAAAAGGCCCTGGCTCTGGTTGAGGCTAATCTAACTTCCTTAGGGCCCGGGACCACTAGGGTATTGCTATTTATGGACCTTAAGGTCCTCCGTGGGGCATACCGGGAGAGGCGGTCCCATAGGTACAAGGGTCCTAGGCCATGAAGGGCTTTAAAGGTCAAAACCAGCACTTTAAATCTGACCCTGTACTCCACCGGGAGCCAGATGCGTACTGCAGAAAAGTTTCTAGTGTCCTAGACCAGCTTGAAGGGGGCACAATTAAAAGCTACACGGGGGGGGGGGTGTTATTTGCAGGAAAGAATCATCGGGGTGGCAGGGGTCAAGCACTCTCTCTTGCTCACTCTGGGTCGGCCCAAGACATTTTGCCACCTGAGGCGAGCCAGAAAATGGTGTCCCTACCTGCCATGCAACATTACTAGGTCAGTGAGCAGTCACCTGGGCAAAACGACCACCCCATGTGATCTTAGGTGCACCCTCATAATCATTTTCAGAAGACGGACCCCCATCAAAATCTGCTGTCACTCCCACAGCTCTGAATATTGTCAGACGCCTCAGGTTGGTCAATAGTAGGGCTGGTCCCACACTCGCTGATTCTCCACTGTGCATGATGTACTAAGATATGCATGCCTTGGTTTCATAGAGGAAACACTGATCCTGAAACCTCAAAGAGATTTTTTTGTCACACACACATAGTTCCACCTTGGGGTTGCTTCAAAGGCAAATTTGAGGAACCGCTTCTTCCTGATTTTGTGATTCGGAGGGAATATTTTGATTTTAGCTTCATCGTCACAATACCATTTGTTGATTTCATGGCTCTTTCTCTCCCCCCCCGCCCCCGCCGCAATACTGCTGTAATAATTCCTAATTGTCTTGGAGCCGAGAAAATGTTTCCTTTAAGAAGGTTAAACAAAGAGCGTATTGACATTAGCAAAGATTGGTTAAAGAAAACATTATTAAGTAAAAGGAGCTTTATTTAAACACCAAATGAATCATTTAAAGGCAAATTAGAGGTCGTTAACGCCAACTAAACAAATAATGTTAAACAATAATTAGATATCCATTTCAGATTAGAGTCAGACACTTGGGTTCATCAGAAGAAAAAGCGGAAAACCCGCACATGCGCGGGGAACCCAAGTTTCTCCTCATCTCTACGGGTTTGTTCGATAGGCATAATTAAATGCTGTCCTGTTTAATTTTTTCCTCAGTCTCTCCCCTTCAAGATTAAAAGAAGAAGAAAGGTTCCGTTCGTCCATTCACGTCATATTTGCTACTAGATGATAAAACATCTTGAAAGCACCGCTTTCATATAAACAGAGGAGAAGATGTGAGCTTTCCGAGAGATCTCCTATGGAGAGGAATCGATCGTCCTAAGCCACTGGTTATACTTATCAGTCTTATCAAGCTGGCGAGTGCCGGCGTGATCCAAAAACCACTCCCAGCATTTTGATCCTCTCTCCCTTTCCCAAAGCCGCCCTCTCAGACACAGCCATGCTTTATGGATGGGTTATCTGCGCCATAATTACAGTTCCCCACCCATGCCTCCTTTTCCAACAGGCCTCTCTTAAGTGTCAGATAATATATTTTCTTCTTCTCGTTAAAAAGAGAGAGCAAGCAACAGTTTGCTGTGTCATTCCCCTTTTCATGACAGTGTTTGGGTGCTCCAATTTGGGTTCTTTCGCCTCCTCTCCCCTCTAGGCGACAGGGAGCTGATGCCACGCTGGAGATGGCTGAAAGCAATATCGAGAGTTGGCTTTATCATCCCGTTTCAAAGAGGCAATACTTGCAGAGAACCAGGCGACACAAGCGGAAGAGGCTCTCTTGACTGCTGGGTTTTCATTAGGGCCTCCTCAAGATGACGACGGCTGTGGAGTCCTGACAGCTACCGTCGCACTAGGGCTGCGAGACACAAGCGCCGGATTTCCTTTGCACCAGTGCCAAGAGCTTTCATGAAGAGGCACTGGGAATCTCTCTGCCTGCCACCCCCCATTTATAGGAACACAAGAGTTAAGGAGTTAGTTTAATGAGATCAGGCATCCGGGCTGATAAATAATGACAAGACACAAAGCTTTCTCTTTCCAGGATGGCAACATCAAAACGGCACAGGCGGATCAAAATTCTGGGGAGGAATTGTCCTCCGAAAACACAATAAAAACACAGACCTGGGGGGCGGGCCGGCGGGCAGAGGGAGGGACCAGAACATTCCCGATGCCACCGTGAGCCCACAAACTGTGTGCCATCCAGTTCTGCGTAGCCAAGAGGCAGCCTGTTTTGAAGAAAGGCTGTGCCCCATTAACAATCGAAAGATGTAGACCCCGCAAGGCGATGGAAAAGAAACCCTGTTTGTTCTGCATTGTAAACAGGTCGGCTGTAGTTCTGCAATGGTGTACATGCACTGCCTCTTGCTGCGGGTGGCTGCTGCCCATTGGTCCGGCCTTCTCGGCACACGAAACGCCCCACATCGCGGTGATGTTGCGCATCTGTTCCATTGGCACGCAGAAGCCAGCGCATGGCAACATTCGAGACCTGCGGGGCCCGACTGCTTTGCCCTTGGCAGAGTTCTGCATGGCTCTCATGAGCTGAGCAAGGATCTCTACGTAACCAGAACCTCCCGTCGCATCTTCTGCAACGGAAACGTTCAGCACCCAAAACAAGGTCCCTGTGGAGTTCCTTTCTAACCCAGCAGTTCCTGCACTCCTCCCATCAAAATAACAGACACTCCAAGTGTCCCTCTTTTCCAGGGACGCTCCCAGATTTACAGAAGCCATCCCGGTTTCTGATTTGATCCCAGAATGTCCCGCTTTCCCTTAGGACATCCCTGTTTTCATCAGAGAAATGTTGGAGGGTATGGAGTTATCTGACCCCTGGTCCAAGGAGATAAGTAACTATACAACCTTTAGAAGACACCTGGAGACAGCCTGTCCAATTTAAATTTTTAATGTTTTATGATGTTTTTATATATGTTGGAAGCCGCCCAGGGTGGCTGGGGCAACCCAGCCAGATGGGCGAGGTATAATAATAATAATAATAATAATAATAATAATAATAATAATATAGGACATCCGTATTTTCATCAGAGAAATGTCAGAGGGTATGGAATAACTTCACAGGGGAAAGTTTCTTTGACAAATCTTAATACCTCTTACTAACTAGAGAGCACAAAGGGCCAGAACAGGGCCCTCCTCATTCTGTTATTCGTGTGGATGTGTGCTAATTTGTTCCGCAACGGCTGAATTTGCGCACATGCGCGCGCACACACACACACACACACACACACAAAGAATTACACTGTGTGTGTAAGGTTAAACAAGTTTCCGCACATTTTCACCACCACCCCTCCCCCCCAAAATTTAAAAAATCTTGAACCACCACCCTAGCCTTCTCCCCTCCCCTCCTTGCTCTAATGTGTGGTTGCTGAAATCCTCAGCTGTGATAAATTAAGCTACTTATTAATCTAATTACCGTACATTCATCCCAGAAACTTTCATGTGACTTGAAAAGACTATTCAACCTTTTCCCTCCCCTCCTAGAAAGGCCTCAACCTTTCGCCAATTAAGATTATTCTGAAATAATGCTCTCTTTTTCCTTTTTTTTTTTTGAAAAGAAGAAGAAGAGAAAGCGAGAGCGAGTGAGAGAGTGTTAGCCCCCTGTAATCACCCAATGGAACATGGCCTCATCAGAAGCGCAGTGAAAGCTATGGGAAAAGTTTAGGTTACCTTGACGCTCCTAGACTTCAGGTTTCACGGCGAAGATATAATTATAGGACATTTATCTCTTTCCTCCACTGCCAGAAATTAGCCGGTGCCATTGTCTGGCAAATGGAGCCTGCTTGCTGCTGGAACAATACGCGATTTCCTCTGAAACACCAGGAAGAAGCAAAAACAGCCCAGTCAAATCCAGTGTTTGTCTAAATGGACACTTTTTTGAAAAAAAGAGATTCCTGGAGAGCATATTAAAAATGCAGATTTTCTAAATAAGGCTTCCACTCTTTAGGGCTAATCTATTGATATTAAAATATACCAATCCTAATGTCAGCTCAATTTAGGATTAAAAACAACAACAAGAAGAAATATCATATCTTAGTACCCATTCATTGCCAAATGACTTAGTTAACTCTCTCTGTGTGTATGTGTGTGTGTGTTTAAATAATGGGGCAGCTATTTTGCATCCAAATTAAAGTAGGTATTAATCTGAATGCAAAACAGCTCCGCTTGTGCATGGAGTTTTGACGGCAGGTCTACCCAAAGAAGGGGTGTTTTCTGCATTTTGTCAATGGGGGGAAGACAATTAAGTGTCGCCACCCCCACCACCCAAAAAAGCCCCCCAAAACCTAAGAACGTTGTGGGTGTGAAGTTCCTTTTATTTCTTTTCTTTTCTTTTTTTTTGGTAAAAAGGGGGAAGATTAAAAGAGCAGAATTATAAAGTATAATTACATTTTATTGAAACTTGAGGGAAATAGAGGGGAGGGCGGGGAGAGGAAGACGAAATCCAGCAGGAAACTTCTTCGTGGAACATGATGTGTTGTCATTATCGCGGAAAGATAAAAGTTCCATACTGTTTTTATCTGTTTTTTTGGATGGAGTCCAGCCTCCGCAGTCACGCAGGAAACAAAAAAAGAGAGGGAGAGGGAGAGAAAGAAACCCCTGAAAAAGAGGGAAAGCAGGAGTAATTATTAAAACTGTGTGATTTGTTATCTCAGCTACTGTCTTTCCAAATGGTAATACGATATCAGCAGCTGCAGACGGCCTCCAGTTCCCTCTATTAGTAAACAACTGCTTTGGAGACCTGTGTGAGGCTCTTTAAGCTCAGAGCTCCCCGAAGTGCTGTCAGGCTTAACTTCTAATCCATGATATTTCTGAGCACTGGAAATTCATCTTTATAAAACCTGAACAAAAAAGGGAATAGTGCCTGGAGGGCATGGGCTCCCTCTGGTGAGACAAATGACATGTTCATTTATTAATGAAACAATAACCCTGGAAGGAGGATCAAAGCGCATTCCGTCCTCACTTTACAATCCCCAATTTTCTCAGGCCGTACCATTTAATTGAGCCGTGACAATGGAATACTTAATTGTTGCATGAAAGTTTGAAGAAGCGACTTCTTCAGAATCCGTGTTCGCTCCTGGATTATTGCAGGAGGGATCGTAAGCCCGGCTTGTGGCAACGCTTGCTTGATCCTGACACTTTCCCTACATACGCACGCACATGCACAAACACATATCCGCCTTCCCGGCGCTTTGTGCCAGGCTCTCTCGAAAGGCCTCGCGTCGCCCCCTTTCCCTCTCGTCGACAACAACGTGCTTTCCTTTCCAGACCTTCCTTTGGGGCGCAAACCCTCGCACGACTCTCATTTCGTGAACCGGGAGCGTTCGCCGTGCTGGATCTCTCGGCTGCCCAGGATCTAGATCAGCAAAGTGCTTCTACAACCAGCACCACTTCTGGGTCCCTCTGGGTCTTCCCAGTGATGAAGTAGCAGCACAGCATCTGAAATCTCAGATTTCAAGCTGGTTTCAAATACAAATGGGCCGAGAAGGCTATTTCTGTTCCAGGGCATATTCCCAGGTTCATAAATCCATTTTGTCCTGTTTGTTGCACATCAACCTGCCATTGTATTTTATCATGAAATTTGAATTTAAATGGGCATTTTCTTTTACCAAATGCATTTCTTTCATGCATTTAAGTGCATTTCCTTTCATAGAAGTGGAAAATACAAAGGATAAGAATGTCCTGTTCTGTGGGAATAAGGAGGTGGGAATAAGGTCAGTATGCTTACAGACAAACAAAATTATTTGCCTCAATTTCAAGCCAGATGAATTCATATAACACATTTAGAGGGTTACATCACCTTACAATAGCCCTGCAAGGTAGGTCTGTATTAGTATGCGGGTGGCACTGTGGGTTAAACCACAGAGCCTAGGACTTGCCAATCAGAAGGTCAGCGGTTCGAATCCCAGTGACAGGGTGAGCTCCCGTTGCTCGGTCCCAGCTCCTGCCAACCTAGCAGTTGAAAAGCACAAAGTGCAAGTAGATAAATAGGTACCACTCCAGCAGGAAGGTAAACGGCGTTTCCGTGCGCTGCTCTGGTTCGCCAGAAGCGGCTTAGTCATGCTAGCCATATGACCCGGAAGCTGTACGCCGGCTCCCTTGGCCAATAAAGCAAGATGAGCGCCGCAACCCCAGAGTCTGTCACGACTGGACCTAATGGTCAGGGGTCCCTTTACCTTTACCTTTATTGCAGACAGAGGTGGAGGACAAAATAAGTACCCAAAGGTCACCTTGTGAATTTTTGGCAGAGGTAAGATTTGAGCTAGAGATTTCCTGATTTGCAAACTGAATCGCTCAGCCACTATTCTACATTAGCTCCCCTGAAGGAACAGTTCCCAAGGCCCCTTTATTGGGAGCCGTGGAAACTAGCCAGGGTTGCAATCCGTTAAAACTCTTACTACGGGCACACAGCATGAGTTGGGTGGCAGCTTACATATCACCAAAAGGAATAAATGGATCACCAGAGAGCAGAAGAGAACACAGATTTGCATACAATACATGACAGACCATGTGCTGGGAGCTAAGAAAGGCAAAGAATGGAACCTTAAGATTTGTGCAGCTGGTTCTTCCTGCCTAAGTGCAGAACCTTACATTTGTCCCTATTTGCTTTAGCCGCGTCTAGTTTCTCCTTCAGCAGTTCCTGTAGGGCCTGCATTTCCCCACGAACTGCTAAGCCACTGACACCAACAAGGTGCTCCATGGCTCTGGAAATGCTTTTGGAAGTCTTCTGTAGTTGGCCATAATTGGACGAGCATCCCCCCAATTCCTTCATCCAAGATGTCGAACAGCAACAGGCCCAGCACAGTAATAATAATAATAATAATAATAATAATAATAATAATAATAATAATTTATTATTTGTACCCCGCCCATCTGGCTGGGTTTCCCCTGCCACTCTGGGCGTCTCCCAACAAAGATTAAAAATACATCAAAATGTCACACATTAAAAACTTCCCTGAACAGGGCTGTCTTCAGATGTCTTCTAAATGTCAGGTACAGTGGTGCCTCGCAAGATGAATGCCTCGCAAGACGAAAAACGCGCAAGACGAAAGGGTTTTTCGGTTTTTGCGTTGCTTCGCAAGACGATTTTCCCTATGGGCTTGCTTCGCAAGACGAAAACGTCTTGCGAGTTTGTTCGCTTTTTTCTTAAAGCCGCTTGAAGAGGTGCAGTTGCGACGGACCGTGCTTCGCAAGACGAAAAACATCGCAAGACGAAAAGACTCGCGGAACGAATTAATTTCGTCTTGCGAGGCACCACTGTAGTTGTTCTTCTCTTTGACATCTGATGAGAGGGTGTTCCACAGGGCAGGTGCCACTACCGAGAAGGCCCTCTGCCTGGTTCCCTATACCTTTGCTTCTTGCAATGAGGGAACCACCAGAAGGCCCTCGGTGCTGGACCTCAGCGTCTGGGCTGAACGATGGGGGTGGAGATGCTCCTTCAGTTATACTGGACTGAGGCCGTTTAGGGCTTTCAAGGTCAGCATCAACACTTTGAATTGTGCTTGGAAACGTACTGGGCGCCAATGTAGGTCTTTCAAGACCGGTGTTATGTGGTCTCGGCGGCCGCTCCCAGTCACCAGTTTAGCTGCCACATTCTGGATTAGTTGTCAACCAGCTAAAAAATCCCATTCGACTCAGATTTTAGTAGCTTCTCCACAAGAACATAATGGGAGCCATTGTCAAAAGCCTTACTGAAATCAAGATACACTATGTCCACATTCCCCTGATCCACCAGCTTGTAGTTCTATCAAAAAAAGAAATGGGAGTTGTCTGGCATGACTTGTTTTTGAGAAACCCGAGCTAGGTCTTAGTAATCATAACTTCATTTTCTAAGCGCTCACAGATCGACTGTTTAATTGTCTGTTCTGGGATCTTTCCTGGTATCAATATCGAGCTCAATGGTCAGTAGATACCTGTGTCTTCTCCCCCTCCCCCTTTTTGAAGATGGGGACAACATTTCCCTGCCTCCGGTCTGCAGGGACCTCACTTGTTCTTCAAGAATTCTCAGAGAATATAGACTGAATCTCTGAGATTACATCCTCAAGCTCCTTTCGCACCCTTGGACGCAGCTCATCCGGCCCTGGAGATTTGAAGCTTTTCCAACTCTGCAATTTCATTTTGGAGGTGAGTTAACCATGTATTCTAAGAGTATTTGCACCATAGAGTTGAATAAAAGAGATTCTGATATTGGTCGTTTTATTTTCCGTCCTTTTCCTAATGGTCCCTAAAACAGATTTATGCCAGACTCTGGGTCAGCCTCCATCGAGCTATCCACTACAACTTTCTGCAAGCCAACCAAAAACAAAAATAAACTTTTCTTTTTCTTTTAAAATTGGCCCTTTCAGATGCTACACTGTCTTCCTATAAAATGGGCTGCATAAGCCCGTTTTAACACTGGCGCGATTTTTCAGTAACAGGCAGGATGCTTAAGATGCTCACTAACAGTATCTCCCATAGCAAATAGCAGGTCATTCCCTTGAGATTCTTGCTGGTTTTCTAATTTTTTTAAAAAAGTCATTCTGCGTCTGTCAAACCTCTGGACCCATCAGGCCCAGCTGCCTGAATTGCCAAGAGGGAGACCAATCACACCTTGCCAGAAAAGGGAACGAATGGAATGATTCTGGTTTGCATAACATTTTCAGGTGCCGATTTATATGTACAAATGCAATACTGGAATGACCACTCCCCACATTAAACAGGGGGCGCCCTTTGCGTGGTCGCGCACAGCCCCCTGCACCCTATGCGGCTCCATTAGCACAGGCTTGGCTTCGCCTCCCCCCAGGTGGGATACCTGGAGGTCTCCGCCTACCTCAGCCAGTTGTCCAATCCCGCCTGGGGAAGCGTTGCCAAGGTGATCAGGCCAGGCCTTGGGTGGAATCCTTTAGTCTATCTTCCCTGAATGGGGGTGGGCATGTAGCAGTGATTCACACCCCCTTTCTCTTTGTGGCGGCGATACCAGGGTTTGCCATTAAAGGGGTTGTTTTGAGGGGAGGCTTTGGCCGTACGCCTAGAGGTTGTCATTGCTCTCGCTTGCGACGGCGGCGTAACGGGGGTGGGCTCTCTCTGCTTGAACATATGTCCCCCCCACACACACTCTGGATAACCCTGATGTTCCCCAGATCCCTGGCGGGGGACTGGGAAGGATAAATGCCCCATGCCTGAGCCAAGGTCTACCCACATCTGAAATATAATAAAGTTGTGACCAATTTTAATCCCATAGCATGTTGTCTTGAGTCATTATTCCACATGGGGGGGGGGCGCCCAGGGTTTGGGGGACTCCGCCTGTCCACAGAAACGGTTCCTTTCATTTCAATAGAAATAACACTATGTCTTGGGATAATGGGAAAGATTGTGAGCAGGTCCTCTGTGTGTCTGCTCAGTCTGTAGCCCCAGTAAGACATTTAGGAGATTACTGGAGAAGGTTGGTTGGCATCTAAGTAAAGAACCATTTATCGTGGGTCTCATGATCCCAACTGGCTGGGGGGTGGCAGGTGCAGTCAGATGAGCTGTCAGAAGAGGGCAAGGAGGAGACCCACTCACTCCCTGTCCTGCTCCATCCATGGAGTGGAGACATTCCTTAGCAACAGAGGAAGGGGTCAAGCAGCCAGGAGAGGAGGCTGGACAGCTGGAGGAAGAAGAGCCACAGCAGCTTACTTCCATCCCATCACTAAAACTACAACTCATCCAGAATACAGCAGCCAGACTGGTGACTGGGAGCGCCCGCCGAGACCATATAACACCAGTCCTGAAAGACGTACATTGGATCCCAGTACATTTCCAAGCACAGTTCAAAGTGTTGGTGCTGACCTTTAAAGCCCTAAACGGCCTCAAAGGTCCAGTATACCTGAAGGAGCATCTCCACCCCCATCATTCAGCCCGGACACTGAGGTCCAGCGCCAAGGGCCTTCTGGCAGTTTCCTCGCTGTGAGAAGTGAGGTTACAGGGAACCTTCTCAGTGGTGGCACCCTCTCTGTGGAACGCCCTCCCATCCAATGTCAAGAAAATAAGCAACTATCTGACTTTTAGAAGACATCTGAAGGCAGCCCTATTTAGGGAAGTTTTTAATGTTTGATGTTTTACTGTGTTTTTAATCTTCTGTTGGGAGCCGCCCAGAATGGCTGGGGAAATCCAGCCACATGGGTAGGAAACAAACAAACAAGCAAACAAATTATTATTATTATTATTATTATTATTATTATTATTATTATTATTATTACCAAGAGCATTATTACCAAGAGCATTACCTTCGCTGATGGGGAAGAGTTGTTATTGTGCTCAAATCCTGCTTGCAGGTTTCCCACAGGCATCTGGGTGGCCACTGTGAGAACAGGATGCTGAGCCAGATGGACCAGGCCCTGGTCCTGTAGGCTCTTATTATTTTCTTATGGGAGCCAAATGGCAGCCACCACAACAAATGGCAGCAGAGGAGGAGGGGAGACAGGTGAGGAAAAGGAAAATATCAGAAAGGTCCTTTCAGAGATTTCAGCTCAGAAATACCATGTAGACTGATTCGCACAACCGTTTCATGGTTTGAGTTTATGACTGACTTCAGAGCTTCCCGTGATGTGGTTATGGGATTATTGCAGTGCTCTTACAATTCACAGCTGGTTCCATGTCACCACCAATTCCTTCCTTCCTTCCTTCCTTCCTTCCTTCCTTTCTTCTTCTTCTTCTTCTTCTTCTTCTTCTTCTTCTTCTTCTTCTTCTTCTTCTTTGCTGTGTTCATGTAAAGAGCCCAGTCGCAGTTAGTAACACTTAGCACATCAAACCAGTTTTATGAACCAGCTCTTCAGCCACTGAGGTCTGTTGTGTGTGTGTGTGGGGGGGGGACCCTGTTAAAATTTAACACTGGGATTGAAGATGAATTGTTCTTACTGAAGTTAACAGGGCCTTCTCAGTGGCTGCTCCCAAACTTTAGAACTCCCTTTCTACAGAAACCAGACAGGCTCCTTCCTTATTGTCCTCCCACCAGCAAGCATGCCAAAACTGTTTTATTCAGACTACTGACTGTTTTTAAGGAAAGGGCTTTTAATAGTGCTGCACTGTTTTTCTTAACTGTATTTCAAGAGATTTTTTTCTTTTCTTTCTTCGATTCTATTACAGTTGACTTACTTTTAAACAATTGGCATATATATATATATATATATATATATATATATATATATATATATGTAGCTTTTTTATGCTAGCATTCGAGAGAGAGTTGAGAATTAAGACCAAGGGTACATATTGATATAGGAATGTATTAGATAAAATGTAAAGAAATATACAATAATAAGAGTACATTCATTTGTAAATGGGATAGACAGGAAGTCCGAAGTGTTTTATATATATGATTTTGGAATAGTTTTTTGTCCTTGTTTCCCCCCCCCTTTTCTTTTTCTTTTTTCTTTTAGTATATAAACTTTGTATACATGTTGAAAATTATAGTATATAATTATAGCCTTGTGATGTAATACGATAATGTTTACCGATGTAACATAAGAACTTTAATAAATAAATAAAACACACACATATATATATGTGTGTGTGTGTGTGTGTGTGTGTGTGTATTTTATCTGTGTTGTGTTAATTTGTGTAAGCCACCCTGAGTCTGGGGAAAATTCAGGATTTAAATAAACAACAACAACAACAACAGGATTAAAGTTACTTAAATCCAATTGCTACAGATCTTCACTGTGGATTATGATGCTCATTTATGGAGCAGGTTGCCATGCCAGCTGGGCAGACGTCAAGAAGTGACCAGCGGCCTTGTCCTGCTTCCAGCTTGAACTTGGATTTCAGTTTCTCCCAGAAACTTCCATGCTCAAATCAGTACATACTGTAGTCAGTGCAGAGGTCAAAGGCTAAGATGTTGACCCAATGGTTGACGTGCCCCCAAGACTTATTGCTATATGGATGGCTTCAGTGCAGCAAGTGAGATACGATACGATACGATACGATACAATACAATACAATACAATACAATACAATACAATAATTTTTATTGTCATTGTCCCATACAGAACAACGAAATTGAAAAATCTACACAAAACATTCAAAACCCAACAAGCCTGCTATCCCTGCTATCCCAACCTGGTTAGCCCCCTAAAAACTCTGATACCCCATTTTTAAATACAATATACTCCCATAGAGACTCCTTACACTGTGTTTAAAACCAAAATCGCATTTGGGTAGAAACTGTTTCTCAGGCGGCTGGTCCTAGTCTTTATTACCCTGTACCTTCTTCCAGAAGGCAGAAGCTGAAAGAGATCATTTTCAGGGTCGCACTATCCTGCACTATCTCTGCAGCTTTCTTATGGCACCTGGAAGCATAGATTTGATCCAAGGTGGGAAGAGTGCGCCCAATTATTCTCTCCGCAGTCTTTACAACCCTGGACAACATTGTTTTCCCCCTGACCGTGCAGCTCCCAAACCACACACACAGACCATAAGTTAATATACTCTCCACAGAACAATGGTAAAATGCCATCAACAGGTCCTTTGAGAGATTGTTTTTCCGGAGGATTCTCAGAAAATATAACCTCTGCACATCTTTGGACTGGAGAAGCAAACGGGAGCTCCTCCTAGTGGGTTGGGCTTGAGCTGTCTGTTCACACTAGCACTGGCGTCTCCATGACCTAGGTCAGGGGGCGGCAATTTTTTTTAGCTGCGGGCCAGTCCACTGTCCCTTAGACCTTGTGGTGGGCCAGAGAAGCAGCACCCGGGGGTGGGGGGAGGCTGGAAGAAGAAGCAAGGGGGCAAGTCGTCCTCCTCCCCACCCCCCAGCCCTGTGGGAATGTTCAGGGGTGCAGGAGAGGATATATTGTGAGATTATATCCTAATCCAATTTGTGCTAACAAGTTCCCAAAATATCAGCAGAGTTTATAACATTCCCCTTTAAGTTTGCAACGGTAACGTCTGCACAGGTTCGCTAGAACCTCTATAATAATCACTCTGGTAATTTCCCCTTTGCTCCCTCTTAAAATACAAGACACGACACAGTCTTTATAAAAGTATAAAAGAGTTTACTCACGTTCTGTTCACAATATGATCCCAGAAGGCAGACAGGCTTAAAAAGGTAAAATACATATAGAATCTATCTTATAGGAAGATAGTCCTTTCCTCTTCTCTTGGCTGAGAGCCAAGAGGGCATCCTGCTTCTTCGAAAGATGAAGATGAGAGAGAGAGATGGCTGCCTGCCCTGTGCTTTTATCATTTACCTGCACAGGTGAGGCCACCCCCACCTCTGGTCACATGCGGAGGAAGTCTGTCCCAGGAAGTTTACCTGCTTGCTGGACAGACATCCCTCCCCATGTTCTAACATGTACACTCTAGGAATGTTGTCATTGACTGCTCCTGTGTTTTACACCCCACAAGCCCCAGCCCCAGATGCTGTGCTTCCCTTCCCTGGGGCTGCCATTCTTGTGGGTATTACGACTCATGCAACACGTTGGCGACTATGGATCCATCGAAACCAGACATGATAAGTTCATCTTGGGTTGGGTAGTTCGCAAGTCTCTGTGGCTTTGCATAAGGTTTTGTATTTTTCTCAGAAGATTGATAAAGAATGTGTAACTACTTTGGGAATTATTGTGTGTATATTAGTCGCCAACATGTTGCATGAGTTGTATGACTTCTATGCACAGGTTGCATTTTTCTAGCTTCTTGTGGTAGCCAAAGGGACATTGTCCTCTCCACTCTCTGGCCTAAAGGAGCACCAGGGCAGTGGCGGAGGAGGGAAGATGAGCAGTGTGAAAGGCTCCGGAGAGGCGCTGCTTAAAATGGCACTCAGCTCAGCCCAGTCCCCTTCCTCCTCTAGGCAGGGCGGGGAGAAGCCAGAAGGAGGGAGGGAGGAGGAGCTGCCACCGTGTGTGTGAGGGAGGGGGGATGGAACGGCGCAGGGGGGGAAATGGCGCAGCCCGAACGAACAGAATTCCCACGCCGATCCACGGAGAGTCCGCAGGCCAGATCCTGAAGGCAACTGGGCCTGATCCGGCCCGTGGGCCTTAGTTTGCTGACCCCTGACCTAGGTGATGAAGGAGGAGGCTGACTTGGTATCTAAGGCCTCCTCTGAAGGTGGAAGCTTGCCATCAGGATTGGATGAAGGCATAGGTTCTTGTTAAGTTGTGGGTGAACATATCAGACGACACAGCGATTCTTCAAACAGCTCTTGTTTATTCACAGGCCAGAACAGAACTGGGCTGAAGGGTTCAGCCAGCCTGCTTATATAGAGCTGCACTAGAACGCAACAGTAACCATTTTCTGTAACTATCCAATCACTGAACGTCACTTTCGATCCCTTATTTGCATATGTGGACCTGAACTATCTACAGTATCCCCCTGCTGGCCCAGGGTGAGAACTTCAGTACATAACAGTTCTGGCAGCAGGGAAGGTAGTACCGGGGCTGTGGGCTGGGCCTCCATGAATCAGCTGGGTGAAAGTCCGATGACTCCCTCTCCAGGACTGGATTCTGTATCTGCTAGGTCCCCTCCATCCCTGGGCAACTAAGATGTTTCGTGCTGGATGTTCTCCTAGGATCATCTTTCTCTATCTTCTCCAGCTCCTCCCATCCCTCATCCTGACCTGAGCACCCTTCCACAATGTCTCCTACATGCATGTAGAATGGCAGCTTTGTTGTCCATGCCAGCCTTCTTCAACCTGGTGCCCTCCAGATATTCTGGGACTGCAACTCCCGTCCTCCCTGACCATTAGCTGTGCTGGCTTGGGCTGCTGGGAATTCTAGTCCAAAACATCAGGGGGGCACCAGGTTGGCGAACGCTGGTTCACACACTGGTGGTGGCCTGTCGATGACCCATGCAATGAAGTCAACAACTTTTGTGCTCCAGAACTCACAGGGCTTGCTTGGGAGGCATTTGAATCTCATTGGAAATTGGTCTCTTACTTCAAGTTTATGATAATAAACTCGACTGCGCAAGCAGACTCCATGCAGAAATGTTTTAATTATCCTTCTCACTATTATGAGGAACTTCTGCATCTCTTCAGGTTATTATACAGTAAATAACCAGTTTTCTAAAGGACAGAGCTGTTGTAATTATATGACAATGAATGCATAATTATTATGTTTGTTAGGAGTGAATCACAAGACAACAGACTTGATACTGCTGCTCTAGTTAGTGCATCTTAATTACTTTTTCATTTATTTTGCATATAAAAGCTATTTGCTAATTGTCTTTGCTGTAAATATGCAAAATATAATTAGTCATTCATAATTCTTTATGTGTTATCTAACTGTACATTTGTTACTGAGGAATATATATTAAAGTTTGAATATTTAATGGGCTTTGGCGGCACAGAATATTTTTGTACTAACTTTGCAGGGGAATATTAGAGGGACATCATGCGAGCCTTCGTTTAACCCCTTTCCCTGTGCAAACAAACGCTCGGAAACAGATAGTGGAAAGGCATGGCCCAGGCTGAAAGCTGTTCTGTGCTTCTCAGATTGGAAAACAAATTCACTGGCGAATCAGTGGAACATACAAAGCTGCCTTATACAGAGTTGGACTCTTGGTTCATCTAGAAAACGGGGGAGCTTTAACTGGTGATGCTAAGGATTGGACCTGGAACCTTCTGCATAGAGAGCACTCATGGTTAAAGCAAAATCAGGATAAGGATATATTATATTATATCTAGAAGCAGCACTTTCATGGAAAATACAGGCATCTACAACAGAAAAGGGACGCGGGTGGTGCTGTGGTGTAAACCACTGAGCCTTCTGGGCTTGCCAATCGGAAGGTGGGCAGTTCGAATCCCCACGACGGGGTGAGCACCCGCTGCTCGGTCCCAGCTCCTGCCAACCTAGCAGTTTGAAAGCACGCCAGTGCAAGTAGATAAATAGGTACCACTCCGGCGGGAAAGTAAACGGTGTTTCCGTGCGCTGCTCTGGTTTGCCAGAAGCGGCTTAGTCCTGCTGGTCACATGACCCGGAAAAACTGTCTGTGGACAAACGTCAGCTTCCTCAGCCAGTAAAGCAAGATGAGCATCGCATCCCCAGAGTCATCCATGACTGGACTTAACTGTCAGGGGTCCTTTACCTTTTTACAACAGAAAAAAACACAATACCATGGCAACAACAGTATGAACATCAGTAACATATCAATAAAATATTGTTGGAGAAAAAAAATCGCACTCCAAAGATCTGTCTGAACAAGATAGTTTTTAAAAGACGTCTGGAAGAGAGCAGGAAAGACTCCTTCTGAACACCTGTTGCAAGATGTTCCCCAGAGCAGGGCCTGCCACACTGAAGTGAGGGACCAATGTTGAAGGTCTGTCTCCGGAGACCTATGGAACCAGATGGATTTATGAATGCTCTGGGGGATTTCTCAGGGGACAGAGGGTGACCAGATTGTGATGGCCTGGGATTCGGACTTGGATGCTGAACCTGAGGGATCCCAGCCTGCACAGGATTCCCCGCCTCCAGGACCAGCTGAGCCGGGGCTGGGGCATGAGCCTGAAGGGTCCTCACCTGTGCTGGATCCTCAGGTGCAGGCACCAGCTGAGTCTGCTCTGGCTCCTGAGGTGATGGAGGACCCATTGCCTTCAGGTGCTCCACTCTCAGCCCCGTCAGGGGAAGAGGAGGTTGCCTCTGGGTCCGGTGACCCTCCAGCCTCTCCTGAGCTGCAGAGGCTCAGGGCAGAGAAGCGGAGGGAACTAAGTTCCTGCAGGAGGAGTGCTTGCCTCCAGGCCGGGAGAAGCGAGTCACCGGAGGATCGGGTCCGCCCTATGCCTCGGGGCAGATAAAAGCTGGCCAGCCCCAGTCCCAAGTTGCGGGAGTAACATTGTTGGTTGCTAGTTCCTGCTTGAGCTCCTGACCTGCCCTGGCTCCCTGATTGCAAGCCTGTTCCTGACTTCACCCGACTCCCTGTCCTGCACCCAGCTTCAGCTACTATGGACTGCCTCCTCGTTGCACCTTTGACCATGGACCGGACTTGGACCTCGCCTTGCGGATAACCCACGGGACCAGCACACAGATGGGTTCAGGGTGTGGTGAAGCCAGTGGTTTACTTCCAGTATTTCACTCTCTTTTCCGGGGCCACGACCTTCAACAGGAAGCTGTGATGAAAAAGCCACCTGTGCCCTTGCCCAGAGTCCCATAGACCCTTGCTACACGTTGAAGGCTGTGTCTGGCACCCTTGTTTTATCTGTCCTGAATCTCCATCATCCAGCTTTATCAAACGTCCACGAGTTCTTTTGTTATCAGCGAGGGAGATACGGGGATGCATTCTTTCTTAAAGAACAGGCCTGGAATATGAGGGTGTGCTTGGATCCATCTTCGTCACCAGAGGCTGAAGAAGCATCAGGGTCTAGGATTCCTTTTGACCAGCTGCAGCTGGTATGCATATGCAGTTGTTCTTGGGCAGGGATAGTCTGGCCACAGTGATTCATGCACTGTGATCATCTACTTCTGCTTCACTAATATGCAGTAGAAGACATCTACTTCTGCTTCATTGACTATGCAAAAGCCTTTGACTGTGTCGACCCCAGCAAACTATGGCAAGTTCTTAAAGAAATGGGAGTGCCTGATCACCTCATCTGTCTCCTGAGAAATCTCTATGTGGGACAAGAAGCTACGAAAGGAGTACGACAAGGCTGTTTATTGTCTCCCTGCTTATTTAACTTATATGCAGAATTCATCATGCGAAAGGCTGGGCTGGATGAATCCCTAGCCAGAATTAAGATTGCCAGAATAAATATCAACAACCTCAAATATGCAGATGACACAACCTTGATGGCAGAAAGTGAGGAGGAATTAAAGAACCTTCTAATGAGGGTGATACAGGAGAGTGCAAAATATGGTCTGAAGCTCAACATCAAAAAAACGAAGATCATGGCCACTGGGCCCATCACTTCCTGGCAAATAGAAGGGGAAGAAATGGAGGCAGTGAGAGATTTTACTTTCTTGGGCTCCATGATCACTGCAGATGGTGACAGCAGCCACGAAATTAAAAGACACCTGCTCCTTGGGAGAAAAGCAATGACAAACCTAAGCATCTTTAAAAGCAGAGAAATCACCTTGCCAACAAATATATAGTTAAAGCTATGGTTTTCCCAGTAGTGATGTATGGAAGTGAAAGCTGGACCATAAAGAAGGCTGATCACCTAAGAATTGATGCTTTTGAATTATGGTGCTGGAGGAGACTCTTGAGAGTCCCATGGACTGCAAGAAGATCAAACCTCTCCATTCTGAAGGAAATCAGCCCTGAATGCTCACTGGAAGGACAGATCCTGAAGCTGAGGCTCCAATACTTTGGCCACCTCATGAGAAAAGAAGACTCCCTGGAAAAGACCCTGATGTTGGGAAAGATGGAGGGCACAAGGAGAAGGGGACGACAGAGGATGAGATGGTTGGACAGTGTTCTTGAAGCTACCAGCATGAGTTTGCAGAATAATTTTTATTAATTTTTAGTAAACATACATACATTCATATATTACATATATAAGTTACATATTTAAACTAGGCTCTGCCGAGCCTCAGACTTCCCTCCATTCCTTTGGTAAGTATCAAATAAATTCTAGAATCTCGTATTTTACATATCATATGCTACCAGCATGAGTTTGACCAAACTGCGGGAGGCAGTGGAAAACAGGAGTGCCTGGCATGCTCTGGTCCATGGGGTCACGAAGAGTCCGACATAACTAAACGACTAAGCAACAACAACAACCTCAAGCCTCCGCTGTTGTAGTGAGCTCTGCATGGGGCTCCCCTCAGAAGAGCCAGCTGATGCAAAAAGATGCAGCTGGACTTTTGATGGGGACAGACTTTTGCCAAAGGCTCCAGCCTTAACAAACAGAAAAAAACACTGTTCAGTGCATGTTTAAGAAAGAAGGACCCCCTTAGAAAGCAAAGAGCGAAAGAAGGAATAATAGGCAAAGAAATGGCTGTAAGGACCTGTACCCACAAGGGCCCTGTATTTTGAAACTCTTCAAATGAGTCGTATTTGTAGATGCATTTGCAGATGTGTGCACTTTGCTCTGCCGATATATAATAAAGGAATGCTTTTATTATCTTGGTTTCGACTGAAGTTTGTGAGCTGCTTTATGGAGAAAGTTCCTCAGAAATGCAGGGTATGATTTTTTGAGTTTTTAATTTTAAACTAGACTAAAATAAATGACCTTTGAGTAGTTCCAGTGTTGTCAATTTTCTATTTTAACAAAAGCAAAGTTTGTTAATTTTTTGGATGGGGTGGGAACTGATCAATGCTACATCAGATTTTGCAGAACCAGTAAGAGCGACTGCCATGATGTTGAAATGAGCGTGGGGAACCTTTTTCAAACAAGGGGCAACATTCCCTTCTGGGTAAGCTTCCAAGGGCCGGGGCATGCGTGCAAAAGTGGGCGAAGCAATGTGTGCAAGTATTACCTTTGTATATAGAATCATAGAACTGTAGAGTTGGAAGGGACCCTGAGGATCATCTAGTCCAACCCCCTGCAATGCAGAAATATGCAAGTGTCCCATATGGGGATCAAACCTGCAACCTTGCCATTATCAGCGCCAAGCTCTAACCAACTGAGCTATCCAGCTCTATCCCAAAAGAACTCTCTATCTTCCATCAAGGCAGAAAAGGAGGATAGATTCCACCCTGGTAAAACACTTGGGGGGGGGAGCAGAGTTAGTAAGGGGTGTGCAGCCTGAGGGCCAAATAGAGGGCATGTGACCCGACCCCCAGGCCTGAGGTTCCCCTGTCCCAATGTCAGATCTCATCTCAATATATTCTTGGTGCAGGTCAATAGAAATAGCATTGGATCACACAGCAATTTTGCATACCATTTATTTCTTACACCTCTGCAGTCCTGGACTGGTTGGATGCAGAGGAATGGTGGGATAAACCAGTTGGGGACCCCCCCCCCCCCGCAAGGAAGAAGGCTCAGAGCCTGGAAAGTGATGGTGGGACGACGATGAATCGTCCGAGGGAAAAGAGGGAGCAGACTGGGAGGAGGAGATGTCAGAAGCTGGGGAGGTAACAGGGCTTAGTGAGCTGGGAGAATTTGGCAGACAGAATTGGAGGCTGAAGCAGAAGAGGAGGGAGACCAAGATGCAGAGACGAGTCACAAGTATCTTCCCCTCCTACTGCAACAATCTCTCCTCCCCCTTCTCTCCCAGAACCAGAAGAGGCATGAAAAGGGTGGAGGAGAGGTTGGCTTAATGCAGGCACAGTCTCTGATTGCTTGGGAAAAGGCCTGGAGAAAAGGGGACTTAGATAGCTGTGTGGATGCAGGGACTTTCAGTCTCGGCAACTGAGTTTTATGGATTTAGACCATTGGGCATGAGCTGCTCTGTTCATTAGGCCTGACACTCAGCCAAGTCTGTGGAGATCATGTTTTTGCTGATAAGGAGTCAACTCCAGCTTTGAACTGTGTGATTACTGGCCGGCACACTCCTGTGACATCTGCATCGACCCATCACTCATAGAACTGGCTCCCCTTAACTGCTTTCTCCCAGCACACTTATTTAGATATATCCATTGAGTCGTGATGAATTGCTTTCATATAATACTCTGCCTTTCAATGCTGTGGTTCGAAGGCAAAGACGCAGTATTTGAATGAAAGCAACAGCTTATAGCTGTCTTTCCAAACCTGGCGCCTTCCAGATGTTGCTAGAACTGCTGGAGCCACACCCTCACAATGTGGAGCCAACTTACCTGTGAAATTGCTTTACTCCATATATGCCCACTTGACCACTTTGATCTGTATAACTTTTATAAAATAAATAGCTAAGACTCCTATTAGATATGCCTGTTGTCTTTGTCCATGGAGTTTTCTTGGCAGGGATACTGGAGTGGCTTGCCGGTTCCTCCTCCAGGTGGATCACGTTTGGTCAAAACTCTCCACTATGACCTGTCCATCTTGGGTGCCCTGCTCGGCATAGTTCATAGCTTCTCTGAGTTATTCAAGCCCCTTCACCATGGCAAGGCAGTGGGAGGAGACTCTTGAGAGTCCCATGGACTGCAAGAAGATCAAACATGTCCATTCTGAAGGAAATCAGCCCTGGGTGCTCACTGGAAGGACAGATCCTGAAGCTGAGGCTCCAATACTTAGGCCACCTCATGAGAAGAGAAGACTCCCTGGAAAAGACCCTGATGCTGGGAAAGATGGAGGGCACAAGGAGAAGGGGACAACAGAGGACAAGATGATTGGACAGTGTTCTCGAAGCTACCAGCATGAGTTTGACTAAACTGCGGGAGGCAGTAGAAGACAGAAGTGCCTGGCGTGCTCTGATCCAGGGGATCACGAAGAGTCGGACACGACTAAACAACAACAACCTATTAGATGTTCTCATCAGGACGTCTCCTTGAGAAGGGTGTTTGTGTGTGTTACTCTTGAGGAGACCTTGATACCTGAGGAGTCTTTGCCTGCACTTGGGCACTTCTCCTGATGAGATGAGTCTCCATCTCACATTTTCTGCCTGGTATCCAAGGTGCCACCTCTCCTTTGAGCTCCTGCTTACTTGGACGAACTCACCCATGGGATAGTCCACAGTCCCCCTTTGGCCTTGCCCAAGGATCCTGACTCCTCACCCCCAAATAGAGCGTGGCCCAGGGCTTGTAACCAACCCATTCGGTTGAAGGCTAGTAGCTCCCCATACCCCACTCGTTAGCAGGCTAGTAACTTTTGTGGGTGTATTTACAATGCCGGATTAAAAAACAACAACAACCACTCCCGTGATCAGTGGCATAGCGGTGGTTGTCGGTGCCCAGGGCAAGCACACAGCAGGTGGGGAGGATGTCAGCTCAGTCCTCGCCACTGGAGCAAAACGGGGTGCGGTTGCACATTCCAGGGGGGAGCCCAGCTGGCCGACACAGCCCTTGATGGGCGGAGAGGAGTACCAGTTTGTGGCAACTCAAAAATTGTGCGCCCGGAGCCTTGGGGCCCCCCTCCTACACTACGCCACTGCCGAAAATTCTTTGGAACTCACCGGCTTTTGAGACCATCTTCCCAGGAACGGTCACTCAGAGCTATTTGATTTCCACGTGAGCAGAAGCTTCTCTCCCTCCGCCTCTCTCAAGATCGACTTTCCCCCTAATTAGTACTCAGTGCGGCCTACAGTCTTTGGGAATGTTTTACATTGCGATTAGATTCATTACAGAGAGATTGGCTGGTTAAAATGGGCTGCGTGTCTCCCCAAAGTTGCATTAAAGTAGAAGTCTCAAGAACCTTGCCGGATAATTATATATTATCTTTTTCTTCTCTTTCCACCCCCACCCCCACCTCCCCGCCTGCTCATCTCGATGAAACGCTGCCAGTTTATTCTTGTGATGCATGTCACATTAGACATTTCGCTTTCCCCTCCAGCCCTGATTCCCCCCCCCTCCACCCCTCATCTCAAACATTTGATTTACTATCCGGTTGTACTGTTAATCCCATGTCATGACACCCCTATTCACTCCTGCTTTTCAGCTGAAAGGAGCTTCCTACAAAGATAATACTAGGTAAAATCCATTGTACGGGGAAGAATATCTTCAATGCGGCTATCATATCGAAAAGAAAACACACTTTTGCTCTCTTCACCCTCTAGACATTCTTGAATACCTCCCTTAATGATGGAGTCAAAGAGAATAGCCACCAAGAATGCACTGTAGGGTTATTTCGCTCCCCATCTCCCCCCCCCCCGATCCTCTCCCCCTCCTCCCCCCCCCGCACGCACGCAATTCTCTCAGAAGTAATCCCGTTCTGTAATTCTATAATTGTTCTTATTTACATTGGGTAAATCTTTTTAAACTAACATATATAAAAACAGAGTGACAGGAGGGTATGAATGAGAAGGGAGCTATCTAACATGCCTTAGTAAATTGTGATATGAATAAATCATACAGATCCCTACTTATCAAACAAGTATTTAGAAGCAAATTTAAATAATGCCCTTTAATGCCACCACTTCCATAAAACCCACAAACTGTCAGTTACACGGGTTTTCCCTCCCCCCCACAAGCAGTTGACTACTTGAGCTATAGATTAAATATTTTTTTAAAAAATATATATTAAATAAATGTGTTGTGTATACCAAGCATATATATATATATATATATATATATATATATATATATATATATGAGAGACTTCTTTCAATGACATTCCACTTAGACATAAAAGATGAGACCGGGAAGCTGTTTAATCAACCAAAATCCCAAAGCTCAAGACCCGATATCCCCTATCGCTGACGTTTGGAAGACGGGGGGTTAGAGCTGAGTGCAATTTAGAACAGACATCCTTTCAGTTTGAAATGAGGGGAAAGGGGGAAAGGAAGTGGAAAACAGGGCCTGCACCCCATCACTCATGTCTTAAGCACATGAACATTTGACCGGGATTTACGGTAGGCATCATGGTTCAGCTGGCAGGCTTCGAGATCTGGATCTTGAAGGCCTTGCTTCCATTTAGTCCCTCTAATTCCAAAATAGGGATGTGGCTGTGCCAATAGCTGTTGAGCAAAACAGACACAAGAAGCAAAGGGGGGGGGTCTATGCGTGTAGAAACCTGCCGCACATAATTTATTCAAAAGATGGGGTTCAAGATAGCGAAGAATCTGCGTGGAGGACAGGCAAGTTGTCTGTTCTACCTGGGGTTGTGTTACACAGGGAACCAGGCAGAGGGCCTTCTCGGTAGTGGCGCCCACCCTGTGGAACGCCCTCCCATCAGATGTCAAAGCGATCAACAATTACCTGACATCCAGAAGGCATCTTAAGGCAGCCCTGTTCAGGGAAGTTTTTAATGTGTGATTTTAGTGTATTTTTTGTTTCTGTGGAAGCCGCCCAGAGTGGCTGGGGAAACCCAGCCAGATGGGCGGGGTACAAATAAATAATAATAATAATAATAATTATTATTATTATTATTATTATTATTATTATTATTATTATTACACTGTTCAGAAGGAGGTACATAGCCTGGAGGTACTCCTGGATACACCAGCCAGTGTGGTGTAGTGGTTAAGAGCGGTGGACTCGTAATCTGGTGAACCGGGTTCGCTTCCCCGCTCCTCCACATGCAGTTGCTGGGTGACCTTGGGCCAGTCACACTTCTCTGAAGTCTCTCAGCCTCACTCACCTCACAGAGTGTTTGTTGTGGGGGAGGAAGGGAAAGGAGAATGTTAGCCGCTTTGAGACTCCTTCGGGTAGTGATAAAGTGGGATATCAAATCCAAACTCCTCCTCCCCCTCCTCCTCCTCCTCCCCCTCCTCCTCCCCCATCCTCCTCCTCCTCTCCTTCTTCTTCTTCTTCTTCTTCTTCTTCTTCTTCTTCTTCTTCTTCTTCTTCTTTCTGATTCAAGGCCCAAATGACATCTGCAAAGCTGATTCCCAGGTTAGTTGGGATAGGACTGCAGCCACTCTCTCTACAAGTGAGTATACACTTGTCATTTAGACATAGAATGGTAGAATTGTGGGGTTGGAAAGAGGTCTCCTACTGCCTGCAATGCAGGAATCTCAACCAAAGCATCCATGACAGATGGCCATCCAACTTCTACTTAAATACCTCCAAGGAAGGAGAATTCTCCAGCTCCCAAGGGAGACCGTCCCACTGTCAAACAGCTCTTACTGTCCGAAAGTCCTTCCTGATGCTGATTCGGAATCTCCTTTCTTGTAACTTGAAGCCATGGGTTCAAATCCTACCCTCCAGGGGTACTGATTGGAAAGGAAGCCATGCTTTTGCAGACACAAACATAAAATGGGATCCTGCATAACCAGCCCAATACTTTCATGAGCATTTATGTTGCTGCTGCTGCTGTTATCAGGGATTTTCCCCCAGCACCTCTCAGGTGGACACCATTGCCATTTAAGAGAAAGAGGGAGGCGTTCTTGGTGAGTTCTGGCACATCTTTTTCTAGAATCACAGAATCATAGAATTGGAAGGGACCCCAAGGGACATCCAGACCAACCCTCTGCAATGGAAGAATCTCAGCTAAAGCATCCATGACAGATGTCCATCCAACCTCTGCTTAAAAACCTCCAAGGAAGGAGAGTCCACCAGCTCCAGAGGGAGACCGTTCCACTGTCAAACAGCTCTTTACTGTCAGAAACAATGTTTTTGGGTGGCATGCATATCTGTGGTATGACAAGGTTAAAGCTCATAAAGCATTTAAAAACCATATTGTCAGAAGAGCATTGTTTAATGTCTGGACAAGATATAAAGATTTATTTGAAAATAAAACCCCAAGGTGGTTATCACCGATGGAAGCGAAGGCTCAGAAAAAGCTCAATATGGAGGCCAAATGGCCAAAATATTGGGAGATTTTGGAACAAGAAGGTGACAAATTGAAATTGCAGAGTTTTGAGAAACTAAAAGATAAAGTGCGAGACTGGCTTCATTATTTTCAGATAATGGAGGCTTATAATTTGGACAAGAAAATTGGCTTCCAGGTGGAAAAATCCAAACTAGAAACAGAACTGTTAGAACCAAAAACTAAGATACTATCAAGAATGTATAACTTGCTGTTGAAATGGAATACTCAGGATGAAACGGTTAAATCTGCTATGATTAAATGGGCACAAGATGTTGGACATAACATTATGTTTGCTGACTGGGAACAGTTGTGGACCACAGGTATGAAATTTACGGCATGTAATGCCTTAAGAGAAAATATTATGAAAATGATATATAGGTGGTACATGACCCCAGTCAAGCTTGCAAAAATTTGCCATTTGCCCGATAATAAATGTTGGAAATGTAAAGAAAATGAAGGTACATTTTTTCACCTTTGGTGGATGTGCCCTAGGATTAAGGCTTTCTGGGAAATGATATATAATGAATTGAAAAAGGTATTTAAATATACCTTCGTGAAGAAACCAGAGGCCTTTCTCTTGGGCATGGTCGGCGAATTGGTGTTAAAAAAGGATAGAACTTTCTTTATGTATGCTACAACAGCAGCAAGAATACTCATCGCAAAGTATTGGAAGACGCAAGATTTACCCACTCTGGAAGAATGGCAGACGAAGTTGATTGACTTTATGGGATTGGCAGAAATGACTGGCAGAATCCGTGACCAGGGAGAAGAGTCAGCAGAAGAAGAATGGAAGAAATTTAAGGATTACTTACAAAAACACTGCAATATTAATGAATGTTGAGTGATGTTGGATTGAAATTAAGTGGTTTCTAGCTGTAATGGTACAAAAGAATATGAAAAAATGGTTCTTCTTTCTTTGTATATAAGTAAAAGTTTAAGCTACAATAATTTAAGAAGATGGATAGAAAAAAAGGGTTTTTTTAGCTGTAATGCTATGAGATAAGGATTTGCTGGATAAACAATTTGAACTGGAATACAAGAAGGGGAGGCATGAGGAGGTCAGGGAAATATGTTATTGAAAAATAAGTTATGAACTTTATGTGTTTTTATTATTTTTTCTTTTTAATTTTTTTCTTTGTTTGTATAAAATGGAAAATTCTAATAAATATCTTATATAAAAAACAACAACAGAAAGTTCTTCCTGATGCTAATTCAGAATCTCCATTCTTGTAACTTGAAGCCATGGGTTCGAGTCCTACCCTCCAGAGCACTGATTACTATCATCTATATCCCCTCTTTTCTCCAGACCAGATGTCTTACAGATCAATGAATGCACACTGAAAAGGACATCTGCAGAGGCCCTTTGTGTCTTGGCATCCCCTTCATCATTTGGGTTGCCCTTTGGGGACCATATTAAAGAGCATAAGAGGAACCTGCTGGATCAGACCATTGGTCCATCTAGTCCAGCCCACAACCTCCCAAGAGAGACCATTCCACCATCCAGCAGCTCTTCCTGTCAGAAAGTTCTTCCTGATGTTTAGTCAGAATCTCCTTTCTTGTAATCTGCAGCCATTGGTTTGAGTCCTGCCCTTCGAAGCAGGAGAAAACCAGCTTGCTCCATCTTCCACGTGACAGCCCTTAATAGATTTGAAGATGGCTATCATATCTCCACTCAGTCTTCTCTTCTCTGGGTTAAACATACCCAACTCCCTCAACCATTTCTCATAAGGCTTAGTTTCCAGACCCTTTATCATAGAATCATAGAATCATAGAGTTGGAAGAGACCACAAGGGCCATCGAGTCCAACCCCCTGCCAAGCAGGAAACACCATCAGAGCACTCCTGACATATGGTTGTCAAGCTCTGCTTAAAGACCTCCAAAGAAGGAGACTCCACCACACTCCTTGGCAGCAAATTCCACTGCCGAACAGCTCTTACTGTCAAGAAGTTCTTCCTAATGTTTAGGTGGAATCTTCTTTCTTGTAGTTTGGATCCATTGCTCCGTGTCCGCTTCTCTGGAGCAGAGTGGACACTGTCCTCTGGAGTGGACACTGTCCTCTGCACATGTTCCAGCAAAGGGATATACTGTTTATTTCTAAGTTTTTAAAAAAATAATAACTTGAGGGAGGGTGAAAGAAATGAATTTTAAGTTTAATTTTACTTCTAAGATGAAGATTCAGGATGGTCAAAGTGGGCAGTCAAATCCAGATGGTTCTCCCCATTTTGCACGATGCATTCCATTGGTTAATAAAATTCACAAAAGGAAGCAGATTAAGGCTGAAATCCTAACCCCAGTTACTTGGGGGCAGCTTCAAAATCATTGGGAATTACTTCAGAGTACACATGGTTAAGATTGCGGTCTAGTGCAAAAATGTATTGTTGTTGTTAAAATTTGTATACTGCTCTTCATTCATAGATCTCAGGGTGGTTAAATATTTTTGGGGTTTTTTTGTTTCATTCCTTGTTTGCCCCCCTGGTCCCCTTCTGGAGAAAAGTGGGACAGAAATTTAATAAATAAATAAAATTGTGCTGCCTTTAGAAATAAGAAACATGAAGAGGCGGCTGTTTGCAGGAATGTAATATAGCATTTATTGTGAAGCCTTTTACGTACCCCTTTTACGTATAGCGTGTGCATTTTTTAAAAAAAAAATGGTTGCAGAGAACTAACCTTACACAGCAGGGGTCCTTGCCACTGTGGGGACTGAATGGGCAAACAGAAGGAAATCCACTTGATTGTCCTGGAAAGATGGAAGATCTTTGGGTGTGTGGCTCCAAGGGTCCAAGAAATTGGTGCATTGCCAGCCCTCGACGAGGTTGCACTCTTTCTAGGACTCAGCCTAGGACCCTCGTATCTATGGGACCGGCTCTCCCAGTATGCCCCACGGAGAGCCTCATGGTCCATAAATAGCAACACCCTAGAGGTCCCGGGCCCTAAGGAAGTCAGATTAGCCTCAACCAGAGCCAGGGCCTTTTCAACACTGGCTCCGGCCTGATGGAACGCTCTGTCTCATGAGACCAGGGCCCTGTAGGATCTGATTTCTTTCCGCAGGGCCTGTAAGACAGAGTTATTCCACCTGTCCTTTGGCTTGGAGCCAATTTGATTTCCTCCCCGTCTTTCTTTTTTCTTTTTCTCTTCTCCTCCTGTGATGAGGCTGCATTTTAATATTTTAATGTTTCAAAATTTTAATGTTGTATTTTAATCTTGTTTTTAAGTTGTATTCATTCAGCTTGTTTTTATTATTGCTTGTCAGTCGCCCTGAGCCCGGCCTTGGCTGGGGAGGGCAGGGTATAAATAAAAATTATTATTATTATTATTATTATTATTATTATTATTATTATTATTTGAGGGTGCTCCTGGAACTAGGTCCTGGTGGCTAGAAGCGCATTGTACCAACTTTGGTTGGTAATACAACTATAGCTGTTCCTAGATTGGTATAGGTTGAACACAGTTGTCTATGCATCGTAACCTCACAATTTGAAGAGTTGCTCCTAGACTATATGAACAAGGTAAAAAGGTAAAGGTAAAGGACCCTGGACAGTTACATCCAATCAAAGGTGACTATGGGGTGAGGTGCTCATCTTGCTTTCAGGCTGAGGGAGCCGGCGTTTGTCCACAGACAGCTTTCCGGGTCATGTGGCCAGCATGATTAAACCGCTTCTGGCGCAACGGGACACTGTGACGGAAACCAGAGCGCACGGAAACGCCATTTACCTTCCCGCCGCAGCAGAACCTATTTATCTAATACCACTGGTGTGCTTTCGAACTGCTAGGTGGGCAGGAGTTGGGACAGAGCAATGGGAACTCACCCCACCATGGGGATTTGAACTGCTGACCTTCCAATTGGCAAGCCCAAGAGGCTCAGTGGTCAAGACCACAGCGCCACCCATGCACAATACTGATCTGGCTGGACCAGTGACTTAATCTGGGTCAAGGCAGCTTCTTCTGTGTAAAGATGGCAACATGGTGTGGTTTTCTCCACTAGGAATAATGGAAGCTACCTTAGACAGAGTCAGACCATGGGTCCTTTCAGCTCAGTATTACTCTGGCTGGCAGCTGCTCTTCAGATTTTCCTATGAGGCATATTCCCAGCCCTTATTTGAGACGCCGGGGATTGAATCTGAGACCTCAGTGCTCTATCACTGAGCTAAAGGTAAAGGTAAAGGGACCCCTGACCATTAGGTCCAGTCGTGACCGACTCTGGGGTTGCAGTGCTCATCTTGCTTTATTGGCCGAGGGAGCCGGTGTACAGCTTTCGGGTCATGTGGCCAGCATGACAAAGCTGCTTCTGGTGAACCAGAGCAGCGCACAGAAACGTCGTTTACGTTCCCGCTGGAGCAGTACCTATTTACCTACTTGCACTTTGATGTGCTTTCCAACTGCTAGGTTTGCAGGAACAGGGACTGAACACCAGGAGCTCACCCTGTCATGGGGAGTCGAACCGCCAACCTTCTGATCGGCAAGTCCTAGGCTCTGTGGTTTAACCCACAGCGCCACCCGCGTCCCATATCACTGAGCTATGGCCCTTCTATTCTGAGAAGCAAGATTTTGTTCTCTCTCCTAATCAGCAGATTTGAAAGGTACGCAAGATCTCTGTAAAAAGAGTTCAGGGTGGATCAAGCTTGCAAGGTTTGGTGGAAAAAATCTGTGTGGGAGCAGTAATCACGTCCTAGTCCATGCTATTATTATTTTTGGACTTGCAATCTGAAAATTCATTTACCACCCTCCGCAAATGGCATCACATCATATCCTACTTCCAAATCCAGAGCTAGAATATAGCTAACATGAGCCGTGGCAACTGACAGCCTTATCCTCCATGAATATATCTAACCTCCCTTCAAAACCTTCTAAGCTGGTGGCCACCACATCACATGTTAGCCTTCCATGGGGATAATGTGTTGACAGGGCAAGGAACAAAAGCAACAGAGCAGGGTCATTGACATTCCTGCTGTAGAGATGCTTCGCATGAGATTTATTTATATTCTGCTCAGGCACGGAACAAGGACAAAACATGAAGCACCAGCTTGAAAAAGCTCACAGATGCTTCAAATGTGGGTTTTCCTTTTCCAAATGCATAGGAACGTCAAGTAGGAAAAGATTGGGCTCCTCTAACTTCTGGGTAGTTTAAAGGGAATGTGCATGCCTGGGTAGGCTTGCCAAAACGAAAACTTTTTAGCAGGCGCTAAGAACGATGCAATGAAGGCACTTGCCCAATGTCAATTGGCAAGGAGTTCCAAAGTGTAAATGCTGTCACACCAAAGGCTCAATTATTTGCAAGTGTGGAATGAACACTGAAAGCACTGTGTGTTTGCAGGTGGCAAAACTGAAGGTCTCCTTGCTGAATATTCTTGCGGGGTGGCGGAGGTAGATGTAACCATGCCTGCAACGGTTGTTCTCAAGAAGTTCTCGAGATGTTCTTTCAGCTCACTAAATGCTGAATGAAATTTGATTGGTTCATAATTGGTGGGTGAAAGAAGCTCTGGGCAAGAGGGTTGGTCTTGAAGGAACAGAGTTCAAGCCCATTGCTTCTTTCAACAATATTAAAATAATATTAAACAACACTAAAACTGGGACCACTGCTGCACCCAGAATTCGTGGAAGCTGAACTTGGCGAGGCAACCGAAAAACAAACCATCTCTCTCTTTTTGGAAAATTATTCTTGGCTCAGACGTTATTTGAATCCAGGATTCCTTGGTCCATAACACAATCCCTTAGCACAGCATTCCAGAGCTGGGTATCATCCAGATGTTTTGGATCACAACTCCCATCACGTGAGATGTGGATTACTCCCAGTACGTTTCCAAACACAATTCAAAGTGTTGGTGCTGACCTTTAAAGCCCTAAACGGCCTCGGTCCAGTATATCTGAAGGAGCGTCTCCACCCCCATCGCTCTGCCCAGACACTGAGGTCTAGAGCCGAGGGCCTTCTGGCGGTTCCCTCACTGCGAGAAGCCAAGTTACAGGGAACCAGGCAGAGGGCCTTCTCGGTAGTGGCACCCTCCCACCAGATGTCAAAGAGAACAACAACTACCAGACTTTTAGAAGACATCTAAAGGCAGCCCTGTTTAGGGAAGCTTTTAATGTTTGATGTATTACAGTATTTTAATATTTTTTTGGGAAGCCGCCCAGGGTGGCTGGGGAAGCCCAGCCAGATGGGCGGGGTATAAATAAATTATTATTATTATTATTATTATTATTATTATTATTAACCTCTGGAGAGCACCAAGATGGTGAAGATGCTTGTAGAGTTTGCAGGAGGCATCTTGAGGGCCTTCCCTCTGGTAACCAACATAGAAGTAGCCAATGAACCTGGAAATGTAGGGAGCTGCCTTCTACTGAATCAGACCATTGGTTCATCTAGTGCAGTATTGTCTACACTGACCGCCAGCAGGTTCCGAGGGATTGGGACCAGGAGTCTTTCCATCCCTTACTGGGGATTGAATCTGGGAGCTTTCGCATGCAAAGCAAATGCTCTACTATGGCTCTTTGCCAGAGAGGAATGTTTACAAGCTGCCAGTTGCAACTTCATCTCTGAAAGCAACTGGATTTGCATCTGTATGGTTTATGGATGGAAAACTGTCTTGAATAATAATAATAATTTTTTATTTATACCCCGCCCTTCCCGGTTCAAAAACCGGGTTCAGGGCGGCTAACAACAAATTTAAAACACTTAATTATAAAAGCAGCATAAAATACAGTATAAAAACATGAATAACAATAAAATTCAATCAGATAATCCCCAGGGCTAGCTGGCTGAATTGGTCCTACTTCGGCCAGCAAGGAGGCCAGGGGAGAATTAGCTGTGGGGTCTCAGAGCAGGTGATCTTCATAAAAGGGGGAGGGGGAGGGAAGAGAAGGGAAATAAAAGATCAGGCTGAATTCAAATTAAAGGCCAGGCGGAATAGCTCTGTCTTACAGGCCTGACGGAAGGAGGTTAAATCCTGCAGGGCCCTGGTCTTGTGGGACAGAGCATTCCACCAGGTCGGAGCCATCACTGAGAAGGCCCTGGCCCTGGTGGAGGATAGTCTGACTTCCTTAGGGCCCAGGACCTCTAAACTATGCTTATTCATGGACCTTAAGTTCCTCTGCAGGGCATACCAGGAGAGGCGGTCCCGTAGATACGAGGGCCCTAAGCCACAAAGGGCTTTGAAGCCATCCATGAAACCACTTATCATTGGGATAGCATCCTCTTCCAGCTGTGTGATTAAGCCAGCCTTCCCCAGCATGCCCGATGGGACTTGTAGTCCTATGGGGGCAATGGGAATTGTAGTTCAAAATGTCTGGAGGACACCAGGTTGGAAACAGCCACTACCCTGCTTGCTGTTTTCCCGCAGGCATCTGATCGGCGACTGCGAGAACAGGATCCTGAATTTCATGGGTCATTGGCCTGATCCAGCAGGTATCTCTTCTGATGTTTACTATAGACCAGTAGTGGAGAATCATTTAATGTGTTATCTCTCTCCCACCCACCCCCGCACGCGCAGTGGTTGCTGATAGGACATGCTGTGAGGACAACAGATAAATATGGGGCACAGAAGTAAACTTTGCAGCAAGTTGAGCTTCAAGGAAGACTTGCGCTTGAGCAAACATGTCAGGAAGAAGATTAAACACGAGAAACACGACTTTGCCTTTGCCATCTAAAAGGATCATCACCCTCTTCTCCTTTCAAAGAAGTTTGCGAGATTAGCCACTTTGGGTTTCAGAACATATAATCTTTATACCCAAGCCCCCGCTCTGTTTTTTTCCTTTTTAATGAAGTATCATGTCAGAATAATGCACAAAGGCTTATATTAGTAACATTATATTGGTAATGTTATGCAGGATAAAACTCACAAGAATGTTAATGTGAGGAGCGACTGATAGAGACGCGATAATTGAAGCAAAGCGCACAGGAAGATTGCAATCTAGTTGTTGTCTGGGAACTTCTTAGACTTCTAAAGTTCTGCGAGGATTTTCTTATAATTCCTAACATTTTGCCCAAACCCAAGGCTCCAGGCAACAGTTAGGCTGTGTGTATCTTTTTGTAGGAAGAAGGCCAAAACTATTCTCAGTTTTTCGTGAATGTTTCTGGCAGTTCCGGGAAATGAGCTCCTTTTCGTGTGCATGTGATGATTTGTCAAAACGTCAAAATGTTTGCCTGCTAAATTTATATCCAGCCTGACTTAGGAAACATGGAGAAGAGGGCTATCGATGGCTGCCAGCTGTGATGGCTACATTCTGCCTCCATAGGCAGAGGGCCTCCAGGCACAGGGCCTTCTTGGTAGTGGCACCTGCCCTGTGGAACAACCTCCCACCAGATGTCAAAGAGAAAAACAACTACCAGACTTTTAGAAGACATCTGAAGGCAGCCCTGTTTAGGGAAGCTTTTAATGTATAATAGACTATTGTATTTTAATATTCTGTTGGAAGCCGCCCAGAGTGGCTGGGGAAACCCAGCCAGATGGGCGGGGTATAAATAATAAATTATTATTATATTATTATTATTCTGAATACCAGTTGCTGGAGACCACAGGAGGGGAGAGTTGCTCTTGTGCTTGGATCCTGCTTGCTAGTTTCCCACAGGCATCTGGTTGGCCTCTGTGAGAATAGGATGAAGAAGAAGAAGAAAAGTTTGGATTTGATATCCTGCTTTATCACTCCCCTAAGGAGTCTCAAAGCAGCTAACATTCTCCTTTCCCTTCTTCCCCCACAACAAACACTCTGTGAGGTGAGTGAGGCTGAGAGACTTCAGAGAAGTGTGACTAGCCCAAGGTCACCCAGCAGCTGCATGTGGAGGAGCAGGGACGCGAACCCGGTTCCCCAGATTACGAGTCCACCGCTCTTAACCACTACACCACACTGGCTCCCTGGACTAGATGCTGGACTAGATGAGCCATTGGCCTGATCCAGAAGGCTATGCTTATGTTCTTAAAATTATAGAGTTGTAGAGCTGGAAAGGGACCCAGAGGTTCAACCAGCTGCAATGCAGGAATATGCAGGAGTCCCATATGGGGAACAAAGACACAATCTTGGTGTTATCAGCAGCACACTCTAACCAACTGAGCTATTATGACTGGAGTTGTAGTGCAACAACATCTTGAGGGTTACTTATCCGTGCTGTAAACATTATAGGGCAGTTTCCCTTCAACAAAGTGTAGGATCATGGTAATGTTGGACTGGTCATGTTGTGCTGATGCCTGATGATCGTCTTCCAAAGCAACTACTCCATTGCAAACTTAAAAATGGTAAGCGTGATGCTACTGGTCAACAAAATAATAATAATAATAATAATAATAATAATTTTTTATTTATACCCCGCCCTCCCCAGCCAAGGCCGGGCTCAAAGACTCTCTCAAGGCCACTTATAAACGCCATCTCCGACTCCTTGAAAGATTCCATCAATGGTGTCCAAAAAATTCTACACGTCACCTGGGAAGACAGGCGAACTAATGCCAGTGTACTGGAAGTAGCAAAAATCACCCGTGTCGAAACAATGATTCTTCAACATCAACTTCGGTGGACTGGTCATGTTGTGCGGATGCCTGATGATCATCTTCCAATGCAACTACTCTATTCCAAACTTAAAAATGGAAAGTGTAATGCTGATGGTCAGCAGAAGAGGTTTAAAGACTCTCCAAGGCAAATCTTTAAAAAATGTAGTATAAACACTGACAACTGGGAAACACTGGCCTGCGAGCTCTCCAGTTGGAGAACAGTCTTCACCAAAGGTGTCATGGGTTTTGAAGACACTCGAACTCAGGACGCAAGAGAGAAACGTGCTAAGAGGGAGGCACGCTTGGCAAACCCTCACCATGATCAGCTCCCGCCCAGAAACCAGTGTCCCCACTGTGGAAGGACATGTGGATCCAGAATTGGCCTCCACAGTGACTTATGGACTCACATTTAAAACCATGTTTATGGAAGACAATCTTACTCGGCTACGAGTGATCGCCAAAGAAGAAGAAAGAGGAAATGTTATAGGAAAGAGAGAAAGGGAAGGGGAATCACAGGTGGTCTAGTTACTTGGTTAAGCCTTTGTTCCACTACATGACTTTTAACTAACTCCTGCTCCTAACAAAATCTTCTACTCACTGCAACTACTAAATAGCCAGATAGTTGGCTCAGGCAACCCACTTGAGGGTCCCAAATCACAAGGGAAGAACAGTGTTTTGTAGAATCTGGAGCATGTCTACATATACCCAATTTTGGTTCTTGCAGCCAGAGTCTCACTGAAGGTCCTAGCTTGTGGGTAGAGCATCTACTTTGCATGCAGAAGGTCCCAAGTTCATTCGCCGGAATATCTAGGGAAGAGACCCCTTGCTTGAAACTCTGGAGAGCTACTACAAGTCAGTGCAGACAATACTGAACTAGAGAGAAGAAGAAGAGTTTGGATTTGATATCCCGCTTTATCACTACCCGAAGGAGTCTCAAAGTGGCTAACGTTCTCCTTTCCCTTCCTCCCCCACAACAAACACTCTGTAAGGTGAGTGGGGCTGAGAGACTTCAGAGAAGTGTGACTGGCCCAAGGTCACCCAGCAGCTGCAGGTGGAGGAGCGGGGAAGCGAACCTGGTTCACCAGATTACGAGTCCACCGCTCTTAACCACTGCACCATGCTGGCTCTCAGAGAGCAATGGTCCAATTCGGTATATGGCAACTTGCTTGTTGTTTGTTTATTTATTTGCTGATGGTATTTACTTCTGGCCTTCCTCCCGAGTTGGGATTCAAGGCCCTTACATTTTTCAAAACATCGTTTTAAAATACAAAGTCATAAAAACAAACGAGTTGAGAAAGAATTGTTCAAGCACAGTTAGAACCAGCATGAAAATACTGATTGCCGCGACAGCAGCCCAGTTGTCTTCTTATCTTTAAGAACAATAGTTGGCCAACAACTGCACAAAACATATGATTTAGGACTGAAAAAAGAAAAGAGCATTCATAATAAATAAATTTCAAAACGTGGATCTGAAAGATTTTCAGCCTGAAAATGAATTATTAAAATCTCACAATATTTTCTTCTCAGTTCAATTTTTTTTTGGGGGGGGTGTCCCATGAAGGACAACACAAGGGACTATTTGTGGCAGCAACACCAGAATTTGAGTGGACAGAATACACACCACACGCATTTACATAGCCCATCGGCCTAGATAGGAAATCCAAATTTGTGAGTTACACAAACGTTTCTGGTAACTTCCACCCTAAATGCTGACCCTGAGAAACAAGAGTATTGATCCTTCCGGAAATTTCTTTCAGTATGTTTGTGTGTGTGTGTGTGTGTGTGTGTGTGTGTGTTTTAAAAAATAGATATTGTAATTTTCATCCCCTGAGAAACTTTTATTGCTGTATTGCCCCATTTTCTGTGGCTTGCTCTTACACGCGCCGCTAAAACAGACGGATAACCAAGCGCTATATAAATGTCTTAAATAAATAACAGAAATTCTGCACATTTTATCAGCCCTGTCATCTGCTTTGATGTTTGTTCAGGAGAGATGTGTGTTGTAAAATATTTGCATGTTGAACTTAAAACTTTTGGTGATTATATTAGAATTGCCTTTTTTGTACATCTCCTACCACTGCCACCCACATGCTAATCTCTATAGATACAGTTCCATTGGTTGATGATTAGTGTATACCTGCCCCCCCAGCTGCCCTTTTTTGGTGGTGGTGGGGGTGTCTGTCACCTGCTCCGAGCCCATGAAGTATATACAGGTTAGGAATCTAAGAACCATACAGAGAAACAATTGGTGGGTGTCTGGAATAGGACCCAACCGTCTTTCTCTTCCTTTTTTCCCATTTTTTTTTTAAAGAGAGCAAACACTTCATCTCATGTGTTTGTGTTTGCGAGGATCAATTGTGAAACAAAACCCCATTTCACCAGTCAGCAGCTCACTGGTCACGGCGGCAGCGCTTGGAAATTCCTTCGTCGCGAGAAGTAGCTGCAACTCGACCGAACAATCTCTCACAAAACATCTGCAACCAACTGACCCGGACCTTAACCTTTAAATCTATCTTTTCATATTCATCTCAAAAGACCTTGTCAATGGCCAAGGAGACTCAAGAAAAGGATTCTTACACAAACACACACACACACACACACAGATACAGAGGAAATTCAACCCAGATTAGGTGGCAGGAGATTAAGGCGCCTTGCTCATTTTTATTCCGCTGCTCAAACCGGAGTTGAATTCATTGTCAGTTTATCTTTATTCATGTTATTTAAACATAACATTCATTAGGATTGTGAACCGCAACAGATAGGGTGGGGGTGGGGGACGGAGGACAAAAATCCTCGCCAAAATCGGTGGGCATCTGTTCCGAACTGGAGACGGACCACAGCCAAGTTTGGGTGGATCCTGCCATTTTCTTCCCCTCCCACACACACACAAAAAGCAACACCACCTTCCATTTCTTTCCTCAGAATCCATTTCAAAGTCAATTCAACAGTTTACGACAGTGTTTGTTCAGACTTGCCATCCACAGAGTGAAATGTGTTTGCTGCATCATTTTTAAAAAACAACAACAACAGGAGAAATCATTAGCAACAGCCAACTGTTTGCCTTTTGAGAAAACATCATGAAAACATGTTTTGCGGCAGAAGATGGTGGCCGGTGAGAGGGTTTGGTTGCGTTGCCTAATAAAAGCTGAGTGTTTTTAAAAAAGCAAAAAAACAACAACCCCAAAACCCAAGAATTTGGAGGCTGCAGATAAAATTATTCCAAAGGCGAATCTCAGAATGACGTTAACAGGAAACTCTCCCCCCCCAAAAAAGATATAAGTTGTTCGTTTATCTGCTTATGTTTTGCTTTAATAACAAATCAGTCACTGAAGACGTTTACTTGGAAATAAGTCCTCTTCGAACTTCAGTAGGTTTTAATGCTAAATAAATTGCTCAGGAGACAGCTTACATATAACATGGGTATTTTTTTATATATAAAAAGAATCAAACCAATTGAGGAATGTATCGATCGTAAGTACCTCACAGGGTGAACGAAATCCTGTTGCTATAGACTGAAATGACTTCTGTGCCATGCCTTTATAACTAGGTCTCTGCCTATCTGAAGTCCAGCAACGGAATAATGTGGAGATCTTTTTTAAGCCAGCAAAGAGTCTTGTGGCGCCATAAAGACTAATGCACTTATCGTGATGTAAGTTGCGGCTTAGAGCCCACTTCAGTTTATGTTGCAAAAAAATGGCTCAACATATCTAATGCAATAACTGTATTAAAAGTTGCCGCAAACATTGTTTTCTTTCTTTCTTATGGCAGACTACCTCAGGAGCTTGTCAATATTAAGATAACATTTCTCTCTTGCATATATTGGCTAGAAATTAAAGCTGTCACCTTGGACTCCAGTCTTGTATCTACTTAAGTAAACAGGCCTCTTTGAAATCAATGCAACTTACACATGCAAAATGCAGTCTTGCAATCTTAAAGAGCTCTCAGGCACGGTGATCTCCAAAGGAATTGGAACAGCTACCCTCTTAGTGTGCTTCACTTGTGATTTTGTGGTGGGAGAGAATTTTTGAAAATGGAGATCAATTGCTGCAAGCTTGGGGGGTATGATAGGGAAGAGCTCAATATTTATTTTGGGGTTTCTTTCTTCTTCAAGAAAGGGTTGTATGTGGCTGGTCGGGGTGTGTATGTGTGGGGGTGGCAGAGATTTGTGTCCTGTACTCAATGACGTCACAGATACAGTCCAATAGGCACTTGCTCAAGCAGGGTGTTGGGCTTTCTAAGAGGCAAAGAGGGCTGTATCTTGCTTTCAGTAGCATCCATAACAGCCTTGTGCAACATAGGAAAATGCTAGATCAGTCCTGGGTCTTGCTCTTCATTGTGTACCCTAGGCATGCTGTAGAATGTAGGTTTATTCATGTTTCATTGTACTAAAAAAATAAAAATCACAGACATTTAAAGAAGAGTTGTAAAACTTCATGAATTGGAGTGGAGATGAGATGAATCGGTGATGTCACAGGTGCTAGCCAATAGGCTTCCTCCACAGCCAGCTTTTCCTTATTAAATCTGAACTGTATAGAAAGCCCACGCTATCCGTGCTGGCTCAGCTCTCATCCCAACAGAGACAAATAAAAGTTTATGTACAGAGCTACCAAACCTCCTCCAGCACTTCCAAACTCTTACATCTGCTTCCCTACTTGCACTCTCTAGCAGTGATGATGTTGCACAACATGGGACATGAATCACAATTTGCCAGCAAGCACAACTGGCGATTGGAGTACTGGCAAAAAGCAGTTTCCTTCAATCTCAGGGGAAGGCATGTCTATCCCTCACAACGAGGGACGTGCAAACCAGTTTTTCCTAAGTCTCTCGCTTTTCCACATCAATTTTTGATTACAATTGTTATTATTTTCCAAGCACTCTGGAAAATTCATCAGCATTACAGCGGTAATTTCTCATGATATCCACATTTTGGGTGGAATTTTGCCTGAGATACTCATTTGTGCAAAGACGTTTCCTCTAAATATAGCATCTTTTGGGTTTTATTTTCAGAAATGTGTGCATTTCCCCCGCACTTATCCTAGCATTTACATTTTTGCACAAGTGACTTGGCTTGCGAACTGCATTGCAAAATTCGGAGAAGTGGACATTTTGAAGGATGGCTACATTTTTGTTTCACAAGTGCGAATGTGGCTGATTTGCCTTTAAATGCAAACTGAGTCGAATTTCTTCCCTTCCCCTACTTTCAACCAAAAGGCTGCAGATTGGGGGGGGGGGCGAGAGGGAGAGAACCATCAGCCATGCAGCGTTAGTGAAGATGTCTCACTAACTTGCTAGAAAAAAAAATATTATTATTATTTTAATTGGGAAAAAGCACCACTCTCCCCCACCATAACTAAACACTGCAAATTGCCACCACATTAGCCTGGCTTTCTCCCTCCTTCCCTGCCTCCCAGTGTTTAGTCATCTGCTGCTTTTCCACGACCTTGCTGGGCACTTGTCTGCAAAGCGCTGACAATTTGCTAATGAACTGTTTTTGTTTTTAATTGCTTACTTAATTATGAAGCACTAACATAATAGCATTTCTAATTTGTCCCATAATTGTATGCAGAGATGAAATGTTAGTGTCCGTCATATTTCTTCCTTGTAATCATCTCTTGTTCTTGGGGAATTTCTAAAGAGATACGTTCTCTCCAAGGAAGATGACTTTTCGGAGAGGCGTTTTCTCTTCTGCTTCCATAATGTGCCCTAGTAAGACGGGGCTGGATGTTAGAAAAGGGTGCTTACAAGATATTAGCAGCTTTGGACGGCCGGATGAATGCTGTGGTTGCAAAACCACAAGCCCCCCCCTTTTTTTGGAGGCAAGCAGAAGGATAACGGAAATTTCACAGTACTGGACGTTTTTAAACAGAATGAATTGATTGTCAACCAAAAGTTGCATTATTTGCTCTGTGTTTTATGCGTACCTAAGCGAGAGAGAGAGAGGAGCAGAAAGAGAAGAGAGAAGAGACATTATTCCTCATCGATTCTTTAAAGAATTGCTATTGTTTAGATTTGTGCAAATGAGCATTTATACTGGGCATCAGAGAATCGGCCTGATCCCTATCATAGCACTAAAATTCATGGATTTAAAGATGATCATGGGCCACAGATTTTAGTTGTACTAAGGCTGCATTCCTAACTCTAGAGTAAGTCCCACTGGATACAATGGGACTTATTTCAGGGCAAACCTGTGTGAAGTGAAGCTGCAATAACACCATCTTGTGTTTGTAACTCGCACAGAGAAAGCAAAAAAACCATTCAAACACCCAATTTGTCTCCCAGTCTCCCCATCAGTGCGTTACATTAATGTTCAAAGTCATCTCTCTGAAACATCAAAATATTTCACCCTTTTGAAAAAAGCGACCTGTAAATGTAAACTGGAAAAACAGACTATTGGTGTAAGCCTCAGAAATAACCACCACCGTTCCCTCGATGGAGGTTTTCCCGTACATATCCAATCTGCAAAGTCTAATTAAGCAGAGGCTTAATTGCAGGCCTAACAAGAGAGATCAAACAGGACGAGCCAATCTATGTATCCAAAAATGTCAGTAGCGGCCTGCTTCATTGTCACCAGCACAAAGACCTGGAGCCTAAAATCCTTTACTCAACTAAATTCTTAATAAGTAAACTGAGACTAACCCTCTAATACCAGATTTGTTAAACAACGTGATTTCAGCCCCTGCTATTCATGCACCTTGTACAAGTAAAATGACTGTTAAGGCTAAGAATCATGAAAGAGTCATTTTATTTAGCTGCTAAATTCCCCTCAAATCTCCTTGCAACTTAACGAGTAAAGAAAGCTTCAACATGTAATACCGGCTAATGTGGTTTATGCTCGAAAATACTATCAACCTATCTTTGTGGCTTATCTAAGCCTGGATAATACTTTTAGCCTTTATAGTAGACCCAACTCCATTTTTCCCCCCAACTCTTGACTATGTATTTCCTAAAATCCTTTTGCAAAGAGTTAAATTGGATGTGAAATCTGTGCTAGGCTCCAGAGTTCTCTTTGTTCTAAGACTAGCCAGCAAAGTCTTCCTTCTGTATCACTTTCATTGCTTTCTGATTGAGCTTGACAGTGTGACAGAGAAGCAAAAGAGAGGCAATCTCAGCCTGAATGCGGGCCTTTTTCAGCCAAACAGCACTCGGCTCCTTAGCCCCTGAGAAAAAGAGGGAACAGATGCTGGTCGCAAGCTCCCCTAACAAAGTCCTAACTTTGATGCAGGCTGGAGGGGAGGGAGGGGAGAAATATATAAAAAGATTGCCTCACTTCAGAAGACCTTGAAAGGCACACAAAAGGAGAAGTTGCTGGAGCAGAGGGGGAGAGCGGGTGAGAAAATCAGGGAGTCTGGGATGGTTTCTGAAGGCTTTAGCACTTTTGAGGAATATGGTATTGGAAAGGTTTCAGCACCAAGACGAGCTGGAGAACGAACTGGGTGCTGTTGTGCAGGGTTTTACTTTTCCATTCTGTATTTTCCCGTAGCGATGGCAAGGGTTCTGCAAGCACAGAAACAGGGGCGTCTTGTTTTCGGAAAGTCAAAGCACCTGCCCCACATGCGCAAAACGACATGCTATAGGATAAAAACCTGGAAATGTGTCTTCCGTTTTGGAGCAGCAGGCCTTCTCAGATCTCGCTTTGCCACACCTTGGTGTCTTTTTTAAAGACTTGTCTCAAGAGAGGATGTGGCCAAATGGCAGGTCTACAATCCCAAACACAAAACAACAATAAAAAACCACAACCCCCATCACTGCCCCATGGACAAAGTCAGAATAAATAAATAAAATCTATGGGTTTAACACATTAGTCTTCAACCCTTTCAGACCTAAGACCAGGGCTTTTTCCCTGCCAGAACTCAGTTCTGGCACCTCTCAGGTGGGCGCCATTGCCATTATAACAGAACAAGGGAGGCGTCCATGGAAAATTCTGGCACCTATTTTTCTATAAAAAATAGCAATGTCTAAGATCCATCTTTGGGACGCGGGTGGCGCTGTGGTCTAAACCACAGAGCCTAGGGCTTCCCAATCAGAAGGTTGGCGGTTCGAACCCATTGTTCGGTCCCTGCTCCTGCCCACCTAGCAGTTCGAAAGCACGTCAAAGTGCAAGTAGATAAATAGGTACTGTTCTGGCGGGAAGGTAAACGGCGTTTCCGTGCGCTGCTCTGGTTCACCAGAAGTGGCTTAGTCATGCTGGCCACATGACTCGGAAGCTGTCTGTGGACAAACGCCGGCTCCATCAGCCTATAGAGCGAGATGAGTGCACAACCCCAGAGTCTTCCACGACTGGACCTTAACCTTTAAGATCCATCTTTAGCTCTTACCTTAGCAAGGGAACCTCTTTGTCTTTGTCTATCTATCTATTGTTCATCTACCTACACACACAAATACACACATTCAAAATTATATCTATTACAGCGGTACCTCGGGTTACAGACACTTCAGGTTACAGACGCTTCAGGTTACAGACTCGGCTAACCCAGAAATAGTACCTCGGGTTAAGAACTTTGCTTCAGGATGAGAACAGAAATCGTGCTCCGGTGGTGGTGCAGCAGCGGGAGGCCCCATTAGCTAAAGTGGTGCTTCAGGTTAAGAACAGTTTCAGGTTAAGAACGGACCTCCAGAATGAATTAAATTCTTAACCCGAGGTACCACTGTATTGATTTTGGAAAGTTGTTTTTTCCTGCTGTTTGCTATGCATTTGAACACCTTCAACACCGTAACCGAATTTCTCATAATGGTTCCTGAGATCAAAGCGCAGGTTTTTATTTTACAACTGGGTGCTATTTTGAATCAGGTGGCACTGATTCAAAGCTGCACTGTTTTAGCCACTGGTTTCAAACCAACAACACAAGTTTTGGGAACACTGGTTTAGCTAACGGTGAAAGGAAGGGCCACAGCTCAGTGGCAGCGGATATGAATTAGAATCACAAAATCGTAGAGTTGGAAAAGAACCCCAGGGTCATCTAGTCTAACCCCCTGCAATGTGTGCAGAAGACCTTGGGTTCAATCTCTGGCATTCCCAGGTAGAGATGAGAGATAAATTCACTTTTCCGAATTTTGCAATGCAGTTCTCCAGCCAGGTAACTTGTACAAAAATGCATATTCTGGAGTAAAATGCACATTAAAATGCATTTATTCATGAAAATAACATTTTAAAAATGCATTATTGGAACTACTAAAGGTATCCATTCTGCATTAGTAAGAACTCATTTGTTCAGTGTGGCAGGGCCTGCACTTTGGAAGTCCTTGGCAAACAATAGGCTTATTTAGACAATGATTAGAAAGTTGTGGTAATTTTAATCTGTTCTGATACTGCAACTTTTGTATGTTTTCATCAGTTTCAGTTATTTGAATTTTGTACATTTTAAAGTACGGTTGTGAATTTTCTTGATTTTACTGTTATCTTTTGTAAACCTCTTTGAGATGTGGGGGGGGGGGTTTACAGTCAGGCAGTATGTAACTTTTGTGAAATAAAGAAATAAAATTATATTTGGGGAAGTCTTTTTTTAAAAAATGTGCATATTTGGCAAAATTGTACGGAGAGAGAGAGAGAGAGAGAGAGAGAGAGAGAGAGAGAGAGAGAAAATGAATTGCTGGTGAATTTTCAGGAGGAGATAACCATACTGATGTAGAAATATGGAAAACTGAACTTATGAGTGAATAAATGAGAAGCAGGGGAACCTGGAAAGGCTCTGCCAGTGATTGTAGACCAGGGTTTCCCAAACTTGGGTCTCCAGCTGTTTTTGGACTACAGTCCCCATCATCCCTGACCACTAGTCCTCCTGCTAGCTAGGGATGATGCGAGTTGCAGTCCAAAAACAGCTGGAGACCCAAGTTTGGGAAACCCTGAAGTAGACAATCTGGCTGGAGCAACAGTCTGACTCTGTAGAAAGGCAGCTTCTTGTGACACTGTAGGCCTACTTGGTGAGTTCATGGCAGAGCTGAGAAGGGAAGCAGCTCGCTATCTTAGCCACCAGGTCGAGGGAGTGGATCCTCCCTCCTGGGGACCAAATGCAGCCCTCTAGACCTCTTCATCCAGATCTCTGAACTCTCTTTCTTGGCCACATACTTTTCTTATCGTACCAGGCCTCACCCCTCAGCTTTTTTGGATGGAAGATGTGCGTGCAGGGGTGTGGCGTCCAATGCCCTCATTCTATTAGTGTAAGGATTTACACTTGCACAACATAACTTCCCCCCTATCTCCTCTGCCCCTCTCCAACCGGGGAGAAACTCAGAAGGGATTTTGGGAAGCAGTGCAGGGAGAGGAGACAGAGCAAAGTTCTGTTATCCTCTACCAGGGCCAGGGCCTTCTCAGTGATGGCTCCGACCTGGTGGAATGCTCTGTCCCATGAGACCAGGGCCCTGCAGGATTTAACTTCCCTCCGCAGGGCCTTTAAGACAGAGCTATTCTGCCTGGCTTTCAATTTGAACTTAGCCTGATCTTTTATTCCCCTTCCTTCCCTCCTCCTCCCCTTTTTATGAAGATTACCCGCTCTGGGATCCCACAGCTAATTCTCCCCTGGTCTCCTTGCTGGCCCAAATAGGACTAATTTAGCCAGCTAGCCCTGGTGATCATCTAATGTTTATTGGATGGATTTCCCCCCAAATTGATTTTTGAATTCTGAATTTATTGTTATTCACGTTTTATACTGTATTTTATGCTGGTTTTTGTTGCATCAATGAAGTGTTTTAAATTGGTTGTTAGCTGCCCTGAGCCTGGTTTCCTGGACTGGGAAGGGCAGGGTATAAAAAAATTTTATTTATTTATTTATTTATGTTGTGCAAGAGCAGATCTTTGCACTAACGGAACGAGAGACTGACTACCTGTGTGCATATATACCTCTGGTGTTTGTGCGGTTGGAATGTGCAAATGCAGGCAACTCCCCATTGACGCTTGTGCAATATATGCGTGACTGCACATACGCACATCAGCCTGAACTTGGAAGTGGAAGAAATGGCCGGAAATGGCTCAAAAATGGCACAGAAAGGTATTTAAAAAAGGCACAAAAACTGCGCTTTGCAATCCCACAAGCCTTTGCAAGTGCATTCCCATGAGCCCTTGCACCAACCACATACCCTCCAACATTTGATGAAAATGTTACCATCCTCTCCAACATTTCTCCAATGAAAATAGGGACATCCCAAGGAAAAGCAGGACATTCTGGGATCAAATCAGAAACTGGAACAGCTTCTGTAAATCTGGGATGTCCCTGGAAAAGAGGGAGACTTGGAGGGTCTGTGATCGTTGTGGTCCATGGGGACCTGGAGTCTGAGCAAGGAGGTTTGGAGGGAGCGATTGCCACCATTCATGCCATTCAGATAAGTGTGGCTGGTTTTTTAAAGGGTTTCCCCAGGGTTTTCAGAATTTCAGAGGGTGTTTGCAGGCCTTTCAAATGGTGTTTCAAATATGCACAGTCTCAGTGACTCATGTGGTGCCTCAGAACATAACCCCCATGTAAATGGGGAGTTGCCTGTGCATAAAAGCCACATGCTGGAAAAGAGGAGACTGAGCCATTTCGAATATCTCAAGGGCTGTCCCATGGAAGAGGGAGCAAGCTTGTTTTCCCCTGCTCTGGAGGGTAGGATTCGAATCAATGGCTTCAAGTTACAAGAAAGGAGATTCCGACTAAACATCAGGAAGGACTTTCTGAGAGTAAGAGCTGTTTGACAGTGGAACAGACTCCCCTGGGAGGTGGTAGACTCTCCTTCCCTGGATGTTCTTAAGCAGATGTTGGATGGTCATCTGTCCTGGATGATCTAGCTGAGATTCCTGCATTGCAGGGGGTTGGACTAGATGACCCTTAGGTTCTTCCAACTCTACAATTCTATGATTCTATGACCCATTACTCTGACCACTAGCAAGAGTAGTAAAGGTAAAGGTAAAGGGACCCCTGACCATTAGGTCCAGTCGTGACGACTCTGGGGTTGCGGCGCTCATCTCACTTTACTGGCCGAGGGAGCCGGCGTACAGCTTCTGGGTCATGTGGCCAGCATGACTAAGCTGCTTCTGGCGAACCAGAGCAGCGCACAGAAACGCCGTTTACCTTCCTGCCGGAGTGGTACCTATTTATCTACTTGCACTTTGACGTGCTTTCGAACTGCTAGGTTGGCAGGAGCAGGGGCCGAGCAACGGGAGCTCACCCCGTTGCGCGGATTCGAACCGGTGACCTTCTGATCAGCAAGCCCTAGGCTCTGTGGTTTAACCCACAGCGCCACTCGCGTCCCAGCAACAGTAGTAGTACTAGTAATAATAATAATAATAATAATAATATTTATTTATTTATTTATTTATTTATTTATTTATTTATTTATTTATACCCCACTCATTCGGCTAGGTTTCCCCAGCCATTCTGGGCGGCTCCCAACAGAACATTAAAAACACGGTAAAAGTTCAAACATTAAAAACTTCCCTATACAGAGGGCTGCTTTCAAATGTCTTCTAAAAGTCAGATAGTTGTTTATTTACTTGACATCTGATGGGAGGGCGTTCCACAGGGCGGGTGCCACTACCGAGAAGGCCCTCTACCTGGTACCCTGTAACCTCGCAGTGAGGGAACTACCAGAAGGCCCTCGGCGCTGGACCTCAGGCTGAACGATGAGGGTGGAGACGCTCCTTCAGGTATATTGGGCCGAGGCCCCCATAATGTTCTACTTGAAGGAATGCGCAGTGGCGGAGCTTCATGCTCTGGCAACGGGGGGCGGAGAGCAGGTGGAGGCGGGGCTGGGGCACGGCCTGGGGACAGGGCACCCAGCGCACGGGGAGCTTGGGCCAGCTGCAATGGTACCCTGGGGATCGCGCTGCCAGTGGAAATGAGTCCCTTAGGGTAAGATTGTTCCAATGCAACTGTGGGGGGGGGGGGCGGTTTGACAGCCAGCAAAAGCCTTTATTGGGTCATCTGGAAATGTATGCAAGTGTTGAGCTGATCTATTCTGTTTTAGCGATCAAACTGAATCCAAAGTGGTATTTAATCCGAACAAAACAACTCCGGAGATGGAAACGCCTTCGGAGAGTTTTTCGCAGGGGAGCAACTGACTGGCAGTATTAGGCCAATCCAGGAGGCGTCTTCCCAATCCGCAGCTCAACTTACATAACAGACTAAAGCCTATAACATTTCCTTGAGCAGTAATTACAGCCAGCTATGTCAATACACCTCTGGTATGCACACATTTAAGTCACACAAATGCGCCACCAACCCATATTTATGGATTAATGGCATGCCAAATTTCAAATTAATATTTAAACAGGGGAGTCTTCCTCCGGAGTAATTGATGCATTTGAGAGAGAGGGGGCTAATTTAATTATTTTTCACCTCTGTCATTTGACACCCAGGATAACTATTTCTTTCTTCCCCCTCAAATATTGTACAAAGGATTTGCTCCCGGGCATAGATTTTGTTTGCTAAGTTTTAGTCCTACAGTATGTACATTTAATAAGTGAATTAAAAAGAGGGGGAAGGGAGGAGCGGACGGCTTGAGATTTAGACATGCTATATTGGTGTAAATGGCAATTATACTTTGAAAAGGAATTGACTGACTCCTACATGCGCATCGAGGGCTGAAGCGAATGAGCCTTCATAGACCCAGTGCCACAGCTGGTCTTGTGCACCTGAGTCATGCTAGGAATTTATTTATTTCACGAAAGTCACACACTGTGAAAAACAACAACAACCTCAAAGCATTTTACAAAGAGATAAAAAAATAAGGACGAGGAAAATTTCACAACTGTACTTTAAAACATACAAAAGTTAAAATACGAACACAGGTGAAATATACTCAGAGTCGCAAAGTGATTTCATGCTCTTTATTCAGCTCATAGTGGTGAGGAGGAATGAATGAATGTCCCCTCAAGGTATCTGCTTTATATACATTATTTACACAATGGGCTGCACATGATTGGCTAATTCCGGAATTCTACTGTAAGCCAATCAGGTTGTGGATTCACTTCTATCTGGAGCATGACTGGGTGGTTCCTGCCAACCAATCATACTGCTGCATTGTTCTAGGACCAATCAGACTGCTGCATTCTGAATCCTATTGTTCTAGGACCAATCAGACTGCTGCCTTTTGGATCCTATTGTTCTAGGACCAATCAGACTGCTGCAGTTTGGATCCTATTCAACTCAGTACATAACAACAGGTTAAAAGCACCTTCAATGTCCACACACAAACACTGGAAACAACAACAACAACTCAAACTATGACCCAATCTGCACCATACATGTGGTATGATACGACTTTAAACAGTCATGGCTTCCCCAAAGGATTCTGGGAACTGTAGTTTTTTCTAAGGTTGCTGAAGGTTCTAGGAAAACCCCTATTCTCTTCACAGAGCGACAATTCTCAGAGTGGTTTAACAGTCAACCCCTCTTCCCAGGTATCTGTGGGAAATGCAGCTCTGTGAGAGGAATAAAGGTAAAGGGAGCCCTGACCATTAGGTCCAGCCGCGGATGGCTCTGGGGTTGCGGCGCTCATCTCGCTTTACTGGCCGAGGGAGCCGGCGTACAGCTTCCAGGTCATGTGGCCAGCATGAGTAAGCCGCTTCTGGCGAACCAGAGCAGCACACGGAAACGCCGTTTACCTTCCCGCCAGAGCGGTACCTATTTATCTACTTGCACTTTGACGTGCTTTCGAACTGCTAGGTTGGCAGGAGCAGGGACCGAGCAACGGGAGCTCACCCCGTCACGGGGATTCGAACCGCCGACCTTCTGATCAGCAAGTCCTAGGCTCTGTGGTTTAACCTGAGGAACAGGGGCCTCCTAACAGCTCTCAGCACCCCTAACAAACTACAGCTCCCAGAATTCTTTGGGGGAAGCCATGGCTGTTCAAAGTGGTCTCATAGGGCTTTCAATGTCTGGTGTGCATGTAGCCTCAATCGTTCTCCACCAGCCTTTGCAATGATCCCTTGCAGATACAGGAGCGTTCTGCAAAGATCACCAGTGTCGAAGCAACGATTCTTCAACATCAACTTTGTTGGACTGGTCATATTGTGCTGATGCCTGATGATCGTCTTCCAAAGCAACTACTCTATTCCGAACTTAAAAATGAAAAGCGTAATGCTGGTGGTCAACAAAAGAGGTTTAAAGACTCTCTCAAGGCAAATCTACAAAAATGGAGTATAAACACTGACAAACGGGGAACACTGGCTTGCGAGCTCTCCAGTTGGAGAACAGCCTTTACCAAAGGTGTCACGGGCTTTGAAGACACTCGAACTCAGGACGCAAGGGAGAAACGTGCTAAGAGGAAGGCACGCTTGGCAAACCCTCACCATGATCAACTCCTGCCTGGAAACTAATGTCCCCACTGTGGAAGGACATGTGGATCCAGAATTGGCCTCCACAGTCACTTACAGACTCATTGTTTATGGAAGACAACCTTACTCAGCTAAGAGCAATCGAAGAAGAAGAAGAAGAAGAAGAAGAAGAAGAAGAAGAAGAAGAAGAAGAAGAATTGCTCAGTTATAGCATCTTCCCTTCAGAGCCTTCCTCCTTGACGTGGAAAGGGGGGAAAGCCTGTGTGCCGCAGTTGTTAGCATGTTTGACTGCCGTGAGGAAGACTTGGGGTCAAATATCCATACAGCCAAGAAGCTCACAGGCTGACCATCTCTCAGAGTCACTTTCCAACTCACCTGCTCTCCCCCCCCAACCGGAAGTCAGGTTCTGAGGTCATGGGGCATGTGACATCATGATGTCATGCCACGTTCGTGCTGGGCACCCATAAGCTGGGGCCCAAGTCGGCGCTTCTGGCAGGTGGAACCACGCCTAGTAGCTACTTGGGCAATCTGAAGCTGTTCCTTTGCTGAAGGCAAAGGAAGAAGGCTGCTTTTGCAGGAAATGCATTGGAAATCATGACTTCTGGGACATCTCATACAATCTGAGGCCTTTCTCTGTGAGCTCCCTCTACAGGAGGTGTGGAGGGTGGCAACACGAAAATGGGCCTTTTCTGTGGTGGCCCCCTGATTGTGGAATGCTTTCCTCAGGAGCTCTCCTCTTTATGTGGGTTTTTGGGCATCAGTTTGAATGGGTTTTTATGTAATTGTGCCCCTTTTTGATGGGCTAGGGCCTGCTAGGTTTTTATTGTTTTATTGTTTGCTAGGTTTTTATTTACAGTGTTAATTGTAATTGATTTTAGCATTTGCATTGTTTTCGTGTGAGTCGCTTTGAGTCATTTTTATGAGTAAAGCAACTGATAAATCAGCAGCAGCATGAATATGCATGAACTGAATGGAGGGATGGAAGAGAACTTTGGTTCGTTTCACACGTCGGTGCAAACCTAATTTGCACTTCCTGAAACCATGTGCAAACCATAGCAGCCCTTGAAATCCATTAATTTTGCGACGCAGTGCTGCAAACAAAAGAATGTGTATAAAAATGCTTATGCGTTAGAGTGCATTATTTCGTATATTAGTGAAAATAATATATACAGATACATTATGTTGCATGCAAATTTCAGTTTTTCATGTGAACGTTTTGTAACAAACAAACAAACAAACAAACAAACAAACAGAAATGGGGTAAAACTGAGCTTCAGGTTGGAAAAATGCCAAACTAGAATTGATAAATTCCATTTATCCTTGGCTGAAGGTGTCCAGCCTTATGCTGAAATTCAGACTGGACACTTATATAGTCATTATATAAATGCACGGCAGAGTCTCACTGAGGGCTTAAATTATGGATAAATTTGAGGGGGCACTGGGCAGTTGCTTTAGTACATTATGGATTAATTAAGCCCTATGAGTAGCTAATTGCCTTACTGATGGGGCACAACGACCCACTCCATTTCGGAATGATGGAGCTGTCCTAGGTGGGCTACAGTCATATAACAGCAACGCCTCTCTCCTCCCCCCCACCCCCGAGCCACCCATGTTGTGGAAAACCAAGAAATCCCACACATTTCGCAGTTGCCCCTCTGGCAAACTACAGCTACGGAACGTGCTCCTGTCAACAAAGCACACAGCGATCGACCAAGGCTTGCTGCTTGCAAATCACCAACCAAGCAGAGAGAGGGGGTGATGAGTGGATTAGCCACAGGGGCAGCAAATGTAATATGAAAATATATAAAAAAGCACAGAGTGATTTGCTATTGGCACGCACAGTGGTTTAGCCATGTCGGAGCAATCCAGCCACCCCGTATTCATGCCGATTGAGCCGCCACTTACACCAAACCTCCACGCTGCGCACGCATGCACACAAACGTGTTTGCACACATTGCGAAATGCTTGCGTTTTGCAGTCCTAGAGGTATCTTGAAACTTGAACCAGACGAGGAAGAAGTGCTCTTGGTCAAGGCGGAACAGGGAACAGGGATTCAGCAACACTCTCCCTGAAGCCACAGGTTCGTCCTTTGGGTGTGCTCTGGGACTCAGTCCTGAGCATGGCTTTGCCAACAAAGGTCCATATAGTAAAAGCTATGGTTTTCCCAGTAGTGATGTATGGAAGCGAGAGCTGGACCATAAAGAAGGCTGATCGCCGAAGAACTGATGCTTTTGAATTATGGCGCTGGAAGAGACTCTTGAGAGTCCCATGGACTGCAAGAAGATCAAACCTATCCTTTCTGAAGGAAATCAGCCCTGAGTGCTCACTGGAAGGACAGATCCTGAAGCTGAGGCTCCAATACTTAGGCCACCTCATGAGAAGAGAAGACTCCCTGGAAAAGACCCTGATGTTGGGAAAGATGGAGGGCACAAGGAGAAGGGGACGACAGAGGACGAGATGGTGGGACAGTGTTCTCGAAGCAACCAGCATGAGTTTGACCAAACTGCGGGAGGCAGTGGAAGACAGGAGTGCCTGGCGTGCTCTGGTCCATGGGATCACGAAGAGTCGGACACGACTAAACGACTAAACAACAACAGCAATGGCTGCGTAGTCTCTGCAGTAGCCAGGAGCACATTCACACCATTAAAGCTAGTGCACCAGCTACACCCGTTCCTTGAGATGTCTGATTTGGCTGCAGTGACAAATCCTGCTTGGATCACTGTAACTGCTCTACGTAGGGCTGCCTTTGGAAAGGGCGCAGAAACTTCAACCTTCCTCAAGAGCTGCAGCCAGATTGTCGACTGGGGCTAGTTAGGAGCAGACGACTCCCTTGTTACAACAGCTCTGCTGTTGGGGATAATTCAGACGGAAATCCCCAGGTGTCAAAAAAGGTTATTTATGTATGCCACTACTGCGTAGATATAAGGGACGTGGGTGGCGCTGTGGGTTAAACCACAGAGCCTAGGACTTGCCGATCAGAAGGTCGGTGGTTTGAATCCCCACGACGGGGTGAGCTCCCGTTGCTCAGTCCCTGCTCCTGCCAACCTAGCAGTTCGAAAGCACATCAAAGTAGATAAATAGGTAGCGCTCCGGCGGGAAGGTAAACGGCGTTTCCGTGCGCTGCTCTGGTTCGCCAGAAGCAGCTTAGTCATGCTGGCCACATGACCCGGAAGCTGTGCGCCGGCTCCCTCGGCCAATAAAGCAAGGTGAACGCCGCAACCCCAGAGTCGATCACGACTGGACCTAATGGTCAGGGGTCCCTTTACCTTTACTGCATAGATACTGCATGCTGCAGGCTGTGTTTTGTTAGCCCAAAAATGGAAAACGAGCGAGGTCCCAACCAAAGAAGAATGGCAACTTAAACTGATGGAATATGCGAAGCTTGCGGACCTAACATACAGAACAAGAAGAATATACATGTAAAGAAGATGGGAAATGTTTATTGAATGTATGGGGGGAAATTGAAAATGCTGACAGCATTAAGATAAATTCAGCAGCGTAAATAAGTTTTGATGGATGTAGTAATGGACTACTGCGGGCAGGTAGGGTCTCAGCCTGCGTACCAGGTGGAGCTGGTAGACAGCTGCCCTGGACACAGAATTGACCTGCACCTCCATGGACAGCTGTGAGTCCAAAATGACTCCCAGGCTGTGCACCTGGTCCTTCAGGGTCACAGTTACCCCATTCAGGACCAGGGAGTCCCCCACACTTGTCTGCCCTCTGTCCCCCAAAATCAGTACTTTGCCTTGTCAGAATTCAACCTCAATCTGTTAGCCACTATCCATCCGCCAACTGCCTCCAGACACTCACACAAGACATTCACTGCCTTCAGCCTGTCCTCCCAAAGACGATATGGAACCCATGTCACTCAGTGTGTAACCAGTGGTTTTATTTCCCAAAGTTAGGGTATATTCACACACACACACACAGCCCTGTGCCTTCGTTGCCCTCCATAAATGAGACTCCCGGTTATCCGAAGCGTCTGGTCATTGGAATGTTTTGGGCATCCCTCAGGTCATTCAGATAAATGTAATTGCATAAATAAGATTATCGTGCCACTAAGGATAAAAATGGGAACAGGGTGTTAGAATGCATTACGAATGTGGAAGCAGACTAATTCAGAGGGATTATAATGCTATTATACAAATCAATGGCCTGCCCTTATCCAGAACACTGTGTAACGTTCTGGTCTCCTCATCAGAATTGCTCTCAGCGAACAGGGTGGTGATGGTGGTCCTCCGAGAAGGGCATATGGGGGGGGGGAATGACTCAGAGGCCGGAGAGCTTCAGGGGGTGTAGAACGGCTTGTTTCATTTTCGTTTTGTTTTAAAAAGAGACATCTTGCGGGGGGCATAGAGGAAAAACATAACATTACACCCTGCAGGGTTTCATTTCAGCAGAGATGCAACAGGTTGTCAGCCACTTATCTAGAGAAGCAGTGAGGCACAGCAGTTTGAGGGTCAGATTAGGACCTGGAAGAGACCAGGGTTCAAATCACTGCTCAGCCATGAAGCTCATTGGGCGACCTGGGCCAGTCACTATTCCTCAGCCCAGCCTACCTCACAGGGTTGTTGTGGGGACAAAATGAGCGGGGGGGAACCATGTACGCCACCTCGAGCTCCCTGGAGGAAAAAGGTGGAATATGAATGCAATAATAAAAAAGGAAGACTCGTTGAACACAACGGGAACTTGTGCTGAGTAGACATGCATAGAATTGCACTGTAAAATAACGCAGACCTAAGAAACCGATTCAGGTGCTGGAGATTGGCTTAAGCAGTGCCAGAAATCTGCCTCTTAAAGACCAGACTAGATGAGAAGGGAGAGCTGCGTTTGTTTTGAGTATTTGTATCTGGCCACTGGAGTTCTGTGTCAGGTTCTGGCTGCCACAATTTAGAAAGGATATTGACAAGATGGAAGGTGTGCAGAGAAGGGCAATCAACACACCCTCCTACAATAGGGACGTCCCATTCCATAATGATAATTTTACTACTTCCAACATATATAAAAACATAAAAAAAACTTCCCTATACAGGATTGCCTCCAGACGTCTTGGGGGGGTTGGATAACTTCACACCCTCCAACATTTCTTTGATAAAAATAGGGACATCCTAAGGAAAAGTGGGACATTCCGGGATCAAATCAGAAGCTGGGATGGCTTCTGTAAACCCAGGACTGTCCCAGGAAATTAGGGACATTTGGAGGATCTGAACCAAGATGACCAGGGGTCTGGAAACCAAGCCTTATGAGGAACGGTCGAAGGATCTGGGTATCTTTAGCCTGGAGAAGAGGAGAGCATTTCTTCTTTATAAGTAAATGACCACCCAGTAAGAAAAGGTGTCTCATAGGCAGTGGTAGATGCTGGTGGAATGGGGAAAAGCCTGTGACTTGATATCTTCCAGGGATGCCCACCTTAGCACTCGACCACCGGGAGCCTGGCAGTGACATCTTTTCCATGGCTGCACCCCAGCTCTGGCATGCCCTCCCCTGGAAATTCAGTTGGCACCCACACGGCTGGCTTTCAGGTGCCAGGTGAAAAACCTGGCTGTTTGTTCAGGCCTTGGGCATTAGAACTGCCGTTGTTTGACTTTGCTGATAGTCTGTTTTCATCGTACTTTCTCTGGAACGTACATTTTTAACTGTTGCGTGGATTTTATTCTGATGCACCCGGAGATTGAAGATTGTGGGTCAGGATTCAAAGAGCCTACATGAAGAAATCTTAATGAAATTGAGCATCCCTGTTAACGTTCTTGCAGACATATTCCAGATGAAGTTTCCAAGCCACCTTCAAAGGCAGCCCAATGCAGATTACATGACAGAAGCCTAGCCTAAAGGTTTCCAGGGGCCAGTGGCGTAGCGTGGGGGTGCAGGGGGGGCCGGCCGCACCGGGCGCAACATCTGGGGGGGCGCACTCGCACTCGCAGTTCTCTGCCCCTACCTGGCTCACTCACTCTCTCTCACTGCAGTGCTGGCTGTGCGAATCCGATCCGAGCCGCCGGGTCGCCGCCCACTGTGGAGGGGGTGGGTGCCAGGCGTGCGGTGCGGAGAGAGAGCGAGGGACTATCTGGGGGAGGGACAGTGCAGCGGCCGCCCAGCGCAGCGCTGAGCGGGGGAGAGAACCACACCAGACCAGACCAGGCAGTAGCAGAAGAAGCTGGCAGCGGCGGCAGGTTAGGGGTTAGGGGGCGCAAATTACTTGCCTTGCCCCGGGTGCTGACAACCCACGCTACGCCGCTGCCAGGGGCAAAGTTGCCTATAAAGGATACAATACAATACAATACAATAATCTTTATTGTCATTGTCCTATATAGAACAACGAAATTGAAAAAATCTACATCAGACCTTCAAAAACCAACAAGCCTGCTATCCCTGCTATCCCAGCCTGGTTAGCCCCCTAAAAGCTCTGACACCCCATAATTAAATACAATATACTCCCATAGAGACTACCTTACGCTGCGTTTAAAACCAAAATCGCATTTGGATAGAAACTGTTTCTCAGGCGGCTAGTCCTAGTCTTTATAACCCTGTATATTCTTCCAGAAGGCAGAAGCTGAAAGAGATCATTTCTGGGGTGCGCACTATTCTGCGCTATCTCTGCAGCTTTCTTATGGCACCTGGAAGCATAGATTTGATCCAAGGTGGGAAGAGTGCACCCAATTATTCTCTCCGCAGTCTTTACAACCCTGGACAGCATTGTTTTCCCCCTGACCGTGCAGCTCCCAAACCACACACACAGACCATAAAGTGAATACACTCTCCACAGTACAATGGTAAAATGCCACCAACAGGTTCTTTGAGAGATTGTTTTTCTGGAGGATTCTCGGAAAATATAACCTCTGCTGTGCTCTCTTCATCAGGTCTTTGCTGTTTTCCCCCCAGGTTAGGTCATCTCTCAACTCCAAAGCAGGTAGAGCAGGAGGAGACTCAAGACTGCTTCTGCACGTCTTGTCACCAGCATCCTTCAGAGGCAACAGCAGACCTCCCAGTGTCCCTGTTTTCCAGGGACAGCCCCCGATCTACAGAAGCCGTCCCGGTTTCTGATGTAATCCTGGAATGTCCCACTTTTCCTTAAGGTAAAACGTAAAGGTAAAGAGACCCCTGACCATTAGGTCGAGTCGTGACCGATTCTGGGGTTGCGGCGCTCATCTCGCTTTATTGGCCAAGGGAGCCGGCGTACAGCTTCTGGGTCATTTGGCCAGCATGACTAAGCCGCTTCTGGTGAACCAGAGCAGCGCACAGAAATGCCAGAGCAGTACCTATTTATCTCACCCCATCGTGGGGATTCGAACTGCCAACCTTCTGATCAGCAAGTCCTAGGCTCTGTGGTTTAACCCACAGTGCCACCCGCATCCCTTCTGAAAGAAGGTACAGGGTTATAAAGACTAGGACGTCCCTATTTTCATCAGGACGTCCCGATTTTCATCAGAGCAACGTTGGAGGGTATAGAGTTATGCAACCCCAGGCCAAGGCAATAAGTAACTATACAACCTTTAGAAGACACCTGTCAGTGCCTGATTTATGTATAAGCTAAGCAAGCTATAACTCAGGGCCCCACTCTCTTGGGGGCTCCCAAAAAAAATTTAAAGGAAAAAAACCCTGGATGCACATTTCCAAACTGTATTTCAGTTCAACAATTACTTTGATAAAATACATATTTCGTTATGTGTGAATAGCTTTAGATACCTAATATGTCAATAAATGACTATATAGCATATATTCAACACAAAAAACAGCGACAATTTGTTGTTGACGAAGGACAGCTGGACATATTAAGGGCTCCATTACCTTCAGTAGCTTAGGGCAGGGCTCAGCAGACTTTTTCAGCAGGGGGCCAGTCCACTGTCCCTCAGACCTTGTGGAGGGCCGGACTATATTGGGGGGGGGATGAACGAATTCCTATGCCCCACAAATAACCCAGAGATGCTTTTTAAATAAAAGCACACATTCTACTCATGTAAAAACACACTGATTCCCAGACTGCCTGCCAGATTTAGAAGGCGATTGGGCCGGATCCGGCCCCTGGGCCTTAGTTTGCCTACCCATGGCTTAGGGCCTCATCAAACCTAAATCTGGCCCTGACACCTGTATAGGGAAGTTTTTAAAGTTTTATTACATTTTTATATATGTTGGAAGCCACCCGGAGTGGCTGGGCAACCCAGCCAATGGGGCTGGTGTTATTATTATTATTATTATTATTATTATTATTATTATTATTATTAAATAAGGTAAAGGGACCCCTGACCATTAGGTCCAGTCGTGACCGACTCTGGGGTTGCGGTGCTCATCTCGCTTTATTGGCCGAGGGAGCCGGCGTACAGCTTCCGGGTCATGTGGCCAGCATGACTAAGCCGCTTCTGGCGAACCAGATCAGCGCACGGAAACGCCGTTTACCTTCCCGCCGAAGCGGTACCTATTTATCTACTTGCACTTTGACGTGCTTTCGAACTGCTAGGTTGGCAGGAGCAGGGACTGAGCAACGGGAGCTCACCCCGTCACGGGGATTCGAACCGCCAACCTTCTGATCAGCAAGTCCTAGGCTCTGTGGTTTAACCCACAGCGCCGCCCACGTCCCTATTATTATTAAATAGAGCCTCCCTATTTTCATCAGAGAAATGTTGGAGGGTATGCAACAGATGTGGTTACCAGTTTATTAACCCTTTCCTCTTAGGTGTGCCAAGCTTGAGTAAAATTGGCCTCTGTCACCATGTACACACTGGCTCAACCAACTGAAATAACTCACATATTGCAAAACTCTCACTTCATCAAAAAAAAGCCGCACTGGAAATGAAGGAATTCTTATACATTGTTGGTGGAGTCAGGTGGGGGAAGTATACAACTTCTATGCTCACTGATGCAACCAAAACACCGAGGAGTTATTATAATGCGCATTCCCTTGATACAGACTTTTATTTCATGCAAATGACTATGATTAAGATTCATATTCTTTTTTCCCCATTTTCACACATTACTTAATCAATGTGAAGTACTGTGTAAAAATTGCATCTCTTCATAACAGTGATTTTGACCAAGTCAAGTGTTGCTGCTAGAATTCTAATCCAAACTTGTGATTCAATTATCATTTGGAGACTTTCTAAATTCAAATTAAGTTTACCAAAGAAAAAAGGGGAGGGGGGAGAAGAGATGGTAATGGAAGAAATATGGATCACTTATGAGAAAACTCTTAGAATAACTCCCTTCTACACGGAAATGTAAAATATGCTGATGTTTTCTATTAAAAAAAAACAGTTTGCAAAAAGGATTATGAAGAAGGAAATTTGGGAATTAAAATATGCAATAAGAACTACACCTTTCTGTTTACTGATGTCAAACCAAATCACTCCCATTTTCTCTATTTCATTTTTATTTATTTATTTTAAAAATGCATCCCTTTTCCCATTATTTTTCCTCGGCACACTTTTCAAGAGCCATTGCGATGTTGGCCTTTGACTGGCGGGTCCTGCGTTCAAATCCTCAACACAGCTTTGAAGCTTCCTAAGTGATCTTGGGCCAATGGGCTCTCTCAGCCTAACCCACCTCGCAGGGCTGCTATGAGGATAAAAGGAGACGACTGACGACCATGTGCCACTTTCAGTTCCTTGGAGCAACGCTGAGATTGAAAACATACCATTAAACATGGTATATAATGTAATTAAAGTCACTTAGAGACCTCTGGGTAACGAGGCTACAAACAATCCATATGTAAATATTCCTTTTTTAAAAAAATCACAAAAGTGGCACTGAAAGAAGTGGTGTGAAATAAGGCACTAGTTGTTTATTTTTTTTAAAAAAAATCTGTTTTTCAGATAATATGACTGCTGACCTAGTAAAAAAATTCCACCACGTGGTTGCGTGACAAGGGGAAGACTTTTGGGGATAGTGTGTATAATGAGTTTAAAAAGATATTTAAGTACACCTTTTATAAAAAAACCAGAGGCATTTTTGCTAGGAGTGGTTGGAGAGGACATTAAAAAGGAAGATCAGAAATTCTTCCTGTATGCCACAACAGCAGGAAGACTACTCCTTGGACAGAGACAGAAACAACAGGATATTCCGACAATCGAAGAATGGCACCAGAAAGTATTGGAGTATGCAGAAATAGCAAGGCTAACTGGAAGAATCCGAGAGCAGGACGATGAGAAATTCCAAAAAGGGGTACCTTTACCTTTACCTTTACCTTTAAGGAGTCTCAAAGGGGCTCACAATCTCCTTTCCCTTCCTCCCCCACAACAAACACTCTGTGAGGTGAGTGGGGCTGAGAGACTTCAGAGAAGTGTGACCAGCCCAAGGTCACCCAGCAGCTGCATGTGGAGGAGCGGGGAAGCGAACCCAGTTCACCAGATTACGAGACTACTGCTCTTGCCACTACACCACACTGGCTTGAGGTATAAGCATAGCCTTCTAGTGTCCCAATAAAAGCGGGACATTCTGGTTTTTTTCACAGGAGAGCACGGTGACCGTTTCTCATGCCATGTTTTCTCCCCAAAGTGCTTTTTGGGGGTAATGATCTTGCACAGTGCCCCTAGAGACACACATTTTGGGGTGCCTTGTTCTCTAGTGAGAGCACGCCCCCCCCAAGCACATTTTTCAGGGCCGCAATCTTACGCAGGTTGCGTGATTCATGCAGGAACGCAGCCCCGGAAGACATGTGTGTTCTGGTTTTACACCTCGGCATGTTGGAGGATATGCATAAGCCTTTCTAGGTCAAAACCAGAACTTTGGCTGCTGCTACAAAGAAGGTGCGTTCCCACCAAATATTCTCCAAATGTTGTCAAACTCCAGTTGCCATCAGCCACAGACAGCATGGCCAATGGTTATGGACGATGGGAGTTGTAGTCCCGCAACGTACAGAGGGTCATGGGTTGCAAATCCCTGCTTGTTCCCCAAATGCAGTGGCACAGCATGGGGGACCGGTGCGCATAACCCTGGGTGCAAATTTCTGAGGGGGCAAAACCAGGAGCCACCAAGACAACCTCCCTCACCGAGGCTGGAGCTGTGGGGAAGCAAGCCACACCTTGGCCCATAGCTGTCAACTTACAGATTTGAAAATAAGGGACCAGCAGCCTCGAAAAGAAGGGATCAGCAGCCAAAATAAGGGATTTTGCTTAGCTTATACATAAATCCGCCACTGATGGAGCCAGGCTGCTTTGGCTGCGACTGACTGTGTTTTGCAGGGGGTTGGACTAGATGATCCTAAGGGTCTACAACTCCCACCAAAGAAAAGGGGCAGACAAAACTGATGAACGACGTTGAGATGGCAAAGTTTACAGGCAGAGTTAGAAACCAGGAAGAGGACCTCTTTAATAAAGAATGGGGAAAGTTTATAATTTATTTGAAAAGCTATTGTAAAGAGTTACATACATTGGTAGTAAACTTGTAGTAAAAATTCGAACTATGGGTGGACAAATGATTTATAAAAATAGAGTTATGAAAGGGATGCAGAGGGGGAAATCACTACATTAAGATGCTGCACTGGTTGGAGGGTATGCTAAGCAGCACGTTGGGGCTGCCGTCGTCCTGGCGCGGGGAGTTCCATCGGCCCTTCCCTGCCCGAGAGAGAGGGGGGAGGGAGAGAGACTCTCGCCCATGCCGCTCGCGAGCCTGGCATGAGGTGGTTGCAGTGCATAAAACGTGAATAACAATAAATTCAGAATTAAAAAATCAATTTAGGGGGGGGAAATCCATCCAATAAACATTAGATGATCACCAGGGCTAGCTGGCTAAATTAGTCCTATTTGGGCCAGCGAGGAGACCAGGGAGAATTAGCTGTGGGATCCCAGAGCGGGTAATCTTCATAAAAAGGGGAGGGGGAGGGAAGGAAGGGGAATAAAAGATCAGGCTAAGTTCAAATTGAAAGCCAGGCAGAACAGTTCTGTTTTACAGGCCCTGCAGAAGGAAGTTAAATCCTGCAGGGCCCTGGTCTCATGGGACACAGCATTCCACCAGGTCGGAGCCATCACTGAGAAGGCCCTGGCCCTGGTGGAGGATATTCTGACTTCCTTAGGGCCCGGGACTTCTAAACTATGATTATGAAGAATTATGGTCTCTTACCTGGAGAGATCTTATCTAACTAGGCTGTCTGGGGCCACTTGTGGTCACTAGGATGTGAAAACTGTCTAACTGTCCATCTTAGCAGTATTTCAGAATAGAGTATCAACTCTCCAACCCACACCCAACCCTGCTTGCTTGCTTGCCGGCAACTCAAAGGAAGATACTTTCTGGGCTGAGAAAATTCTCCCCTTTGTTTCTTTTTATTCCACCCAGACACATTTTTCAATTAAAACAGATTTGTGAAAATTATTCTGAATGCACCACAAATCTCTTTGCACGGTTAAAGTTGATTAATCGGGGGATGGGAAGCGAAAATTAAAAAACGTCAACAGCTTACAGAAGAGGAGGAGAGGCAAGCGAGGAATAAGAGTGCCTCTCCTGGGCCCTCCCTCCAGGATGGAAAGTCGCCTGGCTTTGAAAAGGGTCTCGCCTCTTCCGTGACAAAACAGACGGAGGCTGCAAACCGATGCAAGCTTCCCTGGGAGAGAGCTCTGCGGAAGACAGCGGGACTTGCATTAGAGTAAGCATGCGGGGCAAGGCAGATGGAGAATGAATGAGTTTTAATGGATATACGCATGGAAGCTGGTAGTCCAGTCAAGTTCTGCTCACATTTGAACACTAATAATAATAATAATAATAATAATAATAGTTACATATTACATATAAACTTATGTACAAACTAACCATAGCCATACAAGCAATAACAGAATCATGTTGTTGTTGTTTAGTCATTTAGTCGTGTCCGCCTCTTCGTGACCCCATGGACCAGAGCACGCCAGGCACTCCTGTCTTCCACTGCCTCCTGCAGTTTGGTCAAACTCATGCTGGTAGCTTCGAGAACACTGTCCCACCATCTTGTCCTCTGTCGTCCCCTTCTCCTTGTGCCCTCCATCTTTCCCAACATCAGGGTCTTTTCCAGGGAGTCTTCTCTTCTCATGAGGTGGCCAAAGTCTTGTAGCCTCAGCTTCAGGATCTGTCCTTCCAGTGAGCACTCAGAGCTGATTTCCTTCAGAATGGAGAGGTTTGATCTTCTTGCAGTCCATGGGACTCTCAAGAGTCTCCTCCAGCACCAGAATTCAAAAGCATCAATTCTTTCTCCTTTATGGTCCAGCTCTCACTTCCATACCTCACTACTGGGAAAACCATAGCTTTAACTATACGGGCCTTTGTTGGCAAGGTGATGTCTCTACTTTTTAAGATGCTGTCTAGGTTTGTCATTGCTTTTCTCCCAAGAAGCAGGTGTCTTTTAATTTCGTGACTGCTGTCACCATCTGCAGTGATCATGGAGCACAAGAAAGTAAAATCTCTCACTGCCTCCATTTCTTCCCCTTCTATTTGCCAGGAGGTGATGGGCCCAGTGGTCATGATCTTCGTTTTTTTGATGTTGAGCTTCAGACCATATTTTGCGCTCTCCTCTTTCACCCTCATTAAGAGATTCTTTAATTCCTCCTCACTTTCTGCCATCAAGGTTGTGTCATCTGCCTTCATGGCTAGGAGCCATCAATAGCCCTCTCTAGGGGAAGCTCACTGCTTGGCCAGTGTGAGAGAAGGATGTCAATGGACCAGTGGACCAGTGGCTCAAGCCAGCAAGGCTCTTCCCGTGTGCTTAAACGGATAACAACAACAACAACAACAACAACAACAACAACAACAACAACAACAACAACAATTTATTATTTATACCCCACCCATCTGGCTGAGTTTCCCCAGCCACTCTGGGCGGCTCTCAATCAAGTGTTAAAAACAGTACAGCATTACATATTAAAAACCTCCCTGAACAGGGCTGCCTTCAGATGTCTTTGAATGAATGTCAGGTAGTTGTTTATCTCTTTGACATCTGATGGGAGGGCATTCCACAGGGCGTGTGCCACTACCGAGAAGGCCCTCTGCCTGGTTCCCTGTAACCTCACTTCTCGCAATGAGGGAACCGCCAGAAGGCCCTCGGAGGTGGATCTCAGTGTCCGGGCTGAACGATGGGGATGGAGACGCTCCTTCAGGTATACAGGACCAAGGCTGTTTAGGGCTTTAAAGGTCAGCACCAACACTTTGAATTGTGCTCGGAAACGTAATGGGAGCCAATGCAGATCTCTCAGGACCGGTGTGATGTGGTCCCGGCGGCCACTCCCAGTCACCAGTCTAGCTGCCGCATTCTGGATTAATTGCAGTTTCCGGGTCACCTTCAAAGGTAGCCCCACGTAGAGCGCATGGCAGTAGTCCAAGAGGGATGAGAAACTGACCTAAGGAAACATCTTCATTCCTTGAGGAGGAGCACAACGTGTGGTCCTCCTGAGTCTATCTTTACGGGCATGCTTGATACCCAGGTGTTATTTCCTATTATAAGCTCGTTGCCTTAGGTTTGATGCTTAAAAAGGAAAAGAGTAAACCTCGCCGAGCGACCCCTGGCATCCTTGCCATTAAGCAGGTGAACTTGGTTGGCCGCTTAATATTTCTCTCCGTACGGCCCTGATAAAAGCATTACCGGGGGAATTCAAAAGCCGGCACAAAAACCAGCATAGCTAATTTAGGCTAATTAGTATGGCGGAAGCTGAGCCTTGTACTTCAGAGGTTCCCATGCCCTCCTGCGACTCCACCTGATCGCCTGGTCCAGCCGCAAACCCAGGGGGCACTGCCAATTAGATCATAACCTCTTCAAACACGGAGCCACTCCAGCTAATTTCATCCTATTAAGCAGGCGGAAGGATTCAGAAGAAAAGGGCTTCTCCCCACCGCCACCCCGCCAAAAAAAGAAAGGAAGGAAAAGAAAGCTTCAATTACCAGTTTCCCTGATTACCATCTCAACAAATCCTATATGCTATCGTTAAATACTTTTATTGCTACTATTATTGTTGTTCGCTTAGTGTTGCTTTCTTGGCGGAGATGAAAAGAAAGCATTAAGTGCACATCTTTTCAACTCCAACGAGTGACATTAATAAAGAGCGCTGGGTGGGGAGAGGATGAAATCTCTCTCGTTTATTAGTGCGGCTAATCAAAGTCAAGTTTGGGAGCGTTCAAAGACAAGTGTGATCAGGGATGGAGCCGGGGGGGAGGGGGGCTGGACGGAGGCAACATCTCTCAGCATCATAGCATTTCCGGGAGCCAAAGGTACGCGCCGCAAACACATCCCAAGAGGAGGAAGGTATGCAAACAAAGCAGCCCAAGTTGAGCAGGAAAAGGGGAGCGAGATGGGAATAAGAAGGGAAAGAGATTATGGCAGCCCCCGCTGGTGCGCTAAGTAAATCTGATTGCGTTAATAGGTATCAAGAGATATGGCAGATAATGCAAGTCTTTTTGTTTCAACCAACAGGCACCTTATCCACCAGCCTGCTGTTTCCTGGAGAGGAGAGGAGCGCTGGGTTTCAGGCAAGTGGATTCAGCACGTTTCAGCACTTCTGGTCCTCGGAGTCCAGGCAAGGGCGGAGGGGTCATTCCATAAGCACAAATAATAATATTATAATTCATTATCTATTAACTATTTTACTTTTAAAAGACACCTGAAGGTGGCCCTGTTTAGGGAAGTTTTTAATGTCTGACACTTTTTGATATTTTGATATTATTATTATTATTATTATTATTATTATTATTATTATTATACGACCATCTGGCTAGGTTTCCCCAGCCACTCTATGCGGCTCCCAACAGAATATTAGAAATACGATAAAACATCAAAAAGTAAAAACTTCCCTAAACAGGGCTGCCTACAGATGTCTTCTAAAAGTCAGGTAGTTGTTTATTTCCTTGACATCTGATGGGAGGGCGCCACCACCAAGAAGGCCCTCTGCCTGGTTCCCTGCAACCTCACTTCTTGCAGAGAGGGAACCGCCAGAAGGTCCTCGGTGCTGGACCTCAGTGTCCAGGCTGAACGATGATGGTGGAGATGCTCCTTCAGGTCTACTGGGCTGAGGCCGTTTAGGGCATTCAAGGTCAGCACCAACACCTTTAATTGTGCTCGGAAATGTACTGAGAGAAACGTACAAAAGAAAAGCCTTGCTAGAACAAGCCACTTGCTCACCAATTCAGCATCCTCTTCTCCCAGTGGTCAACCAGATGCCCGTGGGAATCAAGGGAGCAGGATGTGAGCATAAGAGCCTCTTGCCCTCCTATTGTTTCTAGCAACTGGGCTTCAGAATCATCACTGCCTACAGCTGTGCAGCCTTCAGCTTTGTTAGGCATCCATGAGTTCTAGTGTTATGGGGGGGGGCAGGAATTCTCTATCCACTTTCTACATTCCATGAATAATTCTTTAACTCTTATCATGCGGCCTCTAACTCTCCCTTTCTCCAAACTCATTTTGGCTGCCCTTTCCAAACCTTTTCCAAGGTCATTTGATGTCCCAGTGGTCCACAGTCCTAATGGGCAATTCTGGAGGAACCCACACGGTAGGTAGCCAAAATCGTTCATTCATTTATTTATTAGCATTGAGATGACACACTCTCTCTCTTTGTGCTCTCAAAGTGTGATCTTGTCCTCCCTACAACCCTGTACTGATATTCCTGTTAGAATTCCTGCTCCATGATTGCAGTCATGGGATTTTTGCCTTTCACAGAGTGGGAAGTGATGGAGACAAGATGTTTGTGTTACTGTGTTCCGTGAAGTGGGACTATTGTCCTTTGTCCATTTTCTCTTTGCTGTCTGATGCTAGAGAGAGAGGGAGCCATGTTGCAGTGCTCCATGTGTGTTTATATGTAAATAAAGCAGATTAGCCGAAATGCTGAGTTCCTGAGGTCTGTCGCGCAATGATGCGAAGACTCTGCGGATCCCTAAGTGTGCCGATGTTGGTTGGCATCGGTCGCTGTGATGTTCAGGCTGAAGAAAGCTTTTGAAGCTCCCGAACAATCGACCAGGAGGGAGAGAACACGCCAGTCAGGCATGTGTCTCTGCCAGGGTCCTACTCAGATGTAGGATGAGCTCCTGACAATTCCATGGAAGGGGAGGGTGAGGGCTGAGACCACCAGGGAAGGACGGGCTGAGATTGGAGATTCCTGATTCAGGGTTCACACAATCCTATATCTGGGTACCCTCTGGGAATGTCCCCAAAGCAAGGAAGTGTGTGTGCTTTACATCTGCACTACATAACTCCACCGCTGAAGAATTGATGCTTTTGAATTATGGAGCTGGAGGAGACTCTTGAGAGTCCCATGGACTGCAAGAAGATCAAATCTATCCATTCTTAAGGAAATCAGCCCTGAGTGCTCATTGGAAGGACAGATCCTGAAGCTGAGGCTCCAATACTTTGGCCATCTCATGAGAAGAGAAGACTCCCTGGAAAAGACCCTGATTGATGTTGGGAAAGATGGAGGGCACAAGGAGAAGGGGATGACAGAGGACGAGATGGTTGGATAGTGTCTCCAAAGCTACCAGCATGAGTTTGACCAAACTGCGGGAGGCAGTGGAAGACAGGAGTGCCTGGCGTGCTCTGGTCCAGGGGGTCACGAAGAGTCGGACACGGCTAAACAACAACAACACATAACTGCACAGTTCAGTACGGGGCCCAGAATTCAGACTCAGCTTCTGTTTTGAAATATCTCCATATGTCTAGCCCTCAAGGCTGTAATGATAAGCCACCTCACCTGGTAGGCTGGAGCAGGGTGTGTGTGTGTGTGTGTCACAACCATTTGTTATAAATAACCCATAGATGAATCAACAGTTCAAAATAGAACTTTACCAGAATGCGAAGAGAGATGGCAGACAGGATGTGTACCAAATGGCAACTTGATGTGGGCACAAGTTTATATAGATGTGCATCTAAAGTAAGAGGCATGTCACTCATGAGTTTCTCATCCAGGGAGAGATTTAAATTCTGGAGGCCCATGCTAGCAAATAGTCCTAATATTTCTAATAATAATCCTAATATTTTCCCTCTGGGCACTCCTTACCTTGTATACTTCTGATACCTCTGCCTGAACACTCTGATCCTTGAGAGACACTCTTGGGCCCTGTCTATGCTATGCATTTAAAGCACTATAATACCATTTTAAAGAGCCATGGCTCCTTCCAAAATAGTCTGGGAAGTGTCATTTGTTAAATGTGCAGTTGTCCTCCCAGAGCTATCTTTGCCAGAGGAATTTTAACAGTCAACCCCTCTTCCTAGTGAAGTTCTTTGGACTGAATGGCCATTACACCCATTTGAAGTGTGGTGTGTCCTAAATCATCTCTTCCAATGCTTGCCTTTACTTACGGAATCATAGACTTGTAGAGCTGGAAGGGACCCAACGAGTCATCTAGTCCAGCCCCCTCCAATGCAATAGACTTCTTCCAAATCTAAATTATGCAGATATGCATGGTGGCATTAAAAAACCTGCCTTCTCTCTTTAAAGGGATTTGCAAGAAATAGCCTTAGACTAATTACAAGGTTCTTTCTGTCCCCCCCCTCCCCCGGTCAATATATGCTCAAATTGCAAATTGGTGACTTAAACACCTGTGGAGTGTGTGTGTGTGCAAATTGTGGAGGCCCAGGAGTTTAATCTCCTCTGACATTGTTCCTCAAGGCTGCGTGTGAAAATGTTATCCCCTTGTTTTTAACCCACCCTGCATTTTCACCTCAGACTGAGTGGTTTTCACACCATCTCTCCCTTGTTGTCAGTGTGGCTTCAGCAAACTCTTATCTCAGAAACAATCTGGCCTGTGGAAAAAAAGAAGGAAAGCAGCAGCTAAGCAAAGCTACCACCTTCCCCCTACCAAACCTATTTGCACCCCACCTTTTTTTGTCTTAATGTTTTCCCAAAGCCTAATCTGTTGGCCTAAGTGTTCTGGGACATTAGCAGCTCAGAGTCCACCATTCCTCTTTGCTGACAGAAAACAACATGAAATTCAAGGAGCCCATCTTTAAACGATGAGTAAACCCCCAATCAGGGTGCGTGTGTGGGGTCCCTTCCAGCAGAGGCTATGAAACGTGACCATCTTTCCATCTGCCATATCTCACCCCACCCCCTGGGGCAATCCTTGCTGCTCACAGACAGCTCCTAGAATCGTAGGGTCCCAAGGATCTAGCCCAACCTCCTAAAAGGCAGGAATCTGAGGAATCAATGACAGGTGGTCAGCCAACCTCTGCTTAAAAACCTCCAAGGAAGGAGAGTCCACCACCTCTTGAGGGAGACCGTTCCACTGGTGAACAGCTGTTGCCATCAGAAAGCTGTTGTTGTTGTTTATTAAATTTGTATACAGTGGACGCTCAGGTTGCGAACGTGGTCCGTGCGGGAGGCACATTCGCAACCCACAGCGTTCGCAACCCGCAGCGCCACTTCTGTGCACGTGCGGGTCGTGATTCGGCGCTTCTGTGCATGTGCAAAGTGCGATTTAGCGCTTCTGTGCATGTGCGAGCGCCGAAAACTGGAAGTAACCTGTTCTGGTACTTCCGGGTTTCGGCGCGTCCATAAACCAAAAATACGCAACCTGAAGCGTCTGTAACCCGAGGTATGACTGTACCTCCATATACCGGCAGGTCTCAGGGCAGGTCACAGGATAAAGTCAGAATATAAAACGACAAAATACATAATCAAAACAAAAACAACTCAATAAGCCCCCCGCCATGTTTAGTTGGAATCTTCTTTCTTGAATCCATTGGTTTGTGTCCTACCCTCCAGAGCAGGAGAAAACAAATAATAAAGTTGTTGTTGTTGCTGCTGCTGCTGCTGCTGTAAATCCCTATTTTCATCAGAGAAATGTTCTTTTCTGAGCCTCATAAGAACATTAGAAGAATCTGCTGGAACAGGCTGGGCAGTGGCCCATCTAGTCCAGCATCCTGTTCTCACAGTGGCCAACCAGATGCCTTTGCTTGAAAAGCCTCAAGCAGGATGCGAGCACCAGAGCCCTCTCCCTTCCAGCAGTTGCCAGCAAATGGTATTCAGAAGCACTGCTGTCTCCAACTGTCTCCTACCTGCCCTCAATAGGGACGCGGGTGGTGCTGTGGGTTAAACCACAGAGCCTAGGACTTGCCGATCAAAAGGTTGGCGGTTCGAATCCCTGCGACAGGGTGAGCTCCCGTTGCTCGGTCACTGCTCCTGCCAACCTAGCAGTTCAAAAGCACGTCAAAGTGCAAGTAGATAAATAGGTACCACTCCGGCGGGAAGGTAAACGGCGTTTCCGTGCGCTGCTCTGGTTCGCCAGAAGCGGCTTAGTCATGCTGGCCACGTGACCCAGAAGCTGTACGCCGGCTCCCTCGGCCAGTAAAGTAAGATGAGCGCCGCAACCCTAGAGTCGGCCACGACTGGACCTAATGGTCAGGGGTCCCTTTACCTTTACCTGCCATCAATAGTCCTCTCCTCCATGAATTTGTCTGGTCCTCTTTTAAAGCCACCTAGATTGGTGGCCATTAGAAATCTCTGAGGTTCTGGGGCTCTGGCAGCACTTACCCCATCGTGATTTGGGGACCTTCTGCACAAGGTCAGGACAGGTCACCCTGCGGTGGATGATGAAGGCTGCCGTGCAGTTGTCCCCAAGAAATCATAGAATGATAGAATCTTAGAGTTGGAAGGGACCCAAGAGTCATCTAGTCCAATCCCTGCAGCACAGGAAACTCAGCTAAAGCATCCAGGACAGATGGCCATCCAACCTCAGCTTAAAAACCTCTGTCAGGAGTGTGTGCAGGAGCCGGGCCCTGTGACCAGTAGGGCTTCGCAGGACTGGGGCCTTCCTAAGTTTGTTCTGAAGAGGCAAGGCGTGGCCGCACAGGAGAGGCCACTTGGTAACTCACTGCACCTGGTGGCAAGAGCCAGGAAGTGATATAAGGTCAGCATTTCGCTTCGGCTCTTTGCCACAGCAACATGTTTCCTGCCTTGCTGCATTTGGCTTCTTGCTTCCTGATCTTTGGACCTCGGCTTCTTGACTCCTTGCTTCTCGACCCTCGGACCCTTGACTTCGTGACTCCCTGCTTCTTGACCCTTGGATCCCTGGCTTCTGGACTCTCATTCCTGCTCCCACCCTGCCATCTTTCCCCCGGTCCCGAAGTCCTCAGCCGGGACTTCGATCACCTGTAGACCAGACCATGACAACCTCCAAGGAAGGAGAGTTTACCACTTCTCATGGGAGTCTGTTCCACCAATGACAAGCTCTTACTATCAGAAAGTTTTTCCAAATATTTAGTCAGAATCTCCTTTCTTCTAACTTGAATCCAGTGGTTCAGGTCCTGCTCTCCAGAGCAGGAGAAAACAAGCTTGCTCCCTCCTGCATGTGGCAGCCCTTGAGATATCTGAAGATGCCTAGCCTATCACCTTTCAGTCTTCTGTTCTCCTGGCTGGACATGCCCAACTCCCTCAACCATTCTTCATAAGGCTTGGCTTCCAGATCATCTTGATCGCCCTCCTCCACACACATCCCATCTTGTCAATATCTTTCTTAAACTGACAAGAAGTGGGCACAGTATTCCAGGTGGCATCTGACCAAGGCAGAATAGAGCAGTACTATGACTTCCCTCCATCTGGAAGGAGAATTCGGTTTGTCTGCTGTACCAGCTCCAGACTGATGCAGCAGAGAAGCCCAGATTGGACCTGCTACCAGTAGCTGAACTGGCTTAGGATCCAGCGGTTCCTTGACCAGCCCAGCTCTCCTCCTTCTCCACTAAGTTTTGGGAGATCCTCTCCATCAGTAGATCCTGGTGCAGCCAGGCAGACCTGGCAACGGGACTTCTCCACCTCATTTCTCCACCTCCATCTGTGCGGCAGGAGTTTGGATGGTTCTGGACTTCTCTCTTCCCCAAAAATAAAATGCCCCAAAGTAATTTACAACAACAGATTTAAGCTATAGAATCAAAACAAATCAGTAAATGTAATTTAAGCAGAATCAGACCATGCAGCAGAAAAAAACGCCAAAAACATCAGCAATGCTATTGACCAAGAACTAGGCTGAATACTACCTTTTCTGAGAACACGGAGGGTTTCAGAAGAAAAACAAGATCGTTGGGGAAACAGAGATATGTACTCCGTCTCTTGGGGAAAGTTGGACCATTAATGGAGTCAACAAAAGAGGGAGGGTGTTCTGCCCCCCCCCAGCCTCGCATTGTTATTAACACTGAAAACAAATTTCACACATCCACCAAAAACAACAAAATCCAATTTAAGTTTCCTTTTAAAAAAAACAGAACTAGCAAATAAGAAGCAAAGTTAATTGAAGCACATTCAAATTACAATAAACACATACAGGCCCAATTATCTTCTTTTGACTACTGTGTGGCTTAGAGATGGTGGGTGGTGGGGTTTTGTTTTTTTTTAATCTTTTGTTTATTGCACTATTAAAAATTATGGAGATGCAGCAGCCACAAGATAGCCCCGGCAAGGAGTTGAGTTATGGGCTTTCTCCATTTATATTTAAATAACCGTCCCCGCCAAATTATACACAAACGGTGCAATAATTCTCCGGTGAAATGGCTATTTAGAAAATAAATAAATAACGGCCCAGTCGCACCAATCCCTTTCTTATTAAATTGCCCATTTTCTGTAGATCATATACTCTTCCGCTGGGCCGCCTCGATATTAGCCCCACACAATCAGCTTGCAATGCTAATGAGGGCGGGTGGAATGAACATTTCTACAGGCTACACTTGTTTATGAACAATGGGGGGAAACAAGGAGGGAAACGAAGAAGGATGTTGGCGCTGTTGCAATTTGCGTATGTATATATTTCCCTGGTTGGCAATTAGTTTTGTTTGGGGGGAGGAGGGTGGAATGTCACATGGTCCATGCGAATGTGTGTTTGGCTCGGGTGGTGGTTTAGGTAGGCGTTATGTGATGGCCTGGGATTCAGACTCGGAGGCTGAACCTGAGGAATCCCAGCCTGCACAGGATTCCCCGCCTCCAGAACCAGCTGAGCCGGGGCTGGGGCATGAGCCTGAAGGGTCCTCACCTGTGCTGGATCCTCAGGTGCAGGCACCAGCTGAGTCTGCTCTGGCTCCTGAGGTGATGGAGGACCCGTTGCCTGCAGGTGCTCCACTCTCAGCCCCGTCAGGGGAAGCTGAGGTTGCCTCTGGGTCCGGTAACCCTCCAGCCTCTCCTGAGCTGCAGAGGCTCAGGGCAGAGAGGCGGAGGGAACTAAGTTCTCGCAGGAGGAGTGCTCGTCTCCAGGCCAGGAGAGGCGAGTCACCAGAGGGTAGGGACCGCCCTATGCCTTGGGGCAGATAAAAGCCAGCCAGCTCCAGTCCCAAGTTGCTGGAGCAACATTGTTGGTAGCCTGTTCCTACCTGCACCCTGTCCTGCTCTTCTGCCGGAGCTCCTGACCTCACCCAACTCCCCGCCTTGGACCCTGCTTCAGATTTGATGGACTGTCTCCATACTGCACCCTCAACCTCAGACTGGACTCGGACCTCACCTCACAGTTAACCCACAGGACCAGCACACATTAGTTTGGGCCCAGGTCATGTTGTTTGGATGCCTGATTGTCGTCTTCCAAAGCAACTACTCTATTCCAAACTTTAAAATGGAAAGTGTCATGCTGGTGGTCAACAAAAGAGGTTTAAAGATTCAGGTAGGTAGCCGTGTTGGTCTGATGCAGTTGAAATAAATAAAAAATTGTCCAGTAGCACCTTAGAGACCAACTAAGTTTGTTCTGGGTTTGTTCTTTCGTTTGCATGCACACTTCTTCAGATACACTGAAACAGAAGTCCCCAACCCTTATATACTGTAGCAGCGGTTCTCAACCTGTGGGTCCCCAGATGTTGTTGGACTACAACTCCCATCATCCCTGAGCTCTGGCCTTGCTAGCTAGGGGTGATGGGAGTTGTAGTTCAACAACATCTGGGGACCCACAGGTTGAGAAAGGCTGGTATAGTGGGAGGGTTTTTAAAAACCCCACCCTCCCACTATATATAAGGGTCTGCTGACATCTATTTCAGTGTATCTGAAGAAGTGTGCAAGCACACAAAAGAACAAACCGAGAACAAACTTAGTTGGTCTCTAAGGGGCTACTGGACAATTTTTTATTTATTTCGAGGTTTAAAGACTGTCTCAAGGCAAATTTTTAAAAATGTAGTATAAACACTAACAATTGGGAAACACTGGCCTGCGAGTGCTCCAGTTGGAGAACAGCCTTTACCAAAGGTGTCATGGGCTTTGAAGAAGAAGAAGAAGAGTTTGGATTTGATATCCCGCTTTATCACTACCCGAAGGAGTCTCTAAGCGGCTAACATTCTCCTTTCCCTTCCTCCCCCACAACAAACACTCTGTGAGGTGAGTGGGGCTGAGAGACTTCAGAGAAGTGTGGCTAGCCCAAGGTCACCCAGCAGCTGCATGTGGAGGAGCAAGGAAGTGAACCCGGTTCACCAGATTACGAGTCTACTGCTCTTAACCACTACACCATACTGGCTATAAAGACACTTGAACTCAGGACGCAAGGGAGAAACGTTCCAAGAGGAAGGCACGCTTGGCAAATCCACACCGTGATCAATTCCCGCCCAGAAACCCATGTCCCCACTGTGGAAGGATGTGTGGATCCAGAATTGGCCTCCACAGTCACTTACGGACTCATTGTTAAAACCGTGTTTATGGAAGACAATCTTACTCGGCTACGAGGGATCGCCAAGGAGGAAGAAGAAGATCGGGCTCTACTCTCTGGAGCAGGAGAAAATGAGCTTGCTCCATCTTCCATGTGACAGCTGTTGAGATATTTGAAGATGGCTATCTGTTCTCCTCTCACAATGGCACAAGTTGTGATTTGCTGCACCAGACTTGTCCCACTTTGCCTGTTGCATGCAGGAGAAGCAAAAGTCCAGGCCTCAGCATCAACTTCTAAAAAGTTCTCAAGCAGGACAGGACAGGAATGATTCTGCCAGCCTGAGTAGGCAATACTGGGCTAGATGAACCAATAGGCTGGATCTTTATAATGACTTTGTATATGTGATCCTATCCAGTTTATTGCGGCTTATTGGATTCCTTTTTTTGTTTTGTTTTTTGGCTGATGCAAAACTAGAAACTTGCTTTATTAATTTATACTATTTATGATATTAATTTATTTGCATACAAAATGCTACTTATCATGTTTGGGGCAGGGGGAAACTCTAAGAAGTTTACAAAAGTCATCGTTGTATTAAAAACCAGACTATAACAAATGCATTTTTAAAATCCGTCAGTTATAGAAACACCGATGAGATTGCATTGGAATGTTTACGGTCTTTATCATTAATTGATATGTTTCAATGGTTGACAGTCCAACACTGTATGATGACATTTAAAGTGTTGCAATGTTTGTTTAATCCGCCTTGTTATTTGCTGGGTTGTCGGGCTGCGTTTTGAAGCAATTTAGCATTGGCTGTTATTGTCACAAGGCAGTGATTTGCAGCCTTTGTTTTTCTGCTGTGAGTATATATTTTTTAAAATAATATTTATTAAGAGTTTAAAGATTACAAAAAGAAAAAAAAAGAATTAAACAGAACAATACAATACAAGAAAAACAAAAACACTACTTATCTTAACAAAACAAAAACAGAAACAGTTAAAAACACATCCAATATTTCCATATCTTATCTTTCATTTACTTGTTTCAGCGACCTCCTCACACCTCCCTTCTTTGTATTCCAGTTCAGTTAGCTATTTCAGCAAATCCTTTCCATCTTTCTCAGTTTTTGTCCTATAATTTATCTTAACACAATCTAACCTTATTTTTTCCCTTTAGTCCATTAACAATCTATTTTTACTTAATTCTTTATAACATTTCTGTTAAAGCCATATAACTTCATTCCAGCATCCTTCTAACATTCATTAATTTTACAGTGTTTCTGTAAATAGTCTTTAAATTTTTTCCAATCTTCTTCCACCGTATTTTTTATGGGAAAGTGGCATGCAAAATTTAAATAATAAATACATAAGCAGCTGGACGGGAGAATTCTGCTAAACTTCAGAAAAGGCCTGAGTAAACACAACAGGTTCTAAAGTGATGTTTAAAAGCCTCCCAGCTGATGGAGCTTCCTGAACCAGAGGGTTGGGTCTACAACTGAAAAGGCCTCTTCCCATGAGACGTTTGTCAAGCCCTTGGTGGTCTTTGGGGCTGAAGTCCAACCATCGGAGAGTTACAGCGCCTGCTGTGGCTGTAGAGACCGATACAGGAGAGACATGTTTTGTTGCAGCTGGGGCAGATAAAGGCGTCTGGTTGTGCTGCTGCAGATGCACCAGGGTGTTTCTTCTTTCTGCACTCCTCCCAGCGGTCATTCCTCCTCTGGTCACTACTGTAGATGCACAACCTGACTGTCCATCTCCAGCCATTGCAGTCATCTGCAAGGGATTCCCACACAGCAGGGTTAATGTTGCCAGCCTTCATGTCCCGTTTGCAGACATCGTTGTAACGCAGACTTGGTTTGCCCATGGGCCTGGGGTCTGAAAATAAAGCATATACAGTGGTACCTCAGGTTACACACGCTTCAGGTTACATACGCTTCAGGTTACAGACTCCGCTAACCCAGAAATATTACCTCAGGTTAAGAACTTTGCTTCAGGATGAGAACAGAAATCGTGCTCCGGCAGCGCAGCGGCAGTGGGAGGCTCCATTAGCTAAAGTGGTGCTTCAGGTTAAGAACAGTTTCAGGTTAAGAACGGACCTCTGGAACGAGTTAAGTACTTAACCTGAGGTACCACTCTATCCTAAAGACATCATATTCTCTACTGTCCTCCAAGATTATGTAACACCGGTCCTGAAAGACCTACATTGGCTCCCAGTATGGTTCCGAGCACAATTCAAAGTGTTGGTGCTGACCTTTAAAGCCCTAGAAATATAAAAAAAATGTCCAGTAGCACCTTAGAGACCAACTAACTTTATTCTTGGTATGAGCTTTCGTGTGCATGCACACTTCTTCAGATACACTTGGTATCTCCAGGTGCATGCAAAACGTTTGGTCAAAACTCTCCACTATGACCTGTCCATCTTGGGTGGCCCTGCATGGCATAGCTCATAGCTTCTCTGAGTTATTCAACCCCCTTTGCCACGGCAAGGCAGTGTTCCATGAAGGGGGAGAATATGTGTAACTGAATGTGTCAAGGCTGCCCAAGGTCCCAGCTCACAAAGGACCAACGCTGCTTTCTAATTAAATACAAAAGTCTTTATTGAAGTTCAGTTTCACTTCCAGAGCCGCAGCGCGCAGCCCCACGTCTCAAGCTTTAGACCGCTGATGACCCTTCTGAATCTCCTCCCCCTGTACACCAATTTAAGACCCTTGCCTTGCTCCACCTTTTCCGCTGCTCCTTCCTCCTCTGGGTCCGCCTGCCCGCCGGGGTCTCGCCCTTCCTAGCCTCTTCTGACGCTGATTCCCCTGAGCCTTCTCCCTCCCTCCGGCGGGCTTTAGGAGCTGGTTCCCCATCCGGGTCTCCTGCTGTCCCGCGCGCCTGTACATTTGAACTTGGCGCGCGCGCCCAGCCAGCAGTTTTCCTCCTAACCGTTTCACTGCTGCTGTCACTGCTTCCCCCTTCGGATGGGCTAGCTGCAACTGACCTCCCCTCCATTCCCCCACTCTCCGATGGAGGCGTGGTCAGCCCTGACTTACTCTCCCTCCCCTCCGGAGGAGACGCTGGCCCTGACACATGTGACTCTTCCCCCCCCACTATGCTCTGGTGGGGAAACTGGTCCCGATCCTCCACTGCTGCTTTGGGGTTCCCCTCTGGCTCCTTGTTTCTGGTGCGTCCCCCCTGGGACCCCCCTTGCCCTGACCATCGGAGCCCCCTTCTGGGAATCTTCTGATTCGCTGGAGAAGCTCATGGAATCTCTCGGGCCACTGTCATAGTCCCCTACGCTTCCCTCGGATTCTTCCCCTTCGCTCTCCAATTCCTCTCTCCCCAGTGCTCCTGCTCCTGATTCCCTGACAGAATGTAATTTTGTTAATAAGTAAATAAATAAATGGGGAGGGGGAGAGAAAAAAAAAATAATGGACAAAACATCATCTCAAGGAAATAAAATGGGACTTTCAAGACTAAGGGCCTGTTTTATTCTAGTCGCATAGGCTCCTCACATAAGAAGCTGCTCTATCCTGAGTTTGGCCATGGGTCAAAGTTAGCATTGCCCACAGCAGTCTCAGGTGCCCAGGTATATGTAGGACTACAACTCCCATCATCCACAGCCAGCAAACCCAGTCATTGGGGATGACGTGAGTTGTAGTCCAAGAACATCTCGGGACCGAGGGTTGAAGAACACTGGACATATTGTAGGGGTGGAACTCCCATCGCCCACAGACATCTTGCCAATCTTCAAAGACTGTGGGACTTGTAGTCCAACAACATTTGGGGACCCAGAGTTGAAGACCCCTGGTCTGGCAGCAGCTCTCCAGGGTTTCAGAAAGAAGTTGGAGATGTAGGAGATTGAAACAGGGACATTCTGCATGCAAAACACGTTCTCCACCATGAACTACAGCTTCTTGCGTGAGGATAATGGCGTGGAATGCTGTAGTTTTGTGAAGCCTACCAGCTGTATTCTTAGGATTTGGGAGTTAGTGTGGAGTCCCTAAGATGGTTGGCCTTGTACGCCTCCTTCCGGCAACTCCTGCAGCCAAGTTTTTGCCAAACAGATTGTTCTGCTTCCCTTTGGACCACATCAGCGAGGTTGAGAAGGGGGTCTTGTTGTCTGAGCTGCTGAGGGCCTCCATACACCCTGCCCAGGCTTGCACCAAGGGGAGGTCCCTTCGGTGCTGCAAAAACAGTGGTTTGACTTCACCCATGGAAGCGTACTCCATTGTCTCTCAAGCCAGATGAATGCCAACGACAACAGTGCCACTCTAGGGGAGTGTGGGAAATCAAAATAGTGGCCCAGCACTATTTTAGAAAACCCTGGAAGGGCCAGGGCTACAAAACCAGATGTTTTGTAGTTCAAAACATCTGGTAGGCACCAGATTGGGGCCCCAGGCTGTCAAACAGATAATAATAATAATAATAATAATAATAATAATAATAATAATAATAATTTATTATTTATACCCCACCCATCTGGCTGAGTTTCCCCAGCCACTCTGGGCGGTGGTTAAAAACAGTACAGTGTTAAATATTAAAAACTTCCCTGAACAGGGCTGCCTTCAGATGTCTTTTAAAGATAGGATAGCTGCTTATTTCCTTCACATCTGAAGGGAGGGTGTTCCACAGGGTGGGCACCACTACCAAGAAGGCCCTCTGTCTGGTTCCCTGTAACCTCACTTCTCGCAATGAGGGAACCGCCAGAAGGCCCTCAGAGCTGGATCTCAGTGTCCGGGCTGAACGATGGGGATTGAGACGTTCCTTCAGGTATACAGGACCAAGGCCATTTAGGGATTTAAAGGTCAGCACCAACACTCGGAAACGTACTGGGAGCCAATGCAGATCTCTCAGAACCGGTGTTATGCGGTCCCGGCGGCCACTGCCAGTCACCAGTCTAGCTGCCGCATTCTGGATTAATTGCAGTTTCCGGGTCACCTTTAAAGGTAGCCCCACATAGAGCGCATTGCAGTAGTCCAAGCGGGAGATAACTAGAGCATGCACCACTCTGGCGAGATAGTCTGCGGGCAGGTAGGGTCTCAGCCTGCGTACCAGATAGAGCTGGTAAACAGCCCTCCTGGACACAGAATTAACCTGCGCCTCCATGGACAGCTGTGAGTCCAAAATGACTCCCAGGCTGCGCACCTGGTCCTTCAGGGGCACAGTTACCCCATTCAGGACCAGGGAATCCCCCACACCCACCCACCCTCTGTCCCCCCAAAACAGTACTTCTGTCTTGTCAGGATTCAACCTCAATCTGTTAGCTGCCATCCATCCTCCAACCGCCTCCAGACACTCACACAGGACCTTTACTGGTTCTGATTTAAAGGAGAGGTAGAGCTTGGATTCTATACTGCTTAGGACAGCTTGGTGCCCCAATCTGGAGCTTACCAGATGTTTTGAAGTACAACTCCCACCAGTGCCAAACATCTGGAGGGCACCAGGATGGGGAAGGCTGTCTCAGCAAGTCTGATGATCCTAAGGATTGCAAAAAAAATGGGGTAGAGAAATCATCCTGTATCTTTTGCAGATACTCCTTAGCCTGTTCCACCCTGCCTCTACGTTAATTTGCAGGTTATCTTTTTAAAAAGATATTTCAGTATGTAGTCTAAAACCCATGTTCTTTCCAAGTATGCATTTCTCAACACATTCTCCTCCCAAGTACACTCTTCTAAATGCACACACTATCTCAAAATATGCATTTCTTTATCTCTATGCATTTCTAAACATAGGTTATCTCAAAAACAGGCGTCTTAAAATGCATTTTGATATGGTTTTCAAGCTGGAATGTCTGGAAAGGTGTGCAATGCAGTGGAAAACTCTGTTCCAATCTCTGAATCAGCCCAGGAGGTACAGATTGAAGTGTGGTTCTGGCTTAACCCCAGCCTGCCTGTTTCAAAACCTACCACCGACTCTGTTTCCATTTCCCGGAGACAGACAAACCACACAGCTCCTGCCAACTCTCCATACACATACAGAGGAAAACTTGTGGTCCAGCAGGGAGCCAGCAGTAGATAGCACTCCTGACAGCCTAGGGATAAGGGGGATAAATTTGGTTCAGATCTATAAACAAACTTGCCTGATTCACAGCCGTCCAAACTTACCGAAAAGCAGCCGTCCTTCAAAATTTGCACTTCTCCAAATATTGCAATGCGCTTCTCCAATAAAGCAAGGTTCACAAAAATGCATATTAGTTGGGTAAAATGCAGAAGAAGGAAATCAGCCCGGAGTGCTCACTGGAAGGACAGATCGTGAAGCTGAGGCTCCAAGACTTTGGCCACCTCATGAGAAGAGAAGACTCCCTGGAAAAGACCCTGATGTTGGGAAAGATGGAGGGCACAAGGAGAAGGGGATGACAGAGGCCGAGATGGTTGGACAGTGTTCTCGAAGCTACCAGCATGAGTTTGACCAAACTGTGGGAGGCAGTGGAAGACAGGAGTGCCTGGCGTGCTCTGGTCCATGGGGTCACGAAGAGGCGGACACGACTAAACGACTAAACAACAACAAGTGGAATTAAAACAGCCAATAATGCATTGTGATCCAGCACAGTGCAGCGTTTAAAGAGTGTCAGACTAGGACCTCGGAGAGACCAGGGTTTGAATCCTCACTCGGCCATGAAGCCCACCTTGGGCCAGTCATTGCCTCTCAATCTAACCTACCCCACAGGGTCGTTGTTGTGTGATTCAATGAGGATGGAGAGAACCATGTACACGGCCACAAGCTGCTTGGAGGAAAAGGTGAGATACGATGCAATAAATCAGGGCCGGCCCAATATATTTTGGCACCTGAGGCGAACCACAAAATGGCGCCTTGCCCACCCACCAGGGAATAATAAGGGATTAATAAAGATCTAGACTGGGAACAAGGGAGGAAAGACGATCTATTTTGGGAACAAGATGGGAGTGCAGCGGTGGCAACAGAGGGCGATGCATTTGTATTAAAGTTAAAACCGTATGTTAAAATTTCATGTCTTTGTAGGCCTGCCTAATTTAAAAAAAAAAGATTTAGCAGGCACTGATAGGAATCCAGTCTAATATAAATGAGTAAGGAGTTTCAAAAAGTAGGTGCTGCCGCACTATCGTCGATGTGGTTTAAGGGTTGAATTTTGTATTGCTCATTGCCAAGTTTATTTCTGCTTTCAATGAGTGGTCCCATCTCTCTCCTTCTCTTGGTTTAGATGGCAGGTTGAAGACGTCAAAAACTTAAGACTTAAAAGACTTTGGCTGTGCGCACACCATACATTTGAAGCACATCAGCTCTCAAAGCATCCTGGAAACTGTAGTTGGTTAAGGGTGCTGGGAATTGCAGTTCTTTGTGGGGTAAACTACTGAAAGATTCTTTGAGGGGAAGGGAATGTAATTAAACATATGATGCATAAACAGGCTTAAGAAGAGCTGTTAGCCGGGTGTGATGCAGGTGTTGACAGCGACCACAAAGGCCATCACTGACCTGTTTGTTTAATCTCCTCCTCGTACATAGAAGCAGATCGGGTGCCTAAATCTTTTCTAACAGGGCTCCTTTCGCCTTCATGCATCATCAGTGATTGCAGCCAATCAGGGACCTGATAGTGAATGCGATGATGTCATAATGCTGCATGTGCTGACATCACTCTCAGTAAATGAGGGTGACGCCTCCCCCCGAATTAGCGACATGGGAGATCCACATCAGGCTTAGAATTCCTCTATCACTTTCCTGACTGGATAGCTCAGCTGGTTAGAGCCTGGTGCTGATAACGGCAAGGTTGCAGGTTCAATCCCCACGTGAGACAGCTGAAGATTGCAGCATTGCAGGGGGTTGAACTAGATAATTGTCAGGGTCCCTTCCAACTCTACGATTCTATGGTTCCTTCCTTCTTTCCTACTTCCTGGAACGCCCCTTCTTTTGCTCAATATGCCCAACCACATTTAGCCATCGAAAGGCCTTCTCATCATCATCATCATCATCATTTATTATTTGTACCCCGCCCATCTGGCTGGGTTTCCCCAGCCACTCTGGGCGGCTTCCATAAAGACCAAAAATACACTAAGATGTCACACATTAAAAACTTCCCTGAACAGGGCTGCCTTCAGATGTCTTCTGAATGTCAGGTAGTTGTTTATCTCTTTGACATCTAGTGAGAGGGCGTTCCACAAGGTGGGTGCCACTACCGAGAAGGCCCTCTGCCTGGTTCCCTGTAGCTTTGCTTCTCGCAGCGAGGGAACCGCTAGAAGGCCCTTGGAGCTGGACCTCAGTGTCCGGGCAGAACGATGGGGGTGAAGACGCTCCTTCAGATATACTGGACCGAGGCCGTTTAGGGCTTTAAAGGTCAACACCAACACTTTGAATTGTGCTCGGAAACGTACTGGGAGCCAATGTAGGTCTTTCAAGACTGGTGTTATGTGGTCTCGATGGCAGCTCCAAGTCACCAGTCTAGCTGCCACATTCTGGATTAGCTGTAGTTTCCAGGTCACCTTCAAAGGTAGCCCCACGTAGAGCGCATTGCAGTAGTCCAAGCGGGAGATAACTAGAGCATGCACCACTCTGGCGAGACAGTCCGCAGGCAGGTAGGGTCTCAGCCTGCGTACCAAGCGGAGGTGGTAAACAGCTGCCCTGGATACAGAATTGACCTGCGGCTCCATGGACAGCTGTGAGTCCAAAATGACTCCCAGGCTGCGCACCTGGTCGTTCAGGGGCACAGTTACCCCATTCAGGACCAGGGAGTCCTCCACACCCGCCCGCCCCCTGCCCCCCAAAACAGTACTTCTATCTTGTCAGGATTCATCCTCAATCCATTAGCCACCATCCATCCTCCAACCACCTCCAGACACACAGGACCTTCACCACCTTCACTGGTTCTGATTTGAAAGAGAGGTAGAGCTGGGTATCATCTGTTCTCATTTAAACCACGCTGTCCTTGCTGTCCTGAACTACTGGAACCACCTCCTGGGACGCCTCCGTGCAAAAACTGTTAGGATATTTCCGTTGCACCTTAAAAGGGAGCAGGCTTTGTGAGTCACAGAGTCTGCGTATTTCCTGTTCACAGGATGTTTCTGTTGTGTCTATGCTTTCGTTTCTCTCTGTGTGCCTGAGCAGACCGAAGCAAGCAGTCATGTTTTTTCTTAGTTCTGACCAACGCTAAATAAACTTGTAAATATGCTCTCCTGCGTGCATCTTTCGCTGTGCAAATTCTGCTGATAGAGCGTGCATCAGCTCTGGAATGTCACAAGCTATTTTCTGGAGCTCGTGTCGCTAATTGCTGATACTGTATCTACGGGAGATCGATGGACGTCCGGAGGCGACGTGGGGGCCATGATGGGCTTTATCTCCCTGGCAGTATCCCAACAAAAACCTCCCTTCTTTCCATTAAGCCTCTCTTCCAAATTCATTTTTCTCTCACCCGCCAGTCCCTACTGTCGCTAACCCAAAAGGCATGCAGTTGGCAGTCACCCTATATTCTGCCCCTGTCTCTGCTTCCTCCCTCCTGCTGTTGCTTCCCTGGCTCTGTTTTGGACTGTAATCCCCTTGGGACGGAGACCTGCCACATCGGCTGTTTGCGAAGAGCTGTGGGCGAAGAGGGTGGCATCTAAATAAATAAAACCTTGCTTTCTGCTGTGATGTCACAAAGGGGAAACAAAGAAGTTTTAGGGTAAGGAAAAGGACGGGTGCTTCTTTCAGAGCAGAAGGACACTTTGGAAGCTCATCTCAAAAGATTGCCAAACGGTGCTTTTCGACTCTGCCTCCACTCCCACAAAAACCTGTTGTGGTTGTTGTTGTTTAGTCATGTCCAACTCTTCGTGACCCCCTGGACCAGAGCACGCCAGGCACTCCTGTCTTCCACTGCCTCCCGCAGTTTGGTCAAACTCATGCTGGTAGCTTCGAGAACACTGTCCAACCAACTCGTCCTCTGTCGTCCCCTTCTCCTTGTGGCCTCCATCTTTCCCAACATTAGGGTCTTTTCCAGGGAGTCTTCTCTTCTCATGAGGTGGCCAAAGTCTTGGAGCCTCAGCTTCAGGATCTGTCCTTCCAGTGAGCACTCAGGGCTGATTTCCTTAAGAATGGAGAGGTTTGATCTTCTTGCAGTCCATGGGACTCTCAAGAGTCTCCTCCAGCACCATAATTCAAAAGCATCAATTATTCGGCGATTAGCCTTCTTGATGGTCCAGCTCTCAATTCCATACATCACTACTGGGAAAACCATAGCTTTAACTATACGGACCTTTGTTGGCAAGGTGATGTCTCTACTTTTTAAAAAACCTAACTAACATTAAAACACAAAAATTGAACTAACATTAAAAAAACAAACACATCCCTGTGTTTTGGAGTGTGCCTTAAATAATGTACAATTTAATTCAGATCAACTGATAAGGACATGGTAGAAGTAAGTGACAAGTTTGCCTCTAGGAAGTAAATGAATACTCAGTGCTTTGGGAAGGTATACTTGAAGAGCGTCACATCCCCTCCTAACAGAAATTCTATTTTTTTTAAAAAAATGTTTCTTATCCTCCTCCTTTGTTGCGTAACTCTCTGGTGCAGGACGAAGAGAGAAAACTTTTCGACTCATTGCAGTGGCTGCGTGATAAATTTTAAAAAAACAAACACGGTGTCCTCCCTCCTCGCCCTGATTTTTCCTGGAGTAAATCCAGCTTCTGCGTGCAGAATTTGCGTGGCACGTTCAAGAGCGCAACCTGGAAAATATTCTGAGCGCCGGTTAGGCCAGCTATAGAGAAAGAAAGAATATAACAGCCAGATAAACTTTCCATTTTCTGATATTCTAGCCAGAGATAGGAGCTAATTTGCCTTGGTCCCCCCCCACCAAAAAAATCAAAAATCCTCCAAAAATGGGGAGGGGGGGAAGAGAAGGGGTGGTTGAAGAGGGACTGTATTCACTAATTATACATACTGAAAAGATTTTGGTGCAATGCAAGATGATCCTTGTGATATGCTAATCCGTTTTTTTCTGCTTGGTGTTGCCTGAAGCTTCTCTGTCTCTCTGCCTCTTTCTCTTTCGCTTCCCCCCCCTCCACCTCCCCGCTGTATGACAATATAAACTTGCAGCCACAAAGGGAATCGAATGGGTGAGCTGGAGGAGGGCTATAACTCGAACACATGGCAGGACCTCCTTGCCCCCCTCCCGGAGGGCTGGCCCTTTGTGGCCTCTCGGTTTCGTATCCTGAAGTCAATAGGAGAAAAGGCTGCCACCTCCACAACTTAGTATGACACTCTGCTTCCCCCCCCCCCCCTTCTCTTTGCATTCATGAATAGTCAGCGAGCAGCAGACAAAATAGAACTAATCTTTTTTGACAGAATTGTTCAATTTTAGAGGGGCGGCTTTGAGAAGATCAGGCGGGCATTTGCAGGGGGCGAGGAAGGGGGGGGGGAAACAATGGAGGCACCATCCCCTTGGCTGCTGGCCTCATTGTTTCGCAAAAAGCACAATCGCATTTATTTATTATTTATTTTTTTAATAATAAAAAAAACAACCGGCGACGTCTAATTGACCGGCTTTGAGAAAATAAGTGTGAAGAGAGGGGGAAATAGAAAGTTGAAAGCCTCACAAAGTCGGGTAAAGTTGTGCGTTGAAAGATCATGAGGATTATTATTATTTTTAAAAGGCGATGATTCCATCATCATTGTCCTATATACTTGCGCAATCAACCAGAATATTTGCAATATCGGTGGGTCTGTTTCTTTCTTGATCCTTCTGTAATATGGTCCCTTCTTTTTTGCTCCTGCCTGTGTCTCATTCCTATTTTTTATTGTTATCCAAATTGTGTTCGATCCAGTAGTTTTTGTGTGCATACAATTTTTTTTTTAAAAAAAAAATTAGATATTCCCTGTCCTAGGCTTAGGACTACCCTAGATTTGAGAGATAGAGATAGCTAGAGAGAGGGGTCGTCCCCCCCCCCCCACAATGCCGTCTCTCCCTCTCCTTACACTTAGGAAGGAGACAAACAAAAAAACACAAAACGCAGCGCACCAGCCACCCATCTTCCCAATGCATGGGCAAAAGCCCAGAAGTTAGCAACGTGGCCCATGCAGCTGCAACATTGCATTTCAAATTCAGTTTACTCATAGGACGAGGGCTAATCCTGCCCCCGTAATTCCCTACAGCCAAAATCTGCCCCCTCCCTGAGTGACAGTGCAGTGCAAAGACAGTACCACGCTTATCTTTCCTTACCAGATGGCCGACTTGGATCAATGCACACATGCCACGATCAATGGGAGCGATAAAGAATTAGGAAAACAGTGGTACATGCTCCCAGAAAAGCTTGTACACTGCATAATTATTTTATGATTCTACACATGGTTACATGTGATACTGGAGTCGAGAAGGAAAGGATAATTAGAGAGCCAGGGAGAATTTTCGTTCGGCGCTCACGCACTGCTTTCGGTCAGCAATTTCCGCTCAGTTAAATTCAATTCTTTTCAGGGTTTGTTTGGGTTGTGTGTGTGTCTTTAACATGTCTCCCTCCGCCTTTCCCCGAATGAAATATTGAGGGAAATATGTACACATCTCGTGGGGACTGATCCTGCTTTAAAGGTCCCAGTCTGGTGCAATTTGGGGCTGGGGGGGAGATAAACAGCAAGTTTGCCCTGTGATACAACCAGCCAATGTTTGGCTGAAGGTAGGGATGTGTTGAGGGTATGCCTGGGTTACAGATGCTCAGGGAATTCAATCTTTGCAGATTCTAATATGAGCAGTTCAGATTAACGTGTGGATCGGAAACGCAATTCCTAGATTTCCCACTTTTATGGACATTGCAAAGCAGCACAGCCCTGGGTGGTTAAGTCATTCTGCAAGAGGGTAAGTTTTGAAATGCACATTTTAAGAGAAAATAAAGTGAAAGAGAATACTTGTTGTTTAGTTGCTTAGTCATGTCCGACTTCATGACCCCCTGGACCAGAGCACGCCAGGCACTCCTGTCTTCCACTGCCTCCCGCAGTTTGATCAAACTCATGCTGGTAGCTTTGAGAACACTGTCCCACCATCTCGTCCTCTGCCGTCCCCTTCTCTTGTGCCCTCCATCTTTCCCAGTATCAGGGTCTTTTCCAGGGAGTCTTCTCTTCTCATGTGGTGGCCAAAGTCTTGGAGCCTCAGCTTCAGGATCTGTCCTTCCAGTGAGCACTCAGGGCTGATTTCCTTCAAAATGGAGAGGTTGGATCTTCTTGCAGTCCATGGGACTCTCAAGAGTCTCCTCCAGCACCAGAATTCAAAAGCATCAATTCTTCGGCAATCAAGAGAATACTTAGGTAGATATTTTTTTTTATAAGATATTTATTAAGATTTTTTAAAGTATTACAATAAAAATGAAAAAAATAACAAAAATACAAAATAAAAATAGTTAAAAACACACAGATTTTCCATTGCTTATTTTCCTTTAGCTTGTTTCCCGGACCTCCTCATACCTCCCTTTTTTGTATTCCACTTCAAATTGTTGGTTCAGCAAATCCTTACCATTAGATTTTTACCTATTTATAACCCTTTTTTCATATTCTCTTAAAGCATTACAGCTGGAAACCACTTAATTTCTATCCAACATCATTCTAACATTCATTAATTTTACAATATTTCTGTAGATAGTCTTTGAATTTCTTCCAATCTTCTTCCACCGACTCTTCTCCCTGGTCTCGGATTCTGCCAGTCATTTCCGCCAGTTCCATGTAGTCCATCACCTTCATCTGCCATTCTTCCCAGGTGGGTAGATCTTGTGTCTTCCAATACTTCGCGATGAGCATTCTTGCTGCTGTTGTAGCATACATAAAGAAAATTCTATCCTTCTTTGGCACCAATTGGCCGACCATGCCCAGGAGTAAGGCCTCTGGTTTCTTCAGGAAGGTATATTTAAATACCTTTTTCATTTCATTATAGATCATTTCCCAGAAAGCCTTAATCCTTGGGCACGTCCACCAAAGGTGAAAGAATGTACCTTCAGTTTCTTTACATTTCCAACATTTATTATCGGGCAAATGATAGATTTTTGCAAGCTTGACTGGGGTCATGTACCACCTGTATATCATCTTCATAATATTCTCTCTTAAGGCATTGCATGCCATAAACTTCATACCTGTGGTCCATAACTGTTCCCAGTCAAAACAAAAAAATTTTTTCCTTCCAGTAGCACCTTAAAGACCAACTAAGTTAGTTCTTGGTATGAGCTTTCGTGTGCATGCACACTTCTTCAGATACGTATCTGAAGAAGTGTGCATGCACACGAAAGCTCATACCAAGAACTAACTTAGTTGGTACAAACAAACAAACAAATTTCTTTCCAGTAGCACCTTAAAGACCAACTAAGTTAGTTCTTGGTATGAGCTTTCGTGTGCATGCACACTTCTTCAGATACACTACTTCATGTATCTGAAGTATTCATGTATTCTTCATGTATCTGAAGAAGTGTGCATGCACACGAAAGCTCATACCAAGAACTAACTTAGTTGGTCTTTAAGGTGCTACTGGAAAGAAATTTGTTTGTTTGTTTGTTTTGAGTATGGCAGACCAACACGGCTACCTTTCTGTAACTGTAACTTAGTTGGTCTTTAAGGTGCTACTGGAAGGGGAAAAAAATTTTGTTTTGACTATGGCAGACCAACACGGCTACCCATCTGTAACTGTTCCCAGTCAACAAACATAATGTTATGTCCAACATCTTGTGCCCATTTAATCATAGCAGATTTCACCGTTTCATCCTGAGTATTCCATTTCAACAGCAAGTTATACATCTTTGACAAAATCTTAGTTTTGGGTTCTAACAGTTCTGTTTCTAATTTTGATTTTTCCACCAGGAAGCCAATTTTCTTGTCCAAATTATATGCCTCCATTATCTGATAATAATGAAGCCAATCTCGCACTTTGTTTTTTAGTTTCTCAAAACTCTGCAGTTTCAGTCTATCTCCCTCTTGTTCCAAAATTTCCCAATATTTCGGCCATTTGGCCTCCATATTGAGCTTTTTCTGGGCTTTTGCTTCCACTGGTGACAGCCACCTTGGGGTTTTATTTTCCAATAAGTCCTTATATCTTATCCAAATGTTAAACAATGCTTTCCTGACAATATGGTTTTTAAATACTTTATGCGCTTTGACCTTGTCATACCACAGATATGCATGCCATCCAAATACATTGTTAAAACCTTCTAAGTCCAAAATGTCTGTGTTTTCCAGAAGCAGCCATTCTTTCAACCAGCAAAAGGCTGCTGATTCATAGTAAAGTTTAAAGTCTGGCAGGGCAAATCCATCCCTTTCCTTTGCATCAGTTAATATCTTAAATTTTATTCTGGGCTTCTTGCCCTGCCAGACAAATCTAGAAATATCTCTCTGCCACTTCTTGAAACAGTCCATCTTGTCCACAATTTGCAATGTTTGAAACAAAAACAGCATTCTAGGCAATACATTCATTTTTATCACAGCAATACGACCCAACAGTGAAAGCTTCAAGTTCGACCAAATTTCTAAGTCTTTTTTCACTTCCGTCCAACATTTTTCATAATTATCTTTAAATAAGTTCCCATTTTTAGCTGTCATATTAATCCCCAGGTATTTCACTTTCTTAACCACAGTCAAGCCTGTCTCATTCTGAAACCTCTCTCTTTCAATCGGTGTTAATTTTTTCTCTAAAACCTTAGTTTTTAACTTGTTCAGTTTAAATCCTGCCACTTGACCAAATTCTTGAATTAGTTCTAAAACCCTTTTAGTACTAGATTCTGGCTCCTGTAACGTCAATACTAAGTCACCTGCAAATGCTCTCAGTTTGTACTGTTTGGCTCCGACCTGTATGCCTTTAACCAGCCGGTCCCTTCTAATCATATTCAGCAGAACCTCCAGGACCGATATAAAAAGCAATGGGGAAATTGGGCACCCCTGCCGTGTCCCTTTTTCTATCTTAAATTCTTCCGTCACCACATTATTTACAATTAATTTAGCCTTTTGTTCAGAGTATATTGCACCTATACCATTTTCAAAACCTTAGGTAGATTTAAATGCTGGTGCAGATTTGAGGTTTGTTTCATTTTTAGTAGATGAATGGAATGGAACAGAATGAATGCGTGTGGAAATGACAACACACACACAGAACAATGGTTTCACCAATCCTTGGCATAGATGGTAAGGTAGGCTTCATTTAGCCTCACCAATCTATTTCTTGCGGACCACCAGACCCCAGACTAGGCTTGACATACGTCCATAATTTCCCAGACATTGTCGGAATGTGGCAGTCGGAAGCAGTGTCCGGGCGGAAATCGCTGAAATGTCCAGGGAAAGTCTGTATTTTGGTGAATTATCCAAATAATAATAATAATAATCTTGAAAATGTCATCAACTTTGCTCCAAAAAGCCCAACAACTTTTGTGTCCAGTATTTCACTTTTTGAAATATGGCAGCCTCTACCCCAGACCCAATTTATTGGTGCCATGAGAGCACTTTTGTATTTCCGGAGCGCTCCAACCAGCTGCAAGACACTTTTTCTGTGCTGAGTTTGCTACAAGTAGGGAGCGCAAAGGTGCAAGATAGATGGGGCTGGTCTTGGAACAGCTGGGCTGTATGTGCTGGGCTTGGAGGCGACACGGCAACAGCAGGAGGCCCCATTAGCTAAAGTGGTGCTTCAGGTTAAGAACAGTTTCAGGTTAAGAACGGACCTCTGGAACGAATTAAGTACTTAACCCGAGGTACCACTGTATGGTCATTTATGGACCCAATAGGTATCTAAAGCCATTTGCACATGTTGCCTTGCAACCAGTCCATGCAGAATGTAGGCACCCTATATATAGAAAGGAGCAAACCAGTGATCTTTGAGGGAGCAGGCTAGCAGGCGGGGCCCATTACTTACATCAGAGGACCCTACACAACACAAAACACTGTTGCTGTATGTAGGTTTCATCTTATTTGTTTTTTATCTTAAATTTTGGAAATGTACATCCAGGTTTTTTCCCCCTTTAATTTTTTGGGGGGGCCCCAAGAGAGTAGGGCCCTGAGCTATAGCTTGTTTAGCTTATATGTAAATCTGGCGCTGCTCAGAGGAATCTGCATCCCTGTAATGCATCTTCATCCCAGGTGCCCTAATCTCCAGGTGAGAAGTTGGTCATCTTCCTTTCTATCTGTCAACCTTTGGTCTCAGGATCAAGCTCAGGTCACTGCCAGAACCTCACCAGACCATAAGAGAGGAGGGATAGAAATGCATGGATAGAAATTTAAGAAAGGTGTCCTTTGGGGTAGAGAGTAGACCTCATTCTTCATTTTAGACCACATCTGAATATCCATCAGGAGTCTGTCCTGAACACTGAATCGACCCACTAACTGTTGTTGTGACCTTTAAAGCCCTAAACGACCTCAGCCCAGTATACCTGAAGGAGTGTCTCCACCCCCATCGTCCAGCCCAGACACTGAGGTCCAGCACCGAGGGCCTTCTGGCAGTTCCCTCCCTTCGAGAAGTGAGGTTACAGGGAACCAGGCAGAGGGCCTCCTTGGTGGTGGCACCCTCCCTGTTGAACACCTTCCCATCAGATGTTAAGGAAATAAACAACTCTCTGACTTTTAGAAGACATCTGAAGGAAGCCCTCTGTATAGGTAAGTTTTTAATGTTTGATGTTTTATCGTGTTTTTAATATTCTGTTGGGAGCCGCCCAGAGTGGCTGGGGAAACCCAGCCAGATGGGTGGGGTATAAATAATAAATGTTGGATGGAAGTAAAAAAGGATTTAGAAATATGGTCAAATCTGAAGCTATCATTGCCAGGCTGAATTGCTGTGATAAAAATGAATGTATTGCCAAGGATGCTGTTTTTGTTTCAAACATTGCAAATTTTGGATAAAATGGACTGTTTTAAGAAGTGGCAGAGAGATATTTCTAGATATGTCTGGCAGGGCAAGAAGCCTCGAATAAAATTTAAGATATTAACTGATGCTAAAGAAAGAGGTGGATTTGCCCTGCCAGACCTTAAACTTTATTATGAATCAGCCGCTTTTTGCTGGCTGAGAGAATGGCTGCTTCTTGAAAACACTGACGTGCTGGATTTAGAAGGTTTTAACAATGTATTTGGGTGGCATGCATATTTGTGGTATGACAAGGTCAAAGCACATAAAGCGTTTAAAAACCATATTGTCAGAAAAGCACTGTTCAATGTTTGGATAAGATATAAGGACTTATTGGAAAATAAAACCCCAAGGTGGTTGTCACCAATGGAAGCGAAGGCTCAGAAAAAGCTCAATATGGAGGCCAAATGGCCGAAATATTGGGAAATTTTGGAAAAGGAGATAGATTAAAACTGCAGAGTTTTGAAAAATTAAAAAAATAGAGTGCGAGATTGGCTTCATTATTACCAGATAATGGAGGCATATAATTTGGACAAAAAAAATGGCTTCCAGGTGGAAAAATCAAAATTGGAAACAGAACTGCTAGATCCTAAAATTAGGAACTTGTCAAGAATGTATAACTTGCTGTTGAAATGGAATACTCAGGATGAAACGGTGAAATCTGCTATGATTAAATGGGCACAAGATGTTGGACATAATATTATGATGGCTGACTGGGAACAGTTATGGACCACAGGTATGAAGTTCACGGCATGCAATGCCTTAAGAGAGAATATAATGAAAATGATCTACAGGTGGTACATGACACCAGTCAAGCTTGCAAAAATTTATCATTTGCCCAATAATAAATGTTGGAAATGTAAAGAGACTGAAGGTACATTCTTTCACCTTTGGCGGACGTGCCCAAGGATTAAGACTTTCTGGGAGATGATCTATAATGAAATGAAAAAGGTATTTAAATATACCTTCCTGAAGAAACCAGAGGCCTTACTCCTGGGCATGGTCGGCCAATTGGTGCCAAAGAAGGATAGAACTTTCTTTATGTATGCTACAACAGCAGCAAGAATACTTATTGCAAAGTATTGGAAGACACAAGATCTGCCCACCCGGGAAGAATGGCAGATGAAGGTGATGGACTACGTGGAACTGGCGGAAATGACTGGCAGAATCCGAGACCAGGGAGAAGAGTCGGTGGAGGAAGATTGGAAGAAATTTAAAGATTATTTACAGAAACATTGTAAAATTAAGGAATGTTAGAAGGATGTTGGAATGAAGTTATGTGGTTTTAGCAGAAATGTTATAAAGGTTTAGGAAAAAACAGACTGTTAATTGGTGAAAGGAGGGAAAGTAAAGTTACATTATATTAAGATAAATTACAGGACAAAAATTGGAAAAGATGGGAAGGATTTGCTGAAATAGTTAACCGAACTAAAATACAAAAAAGGGAGGTGTGAGGAGGTCAAGGAAACAAGTAAATGAAAGATAAGTTATGGGAAGATTTGCTGTGGGTTTTTTTTAATGGATTTTATTTTTCTGTTTTCTTTCTTTTTCTTTTTCTTTTTTTTCATTATTGTGATGTGTTGTTTTGTTTTTGCTTAGTATGGTTTTTTTTTACTTTTCCCTTTTGTAACTTTTAAAACTTTAGTAAATTTAAAGTAAAATAAATAAATAATAAACTTATTATTAAATATATATTATTGTAGCTCTGTCAATGGAGCCCAAGACTCTTAATCGCACGGCTGTAGGTCCAAGCCCCACATTGGACAAAAGATACCTGCATTTTAGAGGGTTGGACTAGATGACCACTGTGGTCTCCCTTCCAACTCTACAGTTCTATGATTCTGCAACTCCAGTCGGTGTGTGCAGTGAATCTATACATGCCAAAGCCACTCAGGCCTTTCCTTTATAATAAAGGAGGTGAAAGGGGGGAATTCTTTGAACTTGGTTGCTATGGGTATGAAAAAGAAAAATAAGTGCTGCAGCATAATCACTTCAAATGCATGGTTTGTTGCAAGGGGCGGCTGCTTGTGCTTTGTGTTTTGCTTTGTTTCCCCCCAAATTTAATCTCGGAACAGAGCTTGGCTGAAACGACTTCTCATCTCATACCTTTTCAGCAGCCTCAAATAACAGCTCGCACTTTTGGGTGACTTGTGAGGGCACTACTTACCTAAAATGTCAGCCAGCTTTCTCTTGTTTTCCCCTACTTTGGGATATTAAGAACAGAGTAAGTGGCCTAATGGGACGCGGGTGGCGCTGTGGGTTAAACCACAGAGCCTAGGAGTTGCCAATCAGAAGGTCGGCGATTCGAATCCCCGAGACGGGGCGAGCTCCCGTTGCTCGGTCCCTGCTCCTGCCAACCTAGCACTTCGAAAGCACATCAAAGTGCAAGTAGATAAAGAGGTACCGCTCCGGCGGGAAGGTAAACGGCGTTTCTGTGCGCTGCTCTGGTTCGCCAGAAGCGGCTTAGTCATGCTGGCCACATGACCCGGAAGCTGTATGCCGGCTCCCTCAGCCAATAAAGCGAAATGAGCGCCGCAACCCCAGAGTCGGCCACGACTGGACCTAATGGTCAGGGGTCCCTTTACCTTTAAGTGGCCTAATGTTCACTCAGATCACTGGTCTACCTAGCTCTGTATTCTGCGGGTGCAGAATGCCGCGGCGAGGCTCCTTATGGGGATCACATTCATCTATTGCTTTACCAACTGCACTGGCTCCCGGTGGAGTACAGGGTCAGGTTTAAGGTGCTGGTTTTGTCCTTTAAAGCCCTACGTGGCCTAGGACCCTCGTACCTACGGGACTCCCTCTCCTGGTATGCCCTGCAGAGGACCTTAAGGTCCACAAATGACAACACTTTGGAGGTCCCAAGTCATGAGGTGGTTAGATTGGTCTCAACTTGGGCCAGGGCCTTTTCAGTACTGGCCCCGACTTGGTGGAACGCTCTGTCACAAGAGACCAGGGCCCTGCGGGACTTGACATCTTTCCGCAGGGCCTGCAAGACAGAGCTGTTCCACGTGGCCTTTGGTTTGGATTCACTCTGACCCTTATGTTTTCCCTCCCCTTATGGTTTTGATCTATGGGCTACTATTAAAATGAGGCTGCATTTTAAATTACAGTGGTACCTCAGGTTACAGACGCTTCAGGTTACAGACTCCGCTAACCCAGAAATAGTACCTCGGGTTAAGAACTTTGCTTCAGGATGAAAACAGAAATCGTGCGGCGGCGGCGCAGCAGCAGCAGGAGGCCCCATTAGCTAAAGTGGTGCTTCAGGTTAAGAACAGTTTCAGGTTAAGAACGGACCTCCGGAACGAATTAAGTTCTTAAACCGAGGTACCACTGTATATTTTAACCTGTATTTTAAATTGGTTGTTGTTGTTGTTGTAATTTTATTGGTGTTAGCTGCCCTGAGCCCAGCTCTGGCCGGGGAGGGTGGGGTACAAATAAAATTATTATTATTATTATTATTATTATTATTATTATTATTATTATTATTATCCACACGGACTGGCAGCAGCTCTCCAGACAGTGGACATTCCCAACCCCACCAGGAGATGCCAGGGATGGAGTCTGAGACCTTCTACATGCCAAGCAGATGCTCTACCACTGAGCTACTTCCCTTCCAAACTTCTTCACTCTGCATTGCCCTCACTTGTCCCCAGTGACATTATGCATTCTATCATGGAGTGCAGTCGTTCCAAATTAGGCAAGCCATGGACCCCTTGCTTTTGAAAACATTGATACCTCTGTGTTAGTTTTCATTTTGTGAATGGTGCCAACACACCCTACAACATGTCCCAGCACCAAATTGGGGTGCATGTTTTCTGGGCCATGCTCCTGTGCGAGTCATGTGACCCACGTGAGAGCACAGCACCCAAAGATGCATGTTTCGGGGAGCTGTGACCGGCTGTGATTTCACACATTTTGGGGTGCCACGCTCTTGCATGAGAGTATGCCGCCCAATGGGATGTCCCAGACAGTTGATGGGTTTATGCCACGGACCCCCCTGGGTGAGTTATGTGGATGTCTGGGGTCTGTGGACCACCAGTTGGGAACCACTGATGTCGGGTGAGGGTAGCCAATTCAGCGCGCTTGCGATGTTCCCGTACTACAACTCCCATCATCCTTGACCATTGGCCATGCTGGTTGGAGAGGCTGACACTTGGAGTCCTATAACATCTGCAGAGCACACCGTCGGCCAATCCAGATGCAGGATAGTTAGCACTGGGGTGTCATTTCATATGCTGGATTGAGTTAATGGTCACAATCTTGATGGTTTTTCTGAAGAATCTCCCATGCCGCTATTATTAAACATTTGAAATGGGCAAATATTTGGCACAGCCTTGTGTTATTTCATATGGCTTGGGAGATAAGAGAGGATTGGGGCCAACTGGTCCTCAGTGACAGACACCCACCTCCAAGCATGGAGTAAGCCACAATTCAGAATGGGGAGAAATTTTGTTTGGTCTGCCTTTCTTTTAATGAGAAGCTGCCAAATTCACATCTCGAACTGATAAAGGTAAAGGGACCCCTGACCGTTAGGTCCAGTCATGACCAACTCTGGGGTTGCGGCAGTCATCTCGCTTTATTGGGCGAGGGAGCCGGCGTACAGCTTCTGGGTCATGTGGCCAGCATGACTAAGCCGCTTCTGATGAACCAGAGCAGCGCACGGAAACGCCGTTTACCTTCACACCGGAGCGGTCCCTATTTATCTACTTGCGCTTTGACGTGCTTTCAAACTGCTAGGTTGGCAGGAACTGGGACCGAGCAATGGGAGCTCACTCTGTCGCAGAGTTTCGAACCGCCGACCTTCTGATTGGCAAATCCTAGTCTCTGTGGTTTAACCCACAGCGCCACCCGCTTCCCCTCAAACTGATACACGAACACAATTATCTTTTGAAATTCAAACTTCCCTGAATTTTGCGATGCAGCCAAACAATGTGTTCAAAAATGGATTATATTAGGGGAAAGTGTGTATAAAAATATATAGATTTGTGAAAACAGCATACAAAATGCACCGTATCAGGGGGAAACTGCTTGCAAAAATGTTTATGCGGGGAGAAATTTGCAGCATGATGCCAATGAACTTTCATGAGGACTCCCCCCTCCTTTTTACTAAAAAATTGCAAATCGCTGCCAGAATTTGGCAACCTGAACAATTAGAATTGGGAAAACGAGACACTGAGAGAAACCGAAAGTGGTAGCTTTACTCGCCATTCCTTTTTAGAACCTGCCCTCTGAAATCTTTCTTTTCCCAGCCGCCCCAGAAATCTGCGATGCTGCCCTTGAAGAAAAGCTCTGGAAGAAACTTTAGTCTTGCTCCAGGTTGCTTGGGGGGGGGGGGCTTCTGACACAAGCTGAATCCAAGCCCACCCACTGGCAAGTGGAGCCTTTTGCAGACAGAACAGCCTCAGACACCCATCCAGCAGGGCATCTCAGGTTTTGGACAGACTGCTTCGCCATCTGATATCCCAGGCATTGCATGTTGTTGCATCGTTGGGCAGATAAGCTGGCTCTCAGATTTTCCTTTGCTAAGTGCGCCCAGTTTACAGAGCAAGAACCAGGCACCTCTTTGCCCTTCCTGCAAACCAAGCAGGGGAGGCCTCCTCTTTTATTTCTCCTGCGCGTGCAACTCATTTGAGTGCTTTGGCTTGCAAAATGCCACCACAAGCTGGCCTGGTGGCACGGGGAGGCAAGCTCCGTTCCAGCTGGGTTCTTCCGGAGACGGCGGGTGCCAGTGAGCAGACGAGGTTGCCTGGTGTGCTCAGCTGCTAACCTGGAAGGAATTCCATCGGCGAGGGTGACCTCTCCAGCAGGCGACATCGGTGGAAGCCAGCAGAATCTGGACCTGAAGGCTACGACAGGGTGCCAACGCGAATGCAGGCCGACTGGCCAGAAGATGGCTGTTGCTCCTCAGAGGTTTGGCAGAGGGTTTTCCTTCCCATCGAGCTGGGCTTGCTTTTGGATGAATAAGACCTCTGCCGGGCTTCCACGAAGCCGTCTGCCAAGAGGAGCTGCCTTCTACCTGAAAGGGGTGAGGGAGCAGGAGGAGAAATCGGACCAGAGAGGAAAACAGGACATGGAAGCGGGGAGGTCCTTGCATAGCCCATCTAGCCATGCCATTGTCCTCTAGCACCTCTTCCATGTTTTGTTTTGGTTTTTCCAATTTTTTTTATTGATTTTCCAAATTTTTCACACAGAAAAAAGAAAAAACATGACAAAACACACAACAAAGACGATAAACACATAAGAGAATTATTACTTCAGATACTTAAATCTCTTAACATTGGTAACTGACTTCCTCGAATCCCCTCTATCTGAATTTCATTATATCACCTGTATAACAGTTCTCCAGTTTCATATTTCTAATAGTATTAACTCCTTTCATTAACTAACCTCTTCTCCTTTATTATTATTCTAATCGTGCTCTGGCGGTGCGGCGGCAGCGGGAGACCCCATTAGCTAAAGTGGTACCTCAGGTTAAGAACAGTTTCAGGTTAAGAACGGACCTCTGGAACTAAGTAAGTTCTTAACCCAAGGTATCACTGTAGTTGAACAGGGCTGCCTTCAGATGTCTTTTAAAGATAGGATAGCTACTTATTTCCTTGACATCTTATGGGAGGGAGTTCCACAGGGCGGGCGCCACCACTGAGAAGGCCCTGTGCCTGGTTCCCTGTAACCTCCCTTCTCGCAGCGAGGGAACCACCAGAAGGCCCTCGGCGCTGGACCTCAGTGTCTGGGCTGGACAATGGAAGTGGAGATGCTCCGGGAGACTTCCGGTGCAGTGCGATCTCGTCGCAAGCGGGGATTTTGCCGTGAGGGAAATCCCGGGCTATTTTGGAGGATTAGGGGTGCTACAGGGCGCGGTGGCCCCCAAAAATACCTCTGGTGGGTGTCCAGAAGGTCAGGTTCCCGGCGGAACCAGAAGCGGTCAGCCCGGCCGTCAGGTAGCTTCGAAAGAAGCGAAGAGAATGGCGGAGCAGATCTGCGGGTCGAGGGAAGCCATTATCTACCTCCGAATAGCGAAGCCCCGAGCTTGCTGAGGAAGCGCTGCGCTCTCAAATTAAAGGAATCCGGTGCTAAATTAAGCATAAATTTGAAGTTTTAACAACAAGGAAGTCCCGGAGAGAAAAGAGAAGTTTGCGGAGTTCAGCTGACAGCCGAAATCAACTTAGACGCAGAGCTACGTGCAGAGCCGGAAAAGTGAAAGTGAGTTGCCTTAGCGGCTACTGTTTTTCTCCCCTATGAACTCTTCTAAAAAGTAACTTTTTACGAGGATACATTATATCAAAGACATTATCAAAGTAAAAGGGGGAACAGAAGAGGAACTTGTTTAAAATTGAAGTCCTTGGTGTAACGGAGGGCATAAATAGAAGGAGGAAGCGCTTCTCCACTTTCGCTTTTAAAGAACAAAGGACAGTGAAACGGAAGAGAAGGCTTCAACGCCATTAAGAACGTTTAAGCATAGTAAAACAGACACACTATTAAAGAACAAATATATTTTGGCAAGTTTATTTGGCTGTTGTAAATTATCCTTATTTTTGTTTTCTTTTTTTGTTTTTTGGAATCCTTGATATATAAGAAACTTAATTGATGGAGATATATACATATTTTTGTCCTTTTTGTAACAACGCCACACCAACACGACCCAAGACCTCTAGTGGTTGGACTAAGTCAATACAACTTGTTTTTCTCTTTTTGGGGGGGACTGGTTTTTCACTTCCTATTTGATGGTTGCTGAAAGTTGGATATAATATTGGATACAAATTTGACTTTTAAAGCATCTTGGATTTATAACTGTGTTATCTTCTGCTACCTGTGAAAGTGGATTTTGAATTGTCCTCTCCTCTTTTTTTTCTGCTTGGACGTTTATCATATATACTACTCCCAAGTAGAGATAATGGAATTAAACAAAGCACAAGAGGAAATGAAGGATGTAATAGCTATGAATGAACTCCGGCAGAGAGAGGTGAATTTGAGACTCAGAGCTGTGCCAGAGATACAAGGAGAAAATATTAAAGAGAAATTGATAGCAGAATTAGCGCAATGGATGGAACTACCAGTAGAAGAAATGGCAAAAACTGTCCAAAATGCATTTAGAATGCGAGTGAAAACAACAAAAGCAAAAAGATTTACAGGGGACTGCTTGATTACATTTAAAGATAGAGAAATGAGAAATATGATTCTACAGAAGAATAGAGAAAAGAGATTGAATATAGATGGGAATTTCATAATTATTTTCAAAGATATACCAATTAGACTACTCAAATGAAGAGATCTTTATAAATCATTGGTACAGACGTTGAAGAAAAATAACATCGAATTCAGATGGGAGTTCCCCGAAGGAATCTCATTCATGTATAGAAGCAAGAGGCACAGATTGACAAACCCAGAAGAAACTGGGAAATTCTTGAGAAAGTATAAAGAATTAAGATGTGGATGAAACCAAAGGAACAGAGGGAAGAACGCCAGGAGAATTAAAACCAGAGGAAGAAAAGGGAGAGAAGGGAAAGGAAACAGACGAAGAAGAAGAGGAGGAAGAAGAAGAGACAGCCAAATTATAGCAATATAAATAAATTTTATTTAAAATTTGGACATCATGGCGTTAAAAATTTGGAATTGGAATATTAATGGGATGAATGAAAAAAAGAAGAGGAACAAAATTGAACAGTTTTTTAAAAAGAAAAACTTAGACATCATTTGTTTACAAGAGACACACGTGGCAAGAAGACACAAAAAAATATTAATCAATAAAAGATTGGGAAATGAATTTGCATCTTCAGACAAGGAGAAAAAAAGAGGAGTGGTTATATATATTAAAAATAAAATTGAAGCTCAACAAATTTTTAAAGATGAAGAGGGAAGGATAATTGCGGTTTGAATCAAATGGCAAGGAGAAAATTTGATTATAGTCGGGATCTATGCACCAAATGGCAATAAGACTGAATTCTACAAAACTCTAGAAGAAAAATTATTTGAATATATGGACCAGAAAATTATATTAATGGGTGATATGAACGGAGTGGTTTCGTTGGAAATGGACAGACTTAGAGAAGGAGCAAGTAAAGAAGGGAAATTACCTAAATCTTTCTTTTCAATGATAAAAAATTGTAATTTGATACAGAAAGGTAGCCGTGTTGGTCTGCCATAGTCAAAACAAAAAAAATTTTTTTTCTTTCCAGTAGCACCTTAAAGACCAACTAAGTTAGTTCTTGGTATGAGCTTTCGTGTGCATGCACACTTCGTCAGATACACTTCGTCAGTGTATCTGACGAAGTGTGCATGCACACGAAAGCTCATACCAAGAACTAACTTAGTTGGTCTTTAAGGTGCTACTGGAAAGAAAAAAAATTTTTTTTGTTGTAATTTGATAGACATTTGGCGTCTTAGACCCCCGCTGGACAAACAATTCACTTATTACTCCGAACCGAATCAGTCAATGTCAAGGATAGATCAGATTTGGATCTCGAGCAAGCTGACTCCAAGAACCCAACAAATAGAAATTCAACCGAAAGTAATCTCCGATCACAGTCCAATAGAACTTGAATTGAAAAGCTTTGAGGAAAGAACTTTCAGATGGAGAATGAAAGATTATCTCTTGGACGACCAGAAAATTGTTGAAAAAGCGCAAAAGAGGCTAGCGGAATACTTTGTTGACAACTGTAATAAAGGTACAAAGACAAAAGTGGTATGGGATGCAAGCAAGGCAGTGATGAGAGGATTCTTTATCCAGCAGAACACAATCAAAAATAAAAATAGAGAAAAAGGTAAAGAAGAAATCTTGAAGCAGATAATGGACAACGAACAAAAACTAATCAAGAAACCAAATAGCTTGAAAATAAAAGAAAATATCAAAGCTTTACAAGCTCAGTTTGCAATTATAATAAACAGAGAAGTGGAATGGAATATTTAAAAAACTGAGACAAAGAAACTTTGAATTTTCGAACAAATCAGGAAAATGGCTTGCATGGCAAATCAAAAAAAGAAAGGAACAGAACACAATAAATAAAATTACACTGGAAGGAGAAGAGATAACCAATCCGAAGGAAATTAGAAAGGGGTTCTTGGACTATTATAGAAGATTATATAAAAATAGAGAAAGAAATAATTTGAAGAAAATAGAGAGATTTCTAAAAGATAAAAAGGTGCAGAAGATCCCGACAGATAAAAAAGAACAACTGAATAACCCAATTGAAACAGAAGAGATAAAAGAAGCAATAAAAGATTTAAAAAGGGGAAAGGCTCCAGGGCCAGATGGATTCACCGCGTGCTACTATAAGGAAATGAAATATATTTTGATGACGCCATTGAAGGAAGTGATGAACAACATCTTAAGAGAAGGAGAAATTCCGGAAACATGGAAAGAGGCATATATTACATTTATTCCAAAACAGGATTCAGATTTAACCCAAGTCAAAAATTATAGGCCGATCTCACTGCTAAATACGGACTATAAAATATTTGCAGGAATCCTTGCGAAGAGGATGAAGAATATATTACTAGAAATTATTCATAAGGATCAGGCAGGTTTTCTTCCAGGCAGGCAGATGAAAGACAATATAAGAAATATAATTAATATGATGGAATATCTGTCTGCCAGGAATGATAAACAAGCCATAATGATGTTTGTGGAAGCGGAGAAGGCTTTTGACAATATAGCATGGGATTTTATGTTGAGAAATTTGGAATATATGGAAGTTGGCAAAGAGTTCTTTAATGGAATAAGGGCAATTTATACAGAACAAAAAGCCAAACTGATTATAAATAATGTAGTCACAGAAGAAATAAAGATACAAAAAGGAACAAGACAGGGTTGCCCACTTTCACCACTATTATTTATAACGGTGTTAGAAGTCCTTCTGAATTCGATTAGACAAAGTAAGAAAATAAAAGGAGTGACAATCGGCCAAAATGAATACAAGATTAAAGCGTTTGCAGATGACTTGGTAATAATGATTGAAGAGCCAATAACTACAGTAAAAGAAGTATTGGAGGAAATTGAACAGTTTGGAGGAGTGGCAGGTTTCAAATTAAATAAGAAGAAAATGAAAATGATTGTGAAGAACATGGATCAAAGTGCAATAGAAATAATGCAACAACAAACACAGATAGAGGTGGTTAAAAAGGTGAAATACCTAGGAATATGGGTAACTCCCAAAAATATAGATTTATACAAGAACAACTACGAGCCAGTATGGAATGAAATAAGAAAGGACCTGGAGGTGTGGGGAAGAATGAAATTATCATTTTGGGGAAGGATATCTACAATCAAGATGAATGTGCTACCAAAAATGTTATTCTTATTTCAGACTATCCCCATAATTAAAGGGAACAGAATCTTCAAAGAGTGGCAAAGAGCGATTTCAAGATATATTTGGCAGGGCAAAAAGCCAAGAATTCAATTTAAGTTGTTAACAGATATAAGAGAAAGGGGAGGCTTTGCCCTGCCGGATCTGAAACTGTATTATGAAGCATCATGCCTTTGCTGGTTGAAAGATTGGATTAAATTAGAAAATAAGGAATTGCTTGACTTAGAGGGGTTTGATAATAGATTTGGATGGCATGCGTATTTATGGTACGAGAAAAAGAAAGTCCATAAAGGTTTTGAGAACCACATCTTTCGAGGTCCTTTAATTGAAATATGGGATAGGTATAAAAACCTATTAGAACCTAGAGTGCCACACTGGTTATCTCCTCTAGAAGTTATGAGTGTAAAGAAAATTAATATGAGAAGTAAGTGGACAACATATATTCAATTGCTATTTAAAGAAGGAGGAAAATGGAAAATGAAACCATATGAGCAGGTTAAAGGATATGTATATGACTGGTTGCATTATTTCCAAATAAACGAAATGTTTAGGAAAGACAGTAAGGAGTATGGCTACGCGGACAAGGATTCTAAATTTCAGATTGAAATTATAGATAATGACGGTAAAATTTTATCCAAAATGTACAAGTTGTTGTTAGAATGGAATTTAAAGGATGAAGAAGTTAAGTCGGTAATGATTCACTGGGCCAGAGACGTGGGTTATAACATACAATTTGAGGACTGGGAAAAACTATGGAAGGAAGGTTTAAAATTTACTGCATGTGTGACGTTAAAAGAAAATGTTATGAAAATGTTTTATAGATGGTATATGACACCGGTAAAATTAGCAAAAATGTATAAGACATGTAATAAGTGTTGGAAGTGTAAAGAAAAAGAAGGTACTTTTATCATATGTGGTAGGAATGTAAGAAAGTGAAAGACTTCTGGGAAAAGATATATAATGAATTGAAGAAGATTTTAAAATATACATTCATAAAGAAACCAGAAGTCTTTCTATTAGGAATATTAGGAAATGAGATAAAAAGAAAGGACTGTAAATTCTTTCAATAAGCAGTAACAGCAGCAAGACTGTTACTGGCCCAGAAATGGAAACAACAGGAAATACCGACTGTGGAAGAATGGAGAATGAAGCTGTTAGACTATGCGGAGTTGGACAAACTGACAGGGAAGATCAGATATTTAAGAGACCAAAAGTTCATCGAGGACTGGGGGAAATTTGTGGAATATCTGGAACATATAAGTGAGGGACAGATAACGCTATAGGGATTGAAAGAAGCACTGTGAAAAATTAAGAAGTATTGTCTAAAGGGAATAGAAAGAAAGATATAAATAATGTCAATATAAATTTAAGAAATGCGTAACTTAAATAATAACTATGGATGATTTATGGAAAAGCTGAAGGAAGTCCTGAAAAAGAATAAGTTGTGAAAAAATTTGATGTGAAACTAATATGTCTTTTATTTTTGATGTAAACTAATAAAAATTTATTCAGAAAAAAGGAAGTGGAGATGCTCCTTCGGGTATACTGGGCCGAGGCCGTTTAGGGCTTTCAAAGATCCCAGTGATGCAAAAGCACTCATATGCGGGCACAGAGCAAGACCAGGGAGGGTTGTGGCCTGAGTAGAGTTCCTGGGGAGAGGTCTGGAGGGCTGCGGTGCAAGGGGTTGGACTAGATGAACTATGGGGTCCCTTCCAACTCTACAATTCTACGATTTGACACACACACACACACACACAAAGAGCCCCCGCAAAAGAACAGAACTTGCATGAGGCAGAGGGCAGCGCTGATGTTCTGACATCAGGCTCTGTCTACAGGGCTCCCAAACCATACAGTTTGGTTCTCCTCTTCCTCCTCCTCCTCCTCCCCCGAGTTTCCCCCTAATCCCCTTCGGAAATTCCCCGAGCACTTGCCCGATTCAAGGCGATCACTTTCCCTCTAAATCAAAATCCCTTTTAGTGGAGAGTTTTACATCCTTAAACCACAGAGGGCTTTTCGGGGGAAGAAATATTGGTGCTCTCTTCTCCGGCGTACACTTAAAACACATGCTATTTGTTTTTGGTCTCCCCTTCTGCAAGGAGGACATTTAATATGTACAATAGAATTAATAGGGATGGAAGTGTGTAGCAGGACTTGCATTAAATCAAACCCCCACACTTCCCGCAAAACAAAGGAGCAGCTGTGAGCATGCAGAGAGCCTGCCGAATATTCTTCCGCCCACGTTTGCTGAAAGATTTGCTCTGCAAAGTTTTATCTAATTTCTCATTCATTCAATTAAGCGGGGAGATAAAATGAACTGATCCCGAGAGATTAGGAGAGAAACTATGTTTAGCTCCTGCTTAGGTTTGCAATCAAGACTGCCTTTAGTTTCAAGATTAGAGGCAAGAAGACGCTGCCATCGAGGGACTCATGCTGAACAGGGCTGGGCAACTTCCAGGCAGATCCAAAAGACTTCCCTGGGTTTTGAAGGCGCTTGGTATCACACAGTGGTGTTGCGGGGTAGCTAAATGTTTGGGGAAAGGGCATTGCCAAGTGTTAAAGCGTGTTCTCCTTCATGGAGAGCATGTGTTGTGGTGGGGGTCGCCAAGACACTCCAAAGTTGTGGGGTGGGCTAATTGATCGCTGGCCACTGATGCGATTGGGCTTCCCTTGTTGTTGGGAAGAAGTTAATGTTGCCATTTGTTGATTGACAGCCATAAATGCTAAAACTCCTTGCACAAGGCTAGGGCTTCCTCTTTTCAACCGTGCATCGGTTTGTCCGTCCCCCCCTCCCTAGAATTAGGGCTGTTCGCTTTGACCTTCCTATGCCTGTCATGGGGTCGTCTGCTCTTAGGGCAGGGGCCCGGTAGGAATTTTGTCCATCTGGCTGATTGGCTGGGGCCATTTGGTTTTTGCCTACTGCGTAGCAAATCGTCACAACTTGTAAGGTTGCGGTTAGGCATTGGTTTATGGTTTGGTTGGGGGGCATGGATTGGCTGTGCCTGCCCCTCGAATGCTGCTGCTGCAAGGGATTCCGTTAAAGGAATCGGGGGCTAACTATTGCTTGTCCACCCTGTCAAGGGGGCTCGGGCCACTGCAAGAGCTCCTGGCTGCATTTGGGGAGGGCTGAGGGCAGGTTCCCTGCTCCGTCGCTACCCCCAAGTGTATTCCCCTTTTCTGACTTTTGCAGGCGTGCGGAATGTCAGTCTGTCCCCCACGGTGGGGGCAGATAGTCGCAACCAATGCCTAAGCAACCACTCACATGTTTGTATTTTAATAAAGTTGTGGCCAAAATTATACCAAAAACCTTAAACAAAAAATTCTGTGTGATGTGTGAGTTATTGGGGTGGCCCTGGGGAACTCGACACACAAAAGCAGAATACCCCAAGTTCTCCAGGTAAGTCTGGGAGAGACCCCTGCCTAAACCCAAGGAGGGCCACTCAGTGTAGACAGTACTGAGACAGATGAACCAATTGTCTGGGATTGTATAAAATACTTATTCCACATATCATAGAAGTGTAGAGTTGGAAGGGACCCAGGGGTCATCTAGTCCAACCCCAGCAAGACAGGAACCTCAACTAGATCATACATGACAAGTAGCCATCCAACCTCTGCTTAAAAACCTCCAAGGAAGGAGAGCCCACAACCTTTCACTGTCAAACAGCTCTTACTGTCAGAAAGATAATAATAATAATAATAATAATAATAATAATAATAATAATAATAATAATAATTTATTATTTTTATTATTTATACCCCGCCCATCCGGCTGGGTTTCCCCAGCCACTCTGGGCAGCTTCCAACAGAATATTAAAATACAATAGGCTATTAAACATTAAAAGCTTCCCTAAACAGGGCTGCCTTGATGTCTTCTAAAAGTCTGGTAGTTGTTGTTCTCTTTGACATCTGGTGAGAGGGCATTCCACAGGGCAGGTGCCACTACCGAGAAGGCCCTCTGCCTCGTTCCCTGTAACTTGGCTTCTCGCAGGGAGGGAACCGCCAGAAGGCCCTCGAAGGAGGACCTCAGTGTCCGGGCTGAACGATGGGGGTGGAGATGCTCCTTCAGGTATACTGGGCCGAGGCTATTCAGGGCTTTAAAGGTCAGCACCAACACTTTGAATTGTGCTCGGAAACATACTGGGAGCCAGTGTAGGTCTTTCAAGACCTTATGTGGTCTCAGCGACTGCTCCCAGTCACCAGTCTAGCGGACGCATTCTGGATTAGTTGTAGTTTCTGGGTCACCTTCAAAGGTAGCCCCACGTAGAGCTCATTGCAGTAGTCCAAGCGGCAGATAACCAGAGCATGCACCACTCTGGCAAGACAGTCTGTGGGGAGGTAGGCTCTCAGCCTGCGTACCAGGTGGAGCTGGTAGACAGCCGCCCTGGACACAGAATTAACCTGTGCCTCCATGGACAGCTGCGAGTCCAAAATGACTCCCAGGCTGTGCACCTGGTCCTTCAGGGGCACAGTTACCCCATTCAGGACCAGGGAGTCCTCCACACCCGCCCACCTCCTGTCCCCCCAAAACAGTACTTCTGCCTTGTCAGGATTTAACCTCAATCTGTTCCTCCTTTCTTCTTACTGGGATCCAATGGTTGGGTTCCTACCTTCCAGAACAAAAGAAAACAAGCTGGCTCCATCTTCCACCCAGGTCAATATTGTCTACACTAACAGGGTAGCAACACTTCAGGGTGTCTGGTAGGGAGTCACTCCCCATCTCTATGCGTAGATGCCAGGAACTGAACCAGTGCCGGATTTACTTATAAGCTAAACAAGCTATAGCTTAGGGACCCACTCTCTTGGGGGCCCCCAAAAAATTAAAAAAACAACAACTGGATTTACATTTCCAAAATATAAGATAAAAAAACAAATAAAATAAAACCTACATACAGCAACAGTGTTTTGTGTTCCATAGGCTCCTATGATGCAAGTAATTGTCCTCACCTGCTAGCCTGCTCCCTAAAATATCACTGGTTTGCTATTACTATTTCATATTAAAGCAAGTTTATAGAGACCAGATTATGAGTCTTTGTAAATTGTGTTTCTAAAGGAACTTTTGTTATTGCCAAATGCCAATGTGTTTGCATTATTAAGTTTGTTAAGAATAAAAAATCATTTTAAGTTAGAGCTTAATAATTATTTCACTATTAATATACTTCTTCTTAAGTGTATTTCAGTTCAACAATTACTTTGATGAAATACATATTTTGTTATTTGCAAATGGCTCTAGATACCTATTAGGTCCATCAATGACCATATAGCATATATTCAACACAATAAACAGTGGCAATTTGTTGTTAACAAAGGACAGCTGGACGTATAAAGGGCCCCATTACCTTCAGGAGCTGAGGGCCTCATCAAACCTAAATCTGGCCCTGAACTGAACCCTAAGTCCTTCTGCAAGCAAAGCATGCACTCTGCCACTGAGCTAGGGCATGTGCTTAAAAAATAAAAAATAAAAGCAAGATTCCAGTCCTCATTGGTCCGAAGAAAAGGCTGAACTGACCCTTGCGCAAGATGCATGTTTCACACTGGAATTTTCTGAACCACAGCCCCATTGTATGCTTGTGTTTTGATGTCGTAATTAACTCCCTGTGCATAAACAAATTAGTGCACTACTTTGTTTTGATCTTCCATTAAACATCATCAGTGATTAAGTCACACATGCACACAAAGTGGCGGGGAAGGGAGTTGCGCATTTAAGATACTTGTTAGTGTACATCTGCTGAAGGAACAGCAGCGGTCTCGATCAAAAAGGAGCACGTCGTTTCCTTTGATGTTTGGCAGTGAACGTATGGCCTGATCCTGCTGATCGGGTGTTGGCAACCAAATCAACCCCGCTGCAAAAGCCGGCCCTGGACAGGTGAACAGGAAACACATCAAGAGCTGGGCTGAATATGCAGGGAAACAGTGAATGCACAGGGGAAATGTTCTAAATTAAATCTGATGCCCTGTGGTGTGTGGGTCCTGCTTGGCGGTTCGTGAGAAGGGTATGCTGAACCACGTAAGAACACCAGAACATCAGAAGAGGCTGTTGGATCAGGCCAATGGCCCGTCTAGCTGAGCAAGCTGTTCTGAAAGTGGAAAAAACACAAGCAGGATTCAAACACAAGAGCTGGAATCGGAGGCAGCAGCCATGGGAGAAATGGGACCCTCTTGGAGCTCAATGGTGTGAGTCCCTCCATCGTAGGCTCAGGTTGTGTGTTGTTGGTGTTTAGTCGTCTTAGTCGTGTTCGACTCTCTGTGACCCCATGAACCAGAGCAGGCCTTGGAAACTCTCGCTTTCTTCTCAACTCTTCTCGTTTTTTATGTCCATTGGGTTTTCTTGGCAAAATACTGGAGTGGTTTGCCAGTTCCTTCTCCAGGTGAATCACATTTAGTCTAAACCCTTGTGATGGCCTGGGACTCGGGGTCGGACTCGGAACCAGAGGCGTCTCAGTCCGCACCGGATCCTTTGCCTCAGGCGACAGCTGAACCAAGTCTGGGGCCTGATCCTGAAGAGTCCCAGTCTGCACAGGTTCCCCTGCAACAAACACCAGCTGGGCCGAGTCAGGGGCCTGAGCCCGCCCTGATTCCAGATGCAGGAATTACCTCGTTGCCTTCAGCTGGGCCATCACTTACAGCTGCTCCACTACCGGTTGGGTCACGGGAGGCTGAGGCAGCCCCTGGATCTAGTAACCCACCGACGTCTCCCGAGCTGCAGAGACTGAGGTCTGAGAGAAGGAGGTACCTGAGTACTCGCAGGAGGAGTGCTCGCCTTCGGGCGAAACAGGGAGGTGAGTCGCCGGGGGATCAGGACCGGCCGCTACCCTGACAAAGATAAAAGGCTGCTGGACCCCACCCCAGGTTGCAGGAGCAATGTTGCTGTTTGCCAGAACCTGCCTGTGATCCTGTGCCTGACCTTGCCTGCTTTCCTGCCTCGTGTCCTGCCTTGGCCCTGTGGGACTGAATCCTCGCGGAACCCTTGGATTCGGGAACGGACCTGGACCGCGTTGCATGGGTTACCCCCAGGCCCAGCACAACTCTCCACTATGACCTGTCCGTCTTGGGTGGCCCTGCACGGCATGGCTCATAGCTTCTCTGAGTTATTCAAGCCCCTTCGCCATGACAAGGCAGTGATCCATGAAGGGGTCAGGTTGTATATGTGTGTCAATAAACTATAAATCATAAAGACACCACAGTTTCCACTGTGCCTCGTTTTCCCAAAAGGAAACACAAACTCTGGGTACGCACGCCTAGAATTCCCTGGAATCTTGCACCGTGTGGAGACTGGAAATGGCTTCTAACAATATGCTTGGTTGTTGTTGTTGTTTTGTGTTTCACCATAGGGATGGGGTAGGAATTCTCTCACACTTCCCAAGCCGTGATGGAAACACGGCTATTCTTCCAAACATGTACTTCTCCAAAATTCTGTGGCACATTTCTCCAATCACATACAGGAATCTTCATGTGCAGGAGTGTGTTTGCAAAATGCATATATGATTGAGAATTACAAAAGCACCTGTATACTTGAAGGGACACGGGTGGCGCTGCAGTCTAAACCACTCAGCCTCTTGGGCTTGCCGATCAGAAGGTCGGTGGTTCAAATCCCTGCAACGGGGTGAGCTCCGTTGCTCTGTCCCAGCTCCTCCCAACCTATCAGTTTGAAAGCACACCAGTGCAAGTAGATAAATAGGTACCGCTCCGGCGGGAAGGTAAACGGCATTTCCGTGCACTCTGGTTTCCGTCACGGTGTCCCGTTGCACCAGAAGCGGTTTAGTCCTGCTGGCCACATGACCCAGAAAGCTGTCTGTGGACAAACCCTGGCTCCCTCGGCCTGAAAGCAAGATGAGTGCCACAATCCCATAGTCACCTTCGACTGGACTTAACCATCCAAGGGTCCTTTACCTTTACCTTTACCTATCTTGAAGGAGTTTCTCCATCCCCAGTGTTCATCCCAGTGAGGTCCAGCTCCAAGGGCCTTCTGGTGGTTCCCTCACTGTGAAAAGCGAAGTTACAGGGAACCAGGCAGAGGGCCTTTTTGGTGGTGGCTCCCGCCCTGTGAATTGCCCTCCCATTGGATGTCAAGGAGATAAAGTACACAACTTCCTGAAGACATCAGAAGACAGCCCTAGATCAGGAAGCTTTTAATTTGTGATGTTTTGGTTTGTTTGTTTTTCTATATTCTGCTAGAAGCTGCCTAGAGGGTGGCTGGGGTAACCTAGTCAGATGGGCAGGGTACATGCAACAATATTATTATTATTATTATTATTATTATTATTATTATTATTATTATGCACTGTATAGTAGGGGAAATTGTGTACAGAATGTGCCCCTTAGGAGAAATACATGCAAAAATTCATATGAATTGTGTGCATCCTTTTTTCTTTTCTTTTTTTTAAGGAAATGAATGATTGTAAACCAATGTGAAAAATGGGGCAAACTGAACTTAAGGCTCAGGGGAAAAGAGCAAGAATATAAGGTGAAAGTAACAAAGCTCTCCATCCCTTCTACATCACTGAATTTCAGTGGTGGCATTTGGGCGGGGGAGATACCAGGAGTTAAATGTTAAAATTTCAAATGAATGTCAAATTCTTTCTTGGATCTAATCAGTCCCTATTTTAGGGGATGGTGGGAAGAGAAGTTCCAGGCATCATCATCATCATCATCATCATTATTTTCTGCCCTTGCTCCCAAGGTGCCCAATTTGGCAACCGCAAGCGATAAAACAATAGAATAGAAACGTTTTTTTAATGAACATCTTAAAAAGAATTTCAATACAGATGGTGACATCATCATCATTATTATTATTATTATTATTATTATTATTAATACCCTGCCCATCTGGCTTGGTTTCCCCAGCCACTCTGGGACAGATCTTGGCTCAAAAGGCTTCTTGAAACAGGAAAATAAATATACAGGCTTCTTGAAACATTGCTGATGTAGGATTCAGCTGCTAGTCCCATCAATTTCTGCACAGTGTGTGTGTGTGTGTGTGTAGGGTTGTGTCCCCTTGTCCTCTGCCTCAGGCAGCAAAACATCTTGGGCCGCCCCAGAGGACCCAGCGCATTGCGAAATGTTTCCCTGCAAATGCCTACTCTAAAACAAACAGAGACAGAAGCCAGGTTGCTGTTGTTTTAATCAAGAACAAGGACAGCAGCTTCCTAAGCGATTATTTACACCTGCAATTCCCCAGGGTCACCCAGGCTATAAATCCTCTAAACCAAAAACAGAAAGAAGGAAGAGTACCTTTCCTTTTGAGGTTCCAAAGGAGGTGTGGGAAAACAAACTTCCCAAAAGGCGTTCAATTTCATCTGGAGGCCCCCCCAAAGTACTGGATGCTCATAAACCCCTGCTTATAGATATTAACACCATGTTAGTTCCTCGACAATAAACGATGCTTTGGACTGCTTGCTTCCCAGAAAGGGAAGGTCACGGCTGTGCGCCGTGTGTTTTTGCAGGTGGTGGTGCTCAGGGTGGCGACACTTCTGCCCTGGCCCCCTTCTTCTGCCCCTTGGATTGGGGCCAGAGAGCCACTCCTGGAATTTCCCACAATGCTCCAGAAAACAGATAGCGGCCACCAGCCAGCAGATGGCTTGACTGTTCTGCTGTCGTCAACATCTTCCACTTCTTCCTCTCATTTGCATCTTCTGGTAAGCTCACCTGCCCACTCCATGCTGGGTGTCAAGGCCAGCTCTGCTGTTTTTGTGTTTTCTTTGAAATCGTTTTTATTTCGCCAGAGAGGTGCATGCTCTGGTTATCTCTCGCTTGGACTACTGCAATGCGCTCTACGTGGGGCTACCTTTGAAGGTGACCCAGAAACTACAACTAATCCAGAATGCGGCAGCTAGACTGGTGACTGGGAACGGCCGCCAAGACCACATAACACCGGTCTTGAAAGACCTACATTGGCTCCCAGTACGCTTCCGAGCACAATTCAAAGTGTTGGTGCTGACCTTTAAAGCCCTAAATGGCCTCGGTCCAGTATACCTGAAGGAGCATCTCCACCCCCATCGTTCAGCCCAGACACTGAGATCCAGCTCCGAGGGCCTTCTGGTGGGTCCCTCACTGCAAGAAGCCATGTTACAGGGAACCAGGCAGAGGGCCTTCTCAGTAGTGGCGCCCGCCCTGTGGAACGCCCTCCCACCAGATGTCAAAGAGAACAACAACTACCAGACTTTTAGAAGACATCCGAAGGCAGCCCTGTTTAGGGAAGCTTTTAATGTTTACTAGACTATTGTATTTTAATGTTCTGTTGAAAGCCACCCAGAGTGGCTAGGGTGGCCCAGCCAGATGGGTAGGGTATAGTATTATTATTATTATTATTATTATTATTATTATTATTATTATTATATTTTACAAATATAGAGTTACAAAATACCAATTGCATATCCATATATAGAGATTTCTCTGAATCTCAAGACTTCCCACCGTCCCCTCCATGTCCTATTGCCAACATTTTCAACTGCATATTATTTCGCAATATATATTTTGAATCTGTCCATATTGTCCATAGTGTTTGTTACATTGCAGGTGCCATTCAAATCCTGCTAATGTTTTCATCTGCTAACAGCGGTCTCCTAAATAAATTATGAATTTCCCCCATTCTTTCTTGAAGTTTTGTCTTCTTGGCTCCTGAGCTTTCCGGTCAGCAGTGGCGTAGCGTGGGTTGTCAGCACCCGGGGCAAGGCAAGTAATTTGCGCCCCCTAACCCGGTAGGGGCAGAGAGCTGCGAGTGCGAGCGCGATGGGCCCAGTGGCCATGGTCTTTGTTTTTTTGATGTTGAGCTTCAGACCATATTTTGCGCTCTCCTCTTTCACCCTCATTAAAAGGTTCTTTAATTCCTCCTCTCTGCCATCAAGGTTGTGTCATCTGCATATCTGAGGTTGTTGATATTTTTTCGGGCAATGTTAATTCTGGCTAGGGATTCATCCAGCCCAGCCTTTCGCATGATGAATTCTGCATATATGTTAAATAAGCAGGGAGACAATATACAGCCTTGCCGTACTCCTTTCCCAATTTTGAACCAAGCAGTTGTTCCATATCCAGTTCCTTTTGGTGCAGTTGCCTTATTATGGATTGTCTTAGTAGGCAGCTGTATTATTATTATTATTATTATTATTATTATTATTATTATTATTATTATTATTATTTTGTGCCCCCTCAGCTTGGTGCCCTGTGCCACCCATACCACCCTAAATCTGGCACCACCCTCTCCATCCCCTCCCGATAGTTGTTCCCACTGTCAAAACTGGATGTTCCTCAGGGCAGAGACCAGTGTTCATTTACTTGTTTGCTTGTGTTAAATGGATGCCATCTACATTGATGATGTGGTCATGCCTGAAGCAAAGCACATTTAAGTTCCCGTTCATGTTAATGGCTGAGAGATTTAGACACATCCTTAACTTTCCGACTGAAATCCAGGGGACTTTAAAAGTGTTTACATTTAACCAGATCATCTTCGCTGCTACAATAGGGTTGCCGTATTTCAAAAAAAGTGAAAATTCGGACGCAAAAAGTTCTTGAGCTATATTGGCAAAATTGCAAAAATAAAAATAAAAACTGATGTTTTTGAGCTATTTTTAAGGGAAATCGGCAAAAACGACACTGCTAACATGGGCTGCCATACGTCCAGATTTTCCCAGACATTTGTTTGGCAATTTTCACCCAGACACTGCTTCCCACTGCAGTATTCCATGTTTGTCCAGGAAATGCCAGACATATGGCAACCCTATGCTACGACAACAACTGATTATGATGATACAGCTTTCATTGCTATTCCATCTCCCCCTCCCCCATTTCTGATCTTCAGGTGTAAGTGTCCTTGCTTATTTCAGGTAGGTAGTGAGAGCTGGACCATCAAGAAGGCTGATCGTCAAAGAATTGATGCTTTTGAATTCTGGTGCTGGAGGAAACTCTGGAGAGTCCCATGGACTGCAAGAAGATCAAACGTATCCATTCTTAAGGAAATCAGCCCTGAGTGCTCACTGCAAGGACAGATCATGAAGCTGAGGCTCCAATACTTTGGCCACCTCATGAGAAGAGAAGACTCCCTGGAAAAGACCCTGATGTTGGGAAAGATGGAGGGCACAAGGAGAAGGGGACGACAGAGGACGAGATGGTTGGATAGTGTTCTCGAAGCTACCAGCATGAGTTTGACCAAACTGCGGGAGGCAGTGGAAGACAGGAGTGCCTGGTGTGCTCTGGTCCATGGGGTCACGAAGAGTCGGACACGACTAAATGACTAAACAACAACAACAACAGCCGTGTTGGTCTGACACAGCCGGGGGGGGGGGCATTAAAAATTGTCCAGTAGCACCTTAGAGACCAACTAAGTTTGTTCTGGGTAGAAGCTTTCATGTGCATGCAGAAGAAGTGTGCATGCACACAAAAGCTTATACCAGAATAAACTTAGTTGATCTCTAAGGTGCTACTGGACAATTTGTCCTTGCTTATGTAAGCAGAACAGCATCACCCATGTATTGGTTTAGGGGAGCTGGAAGTGAGACAGCAGAGATCATTCTGCTGGTCAATAAGGGATGGAGGTGCGGCTTTGCAACCAAGCAGAGTGGCTTGGTCTGAAGTAGCACGTGATCTGATTGGCTGAGTGGTTCTTGGAGAGTTTTTCCACCATATGTTTGGCTGGCTGTCTCCTTGCTTTTAACAAGACCTGACCTAAGAAGAGCTGGCCTTAAGGGCGAGTGAACCTGGGGCACTTAGGTGAGGGGGACACTAAGTTGAGCTCACTGCTTGTGGTTTTTTAAAGATACTGTGCAGTGAGCTAGCATGGCAAAAAGTAAGCTGTATTTCAAGGTCCTGCAGATTGTTGGGCACTAACCACAAAAGCGATTTCCCTTCAATTAGCTTTAAAGTATGGGGTTTTTTTCAGTTTCCACTTTGATGTCATTTGTGCTAGGTAAAAATCGGTGGAATACAGCTTTCATTTGCTGTGATGTTATTAAGCACTTAGCACTTCAAATACTCTAAACACCATGAACCTTCTATAAATGATAATGAAGCCATGAGATTTAAGAGGTCAGTGGGATACCTTTTTATTTTAACTTTCTTTTGTTATAGTTACAGGTAGATAACTTGTTCTTCTAACATTGTGTATGCCATCAAATGCCAATAATGCCCTTCAGCTCCCTATACAGTGGTACCTCGTGTTACAGACGCTTCAGGTTACAGACTCTGCTAACCCAGAAATAGTACCTCAGGTTAAGAACTTTGCTTCAGGATGAGAACAGAAATTGTGCTCGGATGGCGCGGTGGCAGCAGGAGGCCCCATTAGCTAAAGTAGTACCTCAGGTTCAGAACAGTTTCAGGTTAAGAACGGACCTCCGGAACGAATTAAGTACGTAACCAGAGGTACCACTGTATCCGAAGAAGTGTGCATGCACACGAAAGCTCATACCAATAACTAACTTACTTGGTCTCTAAGGTGCTACTGGAAGGAATTTTTAAAATTTTTAATTTAATTTAATTTACTTTTATCCCCTTTGTTATTTTACTCCTCCCCTAACATCTGGGCCCCCAAGGTTGAAGAACACCAGAAATAATGTCGGAGTACACCTGCCATCACCCACATCCATTTTAGCTGATCTGCAAGGATGATGGGAGTTGTAGTCCAACACTTGGGCACCCATGTTTCAAGGACCCTGGTCTGGCAGAAGTTTTCCCGGCCCTGCCTGGAAGCGCAGGGCATCAACCTGGGGTTTTCTGCCTTCTGCCACTGATCCGCTTCCCTTCCACCCCTGTGTACCTGGGAAGGATCGCATTACCAAACGCTCAACCATCTCGTCCTCGTATTTAAATATTCTCCAGCACGGTTTCAATAATAAAACCGCTCGCTTATAAAGATGCGCTTTCAGAACATGCGGCTGGGGCTGAGGTTTACAACATCATTATTTGGTTTTATTTGCCAAATGTCTTACCTGGTATATTATCTGCTTTTACAGATGTGTACCGCGTTTGATTTTTTAATTGGTCTTATTTACCAAATGTCTTACTCATTAGACTATCTACTTTTTCAGATGTGTCCTCTTTGATTTCGCGGAGAAGAGAACAGGCATAGCAAATCAGGGCCGTGATTAGTGTCGGGAGAATTTTCCAGCATTCTGTTCCCTCTCCTGAAATCCAGTGGCTCTGAATATCACGCCTACCGTACAACAAATACCTCCGCTTCTGTCCTTCAGTTCAGTGTGGAATGCATAATCATCCCAGCCAATTAAACATGCAAAGTTAATAAGACCCACAATGATAACGGGGGAGCGGGAAAGGATTCTGCTTTCATATGCCCAGTTCTGCGGCCAGCATTATTATTATTCAAGTCAACCATGCTGCCAGAGCTGGCCTGAAGTCTCCAGGTTTGCCTGGTTCCCCCTCCTCCGAGCGGCGAGTTTCAGTTTGGCAGGAACCGGCTGCAAATGATAGCACTGAGCAGTCACGCCAACTCCTAGGGGCAGAGGTATCTTCGACCCCAATAAAATATGCTGGCACAGGGCCAGGCACCCTCAATGTTGAAGGAGTGGAGGAGGCCGATAGCCAAGCCGAGTGTTGTGCAGTCCAGTGGCTGGCTCCTCCTGAGCCCATGAGAGGAAGCTGCGCTGTTCTCTACACTCAGCCTCCTATTGATGCTGCACCGTTGCGCATGACGTCACAGTCTTGGGCGCAAGGCAGTGACTCTGGCATAGAGACTCCGGAGGGAGGTCTGCCCTCCTCTCCCAGTTTATCCCCTGGTATAGCTCAGATCTCCTGCCAACCTAGCAGTTCGAAAGCACATCACAGTTCAAGTAGATAAATAGGTACCACTCCGGCGGAAAGGTAAACGGCGTTTCCGTGCCCTGCTCTGGTTCGCCAGAAGCGGCTTAGCCATGCTGGCCACATGACCCGGAAGCTGTACGCCGGCTCCCTCGGCCAATAAAGCGAGATGAGCGCCACAACCCCAGAGTCGGTCACGACTGGACCTAATGGTCAGGGATCCCTTTACCTTTGCCTTACTAAAATGAGCTGTATTTTAATTAACTGTTTGTTTGTTGTTGTTTCTATTACATTTTATTGTAATTCATATTTGGTGTTAGCCGCCCTGAGCCCAGCCCCGGCCGGGGACAGCAGGGTATAAATAATAATCTATTATATTATTATTATTTATACCCCCTTTCTTCCAAGGAGGACAAGATGACATGCACACTTTTCCTGCTCCACATTTCATCCCCACAACAGCCCTGTGAGATAGGTTAGACTGAGAAAGTGGGTGACTGGCCCAAGGCCAGACTCAGTGAGTTTCATGGCTGAGTGGCGATTCGAACCCTGATCTCCCAGCTCCTAGCCAGACACCCTAACCACTACATTACCGCGGCTCTCAGTGACTAAATAAGGAAAAGGAGAACCACATACTCCCCCTTAGTGCCTTGCAGAGAAAGGTTCGGCTATAAATGCAATAAACTTATAGGAAATAAATGGTGGTGGAGGTGGTAAATATTATTCTTATTAAATAAGGCTGCAATTCTAGACAGACACCAGACGCAGCATCGCTTCCTGAGCTGTCAGTGACTTAACTCTGCTGCCCTAGAAAGAATTTATAGAAGCCTCGAGCTGAGCCAAAACAGAAGGAAAGTTGTGCTTATGCGACTTTCAACTTTTCCGTAGCTAACGGGGACAAAACGGTCCAATGCTGTGCACTCACTGATGATGCAAACAGGCACACTTTGACCCAAAAACAAATCCCTGTGTTGCAATATAGACAAGCTGAACAATATAACACAACACAATGGCTAATTAAAAATGGCACCAAACCCTATTTATAGACTAATACCAATAATCAGAAATTACAACCAAAGTCTCTAAATCTCCTCCCCCAGTCGTGGTAGAATAATTCAAAAGTTCAATATATCCATAATCTGTCACCAAATATCGCCGGAACAGAGTTTCCGGATAACCAATCTGTTTCGTTCAATGCTTCATCAGCCAATCTTGATCAGTTCTTCGTCAGCCAGACTTGTAAGAATTAATATGAGAAGGATGCAGTTCAATTTCTAAACAAGCCAATCTGACATGTAAGCAATTATAAACGCTGTAGAAAATATGCTCTGGATCAGTGCACATACGATACTGTAGTCACTGATTTTTATTTTTTTAAACCACCCTGCATCAAAAGAATTTTGACAAGGATGCTTATAGCAAAACATTGGAAGGGGAGGAATCCCATCAGTAAAAGAATGGCAAATTAAACTTTGTAAATATATAGATTTGGCACGATCAACGGCAGTCTTAAGGGGATACTAAGAACAAAAATTAATAAAAGAATGGGACTGCGTTAAAGAGTACATGAAAAAACACTGTTCTGGAGCAAAAATATTGGTATGTAACGAGTAAAGTTTTGCAAGGTCAAAGAAATGGTTATAATAGGTTTAAAGCTATCAGTAATATAAATATAACACAACAATTAAGAAGACTGAAAATTTGAAGTCCCAAAACAGTGGAAGGAAGTCAAAGTCTATGTATGTTTTGTTATGTATTGTGAATATTATGGGGGTTTGGGGGTTCTTTTCTTTTTCTTTTTGGTTTTATGTGTATAATTTATGTTGTGATTTTGCATTGAAAAAACATAAAATAAATAATTTTTTTAAAGGAAAAAAAGAAAAAGAGTTTTGACAATGCGTCATCCGGAGTTCTGGCGAGAACGGCAGTCCGTCGGCCAAACGAAGGACAGAAAGCAGGTTTGAGCAACTGAGAATTCTTTGGCACAGCGAAAGGTTAAAGAGGCAAACCTCAAAGTCAGGAATGAAAAGCGTCAGCTTCTAAATTAAATTCTGTTTGCAAAGTTTAATTAACGGGGAGGCACACAAACTCGCAAATTGAGAACCCCATTGTTGCCTGGACAGTTCTGCGGCTCGACATACCGTAAGCGTTTCTTGGCCAAATGGCCCCCCGAGAAATTTGTCAGCCCAGCATTATTATTTTTTAACATTACAGTGATCTGACAGCAGGGTAGGTCAGAGGGAGAAATTTAGAAAGGATGGATAGATAACCCAAAAGTGCGTTGCAGGAGGCAGTAAAAAGGTAAAGGGACCCCTGACCATTAGGTCCAGTCGTGACCGACTCTGGGGTTGCGGCGCTCATCTTGCTTTATTGGCCGAGGGAGCCGGCGTACAGCTTCCGGGTCATGTGGCCAGCATGACTAAGCCGCTTCTGGCGAACCAGAGCAGCGCACGGAAACGCCGTTTACCTTCCCGCCGGAGTGGTACCTATTTATCTACTTGCACTTTGACATGCTTTCGAACTGCTAGGTTGGCAGGAGCAGGGACCGAGCAACGGGAGCTCACCCCGTTGTGCGGATTCGAACTGCCAACCTTCTGATCAGCAAGTCCTAGGCTCTGTGGTTTAACCCACAGCACCACCAACCGCAGGAGGCAGTAGTGGCCATCAACTTGGGTGGCTTAAAAAGAGAACTGGAAAAACTCAAGGAGGAGAGGGCCTCTGTATTCGAATCCTGCTTGTGGGTTTCCCAGTAAAGGCATCCGACTGGCCACTGTAGGAACAGGATTCTGGACCAGATGGGCCACTGGCCTGATGCAGCAGGACTGTTCTCTTATACAGTGGTACCTCAGGTTACATACACTTCAGGCTACATACGCTTCAGGTTACAGACTCCGCTAACCCAGAAATAGTGCTTCAGGTTAAGAACTTTGCTTCAGGATGAGAACAGAAATCGTGCTCCGGTGGCACAGTGGCAGCAGGAGGCCCCATTAGCTAAAGTGGTGCTTCAGGTTAAGAACAGTTTCAGGTTAAGTACGGACCTCCGGAACGAATTAAGTACTTAACCCAAGGTAAAAGGTAAAGGTAAAGGTACCCCTGCCCGTACGGGCCAGTCTTGCCAGACTCTAGGGTTGTGCGCTCATCTCACTCTATAGGCCAGGAGCCAGCGCTGTCCGCAGACACTTCCGGGTCACGTGGCCAGCGTGACAAGCTGCATCTGGCGAGCCAGCGCAGCACACGGAACGCCGTTTACCTTCCCGCTGGTAAGCGGTCCCTATTTATCTACTTGCACCCAGAGGTGCTTTCGAACTGCTAGGTTGGCAGGCGCTGGGACCAAACGACGGGAGCGCACCCCGCCGCGGGGATTCGAACCGCCGACCATGCGATCGGCAGGTCCTAGGCTCTGAGGTTTTACCCACAGCGCCACCCGCGTCCCCTAACCCAAGGTACCACTGTATATATAATTTTTATTGGTTTTTGCACATGTTTTCCAAACATAACAGCCCATCTTATACAATACAACAAACCTTTGGCTATCACAGCCTAGGACTTCCGTCAACCTCGACTAATGGTTTTCTAACTTCCTTTCTGATTTTGCATTTTATTTTAATAGTTATTGCTATAAAGTCCAAATCCTAACAAACTCCTCCTTAGTCCTTTTTGGCAATGATTCATATAGTTCTCCTTACAAAACTTCTTACAACCCTACAAACAATGTCAATTGATTACAATTGTCTTTCAAATATATAATAAATTTCTTCCAGTCTTTCAGGAAAGTCTGGTCTTGCTGGTTCTGAATTTTCCCAGTTAATTTCGCCAACTCGGCATAGTCCATCAGTTTCATCTTCCACTCTTTTTTTGTTGGTAGTTCTTGTTCTCACTGTGTTATTTTCTCTTCCTTCATGCCCCACTATGAGCCATCAAGGCAGCTTGAAAAAGTACTGTATTTTTCGCTCTATAAGACGCCTCCAGACCACAAGACGCACCTAGTTTTTGGAGGAGGAAAACAAGGGAAAAAATATTCTGAATCTCAGAAGCCAGAACAGCAAGAGGGATCGCTGCGCAGTGAAAGCAGCAATCCCTCTTGCTGTTCTGGCTTCTGTCATAGCTGCACAGCCTGCATTCGCTCCATAAGACGCACACACATTTCCCCTTACTTTTTAGGAGGGAAAAAGTGAGTCTTATAGAGCAAAAAATACGGTAATTTATGAAAGGTTAGGACGGAAGTTTGATGGGGGAAATGTTCCCACTGTTCTTGCCTCACCTTCCTCTCTCATAACTTGCCATCTTTCCGACGTACCTGTATGCATCGAAAACTTCCCATTCCCCTTCCCAAAGAAGAAAAAGAAGAAGAAGAAGATGTTACAGAGAAAAATGTTTTTTATATATATAATCCTGCTTTTGTTCCCGATAAAAGTAGGTCAGCTTGTGCAGAGTCTGATGTCTGCATTCTGCTGTGCGCATTGTTAGTTAAGTCATAGGCATCTGAAAAGCACACTTACGCCTACCCCCACATACCCCCCCCAGCACCTCCCAGTGGTTCTTCCACATCGAAGTACAGTGGTACCTCGGGTTAAGAACTTAATTCATTCTGGAGGTCCATTCTTAACCTGAAACTGTTCTTAACCTGAAGCACCACTTTAGCTAATGGGGCCTCCCACCGCCGCCACACGATTTCTGTTCTCATCCTGAAGCAAAGTTCTTAACCTGAAGCACTATTTCTGGGTTAGCGGAGTCTGTAACCTGAAGCGTATGTAACCTGAAGTGTATGTAACCTGAGATACCACTGTATATGATGACATTTCCATTTCACCTTAAGGAACAGGCATGAGATTGTTGCATGTCACATGTCTGTTTACATTCCAGCACAGTATGCTGGGAACTTCCATTTCTGTATAGCTTTTGTTTTGCTGTTCTCTGAGAGATGACATGAGAGAGAGACGACATGTTTCTTTGTTCTGATTTATGTTGAATAAATCTGTAGCTGTAACATGACTTAAGGCCTCACACCTACTTCTGTGTGCGCAGTACACTCTGCTAATTGCGTGCCCTGGCTTCTAAAGTCCGGGTCGCTGATTTACGTCAGAGCACTGGTCCCATCACCTCCTGGCAAATAGAAGGGGAAGAAATAGAGGCAGTGAGAGATTCTACTTTCTTGGGCTCCATGATCACTGCAGATGGTGACAGCAGCCACGAAATTAAAAGACGCCTGCTTCTTGGGAGAAAAGCAATGACAAACCTAGACAGCATCTTAAAAAGCAGAGACATCACCTTGCCAACAAAGGTCCATATAGTTAAAGCTATGGTTTTCCCAGTAGTGATGTATGGAAGTGAGAGCTGGACCATAAAGAAGGCTGATCGCCGAAGAATGGATGCTTTTGAATTCTGGTGCTGGAGGAGACTCTGGAGAGTCCCATGGACTGCAAGAAGATAAAACCTACCCATTCTGAAGGAAATCAGCCCTGAGTGCTCACTGGAAGGACAGATCCTGAAGCTGAGACTCCAACACTTTGGCCACCTCATGAGAAGAGAAGACTCCCTGGAAAAGACCCTGATGTTGGGAAAGATGGAAGGCACAAGGAGAAGGGGACGACAGAGGACGAGATGGTTGGACAGTGTTCTCAAAGCTACCAGCATGAGTTTGACCAAACTGCAGGAGGCAGTGGAAGACAAGAGTGCCTGGCGTGCTCTGGTCCATGCGGTCATGAAGAGTAGGACACGACTAAACAACAACAATTCACCAGTGGCTATTCAGTTTCTCTGTGGCTGGAGACTAAACAACAACAACCACAGCAACAATAGGCTGATGGAAGGAGACGTCCGAGCTGGGCTTGCCAGCTGGCCTCCTGACCCCTCTGCATGTCAACAGTATAATGTCCAGACCAAGGGAAGTGACAGTCCCATTCAGCAGCGCCGGGTATATGGGGCTCATGGGGCCCCAGCCCCCACAATATTTTGAAGCAGGGGGCCTAGCCCCACCAATATTGAGGGGGCCAACATTCCCCGCTGCCGCTAGGTGCCCTCTGTGTGTCACAGCCCCTGCCCAGGATCCCAGGAGATTCCATGCTGGGAGGTGCACACAGAGAAGAAACGCCCTGGTGCATCTGCAGCAACACAACCAGACGCCTTCATCTGCCCCGGCTGCAACAAAACATGTCTCTCCTGTATCAGTCTCTACAGCCACAGCAACCTTCCAACAGTCTGACTTCACCCCCAAAAGAACACTCCTCCCGAGACAGATGGGTGTTAACAACAAGAATTATTGTGTTGGATTTTGATGAAATGTAGTCCTGGCTGCCCTTGGCTTGCAATGTGAGGAACTGGCAAAGATTATTCAGGAACGCTGCGGGAAGCTGCTTTTTGGCTATGCATCTCGTTTGCAGCAGGTCATCGCAGCAAAAGGCTGCTCTGCTAAGTACTAAAGATACTATCCATGAAGGAGTTGAATAATAGTGAGACAGGAGAATCCAGCATTAGTTGCAATTTCAGCTGAATTTGGGGGGAACCACTTAAAGCATCTGTTGTCTTGAGCTAATTCAATTGCTTTTGTTTGATTTGCTCATTGCAAACTGCTGAAAGTCTGCAGATTTGGAGAATAAACCCGATTTGCAATGGGGGTTGAATAATTTCGACTGCAACTGTAAGTAGAATAAAGAAATAACAGTTGTAACAGTGATGCCCAGCTTGCAGTACGAGGGCCCCCATGCCTCTGAATGTTGTTTATCGGGGTGTCGTGAAGAGGGGGTGCTGCTGTTGTGCCTGTGGCCTGTTTTGTGGGCTTCCCAGAGGCATCTTGGTGACCAGTAAGATGAAAAATGATGGACTAGGTATGTCCTTTTGCTCCTCTTGAGGCATTTGTCGAACTGCATGAAGGCAGAAACCGCAGCAGAAGCAGCCTTGAGCAATAGGTAAAGGTAAAGGACCCCTGGGTGGTTAAGTCCAGTCAAAGGCGACTATGGGGTTGCGGCACTCATCTTGCTTTCAGGCCGAGGGAGCCAGCGTTTGTCCACAGACAACTTTCTGGGTCATGTGGCCAGCAGGACTAAACTGCTTCTGGTGCAACGGGACACCATGACAGAAATCAGAGTGCTAGGAAATGCCACTTACCTTCCCTGCAGCAGCGGTACCTATTTATCTACTTGCACATGTGTGCTTTTGAACTGCTAGGTTGGCAGGAGCTGGGACAGAGCAACAGGAGCTCACCCCGTCGCAGGGATTTGAACCGCTGACCTTCTGATCAGCAAGCCCAAGAGGCTCGGTGGTGTAGACCACAGCGCCACCCGCATCCCCCTTCAGCAATATTGCCGCCTGAGGGCAAGATGGCACATTCCCCATTCTATGCATGACATCTGACAATTATAATTATCTATTAAATTTGTTTACTGCCCTTCATCCAAAGATCTCAGGGCGGTTCACAAGGTTCACAAGGATCAAAGCACAAAATAAATAGTTGGAACAAAAACGAAACAAAACAATACCCCACCGTTGTCGCCAGCGCCGCCGCAAACACATTTATCATCCATTGGCAGGTTGAGAGGAGTTCCCTACCAGGACAGACTTTGCTCGTGTGCTCAAGACATCGATTCCATAAAACATATTTTGCTGCACTGTGCAAAATATGAGCAAGCCAGGGCTGAACTGATAGTACCCTTGCTGGTACCTTTCCCGGGAAAATCAGAGGCTCACTATGTCAGGTTCCTACCGGAAGACCAGACAAATGCTAGAACATTAGCAGTGGCAAAGTTTTTATCGGTGGTTGCAAGAACCAATGATCCCTATCTTTTGAACAAAATACTTGTTGAACCTGGAGGTAAGGGTAAAGGTAAAGGTAAAGGCCCATCAGGGCCAGTCGTGACCGACTCTAGGGTTGCGCGCTCATCTCGCTCAAGAGGCCAGGAGCCGGCGCTGTCCGAAGACACTTCCGGGTCACGTGGCCAGCGTGACTAAGCTGCATCTGGCGAGCCAGCACCAGCGCCGCACACGGAAACACCGTTTACCTTCCCGCTAGAAAGCGGTCCCTATTTATCTACTTGTACTTAGGGGTGCTTTCGAACTGCTAGGTAGGCAGGAGCAGGGACCGAACGACGGGAGCTCACCCCGTCACAGGGATTCGAACTGCCGACCTTTCGATCAGCAGGTCCTAGGCTCTGTGGTTTAACCCACAGCGCCACCCGCGTCCCTTTTAACCTGGAGGTAGACTGTATGAATTGTGCATTGCTTTGTAATGATTTGTTGGGTCTCTGTAATAAAGATGGATTGATGGATTGATGGATTGATGGATTGATGGATTGATGGATTGATGGATTGATGGATTGATGGATTGATGGATTGATGGATTGATGGATGGATTGATTGATTTATCATTCAAAGGCCTAGTTGAAGAGGAATGTTTTTGCCTGGTGCCTAAAGATCTATAATGAAGGCGCCTCCTTCCTGGAACTCTTGCAGCCAAGCTTCTGGGCCTTTTGGCTAAGATCAAGTGTAGTGGGGCCAAATGTATTGCTCTGCTTTTCTTGGGACCCTAAAAGCGAGGCCGAGAGAGGGCTTTTGTTGTCTGGGCAGCACAGGACTTCAATACACACTGGCCAAGCATGTGCCCCTGGAGGTCACTTAGGTGCTATTCACACAGCAAAAACAACACTGGAGGCAGCACTTGCGAGTTACCAGTCTCTACAGCCACTGCAGGCGCTGTGATTCTCCAGCAGTTTGGCTTCACCCCCGGAGATGCACTCCGTTGTCTGTCGAGACAGACGGAAGCCAACAACAACAACATCAGAGGTGTGGAACCTGTGGCCCTTTGGATATTTTTGGCACTCCCATCAGTCCCGGACAGCACTGCCAACGGTCAGGGATTGCAGGATTTGTCATTTGGCAGCATTTGGAGCATCGTGGGTTTTCCCCACGCCTGGGTGACGTGGTAAGATGGCCACTTCAAAGTTGGTTGTGGGTCTTCTTCTTCTTTGGCAATCACTCGCAGCCTAGTAAGATTGCCTTCCATGAACATGGTTGTAACAATGAGTCCGTAGGTGACTGTGGAGGCCAATTCTGGATCCACATGTCCTTCCACAGTGGGGACAGAGGTTTCCAGGCAGGAGTTGATCACGGTGTGGATTTGCCAAACATACCTTCCTCTTAGCACGTTTCTCCCTTGCGTCCTGAGTTCGAGTGTCTTCAAAGCCCATGACACCTTTGGTCAAGGCTGTTCTCCAATTGGAGCGCTTGCAGGCCAGTGTTTCCCAGTTGTCGGTGTTTATACTACATTTTTTTAGATTTGCCTTGAGAGAGTCTTTAAACCTCTTTTATTGACCACCAGCATTACGCTTTCCATTTTAAAGTTCAGAATAGAGTAGTTGCTTTGGAGGACGATAATCAGGAATCTGCACAACATGACCAGTCCAACAAAATTGATGTTGAAGAATCATTGCTTCGACACTGGTGAACTTTGCTTCTTCCAGTAAACTGGTATTAGTTCGCCTGTCTTCCCAAGTGATGTGTAAAAATTTTCGGAGACACCATTGTTGGAATCTTCTGAGGAGTTGGAGATGGCATTTATAAGTGCTCCGTGTTTATAAGTAGGGACGCGGGTGGCGCCGTGGGTTAAACCACAGAGCCTAGGACTTGCTGATCAGAAGGTCGGCAGTTCGAATCCCCACAACGGGGTGAGCTCCCATTGCTCGGTCCCTGCTCCTGCCAACCTAGCAGTTCGAAAGCACGTCAAAGTGCAAGTAGATAAATAGGTACTGCTCCTGTGGGAATGTAAACGGTGTTTCCGTGCGCTGCTCTGGTTCGCCAGAAGTGGCTTAGTCATGCTGGCCACATGACCTGGAAGCTGTACGCCGGCTCCCTCGGCCAGTAAAGCGAGATGAGCGCCACAACCCCAGAGTCAGTCACGACTGGACCTAATGGTCAGGGGTCCCTTTACCTTTATATTTATAAGTGGTTGTAGGTATTCACCCAGTAACTGTTGTCAGGGGATGCCTGGGGTATCCGGCCTCAAAGGAAGGGCTTGGCCCTGATAATTCATGGTGATCCTTTCCAATTCTTAAGGCGCTGTGGTTCTTAGGCGATATTTTAAAAAATAAAAATCATCTTTTCCAAGGAGCCAAGTGAGTGTGGTATTTACAATGCTCTTTGAGAAAAGGTCAGAGATTTGTCCTTTGCCAAAGAGTGATGGTGTACTTGCAGTCGACAAACGGGGGCTGGGGGGCGGCAGGCCTGCTGTACCAGCCTGGCACCCTCTGGAAAGGGCCACAAAGGCAGAGGGCGTCACCCAGCGGCTTTTAATTCAATGCCTGTCATTCCGATTGCGGCGGGTTAGAGATCAGAGGCAGGCAGCGATATCTACTGAAGAGACATCAGACGGTGTAGTAAAAAGGGTAATCCATTTATTTTTAGAGAAGTTTTCCACTCGGAGATCATACACATGACAGATCACAGAAACACATGCAAGCATGAAATTTAATTTTTGAGAATTCTCTTTCCCGGGGCTTCCATGTAAAATGACAGCGAATGGAGGGGAAAGGAAGAGAAGGGGGAGGTGTGGCGGGGGGGGGGGGAGAGAACCCTAATCGTGACAAGACAATTACTGTGATTTAAGAGAGAGAGGGAGAAAATTATATATTTGCTATGCGTGAAACGAAACAAAAACAAATAAAGGGCCCTTTTGTTCAGTCTGCTCATTCATCGACTGAAGCCCAAAGAGGGGTCTTGCAAATCAAGCACGCTTTAAAGAAACTTGGAAGATGATGTTTCAGGGCAGGGCTGTGGCTCAGTGGCAGAACACCTGCTATGAATGCAGAACGTTCAAGGTTCAATCCCCAGTCTCTCCAGGTTGGGCTGGGAAAGAATCCTGCCCAAAACCTCTAGAGAGCTGCTCCCATTTAGCATAGTCCATGGTTTTCCAAACTTGGGTCTCCAGCAGTTTTTGGACTACCATTCCCATCATCCCTGACCACTGGTCCTGCTAGCAAGGGATGATGGGAGTTGTACAGCTCCACCTTGGAACACAGGCTGAGACCCTACCTGCCCACAGACTGTCTCGCCAGAGTGGTGCATGCTCTGGTTATCTCCCGCATAGACTACTGCAATGCGCTCTATGTGGGGCTGCCTTTGAAGGTGACCTGGAAACTACAACTAATCCAGAATGCTGCAGCTAGACTAGTGACTGGGGGCGGCCACCGAGACCACATAACACCGGTCTTGAAAGACCTACATTGGCTCCCAGTACATTTCCGAGAACAATTCAAAGTGTTGGTGCTGACCTTGAAAGCCCTAAATGGCCTCAGCCCAGTATATCTGAAGGAGCGTCTCCACCCCCATCGTTCTGCCCGGACACTGAGGTCCAGCTCTGAGGGCCTTCTGGCTGTTCCCTCCCTGCGAGAAGTGAGGTTACAGGGAACCAGGCAGAGGGCCTTCTCGGTAGTGGCACCTGCCCTGTGGAACGCCTTCCCATCAGATGTCAAAGAGATAAACAACTACCTGACATTCAGAAGACATCTTAAGGCAGCCCTGTTCAGGGAAGTTTTTAATGTATGACATATTAGTGTACTTTTGGTCTTTGTGGAAGCCGCCCAGTGTGGCTGGGGAAACCCAGCCAGATGGGCGGGGTACAAATAATAAATAATAATAATAATAATTATTATTATTATTATTATTATTATTATTATTATTATTATTACAGCTGGAGACCCAGGTTTGAAAAACCCTGGTGTAGACAATACTGAGCTAGAGAGGCCTTTGGACTCTGCATATGGCAGCTTCACCATTTCCTATTTAAATGAGCAGCTCCAGAATCACAGGGACTAGAATCTTACTGTATTTAAGCAAAGGTCACAGCGGCAGATCACTTCCTTTTCGTTACGTATCTTCTCCAGGCTGGGCTGAGGAGGTGCCCTGTCTGAAACCCTGGAGAGTGGGGGAGAAAGGCGTCTTCAAAAAGCATATTGTAAAGTTGGCAAAGGTTCAGAAAAGGGCAAGCAAAATTACCGTGGGGAGGGGGAGACTCCCCTAGGAAGAAAGCTTGCAGAGTTTGGAGCGTCTTGGTTCACCTAAAAGGTGGAGGGAAGGGTGGCTGGTGAGCAGAGCAGCATCCCCTGATAATCAGTAAAACTGGTAAGCCCAAGAATTTTTTAAAAAACAAGGGTTGTCTAACTGATCTAGAGACTGAGTGAGGACTGATTCAATGACTCTAGAAAAAGATGTGCCGAAACTCACCAAGAATACCTCCCTCTTTCTCCTAGAATGGCGATGGTTCTACAGTTCTATGACTCTACGTTTAAGAAGCAAACAAGCAAATGAACAGAACTAGTTTGCCTCGTCCCTTTGACATGGCCTTAATCTCACGGCTGGAGGCTGGAGGCGTGATGGGAAAATGTACAGCCTGCCTGGAAACTCATCCTGGCAGCTTCGCTGGGCATCTTCCGCCCGACTGCTTTAACTTCACATCAAACTCGCTTGCTCCCCTTCTTTCTGTGGTGCAGGGATGGGGGGGCAGAGAGCCATGCTCCCCACATCTTTGGCTGGAACCAAAAGGCTGGCTTTCGAATTAATCACCCTTCCCCCTTCCTTCCAGTCTCAAATTGCAGTTAGAGCATTGCCGCTACTTAGCCTCCCATACACACAGAGAGATCCCATCTGCACCACACATTTAAAGCAGTATCACCCCACTTTAAAGGGTCGTGGTTTCCACCCCGCACCCCAAAGCACCCTGGGGACTGTAGGTTGTTACAGGTGCTGAGAGCTGCTAGGAGAGATCCCGTCACAGAGCTACAATTCCCACAGCTCCCTAGGAAAAGGGGTTTGTTGTTAAAGCATTCTGGGAATAGGGGTCTAACCTAAGACAGTCCTTACTCACAGGCTTGCAATCTAATAAAAACATAGCACACAAGGGGAGAGGAACAGGGAGAGAACGGGTAATTTTTAAAAAGTCACCAATTTCTGCTCCCGTTTCTATTTTCATCGAACCCCTGCAACTTCCCTACTTGGGACACAAGTGCCATTAAAAGCGATGAGGTTCACTTCTAAGTGAGCACAACTCGGAGTGAGCGGTAAGTGCTTCGACTCTGACCCCTGGTTCAAAGGGTCTCAGATCTTCCATTTGTTTGTTCTGTGTCCAGGGCAGCTGTTTACCAGCTCCATCTGGTACGCGGGCTGAGACCCTACCTGTCCGCAGACTGTCTTGCCAGAGTAGTGCATGCTCTAGTTATCTCCCGCTTGGACTACTGCAATGCGCTCTATGTGGGGCTAGCTTTGAAGTTACCCAGAAACTATAACTAATCCAGAATGTGGAAGCTAGACTGGTGACTGGAAGTGTCAGCTGAGACCATACAACACCAGTCCTGAAAGACCTACATTTACATAGGCCAGTGTGGTGTAGTGGTTAAGAGCGGTAGACTCGTAATCTGGGAAACCGGGTTCGCATCTCCGCTCCTCCACATGCAGCTGCTGGGTGACCTTGGGCTAGTCACACTTCTCTGAAGTCTCTCAGCCCCACTCACCTCACAGAGTGTTTGTTGTGGGAGAGGAAGGGAAAGGAGAATGTTAGCCGCTTTGAGACTCCTTCGGGTAGTGATAAAGCGGGATATCAAATCCAAACTCTTCTTCTTCTTCTACATTGACTCCCAGTACGTTTCTGAGCACAATTCAAAGTGTTGGTGCTGACCTTTATTGCCCTAAACAGCTTCGATCCTGTATACCTGAAGGAGCGTCTCCACCCCCATCGTTCTGCCCGGACACTGAGGTCCAGCGCCAAGGGCCTTCTGGTGGTTCTTTCGCTGCAAGAAGCAAGGTTATAGGGAACCAGGCAGAGGGCCTTCTTGGTAGTGGTGCCCACCCTGTGGAACATCCTCCCATCAGATGTCAAGGAAATAAACAACTATATGACTTTTAGAAGACATCTGAAGGCAGCCCTGTTTAGAGAAGTTTTTAATGTCTGATGTTTTATTATATTTTTAATATTGTGTTGGGAGCCGCCCAAAGTGGCTAAAGTCTGTATGTAGTCCAAGTCTGTATGTAACTATCAAGGAGCATAAAGCAAGATTCTCTCTTCTCCTGCACCTTGTTAAATTGAGCCATTGTTCCTGGGAGTTCTGTACCAACAGGGCTTGATAACAGCACTCAACCTTACTCTTCTGAAGGGGGAAGATTAACATTTTCTGGAACTTTACCCTAATCCTTGTTTTGAGTTAACCTCAAGGAGACAGGATTAGTAACTCTCAACCACCACCCACCAGAGGAGAGGAGAATTACGGGCTGCAACAACCAGATGCATTGTAACCTCCCATGCATTATCTTCGCGAAACAGGATGGTGAGCAAGGAAGGAAGGAAGCAGGATTCTGTGTCAAAGGCAGATGCCCTGATCTAGGAATCAGATTCATGTGGGAAAAGATCACATAGAAGCCAGAGAGCTTGTGGATGGAATGGCCCTTTCAAGGGAAGGTTCAGAAAAGGGCAACCAGGATTATTGAGGGAGGGGGAGACTCCCCCAGAGGAAACAAGGCAGCATTTGGGGCTTTTCAGTTGAACAAGTGAGAGGGAAACGGTAAAGGTAAAGGGACCCCTGACCATTAGGTCCAGTCGTGGCTGACTCTGGGGTTGCGGCGCTCATCTCGCTCTATAGGCCGAGGGAGCCGGCGTACAGTTTCCGGGTCATGTGGCCAGCATGACTAAGCCGCTTCTGGCGAACCAGAGCAGCGCACGGAAACACCGTTTACCTTCCCGCCAGAGCGGTACCCATTTATCTACTTGCACTTCATGCTTTCGAACTGCTAGGTTGGGAGGAGCAGGGACCGAGCAACGGGAGCTCACCCCGTCGCGGGGATTCGAACCGCTGACCTTCTGATCGGCAAGTCCTAGGCTCTGTGGTTTAACCCACGGCGCCACCCACATCCCTAAGTGAGAGGTGGCATGATGTAAAATAATATAAAATTATGCATGGAATGAAGAAGTGGAAAGAGAACAGTTTTTTCTCCCTGGTACTAGAAATGGTGGACATCTAATGGAGCTGAATGATGGAAGATTCAGGACAGATAACAGAAAGAGCTTAATCGTGCAGCGCAGTTAAACGATGGGATTTCCTCCCCTAGGAGGAAGTGATGGCCGCCATCTTGAATGGTTTTAAAAGAGGACCAGACAAATTCATGGAGGAGAGAGCTATTGATGGCTATGCTCTGCCTCCGCAGTTGGAGGCAGTTAATGCTTCTAAATGCCACTTGCTGGAAGCCACAGGAGAGGAGAGGGCTCCTGTGTTCGAATCCTGCTTGTGGGTTTTCCAGCAAAGGCATCTGGTTGGCCACTAAGAACAGGATGCTGGACTTGATGGGCCAATGCCCAGCCTGTTCCAGCCGACTCTTCTTATGTTCACTCTTGTGAGGTTCTCTCTCAGCCAGGGCCGTAGCTGGGGGGGGTGAGGTGGGCCCCCGCCAGGGGCACAGGTGAGGGGGGGCACAAAATCGGCTGTTGGGACCCTCTGCCCGTTGCCCTGTCTGGCCAGCGCTCCCTGCCCACAGCCCAGGCAGAGCAGGGAAGAGGGTGCGCTGGGCAGCAGCTGCTCCCGGCTGCCCCCCTCACCCTTTGGCCCTCCTGGCAGCCGGGCACCAGGATCTGTAATATCCAAGGCAACATGATGACCAAACACAATACGATATCAATATACACTCTTTATATAATATGAAATATATGAAATCACATAAACAGAAAACTTATGAATCTCTGAAAGTCATAAAATATGCACTCTTAATGGATTCTCTTGAAAACATAAAACCAAATAAACATAAGTTTATGTTTTCAAGAGAATCCATTAAGAGTGCATATTTTATGACTTTCATATATTTCATACAGTGGTACCTCAGGTTACAGACGCTTCAGGTTACAGACACTTCAGGTTACAGACTCCGCTAACCCAGAAATAGTACCTCGGGTTAAGAACTTTGCTTCAGGATGAGAACAGAAATCGTGCTCCGGCAGCGCAGCAGCAGCAGCAGGAGGCCCCATTAGCTAAAGTGGTGCTTCAGGTTAAGAACAGTTTCAGGTTAAGAACGGACCTCCAGAACGAATTAAGTTCTTAAACCGAGGTACCACTGTATTATATAAAGAGTGTATATTGATATCATAACAGTGTATTTGGTCATCGTGTTGCCTTGGATATTACTGACTATTGTTTGCAACACAGGGGTTAAATTGTTTGGTTACTTAGGGCTGCAAGATCACCCAGCTATGGCTCTGCTCTCACATCCTTTTGACTGTGCATCCATGATGATTGTGCGCATGATAGCACCATGGCTGTTATCCCCACAGTCCCACTTTTAATACTGTTTCCCCCCTGCAAAACTTTCAGGGAAGACACGCTGCTTTGTTTCCCATCGGTGCATGTCCTGTAACCATCTGCTGAATCATAGAATTTTATAGTTGGAAGGAACCTAAGGTGAAATCCAACAGAAAAGAAGCACCATACTTTCCCATGTATAAGACTGTTATGTACTGAGTTGAATAGGATCCAAACTGCAGCAGTCTGATTGGTCCTAGAACAATAGGATCCAAAAGGCAGCAGTCTGATTGGTCCTAGAACAATAGGATTCAGAATGCAGCAGTCTGATTGGTCCTAGAACAATGCAGCAGTATGATTGGTTGGCAGGAACCACCCAATCATGCTCCAGATAGAAGTGAATCCACAACCTGATTGGCTTACAGTAGAATTCCGGAATTAGCCAATCATGTGCAGCCCATTGTGTAAATAATGTATATAAAGCAGATACCTTGAGGGGACTTTCATTCATTCCTCCTCACCACTATGAGCTGAATAAAGAGCATGAAATCACTTTGCGACTCTGAGTATATTTCAAAGACTATGCTTTTTAGTTTAAAAATCATGCTAAAAGATGGGGGTCATCTTATACATGAGTAGTGCATAGGGTGGATGTTTGATTGGTTGCTGCCGAGGTTGGCAGCGGCTATTATGCGTGTTATTGGTTGCTGCATCAATGGGGGAGGTTGATTGGCTGACGCTCCATCAGTTGGGTGGGCTATTGGCAGCTTCTGCCGGCGATGGAACGATTTATGCGGCCTAGGACCCACGTACCTACGGGACCGCCTCTCCTGGTCTGCCCCATGGAGGACCTTAAGGTCTACAAATGACAACATTTTGGAGGTCCTAAGTTGCAAGGTGGTTAGGTTGGTCTCAACTAGGGCCAGGGCCTTTTCAGTACTGGCCCCGACTTGGTGGAACGCTCTGTCACAAGAGACCAGGGCCCTGCGGGACTTGACATCTTTCCACAGAGCCTGCAAGACAGAGCTGTTCCACCAGGCCTTTGTTTTGGACTCAGTCTGACCCTTATGTTTCCCTCCCCTTATTGTTTTGATCTATGGGTTACTTTTAAAACGAGGCTGCATTTTAAATTGCATTTTAACCTGTATTTAAAATTGGTTCCCCCCCCCCATTATGTTTTTACTGGGATTTTATTGGTGTTAGCCGCCCTGAGCCTGGCGGTGGGGTATTAATAAAAATTATTATTATTATTATTATTATTATTATTATTATCATCATCATCATCATCATCATTATTTAGCAATGCGTGCGGGTGAGCAATTTTTGGCAACCCCCCTAAAAAAAAGCTCAACAACTCTGTGCCATCTCCCCCCATTTTCTTAAATTTGAGTCCCCCAAAATAGGGGGCGTCTTATACATGGGGGTGTCTTATACACGCAAAAGTACGGTAACTGAGATAAGATGGGCTCAGAATCATCTGATCCACCACGTCACTTCCTATAAAAAAACCACAGAGGATTCCCGTGCCTTAAGGAGCTTCTGACACCACCACCCCTCTATTCTTCTCTGCAAATCTCAGCAGCAAATATGTGTGAGCATTCAGAGCATACGACGAGCCTGGGTAGTCCATCAGGCCAGTGGCCCATCGAGTCCAGCATCGTGTTCTCACTAGATGCCTTTGGGAAACCCGCATAGTGCCCAGCATAGTGCCCCTGATGGTGGGGGTAGAACGTAGCCATCGTGGCTAATAGCCATTGGCCTTTCTTTGCTCGAAGCCCCAGAGAGTGGCTGCCAGTAGACAATACAGGACTACATGGACAGGCAGTTTGATAGGACAAGCCCAACCTCCTTTGTTTCTGCCCTTTGGGCCTCAAAGCGGCTGATTCAGCTCCCCCAGCGCCCTCCTCGATTTGTGAGCATGCCGGCAGATCTTGATACGAACTTGGGAGCGGATCGAGTCGCCTAAAGGGGGAGAGATTTTTCATTATGTTGTCAAAAATAGCAAATCCATATCCTATGGTGAGGGTCACAGTTTTAGAAGGAGTGCTTCGTATACTTTATTATCTGCATGTTAAGTGGTTTTGCTCTATTAATTATCGTTATCATCCCCCCAAATACTCCACGTTTAATGAAAACGCCGAAGCGGCTCCTTGAGCTCAAGAAGGAGGATGTAATCGACCGTAAGATGTGTAATTTTCAGGAAAATTTTGCATGCATGCGGATCTTGTGAACTGACAGGCACACTTTGTTTGAACTTTATTATAGCCTTTTCATTGCTCCGTCTTCCTTTATTGATAATTTGCTCCTTTAGTGCTCAATAGGTTCCTTTCACATCCACGGAACGGTATCAGACGCCTCCTGCAGCTCACTGAATAGCTGAGCGCCCTTGTGGGTGATAAGCAACCCCAGCGCAGAATGCAAGTGCAGAAGCCACTGTACAAACCTGACGGCATCTGAAAGGGCCTCTCCATAGGCTTATGGCATAGCTGTCAAGCGTCCCTTATTTGGAGGGACAGTCCCTTATCCCAGCGCCGTGTCCCGCTGCTGTCCCTTATTGATGGATGTCCCTTAAATTTCCCGGGTTTCAAAGGAAGCAGCTCCTCTCCCTCCCTCCCTGCCGGCCAGGGAGGAGGGAGGCTCCAACTGTGTTGCTTGGTTGCCCAGCCTGCTCCCCTCCAGCCTCCTCTCACCAGCCTCGGCCCCCGGGAGCCCCTCCCCGCCAGAACTGGTGGGAGCCTCGGGCCCTTCCGCCACCATCCTCCTCGCGGCCGCCAAACTGAGCGTCTCTGCCTGGGGCTTCCCCTCTGCCCGTCACCGCCGCTCCCGCTCCCGCTAGGCCGTACTGCGCCTGCGCCACCGAAGGACCCAGATGAGATGGGCAGCCTGGCATGGTCTATGAATTGCTGAGGAGCCTTGAGAGGAGAGCGAGGGCAACCATAGAGAAAGCAGTTCAGAGAGAGGAGGAGGCGGAGGCGCAGGCAGGTGTTCCAAGGGCTACAAGGGAAGGACCGCAAGCGCTTCTCCCATAGATTTGTAGTGGTAGACTAGCGTAGATGGTCTGATCTGCGGGTTTACTTCGGGCCCTATTCCACCCCCTTCCTCCCGCCCCGCCTGATGGAACTGAGAGCTGCAGATGGAGTACGAGAGAAAAGATACAGAACTGCAGCAGCATCTTCGTAGCTTGGACTTCGTTTTGCGCGAAAAGTGGTTGCTGCTTGTAGTTATTTAATTGCAGTGTTTCATCGGCTGGTGTCTTGAGCAGCAACCTCTGGAAACAAAGGGCTAAAAACCGGCGCTGCTCTCCCAAATTATCTGGTCCCTTTTAACTGGTTGACTAAAATCCCTTATTTTGGCTGCTGGTCCCTGATTTTCAAGGCTGCTGGTCCCTTATTTTCAAATCTGTAAGTTGACAACTATGGCTTATGGGTCTCTGAAGACACATGAACACACACTGATGCCTCTTGCCTTCATGTTTTAGAAGTGGACTTGCTGGACAATGTTGGTCTTGGGGTTATCCTGCTGCTCTTCCGTGAGAGCACAACACTGGACACTGCCATGCAGCAACTACTGAGCTCAGTATCATCTAGACCAGGCATCCCCAAACTCGGCCCTCCAGAAGTTTTGGGACGACAATTCCCATCATCCCTGACCACTGGTCCTGTTAGCGAGGGATGATGGGAGTTGTAGTCCCATAACATCTGGAGGGCCGAGTTTGGGGGTGCCTGATCTAGACTGACCTGGCAGAAGTTTCTCATTGTTCCATGCAGGGGACATTGCTTGCCTCGCCTGGAGATACTGGGGAATGGACCACCTCTATCGGTCAGCCCAGACACTGAGGTCCAGCTCCGAGGACCTTCTGGTGGTTCCTTCACTGAGAGAAGGGAGGTTACAGGGAACCACGCAGAGGGCCTTCTCGGTGGTGGTGCCTGCCTTGTGGAATACTCTCCCATCAGATGTCAAGGAAATAAACAACTATCTGACTTTTAGAAGACATCCGGAGGCAGCCCTGTTTAGGGAAGTTTTTAATGTTTGATGTTTTATCGTGTTTTTAATATTCTGTTGGGAGCCGCCCAGAGTGGCTGGGGAAACCCAGCCAGATGGGCGGGGTAGAAATATATTATTATTATTATTATTATTATTATTATTATTATTATTATTATATTACTTGGGACCTTCTGCATGCATCAGAACGGTTTAAGAAAAAGCAAATCTGAATGACATGAGTAATAATCATATATATATATAGCCATAAGATTACCATGAGATTACTGGCGCTCGTGTAATCTCACTGTATATAAATTGTACAAGTGACAATAAAGTATTTCAATATTAGTGAGTGAACGAGACCTTCCTTTATTTATTTATTTATTTATTTATTTATTTATACATACATACATACATACATACATACATGTTGTTCTTGTTTAGTCGTTTAGACGTGTCCGACTCTTCGTGACCCCATGGACCAGAGCACGCCAGGCACTCCTGTCTTCCGCTGCCTCCCACAGCTTGGTCAGACTCATGTTTGTAGCCCTTCATGGATCACTGCCTTGCCGTGGCGAAGGGGCTTGAATAACTCAGGGAAGCTATGAGCTATGACGTGGAGGGCCACCCAAGACGGACAGGTCATAGTGCAGAGTTTTGACCAAACGTGATCCACCTGGAGCAGGAACCGGCAAGGCACTCCAGTATCCCTGCCAAGAAAATTCCGTGGACAAAGGCAACAGGCATACATACATACATACATACATACATACATACATACCCCACCCATCCGGGTGGGTTTCCCCAGCCCCACCCACACCACTAACGGGTCCAAGGGTCAAGAAGGAGTTTTCTGCATGTTCTGTAAAAGGAAGTGAGGGGCAAATAGGGCTCACCCACCTGGGCAAGGGAGCCCTTCTAGGAGAAGGAAAACTCTGGCCCCAAACCTCTGCTCCCTTGTGGGATATCTTTGGGAGAAGAAAGGGCCAATGAGTAAACCCTACACAAATCTGGATGCTTTGTACACCTCCTTCTGGCAACTCCTGCATCCAAGCTGATTGTGATTTTCTGTGCACCACATCAGCGAAGCCAAGCGTTTCCTGCTTGGCAGGGGGTTGGACTCGATGGCCCTTGTGGTCTCTTCCAACTCTATGATTCTATGATTCTAAGAAGGGGGTCTTGTTATTGGCTTGTGCCCCAGGGTGGTCACTTCAGTGCTGCTAACACAGCGGCTTTCCTTCACCCCTGGCAGCGCACTCCATTGTCTCTTGAGACAGATGGAAGCCAACGACGACAACAATAAGCCACAAGTGGTGGTCAACCATTAAAACTCATGTTCAGAGTTTTCTAGCAAACCATGTGTTTCCTTGACCACATGTACCTCAGGTTACAAACACCTCGGGTTACAAACACTTTGGGTTATAGACTCCGCTAACCCAGAAGTAGTACCTCAGGTTAAGAACTTTTGTTGTTGTTGTTTAGTCGTTTAGTCGTGTACGACTCTTCGTGACCCCATGGACCAGAGCACACCAGGCACTCCTGTCTTCCACTGCCTCCTGCAGTTTGGTCAAACTCATGCTGGTAGCTTCGAGAACACTGTCCCACCATCTCGTCCTCTGTCGTCCCCTTCTCCTTGTGCCTTCCATCTTTCCCAACATCAGGGTCTTTTCCAGGGAGTCTTCTCTTCTCATGAGGTGGCCAAAGTGTTGGAGTCTCAGCTTCAGGATCTGTCCTTCCAGTGAGCACTCAGGGCACTCATTTCCTTCAGAATGGAGAGGTTGGATCTTCTTGCAGCCCATGGGACTCTCCAGAGTCTCCTCCAGCACCAGAATTCAAAAGCATCAATTCTTCAGCCATCAGCCTTCTTTATGGTCCAGCTCTCACTTCCATACATCACTACTGGGAAAACCATAGCTTTAACTCTATGGACCTTTGTTGGCAAGGTGATGTCTCTGCTTTTTAAGATGCTGTCTAGGTTTGTCATTGCTTTTCTCAGAACTTTACCTCAGGATGAGAACAGAAATCGTGCAGTGACAGCAGGAGGCCCCATTAGCTAAAGTGGTTCCTCAGGTTAAGAACGGACCTGTGGAATGAATTAAGTTTGTAACCAGAGGTACCACTGTATGCTAAATTTCAGCTTCCTCGGTCGTGGTGAAATTCCTGATTCCTTTGGAGTTACCTTTTCTCTGTGCCAATGTGAGTGAATGATGTAGGTACATATGTCCTGTTTTCAGACCCTTCTGGTAACCAGTCCATCCTGGGTGATGCAGGCACTATCAACTTCCTGAGTCATGTGGCCGGTCCCCAAGCATTTTAATTCCTCCCCGAGTCTCTGAGTGAGGTCCAAAGACCATGTGTGTGTCAATATATATTTCAGGTCAGGAGCCGAACTGAACAAAATGGGCACAGTGTACTCTTGAAATGTTCTTAGTATCACATGTGAGCCGCTCTGCACTCAAATTAAGGAGGATTAAAGTGGCTCAGCTGTTTCAGCTCAGGGCAGCCTGGATCATGTGGCAAAAGGAGTGAATAGCTTTGAGTCGGTTGCACCGGCCTAAATCAGCGCTTTGACCTCCCCGTTAATTTGTGAATTGGGCAATTGTTTCATTTCTTCCTGGCTTGTGTGTGTGGTCTTCAAGTGAAATGTGCTTAAGGAACCAAGAGAGGCGAGGAGACGACATAAAGCCTTTATTTATGAATGGGACATACTAGATTTAAAATATTTATTTAAAAAAACCTCCCACAATGCAATATTGTGCGACAGGAAAATGATGGAAGATTGCCAGGCAGATGAAGCATCTTCTACCCTTCAGATCTGCAGAGCTTCTTAACACAGAACGCAATGTGGTAAGGGGACTAGAGATCCCCAACTAGTTACTAGGGTGGTTGTGTGCCCTCTTACGCAGAGGACACTTCTCCATTTCACCTATAGCTTTTCCAGAAGTTGCTAGGCTACAGCTCCCATCCTCCCTGACTATTGGCCAATGGGCGCTGGAAGTCTAAGAGCTTCTAGAGCAGGGGTCAGCAAACTTTTTCAGTAGGGGGCCAGTCCATTGACCCTCAGACCTTGTGGAGGGCCGGACTATATTTTGAAGAAAATAATGAGCTGGACCATAAAGAAGGCTGATCGCCGAAGAATTGATGCTTTTGAATTATGGTGCTGGAGGCGACTCTTGAGAGTCTCATGGACTGCAAGAATATCAAACCTATCCATTCTGAAGGAAATCAGCCCTGAGTGCTCACTGGAAGGACAGATCCTGAAGTTGAGGCTCCAAGACTTTGGCCCCCTCATGAGAAGAGAAGACTCCCTGGAAAAGACCCTGATTGATGTTGGGAAAGATGGAGGGCACAAGGAGAAGGGGATGACAGAGGACGAGATGGTTGGATAGTGTTCTCAAAGCTACCAGCATGAGTTTGACCAAACTGTGGGAGGCAGTGGAAGACAGGAGTGCCTGGCATGCTCTGGTCCATGGGGTCACAAAGAGCCGGACACGACTAAACGACTAAACAACAATAACAATGAACGAATTCCTATGCCCCACAGATAACCCAGAGATGCATTTTCAATAAAAGGACACATTCTACTCATGTAAAAACACCAGGCAGGCCCCACAAATCACCCAGAGATGCATTTTAAATAAAAGGACACATTCTACTCATGTAAAAACACGCTGATTCCCGGACCGTCCGCGGGCCCAATTGAGAAGGTGATTAGGCCGGATCCGGCCCCCGAGCCTTAGTTTGCCTACCCATGTTCTAGAGGACCACAGATTTCCCCATCCTTGCTATATGCCAGTGGACTTCAAACTCTGTGAAATGTCTTGGAAGGTTGCATCCAACGTTGTCAGTGGCAACGGAAAAATTATTGGCTATCAAAATAGTGAATATAGTTGAATATATGAGGAGTTCCAGTAGAGTTCCCTCAGTGATGGACTTTCCAGACTTGGTTAGGGATGTCAGTTCTGATTTTCCCCATTTCACATTTTCCCAGTCCTAAATTCAGTTCTCCACATTTTCTGTAGCAAGTTTGTTTGTTTGTTTGTTTAATATGCATACCGCCCTATACCTGCAGATCTCAGGGCAGTTTATAACATAAAAACCACAGGAGACATAATAAAAATAAAGACGATAACCTGATAACGCCCCCCCTTCCACAACACATTTTAAAAGGGCATTTTTGCCTGGCACAAAAAGGTGTTTAATGAAGGCGTCTGGCAAACTTCCCTGAGGAGAGCATTCCATGAATGGGGGGACACTGCAGAAAAGGTCCTGTTCTCGAATTGCCATCCTCCGAACCTCTCGAGGAGGGGGCACATGAAGAAGGGCCTCAGAAGATAATCTCAGGGTCTGGGTAGGTTTGAATGGAGAGAGGGAATTGCAAAACCCCTCAGCATTCTACACCAAATTTCTCCTAATCCTGTTTTGACTGTGACAAAAAAAAATATGCAAGCAATTATCCCTAATGTAAGACATTTTTTAACGCCATTTTCACTAACACATTAGCTTTGATGCAGGCTTTTCCCCAATATATGCATTTCCATAATCGTTGTTTGGTTGGCGAATTGCATCGCAAAAATTTGAAGAAGCGCAAATTTCACAGGAGAGCTGCATTTCGAAGGACGTTTCAGAAAGTGAAAATCCAACAGGTTCGCTTTTACATATGAACTAAAGGAAATTTCTCCCACTATCCTATATGCGATGCTTTTGTAGCCAGCTGGGAAGACCTCTGGAGCCAGAGTACGATGGGCAATTGCTTCAAAAAGCCACTATTTCGTGGTTCCCCTCTAATAGCCCCTAGCTGGGCCATAAAATGTCCTCCTTGAGTCTTCCCATTGTCTGGTTGTCAAGTTTGAGAGGAGGACCTTGAATTCCACCAGGCTTTTTGAAGAGTCGATGCTCCGAGATATCGCATGTATTTGTTCTGGAGTCACCTGAGGAGCGTGGAGTTTGCTCAAGGAATTTGCTTCCTTCCCCAGGTATCATGCTAATTAATATTCCCTGTGACTAATTAAGAGAGGTAAATGGGACTCATTACTGAAGAGTGTAGGCGGGTTAAAAACAAAATTCTGAGCACTGCAGTTGCTCACACCAGAAAGACTGTACTTTTGTCTATCCCTTGCCTGGCCGTGAAACAGGGGTGCCAACTTGAATAAAATATTGTGGGGGCCCAGGTAAGCCCCATCACAAATAATCGATAACATGAAGCAGTGCACACACAGCATTTGAATGGGAATGCGCATCAACTTGTGGGAGCCCGGCCCCCTCAAATATTTTATTGTTGGGACCAAAGCCCCCACAGCCCCTAACAGTTGGCTTATCTGCCATGAAATGCTATAGAAGTTTTTAAAAATGGTGTATGACATGGAGAAAGTGGGAAGAGAAAAGTCTATATCTATATATCTATATCTATATCTATCACCAAAACTAGAGACGCGGGTGGCGCTGTGGGTTAAACCACAGAGCCTAGGACTTGCCGATCAGAAGGTCGGCGGTTCGAATTCCCACGGCGGGGTGAGCTCCCGTTGCTCTGTCCCTGCTCCTGCCAACCTAGCAGTTCGAAAACACATCAAGTGCAAGTAGATAAATAGGTACCACTCCAGCGGGAAGGTAAACGGCGTTTCCGTGTGCTGCTCTGGTTCGCCAGAAGCGGCTTAGTCATGCTGGCCACATGACCCAGAAGCTGTACTCTGGCTCCCTCGGCCAATAAAGCGAGATGAGCACTGCAACCCCAGAGTCGTTTGCAACTGGACCTAATGGTTAGGGGTCCCTTTACCTTTTATCACCAAAACTTGTGGACAACTCATGAAGAGGAATGTTGGAAGATTCGTGGCAGGTTTTTGAAAATAACTTTTTCATGCAGCATATAAACTTTGGAACTCTCTGCCACAAGAGGCAGGGATGGCCACCAGCTTGGACGGTTTTAAAAGCAGATTTGACAAATTCAGTGGCTACCATCCAGGAAGGTTATGCACTGCCTCACAGCCAGCATGGCCGAAGTCCGGCCATGATAGGTGTTGATGTGTCACACATTGCCGACCCCATCCTTGGAGGACAATGGTCAAGAGATCCTGGATTCCCTTGTGGGCATTGCACAAAAAAGTCTCCTTCCTCCCCGACCATTTTTTAAACAGTTATTGCGATCCTCCACTCCCCACTTCCTTGTTTGTTTGCGATCGCCTTACTTCCTGTAGTCCTAGCAACTGAATATTTTAACTCCTATCCCGAGTTGCAATCATTTAAAAAAAAAAACCACACACACAAGAGTAATTAATTTTTACTCCATCATTACCAGAAAGCCATCTGCTCTGCTCTGCTGCAAGAAAGCGGCCAACAAGAAAGGAAATACACAGTTGTTTTTTCTCTGCCAAGGCCCCCTTTCTTGTGCGCTGCTGTTTGTGTTTGACAAGCACTTGTTAGCGCCGGGCCTGACACAGGGAAGGAACGGGAGGGTGGTGCTGCTGTCTGTCACACTTGCAGAGGTCCCTTTCGCTGAGGAAAGGCGCAGCAGACCTCCCCGATGTGCCGTGGGAGATGGCACGAGGCTGCAAGGAGCCGAGGGACGGAGGAGAGCAGAATCTGTGCTGTCTTTTAAAACGAACCAGCCTAATCTTTTTGCCAGTCTCTGATTTATATGCAGGTTGGAAGGAAGACAGCTGTCAACTGAGTTGTGCGCTTCTCGGAATTGCACAACACAGTTTCAGTTAAAATATGCACATCCCTGAGAATGTAGGACGCTGACTGGGAGTGACTGGTGACTGGGAGCGGCCGCCAAGACCATATAACACCTGAAAGATCTACATTGGCTCCCGGTACGTTTCCGAGCCCAATTCAAAGTGTTGGTGCTGACCTTGAAAGCCCTAAACGGCCTCAGTCCTGTATACCTGAAGGAGCGTATCGTTCTACCCAGACACTGAGGTCCAGCACCGAGGGCCTTCTGGTGGTTCCCTCGCTGCGAAAAGTGAGGTTGCAGGGAACCAGGCAGAGGGCCTTCTTGGTAGTGGTGCCCTCCCATCAGATGTCAAGGAAATAAATCATCGACTTGGATGATGGACTCAAGGGCATCCTGATCAAATTTGCAGATGACACCAAACTGGGAGGGGTGGCTAACACCCCAGAGGACAGGATCACACTTCAAAACGACCTTGACAGATTAGAGAACTGGGCCAAAACAAACAAGATGAATTTTAACAGGGAGAAATGTAAAGTATTGCACTTGGGCAAAAAAAATGAGAGGCACAAATACAAGATGGGTGACACCTGGCTTGAGAGCACTACATGTGAAAAGGATCTAGGAGTCTTGGTTGACCACAAACTTGACATGAGCCAACAGTGTGACGCGGCAGCTAAAAAAGCCAATGCAATTCTGGGCTGCATCAATAGGAGTATAGCATCTAGATCAAGGGAAGTAATAGTGCCACTGTATTCTGCTCTGGTCAGACCTCACCTGGAGTACTGTGTCCAGTTCTGGGCACCACAGTTCAAGAAGGACACTGACAAACTGGAACGTGTCCAGAGGAGGGCAACCAAAATGGTCAAAGGCCTGGAAACGATGCCTTATGAGGAACAGCTAAGGGAGCTGGGCATGTTTAGCCTGGAGAAGAGGAGGTTAAGGGGTGATATGATAGCCATGTTCAAATATATAAAAGGATGTCACATAGAGGAGGGAGAAAGGTTGTTTTCTGCTGCTCCAGAGAAGCGGACACAGAGCAATGGATCCAAACTACAAGAAAGAAGATTCCACCTAAACATTAGGAAGAACTTCCTGACAGTAAGAGCTGTTCGACAGTGGAATTTGCTGCCAAGGAGTGTGGTGGAGTCTCCTTCTTTGGAGGTCTTTAAGCAGAGGCTTGACAACCATATGTCAGGAGTGCTCTGATGGTGTTTCCTGCTTGGCAGGGGGCTGGACTCGATGGCCCTTGTGGTCTCTTCCAACTCTATGATTCTATGATTCTATGAAACAACTACCTGAATTTAAAAGACATCTGGAGGCAACCCTGTTTAGGGAAGTTTTTAATGTTTGATGTTTTGTTGTGGTTTTAATATTCTGTTGGGAGCCGCCCAGATGGCTGGGGAAACCCAGCCAGATAGGTGGGGTATTATTATTATTATTATTATCATTATCATTATTATTTGCCTGGGAAGATTCATTTCCTGCCCCTTTGATACAGAATAGCTGAGAACAGAAAGATCTGAAGTCTGTAATTATATATCATTGAGCATAAAACAAGATTCCCTCTTTTCCTGCACGCCGAAGAATTGATGCTTTTGAATTAGGAGACTCTTGAGAGTCCCATGGACTGCAAAAAGATCAAACGCATCCATTCTGAAGGAAATCAGCCCTGAGTGCTCACTGGAAGGACAGATCGTGAAGCTGAGGCTCCAAGACTTTGGCCACCTCGTGAGAAGAGAAGACTCCCTGGAAAAGACCCTGATCTTGGGAAAGATGGAGGGCACAAGGAGAAGGGGACGACAGAGGACGAGATGGTTGGACAGTGTTCTCGAAGCTACCAGCATGAGTTTGACCAAACTGCGGGAGGCAGTGGAAGACAGGAGTGCCTGGTGTGCTCTTGTCCATGGGGTCACGAAGAGTCGGACACGACTAAACGACTAAACAACAACAACAACAACAACTATCTACAAACAGGACCCTGCTATCTGCTTGCTCCCTATGTGAAAATTCATTTATCCAAAAGTAAAGAATTATGCCGACACTTTGCTATGCACTCCACAGATTCCGATATCCCAAACAGCCAGAATTTGCCCCACTTCCTCACTTGTTTGTGCTTTGCTGGTCAGCCATTTTCGGGCAGAAACCATGCAGGAATCCAGCAAGCGAGATTGGACGAATCAGAGGAGAGATCAGATAAATCAGTTTTTCCTCTGTCTCTCTTTTGCTGGTTGGCTGCAGCCATGTCAGGAAGAAACCATTGAAAAAGCGGTGCAGGGGTGTTCGGACAAATCCCCGATTAGAAATGTCCCCATCGGAATCAATGGAAATCATGGACTCATTATGTGAATGCTCACCTAACGAACAATTTCTAGGGAGCGCGTTGTGTTTGGTAAACAGGACCTGCATATATTGTTATTGAATTTTTGTATTTAGATTCTGTGTGTGTACCACTTTGAGCATACATTTTATTTGTGGAAAATTTGGCTTATGGATAAAATGGCAATGGCGATAGCTAGAACATGGGCTTATCCAGCAAGGTGAGTCTTGTGTTCATCTACACTAGGGATGGAGAACCTGTAGCCTTCTAGGTGTTGCTACAATTCCCATTATCCCTAACCATTGGTGATGATTTCCAGGGCTAATGTGAGTCCAAGAACATTATGCTGCTGTTGTTGTATATTTATTTATATCCTGCCTTTTCACGAGTGGGAACCCAAAGTGGCTTACAGATAAAAATAAGAGCAGGCTAAAAACATAGAGGGGAAACCTCATCACACACAAAAAATCAGGGCACAGAATTCAGCTTCCTAATTCCTTAAAAAGAAGCAACTTTCTAGTCCTTAATGTTGCGAATATCGAAGATAACATAGGGATGAGGTCATGTAGTCCTGCTCTTCTTTTGCAGTTTTTCATCTTATAAATTATTGGGATTATTATTTTTTTCAGAGATACAAACATTACCTTTGAATGCCAATGCCTGAACTTTATAGACTTTCTTTACAGGAAAAAAAAAAGTATTAACATTCAACTCGGTTGAAAACTTTAAATGCCGAAAAACTTAAATGCAACCTTAACATAATGCAAATCTGTTTATATGGGAGCTGAAATTAAAAACTGCTACATTCCAAAGATAGGTGAAGTATAGATATATGGAAATCAGTTGATTTCTAAAGGAAAATAAAGTTATTCATGAATCTTAATATTTATGTGAGAGAAGAGGTTTTTTTTTTAATTAGGATTAAAAATATTATCTACTAAAATGTGCCCAAGCATATAGTTCTGCTGAAGCCTATAGCTACACCTATAACATCAAAATGAAACCTGCTTCCTCGTCTTCATTTTCCTGCCCCAAGAAAGAAGGAGGCCCTGTGTGATAACTAATTTAGATAATGCTAATTATATTGGTTTGGGACTTGTGCAGGGATAGCTTGTACGGAAAGTTGATTAGGAGCAGGTTTTTCTATTTAAAAAGATCCTCGTTTCTTCCAAAGCCGTCCAAGGAACATCCCTGTTCTGTTCAGCCTGTGGCCACTTTGGTTGTGGCATCGAGAAGGAACGGATCTGGTCATTCCCTCTGGGAAAAGAGCATGGAAAATCAGGGAGGAAATCACAAATTTATCTCTGCTGTCAGCAGCGTGTCACTCCGCTCTCCTCCTTGCTGGTTTCCATACTGTCTTCAAGAGCCTTTTCCTTTCGTTTCGGAAGGCCAGGGCTGGCCCAAAACGTTTTGCCTCTTGAAAATGGTGCCCCCACCTCCACTGGCTCTCTCGTTGCCGCCGCCTGAGGCAACTGGAGGCAGCCTGGGGAAGCCCTCATGCGCTGAAGGCAGTGCCAGATTTATGTATAAGCTAAACAAGCTATGGCTTAGGGCCCCATTCTTTTAGGGGGCCCCCAAAAAATTAAAGGGGAAAAAACTGGATGTACACTTCCAAAATATAAGATAAAAAACAAATACAGTGGTACCTCAGGATGCGAACAGGATCCGTTCCGGAGCCCCATTCGCATCCTGAACAGAACGTAAGACGCGATTGTAGCTCTGCGCATGCGCAGGTCACGTTTCGCCGCTTCCGCGCATGACGTCATTTTGACCGTCTGCGCGAGCTGCGAAACTGGGAAGTAACGCACTTCGTTACTTCCGGGTTGCTGCAGAGCGCAACCCGAAAATACTTATCCTGAAGTGTATTTATCCCGAGGTAGGACTGTATGTGGACCGAGATCTCCCAGAAGTGCAAGCTGGATTTAGAAGAGGCAGAGGAACCAGAGACCAAATTGCAAACATGCGCTGGATTATGGAGAAAGCTAGAGAGTTCCAGAAAGACATCTACTTTTGCTTCATTGACTATGCAAAAGCCTTTGACTGTGTCAACCACAGCAAACTATGGCAAGTTCTTAAAGAAATGGGAGTGCCTGATCACCTCATCTGTCTCCTGAGAAATCTCTATGTGGGACAAGAAGCTACAGTTAGAACTGGATATGGAACAACTGATTGGTTCAAAATTGGGAAAGGAGTACGACAAGGCTGTATATTGTCTCCCTGCTTATTTAACTTATATGCCGAATTCATCATGCGAAAGGCTGGATGGGGGTGGAGATGCTCCTTCAGGTATACTGGGCGGAGGCTGTTCAGGGCTTTGAAGGTCAGCACCAACACTTTGAATTGTGCTCAGAGGAAATGTCCCTATTTTCATCTGAGGGATGTTGGAGGGTATGTGAAGGCGGTGAGGGAAAAGAAAGGCGGGCAGAGAGGAGTAGACAGTGGCAGCTGCACCTCTCAGCTGCCATTGATCACTTTCTCCCTCACCACTGAAATTGAAAATGCCACCCCGTTTTGGCGCAAGAAATACTTGTTGGACACTGTACTGTTGTCTTTATTCTCTTTGTTGTTGTTTAGTCATTTAGTCGTGTCCGACTCTTCGTGACCCCATGGACCAGAACACGCCAGGCACTCCTGTCTTCCACTGCCTCCTGCAGTTTGGTCAAACTCATGCTGGTAGTTTCGAGAACACTGTCCAAGCATCTCGTCCTCTGTCTTCCCCTTCTCCTTGTGCCCTCCATCTTTCCCAGCATCAGGGTCTTTTTCAGGGAGTCTTCTCTTCTCATGAGGTGGCCAAAGTCTTGGAGCCTCAGCTTCAGGATCTGTCCTTCCAGTGAGCACTCAGGGCTGATTTCCTTAAGAATGGAGTGGTTTGATCTTCTTGCAGCCCATGGGACTCTCTAGAGTCTCCTCCAGCACCATAATTCAAAAGCATAAATTCTTTGGTGATCAGCCTTCTTTACGGTCCAGCTCTCACTTCCATACATCACTATTGGGAAAACCATAGCTTTTACTATACGGACCTTTGTTGGCAAGGTGATGTCTCTACTTTTTAAGTCTTTATTCTCTAGGATTGTCCTAAACATGATGGAGTCGCTGATGGCAAGTGAGGACAAGGGGCAAGTAAGGGCGTTTCACGAGAATGTGAACATTTTAGGGGAGGAACTATGGAAACATGGCCAGAAAGGGGAGGTGTTTTTCCACGCCGTTAAACACGTTGGAGAAAATGCAGCGAGCAATCTTGTCTTTCAGCACCTGGTGACCCCCTTCCAAAGAAAGATGCAAAGAATTTCTTGCTGGTCGCATACACAAACAGCGCCCTGCGCCATCACTGGAAACGCATTCAAGGTAACTAAATAAATACCGGTTAGCAGCTTGGGCTAAAACGATTAAGTAACATCAGGAAATGGCAGGTAACTCCAGGCCCCTGAGGGAAAGATGTCCCGGCCAGGAAATGGGTTGACGCGCCTGATAATATTGGCGACATATATTAAGCACCGAGAAACCTTTGCTTGCAGCAGCAGTCTCGTTCTGGGGGAAAGGAATGCAAATCCTGTTATTCACCTCCTTTTTCATCTCGGGGAAAGTTGCAGAGACTACGGCAGGAGGCTGCGAGGAATGACCCCCACCATCCCAACCCTCTGGTTTCCATCGAGCCCATCGTGGAAGACAACACAAGTTCGGCAACTTCGGAGCTCAGTTTAATAAAATCAAGGCAAAGTGCTCCTAAGCGACACGGCCGCACTTCCAGGGCAAAGCAGCAGGTAAACTCCAAGTTGACTGCGTGTTACTCTGTGCTTTCTTACTTATCTGACCTCTTTTGATGCGGCAAGGCAGGCGGGAGAGGATTGAGATGTGAAGCAAATTGATTATCCTTAACTTCAAAGGTCATAGAAGCGCACTTGGTATTCTTGCCGTGATTCACTTGCATTCTTATGTATTTATTTATTTATTGCACCTTGCGTCTGGATGCTTTGAGAGTTCCCTTGTTGCAGCTGACTGAGGTCCATCTAGACCAGGCAGATTCCGCAGGGAAGATCATGCAAGGAAGACATGGGCAGAGGACAGCCATTTGTTGTGGCTGGGAGCCAGGATCTGGCTAGCAGAGACACTGAATTATTATTATTATTATTATTATTATTATTATTATTATTAGTTAGTTAGTTAGTCACATTTCTACCCAAAGTAGCCCAAAGCAACTTGCATGAATGTAGAGGTTCTGACTGAGATGAAATGGCTGGGAGCCATCGATAATTCTCCACGAATTGCCCTATATCTAATCCTCTCTAATGGCCACAACCATGTCTTGTGCCCACAAATTCTGTTAGGTATGTGATACATTTGCTCAAAGCCCTGCCTGGCGATACAGGAAAATGGTAGACCAAGAAAGGAGCGAGAATAAAGGGCAACCCAGAGGATCGGGTGGTTGAAGCAATTTCCTTATGTGAAAAATGTGTGGGATTGTTTGTTTGTTTTTCCATTTAGGAAAAATTGGTGACTGGATAGGACTGAGGTCTACAAAAATAGTGGAAAGTGTGGAGAAAGGCTATTGATGGCTACTAAACAGGAAGGCAGCATCTTAAAAAGCAGAGACATCACCTTGCCAACAAAGGTCCGTAGAGTTAAAGCCATGGTTTTCCCAGTAGTGATGTATGGAAGTGAGAGCTGGACCATAAAGATGGCTGATCGCCGAAGAATTGATGCTTTTGAATTATGGTCCTGGAGGAGACTCTTGAGAGTCCCATGGACTGCAAGAAGATCAAACCTATCCATTCTGAAGGAAATCAGCCCTGAGTGCTCACTGGAAGGACAGATCCTGAAGCTGAGGCTCCAGTACTTTGGCCACCTCATGAGAAAGAAGACTCCCTGGACAAGACCCTGATGTTGGGAAAGATGGAGGGCACAAGGAGAAGGGGATGACAGAGGATGAGATGGTTGGACAGTGTTCTCGAAGCTACCAGCATGAGTTTGACCAAACTGCGGGAGGCAGTGGAAGACAGGAGTGCCTGGCGTGCTCTGGTCCAGGGGGTCATGAAGAGTCGGACACGACTAAACAACTAAACAACAACAACAAACAGGAAGGCTATGCTCTACGTCCACCGACGGAGACAGGATACCTCTGAATACGATTACAAGGAATCACAAGCAGGAGAAAGTGTTCTTGTGCCCAGATCCTGCTTCTGGATATCCCACAAGCCTCTGGTGAGCCCCTGTGAGAACAGGATGCTGGACTACATGGGCCTGATCCAGGAGGCTCATCTTTTGTTCGTAAGTCAAAAGATACATTATTTTTTTCTTGTGCTGCTCTTTTAATATTAGAACCCAGGGTTCTGCAACAAATCTGGTTGACAGGAGATCTGGGCCAGACAATCCCACCTTTAATTAATTTATTTTTTGAAGTATCATTTATTCATTATTTATATATTCAGTTGTCATCCGTCTGTCTCAGGAGGCAATGGAAGAGTGCCCCTTTGGGGGTGAGGTCAAACTGTTGGAGAGTTACAGCTACAGATACCAATGTTTTGTTGTAGCTGGGGCAGAGGAAGTTGTCCGTGTCAGTGTTTGAAAAAGATGAAATATACTCGGAGTCGAGAGTGGATTTCATGCTCTTTATTCAGCTCATAGTGGTGAGGAGGAATGGAGGTTCCCCCCAGAATGTCTCCTTTATATACATTATTTACACAAGGGGCCCCACGTGATTGGCTTATTCTGGGATTCTCCTGTAGGCCAATCAGGTTGCGGATTCACTCCCACCTGGAGCTGTATTGGGTGGCTCCTGTGGACCAATCAGACTGCTGCATTCTGGATCCTATTGCTCTAGGACCAATCAGACTGCTACATTCTGGATCCTATTGTTCTAGGACCACTCAGACTGCTGCATTCTGTTTTTTTATGAAATATTTATTAAGATTTTTCAAATTCAATACAAAAAAATCAAAAAGAACAAAAAATGCAAAAAAAGGTAAGATTTAAAAACACATGAAATTTACAATTCCATATTTTCATTACCATATTTTCTAGACTTCCCCACACCTCCCCTTCTTGTATTCCAATTCAAATTGTTTGTTCAACAAGTTCCTATCCCCAATTTTTAACCTTTTTATATTTAATTCATTTTTTTTAACTTATTTTAACTTATAAACATCAATATTTGTACCTCAATATCCAAACCTTTTCCTAAAGTCGACCCTAATTCCATTCCACGAATTTCCCAATTTTCATATTAATAACCAGACAAAAGAAAAAAAATAAGACAGATCATAATTATACACCCTTTGGATTCTCAAACCCCACCACCCCCTTTCCCGGTTTCGATCCCCAACAAATATCCAGTCTTAATCTTCTATCAGCCTGGAGATCTCACGTCCGAGGCTCTTAATTCTCTCTCAGTTCCTCTCTGCCGGTTTTTTTGATAGTCCTTAATATTAAACTCCAAATCTCGGAGGAGCTCTGTCCCAATAAAGTCCAAGTTTCTTCCAGCCAGACCTCCATACTTAAAAGCAAGGTCCAAAAGTCCAATTGTCACAAAAGCTCCAGCTTCCACTTTAATCAGATTTGTAATCCATAGGTCTTCAGGTCTCCACACAAAGAGGTCTCTCCATTCTTCCGTCACCAATTTAAGCCAGAATTTCATCATCCAATACTTATTTTCCTTTGTAGTCATCCTGTCAGGCCTTTGGTTTGATTTCTTGTTTCCCTTTATGAGCATGATATCAGGCCTCTGGCTCTCCTTTGTCGTTTGCAAAATTACAGCTCCTCCTTCCTTCTCCTCAGAAACAACATATATCTCTTTCTCCACACTTTCAGAATTCTCAAAGTTCTCTTTTTGTCCAGCTGCATGGGCTTCCTGAGTCAAGTCCTTATCGAATTCCGTAATGTTATTTACTTTTAAGCTCAAGGTTGTTACATTTGTAGCCAAAACCTCAATTTGGCCTTGTAACTTTCCCAGGAGAACAAATACTCTGTCCAGCCCAGCCTGAATTTTCCCTCTTCCAGCCATTCTTGTAGTGTCCCAAATCCCCCTCTAGAGGGATTTGGTAACTTAGTATTCTTTCCAGTTAAAATCCAAAAGTCAGGTTAATTTGTATCAGTTCTTACTTATTTTCAACAAAATATAACCAAGTTGCAGCAACTGTATCCAGCAGAGACAGCAGAAACAAAGTTCTCTTTTTCCTTTTTGACAGCTAATTTTGACAGCTGTCAAACTTCTCTATATCTCCTCAGCAGGCTCTCTCGCGAATCGCTCCCGGGTCGGGGGGGGTGGCACTTCAACTCTCAAAATTAACTCTTATCCTCCAGCACAATTACTTATACTTGTATCGCCAAATCGTGAAATTAATATCTTTTATCGAAAAGACAATTCTCTCGACCTTAGTTAACTAGTCCTTGCTTTAGATCTTTTACAAGGCGGGGAGGCGGACTTCCTGTTTGCACCTTCCCCGATCGTGCCAAATTCCAAAGAAAATTTCCTTAAAAAGTCCAATTTCCGTACTACTCACCGGTTGTTACTTTTAGGGTCCGATTGTTCACAGGAAAAAGTCAGCGCCCTCCGACCATGGCTCGCGGCTTCACTCCCCAGGAGAAGCAGTCGACTCTCAGCACCGCGCCACTCACCCCGTCCCCCGTTCCAAAGCCTTTAAAAAGGCTTCTTCACAGGTCGGGGGGGCGCAAATGGTGCCCGCCGAGTCTCCAAGTTCACAGGCTTCCGCGCCTGTGATTTCTAAGGGTCCCCGCGTCGCCGCAGCGGCAAGACCCAATTCCTGAAGAGCCAATTCCCTCCGGAGCTCGGAGGGAATCCGCCATTAGCCGTTCGCGCTAACCCGGAAGTAGACTGCTGCATTCTGAATCCTATTGTTCTAGGACCAATCAGACTGCTGCATTTTGGATCCTATTCAACTCGGTACATAACACCAAAGGCTCTGACCTCCTTTCTACTCCTTTCCCTAGTCCTCAGACCTTAGTTGGCACAAAACAGTCTTTGAGAAAGAGTATTCTTGCAGAGTATTGCTGCTTTTATTCTTAAAAAGTCTTCTTCTCCAACCACGACCAACAGCTTTTACCGACAGCTTTTACACACACCAAACGCAACCAGCTTTCTACCATCCAACCAACCCAACACTACACTAACATTGACCACTCTATATATACAGGTACAATTTGGTGAAAGTTTGCATGAGTCATTGTAGGCCGCTGACTCATGCTGACTTAGTTCTTTTAGCATTAAAGAAACAGCGGCCGATTTTTAGCAGTGACAGTCAGGTTGTGCTGCTGCAGATGCACCATGGTGTTTCTTCTCTCTGTGCTCCTCACAGCAGTCATTCCTCTTCGGGTGACTTCTTGCATCAAGCTTTCTCTCCCAAGTAACCCCAAAGCAGTTTACATAAACCAGCACAGTAACATCCAGGGAGTTCAGAGCATATAATCAAAAAGAGCAATACAGCAACACTCCCACGAAGAAATGCAAAGATTAAAGGCTGAAATTAAACCAGACTTGGCCTATAAGCTTGGGGAAATAGATCAGTAGCTATCAGTGCAGCTGTGAGCAGAGCTCAGGCTGGTTGATATGGAGAGAGGCACTCCAGCAATGGCTGAGGTCCCAGGCCAATGAGGAATTGATATGCAAAGTATTGGAAGACGCAAAATCTACCCACCATGAAACTGATGGACTACATGGAAATGGCCGAAATGACTGGCAGAATCCGAGACCAGGGAGAAGAGTCGATGGAAGAAGATTGGAAAAAATTTAAAGTATATTTTTAAAAAGTATTGTAAAATTAATGAATGTTAGAAAGATGCTGGAATGAACCTACATGGTCTTAGCAGAAAGGTTATAAAGAATTAAGTTAAAATGGATTGTTGATGGGTAAAGTGTAAAATTTAAGGTTAAACTGCGTTAAGATAAACTCTGGAATAAAATTTGAAAAAGAGGGAAAGGACTTGCTGAAACAATTATGAATTAAGAATACAAAAAGGGAGGTGTGAGGAAGTCATGGAAATAAGTAAATGAAAGATAAAGATATGAAAATACTGGATGTTATTGTTTTTAAATGTTATTGTTTAGCTGTATTGTTTTTGGGTTTCTTTTTCTTTTCCCTTTTCTTTTCTCTCTTTTTTCTTTTCTAGCATTGTATTTTTCTGTATTTTTGAAGTATTGTAAATTTTATTATTATTATTATTACTGTTCGTTTTTCTTTCTTTGTAATTGTTAAACTTCAATAAATATTTTTTTTTTAAAGGAATTGATATGTTAATGTTCATCCTTTAAACAAGGCCTGGTAGGTGATGACATACAGACGTGCAGTGCAGATCTCGCAGAATCTGTGTAATATGACATTACACAGAGGTGCCAGTTAAGATGTTTCCTGCAGCTTTCTGCGCTAGTTTCTGGACTGTCTTCAAGGGCTGCCCTACAAAGAGCACATTGCAGCAGTCTATAGCTGAGGTATCTTAAAAATTGTGCTCTGAAACGTACTGGCAGCCAGTGTAGGTCTTTCAAGACCGGTGTTCAAGATCGATGCTTCAGACATTCGGTCGGAGGCTAACCACATGGAATAGGGCCATGACTTGTGTGTCAAGAAAAATGGGAAACTGTGAAATCTTTAGATTAATTAATTTAGATTAATTAACAAAGATTTAATTGGGGTTTAGGTGTGGTGAAAGAAAGAAAGAAAGAAAGAAAGAAAGAAAGAAAGAAAGAAAGAAAGAAAGAAAGAAAGAATACTAGACAATTACATCATTGCACCCCACAAGTTAATCTCTGGGGTTGGGTGTTTGTGCATGTGTAGGAAATACCCGGGGGGGGGGGGTTAAAATAGGACAACAAGCACAAAATGCAATATGGTCCCTAGTATCGCTTTGAAATGCCAGTAGCTTTCCATGTAACAGCAGCAGGAGGAAGCTTGGAATCTGCTAACTTCAGCAAAGATTTTAATTGCAAAGAAATGGCACGATTCAACTACCCCTTCGTTGAAAGAACGGTTTGGGAAGATTTCAAGATTGGCTGAAATTTCCGTGTCAGCTGAATGGATCCCCTTGAGAGAGAGAGAGCAGAAAACAATTACAGACCTCTGTGTGGTGGTGGTCGAGGCGATAGTCCCCTTTTATTAACTTTACAAAAGCTAGATATTATTTGGATATTAATGAGCACAACAGCTTTCCTCTGCTGGGAGTGGCCTGCTAATACTTCTTTTGTATACAAAAGGCATTTAAATATTTTGCACATTTTCCTCCTCATAATAAAATCCATTTTTAAAAAAGGGCTTCTCACAAGTCTTAAAAGTTTGCTGACAGATTCCAAAAATGGTTGGAGCGAACATTCATAGCTGGTAAACTGATTCCTTGGTAGCTATGTGCATTTTTCTTAAGTCTTTGCTCCAGAGTTATGGTGTGGTTAAGTGCAAATGTTGGCCGCGGAGGAAAAGATTACTCTGAAGTTCAGCTTCTATATGCAGCCGCAACAAGTGTCCTTCTTCCACTCCCCAGGGGAAAAAATGCTTCAAAAAAAAAAAAAACAGAATACCAGAAGTCCTGGAAAATAGCTGACCCCTTTAGCAGAACGCTTAAATATTCTAGCGCTGTGCCAAGGCAGCGCGCAGAGTGTAAATATTTTAATCCCTAATTAATCACTTTGGTTAGATTGGAAAAACAGAAGTCTAATGAAAATAATTTGAAATTTCCTTCCTGAATAATTGCATTGTTCAAGGGCTTCTGGGAAGAGTCAAATCGCCTGACCTTCCGCTCTCGGACGGCTGGATTGCTGAGAGATGCTTAATACATGTCCTTCAAGCCCCTCATCTCAGTCGCCGACCTGAGATTAAAGAAATACCTTTTCACACAGTTGGGCAGGGACTGGGCCAAACGAGAGGGCAGGTGGCTGGGAGGTGGCAGAAATAAACAAATACCCATGGTTCTCTGCAAGGAGGTATAAGGGCATAGGTCATGCCAATATCTTTATTGATTACATTTGCGTGGACAGGCGGAGTCCCCCAAACCCTGGGCAGCCCTGTGTGGAATAATGAGTCAAGACAACGTGCTATGGGATTAAAATTGGCCACAACTTTATTATGTTTCAGATGTGAGCAGACCTTGGCTCAGCCAGTGGGCATTTATCCTTCCCAGTCCCCCACCGGGGATCTGGGGAACATCAGGGTTATCCAGAAAGTGTGTGTGGGGTGGGCTGGCTCTGGAGAACATACCGTATTTTTCGCTCCATAAGACGCACTTTTTCCCTCTTAAAATCTAAGGGGAAATGTCTGTGCGTCTTATGGAGCGAATGTGTGGTCCCTGGGGCTGGGGGGGGGAAACCTGGGCTCCCCCCACCGCCAGCCCCACAAGCTCGGGGAGCAGCGGGAAGGCCCTCTCTCCTCGGGGAAAAGCCTGCAAGCGCCGCACACACGCTCCACGCAGCTCATGAAAGGGAGCGCTGAGCAGAGCCCGGGATGAATACAGGCTCTGCTCAGCACTCCCTTTAAATAATATTTTTTTTCTTGAATCCCACCCCCCCAAAAAAAGAAGGTGTGCCTTATGGTCAGGTGCACCTTCTGGAGCGAAAAATACGGTATGTTCAAGCAGAGAGAGCCCGCCCTCGTTACGCCACCGTCACAGGGGGAGAGCAATGACAACCTCTCGGCGTACAGCCAAAGCCTCCTCTCAAAACAACCCCTTTAACGGGGAACCCTGGTATCGCTATCACAAAGAGAAGGGGGGCTACACGCCCACCCCCAACTTAGGGAAGATAGACTAAAGGATTCCGCCCAAGGCCTGATACCGCCAAAGTTGTGACGTTTTGCTACAGGAAAGGCAAACCTGCCAATGCAGAGGGATTCCTTTCCGGCCCTTCAATAGCGACCTTGACGTAGCAGCGCCCGCGTACCTGTGGAGAAAAGGTTAACCTGCAAAAGAAGTCTGGGAGAAGCTCTGGAGCCAACTGACGATTCCCAGGTAAGATCCTCCCCCCATTGTGTGGGCAGGGTGGTCCCTCCCCCTACCTGGCCTGATCGCCTTGGCAACGCCTCCCCAGGCGGGATTGGGCAACTGGCTGAGGTAGGCGGAGACCTCCAGGTATACCACCTGGGGAAGGCGAAGCCAAGCCTGTGCTAATGGTGCCGCATAGGGTCCAGGGGGCTGCGCATGACCACGCAAAGGGCACCCCCCGTTTAATGTGGGGAGCGGTCATTATATCCCATTTTTCCTCCGAGGTCACCCAGTGAGCCTCCTGGCCCAGTGGGGATTCGAACTGTGGTCTTCCAAGTCCTAGTCCCGCAATCTAAGCACTGCACCACATCACCTCTCTTTGTTACTATTCAAAACGTTTCCATTCCTTACTTTGCTTCCCAGCCAAGGTGGTTCGGACTGCTTTATTAACACGTTCACTCACGTATTAAAATTTATTTTAGGATTGCATTTATATTCTGCCATTCACCCGGGGAACTCAGGGTAGCATGTGTGCCATGGATTCTACCCCACCCACCCTGTTTCATCCTCACAACGACCTTATGAGGTAGGTTCGCGTGAGAGGCAGCGACTCTCGTTTAATGAGGAACTGGTTTGATCAGCTCTGCTGGAACAACCTGCAGTCTTTGATAAGAGGTTTCCCCTGGGGAAAATCACACATTTTGGATGCTGGGTGGCATTTCAGAGCAGGTATTCATCTATATGTTCTGCTGCTTTACATTTCCATCGTTTTGATTCTTTCCTCTGGGCGCCTTTGCTTCTTTCATTCTCTCCCGCTCCCCTCCCCATTTCATCCATCTGTTCCAGAGCAGCTTTTTAAAAAAAAAAAAAGAAGAAGAACTCGTAAATAATTGTGAGGAAGTTGTGTGAGGAGATCCACGGCTTCAGGGATTTCAAGCTCAGAGGCCAAGCCTGAGTGTTATATGTTACTTGCAGGAATGGCACGTTCAGTAGCTAGAAAAGTGGCTTTCGGGTGTTCTGGAGCCTTGGTAGCTAAAACTTTGAATTAGGACCAAGTAGGCACAAGATGTTCTGCTTTGGATCTCCTCCCAGGGACTGACAACTGCTTTTTTTCCTGGCACTTCTGGAGCCAAAGCTCCTGGCTCCTTCTCCATTGCTGCTTCCAGTATTCTTGGGGACATTTCCTCCCCAAGTTTCAGACCACAAAAGATTAGTTCTCGGCTGAAGTATTTGTAACTGTGGGTTGCAGCATCAAGACAAAGCCTGGTGTAGGAAAATTTTGGCCCTCACCTGTCGTTGAACTACAACTCCCATCACCCCACACCACTTATCATGGATGCTGGGGTTGATTAGAGCTGTGGTTCAGCACCACAGTTGGTGATTTGAAGGTGACCCAGAAACTACAACTAATCCAGAATGCAGCAGCTAGACTGGTGACTGGGAGCAGCCGCCGAGACCATGTAACACCAGTCCTGAAAGACCTACACTGGCTCCCAGTACGTTTCCGAGCACAATTCAAAGTGTTGGTGTTGACCTTTAAAGCCCTAAAAGGCCTCGGTCCAGTATACCTGAAGGAGCGTCTCCACCCTCATTGTTTAGTCCGGGGTCCAGCTCCAAGGGCCTTCTGGCAGTTCCCTCCCTACAAGAAGTGAAGCTACAGGGAACCAGGCAGAGGCCCTCCCTGTGGAACACCCTCCCATCAGATGTCAAGGAAATAAACAACTATCTGACTTTTAGAAGACAGCTGAAGGCAACCTTGTTTAGGGAAGTTTTTAATTTTGGATTTTTTTCCTCATGATTTTAATATTCTGTTGGGAGCCACCTAGAGGGCCTGGGGAAAGCCAGCCAGATGTGTGGGATATAAATACTACTACTACCACCACCACTTTCTCCTTCTTCTCCTTCTCCTTCTTCTTCTTCTCCTTCTCTCCTTCTCCTTCTCCTCTCCTTCTTCTTCTCCTTCTCCTCTTTTTCTTCTCTCCTTCTCTCCTTCTCTCCTCTTTCTCTCCTTCTCTCCTTCTGGTGCCTGAAGCCAGCTCCCCGTAGAGCACATCCTTGGGGCTCCTGCTATCCTATACTGTCAACATGACCAAGACAGAGGAGACGTTGCTGAGACAAAAGCACAGACATGCTGGGAATGTAGGCTTTGGAGAGCACATCTTTGTCTGTCCTGCCATGCCATGCCCAAAATCTTCATTATGCAACACATGTGGTAGGCACTGAAGCATCACTCCTGGCGGGTAAAAGTCGCCCATGTCTCACTACCATAAAGCAGCATCCTCATTGGAAAAGCCTGGTAGACCTTCATCTCAGCACTGGTCACTAGTATCAGACCCATTGATATGGATGTGAATGAGTAGCTAAGGTTCATTCATTTCATTCAGATAGAGGTATGGATATGGATATTAGAAGGCACCAACAGAAGAGAGAGAAAGTAGAATCATAGAATCATAGAGTTGGAAGAGACCACAAGGGCCATCGAGTCCAACCCCCTGCCAAGCAGGAAACACCATCAGAGCACTCCTGACATATGGTTGTCAAGCCTCTGCTTAAAGACCTCCAAAGAAGGAGACTCCACCACACTCCTTGGCAGCAAATTCCACTGTCGAACAGCTTTTACTGTCAAGAAGTTCTTCCTAATGTTTAGGTGGAATCTTCTTTCTTGTAGTTTGGAAGTAATGCAAATTGAATTTCAATGGGTCTGTGCTGAGAGGGACCATCCGCCCTAAGGATATGAATGAATATATCTTTATATTTATATATTTATCTACCTATGTTCCGTAACAAAAACATTTGGGGACAAATGCATTCTGAGAAACATCTTTATAAGGTAGTTTTCAAATCGGGTTTCACTGGCTCATTGCATCTTCCTCTCGGCCCGGGCTTCCACACATCTTCATTACCTGGATGAATAAAAAGTGTGCATTGTGTGCCACATTCAAAGAGCAATCTCTACAGCCATTTCCTAAGAAAAGCCATTTCAATTCGCAAAACCGTATTCATCAAAATGCGATAAACAATGGCAATTTTTTTGTTCCGATGCAAATCTATAAAGTGTTTTTAGAGGGTTTGTCTCTCTCTTTTTGTCTATCTTTACAGCTGCGGTTATCTTAAAGTACCTAGAGTCTCATACACATGGCTTTTATAATTGAACAACAAAGAACAATGGGAGATTTACTAGTTTATTAAGAACCAAGATGAATGTAACTGAATATCCTCCTTTTGTTGAAAGCTACCTAGCCAAGAAGTCGGCAAGCATGTGACATGAATAATCTTCCCAGGTTACACTCACACTTCCAATATATTACCACCTCCTCAAAGCACAGGAGGACGCGGGTGGCACTGTGGGTTAAACCACAGAGCCTAGGGCTTGCCGATCAGAAGGTCGGTGGTTCGAATCCCCGCGACGGGGTGAGCTCCCGTTGCTCGGTCCCTGCTCCTGCCAACCTAGCCATTCAAAAGCATGTCAAAGTCCAAGTAGATAAATAGGTACCGCTCTGGAGGGAAGGTAAACGGCATTTCCGTGTGCTGCTCTGGTTCGCCAGAAGCGGCTTAGTCATGCTGGCCACATGACCCGGAAGCTGTATGCCGGCTCCCTCGGCCAATAAAGCGAGATGAGCGTCACAACCCCAGAGTTGGTCACGATTGGACCTAATGGTCAGGGGTCACCTTTACCTTTACCAAAGCACAGGAATGGGGGGGAACAGGTTAAGAGACAAAATGTTTCCCCTTGTAAATTATATGTGGTTTTCCCGCTCCTTTTGCAATACTTCAAAATGTTTATCAGATGTTGGTCAAGTAAAAGAGGACAATATAGAGACAAATGGAATAATTCCATGGTGTGAAGAAGGACTATAGAGATGCTCAACTCTCATAATACTAAAAATCAGGGGCATCTGGTGAAGTTCAGTGCTGGGAGATTCAGGACATGGTTAAACGATGGAATTCAATCCCAGATGAAGTAGTGATGTCCATCATCTTGGATGGCTTTAAAAGGCTTTAGACAAAATTCACAGTGCATAAGGCTTTCCTTGACTGTCATGGGCTGGTTGGACACAAGAATGGTGGAAGGAACCAGCTGGGGAACCCCCAAGGGAAGAAGGCTCAGAGCCAGGGGATTGGTGGTGGGACAGTGATGAGCGGTCAGAGGGAGAAGACTGGGAAGAAGAGGAGTCAGAAGCTGAAGATGTAACAGGGTTTAGTGAGCGAGAAGAATCAGTGGCAGAGAGAAGTCCAGAATTGGAGGCAGAAACTGAAGCAGGAGACTGGATGGGAAGTATCCTGTTCTTCTTCTTTGGCGATCACTCAAGGTAAAGGTAAAGGGACCCCTGACTATTAGGTCCAGTTGTGGCCGACTCTGGGGTTGCGGCGCTCATCTCACCTTATTGGCCAAGGGAGCCAGCATACAGCTTCCGGGTCATGTGGCCAGCAGGACTAAGCCGCTTCTGGCGAACCAGAGCAGCGCACGGAAACTTCCCTGAACAGGGCTGCCTTCAGATGCCTTCTAAAAACCAGATGGTTGTTTATTTCCTTGACATCTGATGGGAGGGCGTTCTACAGGGCAGGCGCCACTACCAAGAAGGCCCTCTGCCTGGTTCCCTGTAACCTCTCTTCTCGCAGGGAGGGAACTGCCAGAAGGCCCTCAAGGTGGGCTGAGCAATGGGGGTGGAGACGCTCCTTCAGGTATACTGGACCGAGGCCGTTTAGTCTAGCTGCTGCATTCTGGATTAGTTGTAGTTTCCAGGTCACTGAGAAACCACAGGGGGCTACCTCCCCTCCTGATCCACTGACATCTTGAAAGGTACTGGAGGCATCTCCCAGTTTTGTCGCAGCCACGCAATCTATCGTTGTTGCTCCACCTCTCCTATTTCGGTTTAACAACTGAGTAATATTCTTAATTGTTTTGACTTGCAACTCCTACTCTGCTCGATTGTGGGATTTCCGCCCCCCTCCCTCCTTCTTCCTCCCCACCCCTACAGATGTTTATAATGAAAGAGGAAGAAACGTAAAGGAACAAATTGAAATAAGAGCTTGTCAGACCCAAAAGAAAGAATGCATCTATTATGAAATAAAATCTCTTTTAGCAGCTATTAGAATGCATTAGAAATAGTCACAGGACTCTGCCTTGCAGTTAAACTGCAAAAAGCCACACGTATAATGGCTGGGCCTGAGCTCACTGCAGTGACAGTCAATATTGTTCCTCCCAAGCCAGCGCTCGTTATTCTTTACGAAACTCATGCATTTTGTGAGAGATCAAAAGATTTACATATCCTATGGAGTGCTTTAGGGAAAAGCTTGCTGTGCACTTTAAATGCACAATGTTCCACAGCCATTTAAATACAGATTTTATTTCTCTCTTAGAGAGGGGGGGAAAGAAAGACAAGATTGAGTTATGCATTTCATTCCCTACACCACACAGCAAAACATTCTCTTCTGGGGAGGTGGGGGGATGCAATTATATAATTTAATTGCGATATGTTATTAAGTCTTTTGCCTTTCTCAAAACATAGAATGAATGTACACACGCATTATCACGCCCCACAAGCCGCTGAACTGCACTGAAAGCAAGTTGACTCTGGATCCTAGAAGGATAATAGAACCACAGAACTGTAGAATTGGAAGGGACCCCCAGAAATCATCTAGTCCAACCCACTGCAATGCAGGAATCACAGCTCAGCAATCCCTGGCACGTGACCATCCAACCACTGTGTAAAAACCTCTGGTGATGTCTACCACCTTCTGAGGTAGTCCTTTCCCTGTTGAACAGCTCTTAGCATCAGAAAGTTCTTCCTGGTGTTTAGTCAGAATCTCCTTTCTTTGCTAACAAACACTAAACAAGGATATATGGGAAATAAGTGAATGACAAAACAGGGACAAATTTAACACAATTTAGCTAAACGTTTTGCCTTTGACCTTCCTTAGTAATGCAGGAATAGCGCTCTCTCTCTCTCTCTCTCTCTCTCTCTCTCTCTATATATATATATATATATTTCAGCGGTATTACTGAAGAGGATGGATCTCAAAACTTTTAACTAAACAGTACTAAATCTAACTCCACTTTATCATTCACAATATTTTCCCTTCTCAATATAGACAACTGGAGGGGATGAACATTTCATGAAGAATCTACTGATTCTGTGCGGGTGGCACTGTGGTCTAAACCATCAAGCCTCTTGGGGTTGCTGATCAGAAGGTCGGCGGTTCGAATCCCCACAACAGGGTGAGCTCCCGTTGCTCGGTCCCAGCTCCTGCCAACCTAGCAGTTCGAAAGCATGTCAGAGTGCAAGTAGATAAATAGGTACCACTCCGACAGGAAGGTAAACTGTGTTTCTGTGTGCTGCTCTGGTTTTGCCAGAAGCGGCTTGGTCATGCTGGCCACATGACCTGGAAAAACTGTCTGCAGACAAACATCAGCTCCCTCGGCCAATAAAGCGAGATGAGCACCGCAACCCCAGAGTCGTTCGCGACTGGACTTAACTGTCAGGGGTCCCTTTACCTTAGCATGAGAACTTGACCTGAAACTTCACACTACTTTACAACTGCAGATGAGGTTGTATCTGTGGTCCCGGAGGACATTGGAAATGCTACAAAATCATGCATTGCACATTCATGGAAGTAAGTAGCCGATGAAACACTTTAACTGTTGGGAGAGTGCTGTTGAAATCAGGCTTCCTGTAAGTATTTGATTTGGCCACTATGAGAACAGGATGATGGACTAGGCGGAACCTTGGCCTGATCCTGCAGGTGATTCTGGTATTCATCTTCAGCTGCTGGGCCGGAGACTCTCCACTCCTGAAGGATACGATATTGGGCTGGTTTGACAAATAGTCCAACCTGATGCAAGGCAGCTCAAGAAGACAAGAAGAGTCCTTGTGGACCAGGCCAAAGTCCCATCTAGTCCAGCACCCTCTTCCTCCAGCAACAGAGAGAGAACATAGATAACTTCTGAAAGACCTTCCTTCATTCCTTTTACCTCAGCCATGTTTTCTTAACACCCCAGCTGGCAACCGAGGGTGAACTAGAAGACTTTTTTTTTCTCTCTCCTGCAAACCAAAAAAAAATTATTTTTCTTGTTTACACAGAAGGAGAAGCAGGAGGAGGAACATCCCAAATAGGAAACCAAGACACTTGTTTGCTCTTGATACATTGTGCCTCACCGTCTGAAGGCAGCAAAAGGAATCCCTCTTTAATGAGGCATAACTCTGTTGTGATTAAGGCTTATTCTGTCTAAATATTGATTCTCATAACACTTTTCTGAGGAAGAACACACAGCAGAGCCCAGAAAATCAGCCACAAAGTGAAATATGATGGGGGGGGAGGGAAGAGGTTTTTCCTCCCTCCCCTTCTCCTGGTTTTTGTTTTGCTTTGTTTGAAGAGAAAACTCAATACATCCGACGCAGTAATCAAAGTCCCACTCATTATTGCCAGCATCCATCCGTCCGTTTAAGGAGAGTGTGGCTTTTTTCTTCTGTTCAACTTTAAAGTTCAGAGAGAGACCCTCTTCCTTCCCGCCCTCTGGGGCTCAGCTGGTAGACAGAGAGGAAGGGGAACAACGAGGTTGGTTGCAATAGGGTGAAACAGCTCTATTATTGAGGAGCCAACTGAAGGATGGCTGCTGGTTCTTTGACCTGCACCTGCAAGGTAGACATCAGGAGTGGATGCACACAGATGCTAATCCTGTCCTCAAGAAGCCAGAAAAGGGAAAGGCCTCCCTTATCTTTGATGGGAGCATTACAAGGAGAGAAAGAGAGAAAGAGGAAATCATACTTGAAAAGGGGTGTTCAAAGGGGAAGTGATGTTTTGATGGTGCTCCACATCTCCAGGACGACATGGTACTTTCCATCAAGAGCAATACCTGCCGTGACCCCCAAATCAGTCCTTCACACTACCTACAAGAAGATATCGATTAGGGGTTTCCAAGGTGGGTGGCACCACCTAGGGGGAAGAATTACCTAGGGGGGCACTAGAGAGGCAGCGGTGCTAGAGTTGTAAATCTCAGACTTTACAAAGCTGGTATTGCTGGATCATCCATTTTGTTCCATTAATTAAACTAATTGGATTTTGAATAAATGTGCAATTGTTACGGTCCAGGTTACAGGCAGCCAGAGTCCTGGCTTGGTACATCAGGAAGCAGGAATCAGCAGTCCAGGGTCAGCAGTCCAGGGGTCAGGAAGCCAAGAGTCCCCGAATCAGGAAACCAGGAGTCAGGAAGCCAAGGGTCCAAGAGTCAGGAAACCGAAGCACAGCTAGGTGGGTAGCGTGTTGCTGTGGCAAAGAGCAAGAGGGAAATGTTGGTCTTATATACCCCTCCTGGCCCTTGCCACCAGGTGCTACGAGTCTTCTGTCAAGCCTCACCTGTGCGGCCGCGCCTTGCCCTTCCAGGCCAAACTCAGGACGGCCCCAGTCCTGCGAGGCCCTACCAGTCACAGGGCCCGGCTCCTGCATGCACTCCTGACAGCAATTAATTGTTACTGTTTTGAATTTTATTGTGTTATTATTTTCCTTAGTACATCGTGCAAGCCACTATTCTAAATAATGCCTTTAATAGAGTAGGGTAGGGACCACTGGGGGTGAGTTTATGGAACCAAAGGAGCAGTGGCCGGAAAAAGTTTGGGAACCACTGATATAGATGATTAAGAAATCCTGTTTACTTAATCCAGGTTACTTGATGTTTTATTCTGTTTTTAATCTAAAGTGGTACCTTGGGTTACATACACTTCAGGTTACATACGCTTCAGGTTACAGACTCCGCTAACCCAGAAATAGTGCTTCAGGTTAAGAACTTTGCTTCAGGATGAGAATGGAAATCATGCTCCGGGGGGGCAGCGGCAGCAGGAGGCCCCATTAGCTAAAGTGGTGCTTCAGGTTAAGAACAGTTTCAGGTTAAGAACGGACCTCCGGAACGAATTAAGTACTTAACCCGAGGTGCCACTGTATTGGGAGCCACCCAAAGTGGCTGGGGAAACCCAGCCGGATGTGTGGGGTATAAATTATATTATTATTATTATTATTATTATTATTATTATTATTATTATTAGGGGTGGGGGGCTCAGTATGTACTCCTGATTCGAGGATGTAGCTCTTCTGCATTCTGCAGGCTCAGAGGATGATCCCACAGTAACATCGCCATCCCTTCCCTAGTCAGCGCCTGCAAAATCAGACATGGACCTTTAAAACCAGCAGAGCCAGCTTCTCAAGGAGACAAGGTCAGTTGCCTTTCCAACCTACAGAAGCCCTCAGATGTCCCCAGCTCATTGCTGAAACACCACCTTCCAAAGCTCAGCTAGCAAGGTCACGGGCAGCTGTCCAGGGTCCTGACCTGCCTGAAGAGCGCTTCTTCGTTCTTGCTTCCATTTCCTTTGTCTCAAGTCCCAGCAGAGCACGAAAGTGGTAGTGTAGCCTACAGTGGGTTTTCTTCTTTAAAAAATATTCTTGAGACTCTCTTTCCTAGAATTTCTTTTCACCGATAAGACCCGTTCAACCCCAGAACCTCCCCTTGTTTGAGCTTTGGGACAGAAGCATTCAGGAAGTCTCCCTGTTGTTGTTTAGCCGTTTAGTCGTGTCCGACTCTTCGTGGCCCCATGGACCAGAGCACGCCAGGCACTCCTGTCTTCCACTGCCTCCCACAGTTTAGTCAGACTCATGCTGGTAGCTTCGAGAACACTGTCCCACCATCTCGTCCTCTATCGTCCCCTTCTCCTTGTGCCCTCCATCTTTCCCAACATCAGGGCCTTTTCCAGGGAGTCTTCTCTTCTCATGAGGTGGCCAAAGTATTGGAGCCTCAGCTTCACGATCTGTCCTTCCGGTGAGCACTCAGGGCTGATTTCCTTCAGAATGGATAGGTTTGATCTTCTTGCAGTCCATGAGACTCTCAAGAGTCTCCTCCAGCACCATAATTCAAAAGCATCAATTCTTCGGCGATCAGCCTTCTTTATGGTCCAGCTCATTATTTTCTTCAAAATATAGTCCGGCCCTCCACAAGGTCTGAGGGTCAATGGACTGGCCCCCTGCTGAAAAAGTTTGCTGACCCCTGCTCTAGAAGCTCTTAGACTTCCAGCGCCCATTGGCCAATGGTTAGGGAGGATGGGAGCTGTAGCCTAGCAACTTCTGGAAAAGCTATTCTTTATGGTCCAGCTCTCACTTCTATACATCACTACTGGGAAAACCATAGCTTTAACTATACGGACCTTTGTTGAAGTCTCCCTAATGCCTTTGAATTTCTTTTTTTGCTGAGCAGATGCCACCCCTATCTCCTTCCAAAGGCCCACCGCCCATCAGACTTTTCTTACGACAACCTCCGTGCCATTGTGGGGTGGGGGGGAAACAAACAAACACACAACTTCTCAAAGTCGAGCTCTTTTGCTTCCAGAATTTTAAGACGTGTACACTGAAGAAGCGGGCAGGTTAGCAAAGTGTTTGCAGGAGATAAAGACCGCTGTTTGCTTTTGGGGAGAGGGAGGCAGGAAACGAAGGGAAAGCACCCAGCAGATTCGCAAGGGCCCTTGCCAAAAACCTTAGAGTGATGCTTTTGTTTCCGTACCAATTGCCGCTACGATGCTATAGGGTTGGTGTTCGGGACTTACCTTTGCTTTTTCACTGGGGGGGGGGCAAAGGAGTGTGGGGGTAGGAAACCCCAGCCAACATCAAGGATTATAAACACCCAACATGGGGGTTGTGGGCATGGGGCTAGCCACAGTGTTATTGCTGAAGAATTCCCTGTGTTTGCAAGCTGGCAAGCAGAGTGGAAACCCAGATATCTGACAGCGTGCCAAATAGTCTGGCACATCTTTTGGCTGGCACAGGACCATCCTGGTAGCAGGCTCCTACTGCCGCTGGCTCCCTTACAGCTGTCTCTCTTCATCCCGCTCTTCCCAAAGCAGCAACCATTCCAACAGGTGTTTCCATAGACGCAAAGGGGGGGGGAGAAAACACCACTCCTGTTTGCCAGTTTCTTCTTCTCCTCCTTTCCCCCTCAATATTATCTCTGGAATACATTTTTCCCTCCAGTGCCGTTTGGGTCCGTTGCCCAGCAGCAATGCAAGGCGAGAGCAGCAACCATGGCATCCCTCCGGCAGGGAGCAAGAGGAAGGGGCTGAGATGACCGTTTCGCAAGTAACCTTGGTTAGCAAAAGAGCGTGCATCAAAGCTCGTCGCTGCACCGTGGTATCCTCTGTCGTCGTTCAAACGCTCTTTAGGGGGGGGAGTAGAGGGGGGGAGAGGGAGGAAGGGAGGACACGGGTTCCTGAGCGAAACACACTTTACAAAATTTGTTCCTCTCCCTGGTCGAGAGCCGATGAAAACAGCAATTCAAAAACCAACAACAAGAGCCACAAAAGATTATTTGAAAATAATTCAGGCTGTTCATACAGGAAGCAAATATTTGATAAAGTAACATGGCAATAAACACTGTAGAGTTAGAAGGGACAGCAAGGGACAAATGACAATATTTTGGAGGACCCAAGTCGCAAGGTGGTTTGATTGGTCTCAACTAGGGCCAGGGCCTTTTCAGTACTGGCTCCGACTTGGTGGAACGCTCTGTCACAAGAGACCAGAGCCCTGCGGGACTTGACATCTTTCCGCAGGGCCTGCAAGACAGAGCTGTTCCACCTGGCCTTTGGTTTGGACTCAGTCTGACCATTATGTTTCCCTCCCCTTATGGTTTTGATCTATGGGCTACTTTTAAAATGAGGCTGCATTTTAAATTACATTTTAACCTGTATTTTAAATTGGTGTTTTTTTTCCTATTATGTTTTTACTGTAATTTTTACTGTTGTTAGCCGCCCTGAGCCCAGCTCTGGCTGGGGAGGGCGTTGTATAAATATATTTTGTTGTTGTTGTTGTTGTTGTTGTTGTCGTCGTTGTTATTCATGCCAACCCCCTGTAATGCTGGAATCTCAGCTAAAGCATCCCTGACAGATGTCCATCCAACCTCTGCTTAAAAACCTCCAAGGAAGGAGAGTCCACCAGCTCTTGAGGAAGACCATTCCACTGTCAAACAGCTCTTTACTGTCAGAAAGTTCTTCCTGATGTGGAGTCAGAATCTCCATTCTTGTCCAGGTGGAAAAATCAAAATTAGAAACAGAACTGTTAGAACCCAAAACTAAGATTTTGTCATGTATAACTTGCTGTTGGATGTATAACTTGCTGTTGAAATGGAACACACAGGATGAAACGGTGAAATCTGCTATGATTAAATGGGCACAAGATGTTGGACATAACATTATGTTTGCTGACTGGGAACTGTTATGGACCACCGGTATAAAGTTTACGGCATGCAATGCCTTAAGAGAGAATATTATGAAAATGATATACAGGTGGTACATGACACCAGTCAAGCTTGCAAAAATATATCATTTGCCCGATAATAAATGTTGGAAATGTAAAGAAACTGAAGGTACATTCTTTCACCTTTGGTGGACGTGCCCAAGAATCAAGGCTTTCTGGGAGATGATATATAATGAAATGAAAAAGGTATTTAAATATACCTTCCTGAAGAAACCAGAGGCCTTTCTTCTGGGCATTGTCGGCCAATTGGTGCTAAAGAAGGACAGAACTTTTTTTATGTACGCTACAACAGCAGCAAGAATACTTATTGCAAAGTATTGGAAGACACAAGATTTACCCACTTTGGAAGAATGGCAGATGAAGGTGATGGACTATATGGGATTGGCAGAAATGACTGGCAGAATCCGAGACCAGGGAGAAGAGTCGGTGGAAGAGGATTGGAAGAAATTTAAAGACTATCTACAGAAATATTGTAAAATTAATGAATGTTAGAATGATGTTGGATAGAAATTAAGTGGTTTCCGGCTGTAATGCTTTAAGAATATGGAAAAAGGGTATAAACAGGTAAAAATATAATTAAAATGATGTTGGATTGGAAATAAGTGGTATTAGCAACAAAGTTAATAAGAATATGTAAAAATGAATTGATAATGGATGAAAATACTGAGTTATAAAATGTTAAGTTATAGAGATAAGATAAATGAAAGAGGGTAAGGATTTGCTGATTTGATTATTTAAATGGGAATACAAGAAGGGGAGGTGTGAGGAAGTCAAAGAAACAAGCAAATGAGTTTTAAGTTATGAAAAAGAATTGTTTTTAATTTTTCTTATTTTTTGTGTGTTTATTCTTTTTTTTTGTTCTTTTATTATGTGTTTTTGTATATTTGTTTTTGTAAAATCTTAATAAATATTTCTTAAAAAAAAAAAAGAAGAAGAAGCCCACAAGCAGGATCCGAGCGCAAGAACCCTCTCCCGTCCCATGCAACTTCCAGCAACTGGTATGTTTGCGCAGAGGGAATATTTGCAATAGCGCAGTGCTGAATTCCCCCCTAAATTTGCAATGCAGCTGTTTTCAAAGCCAGGTTTGCACTGCCAGAAGGAAAGCAAGCTATGGCTCCTCTGTTAACAAGTTGTCTGGTGTCACCCTGTGTTTTGACTTTGAGGGAGACACCGGTGGGAGGGAGGGAGATTTTGGATGTGTGTGCACATTGCACTCAAATAGTGTGTGCCCATCGTTGAGCTATAAAGCAGGCAATTTTTTCTTATTAAGGGGGGGAAGAGATTTCCCACAACTATCTTTGCCGCAGACTTCAAAATAAATGTGCTAATTCTTACTTTGCAACATCGCAGGCACTCACTTCATGATTAGGACCTTCGTGAGTATGTTCCAGCCGGCCCTCCATCTTCCCAACTCGCCCCCAATTCCGTTCCATTAATATGTAAAAGCTTAAGCTTGCTAAAGGGATTATTTCACATCCTATCTGATTGTAAACTGGCATTTCAATGATTACATGTATCTTTTTGTCATTTTCGCGTAAAACATCTCACTCTTGAACAGCATAATTGGCCTCTCCCTAATGTTTAATGAACGATTAAATCAGCCGCGCTGTAGCATCTCGGCTTTCTGTGGTAAGCTCGCTCTCAACCTCCAGGGCCAAAGGGATGGATCTGTGTGACAGGATCGTTTTGAAATCCATCTTACTCCGCTAACCATTTGGTTTGGGGGGGTATCTTCCGCTAACTCTAGCCAGCGCGCCTGATTAAGCTTAAGAAGCCCTTTAGATAGCATAAAGTTATATTCAGAACGCCTGAGCACTCCATTCTACAAAGTGCTTGGGAGAGGTGCTTAATGCTCATCTATCTTCAAAGGGTGCTTTATTCCATCTTCGTTGCTTCAGAGGGGCTTAAACGAGGGACCTCAAGGACTCTAGATTCTTATTTCTGCCCACCAACAATGGGGGAACCAAACAGGGATGGGAACTGCTCATTCTTCATGTCAAGTTCCTTGTCTTGCGTATAGGGTGGCTAGCACTTTCAACTCCAGAAACACACACACACACACACACACACACACACACCTAACCTCCAAGCAGGTTCCAGGTGCTTGCTCGGGGTTTGGTGAGCCAGTGTGGTGCAGTGGTTAAGAGCGGTAGACTCGTAATCTGGTGAACCGAGTTCACTTCCCCGCTCCTCCACATGCAGCTGCTGGGTGACCTTGGGCCAGTCACACTGCTCTGAAGTCTCTCAGCCTCACTCACCTCACAGAGTGTTTGTTGTGGGGGAGGAAAGGAAAGGAGATTGTTAGCCGCTTTGAGACTCCTTCGGGTAGTGATAAAGCGGGATATCAAATCCAAACTCTTCTTCTCTTCTTCCGTTTCCTTGAAATGAAGGTCAGAAGAGCAGCTGCCAAGACCATATAACACTGGTCTTGAAAGAATTACGCTGGCTTCCAGTACGTTTCCGAGCACAATTCAAAGTGTTGGTGCTGACCTTTAAAGCCCTAAATGACCTCAAAGGCCCAGTATACCTGAAGGAGCGTCTCCACCCTCATCGTTCTGCCCGGACACTGAGGTCCAGTGCCGAGGGCCTTCTGGCGGTTCCCTCGCTGCGAGAAGCCAAGTTACAGGGAACCAGGTAGAGGGCCTTCTCAGTAGTGGCACCTGCCCTGTGGAACACCCTCCCACCAGATGTCAAAGAGAAGAACAACTACCAGACCTTTAGAAGACATCTGAAGGCAGCCCTGTTTAGGGAAGCTTTTAATGTTTAATAGGTTATTGTATTTCAGTGTTCTGTTGGAAGCCGCCCAGAGTGGCTGGGGAAACCCAGCCAGATCAGTGGGGTATAAATATATTATTATTATTATTATTATTATTATTATTATTATTATTATTATTATTACAGTGATATACACACACACCTGGGTGGGCTGCCCCAACCACTCAGGGCAGCTTCCAACATAATATACAGAAACACAGCAACAGCAGCAGAACATCAAACATTAAAAGCATCCTCAGGCAGGGCTGCCTTCAGATGTCCATGGAAGGTCATTTGATTATTTATCTCTTTGACATCTGAGGAGAGGACATGGCTGGTGAGAAGGCCCTCTGCCTGGTTCCCTATAACTTCACTTGCCAGACTAGTTCAGCAACAGAATCTTCTGTTAGGTTCGAACTCCCACTGGGTACAGGATCCCAAGAACTGGAAGGATCGGTTCGTTAATGTGCTTATTTTATTCCAAAGCCAAATGTTTCCTTTTTATATGTATAAAAAAGAAAAGAAAGAAACCACCAAAGAGAGGAACAGCATGCTGCCGTTGTTGTAAATGATGTGCCTTGCATTCCTCTTCGGAAAGTTTGCTGTAACTAAGCAAAGGAGCTTGACACTAGGCAGGAGCCGACCAGCAGCGACGCACTTGGCTCTCCAGCGTCATTCAAACAATTCCCATGTCAATTACGCTGTTCCATTCAAAGTACATTTAGTTAGCATCGAATTACAGGACGGCTCATAACTGAAATTCTGGTTCATTTCAAGGTTAACTTCGTCAAAAGGAGCTGTCAGCACTTGACATCTTGTTTAGCTGTTACACTGTGGGAAGATGACTCTTACAAACATGATCCTCGGGCGAATGTTCTCCTCTCTGCGTGTCTCTTTTCACCACATCTGAAACAGACACCTGCTCTTGGAGTTGTCAAGCAAGTATCTGCTTGTACCATCAAAGCCAGGACTCACGCTTGTGTGGTCAAAACAGATAGCCCAGGAGGTTCAAAGAAAGCCACTTAAAAAACACAGGCTGGGGAAGGGACAGGACCGGTGAATGTTTGTGCAGGGCAATTCAGGTTGCAGGGGAAAGTATCTTCAAGGTCTTGAGGTAGGGCCTAGTGCCCTCAAGACGTTCTTGGGCTCTCAACTCCCATCGGCCCCGGCCAGCATGGGAAAGAATTAGGCATGGATGATAGGAGATCATAGAATCAAAGAGTTGGAAGGGATCCCATGGGTCATTCAGACCAACCCCCTGCAATATAACACCCTAGAGGTCCCAGGCCCTAAGGAAGTTGGATTAGCCTCAACCAGAGCCAGGGCCTTTTCAACACTGGCTCCAGCCTGGTGGAACGCTCTGTCTCATGAGACCAGGGCACTGCAGGATCTGATTTCTTTCCACAGGGCCTGTAAGACAGAGTTGTTCTGCCTGGCCTTTGGCTTGGAATCAACTTGATCCCCTCCCCCTCTTTCCTTTTTCCTTTCCCCTTCTGTGATGGAACTCCTATTTGAGGACTTCCCTGGCTTTTTTTCTGGCCCACGTAGGACCAGTCTGGATACTTGGCCTTGGAGAAGATTTAACGTTTTCATCCCCAAAAAGTTTTTGATTTGAGTTTCTACTGAAATGAGGCTGCATTTTAATGTTGCACTTAATCTTGTTTTTAAGTTGTATTTTAATCAATTGTTTTTATACCTGGTGTTAGCCGCCCTGAGCCTGGTCTTGGCTGGGGAGGGCGGGGAATGAAAGAATGAATGAATGAATAAAAATATAAATAAATAAATAAATAAATAAATAAATAAATAAATAAAATTTATTATTAATTATTTATTATTAATACAAGAATCTCAGCTAAAGCACCCATGACAGATGGCCATCCAACCTGTTTAAACACCTGCAAGGAGAGTCCACCACCTCTCGTGGGAGTCTGTTCCACTGCCAAACAGCTCTTATTGTCAGAAAGTTCTTCCTGATGTTGAGTCGGAATCCCCTTTTTTGCAACTTGAAGCCATGGGTTCGAGTCCTACCCTACAGAGCAGAAGAGTTGCTACTGTTGTTGTCGTTGTTGTTAAAAGACCCTGATGTTGGGAAAGATGGAGGGCACAAGGAGAAGGGGACGACAGAGGACGAGATGGTTGGACAGTGTTCTCAAAGCTACCAGCATGAGTTTGACCAAACTGCGGGAGGCAGTGGAAGACAGGAGTGCCTGGCGTGCTCTGGTCCATGGGGTCAAGAAGAGTCGGACACGACTAAACGACTAAACAACAATGTTAAGATGTATTTTGTTTGGTCTGGCCAGAACCTGTTCCTAAGCCGCTTCATTGAGTTTTCGGGAGGATGCAGAAAGAACGCCCCTGCTCCTCTCTGCACTGCGCACATGCGTTTTATTTTATTGTTAATTAATTCTATGCCATTTTTTTGTTAAACAAAAAAACACCCAACAACCTAGAGATCCTCCCAAAACAGCTAACGGTCAAGGAGAAATTATAAGCAAAAGATAAAAAATTAAAAACAACATCTTCTGAATCCAATCACTCACAAATAGGAAATTTAAAACAGCCATAAGCTAACAGAGCAAAATGAAAACAAAACAGCATATGACATGGTAACAGCCAGCCTAACATCATCAAATCCCAGGATACTAAAAATAATAAAATCAAGTGCAATATTAAATGAAGACCACTCTGACTTTCCTAGCTAAAAGCAGGCTAGCAATGTCAGGAGAGCCAGCGTGGTGTAGTGGTTAAGAGCAGTGGACTCGGAATCTGGTGAACTGGGTTCGCTTCCCCGCTGCTCCACATGCAGCTGCTGGGTGACCTTGGGCTAGTCACACTGCTCTGAAGTCTCTCAGCCTCACTCACCTCACAGAGTGTTTGTTGTGGGAGAGGAAGGGAAAGGAGAATGTTAGCCGCTTTGAGACTCCTTCGGGTAGTGATAAAGCGGGATATCAAATCCAAATTCTTCTTCTTCATCGTTTGGTGTGGGTGACTCAACTGGCAGTCCCCCTGGGCTTCTCCTGTTTCAGGATGTTTTTAATGTTTGATGTTTTATTATGTTTTTATATCTGTTGGAAGAGTGGCTCAGAGTGGCGGGGCAACCCTGCCAGAGGGGCAGGGTACAAATGATATTCTTTCAGGTGGTTCGCAATCTAACGGACGTTTCCAAGCACAATTCAAAGTGCTGGTGCTGACCTTTAAAGCCCTAAACGGCCTCGGCCCAGCATACCTGAGGGAGCGTCTCCACCCCCATCATTCAGCCTGGACATTGAGTCCACCTCCGAGGGTCTTCTGGTGGTTCCCTCACTGCGAGAAGCGAAGTTACAGGGAACCAGGCAAAGGGCCTTCTTGGTAGTGGCACCCACCCTGTGGAACACCCTCCCACCAGATGTCAAGGCAATAAACAACTATCTGACTTTTAGAAGACATCTGAAGGCAGCCCTGTATCAGGAGGCTTTTAGCGCTTGATGTATTATGGTTTTAGTTAGAGGGGTATTGATATTATTATTATTATTATTATTATTATTATTATTATTATTATTACCATCTGTGCAGAATAGGGGTGTGGGAGTCCTCTTACCCTCACTGCTCAGACAGCAAAATGTCTTGGGCTGGCCTTGTACAGAGAAAGGGAAGGAGTCAATGTTTTTTTGAACTATTGGTCCATGCCATCACGACCAGATCAACCCATTCATTGATGTGGGATCCCGTCCCTGCCACATCGAGAAGGTGACATTTTGTGGTCAGTGCCAGGGCAAGTACAGAAAGAGGGAGCGAAAATTCTCAGGGGGCTGGAGCACTTTTATCACCAGTAAAGGCTAACGTTATGGTGCTTATTTTGGTGATGGGCCCTGACCTATGGAAACACGCTCTGAGGATAGTTTGCTGGTAGATCACAATCGGAAGTGGATTTCACACTCTTGACTTTCTTGTAGGTTTCCCACCAGGGCATCTGGTTGGGCACTGTGAGAACAGGATGATGGGCTAGATCCTTCCCCCCAGAGCTATATCCCCCACCCCAATTTTCTTTTAGGAAGAAGAAGGTGAGGTGAGTGGGGCTGAGAGACTTCAGAGAAGTGTGACTAGCCCAAGGTCACCCAGCAACAGCATGTGGAGGAGCGGAGACACGAACCCGGTTAACCAGATTACAGCTCTTAACCACTACACCACACTGGCTCTCTGTTGAAAGCACTCTTATACCACTTGAAAAGTCATGGCAGTGTCCATGTGCCGCATGATGGCTGAGCCAGCTGGCCTGGGGTGCATCGAAAGGGTTTGGACTAGATGACCCTTGAGGTCCATTCCAATTCTACAATTCTATGATTCTGTGACTGGCTCTCAGTTTGCCTACTCAGTCAGGGGCCTTTCCCAGTGGCATTGTCTGTCATGAACTGGGAAAAGGCAACCAGATGTGGGTGGCGCTGTGGGTTAAACCACAGAGCCTGGGACTTGCCAATCAGAAGGTTGGCAGTTCGAATCCCCGCGACAGCATGAGCTCCCATTGCTTGGTCCCTGCTCCTGCCAACCTAGCAGTTCAAAAGCACGTCAAAGTGCAAGTAGATCAATAGGTACCACTCCGGCGGGAAGGTAAACGGCGTTTCCGTGCGCTGCTCTGGTTCGCCAGAAGCGGCTTAGTCCTGCTGGCCACATGACCCGGAAGCTGTATGCCGGCTCCCTCGGCCAATAAAGCGAGATGAGTGCCGCAACACCAGAGTCGGCCACGACTGGACCTAATGGTCAGGAGTCCCTTTACCTTACTAACCAGGCAAGAGAGCCGGCCACCAATGGGGTACAAGCACCAGGAAGCTAGAAATAGGTGGAGGGAGCACTCGGGGGGGGACTGGGAGTGGGGCAGCTGCCAGCTGCTCCCATCTTCCTAATGGTAGGGCCGGCCCTCAGCTCTCATGACAGTGCACAAGTTAAACCATTTCAAAAGACAGTGAAACTGAAATAAGAGTAACTGAATCCGCCGAATGAACCAAATTAAATCCGAAATGTTTCGCAACAGCATCTCCCTCTTTGGAAAACAAGGCTCGTTGTTTCTTCTCTGGCAATGACCAAACCGTCGCCAAGGACATAAATCCTCACCGGTTGTGTTTGAGGGCATCCCATGAACCTGAACGAAAACCACAAAGAGGCTGTATTTACATTCTCCACAACAGGAGTGCAGCTTAGTCAACAGAGATACCTGGAAGCAGGAGACTTCTTCAAACATTGCAGGCTGGGCTGAAGCAAGTAGACTGAGCAGCGGGGAGGAAGACAGAACAAAACAAAACAGAATAGACAAAAAGGTTGGTGTGAGTCTAAGGAATAAGGATAGATCTGCACCAGCTACCTGAGCTCTCCGTAACTTACCCTGTAACTTGCAGCCATCAGTCCTTCTGCCTCTACCCAGAGTGACATTTGTTCCAATGCAGCAGTAAAGAGCAGGTTTTCCTGGGGAAACAGGCGGGAGAAAACAAAAACCTCTCAGACCCACAGGATCATAGAATGCAGAAATCAAGGGACAAATGGAAATGTGAGCCCTAAGTTTCTTAGTGTGTGATGGAAACTACCCCATAATATAATTCCTTACAATTCTGCACGCAAACCAATGGTTCCCCTTTCACTTTTTAAAAATGTGTTGTTGTTTATAAAAAGCACCCTGGAACATGCCAAAGGTGCATGCCATCCAACTGGGAGCTGCCATTTTAATTTCCCACAATGCCCCTGACATAGCATTGCCCAAGGCATTGTGGGAAATTTAAGCGGCGGCTGCCCATTGTTGCCACTACCAAGTGTTTGACTGAGAAAAGAGGTGGCACCTCCGCAGGACATGTTTTCCAAGGTTCTCCCCCCCCCCAAAAAAAAACAACCACCTACAGCACGCAGTTGGTGCTAACTCTGAGCATAGCTGGAGCGGCAGAAGACTTTGCTGGCCTGGGTTCAGCAGTTGTCAAAAAGAACTGGACTCTTACAAACGTTTGCAGATGGATGAGCATAAAGCACAGCTGGTCTTTCTGCTCGCATTGATGCAATTAACCAGCCTGCCAAGCAGTGATTTTTCTGGACTCGAGCATTCCCAAAATGTGACAAACAGGAACAGAATGTTGTTACCCACGGCAGACGACGCTACACAAAGGCCGAAAAACCAAGCTGATGCAGGGGCCAGGAACCATCCCCTTCCCACAGGACAGCGCATGTCGCCTCCTGAACACTATTCAGGTGTGTGTTCATCCTAGAACAAACCGGGGGGGGGGGAGGCCTGAGCCCCAAGGGACACCATTCAGCTCCTCCTAAACAAGTGTCATGAATTCATCTGTTTGCCTTATTTCAGGAAATCTATGCACCTCTGGATTGTAAAAGCAAAGAAAGCTCAAAGCGGTTTACAAAAAAGATAAAACAATAATTTAAGCGGGGCTGTCATACGTCCAGATTATCCCGGTGGTTTGCCCTGGTGTTGTTGTTTTTTTGGCATTTTTGCCCAAACTTTGCGGTTTGTCTAAAAAAATAGCTGAACAACTTTTGGGGTTGTTCTGGTTTACTTTTCAAAATATGGCAATCCGAATTGAAGACTTTTGAAAAGTTAAAACAACAATAAACCAAACACAGATTAAATCTTGTATCAACTTTCAAAACATCTTGGTAGGCTTGCCAAAAAAAAACACCCTTTTTAGCAGGCATCTGCCTGATATCAATAGGCAGGGAGTTCCAAAGTGTAGCTGCTGCCACACTAAAATAACCATTTCTTATAGATATGTAATGGGTGTTACAGTATGTGGTATCTGTAACAGTGATATTTCTGCAGACTGAAGAGGTCCAGTGGACACATATGGAGTGAGCCAATCTCGTAAGTAAACTAGCCCCAAGTTGTTAAGAGCTTTATACACTATAAACAACAACTTGGACCTGGCTAACAAGTTGATACGTTTTCGTTACTCACATTTGTATTGGGCGGGGTGCACCTCTCTATAATAGCAGCGGCAGCAGAGCTAATTTTGGCATCCTCCACCTTATTTTCCCAGGTTCCCCTAAATTTATCACTCTGGGGAAATCGGGCGTATCCACGTGTGCAAGCCACCAATTTTGTGGAAGCCACCAATTTTCTCCCAAGAATGCCCTGGAATTGCACAACATCTGAAGCATTCTTTTGAAAATAACAGCCCCCGACAAAAGCAGCTGCCCACAGACAACAGAAGAATAAAAGACCAGTGGCATTTGGTTCTTCCTCTCTACATCTTTCTATTCCAAATGTTTGATGCGACGAGCTTCAAACTGTAACTGAGCCCAAGGTTGTCTGTGTTTTCTCCTCCCTCCTCCTCTCCGAATTCCTTTTCCTTTTGTGATGTGTAAGCCAGAGAGAAGGAATGATGCCGTTACTGAGATTTGGCAAGAAAGGAGTATGTTTGTATGTTTGTTTGTTAATAAATTACCTAATCCAGGAACCTTTATCAGCTGAAAAGTGGAATGGATATTATTTTAATCCTGGTGTACATTTTTGTGGGAGAACAGAGCTCTGGGCACCACAGCCCCATAACTAGATGTGCTGGGGGATAATATCCCATGGCCAGAAGGTTTAGCTGCCAGTCCAGTTGGTTTCTGTAACCCCATGTCACTGAAAAGGGGGTGAAAAAGAAGAGATGTACAATGTGTGGAACAGCAGCTGCAGCAGGAAAGTGTGTGTGTGTGTGTGTGTGTGTGTGTGTGTTCAAGGCCTTTTGTCAGAAAAAGGGGTGGGGGGAGGCAGAAAGAGAGAAATCCTGTACAGCAGCATTTCAATTAACAAAGTAGGATTGGTTTACCTGATAAAATGCTCCCCGTGTGAGTGTAATTGCATATTTATGCCCCACAGAGATTTTTTAATTTCTGTTCAGTTTGTTTGCCTTGAAAGTATTTGTCACTAGAAAAAGGTTCTTGATGTGTAATTTTTAAGGCAGTGTGAGCCGACTGCGCAGCATGTTTTCGTTTTAGATTTATTTCACCGCGGAAGGGTTTGGGAGACGATGCCTTTTGCAGCCCTGTAAATACAATATAATCTTTCTCAAGAAGAGAGGCAATATTTCAAAAAGCAACAGAGAGAAAGCACGCTGAATGGATGCTGTCGAGGACCTGTTATTATAGTTTTCAGTCTCTGCAATGTTTCCTATTTTTCTTCCTTTAAAAAAAAAATCCTCTGTGGCTTGCGACAACTTTTATATCCCTTCCAATATTTTATTCTTTTGTCAGTTGCCAAATGGAGGCATCTCCCCCTGTATCAATTACAAAACAAAACTCAAAGTAGCATATCCCATTGCATATTGTTAACATGAAGTTTGATTTACCCCTCATTAACTCAGCGTGTAGTGAGTTCATACAGAAATAGTGGAAGACAATGCATGGTGTTAGAAGTGGGATGGACCGTGGCCTTCTCAGAAGAATACAAGAAGTGTGCCACCCACGGAGTCTGAAAAATGGAAGTGCAGCAGAAATGTGTGTAAGATGAAAAGTCTTAGTGGAGCTCCTGTTTGCAAGACCAGAGGCCAGTGGCGTAGCGTGGGTTGTCAGCACCCGGGGCAAGGCAAGTAATTTGCGCCCCCTAACCCGTGGATTTGCGCCCCCTAACCCGTGGATTTGCACCCCCTAACCCTAACCCCCAGATGTTGCGCCCGGTGCGGCCGGCCCCCCCTGCGCCCCCCACGCTACGCCACTGCCAGAGGCAAATAAGTGGTCTGCAGCTCCATGCATTTTTGACAATGCCTTGGACGAAAGGGCGCAGACAACTGTAGAGCTTTGATCTCCAGCTTACAGGAGAAAAGACAAACCCAAGCAGGCTGTCTGAACTTTTTGAGACCTACTGCATGGCGAGAAAGGACACCTCCATAACAGAAGAACCTTTTCAATGAGAGAAACCAAGGCCCAACAGAGACAACTGACCAATGGGTAACCCAGCTGCAGTTCATCCTCAAAGACGGATCTTTGACCGATGGGGATGACCTGCTAAAGGACAGGATCCTGATGAGATCAAATGCAAAAGATAGTCTTTAAATTTATTCCAGTCTTCTTCCACCAACTCTTCTCCCAGGTCTCGGATTCTGCCAGTCATTTCCGCCAAATCCATATAATCCGTCACCTTCATCTGCCACTCTTCCAGGGTGGGTAGCTCTTGTGTCTTCCAATACTTTGCAATAAGTATTCTTGCTGCTGTTGTTGCATACATAAAGAAAGTTCTATCCTTCTTTGGCACCAATTGGCCGACTATGCCCAGGAGAAAGGCCTCTGGTTTCTTCAGGAAGGTATATTTAAATACCTTTTTCATTTCGTTATAGATCATCTCCCAGAAAGCCTTAATCTTTGGGCACGTCCACCAAAGGTGAAAGAATGTACCTTCATTTTCTTTACATTTCCAACATTTATTATCGGGATGACCGATGGGGATGACCTGCTAAAGGACAGGATCCTAATGAGATCAAATGCAAAAGGCATACAGGAGAAACCGCTCGTGAAGGATGACGTCACATTAGAAAACGCCTTAAGAATAGCCAGAGTGCATGAAACATCTAAAGCGCAAGTGAAAATGCTCAACAGCAATAAGCGAAATGTGTGGTACGACAGAGAAGCAAGGGTTCAATTGCACAGACTGTGTACGGAAAGAAAAATAACACACAGCAAGAAAGCAAACCTCTGAGGTCTGCAGCAGATGGGCACTGTGAGGGAGGTTTATGTCCAGCCACAGGGCAATATGCAGGAATTGTCACAGAGCAAACCGTTCTGCAAAGGCATGCCATGGAAATGGACCTCAATTAGTCAACAAAGCCATTAATTTCAATGGGTCTAACTCTATGACTAGCATTGAATATATCCGCATATGTTCAAAAAGATACAGGGCTGCTGCTGCTGATATGATATACTCTAGTTCTTGTTTACTTTAAGGCAAAATGGTTACTCACTTTTTACGCCCATAAGAAGAGGCCGTTAATTGATGAACAGGCTAACACAACTACATAGTTGGCTTGCAGCCATTGCGAGTGTCTATTCTCTTTTAATAGTTTTACCAAGAATCTGTGGTCTGTTATAACAGGGAAGGGAACCCCCATACAGATACTGGTGAAACTTCTTTAGGCAAATTATTATTGGTAGTAGTTATTTGTACCTTGCCCATCTGACTAGGTTGCCCCAGCCACTCTGGGGCATATGATTGCTGTGCTTTTCTTTTCCACCTGAGAATAGACCCATTCTGATTTACTTAGTGTCCTGGAGGCATAACCAAAAAGGCATTTTCCCACTGGATCTATTTCATGGGACAGAACAGCCCCAGACCACAGGATGACGCATCATAGGGCAGACTTCACTGGGGTCGAAGTGGATCGACAGATTTGAACCTACAGAGTGGAAGGTTGGAGCACCTTCCCTGCAAGGAACAACCTCCAGGTGATGCCTTAGTGTACAGGTGTGTGCTGTGCCAGTGAATGCATGTGGTGAACATTCAGCAAGGCTCAGCTGGGATGCGCTCCTGGCATCTTGTCTTCCAGTTCAAGCAGCTGATACAAAGAGGATGAGACTGTAAGTTCGATCTTCATATGAGATAGATACATATTCCTGCATCACAGTGGGTTGGACTAGATCAGTGGTTTTCAACCTTTTTGAGCTCCAGCTACAACCCCTAAACAATATCCAACCTTGATGGTCTCTAAGCATCAAGTATACCATATTCCTCCTGATTTTACCATGGTGGTGAACAGAAGGAATTCTCAAGACCATTGGGGGCACCATAAATGTTTCTTGAGGAGTATTCAGCTATGAAAAGTTGCAAGCAGGGCCAGCTCTTCCATAAGGAAGATTAAAAGTAGTTGTTTCATGCAGTAGATGTTAGTACATGAGCTCCAACTCTTGGGGTTCCTTTCTCCATCTCAGCAAGGCTACTCAGAACGTCTTCCTGCGTCTTCATGGCGGTAGCAGCAGTCCAGCCCTCTCTAGGTGAATTCCCATGACAGGAATAACCACCTCACCCATTCAGTTCTTCTCTAAAGTCTTTATTACAGTGGTACCTCAGGTTAAGAACTTAATTCGTTCTGGAGGTCCGTTCCTAACCTGAAACTGTTCTTAACCTGAGGTACCTCTTTAGCTAATGGGGCCTCCCGCTGCCACCGCCGTGCGATTTCTGTTCTCATCCTGAAGCAAAGTTCTTAACCTGAGGTACTATTTCTGGGTTAGCGGAGTCTGTAACCTGAAGTGTCTGTAACCCGAGGTACCACTGTATTTGCATAACAAGTGGCATCAACACTACTGGTCTACAAATGAAATAAGAAACTAGAGTTATTTACAGATCTCTGCTCCCTTCAGCCATCCGGCCGGAGAGACAGACTCACAGACTTTCACATATTCTGGCTGACAAACTGACCAACACTGACTGCCTCACACTCAGTTGCATCTCTCCACAACACGCCCTGATAAAGGCACCTGTTGCTGGGGAGAATTCTCGTTGCTAAGCAGATGCTTTAGGTGTGGCCTCACGAGGATGTGCTTCAAGACCATGCTTCAAGGCTCCTTTCAAGTTTATTTTGGCAATACACCAACAGTAGATGCTTGGGGGTTGGGAGCAGCCTACGGACATTGCCTTGTCATCAGTCTTGAATAAGATTCGGCTGCTATTCTGATCTGCTTTTATGTGTGGGGTGGAGAGGGGGCAGCAAAATGTATTGTCATGGGGACCAGTTATGCACATCCACACCCTCCAGCATTTCTCCAATGAAAATAGGGACGTGGGTGGCGCTGTGGGTTAAACCACAGAGCCTAGGACTTGCCGATCAGAAGGTCGGCAGTTCAAATCCCCGCGATGGGGTGAGCTCCCGTTGCTCAGTCCCTGCTCCTGCCAATCTAGCAGTTCGAAAGCACATCAAAGTGCAAATAGATAAATAGGTACCACTCCAGCGGGAAAGTAAACGGTGTTTCCGTGCGCTGCTCTGGTTTGCCAGAAGCAGCTTAGTCATGCTGGCCACATGACCCGGAAGCTGTACGCCGGCTCCCTCGGCCAATAAAGCGAGATGAGCGCCGCTACCCCAGAGTCGGTCATGACTGGACCTAATGGTCAGGGGTCCCTTTACCTTTACCTTTACCTTTAGGGAAAAGAAGGACATTCTGGGATCAAATCAGAAACCAGGACGGCTTCCGTAAATCTGGGACTGTCCCTAGAAAATAGGGACACTTGGAGGGTCTGCACATCTGGTGACAGCTACAGCTGTTCCTATTTTATCTATAATCCGCCTTGAGTCTCTGTCAGGATATCAATAGAAATAATAATTATTATCATAGGTTAGCAGCTCACAATGCCTTTTTCAACAGCGACTGGGACACTCAGAAGTTGCTTTTGCAGCGAGAGGGGTTCCCTAGGGGGGACTTAACACTCATTACTTTTTGTGCCCCACAGGATCTAGAGAATATGATGCTGCCTTTAAAAGGTTTTCAGATATATTGACACGCAGGACTGGCTAAATATCTGCTTTTCACCTGTTTTCAATGCTATGGGCCCCGGTGCATTGCAGTGTCCGTCTGCAGAGTCTCCAGTTCAGTTTGGCGATAACCACCGAAATGCTAAACAGAACAAGCGAGGTTTGTAGCCTGGAGTAATCCGTAAGTGCCACATCAACCAATCTCTCCCTTTAGACACCCACATGGAAAAGATAACGCACCATATTCAGCAAAGGACCTTGTCAATTCTCTTCTGAATTTAAAATTCGCAAATATATGCATGTCTATAGAAAACTGGAGTGGGGGCATTTGGGAGGGAGGAGGGAAGGGGGGAATAGGAGAGAAGCATCATAATCTCTACAGTCAGTTACTGACGCAGGTTTGGTTGGTTGCTTAATATTTACCCACCTTATCCACCGAGACTCTGAGCAGGGAATTGCATTTTCAGAGGCAAGGAAGAATACTGATGAATCTATACACTAGGGGTAGGGAATCTGTGGGCCCCCAAGATGTTGTTGTACTCCAACTCCCATCAGTCCCAGCCAGCGCTGGGTCAGGGATGATGGGAGCTGGCAAAAACCTGGAGGGCCAGAGGTTCCCCATCCTTGCTGTACAGAAATTCCAAAATCTCAGGCAGTGTGTGGCTAAAACAGGTGTGATGGCCTGGGATTCAGACTCAGAGGCTGAACCTGAGGAATCCCAGCCTGCATAGGAGTCCCCGCCTCCAGAACCAGCTGAGCCGGGGCTGGGGCTTGAATCTGAAGGGTCCTCACCTGTGCTGGGTCCTCAGGTGCAGGCACCAGCTGAGTCTGCTCTGGCTCCTGAGGTGATGGAGGACCCATTGCCTGCAGGTGCTCCACTCTCAGCCCCGTCAGGGGAAGCTGAGGTTGCCTCTGGGTCCGGTGACCCTCCAGCCTCTCCTGAGCTGCAGAGGCTCAGGGCAGAGAGGCGGAGGGAACTAAGTTCCCGCAGGAGGAGTGCTCGCCTCCAGGCCAGGAGAGGCGAGTCACCTGAGGATCGGGGCCGCCCTATGCCTTGGGGCAGATAAAAGCCAGCCAGCTCCAGTCCCAAGTTGCGGGAGCAACATTGTTGGTAGCCTGTTCCTGCCTGCACCCTGTCCTGCTCTCCTGCCAGAGTTCCTGACCTCACCCGACTCCCTGCCTTGGACCCAGCTTCAGCCTTGACGGACTGCCTCCATACCACACCCTCGACCTCAGACTGGACTCGGACCTCGCTGCACAGTTAACCCTTGGGACCAGCACAGTAGATTTCATTCTGCTCTTTAAGGATATCACACACATGTTAGAACTATACATACTAGGACTGTGGGCAATAGTGGTATTCTCAGTCAGGGCCGGCCCACCCATGAGACAAGATGCGGCAACCGTCCCCGGGCAGCAGGATACACAGGGGCAGCGGATCCCAATGTAGATCTTTACCCCCCCCCCCCCGCTTGTTGCTGACTTAGATTTTCATTCCTCCCTCCTTCCCCAGTGGGGAGGGGGTGTCTTTTGTGCTTTGCCTCAGGTGCCAAAATGTCTTGGCCTGGTCCTCTTCTCAGTCCCCAATAGGCCAAAGACCTGCTATGCAGAAAGATTATACATGAATCCTAAACGTGCCTACTTGAAGCAAAACCTTTAGGATCCCATCCTGAACACTACAACAAGGAGACTCTTGCATGTGAGCAAGAAAGAAAGCTTTCTAGCAATGTCTGGCATTCACATTGGCTATCCCTGCTATTAACTTTCATGGACTACAAGCCCACTTTAGACGAAGTCGGCTGTCATCCAAAAAGCTTCGGCTGCATTCAGACATGGAGTTTATCATGCTTGTTTTACCAGTTATAATGCTCATTCTTCGGTCCCAATTTCTAATGTTCCTTTTGCACTGCGCTGCCTGTTGCATTATGAAACTGCGGCTCTTGCTACACCAACATGCCACGCTGCATTTTAAATGGTAGGAAAGAAATGTGTGTCAGGATATCATCAGGTAGCATCACAATGCAAAACACCCACAATCTTCCAAGTTAACAGGGTTGCAAATGGAATTTTCTTGGGGGGGGAGGGGGTAAACAATTAATATGGAAATGAGTGCTGAAATTCTGGATTCCACTAGATTTCCGGAAGTGGTGTTATGCTGCGAGAAAGATCACATGGAACGTGGAAAATATCGGGAAAGGAAACAGCAGCTGAACGGAATAAAGTGCAGGACGTCATGCAGATCAGTTAGCCCTTAGGGCAGTGTTGGGTTGCCAGCTGTTTTTGGACTACAACTCCCATCATCCCAAGCTAGCAGGCCCAGTGGTCAGGGGTACTGGGTATTGTAGTCCAAAAAAGAAAAAAACAGGAGATATTTAGGGTGTCCCATGACTCTTCGTTGTTTTTGTTACAACAGACTTAACACAGCTATCCGTCTGGAATTCATTTAGGCAAGTTGTGAAACCCGAGTAGCCCTGCAGATGTTTCTGGACTACAACTCCCATCATGCCTGATTCCATTGGCCATGCTAGACGAGACTGATGGAAGCTGGAGTCCTGAGGGGCACCACATCTGTATTAGACATTACTAGGCTTGATACTCTTCCTTGGTATAAGTTTCTTACGTTCAACACATGTGAAGATGTTCCCCCAGTGCAAATACAGAGTTAAATTAAAAGGATTTGGAGAAATTCTGCAGAGAGACTTAAGCTGGTGTGGTTGATAAAGAAGACTTTATTGCATCTTTAGCAGAATGCCATAACCCTAGAAAATTCCTGCATCACGGGGGGTGGACTAGATGACCACTGGTGTCCCTCCCAACACTACAATTCTATGATTCGACGAGCGCTAGAACAAAACGATCGTGCTTTTTAAAAACAGAGGCTAAAGCGAAACGAGATATTCACAAATATTTTAAACGTTGAAACATTTGGGTGCTGCTGTTTTATTTACGCCCGAACATTTGAAAGGTAATATTGCAAACTGCCCTCTCCCAATGGCCCCCATGTGTGGTCTAGACTTGCAGATCAGAAGGTCGGCGGTTCGAATCCCCGCAACGGGGTGAGCTCCCGTTGCTCGGTCCCTGCTCCTGCCAACCTAGCAGTTCAAAAACACGCCGGTGCAAGTAGATAAATAGGTACCGCTGTGGCAGGAAGGTAAACGGCGTTTCCGTGCGCTCTGGTTTTCCGTCACGGTGTTCGTTGCGCCAGAAGCGGTTTAGTCCTGCTGGCCATATGACCCAGAAAAGCTGTCTGTGGACAAAGGCTAGCTCCCTTGGCCTGAAATCAAAGATAAGCACTGCAACCCATAGTCAAATTCGACTGGACTTATCCATCCATGGGTCCTTTACCCTTATATAGCCTCCTCCTCTGCCTTCTTATATTATTATTATTATTATTATTATTATTATTATTATTATTATACTCCACCCATCTGGCTGAGTTTCCCCAGCCACTCTGGGCGGCCTACAGCACATAAAAAATTGTAAAACATTAGACAATTGAAATCAATTTGCTTGCAAAAATTCTCCTTTGACAGCTATGAAGTTGACCATTGATCAGATATGCTGCAGAATATATTTGCTGGGTAGTCAATGAATATTGGCCTCTATATCTTAGCCTTTGCTAAGAACATTCCTGTTTAGCAAGCCTACGCAGATGCTTAGAAAGTTTGAGCTCATTTTAATCTGTTTGAGTATTTTAACTTTTGTATGTTTTTAAAACAGCGTTGTATATTTTTCTTGATTTTATTGTTTTATCTTTTGCATGCTGCTTTGAGGTTTTATTGTGTGTGTTTTTACAATCGAGCAGAGTATAAATTTTGTGAAATAAATAAATAAAATAAAATTTGAACCTGACTTTGGCATTCCATTTCTGTAGTCAATATTTGGCACGTGACACGCGGTGGGTGAGATCCAAAGTTAGTCCTGTGCAGAGCGGACCCATTAAAATCAATGGGCTTTTGTTACTGGCATCCATTGATGTTGATGGGTCTACTCTGAGTAGGATATAGTTGGCTCACACCCAATGATTTCATATGTGACTGCATGTGCTAGTGGACTGACAATGATTTTTTTTATTTATCAGTTGATACCTCATCTGATTTCGTGCATTGTACCTGCCCAACTCGAAATATCTGAGGTAAAAAAAATATAAAATAATAATCTGAGGTAAAATAATTCAATATCTGAAGTAAAAAAACAAAAAACTAGCATCTGAATGTGCGTTTCAAAATTTCACATTGCAATTGTGAACTGAGAAACTGGGGAAATAAATAAAATTCAAGTCTCTGTGTGAATTTCCAAGATTTATGAATATTCATTTCAGCCCCGGCTTCCATTACAAATGACATTTCCTCATTCAGACATTGCCCCGGGTTAGCGGTACCATAAACAGCATTCCGATAAAGATAAAGAATTGTCTTTTAAAAACACATTTTCACACGCAGAGAGAGAGAAAAACGGCTGTTGTGGGCAGTTCTTTGTTTTCCTCACCCGTTTCCGAAATGCGACAGAGTCACAAAAGTGCTTGCGTGTTTGCAAGCGATGCAGCGAGGCTGCAAAACAATTGGTGGCTGTGGAATAAATACCTTTTTTTACAGTCTATCAAGGTCAACCTTTTTGCTTGATGTACTTAACTAACCATGTAAAATATTACATCAGCAAGCCTACGGGGCACTTAGAGATAGATTCCCTATTTGCATAATGTCCTCTGTTCCCTCCTCTGTGGTCCTTAAGGGTGTTTAGAATAACGGGCTTGCAAGAACATACTTAATCCAATCTCATTTTAGCTTTTTGCTCTTTTAAGATTTCAAAAATTAATAAATCCCCCAGATATTCCAAATTACCATGCGCTTTTATAAGCATAACTTTGTAACTTTAACCCATTTATGAACATACCCTCCAGGCATATGTACTAATGAATAAGAAATAACATTAGAAGTTTAAAAAGATGGGCTCTCTTTATGAAGTAATGTAGGAAAATCCTGTTAGCTGGATCAAGTACAAAAGTGTGATTTCTTAAAAATAGAAAATCCTTCGCAAAATTACTTGTAATTACAATAACCAAAGGATAAAAAGTAAGAATAGTTGGAGTATTGTCATTATTTCACACACTTTGTGGGGTATTTTTGTGTGCGGGGGATGAAACACGTCACTGGGGAAAACCTGAGGTAAAAGTAATCTCTCCAGCAGAGCTGGCCCACAATATTTCAGCGCCTGAGGTAGAAAATCCAAATGGCAACTTCTCTTCCAATAATTAACATGGAGCCCACCCACCCAGGGCCATTAATGCCATCCTGAATCTGCCACTTAAGATGGCTCTCAAGTCTACAGGATTCCTCACAGCCCGCCTTTCTTGTTTAAATTTCCCACAGAATCACAGGGAATTAAAATGCCTTGGGCTTTGGGAGCACAATGTGCGCTTAGCATTTAAGGAAACGCGTGGCAAATAAAACACACATCAGGACCACTTAGGGATAGGATATTCTGAGTTCGAGGCAAAGAATTGATCCCTTGGGCCAAACCTTTGCCACATTAATTCCCCCCCAAATAATATCCTAGCAAAGGGACACCAGGGTCACAAACTGCAGACATCCTGACTCCTTTTCCATGTTTTATTGTTCTAGGTCAGGGTTTCCCAAACTGGGGTTTCCAGCTGTTTTTGGACTACAATCCCCATCATCCCTGACCACTGGTCCTGCTAGCTAGGGATGATGGGCGTTGTAGTCCAACAACAGCTGGAGACCCAAGTTTGGAAAACCCTGCTGCAAAACCAAGGGCAAGGAGCCTCTTGCTCCCAGTCTGTGGAACTCCCTTCCACAAGAGACCTTTGGATGGATGGATGGATGGATGGATGGATGGATGGATGGATGGTGTGCTGGGCCCAGGGGTAACCTGTGCAACGCGGTCCAGGTCAGGTCCAGAATCTGTAGGTTCCACTAGGAGTCAGTCCGACAGGGCCAGGGCAGTACACGAGGCAGGAAAGCAGGCAAGGACAGGTACAGGATCTCAGGCAGGGTCTGACATACAGCAATGTTGCTTCCGCAACTTGGGACAGGGTCCATCAGCCTTTTATCTTTGTTGGGGTAACAGCGGGTCCTGATCCCCCGGCGACTCATCTCCCTGTCTCGCCCAAAGGTGAGCACTCCTCCTGCGAGTACTCAGGTCTCTCTTTCTCTCAGACCTCAGTCTCTGCAGCTCGGGAGACGTTGGTGGGTTACTGGACCCAGGGGCCGCCTCAGCCTCCCCTGACCCAGCCAGTCGTTGAGCAGCTGTAAGTGATGGCCCAGCTGAAGGCAACAAGGTCATCCCCGCATCTGGAGCCAGGGCAGGCTCAGGCCCCTGACTCGGCCCAGCTGGTGCTCGTTGCAGGGGAAACTGTGCAGACTGGGACTCTTCAGAATCAGGCCCCAGACTTGGTTCAGATGATGCCTGAGGCAAAGGATCCGGTGCAGACTGAGACTCCTCTGGTTCCAAGTCAGAGCCCGAGTCTCAGGCCATCACAGATGGATGGATGGATGGATCCTCCTACTGTTAGGCCAAGGAAGGAGTTGACCACAAGGATTAAAAAGTCACAATTTGACCACATGGCACTTTCAAGAGGGAACACAATCCAACAGAGAGGGCTCCATGTAGACAAGGCCTGCCCTTGGAACAAACATGGAGGAACCAAGACAAAAAATGAAACCATTCATGAGCAAGACCCACCACAGCCAACCAGCTGGAAGAGTCAGAGCTTCCAGACTTAGGGATGTGTTCTGTGTGAGGTCTCCATGGGGCCAGTCTCTTTAGGGCAGCCTGCACCAACCTGGTCCCACCCCCAGTTTTTTGGGACCATAATTCCTATAATCTCCAGCCAGGGCAGCCATGTTGGCTAGGGTTGATATGAGTTGTAGTCCAAAATACCTGGTGGACAACAAAAGGTTGGTTAGGTCTGTATTAGTGGAATCTCCGCGGGTGTCCTAGAGATGGGGGGCTTTGAGGGGGCTTAGATACCATGTTCTTGGGGGAAAGGGTGCCCCCTCAAAAGAAGGGTGGGGCACATTAAATCTGCATGTTTTATACACACAGAGAGAAAATGTGTTCCTAGTTTGGCTAATCCAGAACAACGCAGAATGAATGGTGCCTGGAATGTGGCCTGCACCACACCCTCCTTTAGGTTTTTGGAATATGGGATTTGCTCTTGTGCTTTTCACAGATATGAAATTAGGCCGACAGAAGTCTAGGTTCTGGCTCTTGCTCTGCGCTGTTGAACTTGCAGGGAGAGCTGGGAGCCAAAAGTTTTTGGAACAAGTTGCCTCTCTGCAGATGCTGCCATTCATTTGTGTGAGAAACAAGACCACTTACATCTAATTACGGTTTCTGCTCAAATTAACAGGACAGGAATGACAGCCCCGGAGCGGGGGGTGGAGAAACAGTCTCGGGATGAACTGGGAGACCTTTGCCCAACATGGATTAGGACATTAAGTTGGCTTTGAAGGACACCAACTCTTCGACGGGGCCTACTTTTCAAAATTAACGGAACGCTTAATTTGTGTCAAAGTGAAGGGCTTATCCGTGCAGCCCTGCAAAGCACACTCCAAAAAAATTCCCCCCACCGCTCTGAGGAATCCCCCCCACAAATCCTTCAGAATGCCATATATGGTTCCCATGGGATAGGGTCAAAAGCTTTGCCATATCTACCTAAGGGCATTTGAATTACCAGGTCGAATTTCCCTATTTTCACCAGAGAAATGTTGGAGGGTATGGGACTGGTGAGAGTAAGGGTGCATGTTCCGAATGCATTCCCTGCACATAGAAAACTAGTATGCCAGTCAAAAGGCTTCAGTCTAGTTTTCTCCCTGAAGTGCTACATTACTATATGCAGTGAGTGATCTGTCTGCTGATTCTTCAAAAACATGATTCTTCCACCTGTAGGGGAAATAAGTCCAGTCCAGGAAAGGCATTATCTTTGGATTCTACTGAACATAGAAGCCACCCCTTGGTGTTGGTGCTTGGTGACCTAACACAATATCTTTTTCATATTTCATTCTGTAGCCTTTACTATTTTACATCAACATGGAGAGGGTCAATGAACTTAACCAGGGCACTGGGGCCACTCCATCTGGGCAGCAGCACTTTCTGGCTTCTGAGACTACACCTGGAATTGCTCTCACAAGTCATAAGGACTAGTGCCTTAAATAAAATTTAAAAACTGAGATTCTTAGGAAGCTAGATAGAGTGATCAAGTCCTCCATTGTACAGCTTTCTGTGCTTCCACTGTACACATACAACTCCGGTTCTGCTTGATTTCGTGGTTAAATTGATCTTCTTTCTCCCTTCCCTTCCATATTTTTCTTCATTCCTTCCATACAAACATAAGAAAGACTGTTTTCAGAAGTGGCCAAGCAGTTGCATTCAGGTCTGCTACTTCTGAACATGAAGGTTCCATATAGCTATCATACCTGGCAACCATCAATCTTATCATGAACCTGTCTAGGGGGAAGTGTCATAATTCAATGACAGAGCACATGTGGCTGCAAGCAGGTTCAACCCCTTTGCATCTCCAGGCAGGGCTGGGTGGGAATGTCTCCTGCCAGAAACTCTGGCAAGCCGCTGCCAGCCAGTGCAGACAAAACTAGGCTAGATGGACCAACAGTCTGACTCAGAATAAGGCAGCTTCCTATGTTCCTTATCCTTAAACACACACACACACACACACACACACACACACACACACACACACACAAAAACAGCTAAGCTAGTGGCCATCAGCACAGCCTGCTCCTCTTGTAAGCTTGTTTCCAAGCTTTCAAGAGAATCTGGAAGACCCCATGTTTTCCTCTGCTGGGCAAACCTTGAACACTCAATCTGTGAAATGAAGACAGCTACCAGCCTTGTGTCCAGCCTTGGACATCGTTCTGTTCCCCCAACAGAGACCTCTCTCTAGCCAGCCATTAAGGTTACTGAAACTCGGTTCCAAGGATAAATTCCTGGTGCCACTCTGGCTCGTGTCGACAGGATGAGTTTATCTGGAGGGAATTTGCCATGGAATGTGCTGCAAAACAGATTTCTCATTTGAAGTCCAGTCCAAGTGCAGCAGCAATGGCAAGGAGCAGCTACCAAAATTTTGGACAACCACCATTTGCTTGTTACCTTTTCAACTCGTAAGAAGATAATGTTTTCATTCTGCTGCTGCTGCTCAAGAATTTTTACTATTTTATTTTTTTGCAGAGTAACAATAAAATACCAGTTTCTGTTCATAATGAGTTTGCAATATGATAATCATCATCTGAATTCAAGGTAGCAGTAAGTGGGGAATGCAAGGTTCATTTTATACAGGAAATTCCCCTTGGAAATTCACACTGAATTCCCAGCTAGTCTGACTTTATTCCATAATAAAGTACTGGACAGAGTTCAAAGAGTATGTGAGAGAACATTTCCATTAGGACACACGCTATACGGAAAAATGTGGGATGTAATCCACTGGGAGCAGTCAAGTACAACATTCCTTGTTTTCCTAGAGTGGACATGCAAGGGAATTTTTGGTCCAACCAGTCAAAACTTCCTTTTCCTCCTGGCCTGGAGCATCCTTCTTTGCATGTGATAGAAGGTGGGCGTGACCTAACCTGTCCAGGTAACAAAAGGACAAGTCACGCAGCACACCTCTCTCTTTTTCCCATCTTCCTTTTGTCGTGTGAACTGCAGGACTGCAAGCCTGCAGCCACTGGGATTATTGACCTATATGGGGTAAACCTGTTTGTATATGTTTGAAACTTTGAGCCTTAAACCTGCCTTCAGTGCTCTGCCTGATCTTTTTGCTACTTATGAATAGGACTGTGGTGTCTTTATTCTTTTGGGAGGGATTCAAGGGAACTTACCAGGAACGTACAATTCAATCTGAGACAGACTGAATTATATAATAGTCAGAGGCTCACGCGAGCCTGCAACCAGCTATCTGCTGTGCATGTGTACAGGGGAATGTAAACTCTGCTAAGTAAAGGAACTTGCTAACGCAAGTTAGGAAGGATATTAATCAACAATATATCCTCCCCTGCCACCCTGAACATTCCCACAAAAAACATACATCATTTTAGCTGCTCATTCTCCACCCAACCACATTCTGCCACCCCAGGACCCCGCCATCTCTCACCCAACCAGAGTCCATGAAAACACTTCCTCAACCCATTTTTTATTTACTTTTTACTGTATGTATCAGAACCTACTTTGTACCTATGATTAAAACCTAATGTATTACTTGTGTATTCCTTTGTTCTGTTTATCCAGCAACAGTTCCTACCTCCAATATCCTCTAAAATTGTTTCCCCTTCCCTCTCCCCAAGGCACTTTCATGTACATTTGTGGGGAAATGCCCTGTGTGATTTATAAATGTTAATTGTATTTTTTGTGCTGACTGAAGGTTTTATTTAACTAAACTGGAATATACTTTTATTCATTAGAAAAGGAAGTGGGGTGAGGGCTGTTGAAGAAGAGAACACACTTTTGCTCTCCTTCAGCAGTTATCAAATGCACATGCTTAATTTTATTATATTTACTGTACTCAATGGAATCAACCATTACTTTAGGTTGTTCATATTTATGAGTTTGCAAGATGAGAAGGGCTGTTTAGGGCAGCCCTGTTTAGGGAAGCTTTTAATGTTTAACAGACTATTGTATTTTAATATTTTGTTGGAAGCCACCCAAGTCCCGTAACAACCACAGGAAACTTGGGCAGCACACTAGTAGCCAAACAACACCATTGGAAGCCTTGGGAGGGAAGAAAAGTCTTTATCTGGTGCCAAAAATATGTCAGTGAAGGCACCAGGCAGACCTTGCTGGGGAGCACATTTGACAGATGGGGAACCACAACTGAAAAGGCCACTCCTTTGCATCCATCTTCCTCAAGTGCCTTTGGCTGGCTTGGATGTGTCCTTGAAGTATGGTAATATGTCTCGCTCGTGTGCAAAACAAGAATGAAGAGATGTTTTGGAGGAAGTGAAGGATCACCCAGCTGGAATGTGGCCTGCTAAACAGAGAAGAAGAGAAGAAGAAGAGTTTGGATTGGATATCCCGCTTTATCACTACCCAAAGGAGTCTCAAAGCAGCTAACATTCTCCTTTCCCTTCCTCCCCCACAACAAACACTCTGTGAGGTGAGTGAGGCTGAGAGACTTCAAAGAAGTGTGACTAGCCCAAGTTCACCCAGCAGCTGCATGTGGAGGAGCGGGGAAGCGAACCCGGTTCACCAGATTACGAGTCCACCGCTCTTAACCACTACACCACACTGGCGTAGAGAAGAGACCCATCCATTGTCCAGTCCACTTTGGGCACTGGCCCCAACCAAGAGAATGTGGGCCTCTGGGTGAAAAAGGTTTTCCCCACACTTGCCAGAGGGGCAGAGGAGGAGGGATGAAGGGAGGGCAAACCAGGGAATCATGTAATCAAGCTCACTTGCATGTCTATACATTTGTCTCACAACCCTCGGATCTGTCTCCCATCTTTCAGGGAGAAGAGCAAGGATCTAGCAGACGCACCTGACTCAGTAATGGCTGCCGACGTTTCCTAAGGGCATCTGGTTCACCACTGTGAGATCAGGATACTGGACCAGGTGGGTCACTGGCCTGATCCAGCCAGGACTCTTCTTATCTCCACTGTTTCAAGTCTAGTACAAAAGAAACCCATTTTATCAGTTCCTGTCCAGCCCAGGGGGCCTCTGACTCTGGCAGCTTGAACTCCCTACATGAGCTGTCCAAGGTGCTACTCACAGCCTGTTCTCCTGTGTTGCCTGGCCTTATGTGTCAGGAGTGCGTGCAGGAGCCAGGCCCTGTGACCAGTAGGGCTTCGCAGGACTGGGGCCTTCCTAAGTTTGTTCTGGAGAGGCAAGGAACGGCCTCACAGGTGAGGCCGCTTGGTAACTCACTGCACCTGGTGGCAAGAGCCGGGAAGGGATATAAGGTCAGCATTTCCCTTTGGCTCTTTGCCACAGCAACACGTTTCCTGCCTTGCTGCATTTGGCTTCTTGCTTCCTGATCCTCGGACCTCGGCTTCTTGACTCCTTGCTTCTCGACCCTCGGACCCTTGACTCCCTGCTTCCTGACCCTTGGACCGCTGGCTTCTGGACTCTTGTTCCTGCTCCCACCCCACCATCTTGCCCCCGGTCCTGACGTCCTCAGCCAGGACTTCGATCACCCATAGACCGGACTGTGACAGTATGCTACCACCTTGCCTTACCTTGCCTTGCTGGACCCTGATGTGCTATGCCACAATCTCGACTTTGCCCTGCTCTTCACCTGACTACAAAAAAAAGATTTGATTAAAAAGAAAATACAGGGTATTTAACTGCTATATGAGGAAAAACTAAAGTTTTGTGTTTGAACTCCAATCTGTATTTTATTTATTCATTTATTTTATAAAAAATGTATATACTGCTCAGCTGTATAAAATTTCAATGTGATATAAAAAAATGCATACGGATACAGTAAAAAATTACACCAACACAATATTCAGGCAGTGGTCCAGGTATGGAGAAGTAGCTCTGTGTGTCATTAATGTATTGACACCATGTTCCAGACCCCCAAATGGCTATTCCCATTGGCTCCATATAGACGCTAAACAGCATTTGGAGACAAAGTGGTGCCCTTTGGAACTCCATAGCACAAGAGCCAAGGAGCATCCAGTGGCAGGTAGTGAAATTCTTTTGTAGGGGAGCAGTTAGGGCCAGAGGTGCCAGCTTGTGAGGGCTGTGTGTGTGTGTGGCTTCAGGGAGTCCTATCCCTCCCACGATGGCAGCCAAGAGACAGATAAACAAGAAGAATTCTTACCGAAGTAGTTTATTGAATATTCACAGAGAGAGACGAAGGGATGTGGTCTCACTTAGACAATGGCGTTGCTCCAAGAAAAGTCCCACCCCCTCAGTCCCTCCTATTCTACATCAACGCTGCACTGGCTGATCAGGGCCTCCTGCCTCTGAGCTTTCTGTTCTCCTACTCTCAATGCACGCCTGGTCCTTGGAGAGCGGGGTCAGGAATGTTTTCCAAAGACACTGAGTGTCAGCTTCCTCCTGCTGCTCTCCCAATATTTCCCAGCTTCTCCGCTCTGCAGCCTCTGAACCACGACCTTCTGCAAACCCCTGTTCTAAATCTACACTCTCCTCCTCTTCTCAGGAAGTTACAGATAGGTAGCCGTGTTGGTCTGCCATAGTCAAAACAAACAAAAAAAAATTTTTCCTTCCAGTAGCACCTTAAAGACCAACTAAGTTAGTTCTTGGTATGAGCTTTCGTGTGCATGCACACTTCTTCAGATACACTGAAACAGAAGTTGCCAGATCCTTCTATATAGTGAGAAGGTGGGGAGGGGTATTACTCAGAAGGGTGGTGGGAATGGGTGATTGGCAGATAGCTGTGATGAGCCTGTTGACGACTCTTAACGACTGCAATAGGTCTTACAGGAAAAAGCAAGGGGTGAGAAGATGGTGAGACCTGGTCTGAACAAAGACATTGGATTCTTATCTCATTATACATGACAAAGCCATTTTTCACCTTCCCACCCCTTGCTTTTTCCTGTAAGACCTATTGCAGTCGTTAAGAGTCATCAACAGGCTCATCACAGCTATCTGCCAATCACCCATTCCCACCACCCTTCTGAGTAATACCCCTCCCCACCTTCTCACTATATAGAAGGATCTGGCAACTTCTGTTTCAGTGTATCTGAAAAAGTGTGCATGCACACGAAAGCTCATACCAAGAACTAACTTAGTTGGTCTTTAAGGTACTACTGGAAGGAAAAAAAAATTTTTTTTGTTTCTTCTCAGGAAGGTTCAGGAAGGGGGGGTTGGTCCCCACCATTCCTCCTCAGTCCAGTCCCTGACACTGGGTGACGTCACGATATCCTGACATCATGCGTGTGAGCATCTCGGCTCCCTTCCCAAGCTGGGTAGAAGCTCCCCAGGCTTCAGGAAGGTGGCAGGAGAGCTCTTAAACCCATCAGAGGTCCCTAAACCAGGGCACTGCAACACCTAACACTTGGGCAGGCATGTCCAAAGTCCGTTTCGGGGGCCTAATCCGTTTTAATCCAGCCCCTGTGGCAGTTTATTTCCAAAGTCCATTTCGGGGGGCCTAATCCGGTTTAATCTGGCCCCAGTGGCAGTTTATTTCCTGGGGTAAAATCCTAAAATAACCTCAGCAACTCCAACCCCACCAAAAAGCTCAACAACTTCAATCCTAAAACAAAAACAAAAACAACTCAACAAATCTGAGGTAAAATTATAAAAAAAAAAGTCAACAACTTTAATCCTTAAAAAAGGTCAACAACTTTGGTTGGCCCTTTGGTCAGTCCTCACGGCCCTTCACTTCATCAAATCTGCCCCTCTTTGAAAAAAGTTTGGACACCACTGACTAGGGTCTTATCAGTCCCTCACACTGTGTGCCCTAAGGGATGCATTTAATCCTAGATATGGTCAACCAACAACCCCCATGCGTCTCAGTCCCATATAACAATGCAATAATGGCAATATTGAAGGTGTGAGGGGGTGCCTTCAACTTAATCCCACCCCTCCAAAGGAACAATTACCTTTGCTGTGTCCTCTTCGGGGTCAAAGCATTATGGTCAGTCCACGGTCCGCCACAGCAGCCCCCAGCTGTTGCTGGACTACAACTCCCATTATTATTTACCCCTGGTTCTGCTAGCTGTGGTGATGTTGTCCAATAACACCTGGGGACCCACATTTGAGAAATAACAGCTGGGGACCCACGTTTGCTCTAGGGGCTGGCAACCATCTGGCCAGCTGCTCAGCCCCAGCTGTAAGAAATCCATCATAGATCAAGCTTGCTGCTGTCGCTTTGGCCTCCGGTGGTCTGACTGGAGTCTAGCAAGATGGCAAAATAAAGCAACAACAGCCTTGCCGGTGGATAAACGAGGCAGGCAGGGGGGAAATGACTGCAAATCTATGGTTTATAATCCCCTGTAGTGCAGCTGCATTTGGAATTCTGTGTCCTGCTCTGGTCGCCTCACCTCAGAAAGGATATTGCAGAGTTGGAAAAGGTTCGCCCAAATTATCGAGGGGACAGAACGACTCCCCTACAAAGAAAGTTTGCAGCCTTTGGGACTTTTTAGTTTAGAGAAAATTCAAGCGAGAGGTAACAAGATAGAAGTCTATAAAACAGCATGTGAAAGTAGATGGAGAAAAGGTTTTCTCCCTCTCTCATAATGCAGAAACTCGTGACTAAGTGCTGGAAGTTTCAGGAGAGATAAAAGAAAGTACATTTTTCATGCAGTGCATACCGTATATACTCGAGTATAAGTCGACCCAAATATAAGCCGAGGCACCTAATTTTAGGACAAAAAAGAGGGAAAACTTACTGACTCAAGTATAAGCCGGTTCACCACACCACAAACCTTGCCAACAGTGGCAAGGTGGAGGAGGAGGAAGGAGCAGCCCGAAAGGGCTCCTTTTGGGCTGCTCATTCCTCTGCCGCCACCTCTGCCGCTCGCACAGCGCAGGACAGGGCTTCTCCCAGCCGTGGCTCCTGTGCCTGCCCTTGCAAGAGGCGGGTGGCAGCAGAGGGATGAGCGGCAAGAAAGTGCTCCTTTCTCACCACTCGTCCCTCCGCCGCCGCTCGCCACACCCGAGTATAAGCCGAGGGAGGCTTTTTCAGCATTTAAAAATATGCTGAAAAAGTCGGCTTATATTCGAGTATATACGGTAGTTAAACTGGGGAACTCTCTCCCACAGCAGCTGTTGACGGCCACCACATTAAACGGCTTTAAAAGAGGATTAGGCTAATTCACGGAGGGCAAGGCTGTTGATGGCTACCAGCTCTGTTCCGCCTCCGCAGTTGGAATCTGAGTTGCTGGAAATCACGGGAAGAGAGAATGCTCCTGTGCTCGGATCCAGTTTGTAGGCTCGCTGCAAGCGTCTGGTCAGTCACTGCGAGAACAGGATGCTGGACTAGGTGGGCCATTGGCACTTCTTACGTTCTTATGGTCCCTGTTGTTGTTGTTGTTTAGTCGTTTAGTCGTGTACGACTCTTCGTGACCCCACAGACCAGAGCACGCCAGGCACTCCTGTCTTCCACTGCCTCCCACAGTTTGGTCAAACTCATGTTAGTAGCTTCAAGAACACTGTCCAACCATCTCGTCCTCTGCTGTCCCCTTCTCCTTGTGCCCTCCATCTTTCCCAACATCAGAGTCTTTTCCAGGGAGTCTTCTCTTCTCATGAGGTGGCCAAAGTCTTGGAGCTTCAGCTTCATGATCTGTCCTTCCAATGAGCACTCAGGGCTGATTTCCTTCAGAATGGAGAGGTTTGATCTTCTTGCAGTCCATGGGACTCTCAAGAGTCTCCTCCAGCACCATAATTCAAAAGCAACCATTCTTCGGCGATCAGCCTTCTTTATGATCCAGCTCTCACTTCCATACATCAGTACTGGGAAAACCATAGCTTTAACTATACGGACCTTTGTTGGCAAGGTGATGTCTCTGCTTTTCGAGATGCTGTCTAGGTTCGTCATTGCTTTTCTCCCAAGAAGCAGGCGTCTTTTAATTTCGTTGCTGCTGTCACCATCTGCACTGATCATGGAGCCCAGGAAAGTAAAATCTCTCACTGCCTCCATTTCTTCCCCTCATGGTCCCTACTCACCTGCAACCCCTACAGTGTCTTCAGCATCCAAATGTCACGGTTCTAGGTCAAGGATAGACAAGCTGTGCCCCTCTAGATGTTTCTGGGTGATGACAGCTCCCTTCATTCCTGAGCCAGCAGGACCAGTGGTCAGGGATGATGGGAACTGTAGTCGGGAAAAAGCTGGAGACCCAAGTTTGGGAAACACTGCTGTGTTCAAGTATGCAACCAATTTTTTTTTCGTCGGGACCAAGTATCTCTGCTCCATTGCTGCAACCACTGTGGCCTACTATCTTCCCCTCAAAGCCAAACAAGCCTTTAAAAGCTGCTGAGCATATGAGACAAGGAGGTTTAATCTCACCTGTACTATTAAAATGACATCACTGGACCCCTTCCCTTCCTCTGGTTTGGCATCTGTGCTAGGTAAACTAATGCAAAATAATAATTTTTTTAATGCTTTTTCTTTCTTTGTGGGTACTCAGAGCAAGCACCTGCGCCTTACAGAAGTACCATGAGCCCAATAAACCATTTATTTTTAATTGCCAGCAGATATAAAGATGTGTGAGGTTTTTGGTTAGTGGTTCTCGATATTATCATCATCAAATCAGAGTTACTATAGCCATTGCCTTTCTCTTCTCTCTGATCTGAATTTGTATAAATGCCTACTGTCCCCGCAACCCTCCCCAGACTGGCATCCATCCACCCAGCAAGGGGAGATTTTAATTGTATGTGCATTTTGAAGGAGTTGCTAAATTGCACCCATGCCTATTTGCTTTTGTTTTTCCTTAATGGATCCGGCGATGGATACTCTGAATGGATACTAATCTGTAAGTATCCAGAAAGTATCAGAGCAATGTAGCATCAATTGCACCAGGCCTCCATTTATTTGGAGTTGAATAATGCCACACGAGAGATGCACATAACATCAAACTTGCTGGATTAGAGAAGGGGACCTCGTGCTCTAAATCATGATTGTCAATCATTGCCCGGGATTAAGGGATATGGTTTAAAAACCTAAAAAGGGAGCACTTCCTTTTAACTTCTGCCTACTGTGCATTTTGGATTATCGTCGCCCAGAAATAGCCTTGCTCGAGTCAAGGCTGCCTCCCTTCTTCCGCGAGAAGGAAATGCATCTCTTTTGCCATCTGCCCGGCTCACTTTCAGCTGGAATCCGAGCCAGAGAGGGATGCAATGGAGAGGTTTCCTACATCTCAACCCGAATGACTGAGCTGCCGTTCAATTGCACTGTTTCCCCCCCTCTCCCAGTGAACTGTGCCCAGCACATGAGTAGAATTTCTAGCAGTAGCAATTTCCAAAGCAAAGTGACTCCCCGTTAGCAGTCTCAGCTGTGGGCTGTCGAGACAGAAGCTGTAAAACAAAGATTTGGGGAAAATATTTCTTGGGTTTCAAACCCTCCAAGTGTCCCTATTTTCCGGGGACAGTACTGGGTTGACAGAGGTTACTGATTTGATCCCGGAATGTCCTGTTTTTCCTTAGGTAAAGGTAAAGGGACCCCTGACTATTGGGTCCAGTCGTGGCCGACTCTGGGGTTGCGGCGCTCATCTCACTTTATTGGCCGAGGGAGCCGGCGTACAGCTTCTGGGTCATGTGGCCAGCATGACTAAGCCGCTTCTGGCGAACCAGAGCAGCGCACAGGAACACCATTTACCTTCCCACCAGAGTGGTACCTATTTATCTACTTGCATTTTGACGTGCTTTCGAACTGCTAGGTTGGCAGGAGCAGGGACCCAACAACGGGAGCTCACCCCGTTGCGGGGATTTGAACTGCCGACCTTCTGATCTGCAAGTCCTAGGCTCTGTGGTTTAACCCACAGCGCCACCCACGTCCTTTAGGATGTCCCTATTTTCATCAGAGAAATGTTGGGAGGTGTGGAGTTATGCGACCCCCAAGTCAAAGAGCTAAGTAACTATGCAAACTTTAGAAGACATCTGAAGGAAGCCTTGCATAGGAAGGTTTTTTTAATGTTTAATGTTTTATTATATTTTTATATATGTTGGAACCCACCCAGAGTTACTGGGGGAACCCAGTCTGATGGGCAGGAAATAAATAATAAAATTATTATTATTATTATTATTATTATTATTATTATTATTATTAAATAGGACATCCCTATTTTCATTAGAGAAATGTTGGAGGGCATGGGATTTACTTGTTTACACAAGTAAAATACAATAACACAAGGACTGAGAGTGGTAAATGAGCCAGGAGTGCCCCTGTCTAAAAAGGTTGCTGGGTTGTGGTTGTTATTCCTCAAAGAGCATAGATAGTAGGTTGATTTATGAAACAAAAATGGGGGAGGAGTGGCAGAGCACCTGCTTTCATCGCAGAAGACCCCTGGTTCAGTCCCCGGTGACATCTCCAGTTAGGGCTGGCTGGACTCAATAATAATAATAATAATAAATAATAAATAATTTATTTATATCCTGCCCTCCCCAGCCGAAGCCGGGCTCAGGGCAGCTAACAACAATAAAATAATACAACATTCTAAAATCATTTCATTATAAAATTAATTCAAATCAAATTGATGGCAACCATTAGGCTAGAGTTCTGTGAGGATCACCAAAGGAGGGGGTCAGATTGTGCCTTGGTCAAAGGCCTGGTGGAACAGCTCTATCTTGCAGGCCCTGCGGAAAGATGTCAAGTCCCGCAGGGCCCTAGTCTCTTGTGGCAGAGCGTTCCACCACATCGGGGCCACAGCCGAAAAAGCCCTGGCTCTGGTTGAGGCCAGCCTAACCTCCCTGTGGCCTGGGACCTTCAAGATGTTTTTGTTTGAAGACCGTAAGGTCCTCCGTGGGACATACCAGGATATAAGGCAGCTCAGCATAAAGCAGCTTTGTCTGCTCCTATGTTTCCATATTTGAATCTCCTGCATACCACCCTCAATCTCAGCTACCTTCTGCAGTATGGGGGTAATAACACACTGGTCTAGCTTACAGGGTCGTTGTAAGAATTGTCCAGAGAAACGCTTGTTGTTGTTTAATCATTTAGTTGTGTCCGACTCTTCGTGATCCCATGGACCAGAGCACGCCAGGCACTCCTGTCTTCCACTGCCTCCCCCAGTTTGGTCAAACTCATGCTGGTAGCTTCGAGAACACTGTCCAACCATCTCATCCTCTGTCGTCCCCTTCTCCTTGTGCCCTCCATCTTTTCCAACGTCAGGGTCTTTTCCAGGGAGTCTTCTCTTCTCATGAGGTGGCCAAAGTCTTGGAGCCTCAGCTTCAGGATCTGTCCTTCCAGTGAGCACTCAGGGCTGATTTCCTTCAGAATGGAGAGGTTTGATCTTCTTGCAGTCCACAGGACTCTCAAGAGTCTCCTCCAGCACCAGAATTCAAAAGCCTCAATTCTTTGGCGATCAGCCTTCTTTATGGTCCAGCTCTCACTTCCATACATCACTACTGGGAAAACCATAGCTTTAACTATAATGGATCTTTGTCGGCAAGATGATGTCTCTGCTTTTTCAGATGCTCTCTAAAACGCTACCTCTAACTCAACGAGGGGCTATGGAAGAAAGTGTGTCCCTTTTAAGTCCCTGGTCTTGCTTATCTGCAGTTTGGCTGGCCAGAGGGGTTCGTGTGCCTGAAAATTTCATCCACTTTTGCCAAAAGCAGGGAAAGGTATAACCGTTTTTCGAATCCCTGTTATGGTTAAAGGGGAATACGTAACTTTGTTTTATACAAAGTGGCTCAGAGGCCCCAAATTACAGAGCAGAACCCCAATTACAGATCAAAGTGGAAGGTGAGTACAGAGTGACTCAGAAACAGATTGGGTTTTTTTAAAAAAACACTAAAACAAAAAAATAACAACAGATACAAGGCAAATCTTGATGTCCATGAACCTTGGCCTGTGCAGCATATATTTTACAGTTTTTGCCATGCATTACAGCAAAAAAAGCTTTCCAGAATCTCCTCCTGCACTGAAACAAAGGAGCCCCTAGATAAAAAGAGAAACCCAGTCCCCTGTCCTTTAAAACAAGAGGGAAAAGAAGGTAAGGGTACAAAGAAATGAAAGGGGAAAAAATCCTATCAACACCTAACCTTTTAATCTTATTATTGCAACAACATGTTAATTTATTTATTTTTTGAGGGAGGGGGAGAAGTTTGGCAGTTGGTTAAATTGCTAACACCGTTGTGAATGGCAGACGCAACAGGTCGCTTCATTGAATGCCTGCAGCCGCTCCTGGCGGAGAAATTCCAAATTTGGACTTAATTAATATTCCTAGCCCTGGTTTCCATAGTTTCTTTTTAAACACGAGTACCAGCAGAACCTTGGCAGCAACTTTGCCCATATTCTCAATAATAACACCCCTCTGGCTGTCAATATATATAAAAGGGGAAACATTTTTTGCATACCTAGAACAGCCTGTCTTTTACCACCACCACCCTTCAAATCTTTTGTTTCACCCCTGCTGCCTCACCCCCCCCAAAAAGAGAGGGGGGCAGCGGCAAAGTTTTTTTGTAGGGTTTCATGATTATCATTTTTTTAATAACAGGTTTATTTATTTATTTATGCTTTGCCCAGCTTAATCAGTTTAACTCTTTCCTGGCTTGTGTTATGCAAATGCATGCACACACACACAAACGTGTGTGTGTGTGTGTGTGTGTGTGTGTGTGTGTGTGGTGTTTTTTTTTTCTTAAAAAAAATGTTTAGGGGTATTCTCAATTTCCTACTCATATTGAAATACTGCCCCTCAGTGAGGCCAAACTTTGATTCACAAAATGGTTAGCGGTATGTGTACCCCTGCGTCCTCCCAGAAAAAAGTTAGATGGATAGATAGATAGATAGATGGATAGATGGATGGATAGATAGATAAATGGATGATAGATGATAGATAGATAGATGATATAGATAGATAGATAGATAGATAGATAGATAGATAGATAGATAGATGATAGATAGATAGATGATAGATAGATAGATAGATGATAGATAGATAGATAGATAGATGATAGATAGATAGATAGATAGATAGATAGATAGATAGATAGATAGATATAGATAGATATAGATAGATATAGATAGATACAGACAGACAGACAGATAGATAGATAGATAGATAGATAGATAGATAGATAGATAGATAGATAGATATAGATGATAGATAGATAGATAGATAGATAGATAGATAGATAGATAGATAGATATAGATAGATAGATAGATGATAGATAGATAGATGATAGATAGATACACACACACACGTGCACACTTTTTCTCTCATATCTGAAACTGCATTGTTGTTTCAGAGAATAAACTTTTTAAAAAGTCATTGCAAATGGAATATTCAGGCCTGGTTTCAACAAGCTACATCAGGGTAGGCAACCTAAGACCCATGGGCCGGATGCAGCCCAATCGCCTTCTCAATCCGGCTCATTTTGCAACTTGTCCAGCAACTTGTCTAAACTTATGGCATCCCTGAGTCTGCCCCTCTCACCCTGAGATTTCCCTCTTTCCTCTGCAGGGGAAAGAGAATAAGAATAAACCTTCAGCTCGTGCCCTACCAATGCAATCCAACACAGAAAGAGGCCTCACTCAGACCTACAGTGATTGTTAGAAGGACCAAACCGCACCTGGCTGCCTCCGGGCAATGAACAGGTGAGCAGAGTCTCAAGGTGGGGCAGGCACACCTGTGCGGTGAACCCGTAATTGCTGCCAGCCGTGTGAACAGGCAGGTTGAGCTGGAGAGAATCAAAACATGAGCAGGGGGCCTCCGAGGCTGTCTCAAAAACTGCCAGTCTCTTATTCAAAGTAGCCACACAATGGCTTTAACCCTGTGATTTGATTCAACCTTCTCCCGAGTGAAAAATAAAACAAACGGCATAATAATCATTTGGGATGGGCTGTGCCTTTTGCTGATAGTGCTATGAAAGTGCTTGAGACTGACCCAGAAACTCCAGCGGGTGCAGGACGCCGCGGTGAGACTCTTTATGGGGTCCTCGCTGCGGGATCACATTCACCCAGTGCTATACCAGCTGCACTGGCTCCCGGTGGAGGACAGGTTCAGGTTTAAGGTCTGGTTTTAACCTTTAAAGCCCTATACGGCCTAGGACTCTAGAGAGTCCCATGGACTGCAAGAAGATCAAACCTCTCCATTCTGAAGGAAATCAGCCCTGAGTCCTCACTGGAAGGACAGATCCTGAAGCTGAGGCTCCAAGACTTTGGCCACCTCATGAGAAGAGAAGACTCCTTGGAAAAGACCCTGATGTTGGGAAAGATGGAGGCCACAAGGAGAAGGGGACGACAGAGGACGAGATGGTGGGACAGTGTTCTCGAAGCTACCAGCATGAGTTTGCCCAAACTGGGGGAGGCAGTGGAAGACAGGAGTGCCTGGCGTGCTCTGGTCCAGGGGGTCACGAAGAGTCGGACACGACTAAACAACTAAACAACAACACTCCCAGGTAAATGGCTAAAGAATGGCAGCCTAGGGTTACCATTTGGTGAAAATAATAATAATAATAATAATAATAATAATAATAATAATAATAATTTATTTATACCCCAACCATCTGGCTGGGTTTCCCCAGCCACTCTGGGCGGCTTCCAACAGAATATTAAAATACAATAGTCTATTAAACATTAAAAGCTTCCCTATACAGGGCTGCCTTTAGATGTCTTCTAAAAGTCTGGTAGTTGTTTTTCTTTTTGACATCTGGTGGGAGGGCGTTCCACCAAGGCGGGTGCCACTACTGAGAAGGCCCTCTGCCTGGTTCCCTGTAACTTGGCTTCTCGCAGCGAGGGAACCACCAGAAGGCCATCAGACAGAGTTAACAGCCATATTTCCACAATCAAGGCCAGCAGGACATAGTTGAAATCTCCTGAGAAGCATGAGGTTGCCAGAGGAACAGAAATGCCCTTCCATCGCATCCATTTTGTGCAATGTCACGCCCCCTCCTACAATGCCGCCATTTTGTGACTGGCACCCACGACACTCTCTCAAAATTTGATATGTGCTCACTGGTCCAAAAAGGTTGGCAAGCCCTGGGGTTCGGGGTGTCATGGCTTTCTGGGCCTTGGTGGCTAGCACCAAAACAACTGGTAGGGTCAGAGATCCACTGATTGCAGGCTAAATAGTATTGCTACAGACCCCAAATCTCAATAGATTTCCACAAGGGCAGCTTCTTACCAAGAGAGAGGAAATGTGTCACAAAGATTGGGTATTCTGATTTGCATAAAACTGTCAGGTGTTAATTCATATGTAGGGGCCAAATTTGGGAACAAATGCTACAATTTAAATAGAAATGCAAAGCGCAGGGACAACCCAGTGAAATGGGGAGTGTGCAAGCAATAAAATCTTCTTCTTCTTCTTCTTCTTCTTCTTCTTCTTCTTCTTCTTCTTCTTCTTCTTCTTCTTCTTCCTCTGCTCCCCATCTTTAAACTGGATACCTTCAACTAGAGGACTGCCCTCTGTAAAAATAGGCCACACGGCCACCACAATGTCCACCCTGCCTGAACTTCAGGCAAACTCAGAAGCTAAATCTACTCCATGTTTCCTTAAATTCAGGCGGAGGGGCTCATCTTCGGGATATTATTTATTCTTTCTTTTCCATAATAGAAGAAAGCAAGCAGGTTCAGAAAGATAATTCGCCTCAGCTAAGCTAAGTCTTTAATTTTTGTCTCAATGGGGTTCTTATTTCACACTGGATGTAGCAGGTGGTAGCAATATCAGGCTACCGTTCCTCTCTGGGTTTCTTCCTGCCCCCCTTTTTTTTGCACAGGATTGTTCCAAAGACATTGCACTATCTTTTGCCCAATGTAGTCTTCAAGAACGGGCTACAGGAGGCTCTGGTGATTTGTGTTTGTATGGCTCTGGGCTGCATCAATAGGAGTATAGCATCTAGATCAAGGGAAGTAATAGTGCCACTGTATTCTGCTCTGGTCAGACCTCACCTGGAGTACTGTGTCCAGTTCTGGGCACCACAGTTCAAGAAGGACACTGACAAACTGGAACGTGTCCAGAGGAGGGCAACCAAAATGGTCAAAGGCCTGGAAACGATGCCTTATGAGGAACGGCTAAGGGAGCTAGGCATGTTTAGCCTGGAGAAGAGGAGGTTAAGGGGTGATATGATAGCCATGTTCAAATATATAAAAGGATGTCACATAGAGGAGGGAGAAAGGTTGTTTTCTGCTGCTCCAGAGAAGCGGACACGGAGCAATGGATCCAAACTACAAGAAAGAAGATTCCACCTAAACATTAGGAAGAACTTCCTGACAGTAAGAGCTGTTCGACAGTGGAATTTGCTGCCAAGGAGTGTGGTGGAGTCTCCTTCTTTGGAGGTCTTTAAGCAGAGGCTTGACAACCATATGTCAGGAGTGCTCTGATGGTGTTTCCTGCTTGGCAGGGGGTTGGACTCGATGGCCCTTGTGGTCTCTTCCAACTCTATGATTCTATGATTCTATGATTCTATGGCTATAGTCTCTCTCACACACATACACACAGCCTCATATGCAACATTTTGCAGCGGAGTGTTGCGGTGCAATTGTTTCTGACAGATTTATATTTTTTAAAAGAAACGTGCTGTCCCTTTCTCACTGTGGATGATAATAGCTCCCAGCCAAGGAACTAACTAGGAGAAAAGACAGGCTCACCAGGAAAAGGAAGGTGAAAAAGAAAAAGACAAGAAGGGGAAAAGGAGAAAGAGGGGGAGACCCCAAATTTCCACTTAATAAATACGATCAGTGCATGGCCGACGTGGGGAGCCTCTATATAACTCCCTTCATCCATGGCTGCTGTAGTTCAGTAACATCTGGAAGGCTGAAGATTCCCCATACAGTGGTACCTCAGGTTACATATGCTTCAGGTTACAAACACTTCAGGTTACAGACTCCACTAACCCAAAAGTAGTACCTCGGGTTAAGAACTTTACCTCAGGATGAGAACAGAAATTGCGAGCCAGCGGCTCGGCGGCAGTGAAAGGCACCATTAGCTAAAGTGGTACCTCAGGTTAAGAACAGTTTCAGGTTAAGAATAGAACTGCAGAACGAATTAAGTTCTTAACCTGAGGTACCACTGTACCTGGTTTAGGGGGATGTCACTTCCCGCAGCATGTGCCGCCCGAGGCAGCTGCTTCCCCTTGCTGAGTGGTAGGGCTGGTCCTCCTCTTCTCTTTCAGACAATAGCATAATAAATAAATTAATAATAATAATAATAATAATAATAATAATAATAATAATAATAAAAAAATACCCCACCCATCTGGCTGGGTTTCCCCAGCCACTCTGGGCGGCTTCCAACAAAAGATTAATAATGCATTAAAACATCAGTCATTAAAAACATCCCTGAACAAGGCTGCCTTCAGATGTCTTCTAAACGTCAGATAGTTGTTTATTTCTTTGACATCTGATGGGAGGGCATTCCACAGGGCGGGCGCCACTACCGAGAATGCCTGGTTCCCTGTATCTTCACTTTTCACGGTGAGGGAACCGCCAGAAGGCCCTCTGCGCTGGACCTCAGTGTCCAGGCTGAACGATGGGGGTGGAGATGCTTCTTCAGGTATACAGTGGTACCTCAGGTTACAGACGCTTCAGGTTACAGACTCCGCTAACCCAGAAATAGTACCTCAGGTTAAAAACTTTGCTTCAGGATGAGAACAGAAATTGCGTGGTGGCAGCAGCCGGAGGCCCCATTAGCTAAAGTGGTACCTCTGGTTAAGAACAGTTTCAGGTTAAGAACAGACCTCCAGAACGAATTAAGTTCTTAACCCGAGGTACCACTGTACTGGCATTACAGTGCTACTTCTGGTTATGAACTTAATTCGTTCTGGAGGTCCGTTCTTAAGCTGAAACCGTTCTTATCGTGAGGCGTGCTTTCGCCAATGGGGCCGCCAGTGGTGCACGCTTTCCATTCGCATCCTGAGGCAAAGTTTGCAACCAGGAGCAGCTACCTCCGGGTTAGCGGAGCTCATAACCCAGGCATCTCCAAACTCGGCCCTCCAGCTGTTTGGGGACTACAACTCCCATCATCCCTAGCTGACAGGACCAGTGGTCAGGGATGATGGGAATTGTAGTCCCAAAACATCTGGAGGGCCAAGTTTGGGGATGCCTGTCGTAACCTGAAGCGTTCGTAACCAGAAGTACCACTGTAGTTAAAAGAGTGCTTTTATTCAGGGGTCAGCAAACTTTTTCAGCAGGGGGCCGGTCCACTGTCCCTCAGACCTTGTGGGGGGCCGGACTATATTTTGTTTTTGTTTTTTAAGAAATATTTATTAAGATTTTACAAAGACAAATATACAAAAACACATAATAAAAAAATAAATAAAAAGATAAGTAAACATACTGAAAAAATAAGAAAAATTAAAGACAATTATTTTTCATAACTTAAAACTCATTTGCTTGTTTCTTTGACTTCCTCACACCTCCCCTTCTTGTATTCCCATTTAAATAATCAAATCAGCAAATCCTTACCCTCTTTCATTTATCTTATCTCTATAACTTAACATTTTATAACTCAGTATTTTCATCTATTATCAATTCATTTTTGCATATTCTTATTAACTTTGTTGCTAATACCACTTATTTCCAATCCAACACCATTTTAGTTATTTTTTTACCTATTTATACCCTTCTTCCATATTCTTAAAGCATTACAGCTGGAAACCACTTAATTTCTATCCAACATCATTCTAACATTCATTAAATGGACTATATTTTGAAGAAAAAATGAACAAATTCCTATGCCCCACAAATAACCCAGAGATGCATTTTAAATAAAAGGACACATTCTACTCATGTAAAAACACGCTGATTCCTGGACCGTCCACGGGCAGGATTGAGAAGGTGATTGGGCCGGATCCGGCCCCCTAGCCTTAGTTTGCCTACCCATGGTTTAGGAAACTGTTGTTTCAACCCAAACAGAAGATGAGCATCATCTGCTTCTTTCCTCCCTGCCCTCCCTCCCTCATTGTAGGAAAACTTCCACTCATTAAATGTTTTTGAAAAGTTCGTCTTCGTCATGCATTCCGCCCCCCCAATTTGCTTTGTTTCTGCCCCCTCCCCTCACTGCCCCCCCCCGGCAGAACACAGCAATATAAATACTGCTAACGCTGTGGAAATGAATTATTGACAATTTTAATACATGTTGCACAGTACATATTAATATAGAAAAATACATGTTATCAGCAGTGTACTGTTGACTGTCTACTAATCCATTCCACCTGCTCAAATATTAGTGCAAATAATTATATATTTGTAATGCATCATTGCTGTCTAGTTGGAATCCATGCCGGCGGAATAAACGTCTCTTTGGAGACGCTGTTTGCCATCATGGGGACAATGCACCATATTCACACTCAAATTGACTTTGGATAGATAAGTAAGGAGATTGAGCAACCTTCAAAAAATCCACTTGTCTGAGACTTAGCTAGTTATTTTAATGAATTGTTTACAGTCAAATGAATGTTACCACCACACACAAAATGGGGGGAAAAAATGTCACCTTTCATATGGACGGCCAAATGTGATGGCTTCTCTCAAAATACTCAACAGGGGCCTTGCGAATGATGACCAGGGTTCAAAGTCCAGCGATACTTGCGCAGAAAATTCTGCTCACATGCCAGAATGTTAGGTTTGCACATTTAGAATGGATTAAAGTGCTCTGCCTCTCTTTACTTTTTTTAAAAAAAAACAACAACAGACTTTTTGCAGTTTGGAAAGTGAGAGGGAAATGGTCCGAGAAGTGCAGGGTGAATGAATGACTTAAGGCAGGGGTCAGCAAACTTTTTCAGCAGGGGGCCGGTCCACCGTCCCTCAGACTTTGTTGGGGGCCGGGCTATATTTTAGGGGAAAAATAAAATGAACGAATTCCTATGCCCCACAAATAACCCAGAGATGCATTTTAAATAAAAGGACACATTCTACTCATGATTCCCGGACCGTCTGCAGGCTGGATTGAGAAGGCAATTGGGCCAGATCCGGCCCCCGGACCTTAGTTTGCCTACCCATGACTTAAGGGAATAAGAATAAGAACAAGAATAATTACAACAACAGCTTACAACATAATATTAAAAATTGTTGTTGTTGTTTAGTCGTTTAGTCGTGTCCGACTCTTCGTGACCCCATGGACCAGAGCACACCAGGCACTCCTGTCTTCCACTGCCTCCCGCAGTTTGATCAAACTCATGCTGGTAGCTTCAAGAACACCATCCAACCATCTCATCCTCTGTCGTCCCCTTCTCCTTGTGCCCTCCATCTTTCCCAACATCAGGGTCTTTTCCAGGGAGTCTTCTCTTCTCATGAGGTGGCCAAAGTCTTGGAGCCTCAGCTTCAGGATCTGTCCTTCCAGTGAGCACTCAGGGCTGATTTCCTTAAGAATGGATACGTTGGATCTTCTTGCAGTCCATGGGACTCTCAAGAGTCTCCTTCAGCACCATAATTCAAAAGCAAATATTAAAAATACAAAACATCAAACATTAAAAACTTCCCTAAACAGGGCTGCCTTCAGATGTCTTCTAAAAGTCAGATAGTTGTTTATTTCCTTGACATCTGGTGGGAGGGCGTTCCACAGGGCGGGCGCCACTACCAAGAAGGCCCTCCGCCTGGTTCCCTGTAACTTGGCTTCTTGCAGGGAGGGAACTGCCAGAAGGCCCTCAGAGCTGGACCTCAGTGTCTGGGCTGAACAATGGAGGTGGAGACGCTCCTTCAGGTATACTGGGCTGAGGCCATTTACTGTTTAGTATTATATTCTAATGGATTGTTAAATATTGCTTTATTGTTAAAGTTATTGTGACTTTTTCTGTACTGGATCAGATTGTTATTTATGTGTGTGATCTTTGCTGTCTATTTCATTGTTTCTTCGGCTTGTAAAAACCGCCTTGGTATAGTAATATAGGAAGGCGGAATACAAATTAAAAGTGAAGTGAAAATTTAAAAGGTTTAATGTTTTATTATGTTTTTACATATGTTGGAAGCCACCCAGGCAGATGGGTAGGGTACAAATATAATAATAATAATAATAATAATAATAATAATAATAATAATAATAATAGAATGTCCCTATTTTCATTGGAGAAATGTTGGAGGGTATGAGGTGGAGGAACCCAGGCAGATAGGTGGGGTACAAATATAATAATAATAATAATAATAATAATAATAATAATAATAATAATAATAATAGAATAGGATGTCCCTATTTTCATTGGAAAAATGTTGCAGAGAATGCTCTTTTTATATTCTTACATTATGGGATGTGGCGGCTTCTTATGTTTGGCTGAAGCTTGAGCAATGCTGAAACTCGCAAAGCAATTTGTGTGCTTCCCCCCCCTCCACATTCTGAGCTCACCCCAGGACTGTGGAAATTTGTATGTTTGTGTTTTCAGGGCTTCAAAAGAGCTTCCCAAGTGTTTCCGCTGCTCTTAAAATGTTACGGCTGCCTTCACCATTTATGACTCCCCATCAGCTTGTTTCTAAGCATTTAAATATCTTTCTTTTCTACAATCCTCCTCCAGGTTCCCTTTTCACAATATGCACACTTCTTCTTCTTCTTTCCCCCCTCCCAAGTTGCGCGGATGGAGTTGCAACTGCTCAGCCTTCCCCCCTTTCATTATCGTCACCCCTTCGGCTGGAAAGCAAAACGGAATACAAAACGCCAAGTTGTGTTAAAAAATTATAGGACTTGTAAATTGGGTGGGGAGGGGGAAAACACATCTGTTATTTTCTGCCCTATTGGCAATTTCCTATTTTAACCAATTGGAGGGCGTATAATTACACCCGCCCCCCTCTCAAGACCTCGCTTGATTGCCGCTCATTAAATGCCAACGTTAGAAGAGGGAGTCATGGAAAGGCAGCACTTTTAACTCATTACCTGGAAATAAAAAAGGCATTTTTGAAATTTAGTTGTGGATAGTACTTAAAATTATATTGAGGTGCGACTGGAAAATATTTTCCCAAATTGCACGCCGTAATAGCTATAATACTTTGAAACGCACAGCAAGTTTAAATTCCCCCCCTCCCCAGTGCAAATTTTGTTCTTCAAATTACTTTTGTGTTTTGCTTGAGTGGGGAGGGGATATTCCACCAGCAAGCTCTCTTGGGCCCCACTGGTGGGAAAATATAGACTGTACATGAAAACGCATAAGCGCATAAGAAGGGCCTGCTAAATCAATGGCCTGTCTCGTCCAGCAGCCCGTTCTTCATAGCTGTCAACCGTCCCTTATTTGGCGGCACACTCCCTTATCCCAGTGCCGTGTCCCGCTGCTGTCCCTTATTGATGATGTCCCTTAAATTTCCCGGGTTTCAAAGGAAGCAGCTCCTCTTCCTCCCTCCCTCCCGGCCAGGGAGGAGGGAGGCTCCAACTGTGTTGCTTGGCTGCCCGGCCTGCCCCCCTCCAGCCTCCTCTCACCAGCCTCGGCCCCCGGGAGCCCCTCCCCACCAGAACTGGTGGGAGCCTCGGGCCCTTCCGCCACCATCCTCCTCACGGCCGCCGAACTGAGCGTCTCTGCCTGGGGCCTCTCCTCTGCCCATCGCCCCCGCCGCTCCCGCTAGGCCAAACTGTGGCTGCGCCACCGAAGAACCTGGATGAGATGGGCAGCCTGGTGTGGCCTATGAATTGCTGGGGAGCCTTGAGAGGAGAGTGAGGGCAACCATAGAGAAAGCAGTTCAGAGAGAGGAGGAGGAGGTGGAGGCGCAGGCAGGTGTTCCAAGGGCTACAGGGGAAGGACCGCAAGCGCTTCTCCCACAGATTTGTAGTGGTAGACTATCACAGATGGTCTGATCTGTGGGTTTACTTCAGGCACTATTCCCCCCCCCTTCCTCCCGCCCCGCCTGATGGAACTGAGAGCTGCAGATGGAGCGTGAGAGAAAAGATACAGAACTGCGGCAGCATCTTCGTAGCTTGGACTCTGTTTTGGGCGAAAAGTGGTTGCTGCTTGTAGTTATTTAATTGCAGCGTTTCATCAGCTGGTGTCTTGAGCAGCAACCTCTGGAAACGAAGGGCTAAAAACCGGCGCTGCTCTCCCAAATTATCTGGTCCCTTTTAACTTCGTATTTCAGCTGGTTGACTAAAATCTCTTATTTTGGCTGCTGATCCCTGATTTTCGAGGCTGCTGGTCCTTTATTTTCAAATCTGTAAGTTGACAGCTATGCCGTTCTTGCAGTTGCTGCCCACATGCCTGTGGGAAACCGACAAGCAGGACATGAGCATGAGAGCGCCATCTCCCCTCCTGTGGCCTCCAGCAACTGGGATTCAAAAGCATGACCACCTCTGACTGCGGAGGCAGCAGGTTAAGGAAGGCTAAGGAATAGCCAAAGCTGCCCAGTTTGGTCATCTTGGTTCTGAGAATCTCAACTCTGGCACTCCCACCTTGACGTTAGCCGAAGTTTGCTTTGTGGCCAATAATCATTGGCCAGCTTGTTCTTTCCAGACTCTCAAGCAACAATGTGCTCTTCCAAGCCCACCTTTCAAGCACGTTCTCACTCCTCAACAACATCTAGGTAAAAGGTAAAAAGGTAAAAAGACCCCTGGACAGTTAAGTTCAGTCAAAGATGACTATGGGGTTGCGGCGCTCATCTCGTTTTCAGGCCGAGGGAGCCGGCGTTTGTCCGCAGACAGCTTTCCGTGTCTTCCCGTGTTTCTGTGGCCAGCAGGACTAAGCCGCTTCTGGTGCAACAGGACACCATGACAGAAGCCAGAGCACACGGAAACGCCTTTTACCTTCCTGCCACAGCGGTACCTATTTATCTACTTGCACTGGCGTGCTTTTGAAGTACTAGGTTGGCAGGAGCTGGGACAGAGCAACGGGAGCTCACTCCGTCGCAGGGATTCGAACCGCTGACCTTCTGATCGGCAAGCCCAAGAGCATACAGAAAGCCGCAGGCTCAGTTCTCAGCATCTGCTGGTAGGACCAGGAAAGGCTCCCAGTCTGAAACCCTGATGAGCTGCTGCCAGTCAGAGTAGGCAATTGGGTCAATAGCTTATTGGTCCGATTTGGTGTAAGGTAGCCTTTCCTCATCTGATGCCCTCCAGACATTACCTGACTACAGTTCCCATCAGTCCAAGCTGGCGCAGCTGTGTTGGCTCCAACAGAGGGGAGCTGAAGCCCAAGATACCTGGAGGGAGTCAGATTGGAGTAAACTGGTTCAAAAGGAGGCAGCGCAAAGGGGAAAGGACCCCACTCCATCTTTGCAGGATCTGACGTGATGCACCTTGAAGTTTTAGCGCTGCTCACAATAGCACCCCAAAATGGTACCGCAGCAAACGGCTTTGAAGAGTAAGTTCTGGTGGCAGCAAGTTCTGGCTTCTCTCAATTTTGAACCCGGAAATCGTCGGCTTTCTGCAGGAAGGAATGATTGCAGATGGGGATATTGAACAAAAACATGTGAATAGAACCCCAGAATGGAGAAGGCTGGTGCAGCGATGGTTGTATGGCTGAGTTTAAAGGAACCATCCACAACTTCCTCTGTTAGTATTGATGTTTGTGGCCAAGCCGAGTAAAGGGACATCTATAACAGCATTAGAACTTTATTTAAAAAGTAAGTGTGTGTGTGTGCGTGCAACCAAGTTTTGAAGTGTGCAACCAAGTTTTGAAGTATTCTTCTGATGCGATTTGCAGACATACGATGATGCCAAACGCTCTTTGCTTGCCATTCTGAAATCTTTCACAAATGGACTAAATCCCCCTTTTTTGCAGAATGATTTGTAATACTGGTGAGCAGAACCACTGTTTTTTTAAAAAAACAACAACACACCAGCAATGCTGGCACTTAAGATTCAGAGGTATCAGAGAGGTATGTTTGGAATCCACATCACAGCTCACAAAAATGGCAGCTGTACAGCTAGCGCCTTCCTTCTCCGGTGTCCACCGAACGCTTTGTGCCTCTGCCATGGCCAGCGAAAAGAGCGATGCAAGGGAACAAAGCAGGCGTTTTCCCAGAATGCTTTGGGAAAGCTTGGCATGGCTCTGCCTCGCTCCTTTATCACAATAATACTGAGCTTGTATGTATTCACCCCCCCTAAAAAAACCCCATAAAAAACTACAGTGCTATAAATCAGGCAGTACTTATTGGGCCTGGAGACCTTCAAAAAGGTTTGCAGGAAGATCCTTGCGGCTTGAAGAGCTAAGTGCAGGCCTGAGAGAAAAGGCCTTTTGTAAGATGCACTAAAAAACACAGGCCAGTCATCTCCTTGGGGGCGAGCCAAGAGGGATTGTTTGGTCCCAATAGTACGACCGGTGTGCATCTTTGCCACGACACACTGCCCTCACGTGCATACGCTGTGACTCAAAATGTTTTATTTGTTTTTTACCCAGCCTCAAGGCATGCAGGAAATCACAGGTATGCCCAGCCCCAGCTGCTCCCCACCCCCATCATCTGGTTTGCCCTACAGAATGGAGAAGGGATCCAGTTCTAAACCAGAGGGAGCGAGAGGTGATCAAGAGATGCATACTAAATTTGCCCTGCTGGCAACTCTTTATAAAGATGCACATGTACCAAAAACATTAGGAAACTTCCCTAAAGTACCGTATTTTTCGCTCCATAAGAAGCACTTTTTTCTTCCTAAAAAGTAAGGGGAAATGTCTGTGCATCTTATGGAGCGAATGTGTGGTCCCTGGAGCTGAATTGCCCAGGGGCAAAAAGCAGATCATGCTCTTTTTTCTTTTTCTTTTTTTGAAAGAGGGACGTGGGTGTTGAAACTAAGCCGCTGATCGACAAGTGATCAGAAGTGAGATAAGGGATGCTAGCGATAAAGGAGGCTGCCTGGGAGGGGGGAGATAAAAGCCCGGGGATCCTCAGGATTTTTGCACTGAGCCACCCCAAATTCACCGTCAGATCACACAGCATGTCTATGGCTACAGCCTGCACCAATAAATAAATTAAATATGCATCCAGTTTTGTGGGGCTGCAGTGGCGCAAAAATGTGGTTACAAAGCACGGATCCACATGGATTCTCAGGATTTTTGCATTGGGCTACCCCAAACTCACCGTCAAATCACATGTCTATGGCAACAGCATGAACCACAAAAATCATACATCCACTGTTTCATTTAGAGTATTTTTTTTCTTGTTTCCCTCCTCTAAAAACTAGGTGCGTCTTATGGTCAGGTGCGTCTTGTGGAGCGAAAAATACGGTATTTCCGACAGGTGTTTTCTGATTAAATCAGAAAAGTTCCATGCCACTTCTGAGACAGGGAAGGAGTTAAAACTTTGCCTGTGAATGTATGGGTTGTATTTAGCACATTGGATTTGGCTCACAGTTTGTGTATACATGATTACACAGTTTGTGTATACATGAGTTAATAAAATGAAGACTGCATGTTGTCTTGCTACGTTCTGAACATGGTCTTATGAATGGGAAAAGAGGCCCTGTTAACAGTTTCATGGGGCTTTTAGATCTCACCAGAACTAAGTCAAAGTGTAGTCAGGTGTATTCCCTTAGGAGCATTGTGAAAAATGTGAGGAGATACTACACAGA